>NC_132912.1:40065999-41513495 GCF_047675955.1 Chlorocebus sabaeus
TCCTTTTTCCAAATAGCCGTCTATGGGCTTCCAAATATCCCTTTGCCAATTCCACAAGAACAGCCTTAGCGAAAGGCTGCTTGAAGGGAAAGATGTAACTCTGTGAGATGAATTCACAGAACACAGAGCAGTTTCTCAGAGAGCTTCTTTCCAGTTTTGAACGGAAGATATTTCCTTTTACACCATAGCCCTCAATGGGCTTCCAAATATCCCTTTACCAATTCCACAAGAACATCCTTAGCGAAAGGCTGCTTGAAGGTAAAGATGAAACTCTGTGAGATGAATTCACAGAACACAGAGCAGTTTCTCAGAAAGCTTCTTTCCAGTTTTGAACGGAAGATATTTCCTTTTTCCCCATAGCCCACTATGGGCTTCCAAATATCCCGTTGCCAATTCCACAAGAACAGCCTTAGCGAAAGGCTTCTTGAAGGGAAAGATGTAACTCTGTGAGATGAATTCACAGAACACAGAGCAGTTTCTCAGAAAGCTTCTTTCCAGTTTTGAACGGAAGATATTTCCTTTTTCCCTATAGCCCTCTATGGGCTTCCAAATATCCCTTTGCCAATTCCACAAGAACAGCCTTAGCGAAAGGCTTCTTGAAGGGAAAGATGTAACTCTGTGAGATGAATTCACAGAACACAGAGCAGTTTCTCAGAAAGCTTCTTTCCAGTTTTGAACGGAAGATATCTCCTTTTTCCCCATAGCCCTCTATGGGCTTCCAAATATCCCGTTGCCAATTCCACAAGAACAGCCTTAGCGAAAGGCTGCTTGAAGGGAAAGATGTAACTCTGTGAGATGAATTCACAGAACACAGAGCAGTTTCTCAGAAAGTTTCTTTCCAGTTTTCAACGGAAGATATTTCCTTTTTCCCCGTAGCCCTCTATGGACTTCCAAATATCCCTTTGCCAGTTCCACAAGGACAGCCTTAGCGAAAGGCTTCTTGAAGGGAAAGATGTAACTCTGTGAGATGAATTCACAGAACACAGAGCAGTTTCTCAGAAAGCTTCTTTCCAGTTTTGAACGGAAGATATTTCCTTTTTCACCGTAGCCCTCTATGGGCTTCCAAATATCCCTTTGCCAATTCTACAAGAACAGCCTTAGCGAAAGGCTGCTTGAAGGGAAAGATGTAACTCTGTGAGATGAATTCACAGAACACAGAGCAGTTTCTCAGAAATCTTCTTTCCAGTTTTGAACGGAAGATATTTCCTTTTTCACCGTAGCCCTCTATGGGCTTCCAAATATCCCTTTGCCAATTCCACAAGAACAGCCTTAGCGAAAGGCTTTTTGAAGGGAAAGATGTAACTCTGTGAGATGAATTCACAGAACACAGAGCAGTTTCTCAGAAAGCTTCTTTCCAGTTTTGAACGGAAGATATTTCCTTTTTCACTGTAGCCCTCTATGGGCTTCCAAATATCCCTTTGCCAATTCCACAAGAACAGCCTTAGCGAAAGGCTTCTTGAAGGGAAAGATGTAACTCTGTGAGATGAATTCACAGAACACAGAGAAGTTTCTCAGAAAGCTTCTTTCCAGTTTTGAACGGAAGATATTTCCTTTTTCCCCATAGCCCTCTATGGGATTCAAAATATCCCTTTGCCAATTCCAGAAGAACAGCCTTAGCGAAAGGCTGCTTGAAGGGAAAGATGTAACTCTGTGAGATGAATTCACAGAACACAGAGAAGTTTCTCAGAAAGCTTCTTTCCTGTTTTGAACGGAAGATATTTCCTTTTTCCCCATAGCCCTCTATGGGCTTCCAAATATCCCTTTGCCAATTCCACAAGAACAGCCTCAGCGAAAGGCTGCTTGAACTGAAAGATGTAACTCTGTGAGATGAATTCACAGAACACAAAGCAGTTTCTCAGAAAGCTCCTTTCCAGTTTTGAACGGAAGATATTTCCTTTTACCCCATAGCCCTCTATGGGCTTCCAAATATCCCTTTGAAAATTCCACAAGAACAGCCTTAGCGAAAGGCTTCTTGAAGGGAAAGATGTAACTCTGTGAGATGAATTCACAGAACACAGAGCAGTTTCTCAGAAAGCTTCTTTCCAGTTTTGAACGGAAGATATTTCCTTTTTCACTGTAGCCCTCTATGGGCTTCCAAATATCCCTTTGCCAATTCCACAAGAACAGCCTTAGCGAAAGGCTTCTTGAAGGGAAAGATGTAACTCTGTGAGATGAATTCACAGAACACAGAGCAGTTTCTCAGAAAGCTTCTTTCCAATTTTGAACGGAAGATATTTCCTTTTTCACCATAGCCCTCTATGGGCTTCCAAATATCCCTTTACCAATTCCACAAGAACATCCTTAGCGAAAGGCTGCTTGAAGGTAAAGATGAAACTCTGTGAGATGAATTCACAGAACACAGAGCAGTTTCTCAGAAAGCTTCTTTCCAGTTTTGAACGGAAGATATTTCCTTTTTCACCATAGCCCTCTATGGGCTTCCAAATATCCCTTTGCCAATTCCACAAGAACAGCCTTAGCGAAAGGCTTCTTGAAGGGAAAGATGTAACTCTGTGAGATGAATTCACAGAACACAGAGCAGTTTCTCAGAAAGCTTCTTTCCAGTTTTGAACGGAAGGTATTTCCTTTTTCACTGTAGCCCTCTACGGGCTTCCAAATATCCCTTTGCCAATTCCACAAGAACAGCCTTAGCGAAAGGCTGCTTGAAGGGAAAGATGTAACTCTGTGAGATGAATTCACTGAAGACAGAGAAGTTTCTCAGAAAGCTTCTTTCCAGTTTTGAACGGAAGATATTTCCTTTTTCCCCATAGCCCTCTATGGCCTTCCAAATATCCCTTTTCCAATTCCACAAGAACAGCCTTAGCGAAAGGCTGCTTGAAGGGAAAGATGTAACTCTGTGAGATGAATTCACAGAACACAGAGCAGTTTCTCAGAAAGCTTCTTTCCAGTTTTGAACGGAAGATATTTCCTTTTTCACCATAGCCCTCTATGGGCTTCCAAATATCCCTTTGCCAATTCCACAAGAACAGCCTTAGCGAAAGGCTGCTTGAAGGGAAAGATGTAACTCTGTGAGATGAATTCACAGAACACAGAGCAGTTTCTCAGAAATCTTCTTTCCAGTTTTGAACGGAAGATATTTCCTTTTTCACTGTAGCCCTCTATGGGCTTCCAAATATCCCTTTGCCAATTGCACAAGAACAGCCTTAGCGAAAGGCTTCTTGAAGGGAAAGATGTAACTCTGTGAGATGAATTCACAGAACACAGAGAAGTTTCTCAGAAAGCTTCTTTCCAGTTTTGAACGGAGGATATTTCCTTTTTCCCCATAGCCCTCTATGGGCTTCAAAATATCCCTTTGCCAATTCCAGAAGAACAGCCTTAGCGAAAGGCTGCTTGAAGGGAAAGATGTAACTCTGTGAGATGAATTCACAGAACACAGAGAAGTTTCTCAGAAAGCTTCTTTCCAGTTTTGAACGGAGGATATTTCCTTTTTCACCATAGCCCTCTATGGGCTTCCAAATATCCCTTTGCCAATTCCACAAGAACAGCCTTAGCGAAAGGCTGCTTGAAGGGAAAGATGTAACTCTGTGAGATGAATTCACAGAACACAGAGCAGTTTCTCAGAAATCTTCTTTCCAGTTTTGAACGGAAGATATTTCCTTTTTCACCATAGCCCTCTATGGGCTTCCAAATATCCCTTTGCCAATTCCACAAGAACAGCCTTAGCGAAAGGCTTCTTGAAGGGCAAGATGTAACTCTGTGAGATGAATTCACAAAACACAGAGCAGTTTCTTAGAAAGCTTCTTTCCAGTTTTGAACAGAAGGTATTTCCTTTTTCACTGTAGCCCTCTACGGGCTTCCAAATATCCCTTTGCCAATTCCACAAGAACAGCCTTAGCGAAAGGCTGCTTGAAGGGAAAGATGTAACTCTGTGAGATGAATTCACAGAACACAGAGCAGTTTCTCAGAAAGCTTCTTTCCAGTTTTGAACGGAAGATATTTCCTTTTTCACCATAGCCCTCTATGGGCTTCCAAATATCCCTTTGCCAATTCCACAAGAACAGCCTTAGCGAAAGGCTGCTTGAAGGGAAAGATGTAACTCTGTGAGGTGAATTCACAGAACACAGAGCAGTTTCTCAGAAAGCTTCTTTCCAGTTTTGAACGGAAGATATTTCCTTTTTCACTGTAGCCCTCTACGGGCTTCCAAATATCCCTTTGAAAATTCCACAAGAACAGCCTTAGCGAAAGGCTTCTTGAAGGGAAAGATGTAACTCTGTGAGATGAATTCACAGAACACAGAGCAGTTTCTCAGAAAGCTTCTTTCCAGTTTTGAACGGAAGATATTTCCTTTTTCACTGTAGCCCTCTATGGGCTTCCAAATATCCCTTTGCCAATTCCACAAGAACAGCCTTTGCGAAAGGCTTCTTGAAGGGAAAGATGTAACTCTGTGAGATGAATTCACAAAACACAGAGCAGTTTCTCAGAAAGCTTCTTTCCAGTTTTGAACGGAAGGTATTTCCTTTTTCACTGTAGCCCTCTACGGGCTTCCAAATATCCCTTTGCCAATTCCACAAGAACAGCCTTAGCGAAAGGCTGCTTGAAGGGAAAGATGTAACTCTGTGAGATGAATTCACAGAACACAGAGCAGTTTCTCAGAAAGCTTCTTTCCAGTTTTGAACGGAAGATATTTCCTTTTTCACCATAGCCCTCTATGGGCTTCCAAATATCCCTTTGCCAATTCCACAAGAACAGCCTTAGCGAAAGGCTGCTTGAAGGGAAAGATGTAACTCTGTGAGATGAATTCACAGAACACAGAGCAGTTTCTCAGAAAGCTTCTTTCCAGTTTTGAACGGAAGATATTTCCTTTTTCACTGTAGCCCTCTACGGGCTTCCAAATATCCCTTTGCCAATTCCACAAGAACAGCCTTAGCGAAAGGCTTCTTGAAGGGAAACATGTAACTCTGTGAGATGAATTCACAGAACACAGAGCAGTTTCTCAGAAAGCTTCTTTCCAGTTTTGAACGGAAGATATTTCCTTTTTCCCCATAGCCCTCTATGGGCTTCCAAATATCCCGTTGCCAATTCCACAAGAACAGCCTTAGCGAAAGGCTGCTTGAAGGGAAACATGTAACTCTGTGAGATGAATTCACAGAACACAGAGCAGTTTCTCAGAAAGCTTCTTTCCAGTTTTGAACGGAAGATATTTCCTTTTTCCCCATAGCCCTCTATGGGCTTCCAAATATCCCTTTGCCAATTCCACAAGAACAGCCTTAGCGAAAGGCTGCTTGAAGGGAAAGATGTAACTCTGTGAGATGAATTCACAGAACACAGAGCAGTTTCTCAGAAAGCTTCTTTCCAGTTTTGAACGGAAGATATTTCCTTTTTCCCCATAGCCCTCTATGGGCTTCCAAATATCCCGTTGCCAATTCCACAAGAACAGCCTTAGCGAAAGGCTGCTTGAAGGGAAAGATGTAACTCTGTGAGATGAATTCACAGAACACAGAGCAGTTTCTCAGAGAGCTTCTTTCCAGTTTTGAACGGAAGATATTTCCTTTTTCCCCATAGCCCTCTATGGGCTTCCAAATATCCCATTGCCAATTCCACAAGAACAGCCTTAGCGAAAGGCTGCTTGAAGGGAAACATGTAACTCTGTGAGATGAATTCACAGAACACAGAGCAGTTTCTCAGAAAGCTTCTTTCCAGTTTTGAACGGAAGATATTTCCTTTTTCCAAATAGCCGTCTATGGGCTTCCAAATATCCCTTTGCCAATTCCACAAGAACAGCCTTAGCGAAAGGCTGCTTGAAGGGAAAGATGTAACTCTGTGAGATGAATTCACAGAACACAGAGCAGTTTCTCAGAGAGCTTCTTTCCAGTTTTGAACGGAAGATATTTCCTTTTTCACCATAGCCCTCAATGGGCTTCCAAATATCCCTTTACCAATTCCACAAGAACATCCTTAGCGAAAGGCTGCTTGAAGGTAAAGATGAAACTCTGTGAGATGAATTCACAGAACACAGAGCAGTTTCTCAGAAAGCTTCTTTCCAGTTTTGAACGGAAGATATTTCCTTTTTCCCCATAGCCCACTATGGGCTTCCAAATATCCCGTTGCCAATTCCACAAGAACAGCCTTAGCGAAAGGCTTCTTGAAGGGAAAGATGTAACTCTGTGAGATGAATTCACAGAACACAGAGCAGTTTCTCAGAAAGCTTCTTTCCAGTATTGAACGGAAGATATTTCCTTTTTCCCTATAGCCCTCTAAGGGCTTCCAAATATCCCGTTGCCAATTCCACAAGAACAGCCTTAGCGAAAGGCTTCTTGAAGGGAAAGATGTAACTCTGTGAGATGAATTCACAGAACACAGAGCAGTTTCTCAGAAAGCTTCTTTTCAGTTTTGAACGGAAGATATCTCCTTTTTCCCCATAGCCCTCTATGGGCTTCCAAATATCCCGTTGCCAATTCCACAAGAACAGCCTTAGCGAAAGGCTGCTTGAAGGGAAAGATGTAACTCTGTGAGATGAATTCACAGAACACAGAGTAGTTTCTCAGAAAGCTTCTTTCCAGTTTTGAACGGAAGATATTTCCTTTTTCCCCGTAGCCCTCTATGGACTTCCAAATATCCCTTTGCCAATTCCACAAGGACAGCCTTAGCGAAAGGCTTCTTGAAGGGAAAGATGTAACTCTGTGAGATGAATTCACAGAACACTGAGCAGTTTCTCAGAAAGCTTCTTTCCAGTTTTGAACGGAAGATATTTCCTTTTTCACCATAGCCCTCTACGGGCTTCCAAATATCCCTTTGCCAATTCCACAAGAACAGCCTTAGCGAAAGGCTGCTTGAAGGGAAAGATGTAACTCTGTGAGATGAATTCACAGAACACAGAGCAGTTTCTCAGAAAGCTTCTTTCCAGTTTTGAACGGAAGATATTTCCTTTTTCCCCATAGCCCTCTATGGGCTTCCAAATATCCCGTTGCCAATTCCACAAGAACAGCCTTAGCGAAAGGCTGCTTGAAGGGAAAGATGTAACTCTGTGTGATGAATTCACAGAACACAGAGCAGTTTCTCAGAAAGCTTCTTTCCAGTTTTGAACGGAAGATATTTCCTTTTTCCCCATAGCCCTCTATGGGCTTCCAAATATCCCTTTGCCAATTCCACAAGAACATCCTTAGCGAAAGGCTGCTTGAAGGGAAAGATGTAACTCTGTGAGATGAATTCACAGAACACAGAGCAGTTTCTCAGAAAGCTTCTTTCCAGTTTTGAACGGAAGTTATTTGCTTTTTCACCATAGCCCTCTATGGGCTTCCAAATATCCCTTTGCCAATTCCACAAGAATACCCTTAGCGAAAGGCTGCTTGAATGTAAAGATGTAACTCTGTCAGATGAATTCACAGAAGACAGAGAAGTTTCTCAGAAAGCTTCTTTCCAGTTTTGAACGGAAGATATTTCCTTTTTCACCGTAGCCCTCTATGGGCTTCCAAATATCCCTTTGCCAATTCCACAAGAACAGCCTTAGCGAAAGGCTGCTTGAAGGGAAAGATGTAACTCTGTGAGATGAATTCACAGAACACAGAGCAGTTTCTCAGAAATCTTCTTTCCAGTTTTGAACGGAAGATATTTCCTTTTTCACCGTAGCCCTCTATGGGCTTCCAAATATCCCTTTGCCAATTCCACAAGAACAGCCTTAGCGAAAGGCTTCTTGAAGGGAAAGATGTAACTCTGTGAGATGAATTCACAGAACACAGAGCAGTTTCTCAGAAAGCTTCTTTCCAATTTTGAACGGAAGATATTTCCTTTTTCACTGTAGACTTCTATGGGCTTCCAAATATCCCTTTGCCAATTCCACAAGAACAGCCTTAGCGAAAGGCTTCTTGAAGGGAAAGATGTAACTCTGTGAGATGAATTCACAGAACACAGAGAAGTTTCTCAGAAAGCTTCTTTCCAGTTTTGAACGGAAGATATTTCCTTTTTCCCCATAGCCCTCTAAGGGCTCCAAAATATCCCTTTGCCAATTCCAGAAGAACAGCCTTAGCGAAAGGCTGCTTGAAGGGAAAGGTGTAACTCTGTGAGATGAATTCACAGAACACAGAGCAGTTTCTCAGAAAGCTTCTTTCCAGTTATGAACGGAAGATATTTCCTTTTTCACCATAGCCCTCTATGGGCTTCCAAATATCCCTTTGCCAATTCCACAAGAACAGCCTTAGCGAAAGGCTGCTTGAAGGGAAAGATGTAACTCTGTGAGATGAATTCACAGAACACAGAGCAGTTTCTCAGAAAGCTTCTTTCCAGTTTTGAACGGAAGATATTTCCTTTTTCACCATAGCCCTCTATGGGCTTCCAAATATCCCTTTGCCAATTCCACAAGAACAGCCTTAGCGAAAGGCTGCTTGAAGGGAAAGATGTAACTCTGTGAGATGAATTCACAGAACACAGAGCAGTTTCTCAGAAATCTTCTTTCCAGTTTTGAACGGAAGATATTTCCTTTTTCACCGTAGCCCTCTATGGGCTTCCAAATATCCCTTTGCCAATTCACAAGAACAGCCTTAGCGAAAGGCTTCTTGAAGGGAAAGATGTAACTCTGTGAGATGAATTCACAGAACACAGAGCAGTTTCTCAGAAAGCTTCTTTCCAGTTTTGAACGGAAGATATTTCCTTTTTCACTGTAGCCCTCTATGGGCTTCCAAATATCCCTTTGCCAATTCCACAAGAACAGCCTTAGCGAAAGGCTTCTTGAAGGGAAAGATGTAACTCTGTGAGATGAATTCACAGAACACAGAGAAGTTTCTCAGAAAGCTTCTTTCCAGTTTTGAACGGAAGATATTTCCTTTTTCCCCATAGCCCTCTATGGGCTTCAAAATATCCCTTTGCCAATTCCAGAAGAACAGCCTTAGCGAAAGGCTGCTTGAAGGGAAAGATGTAACTCTGTGAGATGAATTCACAGAACACAGAGAAGTTTCTCAGAAAGCTTCTTTCCAGTTTTGAACGGAAGATATTTCCTTTTTCACCATAGCCCTCTATGGGCTTCCAAATATCCCTTTGCCAATTCCACAAGAACAGCCTTAGCGAAAGGCTGCTTGAAGGGAAAGATGTAACTCTGTGAGATGAATTCACAGAACACAGAGCAGTTTCTCAGAAATCTTCTTTCCAGTTTTGAACGGAAGATATTTCCTTTTTCACCATAGCCTTCTATGGGCTTCCAAATATCCCTTTGCCAATTCCACAAGAACAGCCTTAGCGAAAGGCTGCTTGAAGGGAAAGATGTAACTCTGTGAGATGAATTCACAGAACACAGAGAAGTTTCTCAGAAAGCTTCTTTCCAGTTTTGAACGGAAGATATTTCCTTTTTCCCCATAGCCCTCTATGGGCTTCCAAATATCCCTTTGCCAATTCCACAAGAACAGCCTTAGCGAAAGGCTGCTTGAACTGAAAGATGTAACTCTGTGAGATGAATTCACAGAACACAGAGCAGTTTCTCAGAAAGCTTCTTTCCAGTTTTGAACGGAAGATATTTCCTTTTACCCCATAGCCCTCTATGGGCTTCCAAATATCCCTTTGAAAATTCCACAAGAACAGCCTTATCGAAAGGCTTCTTGAAGGGAAAGATGTAACTCTGTGAGATGAATTCACAGAACACAGAGCAGTTTCTCAGAAAGCTTCTTTCCAGTTTTGAACGGAAGATATTTCCTTTTTCCAAATAGCCGTCTATGGGCTTCCAAATATCCCTTTGCCAATTCCACAAGAACAGCCTTAGCGAAAGGCTGCTTGAAGGGAAAGATGTAACTCTGTGAGATGAATTCACAGAACACAGAGCAGTTTCTCAGAGAGCTTCTTTCCAGTTTTGAACGGAAGATATTTCCTTTTTCACCATAGCCCTCAATGGGCTTCCAAATATCCCTTTGCCAATTCCACAAGAACATCCTTAGCGAAAGGCTGCTTGAAGGTAAAGATGAAACTCTGTGAGATGAATTCACAGAACACAGAGCAGTTTCTCAGAAAGCTTCTTTCCAGTTTTGAACGGAAGATATTTCCTTTTTCCCCATAGCCCACTATGGGCTTCCAAATATCCCGTTGCCAATTCCACAAGAACAGCCTTAGCGAAAGGCTTCTTGAAGGGAAAGATGTAACTCTGTGAGATGAATTCACAGAACACAGAGCAGTTTCTCAGAAAGCTTCTTTCCAGTTTTGAACGGAAGATATTTCCTTTTTCCCTATAGCCCTCTATGGGCTTCCAAATATCCCGTTGCCAATTCCACAAGAACAGCCTTAGCGAAAGGCTTCTTGAAGGGAAAGATGTAACTCTGTGAGATGAATTCACAGAACACAGAGCAGTTTCTCAGAAAGCTTCTTTCCAGTTTTGAACGGAAGATATCTCCTTTTTCCCCATAGCCCTCTATGGGCTTCCAAATATCCCGTTGCCAATTCCACAAGAACAGCCTTAGCGAAAGGCTGCTTGAAGGGAAAGATGTAACTCTGTGAGATGAATTCACAGAACACAGAGCAGTTTCTCAGAAAGCTTCTTTCCAGTTTTGAACGGAAGATATTTCCTTTTTCCCCGTAGCCCTCTATGGACTTCCAAATATCCCTTTGCCAATTCCACAAGGACAGCCTTAGCGAAAGGCTTCTTGAAGTGAAAGATGTAACTCTGTGAGATGAATTCACAGAACACAGAGCAGTTTCTCAGAAAGCTTCTTTCCAGTTTTGAACGGAAGATATTTCCTTTTTCCCCATAGCCCTCTATGGGCTTCCAAATATCCCGATGCCAATTCCACAAGAACAGCCTTAGCGAAAGGCTGCTTGAAGGGAAAGATGTAACTCTGTGTGATGAATTCACAGAACACAGAGCAGTTTCTCAGAAAGCTTCTTTCCAGTTTTGAACGGAAGATATTTCCTTTTTCCCCATAGCCCTCTATGGGCTTCCAAATATCCCTTTGCCAATTCCACAAGAACATCCTTAGCGAAAGGCTGCTTGAAGGGAAAGATGTAACTCTGTGAGATGAATTCACAGAACACAGAGCAGTTTCTCAGAAAGCTTCTTTCCAGTTTTGAACGGAAGATATTTCCTTTTTCACCCTAGCCCTCTATGGGCTTCCAAATATCCCTTTGCCAATTCCACAAGAATATCCTTAGCGAAAGGCTGCTTGAAGGTAAAGATGTAACTCTGTCAGATGAATTCACAGAAGACAGAGAAGTTTCTCAGAAAGCTTCTTCCCAGTTTTGAACGGAAGATATTTCCTTTTTCACCGTAGCCCTCTATGGGCTTCCAAATATCCCTTTGCCAATTCCACAAGAACAGCCTTAGCGAAAGGCTGCTTGAAGGGAAAGATGTAACTCTGTGAGATGAATTCACAGAACACAGAGCAGTTTCTCAGAAATCTTCTTTCCAGTTTTGAACGGAAGATATTTCCTTTTTCACCGTAGCCCTCTATGGGCTTCCAAATATCCCTTTGCGAATTCCACAAGAACAGCCTTAGCGAAAGGCTTTTTGAAGGGAAAGATGTAACTCTGTGAGATGAATTCACAGAACACAGAGCAGTTTCTCAGAAAGCTTCTTTCCAGTTTTGAACGGAAGATATTTCCTTTTTCACTGTAGCCCTCTAAGGGATTCCAAATATCCCTTTGCCAATTCCACAAGAACAGCCTTAGCGAAAGGCTTCTTGAAGGGAAAGATGTAACTCTGTGAGATGAATTCACAGGACACAGAGAAGTTTCTCAGAATGCTTCTTTCCAGTTTTGAACGGAAGATATTTCCTTTTTCCCCATAGCCCTCTATGGGCTTCAAAATATCCCTTTGCCAATTCCAGAAGAACAGCCTTAGCGAAAAGCTGCTTGAAGGGAAAGATGTAACTCTGTGAGATGAATTCACAGAACACAGAGAAGTTTCTCAGAAAGTTTCTTTCCTGTTTTGAACGGAAGATATTTCCTTTTTCACCATAGCCCTCTATGGGCTTCCAAATATCCCTTTGCCAATTCCACAAGAACAGCCTTAGCGAAAGGCTGCTTGAAGGGAAAGATGTAACTCTGTGAGATGAATTCACAGAACACAGAGCAGTTTCTCAGAAATCTTCTTTCCAGTTTTGAACGGAAGATATTTCCTTTTTCACTATAGCCCTCTATGGGCTTCCAAATATCCCTTTGCCAATTCCACAAGAACAGCCTTAGCGAAAGGCTGCTTGAAGGGAAAGATGTAACTCTGTGAGATGAATTCACAGAACACAGAGAAGTTTCTCAGAAAGCTTCTTTCCAGTTTTGAACGGAAGATATTTCCTTTTTCCCCATAGCCCTCTATGGGCTTCCAAATATCCCTTTGCCAATTCCACAAGAACAGCCTCAGCGAAAGGCTGCTTGAACTGAAAGATGTAACTCTGTGAGATGAATTCACAGAACACAAAGCAGTTTCTCAGAAAGCTTCTTTCCAGTTTTGAACGGAAGATATTTCCTTTTACCCCATAGCCCTCTATGGGCTTCCAAATATCCCTTTGAAAATTCCACAAGAACAGCCTTAGCGAAAGGCTTCTTGAAGGGAAAGATGTAACTCTGTGAGATGAATTCACAGAACACAGAGCAGTTTCTCAGAAAGCTTCTTTCCAGTTTTGAACGGAAGATATTTCCTTTTTCACTGTAGCCCTCTATGGGCTTCCAAATATCCCTTTGCCAATTCCACAAGAACAGCCTTAGCGAAAGGCTTCTTGAAGGGAAAGATGTAACTCTGTGAGATGAATTCACAGAACACAGAGCAGTTTCTCAGAAAGCTTCTTTCCAATTTTGAACGGAAGATATTTCCTTTTTCACCATAGCCCTCTATGGGCTTCCAAATATCCCTTTACCAATTCCACAAGAACATCCTTAGCGAAAGGCTGCTTGAAGGTAAAGATGAAACTCTGTGAGATGAATTCACAGAACACAGAGCAGTTTCTCAGAAAGCTTCTTTCCAGTTTTGAACGGAAGATATTTCCTTTTTCACCATAGCCCTCTATGGGCTTCCAAATATCCCTTTGCCAATTCCACAAGAACAGCCTTAGCGAAAGGCTTCTTGAAGGGAAAGATGTAACTCTGTGAGATGAATTCACAGAACACAGAGCAGTTTCTCAGAAAGCTTCTTTCCAGTTTTGAACGGAAGGTATTTCCTTTTTCACTGTAGCCCTCTACGGGCTTCCAAATATCCCTTTGCCAATTCCACAAGAACAGCCTTAGCGAAAGGCTGCTTGAAGGGAAAGATGTAACTCTGTGAGATGAATTCACTGAAGACAGAGAAGTTTCTCAGAAAGCTTCTTTCCAGTTTTGAACGGAAGATATTTCCTTTTTCCCCATAGCCCTCTATGGCCTTCCAAATATCCCTTTGCCAATTCCACAAGAACAGCCTTAGCGAAAGGCTGCTTGAAGGGAAAGATGTAACTCTGTGAGATGAATTCACAGAACACAGAGCAGTTTCTCAGAAAGCTTCTTTCCAGTTTTGAACGGAAGATATTTCCTTTTTCACCATAGCCCTCTATGGGCTTCCAAATATCCCTTTGCCAATTCCACAAGAACAGCCTTAGCGAAAGGCTGCTTGAAGGGAAAGATGTAACTCTGTGAGATGAATTCACAGAACACAGAGCAGTTTCTCAGAAATCTTCTTTCCAGTTTTGAACGGAAGATATTTCCTTTTTCACGGTAGCCCTCTATGGGCTTCCAAATATCCCTTTGCCAATTGCACAAGAACAGCCTTAGCGAAAGGCTTCTTGAAGGGAAAGATGTAACTCTGTGAGATGAATTCACAGAACACAGAGAAGTTTCTCAGAAAGCTTCTTTCCAGTTTTGAACGGAGGATATTTCCTTTTTCCCCATAGCCCTCTATGGGCTTCAAAATATCCCTTTGCCAATTCCAGAAGAACAGCCTTAGCGAAAGGCTGCTTGAAGGGAAAGATGTAACTCTGTGAGATGAATTCACAGAACACAGAGAAGTTTCTCAGAAAGCTTCTTTCCAGTTTTGAACGGAGGATATTTCCTTTTTCACCATAGCCCTCTATGGGCTTCCAAATATCCCTTTGCCAATTCCACAAGAACAGCCTTAGCGAAAGGCTGCTTGAAGGGAAAGATGTAACTCTGTGAGATGAATTCACAGAACACAGAGCAGTTTCTCAGAAATCTTCTTTCCAGTTTTGAACGGAAGATATTTCCTTTTTCACCATAGCCCTCTATGGGCTTCCAAATATCCCTTTGCCAATTCCACAAGAACAGCCTTAGCGAAAGGCTTCTTGAAGGGAAAGATGTAACTCTGTGAGATGAATTCACAGAACACAGAGAAGTTTCTCAGAAAGCTTCTTTCCAGTTTTGAACGGAAGATATTTCCTTTTTCCCCATAGCCCTCTATGGGCTTCCAAATATCCCTTTGCCAATTCCACAAGAACAACCTTAGCGAAAGGCTGCTTGAACTGAAAGATGTAACTCTGTGAGATGAATTCACAGAACACAGAGAAGTTTCTCAGAAAGCTTCTTTCCAGTTTTGAACGGAAGATATTTCCTTTTACCCCGTAGCCCTGTATGGGCTTCCAAATATCCCTTTGAAAATTCCACAAGAACAGCCTTAGCGAAAGGCTTCTTGAAGGGAAAGATGTAACTCTGTGAGATGAATTCACAGAACACAGAGCAGTTTCTCAGAAAGCTTCTTTCCAGTTTTGAACGGAAGATATTTCCTTTTTCACTGTAGCCCTCTATGGGCTTCCAAATATCCCTTTGCCAATTCCACAAGGACAGCCTTAGCGAAAGGCTTCTTGAAGGGAAAGATGTAACTCTGTGAGATGAATTCACAAAACACAGAGCAGTTTCTCAGAAAGCTTCTTTCCAGTTTTGAACGGAAGGTATTTCCTTTTTCACTGTAGCCCTCTACGGGCTTCCAAATATCCCTTTGCCAATTCCACAAGAACAGCCTTAGCGAAAGGCTGCTTGAAGGGAAAGATGTAACTCTGTGAGATGAATTCACAGAACACAGAGTAGTTTCTCAGAAAGCTTCTTTCCAGTTTTGAACGGAAGATATTTCCTTTTTCACCATAGCCCTCTAAGGGCTTCCAAATATCCCTTTGCCAATTCCACAAGAACAGCCTTAGCGAAAGGCTGCTTGAAGGGAAAGATGTAACTCTGTGAGATGAATTCACAGAACACAGAGCAGTTTCTCAGAAAGCTTCTTTCCAGTTTTGAACGGAAGATATTTCCTTTTTCACTGTAGCCCTCTACGGGCTTCCAAATATCCCTTTGCCAATTCCACAAGAACAGCCTTAGCGAAAGGCTTCTTGAAGGGAAACATGTAACTCTGTGACATGAATTCACAGAACACAGAGCAGTTTCTCAGAAAGCTTCTTTCCAGTTTTGAACGGAAGATATTTCCTTTTTCCCCATAGCCCTCTATGGGCTTCCAAATATCACGTTGCCAATTCCACAAGAACAGCCTTAGCGAAAGGCTGCTTGAAGGGAAACATGTAACTCTGTGAGATGAATTCACAGGACACAGAGCAGGTTCTCAGAAAGCTTCTTTCCAGTTTTGAACGGAAGATATTTCCTTTTTCCAAATAGCCGTCTATGGGCTTCCAAATATCCCTTTGCCAATTCCACAAGAACAGCCTTAGCGAAAGGCTGCTTGAAGGGAAAGATGTAACTCTGTGAGATGAATTCACAGAACACAGAGCAGTTTCTCAGAGAGCTTCTTTCCAGTTTTGAACGGAAGATATTTCCTTTTTCACCATAGCCCTCAATGGGCTTCCAAATATCCCTTTCCCAATTCCACAAGAACATCCTTAGCGAAAGGCTGCTTGAAGGTAAAGATGAAACTCTGTGAGATGAATTCACAGAACACAGAGCAGTTTCTCAGAAAGCTTCTTTCCAGTTTTGAACGGAAGATATTTCCTTTTTCCCCATAGCCCACTATGGGCTTCCAAATATCCCGTTGCCAATTCCAGAAGAACAGCCTTAGCGAAAGGCTTCTTGAAGGGAAAGATGTAACTCTGTGAGATGAATTCACAGAACACAGAGCAGTTTCTCAGAAAGCTTCTTTCCAGTTTTGAACGGAAGATATTTCCTTTTTCCCTATAGCCCTCTATGGGCTTCCAAATATCCCGTTGCCAATTCCACAAGAACAGCCTTAGCGAAAGGCTTCTTGAAGGGAAAGATGTAACTCTGTGAGATGAATTCACAGAACACAGAGCAGTTTCTCAGAAAGCTTCTTTCCAGTTTTGAACGGAAGATATCTCCTTTTTCCCCATAGCCCTCTATGGGCTTCCAAATATCCCGTTGCCAATTCCACAAGAACAGCCTTAGCGAAAGGCTGCTTGAAGGGAAAGATGTAACTCTGTGAGATGAATTCACAGAACACAGAGCAGTTTCTCAGAAAGCTTCTTTCCAGTTTTGAACGGAAGATATTTCCTTTTTCCCCGTAGCCCTCTATGGACTTCCAAATATCCCTTTGCCAATTCCACAAGGACAGCCTTAGCGAAAGGCTTCTTGAAGGGAAAGATGTAACTCTGTGAGATGAATTCACAGAACACAGAGCAGTTTCTCAGAAAGCTTCTTTCCAGTTTTGAACGGAAGATATTTCCTTTTTCACCATAGCCCTCTATGGACTTCCAAATATCCCTTTGCCAATTCCACAAGGACAGCCTTAGCGAAAGGCTTCTTGAAGGGAAAGATGTAACTCTGTGAGATGAATTCACAGAACACAGAGCAGTTTCTCAGAAAGCTTCTTTCCAGTTTTGAACGGAAGATATTTCCTTTTTCACCATAGCCCTCTACGGGCTTCCAAATATCCCTTTGCCAATTCCACAAGAACAGCCTTAGCGAAAGGCTGCTTGAAGGGAAAGATGTAACTCTGTGAGATGAATTCACAGAACACAGAGCAGTTTCTCACAAAGCTTCTTTCCAGTTTTGAACGGAAGATATTTCCTTTTTCCCCATAGCCCTCTATGGGCTTCCAAATATCCCTTTGCCAATTCCACAAGAACATCCTTAGCGAAAGGCTGCTTGAAGGGAAAGATGTAACTCTGTGAGATGAATTCACAGAACACAGAGCAGTTTCTCAGAAAGCTTCTTTCCAGTTTTGAACGGAAGATATTTCCTTTTTCACCATAGCCCTCTATGGGCTTCCAAATATCCCTTTGCCAATTCCACAAGAATATCCTTAGCGAAAGGCTGCTTGAAGGTAAAGATGTAACTCTGTCAGATGAATTCACAGAAGACAGAGAAGTTTCTCAGAAAGCTTCTTTCCAGTTTTGAACGGAAGATATTTCCTTTTTCACCGTAGCCCTCTATGGGCTTCCAAATATCCCTTTGCCAATTCCACAAGAACAGCCTTAGCGAAAGGCTGCTTGAAGGGAAAGATGTAACTCTGTGAGATGAATTCACAGAACACAGAGCAGTTTCTCAGAAATCTTCTTTCCAGTTTTGAACGGAAGGTATTTCCTTTTTCACCGTAGCCCTCTATGGGCTTCCAAATATCCCTTTGCCAATTCCACAAGAACAGCCTTAGCGAAAGGCTTCTTGAAGTGAAAGATGTAACTCTGTGAGATGAATTCACAGAACACAGAGCAGTTTCTCAGAAAGCTTCTTTCCAGTTTTGAACGGAAGATATTTCCTTTTTCACTGTAGCCCTCTATGGGCTTCCAAATATCCCTTTGCCAATTCCACAAGAACAGCCTTAGCGAAAGGCTTCTTGAAGGGAAAGATGTAACTCTGTGAGATGAATTCACAGAACACAGAGAAGTTTCTCAGAAAGCTTCTTTCCAGTTTTGAACGGAAGATATTTCCTTTTTCCCCGTAGCCCTCTATGGGCTTCAAAATATCCCTTTGCCAATTCCAGAAGAACAGCCTTAGCGAAAGGCTGCTTGAAGGGAAAGATGTAACTCTGTGAGATGAATTCACAGAACACAGAGAAGTTTCTCAGAAAGCTTCTTTCCAGTTTTGAACGGAAGATATTTCCTTTTTCACCATAGCCCTCTATGGGCTTCCAAATATCCCTTTGCCAATTCCACAAGAACAGCCTTAGCGAAAGGCTGCTTGAAGGGAAAGATGTAACTCTGTGAGATGAATTCACAGAACACAGAGCAGTTTCTCAGAAATCTTCTTTCCAGTTTTGAACGGAAGATATTTCCTTTTTCACCATAGCCCTCTATGGGCTTCCAAATATCCCTTTGCCAATTCCACAAGAACAGCCTTAGCGAAAGGCTGCTTGAAGGGAAAGATGTAACTCTGTGAGATGAATTCACAGAACACAGAGAAGTTTCTCAGAAAGCTTCTTTCCAGTTTTGAACGGAAGATATTTCCTTTTTCCCCATAGCCCTCTATGGGCTTCCAAATATCCCTTTGCCAATTCCACAAGAACAGCCTTAGCGAAAGGCTGCTTGAACTGAAAGATGTAACTCTGTGAGATGAATTCACAGAACACAGAGCAGTTTCTCAGAAAGCTTCTTTCCAGTTTTGAACGGAAGATATTTCCTTTTACCCCATAGCCCTCTATGGGCTTCCAAATATCCCTTTGAAAATTCCACAAGAACAGCCTTAGCGAAAGGCTTCTTGAAGGGAAAGATGTAACTCTGTGAGATGAATTCACAGAACACAGAGCAGTTTCTCAGAAAGCTTCTTTCCAGTTTTGAACGGAAGATATTTCCTTTTTCCAAATAGCCGTCTATGGGCTTCCAAATATCCCTTTGCCAATTCCACAAGAACAGCCTTAGCGAAAGGCTGCTTGAAGGGAAAGATGTAACTCTGTGAGATGAATTCACAGAACACAGAGCAGTTTCTCAGAGAACTTCTTTCCAGTTTTGAACGGAAGATATTTCCTTTTTCACCATAGCCCTCAATGGGCTTCCAAATATACCTTTACCAATTCCACAAGAACATCCTTAGCGAAAGGCTGCTTGAAGGTAAAGATGAAACTCTGTGAGATGAATTCACAGAACACAGAGCAGTTTCTCAGAAAGCTTCTTTCCAGTTTTGAACGGAAGATATTTCCTTTTTCCCCATTGCCCACTATGGGCTTCCAAATATCCCGTTGCCAATTCCACAAGAACAGCCTTAGCGAAAGGCTTCTTGAAGGGAAAGATGTAACTCTGTGAGATGAATTCACAGAACACAGAGCAGTTTCTCAGAAAGCTTCTTTCCAGTTTTGAACGGAAGATATTTCCTTTTTCCCTATAGCCCTCTATGGGCTTCCAAATATCCCGTTGCCAATTCCACAAGAACAGCCTTAGCGAAAGGCTTCTTGAAGGGAAAGATGTAACTCTGTGAGATGAATTCACTGAACACAGAGCAGTTTCTCAGAAAGCTTCTTTCCAGTTTTGAACGGAAGATATCTCCTTTTTCCCCATAGCCCTCTATGGGCTTCCAAATATCCCGTTGCCAATTCCACAAGAACAGCCTTAGCGAAAGGCTGCTTGAAGGGAAAGATGTAACTCTGTGAGATGAATTCACAGAACACAGAGCAGTTTCTCAGAAAGCTTCTTTCCAGTTTTGAACGGAAGATATTTCCTTTTTCCCCGTAGCCCTCTATGGACTTCCAAATATCCCTTTGCCAATTCCACAAGGACAGCCTTAGCGAAAGGCTTCTTGAAGTGAAAGATGTAACTCTGTGAGATGAATTCACAGAACACAGAGAAGTTTCTCAGAAAGCTTCTTTCCAGTTTTGAACGGAAGATATTTCCTTTTTCCCCATAGCCCTCTATGGGCTTCCAAATATCCCGATGCCAATTCCACAAGAACAGCCTTAGCGAAAGGCTGCTTGAAGGGAAAGATGTAACTCTGTGTGATGAATTCACAGAACACAGAGCAGTTTCTCAGAAAGCTTCTTTCCAGTTTTGAACGGAAGATATTTCCTTTTTCCCCATAGCCCTCTATGGGCTTCCAAATATCCCTTTGCCAATTCCACAAGAACATCCTTAGCGAAAGGCTGCTTGAAGGGAAAGATGTAACTCTGTGGGATGAATTCACAGAACACAGAGCAGTTTCTCAGAAAGCTTCTTTCCAGTTTTGAACGGAAGATATTTCCTTTTTCACCATAGCCCTCTATGGGCTTCCAAATATCCCTTTGCCAATTCCACAAGAACAGCCTTAGCGAAAGGCTGCTTGAAGGGAAAGATGTAACTCTGTGAGATGAATTCACAGAACACAGAGCAGTTTCTCAGAAATCTTCTTTCCAGTTTTGAACGGAAGATATTTCCTTTTTCACCGTAGCCCTCTATGGGCTTCCAAATATCCCTTTGCCAATTCCACAAGAACAGCCTTAGCGAAAGGCTTCTTGAAGGGAAAGATGTAACTCTGTGAGATGAATTCACAGAACACAGAGCAGTTTCTCAGAAAGCTTCTTTCCAGTTTTGAACGGAAGATATTTCCTTTTTCACTGTAGCCCTCTATGGGCTTCCAAATATCCCTTTGCCAATTCCACAAGAACAGCCTTAGCGAAAGGCTTCTTGAAGGGAAAGATGTAACTCTGTGAGATGAATTCACAGAACACAGAGAAGTTTCTCAGAAAGCTTCTTTCCAGTTTTGAATGGAAGATATTTCCTTTTTCCCAATAGCCCTCTATGGGCTTCAAAATATCCCTTTGCCAATTCCAGAAGAACAGCCTTAGCGAAAGGCTGCTTGAAGGGAAAGATGTAACTCTGTGAGATGAATTCACAGAACACAGAGAAGTTTCTCAGAAAGCTTCTTTCCAGTTTTGAACGGAAGATATTTCCTTTTTCACCATAGCCCTCTATGGGCTTCCAAATATCCCTTTGCCAATTCCACAAGAACAGCCTTAGCGAAAGGCTGCTTGAAGGGAAAGATGTAACTCTGTGAGATGAATTCACAGAACACAGAGCAGTTTCTCAGAAATCTTCTTTCCAGTTTTGAACGGAAGATATTTCCTTTTTCACCATAGCCCTCTATGGGCTTCCAAATATCCCTTTGCCAATTCCACAAGAACAGCCTTAGCGAAAGGCTGCTTGAAGGGAAAGATGTAACTCTGTGAGATGAATTCACAGAACACAGAGAAGTTTCTCAGAAAGCTTCTTTCCAGTTTTGAACGGAAGATATTTACTTTTTCCCCATAGCCCTCTATGGGCTTCCAAATATCCCTTTGCCAATTCCACAAGAACAGCCTTAGCGAAAGGCTGCTTGAACTGAAAGATGTAACTCTGTGAGATGAATTCACAGAACACAGAGCAGTTTCTCAGAAAGCTTCTTTCCAGTTTTGAACGGAAGATATTTCCTTTTTCCCCATAGCCCACTATGGGCTTCCAAATATCCCGTTGCCAATTCCACAAGAACAGCCTTAGCGAAAGGCTTCTTGAAGGGAAAGATGTAACTCTGTGAGATGAATTCACAGAACACAGAGCAGTTTCTCAGAAAGCTTCTTTCCAGTTTTGAACGGAAGATATTTCCTTTTTCACTGTAGCCCTCTATGGGCTTCCAAATATCCCTTTGCCAATTCCACAAGAACAGCCTTAGCGAAAGGCTTCTTGAAGGGAAAGATGTAACTCTGTGAGATGAATTCACAGAACACAGAGAAGTTTCTCAGAAAGCTTCTTTCCAGTTTTGAACGGAAGATATTTCCTTTTTCACCGTAGCCCTCTATGGGCTTCCAAATATCCCTTTGCCAATTCCACAAGAACAGCCTTAGCGAAAGGCTGCTTGAAGGGAAAGATGTAACTCTGTGAGATGAATTCACAGAACACAGAGCAGTTTCTCAGAAAGCTTCTTTCCAGTTTTGAACGGAAGATATTTCCTTTTTCACCATAGCCCTCTATGGGCTTCCAAATATCCCTTTGCCAATTCCACAAGAACAGCCTTAGCGAAAGGCTGCTTGAAGGGAAAGATGTAACTCTGTGAGATGAATTCACAGAACACAGAGCAGTTTCTCAGAAAGCTTCTTTCCAGTTTTGAACGGAAGATATTTCCTTTTTCACTGTAGCCCTCTACGGGCTTCCAAATATCCCTTTGCCAATTCCACAAGAACAGCCTTAGCGAAAGGCTTCTTGAAGGGAAACATGTAACTCTGTGAGATGAATTCACAGGACACAGAGCAGTTTCTCAGAAAGCTTCTTTCCAGTTTTGAACGGAAGATATTTCCTTTTTCCCCATAGCCCTCTATGGGCTTCCAAATATCCCTTTGCCAATTCCACAAGAACAGCCTTTGCGAAAGGCTGCTTGAAGGGAAAGATGTAACTCTGTGAGATGAATTCACAGAACACAGAGCAGTTTCTCAGAAAGCTTCTTTCCAGTTTTGAACGGAAGATATTTCCTTTTTCCCCATAGCCCTCTATGGGCTTCCAAATATCCCGTTGCCAATTCCACAAGAACAGCCTTAGCGAAAGGCTGCTTGAAGGGAAAGATGTAACTCTGTGAGATGAATTCACAGAACACAGAGCAGTTTCTCAGAGAGCTTCTTTCCAGTTTTGAACGGAAGATATTTCCTTTTTCACCATAGCCCTCTATGGGCTTCCAAATATCCCGTTGCCAATTCCACAAGAACAGCCTTAGCGAAAGGCTGCTTGAAGGGAAACATGTAACTCTGTGAAATGAATTCACAGAACACAGAGCAGTTTCTCAGAAAGCTTCTTTCCAGTTTTGAACGGAAGATATTTCCTTTTTCCAAATAGCCGTCTATGGGCTTCCAAATATCCCTTTGCCAATTCCACAAGAACAGCCTTAGCGAAAGGCTGCTTGAAGGGAAAGATGTAACTCTGTGAGATGAATTCACAGAACACAGAGCAGTTTCTCAGAGAGCTTCTTTCCAGTTTTGAACGGAAGATATTTCCTTTTTCACCATAGCCCTCAATGGGCTTCCAAATATCCCTTTCCCAATTCCACAAGAACATCCTTAGCGAAAGGCTGCTTGAAGGTAAAGATGAAACTCTGTGAGATGAATTCACAGAACACAGAGCAGTTTCTCAGAAAGCTTCTTTCCAGTTTTGAACGGAAGATATTTCCTTTTTCCCCATAGCCCACTATGGGCTTCCAAATATCCCGTTGCCAATTCCACAAGAACAGCCTTAGCGAAAGGCTTCTTGAAGGGAAAGATGTAACTCTGTGAGATGAATTCACAGAACACAGAGCAGTTTCTCAGAAAGCTTCTTTCCAGTTTTGAACGGAAGATATTTCCTTTTTCCCCGTAGCCCTCTATGGACTTCCAAATATCCCTTTGCCAATTCCACAAGGACAGCCTTAGCGAAAGGCTTCTTGAAGGGAAAGATGTAACTCTGTGAGATGAATTCACAGAACACAGAGCAGTTTCTCAGAAAGCTTCTTTCCAGTTTTGAACGGAAGATATTTCCTTTTTCACCGTAGCCCTCTATGGACTTCCAAATATCCCTTTGCCATTTCCACAAGGACAGCCTTAGCGAAAGGCTTCTTGAAGGGAAAGATGTAACTCTGTGAGATGAATTCACAGAACACAGAGCAGTTTCTCAGAAAGCTTCTTTCCAGTTTTGAACGGAAGATATTTCCTTTTTCACCATAGCCCTCTACGGGCTTCCAAATATCCCTTTGCCAATTCCACAAGAACAGCCTTAGCGAAAGGCTGCTTGAAGGGAAAGATGTAACTCTGTGAGATGAATTCACAGAACACAGAGCAGTTTCTCAGAAAGCTTCTTTCCAGTTTTGAACGGAAGATATTTCCTTTTTCCCCATAGCCCTCTATGGGCTTCCAAATATCCCTTTGCCAATTCCACAAGAACATCCTTAGCGAAAGGCTGCTTGAAGGGAAAGATGTAACTCTGTGAGATGAATTCACAGAACACAGAGCAGTTTCTCAGAAAGCTTCTTTCCAGTTTTGAACGGAAGATATTTCCTTTTTCACCATAGCCCTCTATGGGCTTCCAAATATCCCTTTGCCAATTCCACAAGAACAGCCTTAGCGAAAGGCTGCTTGAAGGGAAAGATGTAACTCTGTGAGATGAATTCACAGAACACAGAGAAGTTTCTCAGAAAGCTTCTTTCCAGTTTTGAACGGAAGATATTTCCTTTTTCCCCATAGCCCTCTATGGGCTTCCAAATATCCCTTTGCCAATTCCACAAGAACAGCCTTAGCGAAAGGCTGCTTGAACTGAAAGATGTAACTCTGTGAGATGAATTCACAGAACACAGAGCAGTTTCTCAGAAAGCTTCTTTCCAGTTTTGAACGGAAGATATTTCCTTTTACCCCATAGCCCTCTATGGGCTTCCAAATATCCCTTTGAAAATTCCACAAGAACAGCCTTAGCGAAAGGCTTCTTGAAGGGAAAGATGTAACTCTGTGAGATGAATTCACAGAACACAGAGCAGTTTCTCAGAAAGCTTCTTTCCAGTTTTGAACGGAAGATATTTCCTTTTTCCAAATAGCCGTCTATGGGCTTCCAAATATCCCTTTGCCAATTCCACAAGAACAGCCTTAGCGAAAGGCTGCTTGAAGGGAAAGATGTAACTCTGTGAGATGAATTCACAGAACACAGAGCAGTTTCTCAGAGAACTTCTTTCCAGTTTTGAACGGAAGATATTTCCTTTTTCACCATAGCCCTCAATGGGCTTCCAAATATACCTTTACCAATTCCACAAGAATATCCTTAGCGAAAGGCTGCTTGAAGGTAAAGATGTAACTCTGTCAGATGAATTCACAGAAGACAGAGAAGTTTCTCAGAAAGCTTCTTTCCAGTTTTGAACGGAAGATATTTCCTTTTTCACCGTAGCCCTCTATGGGCTTCAAAATATCCCTTTGCCAATTCCACAAGAACAGCCTTAGCGAAAGGCTGCTTGAAGGGAAAGATGTAACTCTGTGAGATGAATTCACAGAACACAGAGCAGTTTCTCAGAAATCTTCTTTCCAGTTTTGAACGGAAGGTATTTCCTTTTTCACCGTAGCCCTCTATGGGCTTCCAAATATCCCTTTGCCAATTCCACAAGAACAGCCTTAGCGAAAGGCTTCTTGAAGTGAAAGATGTAACTCTGTGAGATGAATTCACAGAACACAGAGCAGTTTCTCAGAAAGCTTCTTTCCAGTTTTGAACGGAAGATATTTCCTTTTTCACTGTAGCCCTCTATGGGCTTCCAAATATCCCTTTGCCAATTCCACAAGAACAGCCTTAGCGAAAGGCTTCTTGAAGGGAAAGATGTAACTCTGTGAGATGAATTCACAGAACACAGAGAAGTTTCTCAGAAAGCTTCTTTCCAGTTTTGAACGGAAGATATTTCCTTTTTCCCCGTAGCCCTCTATGGGCTTCAAAATATCCCTTTGCCAATTCCAGAAGAACAGCCTTAGCGAAAGGCTGCTTGAAGGGAAAGATGTAACTCTGTGAGATGAATTCACAGAACACAGAGAAGTTTCTCAGAAAGCTTCTTTCCAGTTTTGAACGGAAGATATTTCCTTTTTCACCATAGCCCTCTATGGGCTTCCAAATATCCCTTTGCCAATTCCACAAGAACAGCCTTAGCGAAAGGCTGCTTGAAGGGAAAGATGTAACTCTGTGAGATGAATTCACAGAACACAGAGCAGTTTCTCAGAAATCTTCTTTCCAGTTTTGAACGGAAGATATTTCCTTTTTCACCATAGCCCTCTATGGGCTTCCAAATATCCCTTTGCCAATTCCACAAGAACAGCCTTAGCGAAAGGCTGCTTGAAGGGAAAGATGTAACTCTGTGAGATGAATTCACAGAACACAGAGAAGTTTCTCAGAAAGCTTCTTTCCAGTTTTGAACGGAAGATATTTCCTTTTTCCCCATAGCCCTCTATGGGCTTCCAAATATCCCTTTGCCAATTCCACAAGAACAGCCTTAGCGAAAGGCTGCTTGAACTGAAAGATGTAACTCTGTGAGATGAATTCACAGAACACAGAGCAGTTTCTCAGAAAGCTTCTTTCCAGTTTTGAACGGAAGATATTTCCTTTTACCCCATAGCCCTCTATGGGCTTCCAAATATCCCTTTGAAAATTCCACAAGAACAGCCTTAGCGAAAGGCTTCTTGAAGGGAAAGATGTAACTCTGTGAGATGAATTCACAGAACACAGAGCAGTTTCTCAGAAAGCTTCTTTCCAGTTTTGAACGGAAGATATTTCCTTTTTCCAAATAGCCGTCTATGGGCTTCCAAATATCCCTTTGCCAATTCCACAAGAACAGCCTTAGCGAAAGGCTGCTTGAAGGGAAAGATGTAACTCTGTGAGATGAATTCACAGAACACAGAGCAGTTTCTCAGAGAACTTCTTTCCAGTTTTGAACGGAAGATATTTCCTTTTTCACCATAGCCCTCAATGGGCTTCCAAATATACCTTTACCAATTCCACAAGAACATCCTTAGCGAAAGGCTGCTTGAAGGTAAAGATGAAACTCTGTGAGATGAATTCACAGAACACAGAGCAGTTTCTCAGAAAGCTTCTTTCCAGTTTTGAACGGAAGATATTTCCTTTTTCCCCATTGCCCACTATGGGCTTCCAAATATCCCGTTGCCAATTCCACAAGAACAGCCTTAGCGAAAGGCTTCTTGAAGGGAAAGATGTAACTCTGTGAGATGAATTCACAGAACACAGAGCAGTTTCTCAGAAAGCTTCTTTCCAGTTTTGAACGGAAGATATTTCCTTTTTCCCTATAGCCCTCTATGGGCTTCCAAATATCCCGTTGCCAATTCCACAAGAACAGCCTTAGCGAAAGGCTTCTTGAAGGGAAAGATGTAACTCTGTGAGATGAATTCACTGAACACAGAGCAGTTTCTCAGAAAGCTTCTTTCCAGTTTTGAACGGAAGATATCTCCTTTTTCCCCATAGCCCTCTATGGGCTTCCAAATATCCCGTTGCCAATTCCACAAGAACAGCCTTAGCGAAAGGCTGCTTGAAGGGAAAGATGTAACTCTGTGAGATGAATTCACAGAACACAGAGCAGTTTCTCAGAAAGCTTCTTTCCAGTTTTGAACGGAAGATATTTCCTTTTTCCCCGTAGCCCTCTATGGACTTCCAAATATCCCTTTGCCAATTCCACAAGGACAGCCTTAGCGAAAGGCTTCTTGAAGTGAAAGATGTAACTCTGTGAGATGAATTCACAGAACACAGAGAAGTTTCTCAGAAAGCTTCTTTCCAGTTTTGAACGGAAGATATTTCCTTTTTCCCCATAGCCCTCTATGGGCTTCCAAATATCCCGATGCCAATTCCACAAGAACAGCCTTAGCGAAAGGCTGCTTGAAGGGAAAGATGTAACTCTGTGTGATGAATTCACAGAACACAGAGCAGTTTCTCAGAAAGCTTCTTTCCAGTTTTGAACGGAAGATATTTCCTTTTTCCCCATAGCCCTCTATGGGCTTCCAAATATCCCTTTGCCAATTCCACAAGAACATCCTTAGCGAAAGGCTGCTTGAAGGGAAAGATGTAACTCTGTGGGATGAATTCACAGAACACAGAGCAGTTTCTCAGAAAGCTTCTTTCCAGTTTTGAACGGAAGATATTTCCTTTTTCACCATAGCCCTCTATGGGCTTCCAAATATCCCTTTGCCAATTCCACAAGAACAGCCTTAGCGAAAGGCTGCTTGAAGGGAAAGATGTAACTCTGTGAGATGAATTCACAGAACACAGAGCAGTTTCTCAGAAATCTTCTTTCCAGTTTTGAACGGAAGATATTTCCTTTTTCACCGTAGCCCTCTATGGGCTTCCAAATATCCCTTTGCCAATTCCACAAGAACAGCCTTAGCGAAAGGCTTCTTGAAGGGAAAGATGTAACTCTGTGAGATGAATTCACAGAACACAGAGCAGTTTCTCAGAAAGCTTCTTTCCAGTTTTGAACGGAAGATATTTCCTTTTTCACTGTAGCCCTCTATGGGCTTCCAAATATCCCTTTGCCAATTCCACAAGAACAGCCTTAGCGAAAGGCTTCTTGAAGGGAAAGATGTAACTCTGTGAGATGAATTCACAGAACACAGAGAAGTTTCTCAGAAAGCTTCTTTCCAGTTTTGAATGGAAGATATTTCCTTTTTCCCAATAGCCCTCTATGGGCTTCAAAATATCCCTTTGCCAATTCCAGAAGAACAGCCTTAGCGAAAGGCTGCTTGAAGGGAAAGATGTAACTCTGTGAGATGAATTCACAGAACACAGAGAAGTTTCTCAGAAAGCTTCTTTCCAGTTTTGAACGGAAGATATTTCCTTTTTCACCATAGCCCTCTATGGGCTTCCAAATATCCCTTTGCCAATTCCACAAGAACAGCCTTAGCGAAAGGCTGCTTGAAGGGAAAGATGTAACTCTGTGAGATGAATTCACAGAACACAGAGCAGTTTCTCAGAAATCTTCTTTCCAGTTTTGAACGGAAGATATTTCCTTTTTCACCATAGCCCTCTATGGGCTTCCAAATATCCCTTTGCCAATTCCACAAGAACAGCCTTAGCGAAAGGCTGCTTGAAGGGAAAGATGTAACTCTGTGAGATGAATTCACAGAACACAGAGAAGTTTCTCAGAAAGCTTCTTTCCAGTTTTGAACGGAAGATATTTCCTTTTTCCCCATAGCCCTCTATGGGCTTCCAAATATCCCTTTGCCAATTCCACAAGAACAGCCTTAGCGAAAGGCTGCTTGAACTGAAAGATGTAACTCTGTGAGATGAATTCACAGAACACAGAGCAGTTTCTCAGAAAGCTTCTTTCCAGTTTTGAACGGAAGATATTTCCTTTTTCCCCATAGCCCACTATGGGCTTCCAAATATCCCGTTGCCAATTCCACAAGAACAGCCTTAGCGAAAGGCTTCTTGAAGGGAAAGATGTAACTCTGTGAGATGAATTCACAGAACACAGAGCAGTTTCTCAGAAAGCTTCTTTCCAGTTTTGAACGGAAGATATTTCCTTTTTCACTGTAGCCCTCTATGGGCTTCCAAATATCCCTTTGCCAATTCCACAAGAACAGCCTTAGCGAAAGGCTTCTTGAAGGGAAAGATGTAACTCTGTGAGATGAATTCACAGAACACAGAGAAGTTTCTCAGAAAGCTTCTTTCCAGTTTTGAACGGAAGATATTTCCTTTTTCACCGTAGCCCTCTATGGGCTTCCAAATATCCCTTTGCCAATTCCACAAGAACAGCCTTAGCGAAAGGCTGCTTGAAGGGAAAGATGTAACTCTGTGAGATGAATTCACAGAACACAGAGCAGTTTCTCAGAAAGCTTCTTTCCAGTTTTGAACGGAAGATATTTCCTTTTTCACCATAGCCCTCTAGGGGCTTCCAAATATCCCTTTGCCAATTCCACAAGAACAGCCTTAGCGAAAGGCTGCTTGAAGGGAAAGATGTAACTCTGTGAGATGAATTCACAGAACACAGAGCAGTTTCTCAGAAAGCTTCTTTCCAGTTTTGAACGGAAGATATTTCCTTTTTCACTGTAGCCCTCTACGGGCTTCCAAATATCCCTTTGCCAATTCCACAAGAACAGCCTTAGCGAAAGGCTTCTTGAAGGGAAACATGTAACTCTGTGAGATGAATTCACAGGACACAGAGCAGTTTCTCAGAAAGCTTCTTTCCAGTTTTGAACGGAAGATATTTCCTTTTTCCCCATAGCCCTCTATGGGCTTCCAAATATCCCTTTGCCAATTCCACAAGAACAGCCTTTGCGAAAGGCTGCTTGAAGGGAAAGATGTAACTCTGTGAGATGAATTCACAGAACACAGAGCAGTTTCTCAGAAAGCTTCTTTCCAGTTTTGAACGGAAGATATTTCCTTTTTCCCCATAGCCCTCTATGGGCTTCCAAATATCCCGTTGCCAATTCCACAAGAACAGCCTTAGCGAAAGGCTGCTTGAAGGGAAAGATGTAACTCTGTGAGATGAATTCACAGAACACAGAGCAGTTTCTCAGAGAGCTTCTTTCCAGTTTTGAACGGAAGATATTTCCTTTTTCACCATAGCCCTCTATGGGCTTCCAAATATCCCGTTGCCAATTCCACAAGAACAGCCTTAGCGAAAGGCTGCTTGAAGGGAAACATGTAACTCTGTGAAATGAATTCACAGAACACAGAGCAGTTTCTCAGAAAGCTTCTTTCCAGTTTTGAACGGAAGATATTTCCTTTTTCCAAATAGCCGTCTATGGGCTTCCAAATATCCCTTTGCCAATTCCACAAGAACAGCCTTAGCGAAAGGCTGCTTGAAGGGAAAGATGTAACTCTGTGAGATGAATTCACAGAACACAGAGCAGTTTCTCAGAGAGCTTCTTTCCAGTTTTGAACGGAAGATATTTCCTTTTTCACCATAGCCCTCAATGGGCTTCCAAATATCCCTTTCCCAATTCCACAAGAACATCCTTAGCGAAAGGCTGCTTGAAGGTAAAGATGAAACTCTGTGAGATGAATTCACAGAACACAGAGCAGTTTCTCAGAAAGCTTCTTTCCAGTTTTGAACGGAAGATATTTCCTTTTTCCCCATAGCCCACTATGGGCTTCCAAATATCCCGTTGCCAATTCCACAAGAACAGCCTTAGCGAAAGGCTTCTTGAAGGGAAAGATGTAACTCTGTGAGATGAATTCACAGAACACAGAGCAGTTTCTCAGAAAGCTTCTTTCCAGTTTTGAACGGAAGATATTTCCTTTTTCCCCGTAGCCCTCTATGGACTTCCAAATATCCCTTTGCCAATTCCACAAGGACAGCCTTAGCGAAAGGCTTCTTGAAGGGAAAGATGTAACTCTGTGAGATGAATTCACAGAACACAGAGCAGTTTCTCAGAAAGCTTCTTTCCAGTTTTGAACGGAAGATATTTCCTTTTTCACCGTAGCCCTCTATGGACTTCCAAATATCCCTTTGCCATTTCCACAAGGACAGCCTTAGCGAAAGGCTTCTTGAAGGGAAAGATGTAACTCTGTGAGATGAATTCACAGAACACAGAGCAGTTTCTCAGAAAGCTTCTTTCCAGTTTTGAACGGAAGATATTTCCTTTTTCACCATAGCCCTCTACGGGCTTCCAAATATCCCTTTGCCAATTCCACAAGAACAGCCTTAGCGAAAGGCTGCTTGAAGGGAAAGATGTAACTCTGTGAGATGAATTCACAGAACACAGAGCAGTTTCTCAGAAAGCTTCTTTCCAGTTTTGAACGGAAGATATTTCCTTTTTCCCCATAGCCCTCTATGGGCTTCCAAATATCCCTTTGCCAATTCCACAAGAACATCCTTAGCGAAAGGCTGCTTGAAGGGAAAGATGTAACTCTGTGAGATGAATTCACAGAACACAGAGCAGTTTCTCAGAAAGCTTCTTTCCAGTTTTGAACGGAAGATATTTCCTTTTTCACCATAGCCCTCTATGGGCTTCCAAATATCCCTTTGCCAATTCCACAAGAACAGCCTTAGCGAAAGGCTGCTTGAAGGGAAAGATGTAACTCTGTGAGATGAATTCACAGAACACAGAGAAGTTTCTCAGAAAGCTTCTTTCCAGTTTTGAACGGAAGATATTTCCTTTTTCCCCATAGCCCTCTATGGGCTTCCAAATATCCCTTTGCCAATTCCACAAGAACAGCCTTAGCGAAAGGCTGCTTGAACTGAAAGATGTAACTCTGTGAGATGAATTCACAGAACACAGAGCAGTTTCTCAGAAAGCTTCTTTCCAGTTTTGAACGGAAGATATTTCCTTTTACCCCATAGCCCTCTATGGGCTTCCAAATATCCCTTTGAAAATTCCACAAGAACAGCCTTAGCGAAAGGCTTCTTGAAGGGAAAGATGTAACTCTGTGAGATGAATTCACAGAACACAGAGCAGTTTCTCAGAAAGCTTCTTTCCAGTTTTGAACGGAAGATATTTCCTTTTTCCAAATAGCCGTCTATGGGCTTCCAAATATCCCTTTGCCAATTCCACAAGAACAGCCTTAGCGAAAGGCTGCTTGAAGGGAAAGATGTAACTCTGTGAGATGAATTCACAGAACACAGAGCAGTTTCTCAGAGAACTTCTTTCCAGTTTTGAACGGAAGATATTTCCTTTTTCACCATAGCCCTCAATGGGCTTCCAAATATACCTTTACCAATTCCACAAGAATATCCTTAGCGAAAGGCTGCTTGAAGGTAAAGATGTAACTCTGTCAGATGAATTCACAGAAGACAGAGAAGTTTCTCAGAAAGCTTCTTTCCAGTTTTGAACGGAAGATATTTCCTTTTTCACCGTAGCCCTCTATGGGCTTCAAAATATCCCTTTGCCAATTCCACAAGAACAGCCTTAGCGAAAGGCTGCTTGAAGGGAAAGATGTAACTCTGTGAGATGAATTCACAGAACACAGAGCAGTTTCTCAGAAATCTTCTTTCCAGTTTTGAACGGAAGGTATTTCCTTTTTCACCGTAGCCCTCTATGGGCTTCCAAATATCCCTTTGCCAATTCCACAAAAACAGCCTTAGCGAAAGGCTTCTTGAAGTGAAAGATGTAACTCTGTGAGATGAATTCACAGAACACAGAGCAGTTTCTCAGAAAGCTTCTTTCCAGTTTTGAACGGAAGATATTTCCTTTTTCACTGTAGCCCTCTATGGGCTTCCAAATATCCCTTTGCCAATTCCACAAGAACAGCCTTAGCGAAAGGCTTCTTGAAGGGAAAGATGTAACTCTGTGAGATGAATTCACAGAACACAGAGAAGTTTCTCAGAAAGCTTCTTTCCAGTTTTGAACGGATGATATTTCCTTTTTCCCCATAGCCCTCTATGGGCTTCAAAATATCCCTTTGCCAATTCCAGAAGAATAGCCTTAGCGAAAGGCTGCTTGAAGGGAAAGATGTAACTCTGTGAGATGAATTCACAGAACACAGAGCAGTTTCTCAGAAATCTTCTTTCCAGTTTTGAACGGAAGATATTTCCTTTTTCACCATAGCCCTCTATGGGCTTCCAAATATCCCTTTGCCAATTCCACAAGAACAGCCTTAGCGAAAGGCTGCTTGAAGGGAAAGATGTAACTCTGTGAGATGAATTCACAGAACACAGAGCAGTTTCTCAGAAAGCTTCTTTCCAGTTTTGAACGGAAGATATTTCCTTTTACCCCATAGCCCTCTATGGGCTTCCAAATATCCCTTTGAAAATTCCACAAGAACAGCCTTAGCGAAAGGCTGCTTGAAGGGAAAGATGTAACTCTGTGAGATGAATTCACAGAACACAGAGCAGTTTCTCAGAAAGCTTCTTTCCAGTTTTGAACGGAAGATATTTCCTTTTTCCAAATAGCCGTCTATGGGCTTCCAAATATCCCTTTGCCAATTCCACAAGAACAGCCTTAGCGAAAGGCTTCTTGAAGGGAAACATGTAACTCTGTGACATGAATTCACAGAACACAGAGCAGTTTCTCAGAGAACTTCTTTCCAGTTTTGAACGGAAGATATTTCCTTTTTCACCATAGCCCTCAATGGGCTTCCAAATATCCCTTTACCAATTCCACAAGAACAGCCTTAGCGAAAGGCTGCTTGAAGGGAAAGATGAAACTCTGTGAGATGAATTCACAGAACACAGAGCAGTTTCTCAGAAAGCTTCTTTCCAGTTTTGAACGGAAGATATTTCCTTTTTCCCCATTGCCCACTATGGGCTTCCAAATATCCTGTTGCCAATTCCACAAGAACAGCCTTAGCGAAAGGCTTCTTGAAGGGAAAGATGTAACTCTGTGAGATGAATTCACAGAACACAGAGCAGTTTCTCAGAAAGCTTCTTTCCAGTTTTGAACGGAAGATATTTCCTTTTTCCCTATAGCCCTCTATGGGCTTCCAAATATCCCGTTGCCAATTCCACAAGAACAGCCTTAGGGAAAGGCTTCTTGAAGGGAAAGATGTAACTCTGTGAGATGAATTCACAGAACACAGAGCAGTTTCTCAGAAAGCTTCTTTCCAGTTTTGAACGGAAGATATCTCCTTTTTCCCCATAGCCCTCTATGGGCTTCCAAATATCCCGTTGCCAATTCCACAAGAACAGCCTTAGCGAAAGGCTGCTTGAAGGGAAAGATGTAACTCTGTGAGATGAATTCACAGAACACAGAGCAGTTTCTCAGAAAGCTTCTTTCCAGTTTTGAACGGAAGATATTTCCTTTTTCCCCGTAGCCCTCTATGGACTTCCAAATATCCCTTTGCCAATTCCACAAGGACAGCCTTAGCGAAAGGCTTCTTGAAGTGAAAGATGTAACTCTGTGAGATGAATTCACAGAACACAGAGCAGTTTCTCAGAAAGCTTCTTTCCAGTTTTGAACGGAAGATATTTCCTTTTTCCCCATAGCCCTCTATGGGCTTCCAAATATCCCGATGCCAATTCCACAAGAACAGCCTTAGCGAAAGGCTGCTTGAAGGGAAAGATGTAACTCTGTGAGATGAATTCACAGAACACAGAGCAGTTTCTCAGAAAGCTTCTTTCCAGTTTTGAACGGAAGATATTTCCTTTTTCCCCATAGCCCTCTATGGGCTTCCAAATATCCCTTTGCCAATTCCACAAGAACATCCTTAGCGAAAGGCTGCTTGAAGGGAAAGATGTAACTCTGTGAGATGAATTCACAGAACACAGAGCAGTTTCTCAGAAAGCTTCTTTCCAGTTTTGAACGGAAGATATTTCCTTTTTCACTGTAGCCCTCTATGGGCTTCCAAATATCCCTTTGCCAATTCCACAAGAACAGCCTTAGCGAAAGGCTTCTTGAAGGGAAAGATGTAACTCTGTGAGATGAATTCACAAAACACGGAGCAGTTTCTCAGAAAGCTTCTTTCCAGTTTTGAACGGAAGGTATTTCCTTTTTCACTGTAGCCCTCTACGGGCTTCCAAATATCCCTTTGCCAATTCCACAAGAACAGCCTTAGCGAAAGGCTGCTTGAAGGGAAAGATGTAACTCTGTGAGATGAATTCACAGAACACAGAGCAGTTTCTCAGAAAGCTTCTTTCCAGTTTTGAACGGAAGATATTTCCTTTTTCACCATAGCCCTCTATGGGCTTCCAAATATCCCTTTGCCAATTCCACAAGAACAGCCTTAGCGAAAGGCTGCTTGAAGGGAAAGATGTAACTCTGTGAGATGAATTCACAGAACACAGAGCAGTTTCTCAGAAATCTTCTTTCCAGTTTTGAACGGAAGATATTTCCTATTTCACCGTAGCCCTCTATGGGCTTCCAAATATCCCTTTGCCAATTCCACAAGAACAGCCTTAGCGAAAGGCTTCTTGAAGGGAAAGATGTAACTCTGTGAGATGAATTCACAGAACACAGAGCAGTTTCTCAGAAAGCTTCTTTCCAGTTTTGAACGGAAGATATTTCCTTTTTCACTGTAGCCCTCTATGGGCTTCCAAATATCCCTTTGCCAATTCCACAAGAACAGCCTTAGCGAAAGGCTTCTTGAAGGGAAAGATGTAACTCTGTGAGATGAATTCACAGAACACAGAGAAGTTTCTCAGAAAGCTTCTTTCCAGTTTTGAACGGAAGATATTTCCTTTTTCCCCATAGCCCTCTATGGGCTTCAAAATATCCCTTTGCCAATTCCAGAAGAACAGCCTTAGCGAAAGGCTGCTTGAAGGGAAAGATGTAACTCTGTGAGATGAATTCACAGAACACAGAGAAGTTTCTCAGAAAGCTTCTTTCCAGTTTTGAACGGAAGATATTTCCTTTTTCACCATAGCCCTCTATGGGCTTCCAAATATCCCTTTGCCAATTCCACAAGAACAGCCTTAGCGAAAGGCTGCTTGAAGGGAAAGATGTAACTCTGTGAGACGAATTCACAGAACACAGAGCAGTTTCTCAGAAAGCTTCTTTCCAGTTTTGAACGGAAGATATTTCCTTTTTCCCCATAGCCCTCTATGGGCTTCCAAATATCCCTTTGCCAATTCCACAAGAACATCCTTAGCGAAAGGCTGCTTGAAGGGAAAGATGTAACTCTGTGAGATGAATTCACAGAACACAGAGCAGTTTCTCAGAAAGCTTCTTTCCAGTTTTGAACGGAAGATATTTCCTTTTTCACCCTAGCCCTCTATGGGCTTCCAAATATCCCTTTGCCAATTCCACAAGAATATCCTTAGCGAAAGGCTGCTTGAAGGTAAAGATGTAACTCTGTCAGATGAATTCACAGAAGACAGAGAAGTTTCTCAGAAAGCTTCTTTCCAGTTTTGAACGGAAGATATTTCCTTTTTCACCGTAGCCCTCTATGGGCTTCCAAATATCCCTTTGCCAATTCCACAAGAACAGCCTTAGCGAAAGGCTGCTTGAAGGGAAAATGTAACTCTGTGAGATGAATTCACAGAACACAGAGTAGTTTCTCAGAAAGCTTCTTTCCAGTTTTGAACGGAAGATATTTCCTTTTTCACCATAGCCCTCTATGGGCTTCCAAATATCCCTTTGCCAATTCCACAAGAACAGCCTTAGCGAAAGGCTGCTTGAAGGGAAAGATGTAACTCTGTGAGATGAATTCACAGAACACAGAGCAGTTTCTCAGAAAGCTTCTTTCCAGTTTTGAACGGAAGATATTTCCTTTTTCCCCATAGCCCTCTATGGGCTTCCAAATATCCCTTTGCCAATTCCACAAGAACATCCTTAGCGAAAGGCTGCTTGAAGGGAAAGATGTAACTCTGTGAGATGAATTCACAGAACACAGAGCAGTTTCTCAGAAAGCTTCTTTCCAGTTTTGAACGGAAGATATTTCCTTTTTCACTGTAGCCCTCTATGGGCTTCCAAATATCCCTTTGCCAATTCCACAAGAACAGCCTTAGCGAAAGGCTTCTTGAAGGGAAAGATGTAACTCTGTGAGATGAATTCACAAAACACAGAGCAGTTTCTCAGAAAGCTTCTTTCCAGTTTTGAACGGAAGGTATTTCCTTTTTCACTGTAGCCCTCTACGGGCTTCCAAATATCCCTTTGCCAATTCCACAAGAACAGCCTTAGCGAAAGGCTGCTTGAAGGGAAAGATGTAACTCTGTGAGATGAATTCACAGAACACAGAGCAGTTTCTCAGAAAGCTTCTTTCCAGTTTTGAACGGAAGATATTTCCTTTTTCACCATAGCCCTCTATGGGCTTCCAAATATCCCTTTGCCAATTCCACAAGAACAGCCTTAGCGAAAGGCTGCTTGAAGGGAAAGATGTAACTCTGTGAGATGAATTCACAGAACACAGAGCAGTTTCTCAGAAATCTTCTTTCCAGTTTTGAACGGAAGATATTTCCTATTTCACCGTAGCCCTCTATGGGCTTCCAAATATCCCTTTGCCAATTCCACAAGAACAGCCTTAGCGAAAGGCTTCTTGAAGGGAAAGATGTAACTCTGTGAGATGAATTCACAGAACACAGAGCAGTTTCTCAGAAAGCTTCTTTCCAGTTTTGAACGGAAGATATTTCCTTTTTCACTGTAGCCCTCTATGGGCTTCCAAATATCCCTTTGCCAATTCCACAAGAACAGCCTTAGCGAAAGGCTTCTTGAAGGGAAAGATGTAACTCTGTGAGATGAATTCACAGAACACAGAGAAGTTTCTCAGAAAGCTTCTTTCCAGTTTTGAACGGAAGATATTTCCTTTTTCCCCATAGCCCTCTATGGGCTTCAAAATATCCCTTTGCCAATTCCAGAAGAACAGCCTTAGCGAAAGGCTGCTTGAAGGGAAAGATGTAACTCTGTGAGATGAATTCACAGAACACAGAGCAGTTTCTCAGAAAGCTTCTTTCCAGTTTTGAACGGAAGATATTTCCTTTTTCAACATAGCCCTCTATGGGCTTCCAAATATCCCTTTGCCAATTCCACAAGAACAGCCTTAGCGAAAGGCTGCTTGAAGGGAAAGATGTAACTCTGTGAGATGAATTCACAGAACACAGAGCAGTTTCTCAGAAAGCTTCTTTCCAGTTTTGAACGGAAGATATTTCCTTTTTCCCCATAGCCCTCTATGGGCTTCCAAATATCCCTTTGCCAATTCCACAAGAACATCCTTAGCGAAAGGCTGCTTGAAGGGAAAGATGTAACTCTGTGAGATGAATTCACAGAACACAGAGCAGTTTCTCAGAAAGCTTCTTTCCAGTTTTGAACGGAAGATATTTCCTTTTTCACCCTAGCCCTCTATGGGCTTCCAAATATCCCTTTGCCAATTCCACAAGAATATCCTTAGCGAAAGGCTGCTTGAAGGTAAAGATGTAACTCTGTCAGATGAATTCACAGAAGACAGAGAAGTTTCTCAGAAAGCTTCTTTCCAGTTTTGAACGGAAGATATTTCCTTTTTCACCGTAGCCCTCTATGGGCTTCCAAATATCCCTTTGCCAATTCCACAAGAACAGCCTTAGCGAAAGGCTGCTTGAAGGGAAAGATGTAACTCTGTGAGATGAATTCACAGAACACAGAGTAGTTTCTCAGAAAGCTTCTTTCCAGTTTTGAACGGAAGATATTTCCTTTTTCACCATAGCCCTCTATGGGCTTCCAAATATCCCTTTGCCAATTCCACAAGAACAGCCTTAGCGAAAGGCTGCTTGAAGGGAAAGATGTAACTCTGTGAGATGAATTCACAGAACACAGAGCAGTTTCTCAGAAAGCTTCTTTCCAGTTTTGAACGGAAGATATTTCCTTTTTCACTGTAGCCCTCTACGGGCTTCCAAATATCCCTTTGCCAATTCCACAAGAACAGCCTTAGCGAAAGGCTTCTTGAAGGGAAACATGTAACTCTGTGACATGAATTCACAGAACACAGAGCAGTTTCTCAGAAAGCTTCTTTCCAGTTTTGAACGGAAGATATTTCCTTTTTCCCCATAGCCCTCTATGGGCTTCCAAATATCACGTTGCCAATTCCACAAGAACAGCCTTAGCGAAAGGCTGCTTGAAGGGAAACATGTAACTCTGTGAGATGAATTCACAGGACACAGAGCAGTTTCTCAGAAAGCTTCTTTCCAGTTTTGAACGGAAGATATTTCCTTTTTCCCCATAGCCCTCTATGGGCTTCCAAATATCCCTTTGCCAATTCCACAAGAACAGCCTTAGCGAAAGGCTTCTTGAAGGGAAAGATGTAACTCTGTGAGATGAATTCACAGAACACAGAGCAGTTTCTCAGAAAGCTTCTTTCCAGTTTTGAACGGAAGATATTTCCTTTTTCCCCATAGCCCTCTATGGGCTTCCAAATATCCCGTTGCCAATTCCACAAGAACAGCCTTAGCGAAAGGCTGCTTGAAGGGAAAGATGTAACTCTGTGAGATGAATTCACAGAACACAGAGCAGTTTCTCAGAGAGCTTCTTTCCAGTTTTGAACGGAAGATATTTCCTTTTTCACCATAGCCCTCTATGGGCTTCCAAATATCCCGTTGCCAATTCCACAAGAACAGCCTTAGCGAAAGGCTGCTTGAAGGGAAACATGTAACTCTGTGAGATGAATTCACAGAACACAGAGCAGTTTCTCAGAAAGCTTCTTTCCAGTTTTGAACGGAAGATATTTCCTTTTTCCAAATAGCCGTCTATGGGCTTCCAAATATCCCTTTGCCAATTCCACAAGAACAGCCTTAGCGAAAGGCTGCTTGAAGGGAAAGATGTAACTCTGTGAGATGAATTCACAGAACACAGAGCAGTTTCTCAGAGAGCTTCTTTCCAGTTTTGAACGGAAGATATTTCCTTTTTCACCATAGCCCTCAATGGGCTTCCAAATATCCCTTTCCCAATTCCACAAGAACATCCTTAGCGAAAGGCTGCTTGAAGGTAAAGATGAAACTCTGTGAGATGAATTCACAGAACACAGAGCAGTTTCTCAGAAAGCTTCTTTCCAGTTTTGAACGGAAGATATTTCCTTTTTCCCCATAGCCCACTATGGGCTTCCAAATATCCCGTTGCCAATTCCACAAGAACAGCCTTAGCGAAAGGCTTCTTGAAGGGATAGATGTAACTCTGTGAGATGAATTCACAGAACACAGAGCAGTTTCTCAGAAAGCTTCTTTCCAGTTTTGAACGGAAGATATTTCCTTTTTCCCTATAGCCCTCTATGGGCTTCCAAATATCCCGTTGCCAATTCCACAAGAACAGCCTTAGCGAAAGGCTTCTTGAAGGGAAAGATGTAACTCTGTGAGATGAATTCACAGAACACAGAGCAGTTTCTCAGAAAGCTTCTTTCCAGTTTTGAACGGAAGATATCTCCTTTTTCCCCATAGCCCTCTATGGGCTTCCAAATATCCCGTTGCCAATTCCACAAGAACAGCCTTAGCGAAAGGCTGCTTGAAGGGAAAGATGTAACTCTGTGAGATGAATTCACAGAACACAGAGCAGTTTCTCAGAAAGCTTCTTTCCAGTTTTGAACGGAAGATATTTCCTTTTTCCCCGTAGCCCTATACGGACTTCCAAATATCCCTTTGCCAATTCCACAAGGACAGCCTTAGCGAAAGGCTTCTTGAAGGGAAAGATGTAACTCTGTGAGATGAATTCACAGAACACAGAGCAGTTTCTCAGAAAGCTTCTTTCCAGTTTTGAACGGAAGATATTTCCTTTTTCACCGTAGCCCTCTATGGACTTCCAAATATCCCTTTGCCAATTCCACAAGGACAGCCTTAGCGAAAGGCTTCTTGAAGGGAAAGATGTAACTCTGTGAGATGAATTCACAGAACACAGAGCAGTTTCTCAGAAAGCTTCTTTCCAGTTTTGAACGGAAGATATTTCCTTTTTCACCATAGCCCTCTACGGGCTTCCAAATATCCCTTTGCCAATTCCACAAGAACAGCCTTAGCGAAAGGCTGCTTGAAGGGAAAGATGTAACTCTGTGAGATGAATTCACAGAACACAGAGCAGTTTCTCAGAAAGCTTCTTTCCAGTTTTGAACGGAAGATATTTCCTTTTTCCCCATAGCCCTCTATAGGCTTCCAAATATCCCTTTGCCAATTCCACAAGAACATCCTTAGCGAAAGGCTGCTTGAAGGGAAAGATGTAACTCTGTGAGATGAATTCACAGAACACAGAGCAGTTTCTCAGAAAGCTTCTTTCCAGTTTTGAACGGAAGATATTTCCTTTTTCACCATAGCCCTCTTTGGGCTTCCAAATATCCCTTTGCCAATTCCACAAGAATATCCTTAGCGAAAGGCTGCTTGAAGGTAAAGATGTAACTCTGTCAGATGAATTCACAGAAGACAGAGAAGTTTCTCAGAAAGCTTCTTTCCAGTTTTGAACGGAAGATATTTCCTTTTTCACCGTAGCCCTCTATGGGCTTCCAAATATCCCTTTGCCAATTCCACAAGAACAGCCTTAGCGAAAGGCTGCTTGAAGGGAAAGATGTAACTCTGTGAGATGAATTCACAGAACACAGAGCAGTTTCTCAGAAATCTTCCTTCCAGTTTTGAACGGAAGGTATTTCCTTTTTCACCGTAGCCCTCTATGGGCTTCCAAATATCCCTTTGCCAATTCCACAAGAACAGCCTTAGCGAAAGGCTTCTTGAAGGGAAAGATGTAACTCTGTGAGATGAATTCACAGAACACAGAGCAGTTTCTCAGAAATCTTCTTTCCAGTTTTGAACGGAAGATATTTCCTTTTTCACCATAGCCCTCTATGGGCTTCCAAATATCCCTTTGCCAATTCCACAAGAACAGCCTTAGCGAAAGGCTGCTTGAAGGGAAAGATGTAACTCTGTGAGATGAATTCACAGAACACAGAGAAGTTTCTCAGAAAGCTTCTTTCCAGTTTTGAACGGAAGATATTTCCTTTTTCCCCATAGCCCTCTATGGGCTTCCAAATATCCCTTTGCCAATTCCACAAGAACAGCCTTAGCGAAAGGCTGCTTGAACTGAAAGATGTAACTCTGTGAGATGAATTCACAGAACACAGAGCAGTTTCTCAGAAAGCTTCTTTCCAGTTTTGAACGGAAGATATTTCCTTTTACCCCATAGCCCTCTATGGGCTTCCAAATATCCCTTTGAAAATTCCACAAGAACAGCCTTAGCGAAAGGCTGCTTGAAGGGAAAGATGTAACTCTGTGAGATGAATTCACAGAACACAGAGCAGTTTCTCAGAAAGCTTCTTTCCAGTTTTGAACGGAAGATATTTCCTTTTTCCAAATAGCCGTCTATGGGCTTCCAAATATCCCTTTGCCAATTCCACAAGAACAGCCTTAGCGAAAGGCTTCTTGAAGGGAAACATGTAACTCTGTGACATGAATTCACAGAACACAGAGCAGTTTCTCAGAGAACTTCTTTCCAGTTTTGAACGGAAGATATTTCCTTTTTCACCATAGCCCTCAATGGGCTTCCAAATATACCTTTACCAATTCCACAAGAACATCCTTAGCGAAAGGCTGCTTGAAGGTAAAGATGAAACTCTGTGAGATGAATTCACAGAACACAGAGCAGTTTCTCAGAAAGCTTCTTTCCAGTTTTGAACGGAAGATATTTCCTTTTTCCCCATTGCCCACTATGGGCTTCCAAATATCCCGTTGCCAATTCCACAAGAACAGCCTTAGCGAAAGGCTTCTTGAAGGGAAAGATGTAACTCTGTGAGATGAATTCACAGAACACAGAGCAGTTTCTCAGAAAGCTTCTTTCCAGTTTTGAACGGAAGATATTTCCTTTTTCCCTATAGCCCTCTATGGGCTTCCAAATATCCCGTTGCCAATTCCACAAGAACAGCCTTAGGGAAAGGCTTCTTGAAGGGAAAGATGTAACTCTGTGAGATGAATTCACAGAACACAGAGCAGTTTCTCAGAAAGCTTCTTTCCAGTTTTGAACGGAAGATATCTAATTTTTCCCCATAGCCCTCTATGGGTTTCCAAATATCCCGTTGCCAATTCCACAAGAACAGCCTTAGCGAAAGGCTGCTTGAAGGGAAAGATGTAACTCTGTGAGATGAATTCACAGAACAAAGAGCAGTTTCTCAGAAAGCTTCTTTCCAGTTTTGAACGGAAGATATTTCCTTTTTCCCCGTAGCCCTCTATGGACTTCCAAATATCCCTTTGCCAATTCCACAAGGACAGCCTTAGCGAAAGGCTTCTTGAAGTGAAAGATGTAACTCTGTGAGATGAATTCACAGAACACAGAGCAGTTTCTCAGAAAGCTTCTTTCCAGTTTTGAACGGAAGATATTTCCTTTTTCCCCATAGCCCTCTATGGGCTTCCAAATATCCCGATGCCAATTCCACAAGAACAGCCTTAGCGAAAGGCTGCTTGAAGGGAAAGATGTAACTCTGTGTGATGAATTCACAGAACACAGAGCAGTTTCTCAGAAAGCTTCTTTCCAGTTTTGAACGGAAGATATTTCCTTTTTCCCCATAGCCCTCTATGGGCTTCCAAATATCCCTTTGCCAATTCCACAAGAACATCCTTAGCGAAAGGCTGCTTGAAGGGAAAGATGTAACTCTGTGAGATGAATTCACAGAACACAGAGCAGTTTCTCAGAAAGCTTCTTTCCAGTTTTGAACGGAAGATATTTCCTTTTTCACTGTAGCCCTCTATGGGCTTCCAAATATCCCTTTGCCAATTCCACAAGAACAGCCTTAGCGAAAGGCTTCTTGAAGGGAAAGATGTAACTCTGTGAGATGAATTCACAAAACACAGAGCAGTTTCTCAGAAAGCTTCTTTCCAGTTTTGAACGGAAGGTATTTCCTTTTTCACTGTAGCCCTCTACGGGCTTCCAAATATCCCTTTGCCAATTCCACAAGAACAGCCTTAGCGAAAGGCTGCTTGAAGGGAAAGATGTAACTCTGTGAGATGAATTCACAGAACACAGAGCAGTTTCTCAGAAAGCTTCTTTCCAGTTTTGAACGGAAGATATTTCCTATTTCACCATAGCCCTCTATGGGCTTCCAAATATCCCTTTGCCAATTCCACAAGAACAGCCTTAGCGAAAGGCTGCTTGAAGGGAAAGATGTAACTCTGTGAGATGAATTCACAGAACACAGAGCAGTTTCTCAGAAATCTTCTTTCCAGTTTTGAACGGAAGATATTTCCTATTTCACCGTAGCCCTCTATGGGCTTCCAAATATCCCTTTGCCAATTCCACAAGAACAGCCTTAGCGAAAGGCTTCTTGAAGGGAAAGATGTAACTCTGTGAGATGAATTCACAGAACACAGAGCAGTTTCTCAGAAAGCTTCTTTCCAGTTTTGAACGGAAGATATTTCCTTTTTCACTGTAGCCCTCTATGGGCTTCCAAATATCCCTTTGCCAATTCCACAAGAACAGCCTTAGCGAAAGGCTTCTTGAAGGGAAAGATGTAACTCTGTGAGATGAATTCACAGAACACAGAGAAGTTTCTCAGAAAGCTTCTTTCCAGTTTTGAACGGAAGATATTTCCTTTTTCCCCATAGCCCTCTATGGGCTTCAAAATATCCCTTTGCCAATTCCAGAAGAACAGCCTTAGCGAAAGGCTGCTTGAAGGGAAAGATGTAACTCTGTGAGATGAATTCTCAGAACACAGAGAAGTTTCTCAGAAAGCTTCTTTCCAGTTTTGAACGGAAGATATTTCCTTTTTCACCATAGCCCTCTATGGGCTTCCAAATATCCCTTTGCCAATTCCACAAGAACAGCCTTAGCGAAAGGCTGCTTGAAGGGAAAGATGTAACTCTGTGAGATGAATTCACAGAACACAGAGCAGTTTCTCAGAAATCTTCTTTCCAGTTTTGAACGGAAGATATTTCCTTTTTCACCATATCCCTCTATGGGCTTCCAAATATCCCTTTGCCAATTCCACAAGAACAGCCTTAGCGAAAGGCTGCTTGAAGGGAAAGATGTAACTCTGTGAGATGAATTCACAGAACACAGAGAAGTTTCTCAGAAAGCTTCTTTCCAGTTTTGAACGGAAGATATTTCCTTTTTCCCCATAGCCCTCTATGGGCTTCCAAATATCCCTTTGCCAATTCCACAAGAACAGCCTTAGCGAAAGGCTGCTTGAACTGAAAGATGTAACTCTGTGAGATGAATTCACAGAACACAGAGCAGTTTCTCAGAAAGCTTCTTTCCAGTTTTGAACGGAAGATATTTCCTTTTACCCCATAGCCCTCTATGGGCTTCCAAATATCCCTTTGAAAATTCCACAAGAACAGCCTTATCGAAAGGCTTCTTGAAGGGAAAGATGTAACTCTGTGAGATGAATTCACAGAACACAGAGCAGTTTCTCAGAAAGCTTCTTTCCAGTTTTGAACGGAAGATATTTCCTTTTTCACCGTAGCCCTCTATGGGCTTCCAAATATCCCTTTGCCAATTCCACAAGAACAGCCTTAGCGAAAGGCTGCTTGAAGGGAAAGATGTAACTCTGTGAGATGAATTCACAGAACACAGAGCAGTTTCTCAGAGAGCTTCTTTCCAGTTTTGAGCGGAAGATATTTCCTTTTTCACCATAGCCCTCAATGGGCTTCCAAATATCCCTTTGCCAATTCCACAAGAACATCCTTAGCGAAAGGCTGCTTGAAGGTAAAGATGAAACTCTGTGAGATGAATTCACAGAACACAGAGCAGTTTCTCAGAAAGCTTCTTTCCAGTTTTGAACGGAAGATATTTCCTTTTTCCCCATAGCCCACTATGGGCTTCCAAATATCCCGTTGCCAATTCCACAAGAACAGCCTTAGCCAAAGTCTGCTTGAAGGGAATGATGTAACTCTGTGAGATGAATACACAGAACACAGAGCAGTTTCTCAGAAAGCTTCTTTCCAGTTTTGAACGGAAGATATTTCCTTTTTCCCTATAGCCCTCTATGGGCTTCCAAATATCCCGTTGCCAATTCCACAAGAACAGCCTTAGCGAAAGGCTTCTTGAAGGGAAAGATGTAACTCTGTGAGATGAATTCACAGAACACAGAGCAGTTTCTCAGAAAGCTTCTTTCCAGTTTTGAACGGAAGATATCTCCTTTTTCCCCGTAGCCCTCTATGGACTTCCAAATATCCCTTTGCCAATTCCACAAGGACAGCCTTAGCGAAAGGCTTCTTGAAGTGAAAGATGTAACTCTGTGAGATGAATTCACAGAACACAGAGCAGTTTCTCAGAAAGCTTCTTTCCAGTTTTGAACGGAAGATATTTCCTTTTTCCCCATAGCCCTCTATGGGCTTCCAAATATCCCGATGCCAATTCCACAAGAACAGCCTTAGCGAAAGGCTGCTTGAAGGGAAAGATGTAACTCTGTGTGATGAATTCACAGAACACAGAGCAGTTTCTCAGAAAGCTTCTTTCCAGTTTTGAACGGAAGATATTTCCTTTTTCCCCATATCCCTCTATGGGCTTCCAAATATCCCTTTGCCAATTCCACAAGAACATCCTTAGCGAAAGGCTGCTTGAAGGGAAAGATGTAACTCTGTGAGATGAATTCACAGAACACAGAGCAGTTTCTCAGAAAGCTTCTTTCCAGTTTTGAACGGAAGATATTTCCTTTTTCAGCCTAGCCCTCTATGGGCTTCCAAATATCCCTTTGCCAATTCCACAAGGACAGCCTTAGCGAAAGGCTTCTTGAAGGGAAAGATGTAACTCTGTGAGATGAATTCACAGAACACAGAGCAGTTTCTCAGAAAGCTTCTTTCCAGGTTTGAACGGAAGATATTTCCTTTTTCACCGTAGCCCTCTATGGACTTCCAAATATCCCTTTGCCAATTCCACAAGGACAGCCTTAGCGAAAGGATTCTTGAAGGGAAAGATGTAACTCTGTGAGATGAATTCACAGAACACAGAGCAGTTTCTCAGAAAGCTTCTTTCCAGTTTTGAACGGAAGATATTTCCTTTTTCACCATAGCCCTCTACAGGCTTCCAAATATCCCTTTGCCAATTCCACAAGAACAGCCTTAGCGAAAGGCTGCTTGAAGGGAAAGATGCAACTCTGTGAGATGAATCACAGAACACAGAGCAGTTTCTCAGAAAGCTTCTTTCCAGTTTTGAACGGAAGATATTTCCTTTTTCCCCATAGCCCTCTATGGGCTTCAAAATATCCCTTTGCCAATTCCAGAATAACAGCCTTAGCGAAAGGCTGCTTGAAGGGAAAGATGTAACTCTGTGAGATGAATTCACAGAACACAGAGAAGTTTCTCAGAAAGCTTCTTTCCAGTTTTGAACGGAAGATATTTCCTTTTTCACCATAGCCCTCTATGGGCTTCCAAATATCCCTTTGCCAATTCCACAAGAACAGCCTTAGCGAAAGGCTGCTTGAAGGGAAAGATGTAACTCTGTGAGATGAATTCACAGAACACAGAGCAGTTTCTCAGAAATCTTCTTTCCAGTTTTGAACGGAAGATATTTCCTTTTTCACCATAGCCCTCTATGGGCTTCCAAATATCCCTTTGCCAATTCCACAAGAACAGCCTTAGCGAAAGGCTGCTTGAAGGGAAAGATGTAACTCTGTGAGATGAATTCACAGAACACAGAGAAGTTTCTCAGAAAGCTTCTTTCCAGTTTTGAACGGAAGATATTTCCTTTTTCCCCATAGCCCACTATGGGCTTCCAAATATCCCGTTGCCAATTCCACAAGAACAGCCTTAGCGAAAGGCTTCTTGAAGGGAAAGATGTAACTCTGTGAGATGAATTCACAGAATACAGAGCAGTTTCTCAGAAAGCTTCTTTCCAGTTTTGAACGGAAGATATTTCCTTTTTCCCTATAGCCCTCTATGGGCTTCCAAATATCCCGTTGCCAATTCCACAAGAACAGCCTTAGCGAAAGGCTTCTTGAAGGGAAAGATGTAACACTGTGAGATGAATTCACAGAACACAGAGCAGTTTCTCAGAAAGCTTCTTTCCAGTTTTGAACGGAAGATATCTCCTTTTTCCCCATAGCCCTCTATGGGCTTCCAAATATCCCGTTGCCAATTCCACAAGAACAGCCTTAGCGAAAGGCTGCTTGAAGGGAAAGATGTAACTCTGTGAGATGAATTCACAGAACACAGAGCAGTTTCTCAGAAAGCTTCTTTCCAGTTTTGAACGGAAGATATTTCCTTTTTCACCCTAGCTCTCTATGGGCTTCCAAATATCCCTTTGCCAATTCCACAAGAATATCCTTAGCGAAAGGCTGCTTGAAGGTAAAGATGTAACTCTGTCAGATGAATTCACAGAAGACAGAGAAGTTTCTCAGAAAGCTTCTTTCCAGTTTTGAACGGAAGATATTTCCTTTTTCACCGTAGCCCTCTATGGGCTTCCAAATATCCCTTTGCCAATTCCACAAGAACAGCCTTAGCGAAAGGCTGCTTGAAGGGAAAGATGTAACTCTGTGAGATGAATTCACAGAACACAGAGTAGTTTCTCAGAAAGCTTCTTTCCAGTTTTGAACGGAAGATATTTCCTTTTTCACCATAGCCCTCTATGGGCTTCCAAATATCCCTTTGCCCATTCCACAAGAACAGCCTTAGCGAAAGGCTGCTTGAAGGGAAAGATGTAACTCTGTGAGATGAATTCACAGAACACAGAGCAGTTTCTCAGAGAGCTTCTTTCCAGTTTTGAACGGAAGATATTTCCTTTTTCACCATAGCCCTCTATGGGCTTCCAAATATCCCGTTGCCAATTCCACAAGAACAGCCTTAGCGAAAGGCTGCTTGAAGGGAAACATGTAACTCTGTGAGATGAATTCACAGAACACAGAGCAGTTTCTCAGAAAGCTTCTTTCCAGTTTTGAACGGAAGATATTTCCTTTTTCCAAATAGCCGTCTATGGGCTTCCAAATATCCCTTTGCCAATTCCACAAGAACAGCCTTAGCGAAAGGCTGCTTGAAGGGAAAGATGTAACTCTGTGAGATGAATTCACAGAACACAGAGCAGTTTCTCAGAGAGCTTCTTTCCAGTTTTGAACGAAAGATATTTCCTTTTTCACCATAGCCCTCAATGGGCTTCCAAATATCCCTTTCCCAATTCCACAAGAACATCCTTAGCGAAAGGCTGCTTGAAGGTAAAGATGAAACTCTGTGAGATGAATTCACAGAACACAGAGCAGTTTCTCAGAAAGCTTCTTTCCAGTTTTGAACGGAAGATATTTCCTTTTTCCCCATAGCCCACTATGGGCTTCCAAATATCCCGTTGCCAATTCCACAAGAACAGCCTTAGCGAAAGGCTTCTTGAAGGGAAAGATGTAACTCTGTGAGATGAATTCACAGATCACAGAGCAGTTTCTCAGAAAGCTTCTTTCCAGTTTTGAACGGAAGATATTTCCTTTTTCCCTATAGCCCTCTATGGGCTTCCAAATATCCCGTTGCCAATTCCACAAGAACAGCCTTAGCGAAAGGCTTCTTGAAGGGAAAGATGTAACTCTGTGAGATGAATTCACAGAACACAGAGCAGTTTCTCAGAAAGCTTCTTTCCAGTTTTGAACGGAAGATATCTCCTTTTTCCCCATAGCCCTCTATGGGCTTCCAAATATCCCGTTGCCAATTCCAAAAGAACAGCCTTAGCGAAAGGCTGCTTGAAGGGAAAGATGTAACTCTGTGAGATGTATTCACAGAACACAGAGCAGTTTCTCAGAAAGCTTCTTTCCAGTTTTGAACGGAAGATATTTCCTTTTTCCCCGTAGCCCTCTATGGACTTCCAAATATCCCTTTGCCAATTCCACAAGGACAGCCTTAGCGAAAGGCTTCTTGAAGGGAAAGATGTAACTCTGTGAGATGAATTCACAGAACACAGAGCAGTTTCTCAGAAAGCTTCTTTCCAGTTTTGAACGGAAGATATTTCCTTTTTCACCGTAGCCCTCTATGGACTTCCAAATATCCCTTTGCCAATTCCACAAGAACAGCCTTAGCGAAAGGCTTCTTGAAGGGAAAGATGTAACTCTGTGAGATGAATTCACAGAACACAGAGCAGTTTCTCAGAAAGCTTCTTTCCAGTTTTGAACGGAAGATATTTCCTTTTTCACCATAGCCCTCTACGGGCTTCCAAATATCCCTTTGCCAATTCCACAAGAACAGCCTTAGCGAAAGGCTGCTTGAAGGGAAAGATGTAACTCTGTGAGATGAATTCACAGAACACAGAGCAGTTTCTCAGAAAGCTTCTTTCCAGTTTTGAACGGAAGATATTTCCTTTTTCCCCTTAGCCCTCTATGGACTTCCAAATATCCCTTTGCCAATTCCACAAGGACAGCCTTAGCGAAAGTCTTCTTGAAGTGAAAGATGTAACTCTGTGAGATGAATTCACAGAACACAGAGCAGTTTCTCAGAAAGCTTCTTTCCAGTTTTGAACGGAAGATATTTCCTTTTTCCCCATAGCCCTCTATGGGCTTCCAAATATCCCGATGCCAATTCCACAAGAACAGCCTTAGCGAAAGGCTGCTTGAAGGGAAAGATGTAACTCTGTGTGATGAATTCACAGAACACAGAGCAGTTTCTCAGAAAGCTTCTTTCCAGTTTTGAACGGAAGATATTTCCTTTTTCCCCATAGCCCTCTATGGGCTTCCAAATATCCCTTTGCCAATTCCACAAGAACATCCTTAGGGAAAGGCTGCTTGAAGGGAAAGATGTAACTCTGTGAGATGAATTCACAGAACACAGAGCAGTTTCTCAGAAAGCTTCTTTCCAGTTTTGAAAGGAAGATATTTCCTTTTTCACTGTAGCCCTCTATGGGCTTCCAAATATCCCTTTGCCAATTCCACAAGAACAGCCTTAGCGAAAGGCTTCTTGAAGGGAAAGATGTAACTCTGTGAGATGAATTCACAAAACACAGAGCAGTTTCTCAGAAAGCTTCTTTCCAGTTTTGAACGGAAGGTATTTCCTTTTTCACTGTAGCCCTCTACGGGCTTCCAAATATCCCTTTGCCAATTCCACAAGAACAGCCTTAGCGAAAGGCTGCTTGAAGGGAAAGATGTAACTCTGTGAGATGAATTCACAGAACACAGAGCAGTTTCTCAGAAAGCTTCTTTCCAGTTTTGAACGGAAGATATTTCCTTTTTCACCATAGCCCTCTATGGGCTTCCAAATATCCCTTTGCCAATTCCACAAGAACAGCCTTAGCGAAAGGCTGCTTGAAGGGAAAGATGTAACTCTGTGAGATGAATTCACAGAACACAGAGCAGTTTCTCAGAAATCTTCTTTCCAGTTTTGAACGGAAGATATTTCCTTTTTCACCGTAGCCCTCTATGGGCTTCCAAATATCCCTTTGCCAATTCCACAAGAACAGCCTTATCGAAAGGCTTCTTGAAGGGAAAGATGTAACTCTGTGAGATGAATTCACAGAACACAGAGCAGTTTCTCAGAAAGCTTCTTTCCAGTTTTGAACGGAAGATATTTCCTTTTTCACTGTAGCCCTCTATGGGCTTCCAAATATCCCTTTGCCAATTCCACAAGAACAGCCTTAGCGAAAGGCTTCTTGAAGGGAAAGATGTAACTCTGTGAGATGAATTCACAGAACACAGAGAAGTTTCTCAGAAAGCTTCTTTCCAGTTTTGAACGGAAGATATTTCCTTTTTCCCCATAGCCCTCTATGGGCTTCAAAATATCCCTTTGCCAATTCCAGAAGAACAGCCTTAGCGAAAGGCTGCTTGAAGGGAAAGATGTAACTCTGTGAGATGAATTCACAGAACACAGAGAAGTTTCTCAGAAAGCTTCTTTCCAGTTTTGAACGGAAGATATTTCCTTTTTCACCATAGCCCTCTATGGGCTTCCAAATATCCCTTTGCCAATTCCACAAGAACAGCCTTAGCGAAAGGCTGCTTGAAGGGAAAGATGTAACTCTGTGAGATGAATTCACAGAACACAGAGCAGTTTCTCAGAAATCTTCTTTCCAGTTTTGAACGGAAGATATTTCCTTTTTCACCATAGCCCTCTATGGGCTTCCAAATATCCCTTTGCCAATTCCACAAGAACAGCCTTAGCGAAAGGCTGCTTGAAGGGAAAGATGTAACTCTGTGAGATGAATTCACAGAACACAGAGAAGTTTCTCAGAAAGCTTCTTTCCAGTTTTGAACGGAAGATATTTCCTTTTTCCCCATAGCCCTCTATGGGCTTCCAAATATCCCTTTGCCAATTCCACAAGAACAGCCTTAGCGAAAGGCTGCTTGAACTGAAAGATGTAACTCTGTGAGATGAATTCACAGAACACAGAGCAGTTTCTCAGAGAGCTTCTTTCCAGTTTTGAACGGAAGATATTTCCTTTTTCACCATAGCCCTCAATGGGCTTCCAAATATCCCTTTACCAATTCCACAAGAACATCCTTAGCGAAAGGCTGCTTGAAGGTAAAGATGAAACTCTGTGAGATGAATTCACAGAACACAGAGCAGTTTCTCAGAAAGCTTCTTTCCAGTTTTGAACGGAAGATATTTCCTTTTTCCCCATAGCCCACTATGGGCTTCCAAATATCCCGTTGCCAATTCCACAAGAACAGCCTTAGCGAAAGGCTTCTTGAAGGGAAAGATGTAACTCTGTGAGATGAATTCACAGAACACAGAGCAGTTTCTCAGAAAGCTTCTTTCCAGTATTGAACGGAAGATATTTCCTTTTTCCCTATAGCCCTCTATGGGCTTCCAAATATCCCATTGCCAATTCCACAAGAACAGCCTTAGCGAAAGGCTTCTTGAAGGGAAAGATGTAACTCTGTGAGATGAATTCACAGAACACAGAGCAGTTTCTCAGAAAGCTTCTTTTCAGTTTTGAACGGAAGATATCTCCTTTTTCCCCATAGCCCTCTATGGGCTTCCAAATATCCCGTTGCCAATTCCACAAGAACAGCCTTAGCGAAAGGCTGCTTGAAGGGAAAGATGTAACTCTGTGAGATGAATTCACAGAACACAGAGCAGTTTCTCAGAAAGCTTCTTTCCGGTTTTGAACGGAAGATATTTCCTTTTTCCCCGTAGCCCTCTATTTACTTCCAAATATCCCTTTGCCAATTCCACAAGGACAGCCTTAGCGAAAGGCTTCTTGAAGGGAAAGATGTAACTCTGTGAGATGAATTCACAGAACACAGAGCAGTTTCTCAGAAAGCTTCTTTCCAGTTTTGAACGGAAGATATTTCCTTTTTCACCGTAGCCCTATATGGACTTCCAAATATCCCTTTGCCAATTCCACAAGGACAGCCTTAGCGAAAGGCTTCTTGAAGGGAAAGATGTAACTCTGTGAGATGAATTCACAGAACACAGAGCAGTTTCTCAGAAAGCTTGTTTCCAGTTTTGAACGGAAGATATTTCCTTTTTCACCATAGCCCTCTACGGGCTTCCAAATATCCCTTTGCCAATTCCACAAGAACAGCCTTAGCGAAAGGCTGCTTGAAGGGAAAGATGTAACTCTGTGAGATGAATTCACAGAACACAGAGCAGTTTCTCAGAAAGCTTCTTTCCAGTTTTGAACGGAAGATATTTCCTTTTTCCCCATAGCCCTCTATGGGCTTCCAAATATCCCGTTGCCAATTCCACAAGAACAGCCTTAGCGAAAGGCTGCTTGAAGGGAAAGATGTAACTCTGTGTGATGAATTCACAGAACACAGAGCAGTTTCTCAGAAAGCTTCTTTCCAGTTTTGAACGGAAGATATTTCCTTTTTCCCCATAGCCCTCTATGGGCTTCCAAATATCCCTTTGCCAATTCCACAAGAACATCCTTAGCGAAAGGCTGCTTGAAGGGAAAGATGTAACTCTGTGAGATGAATTCACAGAACACAGAGCAGTTTCTCAGAAAGCTTCTTTCCAGTTTTGAACGGAAGATATTTCCTTTTTCACCATAGCCCTCTATGGGCTTCCAAATATCCCTTTGCCAATTCCACAAGAATACCCTTAGCGAAAGGCTGCTTGAATGTAAAGATGTAACTCTGTCAGATGAATTCACAGAAGACAGAGAAGTTTCTCAGAAAGCTTCTTTCCAGTTTTGAACGGAAGATATTTCCTTTTTCACCGTAGCCCTCTATGGGCTTCCAAATATCCCTTTGCCAATTCCACAAGAACAGCCTTAGCGAAAGGCTGCTTGAAGGGAAAGATGTAACTCTGTGAGATGAATTCACAGAACACAGAGCAGTTTCTCAGAAATCTTCTTTCCAGTTTTGAACGGAAGATATTTCCTTTTTCACCGTAACCCTCTATGGGCTTCCAAATATCCCTTTGCCAATTCCACAAGAACAGCCTTAGCGAAAGGCTTCTTGAAGGGAAAGATGTAACTCTGTGAGATGAATTCACAGAACACAGAGCAGTTTCTCAGAAAGCTTCTTTCCAGTTTTGAACGGAAGATATTTCCTTTTTCACTGTAGCCCTCTAAGGGCTTCCAAATATCCCTTTGCCAATTCCACAAGAACAGCCTTAGCGAAAGGCTTCTTGAAGGGAAAGATGTAACTCTGTGAGATGAATTCACAGAACACAGAGAAGTTTCTCAGAAAGCTTCTTTCCAGTTTTGAACGGAAGATATTTCCTTTTTCCCCATAGCCCTCTATGGGCTTCAAAATATCCCTTTGCCAATTCCAGAAGAACAGCCTTAGCGAAAGGCTGCTTGAAGGGAAAGATGTAACTCTGTGAGATGAATTCACAGAACACAGAGAAGTTTCTCAGAAAGCTTCTTTCCAGTTATGAACGGAAGATATTTCCTTTTTCACCATAGCCCTCTATGGGCTTCCAAATATCCCTTTGCCAATTCCACAAGAACAGCCTTAGCGAAAGGCTGCTTGAAGGGAAAGATGTAACTCTGTGAGATGAATTCACAGAACACAGAGCAGTTTCTCAGAAAGCTTCTTTCCAGTTTTGAACGGAAGATATTTCCTTTTTCACCATAGCCCTCTATGGGCTTCCAAATATCCCTTTGCCAATTCCACAAGAACAGCCTTAGCGAAAGGCTGCTTGAAGGGAAAGATGTAACTCTGTGAGATGAATTCACAGAACACAGAGAAGTTTCTCAGAAAGCTTCTTTCCAGTTTTGAACGGAAGATATTTCCTTTTTCCCCGTAGCCCTCTATGGGCTTCCAAATATCCCTTTGCCAATTCCACAAGAACAGCCTTAGCGAAAGGCTGCTTGAACTGAAAGATGTAACTCTGTGAGATGAATTCACAGAACACTGACCAGTTTCTCAGAAAGCTTCTTTCCAGTTTTGAACGGAAGATATTTCCTTTTACCCCAGAGCCCTCTATGGGCTTCCAAGTATCCCTTTGAAAATTCCAGAAGAACAGCCTTAGCGAAAGGCTTCTTGAAGGGAAAGATGAAACTCTGTGAGATGAATTCACAGAACACAGAGCAGTTTCTCAGAAAGCTTCTTTCCAGTTTTGAACGGAAGATATTTCCTTTTTCCCCATAGCCGTCTATGGGCTTCCAAATATCCCCTTGCCAATTCCACAAGAACAGCCTTAGCGAAAGGCTGCTTGAAGGGAAAGATGAAACTCTGTGAGATGAATTCACAGAACACAGAGCAGTTTCTCAGAAACCTTCTTTCCAGTTTTGAACGGAAGATATTTCCTTTTTCACTGTAGCCCTCTACGGGCTTCCAAATATCCCGTTGCCAATTCCACAAGAACAGCCTTAGCGAAAGGCTGCTTGAAGGGAAAGATGTAACTCTGTGAGATGAATTCACAGAACACAGAGCAGTTTCTCAGAAAGCTTCTTTCCAGTTTTGAACGGAAGGTATTTCCTTTTTCCCCATAGCCCTCTATGGGTTTCCAAATATCCCATTGCCAATTCCACAAGAACAGCCTTAGCGAAAGGCTGCTTGAAGGGAAAGATGTAACTCTGTGAGATGAATTCACAGAACACAGAGCAGTTTCTCAGAAAGCTTCTTTCCAGTTTTGAACGGAAGATATTTCCTTTTTCACTGTAGCCCTCTATGGGCTTCCAAATATCCCTTTGCCAATTCCACAAGAACAGCCTTAGCGAAAGGCTTCTTGAAGGGAAAGATGTAACTCTGTGAGATGAATTCACAGAACACAGAGCAGTTTCTCAGAAAGCTTCTTTCCAGTTTTGAACGGAAGATATTTCCTTTTTCCCCTTAGCCCTCTATGGGCTTCCAAATATCCCTTTGCCAATTCCACAAGAACAGCCTTAGCGAAAGGCTGCTTGAAGGGAAAGATGTAACTCAGTGAGATGAATTCACAGAACACAGAGCAGTTTCTCAGAAAGGTTCTTTCCAGTTTTGAACGGAAGATATTTCCTTTTTCAACATAGCCCTCTATGGGCTTCCAAATATCCCTTTGCCAATTCCACAAGAAAAGCCTTAGCGAAAGGCTTCTTGAAGGGAAAGATGTAACTCTGTGAGATGAATTCACAGAACACAGAGCAGTTTCTCAGAAACCTTCTTTCCAGTTTTGAACGGAAGATATTTCCTTTTTCACTGTAGCCCTCTACGGGCTTCCAAATATCCCTTTGCAAATTCCACAAGAACAGCCTTAGCGAAAGACTTCTTGAAGGAAAAGATGTAACTCTGTGAGATGAATTCACAGAACACAGAGCAATTTCTCAGAAAGCTTCTTTCCAGTTTTGAATGGAAGATATTTCCTTTTTCCCCATAGCCCTCTATGGGCTTCCAAATATCCCTTTGCCAATTCCACAAGAACAGCCTTAGCGAAAGGCTGCTTGAAGGGAAAGATGTAACTCTGTGAGATGAATTCACAGAACACAGAGCAGTTTCTCAGAAAGCTTCTTTCCAGTTTTGAACGGAAGATATTTCCTTTTTCACCATAGCCCTCTACGGGCTTCCAAATATCACATTGCCAATTCCACAAGAACAGCCTTAGCGAAAGGCTGCTTGAAGGGAAAGATGTAACTCTGTGAGATGAATTCACAGAACACAGAGCAGTTTCTCAGAAAGCTTCTTTCCAGTTTTGAACGGAAGATATTTCCTTTTTCCCCATAGCCCTCTATGGGCTTCCAAGTATCCCGTTGCCAATTCCACAAGAACAGCCTTAGCGAAAGGCTGCTTGAAGGGAAAGATGTAACTCTGTGAGATGAATTCACAGAACACAGAGCAGTTTCTCAGAAATCTTCTTTCCAGTTTTGAACGGAAGATATTTCCTTTTTCACCATAGCCCTCTATGGGCTTCCAAATATCCCTTTGCCCATTCCACAAGAACAGCCTTAGCGAAAGGCTGCTTGAAGGGAAAGATGTAACTCTGTGAGATGAATTCACAGAACACAGAGCAGTTTCTCAGAAAGCTTCTTTCCAGTTTTGAACGGAAGATATTTCCTTTTTCAACATAGCCCTCTATGGGCTCCAAATATCCCGTTGCCTATTCCACAAGAACAGCCTTAGCGAAAGGCTGCTTGAAGGGAAAGATGTAACTCTGTGAGATGAATTCACAGAACACAGAGCAGTTTCTCAGAAATCTTCTTTCCAGTTTTGAACGGAAGATATTTCCTTTCTCACCGTAGCCCTCTATGGGCTTCCAAATATCCCTTTGCCAATTCCACAAGAACAGCCTTAGCGAAAGGCTGCTTGAAGGGAAAGATGTAACTCTGTGAGATGAATTCACAGAACACAGAGCCGTTTCTCAGAAAGCTTCTTTCCAGTTTTGAACGGAAGATATTTCCTTTTTCACTGTAGCCCTCTATGGGCTTCCAAATATCCCTTTGCCAATTCCACAAGAACAGCCTTAGCGAAAGGCTTCTTGAAGGGAAAGATGTAACTCTGTGAGATGAATTCACAGAACACAGAGAAGTTTCTCAGAAAGCTTCTTTCCAGTTTTGAACGGAAGATATTTCCTTTTTCCCCTTAGCCCTCTATGGGCTTCCAAATATCCCTTTGCCAATTCCACAAGAACAGCCTTAGCGAAAGGCTGCTTGAAGGGAAAGATGTAACTCAGTGAGATGAATTCACAGAACACAGAGCAGTTTCTCAGAAAGCTTCTTTCCAGTTTTGAACGGAAGTTATTTCCTTTTTCACCATAGCCCTCTATGGGCTTCCAAATATCCCTTTGCCAATTCCACAAGAACAGCCTTAGCGAAAGGCTTCTTGAAGGGAAAGATGTAACTCTGTGAGATGAATTCACAGAACACAGAGCAGTTTCTCAGAAACCTTCTTTCCAGTTTTGAACGGAAGTTATTTCCTTTTTCACTGTAGCCCTCTACGGGATTCCAAATATCCCTTTGCCAATTCCACAAGAACAGCCTTAGCGAAAGACTTCTTGAAGGAAAAGATGTAACTCTGTGAGATGAATTCACAGAACACAGAGCAATTTCTCAGAAAGCTTCTTTCCAGTTTTGAACGGAAGATATTTCCTTTTTCCCCATAGCCCTCTATGGGCTTCCAAATATCCCTTTGCCAATTCCACAAGAACAGCCTTAGCGAAAGGCTGCTTGAAGGGAAAGATGGAACTCTGTGAGATGAATTCACAGAACACAGAGCAGTTTCTCAGAAAGCTTCTTTCCAGTTTTGAACGGAAGATATTTCCTTTTTCACCATAGCCCTCTACGGGCTTCCAAATATCACTTTGCCAATTCCACAAGAACAGCCTTAGCGAAAGGCTGCTTGAAGGGAAAGATGTAACTCTGTGAGATGAATTCACAGAACACAGAGCAGTTTCTCAGAAATCTTCTTTCCAGTTTTGAACGGAAGATATTTCCTTTTTCACCATAGCCCTCTATGGGCTTCCAAATATCCCTTTGCCCATTCCACAAGAACAGCCTTAGCGAAAGGCTGCTTGAAGGGAAAGATGTAACTCTGTGAGATGAATTCACAGAACACAGAGCAGTTTCTCAGAAAGCTTCTTTCCAGTTTTGAACGGAAGATATTTCCTTTTTCAACATAGCCCTCTATGGGCTTCCAAATATCCCGTTGCCAATTCCACAAGAACAGCCTTAGCGAAAGGCTGCTTGAAGGGAAAGATGTAACTCTGTGAGATGAATTCACAGGACACAGAGCAGTTTCTCAGAAATCTTCTTTCCAGTTTTGAACGGAAGATATTTCCTTTTTCACCGTAGCCCTCCATGGGCTTCCAAATATCCCTTTGCCAATTCCACAAGAACAGCCTTAGCGAAAGGCTGCTTGAAGGGAAAGATGTAACTCTGTGAGATGAATTCACAGAACACAGAGCCGTTTCTCAGAAATCTTCTTTCCAGGATTGAACGGAAGATATTTACTTTTTCATCATAGCCCTCTATGGGCTTCCAAATATCCGTTTCCAATTCCACAAGAACAGCCTTAGCGAAAGGCTTCTTGAAGGGAAAGATGTAACTCTGTGAGATGAATTCACAGAACACAGAGCAGTTTCTCAGAAAGCTTCTTTCCGGTTTTGAACGGAAGTTATTTCCTTCTTCACCATAGCCCTCTATGGGCTTCCAAATATCCCTTTGCCACTTCCACAAGAACAGCCTTAGCGAAAGGCTGCTTGAAGGGAAAGATGTAACTCTGTGAGATGAATTCACAGAACACAGAGCAGTTTCTCAGAAATCTTCTTTCCAGGTTTGAACGGAAGATATTTCCTTTTTCACCGTAGCCCTCTATGGGCTTCCAAATATCCCTTTGCCAATTCCACAAGAACAACCTTAGCGAAAGGCTTCTTGAAGGGAAAGATGTACCTCTGTGAGATGAATTCAAAGAACATAGAGCAGTTTCTCAGAAAGCTTCTTTCCAGTTTTGAACGGAAGTTATTTCCTTTTTCACTGTAGCCCTCTATGGGCTTCCAAATATCCCTTTGACAATTCCACAAGAACAGCCTTAGCGAAAGGCTGCTTGAAGGGAAAGATGTAACTCTGTGAGATGAATTCACAGAACACAGAGCAGTTTCTCAGAAAGCTTCTTTCCAGTTTTGAACGGAAGATATTTCCTTTTTCACCATAGCCCTCCTTGGGCTTCCAAATATCCCTTTGCCAATTCCACAAGAACAGCCTTAGCGAAAGGCTGCTTGAAGGGAATGATGTAACTCTGTGAGATGAATTCACAGAACACAGAGCAGTTTCTCCGAAAGCTTCTTTCCAGTTTTGATCGGAAGATATTTCCTTTATCACCATAGCCGTCTATGGGCTTCCAAATATCCCTTTGCCAATTCCACAAGAACAGCCTTAGCGAAAGGCTGCTTGAAGGGAAAGATGTAACTCTGTGAGATGAATTCACAGAACACAGAGCAGTTTCTCAGAAAGCTTCTTTCCAGTTTTGATCGGAAGATATTTCCTTTTTCACCATAGCCCTCTATGGGCTTCCAAATATCCCTTTGCCAATTCCACAAGAACAGCCTTAGCGAAAGGCTGCTTGAAGGGAAAGATGTAACTCTGTGAGATGAATTCACAGAACACAGAGCAGTTTCTCAGAAATCTTCTTTCCAGTTTTGAACGGAAGATATTTCCTTTTTCACCATAGCCCTCTATGGGCTTCCAAATATCCCTTTGCCAATTCCACAAGAACAGCCTTAGCGAAAGGCTTCTTGAAGGGAAAGATGTAACTCTGTGAGATGAATTCACAGAACACAGAGAAGTTTCTCAGAAAGCTTCTTTCCAGTTTTGAACGGAAGATATTTCCTTTTTCCCCGTAGCCCTCTATGGGCTTCCAAATATCCCTTTGCCAATTCCACAAGAACAGCCTTAGCGAAAGGCTGCTTGAAGGGAAAGATGTAACTCTGTGAGATGAATTCACAGAACACAGAGCAGTTTCTCAGAAAGCTTCTTTCCAGTTTTGAAAGGAAGATATTTCCTTTTTCAACATAGCCCTCTATGGGCTTCCAAATATCCCTTTGCCAATTCCACAAGAACAGCCTTAGCGAAAGACTTCTTGAAGGAAAAGATGTAACTCTGTGAGATGAATTCACAGAACACAGAGCAGTTTCTCAGAAAGCTTCTTTCCAGTTTTGAACGGAAGATATTTCCTTTTTCACCATAGCCCTCTACGGGCTTCCAAATATCCCTTTGCCAATTCCACAAGAACAGCCTTAGCGAAAGGCTGCTTGGAGGGAAAGATGTAACTCTGTGAGATGAATTCACAGAATACAGAGCAGTTTCTCAGAAAGCTTCTTTCCAGTTTTGAACGGAAGATATTTCCTTTTTCCCCATAGCCCTCTACGGGCTTCCAAATATCCCGTTGCCAATTCCACAAGAAAAGCCTTAGCGAAAGGCTGCTTGAAGGGAAAGATGTAACTCTGTGAGATGAATTCACACAACGCAGAGCAGTTTCTCAGAAAGCTTCTTTCCAGTTTTGAACGGAAGATATTTCCTTTTTCCCCATAGCCCTCTATGGGCTTCCAAGTATCCCGTTGCCAATTCCACAAGAACAGCCTTAGCGAAAGGATGCTTGAAGGGAAAAATGTATCTCTGTGAGATGGATTCACAGAACACAGAGCAGTTTCTCAGAAAGCTTCTTTCCAGTTTTGAACGGAAGATATTTCCTTTTTCCCCATAGCCCTCTAAGGGCTTCCAACTATCCCTTTGCCAATTCCACAAGAACAGCCTTAGCGAAAGGCTGCTTGAAGGGAAAGATGTAACTCTGTGACATGAATACACAGAACACAGAGCAGTTTCTCAGAAAGCTTCTTTCCAGTTTTGAACGGAAGATATTTCCTTTTTCACCATAGCCCTCTATGGGCTTCCAAATATCCCTTTGCCAATTCCACAAGAACAGCCTTAGCAAAAGGCTGCTTGAAGGGAAAGATGTAACTCTGTGAGATGAATTCACAGAACACAGAGCAGTTTCTCAGAAAGCTTCTTTCCAGTTTTGAACGGAAGATATTTCCTTTTTCACCATAGCCCTCTATGGGCTTCCAAATATCCCTTTGCCAATTCCACAAGAACAGCCTTAGCGAAAGGCTGCTTGAAGGGAAAGATGTAACTCTGTGAGATGAATTCACAGAACACAGAGCCGTTTCTCAGAAAGCTTATTTCCAGTTTTGAACGCAAGATATTTCCTTTTTCACCGTAGCCCTCTATGGTCTTCCAAATATCCCTTTGCCAATTCCACAAGAACAGCCTTAGCGAAAGGCTGCTTGAACTGAAAGATGTAACTCTGTGAGATGAATTCACAGAACACAGAGAAGTTTCTCAGAAAGCTTATTTCCAGTTTTGAACGGAAGATATTTCCTTTTTCCCCGTAGCCCTCTATGGGCTTCCAAATATCCCTTTGCCAATTCCACAAGAACAGCCTTAGCGAAAGGCTGCTTGAAGGGAAAGATGTAACTCTGTGAGATGAATTCACAGAACACAGAGCAGTTTCTCAGAAAGCTTCTTTCCAGTTTTGAACGGAAGATATTTCCTTTTTCACCATAGCCCTCTATGGGCTTCCAAATATCCCTTTGCCAATTCCACAAGAACAGCCTTAGCGAAAGGCTGCTTGAAGGGAAAGATGTAACTCTGTGAGATGAATTCACAGAAGACAGAGAAGTTTCTCAGAAAGCTTCTTTCCAGTTTTGAACGGAAGATATTTCCTTTTTCCCCATAGCCCTCTATGGGCTTCCAAATATCCCTTTGCCAATTCCACAAGAACAGCCTTAGCGAAAGGCTGCTTGAAGGGAAAGATGTAACTCTGTGAGATGAATTCACAGAACACAGAGCAGTTTCTCAGAAAGCTTCTTTCCAGTTTTGAACGGAAGATATTTCCTTTTTCAACATAGCCCACTATGGGCTTCCAAATATCCCGTTGCCAATTCCACAAGAACAGCCTTAGCGAAAGGCTTCTTGAAGGGAAAGATGTAACTCTGTGAGATGAATTCACAGAACACAGAGCAGTTTCTCAGAAAGCTTCTTTCCAGTTTTGAACGGAAGATATTTCCTTTTTCCCCATAGCCCTCTATGGGCTTCCAAATATCCCGTTGCCAATTCCACAAGAACAGCCTTAGCGAAAGGCTGCTTGAAGGGAAAGATGTAACTCTGTGAGATGAATTCACAGAACACAGAGCAGTTTCTCAGAAAGCTTCTTTCCAGTTTTGAACGGAAGATATTTCCTTTTTCACCGTAGCCCTCTATGGGCTTCCGAATATCCCGTTGCCAATTCCACAAGAACAGCCTTAGCGAAAGGCTGCTTGAAGGGAAAGATGTAACTCTGTGAGATGAATTCACAGAACACAGAGCAGTTTCTCAGAAAGCTTCTTTCCTGTTTTGAACGGAAGATATTTCCTTTTTCCCCGTAGCCCTCTATGGACTTCCAAATATCCCTTTGCCAATTCCACAAGGACAGCCTTAGCGAAAGGCTTCTTGAAGGGAAAGATGTAACTCTGTGAGATGAATTCACAGAACACAGAGCAGTTTCTCAGAAAGCTTCTTTCCAGTTTTGAACGGAAGATATTTCCTTTTTCACCGTAGCCCTCTATGGACTTCCAAATATCCCTTTGCCAATTCCACAAGGACAGCCTTAGCGAAAGGCTTCTTGAAGGGAAAGATGTAACTCTGTGAGATGAATTCACAGAACACAGAGCAGTTTCTCAGAAAGCTTCTTTCCAGTTTTGAACGGAAGATATTTCCTTTTTCACCATAGCCCTCTACGGGCTTCCAAATATCCCTTTGCCAATTCCACAAGAACAGCCTTAGCGAAAGGCTTCTTGAAGGGAAAGATGTAACTCTGTGAGATGAATTCACAGAACACAGAGCAGTTTCTCAGAAAGCTTCTTTCCAGTTTTGAACGGACGATATTTCCTTTTTCCCCATAGCCCTCTATGGGCTTCCAAATATCCCTTTGCCAATTCCACAAGAACAGCCTTAGCGACAGGCTGCTTGAAGGGAAAGATGTAACTCTGTGAGATGAATTCACAGAACACAGAGCAGTTTCTCAGAAAGCTTCTTTCCAGTTTTGAACGGAAGATATTTCCTTTTTCACTGTAGCCCTCTATGGGCTTCCAAATATCCCGCTGCCAATTCCACAAGAACAGCCTTAGCGAAAGGCTGCTTGAAGGGAAACATGTAACTCTGTGAGATGAATTCACAGAACACAGAGCAGTTTCTCAGAAAGCTTCTTTCCAGTTTTGAACGGAAGATATTTCCTTTTTCCAAATAGCCGTCTATGGGCTTCCAAATATCCCTTTGCCAATTCCACAAGAACAGCCTTAGCGAAAGGCTGCTTGAAGGGAAAGATGTAACTCTGTGAGATGAATTCACAGAACACAGAGCAGTTTCTCAGAAAGCTTCTTTCCAATTTTGAACGGAAGATATTTCCTTTTTCACCATAGCCCTCTATGGGCTTCCAAATATCCCTTTACCAATTCCACAAGAACATCCTTAGCGAAAGGCTGCTTGAAGGTAAAGATGAAACTCTGTGAGATGAATTCACAGAACACAGAGCAGTTTCTCATAAAGCTTCTTTCCAGTTTTGAACGGAAGATATATCCTTTTTCACTGTAGCCCTCTATGGGCTTCCAAATATCCCTTTGCCAATTCCACAAGAACAGCCTTAGCGAAAGGCTTCTTGAAGGGAAAGATGTAACTCTGTGAGATGAATTCACAGAACACAGAGCAGTTTCTCAGAAAGCTTCTTTCCAGTTTTGAACGGAAGATATTTCCTTTTTCACTGTAGCCCTCTATGGGCCTCCAAATATCCCTTTGCCAATTCCACAAGAACAGCCTTAGCGAAAGGCTGCTTGAAGGGAATGATGTAACTCTGTGAGATGAATTCACAGAACACAGAGCAGTTTCTCAGAAAGCTTCTTTCCAGTTTTGAACGGAAGATATTTCCTTTTTCACCATAGCCCTCTATGGGCTTCCAAATATCCCTTTGCCAATTCCACAAGAACAGCCTTAGCGGAAGGCTGCTTGAAGGGAAAGATGTAACTCTGTGAGATGAATTCACAGAACACAGAGCAGTTTCTCAGAAATCTTCTTTCCAGGATTGAACGGAAGATATTTACTTTTTCATCATAGCCCTCTATGGGCTTCCAAATATCCGTTTGCCAATTCCACAAGAACAGCCTTAGCGAAAGGCTTCTTGAAGGGAAATATGTAACTCTGTGAGATGAATTCACAGAACACAGAGCAGTTTCTCAGAAAGCTTCTTTCCAGTTTTGAACGGAAGATATTTCCTTTTTCACTGTAGCCCTCTATGTGCTTCCAAATATCCCTTTGCCAATTCCACAAGAACAGCCTTAGCGAAAGGCTGCTTGAAGGGAAAGATGTAACTCTGTGAGATGAATTCACTGAACACAGAGCAGTTTCTCAGAAAGCTTCTTTCCAGTTTTGAACGGAAGATATTTCCTTTTTCACCAGAGCCCTCTACGGGCTTCCAAATATCCCTTTGCCAATTCCACAAGAACAGCCTTAGCGAAAGGCTTCTTGAAGGGAAAGATGTAACGCTGTGAGATGAATTCACAGAACACAGAGCAGTTTCTCAGAAAGCTTCTTTCCTGTTTTGAACGGAAGATATTTCCTTTTTCTCTGTAGCCCTCTACGGGCTTCCAAATATCCCTTTGCCAATTCCACAAGAACAGCCTTAGCGAAAGGCTGCTTGAAGGGAAAGATGTAACTCTGTGAGATGAATTCACAGAACACAGAGCAGTTTCTCAGAAAGCTTCTTTCCAGTTTTGAACGGAAGATATTTCCTTTTTCCCCATAGCCCTCTATGGGCTTCCAAATATCCCGTTGCCAATTCCACAAGAACAGCCTTAGCGAAAGGCTGCTTGAAGTGAAAGATGTAACTCTGTGAGATGAATTCACAGAACACAGAGCAGTTTCTCAGAAAGCTTCTTTCCAGTTTTGAACGGACGATATTTCCTTTTTCCCCATAGCCCTCTATGGGCTTCCAAATATCCCTTTGCCAATTCCACAAGAACAGCCTTAGCGAAAGGCTGCTTGAAGGGAAAGATGTAACTCTGTGAGATGAATTCACAGAACACAGAGCAGTTTCTCAGAAAGCTTCTTTCCAGTTTTGAACGGAAGATATTTCCTTTTTCCCCAGAGCCCTCTATGGGCTTCCAAATATCCCTTTGCCAATTCCACAAGAACAGCCTTAGCGAAAGGCTGCTTGAACTGAAAGATGTAACTCTGTGAGATGAATTCACAGAACACAGAGCAGTTTCTCAGAAAGCTTCTTTCCAGTTTTGAACGGAAGATATTTCCTTTTACCCCGTAGCCCTCTATGGGCTTCCAAATATCCCTTTGAAAATTCCACAAGAACAGCCTTAGCGAAAGGCTTCTTGAAGAGAAAGATGTAACTCTGTGAGATGAATTCACAGAACACAGAGCAGTTTCTCAGAAAGCTTCTTTCCAGTTTTGAACGGAAGATATTTCCTTTTTCACTGTAGCCCTCTATGGGCTTCCAAATATCCCTTTGCCAATTCCACAAGAACAGCCTTAGCGAAAGGCTTCTTGAAGGGAAAGATGTAACTCTGTGAGATGAATTCACAAAACACAGAGCAGTTTCTCAGAAAGCTTCTTTCCAGTTTTGAACGGAAGGTATTTCCTTTTTCACTGTAGCCCTCTACGGGCTTCCAAATATCCCTTTGCCAATTCCACAAGAACAGCCTTAGCGAAAGGCTGCTTGAAGGGAAAGATGTAACTCTGTGAGATGAATTCACAGAACACAGAGCAGTTTCTCAGAAAGCTTCTTTCCAGTTTTGAACGGAAGATATTTCCTTTTTCACCATAGCCCTCTATGGGCTTCCAAATATCCCTTTGCCAATTCCACAAGAACAGCCTTAGCGAAAGGCTGCTTGAAGGGAAAGATGTAACTCTGTGAGATGAATTCACAGAACACAGAGCAGTTTCTCAGAAAGCTTCTTTCCAGTTTTGAACGGAAGATATTTCCTTTTTCACTGTAGCCCTCTACGGGCTTCCAAATATCCCTTTGCCAATTCCACAAGAACAGCCTTAGCGAAAGGCTTCTTGAAGGGAAACATGTAACTCTGTGAGATGAATTCACAGAACACAGAGCAGTTTCTCAGAAAGCTTCTTTCCAGTTTTGAACGGAAGATATTTCCTTTTTCCCCATAGCCCTCTATGGGCTTCCAAATATCTCGTTGCCAATTCCACAAGAACAGCCTTAGCGAAAGGCTGCTTGAAGGGAAACTTGTAACTCTGTGAGATGAATTCACAGAACACAGAGCAGTTTCTCAGAAAGCTTCTTTCCAGTTTTGAACGGAAGATATTTCCTTTTTCCCCATAGCCCTCTATGGGCTTCCAAATATCCCTTTGCCAATTCCACAAGAACAGCCTTAGCGAAAGGCTTCTTGAAGGGAAAGATGTAACTCTGTGAGATGAATTCACAGAACACAGAGCAGTTTCTCAGAAAGCTTCTTTCCAGTTTTGAACGGAAGATATTTCCTTTTTCCCCATAGCCCTCTAAGGGCTTCCAAATATCCCGTTGCCAATTCCACCTTAGCGAAAGGCTGCTTGAAGGGAAAGATGTAACTCTGTGAGATGAATTCACAGAACACAGAGCAGTTTCTCAGAGAGCTTCTTTCCAGTTTTGAACGGAAGATATTTCCTTTTTCACTGTAGCCCTCTATGGGCTTCCAAATATCCCGTTGCCAATTCCACAAGAACAGCCTTAGCGAAAGGCTGCTTGAAGGGAAACATGTAACTCTGTGAAATGAATTCACAGAACACAGAGCAGTTTCTCAGAAAGCTTCTTTCCAGTTTTGAACGGAAGATATTTCCTTTTTCCAAATAGCCGTCTATGGGCTTCCAAATATCCCTTTGCCAATTCCACAAGAACAGCCTTAGCGAAAGGCTGCTTGAAGGGAAAGATGTAACTCTGTGAGATGAATTCACAGAACACAGAGCAGTTTCTCAGAGAGCTTCTTTCCAGTTTTGAACGGAAGATATTTCCATTTTCACCATAGCCCTCAATGGGCTTCCAAATATCCCTTTACCAATTCCACAAGAACATCCTTAGCGAAAGGCTGCTTGAAGGTAAAGATGAAACTCTGTGAGATGAATTCACAGAACACAGAGCAGTTTCTCAGAAAGCTTCTTTCCAGTTTTGAACGGAAGATATTTCCTTTTTCCCCATAGCCCACTATGGGCTTCCAAATATCCCGTTGCCAATTCCACAAGAACAGCCTTAGCGAAAGGCTTCTTGAAGGGAAAGATGTAACTCTGTGAGATGAATTCACAGAACACAGAGCAGTTTCTCAGAAAGCTTCTTTCCAGTTTTGAACGGAAGATATTTCCTTTTTCCCTATAGCCCTCTATGGGCTTCCAAATATCCCGTTGCCAATTCCACAAGAACAGCCTTAGCGAAAGGCTTCTTGAAGGGAAAGATGTAACTCTGTGAGATGAATTCACAGAACACAGAGCAGTTTCTCAGAAAGCTTCTTTCCAGTTTTGAACGGAAGATATCTCCTTTTTCCCCATAGCCCTCTATGGGCTTCCAAATATCCCGTTGCCAATTCCACAAGAACAGCCTTAGCGAAAGGCTGCTTGAAGGGAAAGATGTAACTCTGTGAGATGAATTCACAGAACACAGAGCAGTTTCTCAGAAAGCTTCTTTCCAGTTTTGAACGGAAGATATTTCCTTTTTCCCCGTAGCCCTCTATGGACTTCCAAATATCCCTTTGCCAATTCCACAAGGACAGCCTTAGCGAAAGGCTTCTTGAAGGGAAAGATGTAACTCTGTGAGATGAATTCACAGAACACAGAGCAGTTTCTCAGAAAGCTTCTTTCCAGTTTTGAACGGAAGATATTTCCTTTTTCACCGTAGCCCTCTATGGACTTCCAAATATCCCTTTGCCAATTCCACAAGGACAGCCTTACCGAAAGGCTTCTTGAAGGGAAAGATGTAACTCTGTGAGATGAATTCACAGAACACAGAGCAGTTTCTCAGAAAGCTTCTTTCCAGTTTTGAACGGAAGATATTTCCTTTTTCACCATAGCCCTCTACGGGCTTCCAAATATCCCTTTGCCAATTCCACAAGACCAGCCTTAGCGAAAGGCTGCTTGAAGGGAAAGATGTAACTCTCTGAGATGAATTCACAGAACACAGAGCAGTTTCTCAGAAAGCTTCTTTCCAGTTTTGAACGGAAGATATTTCCTTTTTCCCCATAGCCCTCTATGGGCTTCCAAATATCCCGTTGCCAATTCCACAAGAACAGCCTTAGCGAAAGGCTGCTTGAAGGGAAAGATGTAACTCTGTGTGATGAATTCACAGAACACAGAGCAGTTTCTCAGAAAGCTTCTTTCCAGTTTTGAACGGAAGATATTTCCTTTTTCCCCATAGCCCTCTATGGGCTTCCAAATATCCCTTTGCCAATTCCACAAGAACATCCTTAGCGAAAGGCTGCTTGAAGGGAAAGATGTAACTCTGTGAGATGAATTCACAGAACACAGAGCAGTTTCTCAGAAAGCTTCTTTCCAGTTTTGAACGGAAGATATTTCCTTTTTCACCATAGCCCTCTATGGGCTTCCAAATATCCCTTTGCCAATTCCACAAGAATATCCTTAGCGAAAGGCTGCTTGAAGGTAAAGATGTAACTCTGTCAGATGAATTCACAGAAGACAGAGAAGTTTCTCAGAAAGCTTCTTTCCAGTTTTGAACGGAAGATATTTCCTTTTTCACCGTAGCCCTCTATGGGCTTCCAAATATCCCTTTGCCAATTCCACAAGAACAGCCTTAGCGAAAGGCTGCTTGAAGGGAAAGATGTAACTCTGTGAGATGAATTCACAGAACACAGAGCAGTTTCTCAGAAATCTTCTTTCCAGTTTTGAACGGAAGATATTTCCTTTTTCACCGTAGCCCTCTATGGGCTTCCAAATATCCCTTTGCCAATTCCACAAGAACAGCCTTAGCGAAAGGCTTCTTGAAGGGAAAGATGTAACTCTGTGAGATGAATTCACAGAACACAGAGCAGTTTCTCAGAAAGCTTCTTTCCACTTTTGAACGGAAGATATTTCCTTTTTCACTGTAGCCCTCTATGGGCTTCCAAATATCCCTTTGCCAATTCCACAAGAACAGCCTTAGCGAAAGGCTTCTTGAAGGGAAAGATGTAACTCTGTGAGATGAATTCACAGAACACAGAGAAGTTTCTCAGAAAGCTTCTTTCCAGTTTTGAACGGAAGATATTTCCTTTTTCCCCATAGCCCTCTATGGGCTTCAAAATATCCCTTTGCCAATTCCAGAAGAACAGCCTAGCGAAAGCCTGCTTGAAGGGAAAGATGTAACTCTGTGAGATGAATTCACAGAACACAGAGAAGTTTCTCAGAAAGCTTCTTTCCAGTTTTGAACGGAAGATATTTCCTTTTTCCCAATAGCCCTCTATGGGCTTCCAAATATCCCTTTGCCAATTCCACAAGAACAGCCTTAGCGAAAGGCTGCTTGAAGGGAAAGATGTAACTCTGTGAGATGAATTCACAGAACACAGAGAAGTTTCTCAGAAATCTTCTTTCCAGTTTTGAACGGAAGATATTTCCTTTTTCACCATAGCCCTCTATGGGCTTCCAAATATCCCTTTGCCAATTCCACAAGAACAGGCTTAGCGAAAGGCTTCTTGAAGGGAAAGATGTAACTCTGTGAGATGAATTCACAGAACACAGAGAAGTTTCTCAGAAAGCTTCTTTCCAGTTTTGAACGGAAGATATTTCCTTTTTCCCCATAGCCCTCTATGGGCTTCCAAATATCCCTTTGAAAATTCCACAAGAACAGCCTTAGCGAAAGGCTTCTTGTAGGGAAAGATGTAACTCTGTGAGATGAATTCACAGAACACAGAGCAGTTTCTCAGAAAGCTTCTTTCCAGTTTTGAACGGAAGATATTTCCTTTTTCCAAATAGCCGTCTATGGGCTTCCAAATATCCCTTTGCCAATTCCACAAGAACAGCCTTAGCGAAAGGCTGCTTTAAGGGAAAGATGTAACTCTGTGAGATGAATTCACAGAACACAGAGCAGTTTCTCAGAGAGCTTCTTTCCAGTTTTGAACGGAAGATATTTCCTTTTTCACCATAGCCCTCAATGGGCTTCCAAATATCCCTTTACCAATTCCACAAGAACATCCTTAGCGAAAGGCTGCTTGAAGGTAAAGATGAAAGTCTGTGAGATGAATTCACAGAACACAGAGCAGTTTCTCAGAAAGCTTCTTTCCAGTTTTGAACGGAAGATATTTCCTTTTTCACCGTAGACCTCTATGGACTTCCAAATATCCCTTTGCCAATTCCACAAGGACAGCCTTAGCGAAAGGCTTCTTGAAGGGAAAGATGTAACTCTGTGAGATGAATTCACAGAACACAGAGCAGTTTCTCAGAAAGCTTCTTTCCAGTTTTGAACGGAAGATATTTCCTTTTTCACCATAGCCCTCTACGGGCTTCCAAATATCCCTTTGCCAATTCCACAAGAACAGCTTTAGCGAAAGGCTGCTTGAAGGGAAAGATGTAACTCTGTGAGATGAATTCACAGAACACAGAGCAGTTTCTCAGAAAGCTTCTTTCCAGTTTTGAACGGAAGATATTTCCTTTTTTCCCATAGCCCTCTATGGGCTTCCAAATATCCCGTTGCCAATTCCACAAGAACAGCCTTAGCGAAAGGCTGCTTGAAGGGAAAGATGTAACTCTGTGTGATGAATTCACAGAACACAGAGCAGTTTCTCAGAAAGCTTCTTTCCAGTTTTGAACGGAAGATATTTCCTTTTTCCCCATAGCCCTCTATGGGCTTCCAAATATCCCTTTGCCAATTCCACAAGAACATCCTTAGCGAAAGGCTGCTTGAAGGGAAAGATGTAACTCTGTGAGATGAATTCACAGAACACAGAGCAGTTTCTCAGAAAGCTTCTTTCCAGTTTTGAACGGAAGATATTTCCTTTTTCACCATAGCCCTCTATGGGCTTCCAAATATCCCTGTGCCAATTCCACAAGAATATCCTTAGCGAAAGGCTGCTTGAAGGTAAAGATGTAACTCTGTCAGATGAATTCACAGAAGACAGAGAAGTTTCTCAGAAAGCTTCTTTCCAGTTTTGAACGGAAGATATTTCCTTTTTCACCGTAGCCCTCTATGGGCTTCCAAATATCCCTTTGCCAATTCCACAAGAACAGCCTTAGCGAAAGGCTGCTTGAAGGGAAAGATGTAACTCTGTGAGATGAATTCACAGAACACAGAGCAGTTTCTCAGAAATCTTCTTTCCAGTTTTGAACGGAAGATATTTCCTTTTTCACCGTAGCCCTCTATGGGCTTCCAAATATCCCTTTGCCAATTCCACAAGAACAGCCTTAGCGAAAGGCTTTTTGAAGGGAAAGATGTAACTCTGTGAGATGAATTCACAGAACACAGAGCAGTTTCTCAGAAAGCTTCTTTCCAGTTTTGAACGGAAGATATTTCCTTTTTCACTGTAGCCCTCTATGGGCTTCCAAATATCCCTTTGCCAATTCCACAAGAACAGCCTTAGCGAAAGGCTTCTTGAAGGGAAAGATGTAACTCTGTGAGATGGATTCACAGAACACAGAGAAGTTTCTCAGAAAGCTTCTTTCCAGTTTCGAACGGAAGATATTTCCTTTTTCCCCATAGCCCTCTATGGGCTTCAAAATATCCCTTTGCGAATTCCAGAAGAACAGCCTTAGCGAAAGGCTGCTTGAAGGGAAAGATGTAACTCTGTGAGATGAATTCACAGAACACAGAGAAGTTTCTCAGAAAGCTTCTTTCCAGTTTTGAACGGAAGATATTTCCTTTTTCACCATAGCCCTCTATGGGCTTCCAAATATCCCTTTGCCAATTCCACAAGAACAGCCTTAGCGAAAGGCTGCTTGAAGGGAAAGATGTAACTCTGTGAGATGAATTCACAGAACACAGAGCAGTTTCTCAGAAATCTTCTTTCCAGTTTTGAACGGAAGATATTTCCTTTTTCACCATAGCCCTCTATGGGCTTCCAAATATCCCTTTGCCAATTCCACAAGAACAGCCTTAGCGAAAGGCTGCTTGAAGGGAAAGATGTAACTCTGTGAGATGAATTCACAGAACACAGAGAAGTTTCTCAGAAAGCTTCTTTCCAGTTTTGAACGGAAGATATTTCCTTTTTCCCCATAGCCCTCTATGGGCTTCCAAATATCCCTTTGCCAATTCCACAAGAACAGCCTTAGCGAAAGGCTGCTTGAAGGGAAAGATGTAACTCTGTGAGATGAATTCACAGAACACAGAGCAGTTTCTCAGAAAGCTTCTTTCCAGTTTTGAACGGAAGATATTTCCTTTTACCCCATAGCCCTCTATGGGCTGCCAAATATCCCTTTGAAAATTCCACAAGAACAGCCTTAGCGAAAGGCTGCTTGAAGGGAAAGATGTAACTCTGTGAGATGAATTCACAGAACACAGAGCAGTTTCTCAGAAAGTTTCTTTCCAGTTTTGAACGGAAGATATTTCCTTTTTCACTGTAGCCCTCTATGGGCTTCCAAATATCCCTTTGCCAATTCCACAAGAACAGCCTTAGCGAAAGGCTTCTTGAAGGGAAAGATGTAACTCTGTGAGATGAATTCACAAAACACAGAGCAGTTTCTCAGAAAGCTTCTTTCCAGTTTTGAACGGAAAGTATTTCCTTTTTCACTGTAGACCTCTACGGGCTTCCAAATATCCCTTTGCCAATTCCACAAGAACAGCCTTAGCGAAAGGCTGCTTGAAGGGAAAGATGTAACTCTGTGAGATGAATTCACAGAACACAGAGCAGTTTCTCAGAAAGCTTCTTTCCACTTTTGAACGGAAGATATTTCCTTTTTCACCATAGCCCTCTATGGGCTTCCAAATATCCCTTTGCCAATTCCACAAGAACAGCCTTAGCGAAAGGCTGCTTGAAGGGAAAGATGTAACTCTGTGAGATGAATTCACAGAACACAGAGCAGTTTCTCAGAAAGCTTCTTTCCAGTTTTGAACGGAAGATATTTCCTTTTTTAATGTAGCCCTCTACGGGCTTCCAAATATCCCTTTGCCCATTCCACAAGAACAGCCTTAGCGAAAGGCTGCTTGAAGGGAAAGATGTAACTCTGTGAGATGAATTCACAGAACACAGAGCAGTTTCTCAGAAAGCTTCTTTCCAGTTTTGAACGGAAGATATTTCCTTTTTCACCATAGCCCTCTATGGGCTTCCAAATATCCCTTTGCCAATTCCACAAGAACAGCCTTAGCGAAAGGCTGCTTGAAGGGAAAGATGTAACTCTGTGAGATGAATTCACAGAACACAGAGAAGTTTCTCAGAAAGCTTCTTTCCAGTTTTGAACGGAAGATATTTCCTTTTTCCCCATAGCCCTCTATGGGCTTCCAAATATCCCTTTGCCAATTCCACAAGAACAGCCTTAGCGAAAGGCTGCTTGAACTGAAAGATGTAACTCTGTGAGATGAATTCACAGAACACAGAGCAGTTTCTCAGAAAGCTTCTTTCCAGTTTTGAACGGAAGATATTTCCTTTTTCACCATAGCCCTCTACGGGCTTCCAAATATCCCTTTGCCAATTCCACAAGAACAGCCTTAGCGAAAGGCTGCTTGAAGGGAAAGATGTAACTCTGTGAGATGAATTCACAGAACACAGAGCAGTTTCTCAGAAAGCTTCTTTCCAGTTTTGAACGGAAGATATTTCCTTTTTCACCATAGCCCTCAATGGGCTTCCAAATATCCCTTTACCAATTCCACAAGAACATCCTTAGCGAAAGGCTGCTTGAAGGTAAAGATGAAAGTCTGTGAGATGAATTCACAGAACACAGAGCAGTTTCTCAGAAAGCTTCTTTCCAGTTTTGAACGGAAGATATTTCCTTTTTCACCGTAGACCTCTATGGACTTCCAAATATCCCTTTGCCAATTCCACAAGGACAGCCTTAGCGAAAGGCTTCTTGAAGGGAAAGATGTAACTCTGTGAGATGAATTCACAGAACACAGAGCAGTTTCTCAGAAAGCTTCTTTCCATTTTTGAACGGAAGATATTTCCTTTTTCACCATAGCCCTCTACGGGCTTCCAAATATCCCTTTGCCAATTCCACAAGAACAGCCTTAGCGAAAGGCTGCTTGAAGGGAAAGATGTAACTCTGTGAGATGAATTCACAGAACACAGAGCAGTTTCTCAGAAAGCTTCTTTCCAGTTTTGAACGGAAGATATTTCCTTTTTCCCCATAGCCCTCTATGGGCTTCCAAAAATCCCGTTGCCAATTCCACAAGAACAGCCTTAGCGAAAGGCTGCTTGAAGGGAAAGATGTAACTCTGTGTGATGAATTCACAGAACACAGAGCAGTTTCTCAGAAAGCTTCTTTCCAGTTTTGAACGGAAGATATTTCCTTTTTCCCCATAGCCCTCTATGGGCTTCCAAATATCCCTTTGCCAATTCCACAAGAACATCCTTAGCGAAAGGCTGCTTGAAGGGAAAGATGTAACTCTGTGAGATGAATTCACAGAACACAGAGCAGTTTCTCAGAAAGCTTCTTTCCAGTTTTGAACGGAAGATATTTCCTTTTTCACCGTAGCCCTCTATGGGCTTCCAAATATCCCTTTGCCAATTCCACAAGAACAGCCTTAGCGAAAGGCTTTTTGAAGGGAAAGATGTAACTCTGTGAGATGAATTCACAGAACACAGAGCAGTTTCTCAGAAAGCTTCTTTCCAGTTTTGAACGGAAGATATTTCCTTTTTCACTGTAGCCCTCTATGGGCTTCCAAATATCCCTTTGCCAATTCCACAAGAACAGCCTTAGCGAAAGGCTTCTTGAAGGGAAAGATGTAACTCTGTGAGATGAATTCACAGAACACAGAGCAGTTTCTCAGAAAGCTTCTTTCCAGTTTTGAACGGAAGATATTTCCTTTTTCCCCATAGCCCTCTATGGGCTTCAAAATATCCCTTTGCGAATTCCAGAAGAACAGCCTTAGCGAAAGGCTGCTTGAAGGGAAAGATGTAACTCTGTGAGATGAATTCACAGAACACAGAGAAGTTTCTCAGAAAGCTTCTTTCCAGTTTTGAACGGAAGATATTTCCTTTTTCACCATAGCCCTCTATGGGCTTCCAAATATCCCTTTGCCAATTCCACAAGAACAGCCTTAGCGAAAGGCTGCTTGAAGGGAAAGATGTAACTCTGTGAGATGAATTCACAGAACACAGAGCAGTTTCTCAGAAAGCTTCTTTCCAGTTTTGAACGGAAGATATTTCCTTTTTCACCATAGCCCTCTATGGGCTTCCAAATATCCCTTTGCCAATTCCACAAGAACAGCCTTAGCGAAAGGCTGCTTGAAGGGAAAGATGTAACTCTGTGAGATGAATTCACAGAACACAGAGAAGTTTCTCAGAAAGCTTCTTTCCAGTTTTGAACGGAAGATATTTCCTTTTTCCCCATAGCCCTCTATGGGCTTCCAAATATCCCTTTGCCAATTCCACAAGAACAGCCTTAGCGAAAGGCTGCTTGAACTGAAAGATGTAACTCTGTGAGATGAATTCACAGAACACAGAGCAGTTTCTCAGAAAGCTTCTTTCCAGTTTTGAACGGAAGATATTTCCTTTTACCCCATAGCCCTCTATGGGTTGCCAAATATCCCTTTGAAAATTCCACAAGAACAGCCTTAGCGAAAGGCTGCTTGAAGGGAAAGATGTAACTCTGTGAGATGAATTCACAGAACACAGAGCAGTTTCTCAGAAAGTTTCTTTCCAGTTTTGAACGGAAGATATTTCCTTTTTCACTGTAGCCCTCTATGGGCTTCCAAATATCCCTTTGCCAATTCCACAAGAACAGCCTTAGCGAAAGGCTGCTTGAAGGGAAAGATGTAACTCTGTGAGATGAATTCACAGAACACAGAGCAGTTTCTCAGAAAGCTTCTTTCCAGTTTTGAACGGAAGATATTTCCTTTTTTAATGTAGCCCTCTACGGGCTTCCAAATATCCCTTTGCCCATTCCACAAGAACAGCCTTAGCGAAAGGCTGCTTGAAGGGAAAGATGTAACTCTGTGAGATGAATTCACAGAACACAGAGCAGTTTCTCAGAAAGCTTCTTTCCAGTTTTGAACGGAAGGTATTTCCTTTTTCCCCATAGCCCTCTATAGGCTTCCAAATATCCCGTTGCCAATTCCACAAGAACAGCCTTAGCGAAAGCCTGCTTGAAGGGAAATATGTAACTCTGTGAGATGAATTCACAGAACACAGAGCAGTTTCTCAGAAAGCTTCTTTCCAGTTTTGAACGGAAGATATTTCCTTTTTCACTGTAGCCCTCTATGGGCTTCCAAATATCCCTTTGCCAATTCCACAAGAACAGCCTTAGCGAAAGGCTTCTTGAAGGGAAAGATGTAACTCTGTGAGATGAATTCACAGAACACAGAGAAGTTTCTCAGAAAGCTTCTTTCCAGTTTTGAACGGAAGATATTTCCTTTTTCCCCATAGCCCTCTATGGGCTTCAAAATATCCCGTTGCGAATTCCAGAAGAACAGCCTTAGCGAAAGGCTGCTTGAAGGGAAAGATGTAACTCTGTGAGATGAATTCACAGAACACAGAGAAGTTTCTCAGAAAGCTTCTTTCCAGTTTTGAACGGAAGATATTTCCTTTTTCACCGTAGCCCTCTATGGGCTTCCAAATATCCCTTTGCCAATTCCACAAGAACAGCCTTAGCGAAAGGCTGCTTGAAGGGAAAGATGTAACTCTGTGAGATGAATTCACAGAACACAGAGCAGTTTCTCAGAAAGCTTCTTTCCAGTTTTGAACGGAAGATATTTCCTTTTTCACCATAGCCCTCTATGGGCTTCCAAATATCCCTTTGCCAATTCCACAAGAACAGCCTTAGCGAAAGGCTGCTTGAAGGGAAAGATGTAACTCTGTGAGATGAATTCACAGAACACAGAGAAGTTTCTCAGAAAGCTTCTTTCCAGTTTTGAACGGAAGATATTTCCTTTTTCCCCATAGCCCTCTATGGGCTTCCAAATATCCCTTTGCCAATTCCACAAGAACAGCCTTAGCGAAAGGCTGCTTGAACTGAAAGATGTAACTCTGTGAGATGAATTCACAGAACACAGAGCAGTTTCTCAGAAAGCTTCTTTCCAGTTTTGAACGGAAGATATTTCCTTTTTCACCATAGCCCTCTACGGGCTTCCAAATATCCCTTTGCCAATTCCACAAGAACAGCCTTAGCGAAAGGCTGCTTGAAGGGAAAGATGTAACTCTGTGAGATGAATTCACAGAACACAGAGCAGTTTCTCAGAAAGCTTCTTTCCAGTTTTGAACGGAAGATATTTCCTTTTTCACCATAGCCCTCTATGGGCTTCCAAATATCCCTTTGCCAATTCCACAAGAATATCCTTAGCGAAAGGCTGCTTGAAGGTAAAGATGTAACTCTGTCAGATGAATTCACAGAAGACAGAGAAGTTTCTCAGAAAGCTTCTTTCCAGTTTTGAACGGAAGATATTTCCTTTTTCACCGTAGCCCTCTATGGGCTTCCAAATATCCCTTTGCCAATTCCACAAGAACAGCCTTAGCGAAAGGCTACTTGAAGGGAAAGATGTAACTCTGTGAGATGAATTCACAGAACACAGAGCAGTTTCTCAGAAATCTTCTTTCCAGTTTTGAACGGAAGATATTTCCTTTTTCACCGTAGCCCTCTATGGGCTTCCAAATATCCCTTTGCCAATTCCACAAGAACAGCCTTAGCGAAAGGCTTTTTGAAGGGAAAGATGTAACTCTGTGAGATGAATTCACAGAACACAGAGCAGTTTCTCAGAAAGCTTCTTTCCAGTTTTGAACGGAAGATATTTCCTTTTTCACTGTAGCCCTCTATGGGCTTCCAAATATCCCTTTGCCAATTCCACAAGAACAGCCTTAGCGAAAGGCTTCTTGAAGGGAAAGATGTAACTCTGTGAGATGAATTCACAGAACACAGAGAAGTTTCTCAGAAAGCTTCTTTCCAGTTTTGAACGGAAGATATTTCCTTTTTCCCCATAGCCCTCTATGGGCTTCAAAATATCCCTTTGCGAATTCCAGAAGAACAGCCTTAGCGAAAGGCTGCTTGAAGGGAAAGATGTAACTCTGTGAGATGAATTCACAGAACACAGAGAAGTTTCTCAGAAAGCTTCTTTCCAGTTTTGAACGGAAGATATTTCCTTTTTCACCATAGCCCTCTATGGGCTTCCAAATATCCCTTTGCCAATTCCACAAGAACAGCCTTAGCGAAAGGCTGCTTGAAGGGAAAGATGTAACTCTGTGAGATGAATTCACAGAACACAGAGCAGTTTCTCAGAAATCTTCTTTCCAGTTTTGAACGGAAGATATTTCGTTTTTCACCATAGCCCTCTATGGGCTTCCAAATATCCCTTTGCCAATTCCACAAGAACAGCCTTAGCGAAAGGCTGCTTGAAGGGAAAGATGTAACTCTGTGAGATGAATTCACAGAACACAGAGAAGTTTCTCAGAAAGCTTCTTTCCAGTTTTGAACGGAAGATATTTCCTTTTTCCCCATAGCCCTCTATGGGCTTCCAAATATCCCTTTGCCAATTCCACAAGAACAGCCTTAGCGAAAGGCTGCTTGAACTGAAAGATGTAACTCTGTGAGATGAATTCACAGAACACAGAGCAGTTTCTCAGAAAGCTTCTTTCCAGTTTTGAACGGAAGATATTTCCTTTTACCCCATAGCCCTCTATGGGCTGCCAAATATCCCTTTGAAAATTCCACAAGAACAGCCTTAGCGAAAGGCTGCTTGAAGGGAAAGATGTAACTCTGTGAGATGAATTCACAGAACACAGAGCAGTTTCTCAGAAAGTTTCTTTCCAGTTTTGAACGGAAGATATTTCCTTTTTCACTGTAGCCCTCTATGGGCTTCCAAATATCCCTTTGCCAATTCCACAAGAACAGCCTTAGCGAAAGGCTTCTTGAAGGGAAAGATGTAACTCTGTGAGATGAATTCACAAAACACAGAGCAGTTTCTCAGAAAGCTTCTTTCCAGTTTTGAACGGAAGGTATTTCCTTTTTCACTGTAGCCCTCTACGGGCTTCCAAATATCCCTTTGCCAATTCCACAAGAACAGCATTAGCGAAAGGCTGCTTGAAGGGAAAGATGTAACTCTGTGAGATGAATTCACAGAACACAGAGCAGTTTCTCAGAAAGCTTCTTTCCAGTTTTGAACGGAAGATATTTCCTTTTTCACCATAGCCCTCTATGGGCTTCCAAATATCCCTTTGCCAATTCCACAAGAACAGCCTTAGCGAAAGGCTGCTTGAAGGGAAAGATGTAACTCTGTGAGATGAATTCACAGAACACAGAGCAGTTTCTCAGAAAGCTTCTTTCCAGTTTTGAACGGAAGATATTTCCTTTTTCACTGTAGCCCTCTACGGGCTTCCAAATATCCCTTTGCCCATTCCACAAGAACAGCCTTAGCGAAAGGCTGCTTGAAGGGAAAGATGTAACTCTGTGAGATGAATTCACAGAACACAGAGCAGTTTCTCAGAAAGCTTCTTTCCAGTTTTGAACGGAAGGTATTTCCTTTTTCCCCATAGCCCTCTATGGGCTTCCAAATATCCCTTTGCCAATTCCACAAGAACAGCCTTAGCGAAAGGCTGCTTGAAGGGAAAGATGTAACTCTGTGAGATGAATTCACAGAACACAGAGCAGTTTCTCAGAAAGCTTCTTTCCAGTTTTGAACGGAAGATATTTCCTTTTTCAACATACCCCACTATGGGCTTCCAAATATCCCGTTGCCAATTCCACAAGAACAGCCTTAGCGAAAGGCTTCTTGAAGGGAAAGATGTAACTCTGTGAGATGAATTCACAGAACACAGAGCAGTTTCTCAGAAAGCTTCTTTCCAGTTTTGAACGGAAGATATTTCCTTTTTCCCCATAGCCCTCTATGGGCTTCCAAATATCCCATTGCCAATTCCACAAGAACAGCCTTAGCGAAAGGCTGCTTGAAGGGAAAGATGTAACTCTGTGAGATGAATTCACAGAACACAGAGCAGTTTCTCAGAAAGCTTCTTTCCAGTTTTGAACGGAAGATATTTCCTTTTTCACCGTAGCCCTCTACGGGCTTCCAAATATCCCGTTGCCAATTCCACAAGAACAGCCTTAGCGAAAGGCTTCTTGAAGGGAAAGATGTAACTCTGTGAGATGAATTCACAGAACACAGGGCAGTTTCTCAGAAAGCTTCTTTCCTGTTTTGAACGGAAGATATTTCCTTTTTCCCCGTAGCCCTCTATGGACTTCCAAATATCCCTTTGCCAATTCCACAAGGACAGCCTTAGCGAAAGGCTTCTTGAAGGGAAAGATGTAACTCTGTGAGATGAATTCACAGAACACAGAGCAGTTTCTCAGAAAGCTTCTTTCCAGTTTTGAACGGAAGATATTTCCTTTTTCACCGTAGCCCACTATGGACTTCCAAATATCCCTTTGCCAATTCCACAAGGACAGCCTTAGCGAAAGGCTTCTTGAAGGGAAAGATGTAACTCTGTGAGATGAATTCACAGAACACAGAGCAGTTTCTCAGAAAGCTTCTTTCCAGTTTTGAACGGAAGATATTTCCTTTTTCACCATAGCCCTCTACGGGCTTCCAAATATCCCTTTGCCAATTCCACAAGAACAGCCTTAGCGAAAGGCTTCTTGAAGGGAAAGATGTAACTCTGTGAGATGAATTCACAGAACACAGAGCAGTTTCTCAGAAAGCTTCTTTCCAGTTTTGAACGGACGATATTTCCTTTTTCCCCATAGCCCTCTATGGGCTTCCAAATATCCCTTTGCCAATTCCACAAGAACAGCCTTAGCGACAGGCTGCTTGAAGGGAAAGATGTAACTCTGTGAGATGAATTCACAGAACACAGAGCAGTTTCTCAGAAAGCCTCTTTCCAGTTTTGAACGGAAGATATTTCCTTTTTCCCCAGAGCCCTCTATGGGCTTCCAAATATCCCGTTGCCAATTCCACAAGAACAGCCTTAGCGAAAGGCTGCTTGAAGGGAAAGATGTAACTCTGTGAGATGAATTCACAGAACACAGAGCAGTTTCTCAGAAAGCTTCTTTCCAGTTTTGAACGGAAGATATTTCCTTTTTCACTGTAGCCCTCTATGGGCTTCCAAATATCCCGTTGCCAATTCCACAAGAACAGCCTTAGCGAAAGGCTGCTTGAAGGGAAACATGTAACTCTGTGAGATGAATTCACAGAACACAGAGCAGTTTCTCAGAAAGCTTCTTTCCAGTTTTGAACTGAAGATATTTCCTTTTTCCAAATAGCCGTCTATGGGCTTCCAAATATCCCTTTGCCAATTCCACAAGAACAGCCTTAGCGAAAGGCTGCTTGAAGGGAAAGATGTAACTCTGTGAGATGAATTCACAGAACACAGAGCAGTTTCTCAGAAAGCTTCTTTCCAATTTTGAACGGAAGATATTTCCTTTTTCACCATAGCCCTCTATGGGCTTCCAAATATCCCTTTACCAATTCCACAAGAACATCCTTAGCGAAAGGCTGCTTGAAGGTAAAGATGAAACTCTGTGAGATGAATTCACAGAACACAGAGCAGTTTCTCATAAAGCTTCTTTCCAGTTTTGAACGGAAGATATATCCTTTTTCACTGTAGCCCTCTATGGGCTTCCAAATATCCCTTTGCCAATTCCACAAGAACAGCCTTAGCGAAAGGCTTCTTGAAGGGAAACATGTAACTCTGTGAGATGAATTCACAGAACACAGAGCAGTTTCTCAGAAAGCTTCTTTCCAGTTTTGAACGGAAGGTATTTCCTTTTTCACTGTAGCCCTCTACGGGCTTCCAAATATCCCTTTGCCAATTCCACAAGAACAGCCTTAGCGAAAGGCTTCTTGAAGGGAAAGATGTAACTCTGTGAGATGAATTCACTGAAGACAGAGAAGTTTCTCAGAAAGCTTCTTTCCAGTTTTGAACGGAAGATATTTCCTTTTTCCCCATAGCCCTCTATGGCCTTCCAAATATCCCTTTGCCAATTCCACAAGAACAGCCTTAGCGAAAGGCTGCTTGAAGGGAAAGATGTAACTCTGTGAGATGAATTCACAGAACACAGAGCAGTTTCTCAGAAAGCTTCTTTCCAGTTTTGAACGGAAGATATTTCCTTTTTCACCATAGCCCTCTATGGGCTTCCAAATATCCCTTTGCCAATTCCACAAGAACAGCCTTAGCGAAAGGCTGCTTGAAGGGAAACATGTAACTCTGTGAGATGAATTCACAGAACACAGAGAAGTTTCTCAGAAAGCTTCTTTCCAGTTTTGAACGGAAGATATTTCCTTTTTCCCCATAGCCCTCTATGGGCTTCAAAATATCCCTTTGCCAATTCCAGAAGAACAGCCTTAGCGAAAGGCTTCTTGAAGGGAAAGATGTAACTCTGTGAGTTGAATTCACAGAACACAGAGAAGTTTCTCAGAAAGCTTCTTTCCAGTTTTGAACGGAGGATATTTCCTTTTTCACCATAGCCCTCAATGGGCTTCCAAATATCCCTTTGCCAATTCCACAAGAACAGCCTTAGCGAAAGGCTGCTTGAAGGGAAAGATGTAACTCTGTGAGATGAATTCACAGAACACAGAGCAGTTTCTCAGAAATCTTCTTTCCAGTTTTGAACGGAAGATATTTCCTTTTTCACCATAGCCCTCTATGGGCTTCCAAATATCCCTTTGCCAATTCCACAAGAACAGCCTTAGCGAAAGGCTGCTTGAAGGGAAAGATGTAACTCTGTGAGATGAATTCACAGAACATAGAGCAGTTTCTCAGAAAGCTTCTTTCCAGTTTTGAACGGAAGTTATTTCCTTTTTCACTGTAGCCCTCTATGGGCTTCCAAATATCCCTTTGACAATTCCACAAGAACAGCCTTAGCGAAAGGCTGCTTGAAGGGAAAGATGTAACTCTGTGAGATGAATTCACAGAACACAGAGCAGTTTCTCAGAAAGCTTCTTTCCAGTTTTGAACGGAAGATATTTCCTTTTTCACCATAGCCCTCCTTGGGCTTCCAAATATCCCTTTGCCAATTCCACAAGAACAGCCTTAGCGAAAGGCTGCTTGAAGGGAATGATGTAACTCTGTGAGATGAATTCACAGAACACAGAGCAGTTTCTCCGAAAGCTTCTTTCCAGTTTTGATCGGAAGATATTTCCTTTATCACCATAGCCGTCTATGGGCTTCCAAATATCCCTTTGCCAATTCCACAAGAACAGCCTTAGCGAAAGGCTGCTTGAAGGGAAAGATGTAACTCTGTGAGATGAATTCACAGAACACAGAGCAGTTTCTCAGAAAGCTTCTTTCCAGTTTTGATCGGAAGATATTTCCTTTTTCACCATAGCCCTCTATGGGCTTCCAAATATCCCTTTGCCAATTCCACAAGAACAGCCTTAGCGAAAGGCTGCTTGAAGGGAAAGATGTAACTCTGTGAGATGAATTCACAGAACACAGAGCAGTTTCTCAGAAATCTTCTTTCCAGTTTTGAACGGAAGATATTTCCTTTTTCACCATAGCCCTCTATGGGCTTCCAAATATCCCTTTGCCAATTCCACAAGAACAGCCTTAGCGAAAGGCTTCTTGAAGGGAAAGATGTAACTCTGTGAGATGAATTCACAGAACACAGAGCAGTTTCTCAGAAAGCTTCTTTCCAGTTTTGAACGGAAGATATTTCCTTTTTCCCCATAGCCCTCTATGGGCTTCCAAATATCCCGTTGCCAATTCCACAAGAACAGCCTTAGCGAAAGGCTGCTTGAAGGGAAAGATGTAACTCTGTGAGATGAATTCACAGAACACAGAGCAGTTTCTCAGAAAGCTTCTTTCCTGTTTTGAACGGAAGATATTTCCTTTTTCCCCGTAGCCCTCTATGGACTTCCAAATATCCCTTTGCCAATTCCACAAGGACAGCCTTAGCGAAAGGCTTCTTGAAGGGAAAGATGTAACTCTGTGAGATGAATTCACAGAACACAGAGCAGTTTCTCAGAAAGCTTCTTTCCAGTTTTGAACGGAAGATATTTCCTTTTTCACCGTAGCCCTCTATGGACTTCCAAATATCCCTTTGCCAATTCCACAAGAACAGCCTTAGCGAAAGGCTTCTTGAAGGGAAAGATGTAACTCTGTGAGATGAATTCACAGAACACAGAGCAGTTTCTCAGAAAGCTTCTTTCCAGTTTTGAACGGAAGATATTTCCTTTTTCACCAGAGCCCTCTACGGGCTTCCAAATATCCCTTTGCCAATTCCACAAGAACAGCCTTAGCGAAAGGCTTCTTGAAGGGAAAGATGTAACTCTGTGAGATGAATTCACAGAACACAGAGCAGTTTCTCAGAAAGCTTCTTTCCAGTTTTGAACGGAAGATATTTCCTTTTTCACTGTAGCCCTCTACGGGCTTCCAAATATCCCTTTGCCAATTCCACAAGAACAGCCTTAGCGAAAGGCTTCTTGAAGGGAAAGATGTAACGCTGTGAGATGAATTCACAGAACACAGAGCAGTTTCTCAGAAAGCTTCTTTCCTGTTTTGAACGGAAGATATTTCCTTTTTCATTGTAGCCCTCTACGGGCTTCCAAATATCCCTTTGCCAATTCCACAAGAACAGCCTTAGCGAAAGGCTGCTTGAAGGGAAAGATGTAACTCTGTGAGATGAATTCACAGAACACAGAGCAGTTTCTCAGAAAGCTTCTTTCCAGTTTTGAACGGAAGATATTTCCTTTTTCCCCATAGCGCTCTATGGGCTTCCAAATATCCCGTTGCCAATTCCACAAGAACAGCCTTAGCGAAAGGCTGCTTGAAGTGAAAGATGTAACTCTGTGAGATGAATTCACAGAACACAGAGCAGTTTCTCAGAAAGCTTCTTTCCAGTTTTGAACGGACGATATTTCCTTTTTCCCCATAGCCCTCTATGGGCTTCCAAATATCCCTTTGCCAATTCCACAAGAACAGCCTTAGCGAAAGGCTGCTTGAAGGGAAAGATGTAACTCTGTGAGATGAATTCACAGAACACAGAGCAGTTTCTCAGAAAGCTTCTTTCCAGTTTTGAACGGAAGATATTTCCTTTTTCCCCAGAGCCCTCTATGGGCTTCCAAATATCCCTTTGCCAATTCCACAAGAACAGCCTTAGCGAAAGGCTGCTTGAACTGAAAGATGTAACTCTGTGAGATGAATTCACAGAACACAGAGCAGTTTCTCAGAAAGCTTCTTTCCAGTTTTGAACGGAAGATATTTCCTTTTACCCCGTAGCCCTCTATGCTCTTCCAAATATCCCTTTGAAAATTCCACAAGAACAGCCTTAGCGAAAGGCTTCTTGAAGAGAAAGATGTAACTCTGTGAGATGAATTCACAGAACACAGAGCAGTTTCTCAGAAAGCTTCTTTCCAGTTTTGAACGGAAGATATTTCCTTTTTCACTGTAGCCCTCTATGGGCTTCCAAATATCCCTTTGCCAATTCCACAAGAACAGCCTTAGCGAAAGGCTTCTTGAAGGGAAAGATGTAACTCTGTGAGATGAATTCACAAAACACAGAGCAGTTTCTCAGAAAGCTTCTTTCCAGTTTTGAACGGAAGGTATTTCCTTTTTCACTGTAGCCCTCTACGGGCTTCCAAATATCCCTTTGCCAATTCCACAAGAACAGCCTTAGCGAAAGACTGCTTGAAGGGAAAGATGTAACTCTGTGAGATGAATTCACAGAACACAGAGCAGTTTCTCAGAAAGCTTCTTTCCAGTTTTGAACGGAAGATATTTCCTTTTTCACCATAGCCCTCTATGGGCTTCCAAATATCCCTTTGCCAATTCCACAAGAACAGCCTTAGCGAAAGGCTGCTTGAAGGGAAAGATGTAACTCTGTGAGATGAATTCACAGAACACAGAGCAGTTTCTCAGAAAGCTTCTTTCCAGTTTTGAACGGAAGATATTTCCTTTTTCACTGTAGCCCTCTACGGGCTTCCAAATATCCCTTTGCCAATTCCACAAGAACAGCCTTAGCGAAAGGCTTCTTGAAGGGAAACATGTAACTCTGTGAGATGAATTCACAGAACACAGAGCAGTTTCTCAGAAAGCTTCTTTCCAGTTTTGAACGGAAGATATTTCCTTTTTCCCCATAGCCCTCTATGGGCTTCCAAATATCCCGTTGCCAATTCCACCTTAGCGAAAGGCTGCTTGAAGGGAAAGATGTAACTCTGTGAGATGAATTCACAGAACACAGAGCAGTTTCTCAGAGAGCTTCTTTCCAGTTTTGAACGGAAGATATTTCCTTTTTCACCATAGCCCTCTATGGGCTTCCAAATATCCCGTTGCCAATTCCACAAGAACAGCCTTAGCGAAAGGCTGCTTGAAGGGAAACATGTAACTCTCTGAAATGAATTCACAGAACACAGAGCAGTTTCTCAGAAAGCTTCTTTCCAGTTTTGAACGGAAGATATTTCCTTTTTCTAAATAGCCGTCTATGGGCTTCCAAATATCCCTTTGCCAATTCCACAAGAACAGCCTTAGCGAAAGGCTGCTTGAAGGGAAAGATGTAACTCTGTGAGATGAATTCACAGAACACAGAGCAGTTTCTCAGAGAGCTTCTTTCCAGTTTTGAACGGAAGATATTTCCTTTTTCACCATAGCCCTCAATGGGCTTCCAAATATCCCTTTACCAATTCCACAAGAACATCCTTAGCGAAAGGCTGCTTGAAGGTAAAGATGAAACTCTGTGAGATGAATTCACAGAACACAGAGCAGTTTCTCAGAAAGCTTCTTTCCAGTTTTGAACGGAAGATATTTCCTTTTTCCCCATAGCCCACTATGGGCTTCCAAATATCCCGTTGCCAATTCCACAAGAACAGCCTTAGCGAAAGGTTTCTTGAAGGGAAAGATGTAACTCTGTGAGATGAATTCACAGAACACAGAGCAGTTTCTCAGAAAGCTTCTTTCCAGTTTTGAACGGAAGATATTTCCTTTTTCCCTATAGCCCTCTATGGGCTTCCAAATATCCCGTTGCCAATTCCACAAGAACAGCCTTAGCGAAAGGCTTCTTGAAGGGAAAGATGTAACTCTGTCAGATGAATTCACAGAAGACAGAGAAGTTTCTCAGAAAGCTTCTTTCCAGTTTTGAACGGAAGATATTTCCTTTTTCACTGTAGCCCTCTATGGGCTTCCAAATATCCCTTTGCCAATTCCACAAGAACAGCCTTAGCGAAAGGCTTCTTGAAGGGAAAGATGTAACTCTGTGAGATGAATTCACAGAACACAGAGAAGTTTCTCAGAAAGCTTCTTTCCAGTTTTGAACGGAAGATATTTCCTTTTTCCCCATAGCCCTCTATGGGCTTCAAAATATCCCTTTGAAAATTCCACAAGAACAGCCTTAGCGAAAGGCTGCTTGAAGGGAAAGATGTAACTCTGTGAGATGAATTCACAGAACACAGAGAAGTTTCTCAGAAAGCTTCTTTCCAGTTTTGAACGGAAGATATTTCCTTTTTCCCCATAGCCCTCTATGGGCTTCCAAATATCCCTTTGCCAATTCCACAAGAACAGCCTTAGCGAAAGGCTGCTTGAAGGGAAAGATGTAACTCTGTGAGATGAATTCACAGAACACAGAGAAGTTTCTCAGAAATCTTCTTTCCAGTTTTGAACGGAAGATATTTCCTTTTTCACCATAGCCCTCTATGGGCTTCCAAATATCCCTTTGCCAATTCCACAAGAACAGGCTTAGCGAAAGGCTGCTTGAAGGGAAAGATGTAACTCTGTGAGATGAATTCACAGAACACAGAGAAGTTTCTCAGAAAGCTTCTTTCCAGTTTTGAACGGAAGATATTTCCTTTTTCCTCATAGCCCTCTATGGGCTTCCAAATATCCCTTTGCCAATTCCACAAGAACAGCCTTAGCGAAAGGCTGCTTGAACTGAAAGATGTAACTCTGTGAGATGAATTCACAGAACACAGAGCAGTTTCTCAGAAAGCTTCTTTCCAGTTTTGAACGGAAGATATTTCCTTTTACCCCATAGCCCTCTATGGGCTTCCAAATATCCCTTTGAAAATTCCACAAGAACAGCCTTAGCGAAAGGCTTCTTGAAGGGAAAGATGTAACTCTGTGAGATGCATTCACAGAACACAGAGCAGTTTCTCAGAAAGCTTCTTTCCAGTTTTGAACGGAAGATATTTCCTTTTTCCAAATAGCCGTCTATGGGCTTCCAAATATCCCTTTGCCAATTCCACAAGAACAGCCTTAGCGAAAGGCTGCTTTAAGGGAAAGATGTAACTCTGTGAGAAGAATTCACAGAACACAGAGCAGTTTCTCAGAGAGCTTCTTTCCAGTTTTGAACGGAAGATATTTCCTTTTTCACCATAGCCCTCAATGGGCTTCCAAATATCCCTTTACCAATTCCACAAGAACATCCTTAGCGAAAGGCTGCTTGAAGGTAAAGATGAAACTCTGTGAGATGAATTCACAGAACACAGAGCAGTTTCTCAGAAAGCTTCTTTCCAGTTTTGAACGGAAGATATTTCCTTTTTCACCGTAGCCCTCTATGGACTTCCAAATATCCCTTTGCCAATTCCACAAGGACAGCCTTAGCGAAAGGCTTCTTGAAGGGAAAGATGTAACTCTGTGAGATGAATTCACAGAACACAGAGCAGTTTCTCAGAAAGCTTCTTTCCAGTTTTGAACGGAAGATATTTCCTTTTTCACCATAGCCCTCTACGGGCTTCCAAATATCCCTTTGCCAATTCCACAAGAACAGCCTTAGCGAAAGGCTGCTTGAAGGGAAAGATGTAACTCTGTGAGATGAATTCACAGAACACAGAGCAGTTTCTCAGAAAGCTTCTTTCCAGTTTTGAACGGAAGATATTTCCTTTTTCCCCATAGCCCTCTATGGGCTTCCAAATATCCCGTTGCCAATTCCACAAGAACAGCCTTAGCGAAAGGCTGCTTGAAGGGAAAGATGTAACTCTGTGTGATGAATTCACAGAACACAGAGCAGTTTCTCAGAAAGCTTCTTTCCAGTTTTGAACGGAAGATATTTCCTTTTTCCCCATAGCCCTCTATGGGCTTCCAAATATCCCTTTGCCAATTCCACAAGAACATCCTTAGCGAAAGGCTGCTTGAAGGGAAAGATGTAACTCTGTGAGATGAATTCACAGAACACAGAGCAGTTTCTCAGAAAGCTTCTTTCCAGTTTTGAACGGAAGATATTTCCTTTTTCACCATAGCCCTCTATGGGCTTCCAAATATCCCTTTGCCAATTCCACAAGAATATCCTTAGCGAAAGGCTGCTTGAAGGTAAAGATGTAACTCTGTCAGATGAATTCACAGAAGACAGAGAAGTTTCTCAGAAAGCTTCTTTCCAGTTTTGAACGGAAGATATTTCCTTTTTCACCGTAGCCCTCTACGGGCTTCCAAATATCCCGTTGCCAATTCCACAAGAACAGCCTTAGCGAAAGGCTGCTTGAAGGGAAAGATGTAACTCTGTGAGATGAATTCACAGAACACAGGGCAGTTTCTCAGAAAGCTTCTTTCCTGTTTTGAACGGAAGATATTTCCTTTTTCCCCGTAGCCCTCTATGGACTTCCAAATATCCCTTTGCCAATTCCACAAGGACAGCCTTAGCGAAAGGCTTCTTGAAGGGAAAGATGTAACACTGTGAGATGAATTCACAGAACACAGAGCAGTTTCTCAGAAAGCTTCTTTCCAGTTTTGAACGGAAGATATTTCCTTTTTCACCGTAGCCCACTATGGACTTCCAAATATCCCTTTGCCAATTCCACAAGGACAGCCTTAGCGAAAGGCTTCTTGAAGGGAAAGATGTAACTCTGTGAGATGAATTCACAGAACACAGAGCAGTTTCTCAGAAAGCTTCTTTCCAGTTTTGAACGGAAGATATTTCCTTTTTCACCATAGCCCTCTACGGGCTTCCAAATATCCCTTTGCCAATTCCACAAGAACAGCCTTAGCGAAAGGCTTCTTGAAGGGAAAGATGTAACTCTGTGAGATGAATTCACAGAACACAGAGCAGTTTCTCAGAAAGCTTCTTTCCAGTTTTGAACGGACGATATTTCCTTTTTCCCCATAGCCCTCTATGGGCTTCCAAATATCCCTTTGCCAATTCCACAAGAACAGCCTTAGCGACAGGCTGCTTGAAGGGAAAGATGTAACTCTGTGAGATGAATTCACAGAACACAGAGCAGTTTCTCAGAAAGCCTCTTTCCAGTTTTGAACGGAAGATATTTCCTTTTTCCCCAGAGCCCTCTATGGGCTTCCAAATATCCCGTTGCCAATTCCACAAGAACAGCCTTAGCGAAAGGCTGCTTGAAGGGAAAGATGTAACTCTGTGAGATGAATTCACAGAACACAGAGCAGTTTCTCAGAAAGCTTCTTTCCAGTTTTGAACGGAAGATATTTCCTTTTTCACTGTAGCCCTCTATGGGCTTCCAAATATCCCGTTGCCAATTCCACAAGAACAGCCTTAGCGAAAGGCTGCTTGAAGGGAAACATGTAACTCTGTGAGATGAATTCACAGAACACAGAGCAGTTTCTCAGAAAGCTTCTTTCCAGTTTTGAACTGAAGATATTTCCTTTTTCCAAATAGCCGTCTATGGGCTTCCAAATATCCCTTTGCCAATTCCACAAGAACAGCCTTAGCGAAAGGCTGCTTGAAGGGAAAGATGTAACTCTGTGAGATGAATTCACAGAACACAGAGCAGTTTCTCAGAAAGCTTCTTTCCAATTTTGAACGGAAGATATTTCCTTTTTCACCATAGCCCTCTATGGGCTTCCAAATATCCCTTTACCAATTCCACAAGAACATCCTTAGCGAAAGGCTGCTTGAAGGTAAAGATGAAACTCTGTGAGATGAATTCACAGAACACAGAGCAGTTTCTCATAAAGCTTCTTTCCAGTTTTGAACGGAAGATATATCCTTTTTCACTGTAGCCCTCTATGGGCTTCCAAATATCCCTTTGCCAATTCCACAAGAACAGCCTTAGCGAAAGGCTTCTTGAAGGGAAAGATGTAACTCTGTGAGATGAATTCACAGAACACAGAGCAGTTTCTCAGAAAGCTTCTTTCCAGTTTTGAACGGAAGGTATTTCCTTTTTCACTGTAGCCCTCTACGGGCTTCCAAATATCCCTTTGCCAATTCCACAAGAACAGCCTTAGCGAAAGGCTTCTTGAAGGGAAAGATGTAACTCTGTGAGATGAATTCACTGAAGACAGAGAAGTTTCTCAGAAAGCTTCTTTCCAGTTTTGAACGGAAGATATTTCCTTTTTCCCCTTAGCCCTCTATGGCCTTCCAAATATCCCTTTGCCAATTCCACAAGAACAGCCTTAGCGAAAGGCTGCTTGAAGGGAAAGATGTAACTCTGTGAGATGAATTCACAGAACACAGAGCAGTTTCTCAGAAAGCTTCTTTCCAGTTTTGAACGGAAGATATTTCCTTTTTCACCATAGCCCTCTATGGGCTTCCAAATATCCCTTTGCCAATTCCACAAGAACAGCCTTAGCGAAAGGCTGCTTGAAGGGAAACATGTAACTCTGTGAGATGAATTCACAGAACACAGAGAAGTTTCTCAGAAAGCTTCTTTCCAGTTTTGAACGGAAGATATTTCCTTTTTCCCCATAGCCCTCTATGGGCTTCAAAATATCCCTTTGCCAATTCCAGAAGAACAGCCTTAGCGAAAGGCTTCTTGAAGGGAAAGATGTAACTCTGTGAGATGAATTCACAGAACACAGAGAAGTTTCTCAGAAAGCTTCTTTCCAGTTTTGAACGGAGGATATTTCCTTTTTCACCATAGCCCTCAATGGGCTTCCAAATATCCCTTTGCCAATTCCACAAGAACAGCCTTAGCGAAAGGCTGCTTGAAGGGAAAGATGTAACTCTGTGAGATGAATTCACAGAACACAGAGCAGTTTCTCAGAAATCTTCTTTCCAGTTTTGAACGGAAGATATTTCCTTTTTCACCATAGCCCTCTATGGGCTTCCAAATATCCCTTTGCCAATTCCACAAGAACAGCCTTAGCGAAAGGCTGCTTGAAGGGAAAGATGTAACTCTGTGAGATGAATTCACAGAACATAGAGCAGTTTCTCAGAAAGCTTCTTTCCAGTTTTGAACGGAAGTTATTTCCTTTTTCACTGTAGCCCTCTATGGGCTTCCAAATATCCCTTTGACAATTCCACAAGAACAGCCTTAGCGAAAGGCTGCTTGAAGGGAAAGATGTAACTCTGTGAGATGAATTCACAGAACACAGAGCAGTTTCTCAGAAAGCTTCTTTCCAGTTTTGAACGGAAGATATTTCCTTTTTCACCATAGCCCTCCTTGGGCTTCCAAATATCCCTTTGCCAATTCCACAAGAACAGCCTTAGCGAAAGGCTGCTTGAAGGGAATGATGTAACTCTGTGAGATGAATTCACAGAACACAGAGCAGTTTCTCCGAAAGCTTCTTTCCAGTTTTGATCGGAAGATATTTCCTTTATCACCATAGCCGTCTATGGGCTTCCAAATATCCCTTTGCCAATTCCACAAGAACAGCCTTAGCGAAAGGCTGCTTGAAGGGAAAGATGTAACTCTGTGAGATGAATTCACAGAACACAGAGCAGTTTCTCAGAAAGCTTCTTTCCAGTTTTGATCGGAAGATATTTCCTTTTTCACCATAGCCCTCTATGGGCTTCCAAATATCCCTTTGCCAATTCCACAAGAACAGCCTTAGCGAAAGGCTGCTTGAAGGGAAAGATGTAACTCTGTGAGATGAATTCACAGAACACAGAGCAGTTTCTCAGAAATCTTCTTTCCAGTTTTGAACGGAAGATATTTCCTTTTTCACCATAGCCCTCTATGGGCTTCCAAATATCCCTTTGCCAATTCCACAAGAACAGCCTTAGCGAAAGGCTTCTTGAAGGGAAAGATGTAACTCTGTGAGATGAATTCACAGAACACAGAGCAGTTTCTCAGAAAGCTTCTTTCCAGTTTTGAACGGAAGATATTTCCTTTTTCCCCATAGCCCTCTATGGGCTTCCAAATATCCCGTTGCCAATTCCACAAGAACAGCCTTAGCGAAAGGCTGCTTGAAGGGAAAGATGTAACTCTGTGAGATGAATTCACAGAACACAGAGCAGTTTCTCAGAAAGCTTCTTTCCTGTTTTGAACGGAAGATATTTCCTTTTTCCCCGTAGCCCTCTATGGACTTCCAAATATCCCTTTGCCAATTCCACAAGGACAGCCTTAGCGAAAGGCTTCTTGAAGGGAAAGATGTAACTCTGTGAGATGAATTCACAGAACACAGAGCAGTTTCTCAGAAAGCTTCTTTCCAGTTTTGAACGGAAGATATTTCCTTTTTCACCGTAGCCCTCTATGGACTTCCAAATATCCCTTTGCCAATTCCACAAGAACAGCCTTAGCGAAAGGCTTCTTGAAGGGAAAGATGTAACTCTGTGAGATGAATTCACAGAACACAGAGCAGTTTCTCAGAAAGCTTCTTTCCAGTTTTGAACGGAAGATATTTCCTTTTTCCCCATAGCCCTCTATGGGCTTCAAAATATCCCTTTGAAAATTCCACAAGAACAGCCTTAGCGAAAGGCTGCTTGAAGGGAAAGATGTAACTCTGTGAGATGAATTCACAGAACACAGAGAAGTTTCTCAGAAAGCTTCTTTCCAGTTTTGAACGGAAGATATTTCCTTTTTCCCCATAGCCCTCTATGGGCTTCCAAATATCCCTTTGCCAATTCCACAAGAACAGCCTTAGCGAAAGGCTGCTTGAAGGGAAAGATGTAACTCTGTGAGATGAATTCACAGAACACAGAGAAGTTTCTCAGAAATCTTCTTTCCAGTTTTGAACGGAAGATATTTCCTTTTTCACCATAGCCCTCTATGGGCTTCCAAATATCCCTTTGCCAATTCCACAAGAACAGGCTTAGCGAAAGGCTGCTTGAAGGGAAAGATGTAACTCTGTGAGATGAATTCACAGAACACAGAGAAGTTTCTCAGAAAGCTTCTTTCCAGTTTTGAACGGAAGATATTTCCTTTTTCCCCATAGCCCTCTATGGGCTTCCAAATATCCCTTTGCCAATTCCACAAGAACAGCCTTAGCGAAAGGCTGCTTGAACTGAAAGATGTAACTCTGTGAGATGAATTCACAGAACACAGAGCAGTTTCTCAGAAAGCTTCTTTCCAGTTTTGAACGGAAGATATTTCCTTTTACCCCATAGCCCTCTATGGGCTTCCAAATATCCCTTTGAAAATTCCACAAGAACAGCCTTAGCGAAAGGCTTCTTGAAGGGAAAGATGTAACTGTGTGAGATGCATTCACAGAACACAGAGCAGTTTCTCAGAAAGCTTCTTTCCAGTTTTGAACGGAAGATATTTCCTTTTTCCAAATAGCCGTCTATGGGCTTCCAAATATCCCTTTGCCAATTCCACAAGAACAGCCTTAGCGAAAGGCTGCTTTAAGGGAAAGATGTAACTCTGTGAGAAGAATTCACAGAACACAGAGCAGTTTCTCAGAGAGCTTCTTTCCAGTTTTGAACGGAAGATATTTCCTTTTTCACCATAGCCCTCAATGGGCTTCCAAATATCCCTTTACCAATTCCACAAGAACATCCTTAGCGAAAGGCTGCTTGAAGGTAAAGATGAAACTCTGTGAGATGAATTCACAGAACACAGAGCAGTTTCTCAGAAAGCTTCTTTCCAGTTTTGAACGGAAGATATTTCCTTTTTCACCGTAGCCCTCTATGGACTTCCAAATATCCCTTTGCCAATTCCACAAGGACAGCCTTAGCGAAAGGCTTCTTGAAGGGAAAGATGTAACTCTGTGAGATGAATTCACAGAACACAGAGCAGTTTCTCAGAAAGCTTCTTTCCAGTTTTGAACGGAAGATATTTCCTTTTTCACCATAGCCCTCTACGGGCTTCCAAATATCCCTTTGCCAATTCCACAAGAACAGCCTTAGCGAAAGCCTGCTTGAAGGGAAAGATGTAACTCTGTGAGATGAATTCACAGAACACAGAGCAGTTTCTCAGAAAGCTTCTTTCCAGTTTTGAACGGAAGATATTTCCTTTTTCCCCATAGCCCTCTATGGGCTTCCAAATATCCCGTTGCCAATTCCACAAGAACAGCCTTAGCGAAAGGCTGCTTGAAGGGAAAGATGTAACTCTGTGTGATGAATTCACAGAACACAGAGCAGTTTCTCAGAAAGCTTCTTTCCAGTTTTGAACGGAAGATATTTCCTTTTTCACTGTAGCCCTCTATGGGCTTCCAAATATCCCTTTGCCAATTCCACAAGAACATCCTTAGCGAAAGGCTGCTTGAAGGGAAAGATGTAACTCTGTGAGATGAATTCACAGAACACAGAGCAGTTTCTCAGAAAGCTTCTTTCCAGTTTTGAACGGAAGATATTTCCTTTTTCACCATAGCCCTCTATGGGCTTCCAAATATCCCTTTGCCAATTCCACAAGAATATCCTTAGCGAAAGGCTGCTTGAAGGTAAAGATGTAACTCTGTCAGATGAATTCACAGAAGACAGAGAAGTTTCTCAGAAAGCTTCTTTCCAGTTTTGAACGGAAGATATTTCCTTTTTCACCGTAGCCCTCTACGGGCTTCCAAATATCCCGTTGCCAATTCCACAAGAACAGCCTTAGCGAAAGGCTGCTTGAAGGGAAAGATGTAACTCTGTGAGATGAATTCACAGAACACAGGGCAGTTTCTCAGAAAGCTTCTTTCCTGTTTTGAACGGAAGATATTTCCTTTTTCCCCGTAGCCCTCTATGGACTTCCAAATATCCCTTTGCCAATTCCACAAGGACAGCCTTAGCGAAAGGCTTCTTGAAGGGAAAGATGTAACTCTGTGAGATGAATTCACAGAACACAGAGCAGTTTCTCAGAAAGCTTCTTTCCAGTTTTGAACGGAAGATATTTCCTTTTTCACCGTAGCCCACTATGGACTTCCAAATATCCCTTTGCCAATTCCACAAGGACAGCCTTAGCGAAAGGCTTCTTGAAGGGAAAGATGTAACTCTGTGAGATGAATTCACAGAACACAGAGCAGTTTCTCAGAAAGCTTCTTTCCAGTTTTGAACGGAAGATATTTCCTTTTTCACCATAGCCCTCTACGGGCTTCCAAATATCCCTTTGCCAATTCCACAAGAACAGCCTTAGCGAAAGGCTTCTTGAAGGGAAAGATGTAACTCTGTGAGATGAATTCACAGAACACAGAGCAGTTTCTCAGAAAGCTTCTTTCCAGTTTTGAACGGAAGATATTTCCTTTTTCCCCATAGCCCTCTATGGGCTTCCAAATATCCCTTTGCCAATTCCACAAGAACAGCCTTAGCGACAGGCTGCTTGAAGGGAAAGATGTAACTCTGTGAGATGAATTCACAGAACACAGAGCAGTTTCTCAGAAAGCCTCTTTCCAGTTTTGAACGGAAGATATTTCCTTTTTCCCCAGAGCCCTCTATGGGCTTCCAAATATCCCGTTGCCAATTCCACAAGAACAGCCTTAGCGAAAGGCTGCTTGAAGGGAAAGATGTAACTCTGTGAGATGAATTCACAGAACACAGAGCAGTTTCTCAGAAAGCTTCTTTCCAGTTTTGAACGGAAGATATTTCCTTTTTCACTGTAGCCCTCTATGGGCTTCCAAATATCCCGTTGCCAATTCCACAAGAACAGCCTTAGCGAAAGGCTGCTTGAAGGGAAACATGTAACTCTGTGAGATGAATTCACAGAACACAGAGCAGTTTCTCAGAAAGCTTCTTTCCAGTTTTGAACTGAAGATATTTCCTTTTTCCAAATAGCCGTCTATGGGCTTCCAAATATCCCTTTGCCAATTCCACAAGAACAGCCTTAGCGAAAGGCTGCTTGAAGGGAAAGATGTAACTCTGTGAGATGAATTCTCAGAACACAGAGCAGTTTCTCAGAAAGCTTCTTTCCAATTTTGAACGGAAGATATTTCCTTTTTCACCATAGCCCTCTATGGGCTTCCAAATATCCCTTTACCAATTCCACAAGAACATCCTTAGCGAAAGGCTGCTTGAAGGTAAAGATGAAACTCTGTGAGATGAATTCACAGAACACAGAGCAGTTTCTCATAAAGCTTCTTTCCAGTTTTGAACGGAAGATATATCCTTTTTCACTGTAGCCCTCTATGGGCTTCCAAATATCCCTTTGCCAATTCCACAAGAACAGCCTTAGCGAAAGGCTTCTTGAAGGGAAAGATGTAACTCTGTGAGATGAATTCACAGAACACAGAGCAGTTTCTCAGAAAGCTTCTTTCCAGTTTTGAACGGAAGGTATTTCCTTTTTCACTGTAGCCCTCTACGGGCTTCCAAATATCCCTTTGCCAATTCCACAAGAACAGCCTTAGCGAAAGGCTTCTTGAAGGGAAAGATGTAACTCTGTGAGATGAATTCACTGAAGACAGAGAAGTTTCTCAGAAAGCTTCTTTCCAGTTTTGAACGGAAGATATTTCCTTTTTCCCCATAGCCCTCTATGGCCTTCCAAATATCCCTTTGCCAATTCCACAAGAACAGCCTTAGCGAAAGGCTGCTTGAAGGGAAAGATGTAACTCTGTGAGATGAATTCACAGAACACAGAGCAGTTTCTCAGAAAGCTTCTTTCCAGTTTTGAACGGAAGATATTTCCTTTTTCACCATAGCCCTCTATGGGCTTCCAAATATCCCTTTGCCAATTCCACAAGAACAGCCTTAGCGAAAGGCTGCTTGAAGGGAAACATGTAACTCTGTGAGATGAATTCACAGAACACAGAGAAGTTTCTCAGAAAGCTTCTTTCCAGTTTTGAACGGAAGATATTTCCTTTTTCCCCATAGCCCTCTATGGGCTTCAAAATATCCCTTTGCCAATTCCAGAAGAACAGCCTTAGCGAAAGGCTTCTTGAAGGGAAAGATGTAACTCTGTGAGATGAATTCACAGAACACAGAGAAGTTTCTCAGAAAGCTTCTTTCCAGTTTTGAACGGAGGATATTTCCTTTTTCACCATAGCCCTCAATGGGCTTCCAAATATCCCTTTGCCAATTCCACAAGAACAGCCTTAGCGAAAGGCTGCTTGAAGGGAAAGATGTAACTCTGTGAGATGAATTCACAGAACACAGAGCAGTTTCTCAGAAATCTTCTTTCCAGTTTTGAACGGAAGATATTTCCTTTTTCACCATAGCCCTCTATGGGCTTCCAAATATCCCTTTGCCAATTCCACAAGAACAGCCTTAGCGAAAGGCTGCTTGAAGGGAAAGATGTAACTCTGTGAGATGAATTCACAGAACATAGAGCAGTTTCTCAGAAAGCTTCTTTCCAGTTTTGAACGGAAGTTATTTCCTTTTTCACTGTAGCCCTCTATGGGCTTCCAAATATCCCTTTGACAATTCCACAAGAACAGCCTTAGCGAAAGGCTGCTTGAAGGGAAAGATGTAACTCTGTGAGATGAATTCACAGAACACAGAGCAGTTTCTCAGAAAGCTTCTTTCCAGTTTTGAACGGAAGATATTTCCTTTTTCACCATAGCCCTCCTTGGGCTTCCAAATATCCCTTTGCCAATTCCACAAGAACAGCCTTAGCGAAAGGCTGCTTGAAGGGAATGATGTAACTCTGTGAGATGAATTCACAGAACACAGAGCAGTTTCTCCGAAAGCTTCTTTCCAGTTTTGATCGGAAGATATTTCCTTTATCACCATAGCCGTCTATGGGCTTCCAAATATCCCTTTGCCAATTCCACAAGAACAGCCTTAGCGAAAGGCTGCTTGAAGGGAAAGATGTAACTCTGTGAGATGAATTCACAGAACACAGAGCAGTTTCTCAGAAAGCTTCTTTCCAGTTTTGATCGGAAGATATTTCCTTTTTCACCATAGCCCTCTATGGGCTTCCAAATATCCCTTTGCCAATTCCACAAGAACAGCCTTAGCGAAAGGCTGCTTGAAGGGAAAGATGTAACTCTGTGAGATGAATTCACAGAACACAGAGCAGTTTCTCAGAAATCTTCTTTCCAGTTTTGAACGGAAGATATTTCCTTTTTCACCATAGCCCTCTATGGGCTTCCAAATATCCCTTTGCCAATTCCACAAGAACAGCCTTAGCGAAAGGCTTCTTGAAGGGAAAGATGTAACTCTGTGAGATGAATTCACAGAACACAGAGCAGTTTCTCAGAAAGCTTCTTTCCAGTTTTGAACGGAAGATATTTCCTTTTTCCCCATAGCCCTCTATGGGCTTCCAAATATCCCGTTGCCAATTCCACAAGAACAGCCTTAGCGAAAGGCTGCTTGAAGGGAAAGATGTAACTCTGTGAGATGAATTCACAGAACACAGAGCAGTTTCTCAGAAAGCTTCTTTCCTGTTTTGAACGGAAGATATTTCCTTTTTCCCCGTAGCCCTCTATGGACTTCCAAATATCCCTTTGCCAATTCCACAAGGACAGCCTTAGCGAAAGGCTTCTTGAAGGGAAAGATGTAACTCTGTGAGATGAATTCACAGAACACAGAGCAGTTTCTCAGAAAGCTTCTTTCCAGTTTTGAACGGAAGATATTTCCTTTTTCACCGTAGCCCTCTATGGACTTCCAAATATCCCTTTGCCAATTCCACAAGAACAGCCTTAGCGAAAGGCTTCTTGAAGGGAAAGATGTAACTCTGTGAGATGAATTCACAGAACACAGAGCAGTTTCTCAGAAAGCTTCTTTCCAGTTTTGAACGGAAGATATTTCCTTTTTCACCAGAGCCCTCTACGGGCTTCCAAATATCCCTTTGCCAATTCCACAAGAACAGCCTTAGCGAAAGGCTTCTTGAAGGGAAAGATGTAACTCTGTGAGATGAATTCACAGAACACAGAGCAGTTTCTCAGAAAGCTTCTTTCCAGTTTTGAACGGAAGATATTTCCTTTTTCACTGTAGCCCTCTACGGGCTTCCAAATATCCCTTTGCCAATTCCACAAGAACAGCCTTAGCGAAAGGCTTCTTGAAGGGAAAGATGTAACGCTGTGAGATGAATTCACAGAACACAGAGCAGTTTCTCAGAAAGCTTCTTTCCTGTTTTGAACGGAAGATATTTCCTTTTTCACTGTAGCCCTCTACGGGCTTCCAAATATCCCTTTGCCAATTCCACAAGAACAGCCTTAGCGAAAGGCTGCTTGAAGGGAAAGATGTAACTCTGTGAGATGAATTCACAGAACACAGAGCAGTTTCTCAGAAAGCTTCTTTCCAGTTTTGAACGGAAGATATTTCCTTTTTCCCCATAGCCCTCTATGGGCTTCCAAATATCCCGTTGCCAATTCCACAAGAACAGCCTTAGCGAAAGGCTGCTTGAAGTGAAAGATGTAACTCTGTGAGATGAATTCACAGAACACAGAGCAGTTTCTCAGAAAGCTTCTTTCCAGTTTTGAACGGACGATATTTCCTTTTTCCCCATAGCCCTCTATGGGCTTCCAAATATCCCTTTGCCAATTCCACAAGAACAGCCTTAGCGAAAGGCTGCTTGAAGGGAAAGATGTAACTCTGTGAGATGAATTCACAGAACACAGAGCAGTTTCTCAGAAAGCTTCTTTCCAGTTTTGAACGGAAGATATTTCCTTTTTCCCCAGAGCCCTCTATGGGCTTCCAAATATCCCTTTGCCAATTCCACAAGAACAGCCTTAGCGAAAGGCTGCTTGAACTGAAAGATGTAACTCTGTGAGATGAATTCACAGAACACAGAGCAGTTTCTCAGAAAGCTTCTTTCCAGTTTTGAACGGAAGATATTTCCTTTTACCCCGTAGCCCTCTATGCTCTTCCAAATATCCCTTTGAAAATTCCACAAGAACAGCCTTAGCGAAAGGCTTCTTGAAGAGAAAGATGTAACTCTGTGAGATGAATTCACAGAACACAGAGCAGTTTCTCAGAAAGCTTCTTTCCAGTTTTGAACGGAAGATATTTCCTTTTTCACTGTAGCCCTCTATGGGCTTCCAAATATCCCTTTGCCAATTCCACAAGAACAGCCTTAGCGAAAGGCTTCTTGAAGGGAAAGATGTAACTCTGTGAGATGAATTCACAAAACACAGAGCAGTTTCTCAGAAAGCTTCTTTCCAGTTTTGAACGGAAGGTATTTCCTTTTTCACTGTAGCCCTCTACGGGCTTCCAAATATCCCTTTGCCAATTCCACAAGAACAGCCTTAGCGAAAGGCTGCTTGAAGGGAAAGATGTAACTCTGTGAGATGAATTCACAGAACACAGAGCAGTTTCTCAGAGAGCTTCTTTCCAGTTTTGAACGGAAGATATTTCCTTTTTCACCATAGCCCTCTATGGGCTTCCAAATATCCCTTTGCCAATTCCACAAGAACAGCCTTAGCGAAAGGCTGCTTGAAGGGAAAGATGTAACTCTGTGAGATGAATTCACAGAACACAGAGCAGTTTCTCAGAAAGCTTCTTTCCAGTTTTGAACGGAAGATATTTCCTTTTTCACTGTAGCCCTCTACGGGCTTCCAAATATCCCTTTGCCAATTCCACAAGAACAGCCTTAGCGAAAGGCTTCTTGAAGGGAAACATGTAACTCTGTGAGATGAATTCACAGAACACAGAGCAGTTTCTCAGAAAGCTTCTTTCCAGTTTTGAACGGAAGATATTTCCTTTTTCCCCATAGCCCTCTATGGGCTTCCAAATATCCCGTTGCCAATTCCACCTTAGCGAAAGGCTGCTTGAAGGGAAAGATGTAACTCTGTGAGATGAATTCACAGAACACAGAGCAGTTTCTCAGAGAGCTTCTTTCCAGTTTTGAACGGAAGATATTTCCTTTTTCACCATAGCCCTCTATGGGCTTCCAAATATCCCGTTGCCAATTCCACAAGAACAGCCTTAGCGAAAGGCTGCTTGAAGGGAAACATGTAACTCTGTGAAATGAATTCACAGAACACAGAGCAGTTTCTCAGAAAGCTTCTTTCCAGTTTTGAACGGAAGATATTTCCTTTTTCTAAATAGCCGTCTATGGGCTTCCAAATATCCCTTTGCCAATTCCACAAGAACAGCCTTAGCGAAAGGCTGCTTGAAGGGAAAGATGTAACTCTGTGAGATGAATTCACAGAACACAGAGCAGTTTCTCAGAGAGCTTCTTTCCAGTTTTGAACGGAAGATATTTCCTTTTTCACCATAGCCCTCAATGGGCTTCCAAATATCCCTTTACCAATTCCACAAGAACATCCTTAGCGAAAGGCTGCTTGAAGGTAAAGATGAAACTCTGTGAGATGAATTCACAGAACACAGAGCAGTTTCTCAGAAAGCTTCTTTCCAGTTTTGAACGGAAGATATTTCCTTTTTCCCCATAGCCCACTATGGGCTTCCAAATATCCCGTTGCCAATTCCACAAGAACAGCCTTAGCGAAAGGTTTCTTGAAGGGAAAGATGTAACTCTGTGAGATGAATTCACAGAACACAGAGCAGTTTCTCAGAAAGCTTCTTTCCAGTTTTGAACGGAAGATATTTCCTTTTTCCCTATAGCCCTCTATGGGCTTCCAAATATCCCGTTGCCAATTCCACAAGAACAGCCTTAGCGAAAGGCTTCTTGAAGGGAAAGATGTAACTCTGTCAGATGAATTCACAGAAGACAGAGAAGTTTCTCAGAAAGCTTCTTTCCAGTTTTGAACGGAAGATATTTCCTTTTTCCAAATAGCCCTCTATGGGCTTCCAAATATCCCTTTGCCAATTCCACAAGAACAGCCTTAGCGAAAGGCTTCTTGAAGGGAAAGATGTAACTCTGTGAGATGAATTCACAGAACACAGAGAAGTTTCTCAGAAAGCTTCTTTCCAGTTTTGAACGGAAGATATTTCCTTTTTCCCCATAGCCCTCTATGGGCTTCAAAATATCCCTTTGAAAATTCCACAAGAACAGCCTTAGCGAAAGGCTGCTTGAAGGGAAAGATGTAACTCTGTGAGATGAATTCACAGAACACAGAGAAGTTTCTCAGAAAGCTTCTTTCCAGTTTTGAACGGAAGATATTTCCTTTTTCCCCATAGCCCTCTATGGGCTTCCAAATATCCCTTTGCCAATTCCACAAGAACAGCCTTAGCGAAAGGCTGCTTGAAGGGAAAGATGTAACTCTGTGAGATGAATTCACAGAACACAGAGAAGTTTCTCAGAAATCTTCTTTCCAGTTTTGAACGGAAGATATTTCCTTTTTCACCATAGCCCTCTATGGGCTTCCAAATATCCCTTTGCCAATTCCACAAGAACAGGCTTAGCGAAAGGCTGCTTGAAGGGAAAGATGTAACTCTGTGAGATGAATTCACAGAACACAGAGAAGTTTCTCAGAAAGCTTCTTTCCAGTTTTGAACGGAAGATATTTCCTTTTTCACCATAGCCCTCTATGGGCTTCCAAATATCCCTTTGCCAATTCCACAAGAACAGCCTTAGCGAAAGGCTGCTTGAACTGAAAGATGTAACTCTGTGAGATGAATTCACAGAACACAGAGCAGTTTCTCAGAAAGCTTCTATCCAGTTTTGAACGGAAGATATTTCCTTTTACCCCATAGCCCTCTATGGGCTGCCAAATATCCCTTTGAAAATTCCACAAGAACAGCCTTAGCGAAAGGCTGCTTGAAGGGAAAGATGTAACTCTGTGAGATGAATTCACAGAACACAGAGCAGTTTCTCAGAAAGTTTCTTTCCAGTTTTGAACGGAAGATATTTCCTTTTTCACTGTAGCCCTCTATGGGCTTCCAAATATCCCTTTGCCAATTCCACAAGAACAGCCATAGCGAAAGGCTTCTTGAAGGGAAAGATGTAACTCTGTGAGATGAATTCACACGACACAGAGCAGTTTCTCAGAAAGCTTCTTTCCAGTTTTGAACGGAAAGTATTTCCTTTTTTACTGTAGCCCTCTACGGGCTTCCAAATATCCCTTTGCCAATTCCACAAGAACAGCCTTAGCGAAAGGCTGCTTGAAGGGAAAGATGTAACTCTGTGAGATGAATTCACAGAACACAGAGCAGTTTCTCAGAAAGCTTCTTTCCAGTTTTGAACGGAAGATATTTCCTTTTTCACTGTAGCCCTCTACGGGCTTCCAAATATCCCGTTGCCCATTCCACAAGAACAGCCTTAGCGAAAGGCTGCTTGATGGGAAAGATGTAACTCTGTGAGATGAATTCACAGAACACAGAGAAGTTTCTCAGAAAGCTTCTTTCCAGTTTTGAACGGAAGATATTTCCTTTTTCCCCATAGCCCTCTATGGGCTTCCAAATATCCCTTTGCCAATTCCACAAGAACAGCCTTAGCGAAAGGCTGCTTGAACTGAAAGATGTAACTCTGTGAGATGAATTCACAGAACACAGAGCAGTTTCTCAGAAAGCTTCTTTCCAGTTTTGAACGGAAGATATTTCCTTTTACCCCATAGCCCTCTATGGGCTTCCAAATATCCCTTTGAAAATTCCCCAAGAACAGCCTTAGCGAAAGGCTTCTTGAAGGGAAAGATGTAACTCTGTGAGATGAATTCACAGAACACAGAGCAGTTTCTCAGAAAGCTTCTTTCCAGTTTTGAACGGAAGATATTTCCTTTTTCCAAATAGCCATCTATGGGCTTCCAAATATCCCTTTGCCAATTCCACAAGAACAGCCTTAGCGAAAGGCTGCTTTAAGGGAAAGATGTAACTCTGTGAGATGAATTCACAGAACACAGAGCAGTTTCTCAGAGAGCTTCTTTCCAGTTTTGAACGGAAGATATTTCCTTTTTCACCATAGCCCTCAATGGGCTTCCAAATATCCCTTTACCAATTCCACAAGAACATCCTTAGCGAAAGGCTGCTTGAAGGTAAAGATGAAACTCTGTGAGATGAATTCACAGAACACAGAGCAGTTTCTCAGAAAGCTTCTTTCCAGTTTTGAACGGAAGATATTTCCTTTTTCACCGTAGCCCTCTATGGACTTCCAAATATCCCTTTGCCAATTCCACAAGGACAGCCTTAGCGAAAGGCTTCTTGAAGGGAAAGATGTAACTCTGTGAGATGAATTCACAGAACACAGAGCAGTTTCTCAGAAAGCTTCTTTCCAGTTTTGAACGGAAGATATTTCCTTTTTCACCATAGCCCTCTACGGGCTTCCAAATATCCCTTTGCCAATTCCACAAGAACAGCCTTAGCGAAAGGCTGCTTGAAGGGAAAGATGTAACTCTGTGAGATGAATTCACAGAACACAGAGCAGTTTCTCAGAAAGCTTCTTTCCAGTTTTGAACGGAAGATATTTCCTTTTTCCCCATAGCCCTCTATGGGCTTCCAAATATCCCGTTGCCAATTCCACAAGAACAGCCTTAGCGAAAGGCTGCTTGAAGGGAAAGATGTAACTCTGTGTGATGAATTCACAGAACACAGAGCAGTTTCTCAGAAAGCTTCTTTCCAGTTTTGAACGGAAGATATTTCCTTTTTCCCCATAGCCCTCTATGGGCTTCCAAATATCCCTTTGCCAATTCCACAAGAACATCCTTAGCGAAAGGCTGCTTGAAGGGAAAGATGTAACTCTGTGAGATGAATTCACAGAACACAGAGCAGTTTCTCAGAAAGCTTCTTTCCAGTTTTGAACGGAAGATATTTCCTTTTTCACCATAGCCCTCTATGGGCTTCCAAATATCCCTTTGCCAATTCCACAAGAATATCCTTAGCGAAAGGCTGCTTGAAGGTAAAGATGTAACTCTGTCAGATGAATTCACAGAAGACAGAGAAGTTTCTCAGAAAGCTTCTTTCCAGTTTGGAACGGAAGATATTTCCTTTTTCACTGTAGCCCTCTATGGGCTTCCAAATATCCCTTTGCCAATTCCACAAGAACAGCCTTAGCGATAGGCTGCTTGAAGGGAAAGATGTAACTCTGTGAGATGAATTCACAGAACACAGAGCAGTTTCTCAGAAATCTTCTTTCCAGTTTTGAACGGAAGATATTTCCTTTTTCACCGTAGCCCTCTATGGGCTTCCAAATATCCCTTTGCCAATTCCACAAGAACAGCCTTAGCGAAAGGCTTTTTGAAGGGAAAGATGTAACTCTGTGAGATGAATTCACAGAACACAGAGCAGTTTCTCAGAAAGCTTCTTTCCAGTTTTGAACGGAAGATATTTCCTTTTTCACTGTAGCCCTCTATGGGCTTCCAAATATCCCTTTGCCAATTCCACAAGAACAGCCTTAGCGAAAGGCTTCTTGAAGGGAAAGATGTAACTCTGTGAGATGAATTCACAGAACACAGAGAAGTTTCTCAGAAAGCTTCTTTCCAGTTTTGAACGGAAGATATTTCCTTTTTCCCCATAGCCCTCTATGGGCTTCAAAATATCCCTTTGCGAATTCCAGAAGAACAGCCTTAGCGAAAGGCTGCTTGAAGGGAAAGATGTAACTCTGTGAGATGAATTCACAGAACACAGAGAAGTTTCTCAGAAAGCTTCTTTCCAGTTTTGAACGGAAGATATTTCCTTTTTCACCATAGCCCTCTATGGGCTTCCAAATATCCCTTTGCCAATTCCACAAGAACAGCCTTAGCGAAAGGCTGCTTGAACTGAAAGATGTAACTCTGTGAGATGAATTCACAGAACACAGAGCAGTTTCTCAGAAAGCTTCTTTCCAGTTTTGAACGGAAGATATTTCCTTTTACCCCATAGCCCTCTATGGGCTGCCAAATATCCCTTTGAAAATTCCACAAGAACAGCCTTAGCGAAAGGCTGCTTGAAGGGAAAGATGTAACTCTGTGAGATGAATTCACAGAACACAGAGCAGTTTCTCAGAAAGTTTCTTTCCAGTTTTGAACGGAAGATATTTCCTTTTTCACTGTAGCCCTCTATGGGCTTCCAAATATCCCTTTGCCAATTCCACAAGAACAGCCTTAGCGAAAGGCTTCTTGAAGGGAAAGATGTAACTCTGTGAGATGAATTCACACAACACAGAGCAGTTTCTCAGAAAGCTTCTTTCCAGTTTTGAACGGAAAGTATTTCCTTTTTTACTGTAGCCCTCTACGGGCTTCCAAATATCCCTTTGCCAATTCCACAAGAACAGCCTTAGCGAAAGGCTGCTTGAAGGGAAAGATGTAACTCTGTGAGATGAATTCACAGAACACAGAGCAGTTTCTCAGAAAGCTTCTTTCCAGTTTTGAACGGAAGATATTTCCTTTTTCACTGTAGCCCTCTACGGGCTTCCAAATATCCCGTTGCCCATTCCACAAGAACAGCCTTAGCGAAAGGCTGCTTGATGGGAAAGATGTAACTCTGTGAGATGAATTCACAGAACACAGAGAAGTTTCTCAGAAAGCTTCTTTCCAGTTTTGAACGGAAGATATTTCCTTTTTCCCCATAGCCCTCTATGGGCTTCCAAATATCCCTTTGCCAATTCCACAAGAACAGCCTTAGCGAAAGGCTGCTTGAACTGAAAGATGTAACTCTGTGAGATGAATTCACAGAACACAGAGCAGTTTCTCAGAAAGCTTCTTTACAGTTTTGAACGGAAGATATTTCCTTTTACCCCATAGCCCTCTATGGGCTTCCAAATATCCCTTTGAAAATTCCCCAAGAACAGCCTTAGCGAAAGGCTTCTTGAAGGGAAAGATGTAACTCTGTGAGATGAATTCACAGAACACAGAGCAGTTTCTCAGAAAGCTTCTTTCCAGTTTTGAACGGAAGATATTTCCTTTTTCCAAATAGCCATCTATGGGCTTCCAAATATCCCTTTGCCAATTCCACAAGAACAGCCTTAGCGAAAGGCTGCTTTAAGGGAAAGATGTAACTCTGTGAGATGAATTCACAGAACACAGAGCAGTTTCTCAGAGAGCTTCTTTCCAGTTTTGAACGGAAGATATTTCCTTTTTCACCATAGCCCTCAATGGGCTTCCAAATATCCCTTTACCAATTCCACAAGAACATCCTTATCGAAAGGCTGCTTGAAGGTAAAGATGAAACTCTGTGAGATGAATTCACAGAACACAGAGCAGTTTCTCAGAAAGCTTCTTTCCAGTTTTGAACGGAAGATATTTCCTTTTTCACCGTAGCCCTCTATGGACTTCCAAATATCCCTTTGCCAATTCCACAAGGACAGCCTTAGCGAAAGGCTTCTTGAAGGGAAAGATGTAACTCTGTGAGATGAATTCACAGAACACAGAGCAGTTTCTCAGAAAGCTTCTTTCCAGTTTTGAACGGAAGATATTTCCTTTTTCACCATAGCCCTCTACGGGCTTCCAAATATCCCTTTGCCAATTCCACAAGAACAGCCTTAGCGAAAGGCTGCTTGAAGGGAAAGATGTAACTCTGTGAGATGAATTCACAGAACACAGAGCAGTTTCTCAGAAAGCTTCTTTCCAGTTTTGAACGGAAGATATTTCCTTTTTCACCATAGCCCTCTATGGGCTTCCAAATATCCCTTTGCCAATTCCACAAGAATATCCTTAGCGAAAGGCTGCTTGAAGGTAAAGATGTAACTCTGTCAGATGAATTCACAGAAGACAGAGAAGTTTCTCAGAAAGCTTCTTTCCAGTTTTGAACGGAAGATATTTCCTTTTTCACCGTAGCCCTCTATGGGCTTCCAAATATCCCTTTGCCAATTCCACAAGAACAGCCTTAGCGAAAGGCTTTTTGAAGGGAAAGATGTAACTCTGTGAGATGAATTCACAGAACACAGAGCAGTTTCTCAGAAAGCTTCTTTCCAGTTTTGAACGGAAGATATTTCCTTTTTCACTGTAGCCCTCTATGGGCTTCCAAATATCCCTTTGCCAATTCCACAAGAACAGCCTTAGCGAAAGGCTGCTTGAAGGGAAAGATGTAACTCTGTGAGATGAATTCACAGAACACAGAGAAGTTTCTCAGAAAGCTTCTTTCCAGTTTTGAACGGAAGATATTTCCTTTTTCACCATAGCCCTCTATGGGCTTCCAAATATCCCTTTGCCAATTCCACAAGAACAGCCTTAGCGAAAGGCTGCTTGAAGGGAAAGATGTAACTCTGTGAGATGAATTCACAGAACACAGAGAAGTTTCTCAGAAAGCTTCTTTCCAGTTTTGAACGGAAGATATTTCCTTTTTCACTGTAGCCCTCTACGGGCTTCCAAATATCCCTTTGCCAATTCCACAAGAACAGCCTTAGCGAAAGGCTTCTTGAAGGGAAACATGTAACTCTGTGAGATGAATTCACAGAACACAGAGCAGTTTCTCAGAAAGCTTCTTTCCAGTTTTGAACGGAAGATATTTCCTTTTTCCCCATAGCCCTCTATGGGCTTCCAAATATCCCGTTGCCAATTCCACAAGAACAGCCTTAGCGAAAGGCTGCTTGAAGGGAAACATGTAACTCTGTGAGATGAATTCACAGAACACAGAGCAGTTTCTCAGAAAGCTTCTTTCCAGTTTTGAACGGAAGATATTTCCTTTTTCCCCATAGCCCTCTATGGGCTTCCAAATATCCCTTTGCCAATTCCACAAGAACAGCCTTAGCGAAAGGCTGCTTGAAGGGAAAGATGTAACTCTGTGAGATGAATTCACAGAACACAGAGCAGTTTCTCAGAAAGCTTCTTTCCAGTTTTGAACGGAAGGTATTTCCTTTTTCCCCATAGCCCTCTATGGGCTTCCAAATATCCCGTTGCCAATTCCACAAGAACAGCCTTAGCGAAAGGCTGCTTGAAGGGAAAGATGTAACTCTGTGAGATGAATTCACAGAACACAGAGCAGTTTCTCAGAGAGCTTCTTTCCAGTTTTGAACGGAAGATATTTCCTTTTTCCCCATAGCCCTCTATGGGCTTCCAAATATCCCGTTGCCAATTCCACAAGAACAGCCTTAGCGAAAGGCTGCTTGAAGGGAAACATGTAACTCTGTGAGATGAATTCACAGAACACAGAGCAGTTTCTCAGAAAGCTTCTTTCCAGTTTTGAACGGAAGATATTTCCTTTTTCCAAATAGCCGTCTATGGGCTTCCAAATATCCCTTTGCCAATTCCACAAGAACAGCCTTAGCGAAAGGCTGCTTGAAGGGAAAGATGTAACTCTGTGAGATGAATTCACAGAACACAGAGCAGTTTCTCAGAAAGCTTCTTTCCAGTTTTGAACGGAAGATATTTCCTTTTTCCCTATAGCCCTCTATGGGCTTCCAAATATCCCGTTGCCAATTCCACAAGAAGAGCCTTAGCGAAAGGCTTCTTGAAGGGAAAGATGTAACTCTGTGAGATGAATTCACAGAACACAGAGAAGTTTCTCAGAAAGCTTCTTTCCAGTTTTGAACGGAAGACATTTCCTTTTTCCCCATAGCCCTCTATGGGCTTCAAAATATCCCTTTGCCAATTCCAGAAGAACAGCCTTAGCGAAAGGCTGCTTGAAGGGAAAGATGTAACTCTGTGAGATGAATTCACAGAACACAGAGAAGTTTCTCAGAATGCTTCTTTCCAGTTATGAACGGAAGATATTTCCTTTTTCACCATAGCCCTCTATGGGCTTCCAAATATCCCTTTGCCAATTCCACAAGAACAGCCTTAGCGAAAGGCTGCTTGAAGGGAAAGATGTAACTCTGTGAGATGAATTCACAGAACACAGAGCAGTTTCTCAGAAATCTTCTTTCCAGTTTTGAACGGAAGATATTTCCTCTTCCACCATAGCCCTCTATGGGCTTCCAAATATCCCTTTGCCAATTCCACAAGAACAGCCTTAGCGAAATGCTGCTTGAAGGGACAGATGTAACTCTGTGAGATGAATTCACAGAACACAGAGAAGTTTCTCAGAAAGCTTCTTTCCAGTTTTGAACGGAAGATATTTCCTTTTTCCCCGTAGCCCTCTATGGGATTCCAAATATCCCTTTGCCAATTCCACAAGAACAGCCTTAGTGAAAGGCTGCTTGAACTGAAAGATGTAACTCTGTGAGATGAATTCACAGAACACAGAGCAGTTTCTCAGAAAGCTTCTTTCCAGTTTTGAACGGAAGATATTTCCTTTTTCCCCATAGCCGTCTATGGGCTTCCAAATATACCGTTGCCAATTCCACAAGAACAGCCTTAGCGAAAGGCTGCTTGAAGGGAAAGATGTAACTCGGTGAGATGAATTCACAGAACACAGAGCAGTTTCTCAGAAAGCTTCTTTCCAGTTTGGACCGGAAGATATTTCCTTTTTCACCATAGCCCTCTACGGGCTTCCAAATATCCCTTTGCCAATTCCACAAGAACAGCCTTAGCGAAAGGCTGCTTGAAGGGAAAGATGTAACTCTGTGAGATGAATTCACAGAACACAGAGCAGTTTCTCAGAAAGCTTCTATCCAGTTTTGAACGGAAGATATTTCCTTTTTCCCCATAGCCCTCTATGGGCTTCCAAATATCCCTTTGCCAATTCCACAAGAATATCCTTAGCGAAAGGCTGCTTGAAGGTAAAGATGTAACTCTGTCAGATGAATTCACAGAAGACAGAGAAGTTTCTCAGAAAGCTTCTTTCCAGTTTTGAACGGAAGATATTTCCTTTTTCACCGTAGCCCTCTATGGGCTTCCAAATATCCCTTTGCCAATTCCACAAGAACAGGCTTAGCGAAAGGCTGCTTGAAGGGAAAGATGTAACTCTGTGAGATGAATTCACAGAACACAGAGAAGTTTCTCAGAAAGCTTCTTTCCAGTTTTGAACGGAAGATATTTCCTTTTTCCCCATAGCCCTCTATGGGCTTCCAAATATCCCTTTGCCAATTCCACAAGAACAGCCTTAGCGAAAGGCTGCTTGAACTGAAAGATGTAACTCTGTGAGATGAATTCACAGAACACAGAGCAGTTTCTCAGAAAGCTTCTTTCCAGTTTTGAACGGAAGATATTTCCTTTTACCCCATAGCCCTCTATGGGCTTCCAAATATCCCTTTGAAAATTCCACAAGAACAGCCTTAGCGAAAGGCTTCTTGAAGGGAAAGATGTAACTGTGTGAGATGAATTCACAGAACACAGAGCAGTTTCTCAGAAAGCTTCTTTCCAGTTTTGAACGGAAGATATTTCCTTTTTCCAAATAGCCGTCTATGGGCTTCCAAATATCCCTTTGCCAATTCCACAAGAACAGCCTTAGCGAAAGGCTGCTTTAAGGGAAAGATGTAACTCTGTGAGATGAATTCACAGAACACAGAGCAGTTTCTCAGAGAGCTTCTTTCCAGTTTTGAACGGAAGATATTTCCTTTTTCACCATAGCCCTCAATGGGCTTCCAAATATCCCTTTACCAATTCCACAAGAACATCCTTAGCGAAAGGCTGCTTGAAGGTAAAGATGAAACTCTGTGAGATGAATTCACAGAACACAGAGCAGTTTCTCAGAAAGCTTCTTTCCAGTTTTGAACGGAAGATATTTCCTTTTTCACCGTAGCCCTCTATGGACTTCCAAATATCCCTTTGCCAATTCCACAAGGACAGCCTTAGCGAAAGGCTTCTTGAAGGGAAAGATGTAACTCTGTGAGATGAATTCACAGAACACAGAGCAGTTTCTCAGAAAGCTTCTTTCCAGTTTTGAACGGAAGATATTTCCTTTTTCACCATAGCCCTCTACGGGCTTCCAAATATCCCTTTGCCAATTCCACAAGAACAGCCTTAGCGAAAGGCTGCTTGAAGGGAAAGATGTAACTCTGTGAGACGAATTCACAGAACACAGAGCAGTTTCTCAGAAAGCTTCTTTCCAGTTTTGAACGGAAGATATTTCCTTTTTCCCCATAGCCCTCTATGGGCTTCCAAATATCCCGTTGCCAATTCCACAAGAACAGCCTTAGCGAAAGGCTGCTTGAAGGGAAAGATGTAACTCTGTGTGATGAATTCACAGAACACAGAGCAGTTTCTCAGAAAGCTTCTTTCCAGTTTTGAACGGAAGATATTTCCTTTTTCCCCATAGCCCTCTATGGGCTTCCAAATATCCCTTTGCCAATTCCACAAGAACATCCTTAGCGAAAGGCTGCTTGAAGGGAAAGATGTAACTCTGTGAGATGAATTCACAGAACACAGAGCAGTTTCTCAGAAAGCTTCTTTCCAGTTTTGAACGGAAGATATTTCCTTTTTCACCATAGCCCTCTATGGGCTTCCAAATATCCCTTTGCCAATTCCACAAGAATATCCTTAGCGAAAGGCTGCTTGAAGGTAAAGATGTAACTCTGTCAGATGAATTCACAGAAGACAGAGAAGTTTCTCAGAAAGCTTCTTTCCAGTTTTGAACGGAAGATATTTCCTTTTTCACCGTAGCCCTCTATGGGCTTCCAAATATCCCTTTGCCAATTCCACAAGAACAGCCTTAGCGAAAGGCTGCTTGAAGGGAAAGATGTAACTCTGTGAGATGAATTCACAGAACACAGAGCAGTTTCTCAGAAATCTTCTTTCCAGTTTTGAACGGAAGATATTTCCTTTTTCACCGTAGCCCTCTATGGGCTTCCAAATATCCCTTTGCCAATTCCACAAGAACATCCTTAGCGAAAGGCTGCTTGAAGGGAAAGATGTAACTCTGTGAGATGAATTCACAGAACACAGAGCAGTTTCTCAGAAAGCTTCTTTCCAGTTTTGAACGGAAGATATTTCCTTTTTCACCATAGCCCTCTATGGGCTTCCAAATATCCCTTTGCCAATTCCACAAGAACAGCCTTAGCGAAAGGCTGCTTGAAGGGAAAGATGTAACTCTGTGAGATGAATTCACAGAACACAGAGAAGTTTCTCAGAAAGCTTCTTTCCAGTTTTGAACGGAAGATATTTCCTTTTTCCCCATAGCCCTCTATGGGCTTCCAAATATCCCTTTGCCAATTCCACAAGAACAGCCTCAGCGAAAGGCTGCTTGAACTGAAAGATGTAACTCTGTGAGATGAATTCACAGAACACAGAGCAGTTTCTCAGAAAGCTTCTTTCCAGTTTTGAACGGAAGATATTTCCTTTTACCCCATAGCCCTCTATGGGCTGCCAAATATCCCTTTGAAAATTCCACAAGAACAGCCTTAGCGAAAGGCTGCTTGAAGGGAAAGATGTAACTCTGTGAGATGAATTCACAGAACACAGAGCAGTTTCTCAGAAAGTTTCTTTCCAGTTTTGAACGGAAGATATTTCCTTTTTCACTGTAGCCCTCTATGGGATTCCAAATATCCCTTTGCCAATTCCACAAGAACAGCCTTAGCGAAAGGCTTCTTGAAGGGAAAGATGTAACTCTGTGAGATGAATTCACAAAACACAGAGCAGTTTCTCAGAAAGCTTCTTTCCAGTTTTGAACGGAAAGTATTTCCTTTTTTACTGTAGCCCTCTACGGGCTTCCAAATATCCCTTTGCCAATTCCACAAGAACAGCCTTAGCGAAAGGCTGCTTGAAGGGAAAGATGTAACTCTGTGAGATGAATTCACAGAACACAGAGCAGTTTCTCAGAAAGCTTCTTTCCAGTTTTGAACGGAAGATATTTCCTTTTTCACCATAGCCCTCTATGGGCTTCCAAATATCCCTTTGCCAATTCCACAAGAACAGCCTTAGCGAAAGGTTGCTTGAAGGGAAAGATGTAACTCTGTGAGATGAATTCACAGAACACAGAGCAGTTTCTCAGAAAGCTTCTTTCCAGTTTTGAACGGAAGATATTTCCTTTTTCACTGTAGCCCTCTACGGGCTTCCAAATATCCCTTTGCCCATTCCACAAGAACAGCCTTAGCGAAAGGCTGCTTGAAGGGAAAGATGTAACTCTGTGAGATGAATTCACAGAACACAGAGAAGTTTCTCAGAAAGCTTCTTTCCAGTTTTGAACGGAAGATATTTCCTTTTTCACCATAGCCCTCTATGGGCTTCCAAATATCCCTTTGCCAATTCCACAAGAACAGCCTTAGCGAAAGGCTGCTTGAACTGAAAGATGTAACTCTGTGAGATGAATTCACAGAACACAGAGCAGTTTCTCAGAAAGCTTCTTTCCAGTTTTGAACGGAAGATATTTCCTTTTACCCCATAGCCCTCTATGGGCTTCCAAATATCCCTTTGAAAATTCCACAAGAACAGCCTTAGCGAAAGGCTTCTTGAAGGGAAAGATGTAACTCTGTGAGATGAATTCACAGAACACAGAGCAGTTTCTCAGAAAGCTTCTTTCCAGTTTTGAACGGAAGATATTTCCTTTTTCCAAATAGCCGTCTATGGGCTTCCAAATATCCCTTTGCCAATTCCACAAGAACAGCCTTAGCGAAAGGCTGCTTTAAGGGAAAGATGTAACTCTGTGAGATGAATTCACAGAACACAGAGCAGTTTCTCAGAGAGCTTCTTTCCAGTTTTGAACGGAAGATATTTCCTTTTTCACCATAGCCCTCAATGGGCTTCCAAATATCCCTTTACCAATTCCACAAGAACATCCTTAGCGAAAGGCTGCTTGAAGGTAAAGATGAAACTCTGTGAGATGAATTCACAGAACACAGAGCAGTTTCTCAGAAAGCTTCTTTCCAGTTTTGAACGGAAGATATTTCCTTTTTCACCGTAGCCCTCTATGGACTTCCAAATATCCCTTTGCCAATTCCACAAGGACAGCCTTAGCGAAAGGCTTCTTGAAGGGAAAGATGTAACTCTGTGAGATGAATTCACAGAACACAGAGCAGTTTCTCAGAAAGCTTCTTTCCAGTTTTGAACGGAAGATATTTCCTTTTTCACCATAGCCCTCTACGGGCTTCCAAATATCCCTTTGCCAATTCCACAAGAACAGCCTTAGCGAAAGGCTGCTTGAAGGGAAAGATGTAACTCTGTGAGATGAATTCACAGAACACAGAGCAGTTTCTCAGAAAGCTTCTTTCCAGTTTTGAACGGAAGATATTTCCTTTTTCCCCATAGCCCTCTATGGGCTTCCAAATATCCCGTTGCCAATTCCACAAGAACAGCCTTAGCGAAAGGCTGCTTGAAGGGAAAGATGTAACTCTGTGTGATGAATTCACAGAACACAGAGCAGTTTCTCAGAAAGCTTCTTTCCAGTTTTGAACGGAAGATATTTCCTTTTTCCCCATAGCCCTCTATGGGCTTCCAAATATCCCTTTGCCAATTCCACAAGAACATCCTTAGCGAAAGGCTGCTTGAAGGGAAAGATGTAACTCTGTGAGATGAATTCACAGAACACAGAGCAGTTTCTCAGAAAGCTTCTTTCCAGTTTTGAACGGAAGATATTTCCTTTTTCACCATAGCCATCTATGGGCTTCCAAATATCCCTTTGCCAATTCCACAAGAATATCCTTAGCGAAAGGCTGCTTGAAGGTAAAGATGTAACTCTGTCAGATGAATTCACAGAAGACAGAGAAGTTTCTCAGAAAGCTTCTTTCCAGTTTGGAACGGAAGATATTTCCTTTTTCACCGTAGCCCTCTATGGGCTTCCAAATATCCCTTTGCCAATTCCACAAGAACAGCCTTAGCGATAGGCTGCTTGAAGGGAAAGATGTAACTCTGTGAGATGAATTCACAGAACACAGAGCAGTTTCTCAGAAATCTTCTTTCCAGTTTTGAACGGAAGATATTTCCTTTTTCACCGTAGCCCTCTATGGGCTTCCAAATATCCCTTTGCCAATTCCACAAGAACAGCCTTAGCGAAAGGCTTTTTGAAGGGAAAGATGTAACTCTGTGAGATGAATTCACAGAACACAGAGCAGTTTCTCAGAAAGCTTCTTTCCAGTTTTGAACGGAAGATATTTCCTTTTTCACTGTAGCCCTCTAAGGGCTTCCAAATATCCCTTTGCCAATTCCACAAGAACAGCCTTAGCGAAAGGCTTCTTGAAGGGAAAGATGTAACTCTGTGAGATGAATTCACAGAACACAGAGAAGTTATTCAGAAAGCTTCTTTCCAGTTTTGAACGGAAGATATTTCCTTTTTCCCCATAGCCCTCTATGGGCTTCAAAATATCCCTTTGCGAATTCCAGAAGAACAGCCTTAGCGAAAGGCTGCTTGAAGGGAAAGATGTAACTCTGTGAGATGAATTCACAGAACACAGAGAAGTTTCTCAGAAAGCTTCTTTCCAGTTTTGAACGGAAGATATTTCCTTTTTCCCCATAGCCCTCTATGGGCTTCCAAATATCCCTTTGCCAATTCCACAAGAACAGCCTTAGCGAAAGGCTGCTTGAACTGAAAGATGTAACTCTGTGAGATGAATTCACAGAACACAGAGCAGTTTCTCAGAAAGCTTCTTTCCAGTTTTGAACGGAAGATATTTCCTTTTACCCCATAGCCCTCTATGGGCTGCCAAATATCCCTTTGAAAATTCCACAAGAACAGCCTTAGCGAAAGGCTGCTTGAAGGGAAAGATGTAACTCTGTGAGATGAATTCACAGAACACAGAGCAGTTTCTCAGAAAGTTTCTTTCCAGTTTTGAACGGAAGATATTTCCTTTTTCACTGTAGCCCTCTATGGGCTTCCAAATATCCCTTTGCCAATTCCACAAGAACAGCCTTAGCGAAAGGCTTCTTGAAGGGAAAGATGTAACTCTGTGAGATGAATTCACACAACACAGAGCAGTTTCTCAGAAAGCTTCTTTCCAGTTTTGAACGGAAAGTATTTCCTTTTTTACTGTAGCCCTCTACGGGCTTCCAAATATCCCTTTGCCAATTCCACAAGAACAGCCTTAGCGAAAGGCTGCTTGAAGGGAAAGATGTAACTCTGTGAGATGAATTCACAGAACACAGAGCAGTTTCTCAGAAAGCTTCTTTCCAGTTTTGAACGGAAGATATTTCCTTTTTCACCATAGCCCTCTATGGGCTTCCAAATATCCCTTTGCCAATTCCACAAGAACAGCCTTAGCGAAAGGCTGCTTGAAGGGAAAGATGTAACTCTGTGAGATGAATTCACAGAACACAGAGCAGTTTCTCAGAAAGCTTCTTTCCAGTTTTGAACGGAAGATATTTCCTTTTTCACTGTAGCCCTCTACGGGCTTCCAAATATCCCTTTGCCCATTCCACAAGAACAGCCTTAGCGAAAGGCTGCTTGATGGGAAAGATGTAACTCTGTGAGATGAATTCACAGAACACAGAGAAGTTTCTCAGAAAGCTTCTTTCCAGTTTTGAACGGAAGATATTTCCTTTTTCCCCATAGCCCTCTATGGGCTTCCAAATATCCCTTTGCCAATTCCACAAGAACAGCCTTAGCGAAAGGCTGCTTGAACTGAAAGATGTAACTCTGTGAGATGAATTCACAGAACACAGAGCAGTTTCTCAGAAAGCTTCTTTCCAGTTTTGAACGGAAGATATTTCATTTTACCCCATAGCCCTCTATGGGCTTCCAAATATCCCTTTGAAAATTCCCCAAGAACAGCCTTAGCGAAAGGCTTCTTGAAGGGAAAGATGTAACTCTGTGAGATGAATTCACAGAACACAGAGCAGTTTCTCAGAAAGCTTCTTTCCAGTTTTGAACGGAAGATATTTCCTTTTTCCAAATAGCCATCTATGGGCTTCCAAATATCCCTTTGCCAATTCCACAAGAACAGCCTTAGCGAAAGGCTGCTTTAAGGGAAAGATGTAACTCTGTGAGATGAATTCACAGAACACAGAGCAGTTTCTCAGAGAGCTTCTTTCCAGTTTTGAACGGAAGATATTTCCTTTTTCACCATAGCCCTCAATGGGCTTCCAAATATCCCTTTACCAATTCCACAAGAACATCCTTATCGAAAGGCTGCTTGAAGGTAAAGATGAAACTCTGTGAGATGAATTCACAGAACACAGAGCAGTTTCTCAGAAAGCTTCTTTCCAGTTTTGAACGGAAGATATTTCCTTTTTCACCGTAGCCCTCTATGGACTTCCAAATATCCCTTTGCCAATTCCACAAGGACAGCCTTAGCGAAAGGCTTCTTGAAGGGAAAGATGTAACTCTGTGAGATGAATTCACAGAACACAGAGCAGTTTCTCAGAAAGCTTCTTTCCAGTTTTGAACGGAAGATATTTCCTTTTTCACCATAGCCCTCTACGGGCTTCCAAATATCCCTTTGCCAATTCCACAAGAACAGCCTTAGCGAAAGGCTGCTTGAAGGGAAAGATGTAACTCTGTGAGATGAATTCACAGAACACAGAGCAGTTTCTCAGAAAGCTTCTTTCCAGTTTTGAACGGAAGATATTTCCTTTTTCACCATAGCCCTCTATGGGCTTCCAAATATCCCTTTGCCAATTCCACAAGAATATCCTTAGCGAAAGGCTGCTTGAAGGTAAAGATGTAACTCTGTCAGATGAATTCACAGAAGACAGAGAAGTTTCTCAGAAAGCTTCTTTCCAGTTTTGAACGGAAGATATTTCCTTTTTCACCGTAGCCCTCTATGGGCTTCCAAATATCCCTTTGCCAATTCCACAAGAACAGCCTTAGCGAAAGGCTTTTTGAAGGGAAAGATGTAACTCTGTGAGATGAATTCACAGAACACAGAGCAGTTTCTCAGAAAGCTTCTTTCCAGTTTTGAACGGAAGATATTTCCTTTTTCACTGTAGCCCTCTATGGGCTTCCAAATATCCCTTTGCCAATTCCACAAGAACAGCCTTAGCGAAAGGCTGCTTGAAGGGAAAGATGTAACTCTGTGAGATGAATTCACAGAACACAGAGAAGTTTCTCAGAAAGCTTCTTTCCAGTTTTGAACGGAAGATATTTCCTTTTTCACCATAGCCCTCTATGGGCTTCCAAATATCCCTTTGCCAATTCCACAAGAACAGCCTTAGCGAAAGGCTGCTTGAAGGGAAAGATGTAACTCTGTGAGATGAATTCACAGAACACAGAGAAGTTTCTCAGAAAGCTTCTTTCCAGTTTTGAACGGAAGATATTTCCTTTTTCACTGTAGCCCTCTACGGGCTTCCAAATATCCCTTTGCCAATTCCACAAGAACAGCCTTAGCGAAAGGCTTCTTGAAGGGAAACATGTAACTCTGTGAGATGAATTCACAGAACACAGAGCAGTTTCTCAGAAAGCTTCTTTCCAGTTTTGAACGGAAGATATTTCCTTTTTCCCCATAGCCCTCTATGGGCTTCCAAATATCCCGTTGCCAATTCCACAAGAACAGCCTTAGCGAAAGGCTGCTTGAAGGGAAACATGTAACTCTGTGAGATGAATTCACAGAACACAGAGCAGTTTCTCAGAAAGCTTCTTTCCAGTTTTGAACGGAAGATATTTCCATTTTCCCCATAGCCCTCTATGGGCTTCCAAATATCCCTTTGCCAATTCCACAAGAACAGCCTTAGCGAAAGGCTGCTTGAAGGGAAAGATGTAACTCTGTGAGATGAATTCACAGAACACAGAGCAGTTTCTCAGAAAGCTTCTTTCCAGTTTTGAACGGAAGGTATTTCCTTTTTCCCCATAGCCCTCTATGGGCTTCCAAATATCCCGTTGCCAATTCCACAAGAACAGCCTTAGCGAAAGGCTGCTTGAAGGGAAAGATGTAACTCTGTGAGATGAATTCACAGAACACAGAGCAGTTTCTCAGAGAGCTTCTTTCCAGTTTTGAACGGAAGATATTTCCTTTTTCCCCATAGCCCTCTATGGGCTTCCAAATATCCCGTTGCCAATTCCACAAGAACAGCCTTAGCGAAAGGCTGCTTGAAGGGAAAGATGTAACTCTGTGAGATGAATTCACAGAACACAGAGCAGTTTCTCAGAAATCTTCTTTCCAGTTTTGAACGGAAGATATTTCCTTTTTCACCGTAGCCCTCTATGGGCTTCCAAATATCCCTTTGCCAATTCCACAAGAACATCCTTAGCGAAAGGCTGCTTGAAGGGAAAGATGTAACTCTGTGACATGAATTCACAGAACACAGAGCAGTTTCTCAGAAAGCTTCTTTCCAGTTTTGAACGGAAGATATTTCCTTTTTCACCATAGCCCTCTATGGGCTTCCAAATATCCCTTTGCCAATTCCACAAGAACAGCCTTAGCGAAAGGCTGCTTGAAGGGAAAGATGTAACTCTGTGAGATGAATTCACAGAACACAGAGAAGTTTCTCAGAAAGCTTCTTTCCAGTTTTGAACGGAAGATATTTCCTTTTTCCCCATAGCCCTCTATGGGCTTCCAAATATCCCTTTGCCAATTCCACAAGAACAGCCTCAGCGAAAGGCTGCTTGAACTGAAAGATGTAACTCTGTGAGATGAATTCACAGAACACAGAGCAGTTTCTCAGAAAGCTTCTTTCCAGTTTTGAACGGAAGATATTTCCTTTTACCCCATAGCCCTCTATGGGCTGCCAAATATCCCTTTGAAAATTCCACAAGAACAGCCTTAGCGAAAGGCTGCTTGAAGGGAAAGATGTAACTCTGTGAGATGAATTCACAGAACACAGAGCAGTTTCTCAGAAAGTTTCTTTCCAGTTTTGAACGGAAGATATTTCCTTTTTCACTGTAGCCCTCTATGGGATTCCAAATATCCCTTTGCCAATTCCACAAGAACAGCCTTAGCGAAAGGCTTCTTGAAGGGAAAGATGTAACTCTGTGAGATGAATTCACAAAACACAGAGCAGTTTCTCAGAAAGCTTCTTTCCAGTTTTGAACGGAAAGTATTTCCTTTTTTACTGTAGCCCTCTACGGGCTTCCAAATATCCCTTTGCCAATTCCACAAGAACAGCCTTAGCGAAAGACTGCTTGAAGGGAAAGATGTAACTCTGTGAGATGAATTCACAGAACACAGAGCAGTTTCTCAGAAAGCTTCTTTCCAGTTTTGAACGGAAGATATTTCCTTTTTCACCATAGCCCTCTATGGGCTTCCAAATATCCCTTTGCCAATTCCACAAGAACAGCCTTAGCGAAAGGTTGCTTGAAGGGAAAGATGTAACTCTGTGAGATGAATTCACAGAACACAGAGCAGTTTCTCAGAAAGCTTCTTTCCAGTTTTGAACGGAAGATATTTCCTTTTTCACTGTAGCCCTCTACGGGCTTCCAAATATCCCTTTGCCCATTCCACAAGAACAGCCTTAGCGAAAGGCTGCTTGAAGGGAAAGATGTAACTCTGTGAGATGAATTCACAGAACACAGAGAAGTTTCTCAGAAAGCTTCTTTCCAGTTTTGAACGGAAGATATTTCCTTTTTCACCATAGCCCTCTATGGGCTTCCAAATATCCCTTTGCCAATTCCACAAGAACAGCCTTAGCGAAAGGCTGCTTGAACTGAAAGATGTAACTCTGTGAGATGAATTCACAGAACACAGAGCAGTTTCTCAGAAAGCTTCTTTCCAGTTTTGAACGGAAGATATTTCCTTTTACCCCATAGCCCTCTATGGGCTTCCAAATATCCCTTTGAAAATTCCACAAGAACAGCCTTAGCGAAAGGCTTCTTGAAGGGAAAGATGTAACTCTGTGAGATGAATTCACAGAACACAGAGCAGTTTCTCAGAAAGCTTCTTTCCAGTTTTGAACGGAAGATATTTCCTTTTTCCAAATAGCCGTCTATGGGCTTCCAAATATCCCTTTGCCAATTCCACAAGAACAGCCTTAGCGAAAGGCTGCTTTAAGGGAAAGATGTAACTCTGTGAGATGAATTCACAGAACACAGAGCAGTTTCTCAGAGAGCTTCTTTCCAGTTTTGAACGGAAGATATTTCCTTTTTCACCATAGCCCTCAATGGGCTTCCAAATATCCCTTTACCAATTCCACAAGAACATCCTTAGCGAAAGGCTGCTTGAAGGTAAAGATGAAACTCTGTGAGATGAATTCACAGAACACAGAGCAGTTTCTCAGAAAGCTTCTTTCCAGTTTTGAACGGAAGATATTTCCTTTTTCACCGTAGCCCTCTATGGACTTCCAAATATCCCTTTGCCAATTCCACAAGGACAGCCTTAGCGAAAGGCTTCTTGAAGGGAAAGATGTAACTCTGTGAGATGAATTCACAGAACACAGAGCAGTTTCTCAGAAAGCTTCTTTCCAGTTTTGAACGGAAGATATTTCCTTTTTCACCATAGCCCTCTACGGGCTTCCAAATATCCCTTTGCCAATTCCACAAGAACAGCCTTAGCGAAAGGCTGCTTGAAGGGAAAGATGTAACTCTGTGAGATGAATTCACAGAACACAGAGCAGTTTCTCAGAAAGCTTCTTTCCAGTTTTGAACGGAAGATATTTCCTTTTTCCCCATAGCCCTCTATGGGCTTCCAAATATCCCGTTGCCAATTCCACAAGAACAGCCTTAGCGAAAGGCTGCTTGAAGGGAAAGATGTAACTCTGTGTGATGAATTCACAGAACACAGAGCAGTTTCTCAGAAAGCTTCTTTCCAGTTTTGAACGGAAGATATTTCCTTTTTCCCCATAGCCCTCTATGGGCTTCCAAATATCCCTTTGCCAATTCCACAAGAACATCCTTAGCGAAAGGCTGCTTGAAGGGAAAGATGTAACTCTGTGAGATGAATTCACAGAACACAGAGCAGTTTCTCAGAAAGCTTCTTTCCAGTTTTGAACGGAAGATATTTCCTTTTTCACCATAGCCATCTATGGGCTTCCAAATATCCCTTTGCCAATTCCACAAGAATATCCTTAGCGAAAGGCTGCTTGAAGGTAAAGATGTAACTCTGTCAGATGAATTCACAGAAGACAGAGAAGTTTCTCAGAAAGCTTCTTTCCAGTTTGGAACGGAAGATATTTCCTTTTTCACCGTAGCCCTCTATGGGCTTCCAAATATCCCTTTGCCAATTCCACAAGAACAGCCTTAGCGATAGGCTGCTTGAAGGGAAAGATGTAACTCTGTGAGATGAATTCACAGAACACAGAGCAGTTTCTCAGAAATCTTCTTTCCAGTTTTGAACGGAAGATATTTCCTTTTTCACCGTAGCCCTCTATGGGCTTCCAAATATCCCTTTGCCAATTCCACAAGAACAGCCTTAGCGAAAGGCTTTTTGAAGGGAAAGATGTAACACTGTGAGATGAATTCACAGAACACAGAGCAGTTTCTCAGAAAGCTTCTTTCCAGTTTTGAACGGAAGATATTTCCTTTTTCACTGTAGCCCTCTAAGGGCTTCCAAATATCCCTTTGCCAATTCCACAAGAACAGCCTTAGCGAAAGGCTTCTTGAAGGGAAAGATGTAACTCTGTGAGATGAATTCACAGAACACAGAGAAGTTATTCAGAAAGCTTCTTTCCAGTTTTGAACGGAAGATATTTCCTTTTTCCCCATAGCCCTCTATGGGCTTCAAAATATCCCTTTGCGAATTCCAGAAGAACAGCCTTAGCGAAAGGCTGCTTGAAGGGAAAGATGTAACTCTGTGAGATGAATTCACAGAACACAGAGAAGTTTCTCAGAAAGCTTCTTTCCAGTTTTGAACGGAAGATATTTCCTTTTTCCACACAGCCCTCTATGGGCTTCCAAATATCCCTTTGCCAATTCCACAAGAACAGCCTTAGCGAAAGGCTGCTTGAACTGAAAGATGTAACTCTGTGAGATGAATTCACAGAACACAGAGCAGTTTCTCAGAAAGCTTCTTTCCAGTTTTGAACGGAAGATATTTCCTTTTACCCCATAGCCCTCTATGGGCTGCCAAATATCCCTTTGAAAATTCCACAAGAACAGCCTTAGCGAAAGGCTGCTTGAAGGGAAAGATGTAACTCTGTGAGATGAATTCACAGAACACAGAGCAGTTTCTCAGAAAGTTTCTTTCCAGTTTTGAACGGAAGATATTTCCTTTTTCACTGTAGCCCTCTATGGGCTTCCAAATATCCCTTTGCCAATTCCACAAGAACAGCCTTAGCGAAAGGCTTCTTGAAGGGAAAGATGTAACTCTGTGAGATGAATTCACACAACACAGAGCAGTTTCTCAGAAAGCTTCTTTCCAGTTTTGAACGGAAAGTATTTCCTTTTTTACTGTAGCCCTCTACGGGCTTCCAAATATCCCTTTGCCAATTCCACAAGAACAGCCTTAGCGAAAGGCTGCTTGAAGGGAAAGATGTAACTCTGTGAGATGAATTCACAGAACACAGAGCAGTTTCTCAGAAACCTTCTTTCCAGTTTTGAACGGAAGATATTTCCTTTTTCACCATAGCCCTCTATGGGCTTCCAAATATCCCTTTGCCAATTCCACAAGAACAGCCTTAGCGAAAGGCTGCTTGAAGGGAAAGATGTAACTCTGTGAGATGAATTCACAGAACACAGAGCAGTTTCTCAGAAAGCTTCTTTCCAGTTTTGAACGGAAGATATTTCCTTTTTCACTGTAGCCCTCTACGGGCTTCCAAATATCCCTTTGCCCATTCCACAAGAACAGCCTTAGCGAAAGGCTGCTTGATGGGAAAGATGTAACTCTGTGAGATGAATTCACAGAACACAGAGAAGTTTCTCAGAAAGCTTCTTTCCAGTTTTGAACGGAAGATATTTCCTTTTTCCCCATAGCCCTCTATGGGCTTCCAAATATCCCTTTGCCAATTCCACAAGAACAGCCTTAGCGAAAGGCTGCTTGAACTGAAAGATGTAACTCTGTGAGATGAATTCACAGAACACAGAGCAGTTTCTCAGAAAGCTTCTTTCCAGTTTTGAACGGAAGATATTTCATTTTACCCCATAGCCCTCTATGGGCTTCCAAATATCCCTTTGAAAATTCCCCAAGAACAGCCTTAGCGAAAGGCTTCTTGAAGGGAAAGATGTAACTCTGTGAGATGAATTCACAGAACACAGAGCAGTTTCTCAGAAAGCTTCTTTCCAGTTTTGAACGGAAGATATTTCCTTTTTCCAAATAGCCATCTATGGGCTTCCAAATATCCCTTTGCCAATTCCACAAGAACAGCCTTAGCGAAAGGCTGCTTTAAGGGAAAGATGTAACTCTGTGAGATGAATTCACAGAACACAGAGCAGTTTCTCAGAGAGCTTCTTTCCAGTTTTGAACGGAAGATATTTCCTTTTTCACCATAGCCCTCAATGGGCTTCCAAATATCCCTTTACCAATTCCACAAGAACATCCTTATCGAAAGGCTGCTTGAAGGTAAAGATGAAACTCTGTGAGATGAATTCACAGAACACAGAGCAGTTTCTCAGAAAGCTTCTTTCCAGTTTTGAACGGAAGATATTTCCTTTTTCACCGTAGCCCTCTATGGACTTCCAAATATCCCTTTGCCAATTCCACAAGGACAGCCTTAGCGAAAGGCTTCTTGAAGGGAAAGATGTAACTCTGTGAGATGAATTCACAGAACACAGAGCAGTTTCTCAGAAAGCTTCTTTCCAGTTTTGAACGGAAGATATTTCCTTTTTCACCATAGCCCTCTACGGGCTTCCAAATATCCCTTTGCCAATTCCACAAGAACAGCCTTAGCGAAAGGCTGCTTGAAGGGAAAGATGTAACTCTGTGAGATGAATTCACAGAACACAGAGCAGTTTCTCAGAAAGCTTCTTTCCAGTTTTGAACGGAAGATATTTCCTTTTTCACCATAGCCCTCTATGGGCTTCCAAATATCCCTTTGCCAATTCCACAAGAATATCCTTAGCGAAAGGCTGCTTGAAGGTAAAGATGTAACTCTGTCAGATGAATTCACAGAAGACAGAGAAGTTTCTCAGAAAGCTTCTTTCCAGTTTTGAACGGAAGATATTTCCTTTTTCACCGTAGCCCTCTATGGGCTTCCAAATATCCCTTTGCCAATTCCACAAGAACAGCCTTAGCGAAAGGCTTTTTGAAGGGAAAGATGTAACTCTGTGAGATGAATTCACAGAACACAGAGCAGTTTCTCAGAAAGCTTCTTTCCAGTTTTGAACGGAAGATATTTCCTTTTTCACTGTAGCCCTCTATGGGCTTCCAAATATCCCTTTGCCAATTCCACAAGAACAGCCTTAGCGAAAGGCTGCTTGAAGGGAAAGATGTAACTCTGTGAGATGAATTCACAGAACACAGAGAAGTTTCTCAGAAAGCTTCTTTCCAGTTTTGAACGGAAGATATTTCCTTTTTCACCATAGCCCTCTATGGGCTTCCAAATATCCCTTTGCCAATTCCACAAGAACAGCCTTAGCGAAAGGCTGCTTGAAGGGAAAGATGTAACTCTGTGAGATGAATTCACAGAACACAGAGAAGTTTCTCAGAAAGCTTCTTTCCAGTTTTGAACGGAAGATATTTCCTTTTTCACTGTAGCCCTCTACGGGCTTCCAAATATCCCTTTGCCAATTCCACAAGAACAGCCTTAGCGAAAGGCTTCTTGAAGGGAAACATGTAACTCTGTGAGATGAATTCACAGAACACAGAGCAGTTTCTCAGAAAGCTTCTTTCCAGTTTTGAACGGAAGATATTTCCTTTTTCCCCATAGCCCTCTATGGGCTTCCAAATATCCCGTTGCCAATTCCACAAGAACAGCCTTAGCGAAAGGCTGCTTGAAGGGAAACATGTAACTCTGTGAGATGAATTCACAGAACACAGAGCAGTTTCTCAGAAAGCTTCTTTCCAGTTTTGAACGGAAGATATTTCCATTTTCCCCATAGCCCTCTATGGGCTTCCAAATATCCCTTTGCCAATTCCACAAGAACAGCCTTAGCGAAAGGCTGCTTGAAGGGAAAGATGTAACTCTGTGAGATGAATTCACAGAACACAGAGCAGTTTCTCAGAAAGCTTCTTTCCAGTTTTGAACGGAAGGTATTTCCTTTTTCCCCATAGCCCTCTATGGGCTTCCAAATATCCCGTTGCCAATTCCACAAGAACAGCCTTAGCGAAAGGCTGCTTGAAGGGAAAGATGTAACTCTGTGAGATGAATTCACAGAACACAGAGCAGTTTCTCAGAGAGCTTCTTTCCAGTTTTGAACGGAAGATATTTCCTTTTTCCCCATAGCCCTCTATGGGCTTCCAAATATCCCGTTGCCAATTCCACAAGAACAGCCTTAGCGAAAGGCTGCTTGAAGGGAAACATGTAACTCTGTGAGATGAATTCACAGAACACAGAGCAGTTTCTCAGAAAGCTTCTTTCCAGTTTTGAACGGAAGATATTTCCTTTTTCCAAATAGCCGTCTATGGGCTTCCAAATATCCCTTTGCCAATTCCACAAGAACAGCCTTAGCGAAAGGCTGCTTGAAGGGAAAGATGTAACTCTGTGAGATGAATTCACAGAACACAGAGCAGTTTCTCAGAAAGCTTCTTTCCAGTTTTGAACGGAAGATATTTCCTTTTTCCCTATAGCCCTCTATGGGCTTCCAAATATCCCGTTGCCAATTCCACAAGAACAGCCTTAGCGAAAGGCTTCTTGAAGGGAAAGATGTAACTCTGTGAGATGAATTCACAGAACACAGAGAAGTTTCTCAGAAAGCTTCTTTCCAGTTTTGAACGGAAGACATTTCCTTTTTCCCCATAGCCCTCTATGGGCTTCAAAATATCCCTTTGCCAATTCCAGAAGAACAGCCTTAGCGAAAGGCTGCTTGAAGGGAAAGATGTAACTCTGTGAGATGAATTCACAGAACACAGAGAAGTTTCTCAGAAAGCTTCTTTCCAGTTATGAACGGAAGATATTTCCTTTTTCACCATAGCCCTCTATGGGCTTCCAAATATCCCTTTGCCAATTCCACAAGAACAGCCTTAGCGAAAGGCTGCTTGAAGGGAAAGATGTAACTCTGTGAGATGAATTCACAGAACACAGAGCAGTTTCTCAGAAATCTTCTTTCCAGTTTTGAACGGAAGATATTTCCTCTTCCACCATAGCCCTCTATGGGCTTCCAAATATCCCTTTGCCAATTCCACAAGAACAGCCTTAGCGAAATGCTGCTTGAAGGGACAGATGTAACTCTGTGAGATGAATTCACAGAACACAGAGAAGTTTCTCAGAAAGCTTCTTTCCAGTTTTGAACGGAAGATATTTCCTTTTTCACTGTAGCCCTCTATGGGCTTCCAAATATCCCTTTGCCAATTCCACAAGAACAGCATTAGCGAAAGGCTGCTTGAACTGAAAGATGTAACTCTGTGAGATGAATTCACAGAACACAGAGCAGTTTCTCAGAAAGCTTCTTTCCAGTTTTGAACGGAAGATATTTCCTTTTACCCCATAGCCCTCTATGGGCTTCGAAATATCCCTTTGAATATTCCACAAGAACAGCCTTAGCGAAAGGCTTCTTGAAGGGAAAGATGTAACTCTGTGAGATGAATTCACAGAACACAGAGCAGTTTCTCAGAAAGCTTCTTTCCAATTTTGAACGGAAGATATTTCCTTTTTCACTGTAGCCCTCTATGGTCTTCCAAATATCCCTTTGCCAATTCCACAAGAACAGCCTTAGCGAAAGGCTTCTTGAAGGGAAAGATGTAACTCTGTGAGATGAATTCACAAAACACAGAGCAGTTTCTCAGAAAGCTTCTTTCCAGTTTTGAATGGAAGGTATTTCCTTTTTCACTGTAGCCCTCTACAGGCTTCCAAATATCCCTTTGCCAATTCCACAAGAACAGCCTTAGCGAAAGGCTGCTTGAAGGGAAAGAAGTAACTCTGTGAGATGAATTCACAGAACACAGAGCAGTTTCTCAGAAATCTTCTTTCCAGGTTTGAACGGAAGATATTTCCTTTTTCACCATAGCCCTCTATGGGCTTCCAAATATCCCTTTGCCAATTCCACAAGAAGAGCCTTAGCGAAAGGCTTCTTGAAGGGAAAGATGTAACTCTGTGAGATGAATTCACAGAACACGGAGCAGTTTCTCAGAAAGCTTCTTTCCAGTTTTGAACGGAAGATATTTCCTTTTTCCCCATAGCCGTCTATGGGCTTCCAAATATACCGTTGCCAATTCCACAAGAACAGCCTTAGCGAAAGGCTGCTTGAAGGGAAAGATGTAACTCGGTGAGATGAATTCACAGAACACAGAGCAGTTTCTCAGAAAGCTTCTTTCCAGTTTGGACCGGAAGATATTTCCTTTTTCACCATAGCCCTCTACGGGCTTCCAAATATCCCTTTGCCAATTCCACAAGAACAGCCTTAGCGAAAGGCTGCTTGAAGGGAAAGATGTAACTCTGTGAGATGAATTCACAGAACACAGAGCAGTTTCTCAGAAAGCTTCTATCCAGTTTTGAACGGAAGATATTTCCTTTTTCCCCATAGCCCTCTATGGGCTTCCAAATATCCCTTTGCCAATTCCACAAGAATATCCTTAGCGAAAGGCTGCTTGAAGGTAAAGATGTAACTCTGTCAGATGAATTCACAGAAGACAGAGAAGTTTCTCAGAAAGCTTCTTTCCAGTTTTGAACGGAAGATATTTCCTTTTTCACCGTAGCCCTCTATGGGCTTCCAAATATCCCTTTGCCAATTCCACAAGAACAGCCTTAGCGAAAGGCTGCTTGAAGGGAAAGATGTAACTCTGTGAGATGAATTCACAGAACACAGAGCAGTTTCTCAGAAATCTTCTTTCCAGTTTTGAACGGAAGATATTTCCTTTTTCACCGTAGCCCTCTATGGGCTTCCAAATATCCCTTTGCCAATTCCACAAGAACAGCCTTAGCGAAAGGCTTCTTGAAGGGAAAGATGTAACTCTGTGAGATGAATTCACAGAACACAGAGCAGTTTCTCAGAAAGCTTCTTTCCAGTTTTGAACGGAAGATATTTCCTTTTTCACCGTAGCCCTCTATGGGCTTCCAAATATCCCTTTGCCAATTCCACAAGAACAGCCTTAGCGAAAGGCTTCTTGAAGGGAAAGATGTAACTCTGTGAGATGAATTCACGGAACACAGAGAAGTTTCTCAGAAAGCTTCTTTCCAGTTTTGAACGGAAGATATTTCCTTTTTCCCCATAGCCCTCTATGGGCTTCCAAATATCCCTTTGCCAATTCCACAAGAACAGCCTCAGCGAAAGGCTGCTTGAACTGAAAGATGTAACTCTGTGAGATGAATTCACAGAACACAGAGCAGTTTCTCAGAAAGCTTCTTTCCAGTTTTGAACGGAAGATATTTCCTTTTACCCCATAGCCCTCTATGGGCTGCCAAATATCCCTTTGAAAATTCCACAAGAACAGCCTTAGCGAAAGGCTGCTTGAAGGGAAAGATGTAACTCTGTGAGATGAATTCACAGAACACAGAGCAGTTTCTCAGAAAGTTTCTTTCCAGTTTTGAACGGAAGATATTTCCTTTTTCACTGTAGCCCTCTATGGGATTCCAAATATCCCTTTGCCAATTCCACAAGAACAGCCTTAGCGAAAGGCTTCTTGAAGGGAAAGATGTAACTCTGTGAGATGAATTCACAAAACACAGAGCAGTTTCTCAGAAAGCTTCTTTCCAGTTTTGAACGGAAAGTATTTCCTTTTTTACTGTAGCCCTCTACGGGCTTCCAAATATCCCTTTGCCAATTCCACAAGAACAGCCTTAGCGAAAGGCTGCTTGAAGGGAAAGATGTAACTCTGTGAGATGAATTCACAGAACACAGAGCAGTTTCTCAGAAAGCTTCTTTCCAGTTTTGAACGGAAGATATTTCCTTTTTCACCATAGCCCTCTATGGGCTTCCAAATATCCCTTTGCCAATTCCACAAGAACAGCCTTAGCGAAAGGTTGCTTGAAGGGAAAGATGTAACTCTGTGAGATGAATTCACAGAACACAGAGCAGTTTCTCAGAAAGCTTCTTTCCAGTTTTGAACGGAAGATATTTCCTTTTTCACTGTAGCCCTCTACGGGCTTCCAAATATCCCTTTGCCCATTCCACAAGAACAGCCTTAGCGAAAGGCTGCTTGAAGGGAAAGATGTAACTCTGTGAGATGAATTCACAGAACACAGAGAAGTTTCTCAGAAAGCTTCTTTCCAGTTTTGAACGGAAGATATTTCCTTTTTCACCATAGCCCTCTATGGGCTTCCAAATATCCCTTTGCCAATTCCACAAGAACAGCCTTAGCGAAAGGCTGCTTGAACTGAAAGATGTAACTCTGTGAGATGAATTCACAGAACACAGAGCAGTTTCTCAGAAAGCTTCTTTCCAGTTTTGAACGGAAGATATTTCCTTTTACCCCATAGCCCTCTATGGGCTTCCAAATATCCCTTTGAAAATTCCACAAGAACAGCCTTAGCGAAAGGCTTCTTGAAGGGAAAGATGTAACTCTGTGAGATGAATTCACAGAACACAGAGCAGTTTCTCAGAAAGCTTCTTTCCAGTTTTGAACGGAAGATATTTCCTTTTTCCAAATAGCCGTCTATGGGCTTCCAAATATCCCTTTGCCAATTCCACAAGAACAGCCTTAGCGAAAGGCTGCTTTAAGGGAAAGATGTAACTCTGTGAGATGAATTCACAGAACACAGAGCAGTTTCTCAGAGAGCTTCTTTCCAGTTTTGAACGGAAGATATTTCCTTTTTCACCATAGCCCTCAATGGGCTTCCAAATATCCCTTTACCAATTCCACAAGAACATCCTTAGCGAAAGGCTGCTTGAAGGTAAAGATGAAACTCTGTGAGATGAATTCACAGAACACAGAGCAGTTTCTCAGAAAGCTTCTTTCCAGTTTTGAACGGAAGATATTTCCTTTTTCACCGTAGCCCTCTATGGACTTCCAAATATCCCTTTGCCAATTCCACAAGGACAGCCTTAGCGAAAGGCTTCTTGAAGGGAAAGATGTAACTCTGTGAGATGAATTCACAGAACACAGAGCAGTTTCTCAGAAAGCTTCTTTCCAGTTTTGAACGGAAGATATTTCCTTTTTCACCATAGCCCTCTACGGGCTTCCAAATATCCCTTTGCCAATTCCACAAGAACAGCCTTAGCGAAAGGCTGCTTGAAGGGAAAGATGTAACTCTGTGAGATGAATTCACAGAACACAGAGCAGTTTCTCAGAAAGCTTCTTTCCAGTTTTGAACGGAAGATATTTCCTTTTTCCCCATAGCCCTCTATGGGCTTCCAAATATCCCGTTGCCAATTCCACAAGAACAGCCTTAGCGAAAGGCTGCTTGAAGGGAAAGATGTAACTCTGTGTGATGAATTCACAGAACACAGAGCAGTTTCTCAGAAAGCTTCTTTCCAGTTTTGAACGGAAGATATTTCCTTTTTCCCCATAGCCCTCTATGGGCTTCCAAATATCCCTTTGCCAATTCCACAAGAACATCCTTAGCGAAAGGCTGCATGAAGGGAAAGATGTAACTCTGTGAGATGAATTCACAGAACACAGAGCAGTTTCTCAGAAAGCTTCTTTCCAGTTTTGAACGGAAGATATTTCCTTTTTCACCATAGCCATCTATGGGCTTCCAAATATCCCTTTGCCAATTCCACAAGAATATCCTTAGCGAAAGGCTGCTTGAAGGTAAAGATGTAACTCTGTCAGATGAATTCACAGAAGACAGAGAAGTTTCTCAGAAAGCTTCTTTCCAGTTTGGAACGGAAGATATTTCCTTTTTCACCGTAGCCCTCTATGGGCTTCCAAATATCCCTTTGCCAATTCCACAAGAACAGCCTTAGCGATAGGCTGCTTGAAGGGAAAGATGTAACTCTGTGAGATGAATTCACAGAACACAGAGCAGTTTCTCAGAAATCTTCTTTCCAGTTTTGAACGGAAGATATTTCCTTTTTCACCGTAGCCCTCTATGGGCTTCCAAATATCCCTTTGCCAATTCCACAAGAACAGCCTTAGCGAAAGGCTTTTTGAAGGGAAAGATGTAACTCTGTGAGATGAATTCACAGAACACAGAGCAGTTTCTCAGAAAGCTTCTTTCCAGTTTTGAACGGAAGATATTTCCTTTTTCACTGTAGCCCTCTAAGGGCTTCCAAATATCCCTTTGCCAATTCCACAAGAACAGCCTTAGCGAAAGGCTTCTTGAAGGGAAAGATGTAACTCTGTGAGATGAATTCACAGAACACAGAGAAGTTATTCAGAAAGCTTCTTTCCAGTTTTGAACGGAAGATATTTCCTTTTTCCCCATAGCCCTCTATGGGCTTCAAAATATCCCTTTGCGAATTCCAGAAGAACAGCCTTAGCGAAAGGCTGCTTGAAGGGAAAGATGTAACTCTGTGAGATGAATTCACAGAACACAGAGAAGTTTCTCAGAAAGCTTCTTTCCAGTTTTGAACGGAAGATATTTCCTTTTTCCACATAGCCCTCTATGGGCTTCCAAATATCCCTTTGCCAATTCCACAAGAACAGCCTTAGCGAAAGGCTGCTTGAACTGAAAGATGTAACTCTGTGAGATGAATTCACAGAACACAGAGCAGTTTCTCAGAAAGCTTCTTTCCAGTTTTGAACGGAAGATATTTCCTTTTTCACCATAGCCCTCTATGGGCTTCCAAATATCCCTTTGCCAATTCCACAAGAACAGCCTTAGCGAAAGGCTGCTTGAAGGGAAAGATGTAACTCTGTGAGATGAATTCACAGAACACAGAGCAGTTTCTCAGAAAGCTTCTTTCCAGTTTTGAACGGAAGATATTTCCTTTTTCACTGTAGCCCTCTACGGGCTTCCAAATATCCCTTTGCCCATTCCACAAGAACAGCCTTAGCGAAAGGCTGCTTGATGGGAAAGATGTAACTCTGTGAGATGAATTCACAGAACACAGAGAAGTTTCTCAGAAAGCTTCTTTCCAGTTTTGAACGGAAGATATTTCCTTTTTCCCCATAGCCCTCTATGGGCTTCCAAATATCCCTTTGCCAATTCCACAAGAACAGCCTTAGCGAAAGGCTGCTTGAACTGAAAGATGTAACTCTGTGAGATGAATTCACAGAACACAGAGCAGTTTCTCAGAAAGCTTCTTTCCAGTTTTGAACGGAAGATATTTCATTTTACCCCATAGCCCTCTATGGGCTTCCAAATATCCCTTTGAAAATTCCCCAAGAACAGCCTTAGCGAAAGGCTTCTTGAAGGGAAAGATGTAACTCTGTGAGATGAATTCACAGAACACAGAGCAGTTTCTCAGAAAGCTTCTTTCCAGTTTTGAACGGAAGATATTTCCTTTTTCCAAATAGCCATCTATGGGCTTCCAAATATCCCTTTGCCAATTCCACAAGAACAGCCTTAGCGAAAGGCTGCTTTAAGGGAAAGATGTAACTCTGTGAGATGAATTCACAGAACACAGAGCAGTTTCTCAGAGAGCTTCTTTCCAGTTTTGAACGGAAGATATTTCCTTTTTCACCATAGCCCTCAATGGGCTTCCAAATATCCCTTTACCAATTCCACAAGAACATCCTTATCGAAAGGCTGCTTGAAGGTAAAGATGAAACTCTGTGAGATGAATTCACAGAACACAGAGCAGTTTCTCAGAAAGCTTCTTTCCAGTTTTGAACGGAAGATATTTCCTTTTTCACCGTAGCCCTCTATGGACTTCCAAATATCCCTTTGCCAATTCCACAAGGACAGCCTTAGCGAAAGGCTTCTTGAAGGGAAAGATGTAACTCTGTGAGATGAATTCACAGAACACAGAGCAGTTTCTCAGAAAGCTTCTTTCCAGTTTTGAACGGAAGATATTTCCTTTTTCACCATAGCCCTCTACGGGCTTCCAAATATCCCTTTGCCAATTCCACAAGAACAGCCTTAGCGAAAGGCTGCTTGAAGGGAAAGATGTAACTCTGTGAGATGAATTCACAGAACACAGAGCAGTTTCTCAGAAAGCTTCTTTCCAGTTTTGAACGGAAGATATTTCCTTTTTCACCATAGCCCTCTATGGGCTTCCAAATATCCCTTTGCCAATTCCACAAGAATATCCTTAGCGAAAGGCTGCTTGAAGGTAAAGATGTAACTCTGTCAGATGAATTCACAGAAGACAGAGAAGTTTCTCAGAAAGCTTCTTTCCAGTTTTGAACGGAAGATATTTCCTTTTTCACCGTAGCCCTCTATGGGCTTCCAAATATCCCTTTGCCAATTCCACAAGAACAGCCTTAGCGAAAGGCTTTTTGAAGGGAAAGATGTAACTCTGTGAGATGAATTCACAGAACACAGAGCAGTTTCTCAGAAAGCTTCTTTCCAGTTTTGAACGGAAGATATTTCCTTTTTCACTGTAGCCCTCTATGGGCTTCCAAATATCCCTTTGCCAATTCCACAAGAACAGCCTTAGCGAAAGGCTGCTTGAAGGGAAAGATGTAACTCTGTGAGATGAATTCACAGAACACAGAGAAGTTTCTCAGAAAGCTTCTTTCCAGTTTTGAACGGAAGATATTTCCTTTTTCACCATAGCCCTCTATGGGCTTCCAAATATCCCTTTGCCAATTCCACAAGAACAGCCTTAGCGAAAGGCTGCTTGAAGGGAAAGATGTAACTCTGTGAGATGAATTCACAGAACACAGAGAAGTTTCTCAGAAAGCTTCTTTCCAGTTTTGAACGGAAGATATTTCCTTTTTCACTGTAGCCCTCTACGGGCTTCCAAATATCCCTTTGCCAATTCCACAAGAACAGCCTTAGCGAAAGGCTTCTTGAAGGGAAACATGTAACTCTGTGAGATGAATTCACAGAACACAGAGCAGTTTCTCAGAAAGCTTCTTTCCAGTTTTGAACGGAAGATATTTCCTTTTTCCCCATAGCCCTCTATGGGCTTCCAAATATCCCGTTGCCAATTCCACAAGAACAGCCTTAGCGAAAGGCTGCTTGAAGGGAAACATGTAACTCTGTGAGATGAATTCACAGAACACAGAGCAGTTTCTCAGAAAGCTTCTTTCCAGTTTTGAACGGAAGATATTTCCATTTTCCCCATAGCCCTCTATGGGCTTCCAAATATCCCTTTGCCAATTCCACAAGAACAGCCTTAGCGAAAGGCTGCTTGAAGGGAAAGATGTAACTCTGTGAGATGAATTCACAGAACACAGAGCAGTTTCTCAGAAAGCTTCTTTCCAGTTTTGAACGGAAGGTATTTCCTTTTTCCCCATAGCCCTCTATGGGCTTCCAAATATCCCGTTGCCAATTCCACAAGAACAGCCTTAGCGAAAGGCTGCTTGAAGGGAAAGATGTAACTCTGTGAGATGAATTCACAGAACACAGAGCAGTTTCTCAGAGAGCTTCTTTCCAGTTTTGAACGGAAGATATTTCCTTTTTCCCCATAGCCCTCTATGGGCTTCCAAATATCCCGTTGCCAATTCCACAAGAACAGCCTTAGCGAAAGGCTGCTTGAAGGGAAACATGTAACTCTGTGAGATGAATTCACAGAACACAGAGCAGTTTCTCAGAAAGCTTCTTTCCAGTTTTGAACGGAAGATATTTCCTTTTTCCAAATAGCCGTCTATGGGCTTCCAAATATCCCTTTGCCAATTCCACAAGAACAGCCTTAGCGAAAGGCTGCTTGAAGGGAAAGATGTAACTCTGTGAGATGAATTCACAGAACACAGAGCAGTTTCTCAGAAAGCTTCTTTCCAGTTTTGAACGGAAGATATTTCCTTTTTCCCTATAGCCCTCTATGGGCTTCCAAATATCCCGTTGCCAATTCCACAAGAACAGCCTTAGCGAAAGGCTTCTTGAAGGGAAAGATGTAACTCTGTGAGATGAATTCACAGAACACAGAGAAGTTTCTCAGAAAGCTTCTTTCCAGTTTTGAACGGAAGACATTTCCTTTTTCCCCATAGCCCTCTATGGGCTTCAAAATATCCCTTTGCCAATTCCAGAAGAACAGCCTTAGCGAAAGGCTGCTTGAAGGGAAAGATGTAACTCTGTGAGATGAATTCACAGAACACAGAGAAGTTTCTCAGAAAGCTTCTTTCCAGTTATGAACGGAAGATATTTCCTTTTTCACCATAGCCCTCTATGGGCTTCCAAATATCCCTTTGCCAATTCCACAAGAACAGCCTTAGCGAAAGGCTGCTTGAAGGGAAAGATGTAACTCTGTGAGATGAATTCACAGAACACAGAGCAGTTTCTCAGAAATCTTCTTTCCAGTTTTGAACGGAAGATATTTCCTCTTCCACCATAGCCCTCTATGGGCTTCCAAATATCCCTTTGCCAATTCCACAAGAACAGCCTTAGCGAAATGCTGCTTGAAGGGACAGATGTAACTCTGTGAGATGAATTCACAGAACACAGAGAAGTTTCTCAGAAAGCTTCTTTCCAGTTTTGAACGGAAGATATTTCCTTTTTCACTGTAGCCCTCTATGGGCTTCCAAATATCCCTTTGCCAATTCCACAAGAACAGCATTAGCGAAAGGCTGCTTGAACTGAAAGATGTAACTCTGTGAGATGAATTCACAGAACACAGAGCAGTTTCTCAGAAAGCTTCTTTCCAGTTTTGAACGGAAGATATTTCCTTTTACCCCATAGCCCTCTATGGGCTTCGAAATATCCCTTTGAATATTCCACAAGAACAGCCTTAGCGAAAGGCTTCTTGAAGGGAAAGATGTAACTCTGTGAGATGAATTCACAGAACACAGAGCAGTTTCTCAGAAAGCTTCTTTCCAATTTTGAACGGAAGATATTTCCTTTTTCACTGTAGCCCTCTATGGTCTTCCAAATATCCCTTTGCCAATTCCACAAGAACAGCCTTAGCGAAAGGCTTCTTGAAGGGAAAGATGTAACTCTGTGAGATGAATTCACAAAACACAGAGCAGTTTCTCAGAAAGCTTCTTTCCAGTTTTGAATGGAAGGTATTTCCTTTTTCACTGTAGCCCTCTACAGGCTTCCAAATATCCCTTTGCCAATTCCACAAGAACAGCCTTAGCGAAAGGCTGCTTGAAGGGAAAGAAGTAACTCTGTGAGATGAATTCACAGAACACAGAGCAGTTTCTCAGAAATCTTCTTTCCAGGTTTGAACGGAAGATATTTCCTTTTTCACCATAGCCCTCTATGGGCTTCCAAATATCCCTTTGCCAATTCCACAAGAAGAGCCTTAGCGAAAGGCTTCTTGAAGGGAAAGATGTAACTCTGTGAGATGAATTCACAGAACACGGAGCAGTTTCTCAGAAAGCTTCTTTCCAGTTTTGAACGGAAGATATTTCCTTTTTCCCCATAGCCGTCTATGGGCTTCCAAATATACCGTTGCCAATTCCACAAGAACAGCCTTAGCGAAAGGCTGCTTGAAGGGAAAGATGTAACTCGGTGAGATGAATTCACAGAACACAGAGCAGTTTCTCAGAAAGCTTCTTTCCAGTTTGGACCGGAAGATATTTCCTTTTTCACCATAGCCCTCTACGGGCTTCCAAATATCCCTTTGCCAATTCCACAAGAACAGCCTTAGCGAAAGGCTGCTTGAAGGGAAAGATGTAACTCTGTGAGATGAATTCACAGAACACAGAGCAGTTTCTCAGAAAGCTTCTATCCAGTTTTGAACGGAAGATATTTCCTTTTTCCCCATAGCCCTCTATGGGCTTCCAAATATCCCTTTGCCAATTCCACAAGAATATCCTTAGCGAAAGGCTGCTTGAAGGTAAAGATGTAACTCTGTCAGATGAATTCACAGAAGACAGAGAAGTTTCTCAGAAAGCTTCTTTCCAGTTTTGAACGGAAGATATTTCCTTTTTCACCGTAGCCCTCTATGGGCTTCCAAATATCCCTTTGCCAATTCCACAAGAACAGCCTTAGCGAAAGGCTGCTTGAAGGGAAAGATGTAACTCTGTGAGATGAATTCACAGAACACAGAGCAGTTTCTCAGAAATCTTCTTTCCAGTTTTGAACGGAAGATATTTCCTTTTTCACCGTAGCCCTCTATGGGCTTCCAAATATCCCTTTGCCAATTCCACAAGAACAGCCTTAGCGAAAGGCTTCTTGAAGGGAAAGATGTAACTCTGTGAGATGAATTCACAGAACACAGAGCAGTTTCTCAGAAAGCTTCTTTCCAGTTTTGAACGGAAGATATTTCCTTTTTCACTGTAGCCCTCTATGGGCTTCCAAATATCCCTTTGCCAATTCCACAAGAACAGCCTTAGCGAAAGGCTTCTTGAAGGGAAAGATGTAACTCTGTGAGATGAATTCACGGAACACAGAGAAGTTTCTCAGAAAGCTTCTTTCCAGTTTTGAACGGAAGATATTTCCTTTTTCCCCATAGCCCTCTATGGGCTTCAAAATATCCCTTTGCCAATTCCAGAAGAACAGCCTTAGCGAAAGGCTGCTTGAAGGGAAAGATGTAACTCTGTGAGATGAATTCACAGAACACAGAGAAGTTTCTCAGAAAGCTTCTTTCCAGTTTTGAACGGAAGATATTTCCTTTTTCCCCATAGCCCTCTATGGGCTTCCAAATATCCCTTTGCCAATTCCACAAGAACAGCCTTAGCGAAAGGCTGCTTGAAGGGAAAGATGTAACTCTGTGAGATGAATTCACAGAACACAGAGAAGTTTCTCAGAAATCTTCTTTCCAGTTTTGAACGGAAGATATTTCCTTTTTCACCATAGCCCTCTATGGGCTTCCAAATATCCCTTTGCCAATTCCACAAGAACAGGCTTAGCGAAAGGCTGCTTGAAGGGAAAGATGTAACTCTGTGAGATGAATTCACAGAACACAGAGAAGTTTCTCAGAAAGCTTCTTTCCAGTTTTGAACGGAAGATATTTCCTTTTTCCCCATAGCCCTCTATGGGCTTCCAAATATCCCTTTGCCAATTCCACAAGAACAGCCTTAGCGAAAGGCTGCTTGAACTGAAAGATGTAACTCTGTGAGATGAATTCACAGAACACAGAGCAGTTTCTCAGAAAGCTTCTTTCCAGTTTTGAACGGAAGATATTTCCTTTTACCCCATAGCCCTCTATGGGCTTCCAAATATCCCTTTGAAAATTCCACAAGAACAGCCTTAGCGAAAGGCTTCTTGAAGGGAAAGATGTAACTGTGTGAGATGAATTCACAGAACACAGAGCAGTTTCTCAGAAAGCTTCTTTCCAGTTTTGAACGGAAGATATTTCCTTTTTCCAAATAGCCGTCTATGGGCTTCCAAATATCCCTTTGCCAATTCCACAAGAACAGCCTTAGCGAAAGGCTGCTTTAAGGGAAAGATGTAACTCTGTGAGATGAATTCACAGAACACAGAGCAGTTTCTCAGAGAGCTTCTTTCCAGTTTTGAACGGAAGATATTTCCTTTTTCACCATAGCCCTCAATGGGCTTCCAAATATCCCTTTACCTATTCCACAAGAACATCCTTAGCGAAAGGCTGCTTGAAGGTAAAGATGAAACTCTGTGAGATGAATTCACAGAACACAGAGCAGTTTCTCAGAAAGCTTCTTTCCAGTTTTGAACGGAAGATATTTCCTTTTTCACCGTAGCCCTCTATGGACTTCCAAATATCCCTTTGCCAATTCCACAAGGACAGCCTTAGCGAAAGGCTTCTTGAAGGGAAAGATGTAACTCTGTGAGATGAATTCACAGAACACAGAGCAGTTTCTCAGAAAGCTTCTTTCCAGTTTTGAACGGAAGATATTTCCTTTTTCACCGTAGCCCTCTATGGGCTTCCAAATATCCCTTTGCCAATTCCACAAGAACATCCTTAGCGAAAGGCTGCTTGAAGGGAAAGATGTAACTCTGTGAGATGAATTCACAGAACACAGAGCAGTTTCTCAGAAAGCTTCTTTCCAGTTTTGAACGGAAGATATTTCCTTTTTCACCATAGCCCTCTATGGGCTTCCAAATATCCCTTTGCCAATTCCACAAGAACAGCCTTAGCGAAAGGCTGCTTGAAGGGAAAGATGTAACTCTGTGAGATGAATTCACAGAACACAGAGAAGTTTCTCAGAAAGCTTCTTTCCAGTTTTGAACGGAAGATATTTCCTTTTTCCCCATAGCCCTCTATGGGCTTCCAAATATCCCTTTGCCAATTCCACAAGAACAGCCTCAGCGAAAGGCTGCTTGAACTGAAAGATGTAACTCTGTGAGATGAATTCACAGAACACAGAGCAGTTTCTCAGAAAGCTTCTTTCCAGTTTTGAACGGAAGATATTTCCTTTTACCCCATAGCCCTCTATGGGCTGCCAAATATCCCTTTGAAAATTCCACAAGAACAGCCTTAGCGAAAGGCTGCTTGAAGGGAAAGATGTAACTCTGTGAGATGAATTCACAGAACACAGAGCAGTTTCTCAGAAAGTTTCTTTCCAGTTTTGAACGGAAGATATTTCCTTTTTCACTGTAGCCCTCTATGGGATTCCAAATATCCCTTTGCCAATTCCACAAGAACAGCCTTAGCGAAAGGCTTCTTGAAGGGAAAGATGTAACTCTGTGAGATGAATTCACAAAACACAGAGCAGTTTCTCAGAAAGCTTCTTTCCAGTTTTGAACGGAAAGTATTTCCTTTTTTACTGTAGCCCTCCACGGGCTTCCAAATATCCCTTTGCCAATTCCACAAGAACAGCCTTAGCGAAAGGCTGCTTGAAGGGAAAGATGTAACTCTGTGAGATGAATTCACAGAACACAGAGCAGTTTCTCAGAAAGCTTCTTTCCAGTTTTGAACGGAAGATATTTCCTTTTTCACCATAGCCCTCTATGGGCTTCCAAATATCCCTTTGCCAATTCCACAAGAACAGCCTTAGCGAAAGGCTGCTTGAAGGGAAAGATGTAACTCTGTGAGATGAATTCACAGAACACAGAGCAGTTTCTCAGAAAGCTTCTTTCCAGTTTTGAACGGAAGATATTTCCTTTTTCACTGTAGCCCTCTACGGGCTTCCAAATATCCCTTTGCCCATTCCACAAGAACAGCCTTAGCGAAAGGCTGCTTGAAGGGAAAGATGTAACTCTGTGAGATGAATTCACAGAACACAGAGAAGTTTCTCAGAAAGCTTCTTTCCAGTTTTGAACGGAAGATATTTCCTTTTTCACCATAGCCCTCTATGGGCTTCCAAATATCCCTTTGCCAATTCCACAAGAACAGCCTTAGCGAAAGGCTGCTTGAACTCAAAGATGTAACTCTGTGAGATGAATTCACAGAACACAGAGCAGTTTCTCAGAAAGCTTCTTTCCAGTTTTGAACGGAAGATATTTCCTTTTACCCCATAGCCCTCTATGGGCTTCCAAATATCCCTTTGAAAATTCCACAAGAACAGCCTTAGCGAAAGGCTTCTTGAAGGGAAAGATGTAACTCTGTGAGATGAATTCACAGAACACAGAGCAGTTTCTCAGAAAGCTTCTTTCCAGTTTTGAACGGAAGATATTTCCTTTTTCCAAATAGCCGTCTATGGGCTTCCAAATATCCCTTTGCCAATTCCACAAGAACAGCCTTAGCGAAAGGCTGCTTTAAGGGAAAGATGTAACTCTGTGAGATGAATTCACAGAACACAGAGCAGTTTCTCAGAGAGCTTCTTTCCAGTTTTGAACGGAAGATATTTCCTTTTTCACCATAGCCCTCAATGGGCTTCCAAATATCCCTTTACCAATTCCACAAGAACATCCTTAGCGAAAGGCTGCTTGAAGGTAAAGATGAAACTCTGTGAGATGAATTCACAGAACACAGAGCAGTTTCTCAGAAAGCTTCTTTCCAGTTTTGAACGGAAGATATTTCCTTTTTCACCGTAGCCCTCTATGGACTTCCAAATATCCCTTTGCCAATTCCACAAGGACAGCCTTAGCGAAAGGCTTCTTGAAGGGAAAGATGTAACTCTGTGAGATGAATTCACAGAACACAGAGCAGTTTCTCAGAAAGCTTCTTTCCAGTTTTGAACGGAAGATATTTCCTTTTTCACCATAGCCCTCTACGGGCTTCCAAATATCCCTTTGCCAATTCCACAAGAACAGCCTTAGCGAAAGGCTGCTTGAAGGGAAAGATGTAACTCTGTGAGATGAATTCACAGAACACAGAGCAGTTTCTCAGAAAGCTTCTTTCCAGTTTTGAACGGAAGATATTTCCTTTTTCACCATAGCCCTCTATGGGCTTCCAAATATCCCTTTGCCAATTCCACAAGAATATCCTTAGCGAAAGGCTGCTTGAAGGTAAAGATGTAACTCTGTCAGATGAATTCACAGAAGACAGAGAAGTTTCTCAGAAAGCTTCTTTCCAGTTTTGAACGGAAGATATTTCCTTTTTCACCGTAGCCCTCTATGGGCTTCCAAATATCCCTTTGCCAATTCCACAAGAACAGCCTTAGCGAAAGGCTGCTTGAAGGGAAAGATGTAACTCTGTGAGATGAATTCACAGAACACAGAGCAGTTTCTCAGAAATCTTCTTTCCAGTTTTGAACGGAAGATATTTCCTTTTTCACCGTAGCCCTCTATGGGCTTCCAAATATCCCTTTGCCAATTCCAAAAGAACAGCCTTAGCGAAAGGCTTTTTGAAGGGAAAGATGTAACTCTGTGAGATGAATTCACAGAACACAGAGCAGTTTCTCAGAAAGCTTCTTTCCAGTTTTGAACGGAAGATATTTCCTTTTTCACTGTAGCCCTCTATGGGCTTCCAAATATCCCTTTGCCAATTCCACAAGAACAGCCTTAGCGAAAGGCTTCTTGAAGGGAAAGATGTAACTCTGTGAGATGAATTCACAGAACACAGAGAAGTTTCTCAGAAAGCTTCTTTCCAGTTTTGAACGGAAGATATTTCCTTTTTCCCCATAGCCCTCTATGGGCTTCAAAATATCCCTTTGCGAATTCCAGAAGAACAGCCTTAGCGAAAGGCTGCTTGAAGGGAAAGATGTAACTCTGTGAGATGAATTAACAGAACACAGAGCAGTTTCTCAGAAAGCTTCTTTCCAGTTTTGAACGGAAGATATTTCCTTTTTCACTGTAGCCCTCTATGGGCTTCCAAATATCCCTTTGCCAATTCCACAAGAACAGCCTTAGCGAAAGGCTTCTTGAAGGGAAAGATGTAACTCTGTGAGATGAATTCACAAAACACAGAGCAGTTTCTCAGAAAGCTTCTTTCCAGTTTTGAACGGAAGGTATTTCCTTTTTCACTGTAGCCCTCTACGGGCTTCCAAATATCCCGTTGCCAATTCCACAAGAACAGCCTTAGCGAAAGGCTTCTTGAAGGGAAAGATGTAACTCTGTGAGATGAATTCACAGAACACAGAGAAGTTTCTCAGAAAGCTTCTTTCCAGTTTTGAACGGAAGATATTTCCTTTTTCACTGTAGCCCTCTACGGGCTTCCAAATATCCCTTTGCCAATTCCACAAGAACAGCCTTAGCGAAAGGCTTCTTGAAGGGAAACATGTAACTCTGTGAGATGAATTCACAGAACACAGAGCAGTTTCTCAGAAAGCTTCTTTCCAGTTTTGAACGGAAGATATTTCCTTTTTCCCCATAGCCCTCTATGGGCTTCCAAATATCCCGTTGCCAATTCCACAAGAACAGCCTTAGCGAAAGGCTGCTTGAACTGAAAGATGTAACTCTGTGAGATGAATTCACAGAACACAGAGCAGTTTCTCAGAAATCTTCTTTCCAGTTTTGAACGGAAGATATTTCCTTTTACCCCATAGCCCTCTATGGGCTTCCAAATATCACTTTGAAAATTCCACAAGAACAGCCTTAGCGAAAGGCTTCTTGAAGGGAAAGATGTAACTCTGTGAGATGAATTCACAGAACACAGAGCAGTTTCTCAGAAAGCTTCTTTCCAGTTTTGAACGGAAGATATTTCCTTTTTCCAAATAGCCGTCTATGGGCTTCCAAATATCCCTTTGCCAATTCCACAAGAACAGCCTTAGCGAAAGGCTGCTTGAAGGGAAACATGTAACTCTGTGAGATGAATTCACAGAACACAGAGCAGTTTCTCAGAGAGCTTCTTTCCAGTTTTGAACGGAAGATATTTCCTTTTTCACCATAGCCCTCAATGGGCTTCCAAATATCCCTTTACCAATTCCACAAGAACATCCTTAGCGAAAGGCTGCTTGAAGGTAAAGATGAAACTCTGTGAGATGAATTCACAGAACACAGAGCAGTTTCTCAGAAAGCTTCTTTCCAGTTTTGAACGGAAGATATTTCCTTTTTCACCGTAGCCCTCTATGGACTTCCAAATATCCCTTTGCCAATTCCACAAGGACAGCCTTAGCGAAAGGCTTCTTGAAGGGAAAGATGTAACTCTGTGAGATGAATTCACAGAACACAGAGCAGTTTCTCAGAAAGCTTCTTTCCAGTTTTGAACGGAAGATATTTCCTTTTTCACTGTAGCCCTCTATGGGCTTCCAAATATCCCTTTGCCAATTCCACAAGAACAGCCTTAGCGAAAGGCTTCTTGAAGGGAAAGATGTAACTCTGTGAGATGAATTCACAGAACACAGAGAAGTTTCTCAGAAAGCTTCTTTCCAGTTTTGAACGGAAGATATTTCCTTTTTCCCCATAGCCCTCTATGGGCTTCAAAATATCCCTTTGCGAATTCCAGAAGAACAGCCTTAGCGAAAGGCTGCTTGAAGGGAAAGATGTAACTCTGTGAGATGAATTAACAGAACACAGAGCAGTTTCTCAGAAAGCTTCTTTCCAGTTTTGAACGGAAGATATTTCCTTTTTCACTGTAGCCCTCTATGGGCTTCCAAATATCCCTTTGCCAATTCCACAAGAACAGCCTTAGCGAAAGGCTTCTTGAAGGGAAAGATGTAACTCTGTGAGATGAATTCACAAAACACAGAGCAGTTTCTCAGAAAGCTTCTTTCCAGTTTTGAACGGAAGGTATTTCCTTTTTCACTGTAGCCCTCTACGGGCTTCCAAATATCCCTTTGCCAATTCCACAAGAACAGCCTTAGCGAAAGGCTGCTTGAAGGGAAAGATGTAACTCTGTGAGATGAATTCACAGAACACAGAGAAGTTTCTCAGAAAGCTTCTTTCCAGTTTTGAACGGAAGATATTTCCTTTTTCACCATAGCCCTCTATGGGCTTCCAAATATCCCTTTGCCAATTCCACAAGAACAGCCTTAGCGAAAGGCTGCTTGAAGGGAAAGATGTAACTCTGTGAGATGAATTCACAGAACACAGAGAAGTTTCTCAGAAAGCTTCTTTCCAGTTTTGAACGGAAGATATTTCCTTTTTCACTGTAGCCCTCTACGGGCTTCCAAATATCCCTTTGCCAATTCCACAAGAACAGCCTTAGCGAAAGGCTTCTTGAAGGGAAACATGTAACTCTGTGAGATGAATTCACAGAACACAGAGCAGTTTCTCAGAAAGCTTCTTTCCAGTTTTGAACGGAAGATATTTCCTTTTTCCCCATAGCCCTCTATGGGCTTCCAAATATCCCGTTGCCAATTCCACAAGAACAGCCTTAGCGAAAGGCTGCTTGAAGGGAAACATGTAACTCTGTGAGATGAATTCACAGAACACAGAGCAGTTTCTCAGAAAGCTTCTTTCCAGTTTTGAACGGAAGATATTTCCTTTTTCCCCATAGCCCTCTATGGGCTTCCAAATATCCCTTTGCCAATTCCACAAGAACAGCCTTAGCGAAAGGCTGCTTGAAGGGAAAGATGTAACTCTGTGAGATGAATTCACAGAACACAGAGCAGTTTCTCAGAAAGCTTTTTTCCAGTTTTGAACGGAAGGTATTTCCTTTTTCCCCATAGCCCTCTATGGGCTTCCAAATATCCCGTTGCCAATTCCACAAGAACAGCCTTAGCGAAAGGCTGCTTGAAGGGAAAGATGTAACTCTGTGAGATGAATTCACAGAACACAGAGCAGTTTCTCAGAGAGCTTCTTTCCAGTTTTGAACGGAAGATATTTCCTTTTTCCCCAGAGCCCTCTATGGGCTTCCAAATATCCCGTTGCCAATTCCACAAGAACAGCCTTAGCGAAAGGCTGCTTGAAGGGAAACATGTAACTCTGTGAGATGAATTCACAGAACACAGAGCAGTTTCTCAGAAAGCTTCTTTCCAGTTTTGAACGGAAGATATTTCCCTTTTCCAAATAGCCGTCTATGGGCTTCCAAATATCCCTTTGCCAATTCCACAAGAACAGCCTTAGCGAAAGGCTGCTTGAAGGGAAAGATGTAACTCTGTGAGATGAATTCACAGAACACAGAGCAGTTTCTCAGAAAGCTTCTTTCCAGTTTTGAACGGAAGATATTTCCTTTTTCCCTATAGCCCTCTATGGGCTTCCAAATATCCCGTTGCCAATTCCACAAGAACAGCCTTAGCGAAAGGCTTCTTGAAGGGAAAGATGTAACTCTGTGAGATGAATTCACAGAACACAGAGAAGTTTCTCAGAAAGCTTCTTTCCAGTTTTGAACGGAAGATATTTCCTTTTTCCCCATAGCCCTCTATGGGCTTCAAAATATCCCTTTGCCAATTCCAGAAGAACAGCCTTAGCGAAAGGCTGCTTGAAGGGAAAGATGTAACTCTGTGAGATGAATTCACAGAACACAGAGAAGTTTCTCAGAAAGCTTCTTTCCAGTTATGAACGGAAGATATTTCCTTTTTCACCATAGCCCTCTATGGGCTTCCAAATATCCCCTTGCCAATTCCACAAGAACAGCCTTAGCGAAAGGCTGCTTGAAGGGAAAGATGTAACTCTGTGAGATGAATTCACAGAACACAGAGCAGTTTCTCAGAAATCTTCTTTCCAGTTTTGAACGGAAGATATTTCCTCTTCCACCATAGCCCTCTATGGGCTTCCAAATATCCCTTTGCCAATTCCACAAGAACAGCCTTAGCGAAATGCTGCTTGAAGGGACAGATGTAACTCTGTGAGATGAATTCACAGAACACAGAGAAGTTTCTCAGAAAGCTTCTTTCCAGTTTTGAACGGAAGATATTTCCTTTTTCCCCGTAGCCCTCTATGGGCTTCCAAATATCCCTTTGCCAATTCCACAAGAACAGCCTTAGTGAAAGGCTGCTTGAACTGAAAGATGTAACTCTGTGAGATGAATTCACAGAACACAGAGCAGTTTCTCAGAAAGCTTCTTTCCAGTTTTGAACGGAAGATATTTCCTTTTACCCCATAGCCCTCTATGGGCTTCCAAATATCTCTTTGAAAATTCCACAAGAACAGCCTTAGCGAAAGGCTTCTTGAAGGGAAAGATGTAACTCTGTGAGATGAATTCACAGAACACAGAGCAGTTTCTCAGAAAGCTTCTTTCCAGTTTTGAACGGAAGATATTTCCTTTTTCACTGTAGCCCTCTATGGGCTTCCAAATATCCCTTTGCCAATTCCACAAGAACAGCCTTAGCGAAAGGCTGCTTGAACTGAAAGATGTAACTCTGTGAGATGAATTCACAGAACACAGAGCAGTTTCTCAGAAAGCTTCTTTCCAGTTTTGAACGGAAGATATTTCCTTTTACCCCATAGCCCTCTATGGGCTTCGAAATATCCCTTTGAATATTCCACAAGAACAGCCTTAGCGAAAGGCTTCTTGAAGGGAAAGATGTAACTCTGTGAGATGAATTCACAGAACACAGAGCAGTTTCTCAGAAAGCTTCTTTCCAGTTTTGAACGGAAGATATTTCCTTTTTCACTGTAGCCCTCTATGGTCTTCCAAATATCCCTTTGCCAATTCCACAAGAACAGCCTTAGCGAAAGGCTTCTTGAAGGGAAAGATGTAACTCTGTGAGATGAATTCACAAAACACAGAGCAGTTTCTCAGAAAGCTTCTTTCCAGTTTTGAATGGAAGGTATTTCCTTTTTCCCCGTAGCCCTCTACAGGCTTCCAAATATCCCTTTGCCAATTCCACAAGAACACCCTTAGCGAAAGGCTGCTTGAAGGGAAAGATGTAACTCTGTGAGATGAATTCACAGAACACAGAGCAGTTTCTCAGAAATCTTCTTTCCAGGTTTGAACGGAAGATATTTCCTTTTTCACCAGAGCCCTCTATGGGCTTCCAAATATCCCTTTGCCAATTCCACAAGAAGAGCCTTAGCGAAAGGCTTCTTGAAGGGAAAGATGTAACTCTGTGAGATGAATTCACAGAACACAGAGCAGTTTCTCAGAAAGCTTCTTTCCAGTTTTGAACGGAAGATATTTCCTTTTTCCCCATAGCCGTCTATGGGCTTCCAAATATACCGTTGCCAATTCCACAAGAACAGCCTTAGCGAAAGGCTGCTTGAAGGGAAAGATGTAACTCTGTGAGATGAATTCACAGAACACAGAGCAGTTTCTCAGAAAGCTTCTATCCAGTTTTGAACGGAAGATATTTCCTTTTTCCCCATAGCCCTCTATGGGCTTCCAAATATCCCGTTGCCAATTCCACAAGAACAGCCTTAGCGAAAGGCTGCTTGAAGGGAAACATGTAACTCTGTGAGATGAATTCACAGAACACAGAGCAGTTTCTCAGAAAGCTTCTTTCCAGTTTTGAACGGAAGATATTTCCTTTTTCCAAATAGCCGTCTATGGGCTTCCAAATATCCCTTTGCCAATTCCACAAGAACAGCCTTAGCGAAAGGCTTCTTGAAGGGAAAGATGTAACTCTGTGAGATGAATTCACAGAACACAGAGCAGTTTCTCAGAGAGCTTCTTTCCAGTTTTGAACGGAAGATATTTCCTTTTTCACCATAGCCCTCAATGGGCTTCCAAATATCCCTTTACCAATTCCACACGAACATCCTTAGCGAAAGGCTGCTTGAAGGTAAAGATGAAACTCTGTGAGATGAATTCACAGAACACAGAGCAGTTTCTCAGAAAGCTTCTTTCCAGTTTTGAACGGAAGATATTTCCTTTTTCCCCATAGCCCACTATGGGCTTCCAAATATCCCGTTGCCAATTCCACAAGAACAGCCTTAGCGAAAGGCTTCTTGAAGGGAAAGATGTAACTCTGTGAGATGAATTCACAGAACACAGAGCAGTTTCTCAGAAAGCTTCTTTCCAGTTTTGAACGGAAGATATTTCCTTTTTCCCTATAGCCCTCTATGGGCTTCCAAATATCCCGTTGCCAATTCCACAAGAACAGCCTTAGCGAAAGGCTTCTTGAAGGGAAAGATGTAACACTGTGAGATGAATTCACAGAACACAGAGCAGTTTCTCAGAAAGCTTCTTTCCAGTTTTGAACGGAAGATATTTCCTTTTTCCAAATAGCCGTCTATGGGCTTCCAAATATCCCGTTGCCAATTCCACAAGAACAGCCTTAGCGAAAGGCTGCTTGAAGGGAAAGATGTAACTCTGTGAGATGAATTCACAGAACACAGAGCAGTTTCTCAGAAAGCTTCTTTCCAGTTTTGAACGGAAGATATTTCCTTTTTCCCCGTAGCCCTCTATGGACTTCCAAATATCCCTTTGCCAATTCCACAAGGACAGCCTTAGCGAAAGGCTTCTTGAAGGGAAAGATGTAACTCTGTGAGATGAATTCACAGAACACAGAGCAGTTTCTCAGAAAGCTTCTTTCCAGTTTTGAACGGAAGATATTTCCTTTTTCACCGTAGCCCTATATGGACTTCCAAATATCCCTTTGCCAATTCCACAAGGACAGCCTTAGCGAAAGGCTTCTTGAAGGGAAAGATGTAACTCTGTGAGATGAATTCACAGAACACAGAGCAGTTTCTCAGAAAGCTTCTTTCCAGTTTTGAACGGAAGATATTTCCTTTTTCACCATAGCCCTCTACGGGCTTCCAAATATCCCTTTGCCAATTCCACAAGAACAGCCTTAGCGAAAGGCTGCTTGAAGGGAAAGATGTAACTCTGTGAGATGAATTCACAGAACACAGAGCAGTTTCTCAGAAAGCTTCTTTCCAGTTTTGAACGGATGATATTTCCTTTTTCCCCATAGCCCTCTATGGGCTTCCAAAAATCCCGTTGCCAATTCCACAAGAACAGCCTTAGCGAAAGGCTGCTTGAAGGGAAAGATGTAACTCTGTGTGATGAATTCACAGAACACAGAGCAGTTTCTCAGAAAGCTTCTTTCCAGTTTTGAACGGAAGATATTTCCTTTTTCCCCATAGCCCTCTATGGGCTTCCAAATATCCCTTTGCCAATTCCACAAGAACATCCTTAGCGAAAGGCTGCTTGAAGGGAAAGATGTAACTCTGTGTGATGAATTCACAGAACACAGAGCAGTTTCTCAGAAAGCTTCTTTCCAGTTTTGAACGGAAGATATTTCCTTTTTCACCATAGCCCTCTATGGGCTTCCAAATATCCCTTTGCCAATTCCACAAGAATACCCTTAGCGAAAGGCTGCTTGAACGTAAAGATGTAACTCTGTCAGATGAATTCACAGAAGACAGAGAAGTTTCTCAGAAAGCTTCTTTCCAGTTTTGAACGGAAGATATTTCCTTTTTCACCGTAGCCCTCTATGGGCTTCCAAATATCCCTTTGCCAATTCCACAAGAACAGCCTTAGCGAAAGGCTGCTTGAAGGGAAAGATGTAACTCTGTGAGATGAATTCACAGAACACAGAGAAGTTTCTCAGAAAGCTTCTTTCCAGTTATGAACGGAAGATATTTCCTTTTTCACCATAGCCCTCTATGGGCTTCCAAATATCCCTTTGCCAATTCCACAAGAATACCCTTAGCGAAAGGCTGCTTGAACGTAAAGATGTAACTCTGTCAGATGAATTCACAGAAGACAGAGAAGTTTCTCAGAAAGCTTCTTTCCAGTTTTGAACGGAAGATATTTCCTTTTTCACCGTAGCCCTCTATGGGCTTCCAAATATCCCTTTGCCAATTCCACAAGAACAGCCTTAGCGAAAGGCTGCTTGAAGGGAAAGATGTAACTCTGTGAGGTGAATTCACAGAACACAGAGAAGTTTCTCAGAAAGCTTCTTTCCAGTTATGAACGGAAGATATTTCCTTTTTCACCATAACCCTCTATGGGCTTCCAAATATCCCTTTGCCAATTCCACAAGAACAGCCTTAGCGAAAGGCTGCTTGAAGGGAAAGATGTAACTCTGTGAGATGAATTCACAGAACACAGAGCAGTTTCTCAGAAATCTTCTTTTCAGTTTTGAACGGAAGATATTTCCTTTTTCACCATAGCCCTCTATGGGCTTCCAAATATCCCTTTGCCAATTCCACAAGAACAGCCTTAGCGAAAGGCTGCTTGAAGGGAAAGATGTAACTCTGTGAGATGAATTCACAGAACACAGAGAAGTTTCTCAGAAAGCTTCTTTCCAGTTTTGAACGGAAGATATTTCCTTTTTCCCCGTAGCCCTCTATGGGCTTCCAAATATCCCTTTTCCAATTCCACAAGAACAGCCTTAGCGAAAGGCTGCTTGAACTGAAAGATGTAACTCTGTGCGATGAATTCACAGAACACAGAGCAGTTTCTCAGAAAGCTTCTTTTTAGTTTTGAACGGAAGATATTTCCTTTTACCCCATAGCCCTCTATGGGCTTCCAAATATCCCTTTGAAAATTCCACAAGAACAGCCTTAGCGAAAGGCTTCTTGAAGGGAAAGATGTAACTCTGTGAGATGAATTCACAGAACACAGAGCAGTTTCTCAGAAAGCTTCTTTCCAGTTTTGAACGGAAGATATTTCCTTTTTCACTGTAGCCCTCTATGGGCTTCCAAATATCCCTTTGCCAATTCCACAAGAACAGCCTTAGCGAAAGGCTGCTTGAAGGGAAAGATGTAACTCTGTGAGATGAATTCACAGAACACAGAGCAGTTTCTCAGAAAGCTTCTTTCCAGTTTTGAACGGAAGATATTTCCTTTTACCCCATAGCCCTCTATGGGCTTCCAAATATCCCTTTGAAAATTCCACAAGAACAGCCTTAGCGAAAGGCTTCTTGAAGGGAAAGATGTAACTCTGTGAGATGAATTCACAGAACACAGAGCAGTTTCTCAGAAAACTTCTTTCCAATTTTGAACGGAAGATATTTCCTTTTTCACTGTAGCCCTCTATGGGCTTCCAAATATCCCTTTGCCAATTCCACAAGAACAGCCTTAGCGAAAGGCTTCTTGAAGGGAAAGATGTAACTCTGTGAGATGAATTCACAAAACACAGAGCAGTTTCTCAGAAAGCTTCTTTCCAGTTTTGAACGGAAGATATTTCCTTTTTCACCGTAGCCCTCTATGGACTTCCAAATATCCCTTTGCCAATTCCACAAGGACAGCCTTAGCGAAAGGCTTCTTGAAGGGAAAGATGTAACTCTGTGAGATGAATTCACAGAACACAGAGCAGTTTCTCAGAAAGCTTCTTTCCAGTTTTGAACGGAAGATATTTCCTTTTTCACTGTAGCCCTCTATGGGCTTCCAAATATCCCTTTGCCAATTCCACAAGAACAGCCTTAGCGAAAGGCTTCTTGAAGGGAAAGATGTAACTCTGTGAGATGAATTCACAGAACACAGAGAAGTTTCTCAGAAAGCTTCTTTCCAGTTTTGAACGGAAGATATTTCCTTTTTCCCCATAGCCCTCTATGGGCTTCAAAATATCCCTTTGCGAATTCCAGAAGAACAGCCTTAGCGAAAGGCTGCTTGAAGGGAAAGATGTAACTCTGTGAGATGAATTAACAGAACACAGAGCAGTTTCTCAGAAAGCTTCTTTCCAGTTTTGAACGGAAGATATTTCCTTTTTCACTGTAGCCCTCTATGGGCTTCCAAATATCCCTTTGCCAATTCCACAAGAACAGCCTTAGCGAAAGGCTTCTTGAAGGGAAAGATGTAACTCTGTGAGATGAATTCACAAAACACAGAGCAGTTTCTCAGAAAGCTTCTTTCCAGTTTTGAACGGAAGGTATTTCCTTTTTCACTGTAGCCCTCTACGGGCTTCCAAATATCCCTTTGCCAATTCCACAAGAACAGCCTTAGCGAAAGGCTGCTTGAAGGGAAAGATGTAACTCTGTGAGATGAATTCACAGAACACAGAGAAGTTTCTCAGAAAGCTTCTTTCCAGTTTTGAACGGAAGATATTTCCTTTTTCACCATAGCCCTCTATGGGCTTCCAAATATCCCTTTGCCAATTCCACAAGAACAGCCTTAGCGAAAGGCTGCTTGAAGGGAAAGATGTAACTCTGTGAGATGAATTCACAGAACACAGAGAAGTTTCTCAGAAAGCTTCTTTCCAGTTTTGAACGGAAGATATTTCCTTTTTCACTGTAGCCCTCTACGGGCTTCCAAATATCCCTTTGCCAATTCCACAAGAACAGCCTTAGCGAAAGGCTTCTTGAAGGGAAACATGTAACTCTGTGAGATGAATTCACAGAACACAGAGCAGTTTCTCAGAAAGCTTCTTTCCAGTTTTGAACGGAAGATATTTCCTTTTTCCCCATAGCCCTCTATGGGCTTCCAAATATCCCGTTGCCAATTCCACAAGAACAGCCTTAGCGAAAGGCTGCTTGAAGGGAAACATGTAACTCTGTGAGATGAATTCACAGAACACAGAGCAGTTTCTCAGAAAGCTTCTTTCCAGTTTTGAACGGAAGATATTTCCTTTTTCCCCATAGCCCTCTATGGGCTTCCAAATATCCCTTTGCCAATTCCACAAGAACAGCCTTAGCGAAAGGCTGCTTGAAGGGAAAGATGTAACTCTGTGAGATGAATTCACAGAACACAGAGCAGTTTCTCAGAAAGCTTTTTTCCAGTTTTGAACGGAAGGTATTTCCTTTTTCCCCATAGCCCTCTATGGGCTTCCAAATATCCCGTTGCGAATTCCACAAGAACAGCCTTAGCGAAAGGCTGCTTGAAGGGAAAGATGTAACTCTGTGAGATGAATTCACAGAACACAGAGCAGTTTCTCAGAGAGCTTCTTTCCAGTTTTGAACGGAAGATATTTCCTTTTTCCCCAGAGCCCTCTATGGGCTTCCAAATATCCCGTTGCCAATTCCACAAGAACAGCCTTAGCGAAAGGCTGCTTGAAGGGAAACATGTAACTCTGTGAGATGAATTCACAGAACACAGAGCAGTTTCTCAGAAAGCTTCTTTCCAGTTTTGAACGGAAGATATTTCCCTTTTCCAAATAGCCGTCTATGGGCTTCCAAATATCCCTTTGCCAATTCCACAAGAACAGCCTTAGCGAAAGGCTGCTTGAAGGGAAAGATGTAACTCTGTGAGATGAATTCACAGAACACAGAGCAGTTTCTCAGAAGGCTTCTTTCCAGTTTTGAACGGAAGATATTTCCTTTTTCCCTATAGCCCTCTATGGGCTTCCAAATATCCCGTTGCCAATTCCACAAGAACAGCCTTAGCGAAAGGCTTCTTGAAGGGAAAGATGTAACTCTGTGAGATGAATTCACAGAACACAGAGAAGTTTCTCAGAAAGCTTCTTTCCAGTTTTGAACGGAAGATATTTCCTTTTTCCCCATAGCCCTCTATGGGCTTCAAAATATCCCTTTGCCAATTCCAGAAGAACAGCCTTAGCGAAAGGCTGCTTGAAGGGAAAGATGTAACTCTGTGAGATGAATTCACAGAACACAGAGAAGTTTCTCAGAAAGCTTCTTTCCAGTTATGAACGGAAGATATTTCCTTTTTCACCATAGCCCTCTATGGGCTTCCAAATATCCCCTTGCCAATTCCACAAGAACAGCCTTAGCGAAAGGCTGCTTGAAGGGAAAGATGTAACTCTGTGAGATGAATTCACAGAACACAGAGCAGTTTCTCAGAAATCTTCTTTCCAGTTTTGAACGGAAGATATTTCCTCTTCCACCATAGCCCTCTATGGGCTTCCAAATATCCCTTTGCCAATTCCACAAGAACAGCCTTAGCGAAATGCTGCTTGAAGGGACAGATGTAACTCTGTGAGATGAATTCACAGAACACAGAGAAGTTTCTCAGAAAGCTTCTTTCCAGTTTTGAACGGAAGATATTTCCTTTTTCCCCGTAGCCCTCTATGGGCTTCCAAATATCCCTTTGCCAATTCCACAAGAACAGCCTTAGTGAAAGGCTGCTTGAACTGAAAGATGTAACTCTGTGAGATGAATTCACAGAACACAGAGCAGTTTCTCAGAAAGCTTCTTTCCAGTTTTGAACGGAAGATATTTCCTTTTACCCCATAGCCCTCTATGGGCTTCCAAATATCTCTTTGAAAATTCCACAAGAACAGCCTTAGCGAAAGGCTTCTTGAAGGGAAAGATGTAACTCTGTGAGATGAATTCACAGAACACAGAGCAGTTTCTCAGAAAGCTTCTTTCCAGTTTTGAACGGAAGATATTTCCTTTTTCACTGTAGCCCTCTATGGGCTTCCAAATATCCCTTTGCCAATTCCACAAGAACAGCCTTAGCGAAAGGCTGCTTGAACTGAAAGATGTAACTCTGTGAGATGAATTCACAGAACACAGAGCAGTTTCTCAGAAAGCTTCTTTCCAGTTTTGAACGGAAGATATTTCCTTTTACCCCATAGCCCTCTATGGGCTTCGAAATATCCCTTTGAATATTCCACAAGAACAGCCTTAGCGAAAGGCTTCTTGAAGGGAAAGATGTAACTCTGTGAGATGAATTCACAGAACACAGAGCAGTTTCTCAGAAAGCTTCTTTCCAGTTTTGAACGGAAGATATTTCCTTTTTCACTGTAGCCCTCTATGGTCTTCCAAATATCCCTTTGCCAATTCCACAAGAACAGCCTTAGCGAAAGGCTTCTTGAAGGGAAAGATGTAACTCTGTGAGATGAATTCACAAAACACAGAGCAGTTTCTCAGAAAGCTTCTTTCCAGTTTTGAATGGAAGGTATTTCCTTTTTCCCCGTAGCCCTCTACAGGCTTCCAAATATCCCTTTGCCAATTCCACAAGAACACCCTTAGCGAAAGGCTGCTTGAAGGGAAAGATGTAACTCTGTGAGATGAATTCACAGAACACAGAGCAGTTTCTCAGAAATCTTCTTTCCAGGTTTGAACGGAAGATATTTCCTTTTTCACCAGAGCCCTCTATGGGCTTCCAAATATCCCTTTGCCAATTCCACAAGAAGAGCCTTAGCGAAAGGCTTCTTGAAGGGAAAGATATAACTCTGTGAGATGAATTCACAGAACACAGAGCAGTTTCTCAGAAAGCTTCTTTCCAGTTTTGAACGGAAGATATTTCCTTTTTCCCCATAGCCGTCTATGGGCTTCCAAATATACCGTTGCCAATTCCACAAGAACAGCCTTAGCGAAAGGCTGCTTGAAGGGAAAGATGTAACTCTGTGAGATGAATTCACAGAACACAGAGCAGTTTCTCAGAAAGCTTCTATCCAGTTTTGAACGGAAGATATTTCCTTTTTCCCCATAGCCCTCTATGGGCTTCCAAATATCCCGTTGCCAATTCCACAAGAACAGCCTTAGCGAAAGGCTGCTTGAAGGGAAACATGTAACTCTGTGAGATGAATTCACAGAACACAGAGCAGTTTCTCAGAAAGCTTCTTTCCAGTTTTGAACGGAAGATATTTCCTTTTTCCAAATAGCCGTCTATGGGCTTCCAAATATCCCTTTGCCAATTCCACAAGAACAGCCTTAGCGAAAGGCTTCTTGAAGGGAAAGATGTAACTCTGTGAGATGAATTCACAGAACACAGAGCAGTTTCTCAGAGAGCTTCTTTCCAGTTTTGAACGGAAGATATTTCCTTTTTCACCATAGCCCTCAATGGGCTTCCAAATATCCCTTTACCAATTCCACACGAACATCCTTAGCGAAAGGCTGCTTGAAGGTAAAGATGAAACTCTGTGAGATGAATTCACAGAACACAGAGCAGTTTCTCAGAAAGCTTCTTTCCAGTTTTGAACGGAAGATATTTCCTTTTTCCCCATAGCCCACTATGGGCTTCCAAATATCCCGTTGCCAATTCCACAAGAACAGCCTTAGCGAAAGGCTTCTTGAAGGGAAAGATGTAACTCTGTGAGATGAATTCACAGAACACAGAGCAGTTTCTCAGAAAGCTTCTTTCCAGTTTTGAACGGAAGATATTTCCTTTTTCCCTATAGCCCTCTATGGGCTTCCAAATATCCCGTTGCCAATTCCACAAGAACAGCCTTAGCGAAAGGCTTCTTGAAGGGAAAGATGTAACACTGTGAGATGAATTCACAGAACACAGAGCAGTTTCTCAGAAAGCTTCTTTCCAGTTTTGAACGGAAGATATTTCCTTTTTCCAAATAGCCGTCTATGGGCTTCCAAATATCCCGTTGCCAATTCCACAAGAACAGCCTTAGCGAAAGGCTGCTTGAAGGGAAAGATGTAACTCTGTGAGATGAATTCACAGAACACAGAGCAGTTTCTCAGAAAGCTTCTTTCCAGTTTTGAACGGAAGATATTTCCTTTTTCCCCGTAGCCCTCTATGGACTTCCAAATATCCCTTTGCCAATTCCACAAGGACAGCCTTAGCGAAAGGCTTCTTGAAGGGAAAGATGTAACTCTGTGAGATGAATTCACAGAACACAGAGCAGTTTCTCAGAAAGCTTCTTTCCAGTTTTGAACGGAAGATATTTCCTTTTTCACCGTAGCCCTATATGGACTTCCAAATATCCCTTTGCCAATTCCACAAGGACAGCCTTAGCGAAAGGCTTCTTGAAGGGAAAGATGTAACTCTGTGAGATGAATTCACAGAACACAGAGCAGTTTCTCAGAAAGCTTCTTTCCAGTTTTGAACGGAAGATATTTCCTTTTTCACCATAGCCCTCTACGGGCTTCCAAATATCCCTTTGCCAATTCCACAAGAACAGCCTTAGCGAAAGGCTGCTTGAAGGGAAAGATGTAACTCTGTGAGATGAATTCACAGAACACAGAGCAGTTTCTCAGAAAGCTTCTTTCCAGTTTTGAACGGATGATATTTCCTTTTTCCCCATAGCCCTCTATGGGCTTCCAAAAATCCCGTTGCCAATTCCACAAGAACAGCCTTAGCGAAAGGCTGCTTGAAGGGAAAGATGTAACTCTGTGTGATGAATTCACAGAACACAGAGCAGTTTCTCAGAAAGCTTCTTTCCAGTTTTGAACGGAAGATATTTCCTTTTTCCCCATAGCCCTCTATGGGCTTCCAAATATCCCTTTGCCAATTCCACAAGAACATCCTTAGCGAAAGGCTGCTTGAAGGGAAAGATGTAACTCTGTGTGATGAATTCACAGAACACAGAGCAGTTTCTCAGAAAGCTTCTTTCCAGTTTTGAACGGAAGATATTTCCTTTTTCACCATAGCCCTCTATGGGCTTCCAAATATCCCTTTGCCAATTCCACAAGAATACCCTTAGCGAAAGGCTGCTTGAACGTAAAGATGTAACTCTGTCAGATGAATTCACAGAAGACAGAGAAGTTTCTCAGAAAGCTTCTTTCCAGTTTTGAACGGAAGATATTTCCTTTTTCACCGTAGCCCTCTATGGGCTTCCAAATATCCCTTTGCCAATTCCACAAGAACAGCCTTAGCGAAAGGCTGCTTGAAGGGAAAGATGTAACTCTGTGAGATGAATTCACAGAACACAGAGAAGTTTCTCAGAAAGCTTCTTTCCAGTTATGAACGGAAGATATTTCCTTTTTCACCATAGCCCTCTATGGGCTTCCAAATATCCCTTTGCCAATTCCACAAGAATACCCTTAGCGAAAGGCTGCTTGAACGTAAAGATGTAACTCTGTCAGATGAATTCACAGAAGACAGAGAAGTTTCTCAGAAAGCTTCTTTCCAGTTTTGAACGGAAGATATTTCCTTTTTCACCGTAGCCCTCTATGGGCTTCCAAATATCCCTTTGCCAATTCCACAAGAACAGCCTTAGCGAAAGGCTGCTTGAAGGGAAAGATGTAACTCTGTGAGGTGAATTCACAGAACACAGAGAAGTTTCTCAGAAAGCTTCTTTCCAGTTATGAACGGAAGATATTTCCTTTTTCACCATAACCCTCTATGGGCTTCCAAATATCCCTTTGCCAATTCCACAAGAACAGCCTTAGCGAAAGGCTGCTTGAAGGGAAAGATGTAACTCTGTGAGATGAATTCACAGAACACAGAGCAGTTTCTCAGAAATCTTCTTTTCAGTTTTGAACGGAAGATATTTCCTTTTTCACCATAGCCCTCTATGGGCTTCCAAATATCCCTTTGCCAATTCCACAAGAACAGCCTTAGCGAAAGGCTGCTTGAAGGGAAAGATGTAACTCTGTGAGATGAATTCACAGAACACAGAGAAGTTTCTCAGAAAGCTTCTTTCCAGTTTTGAACGGAAGATATTTCCTTTTTCCCCGTAGCCCTCTATGGGCTTCCAAATATCCCTTTTCCAATTCCACAAGAACAGCCTTAGCGAAAGGCTGCTTGAACTGAAAGATGTAACTCTGTGCGATGAATTCACAGAACACAGAGCAGTTTCTCAGAAAGCTTCTTTTTAGTTTTGAACGGAAGATATTTCCTTTTACCCCATAGCCCTCTATGGGCTTCCAAATATCCCTTTGAAAATTCCACAAGAACAGCCTTAGCGAAAGGCTTCTTGAAGGGAAAGATGTAACTCTGTGAGATGAATTCACAGAACACAGAGCAGTTTCTCAGAAAGCTTCTTTCCAGTTTTGAACGGAAGATATTTCCTTTTTCACTGTAGCCCTCTATGGGCTTCCAAATATCCCTTTGCCAATTCCACAAGAACAGCCTTAGCGAAAGGCTGCTTGAAGGGAAAGATGTAACTCTGTGAGATGAATTCACAGAACACAGAGCAGTTTCTCAGAAAGCTTCTTTCCAGTTTTGAACGGAAGATATTTCCTTTTACCCCATAGCCCTCTATGGGCTTCCAAATATCCCTTTGAAAATTCCACAAGAACAGCCTTAGCGAAAGGCTTCTTGAAGGGAAAGATGTAACTCTGTGAGATGAATTCACAGAACACAGAGCAGTTTCTCAGAAAACTTCTTTCCAATTTTGAACGGAAGATATTTCCTTTTTCACTGTAGCCCTCTATGGGCTTCCAAATATCCCTTTGCCAATTCCACAAGAACAGCCTTAGCGAAAGGCTTCTTGAAGGGAAAGATGTAACTCTGTGAGATGAATTCACAAAACACAGAGCAGTTTCTCAGAAAGCTTCTTTAAAGTTTTGAACGGAAGGTATTTCCTTTTTCACTGTAGCCCTCAACGGGCTTCCAAATATCCCTTTGCCAATTCCACAAGAACAGCCTTAGCGAAAGGCTGCTTGAAGGGAAAGATGTAACTCTGTGAGATGAATTCACAGAACACAGAGCAGTTTCTCAGAAAGCTTCTTTCCAGTTTTGAACGGAAGATATTTCCTTTTTCACTGTAGCCCTCTACGGGCTTCCAAATATCCCTTTGCCAATTCCACAAGAACAGCCTTAGCGAAAGGCTGCTTGAAGGGAAACATGTAACTCTGTGAGATGAATTCACAGAACACAGAGCAGTTTCTCAGAAAGCTTCTTTCCAGTTTTGAACGGAAGATATTTCCTTTTTCCCCATAGCCCTTTATGGGCTTCCAAATATCCCTTTGCCAATTCCACAAGAACAGCCTTAGCGAAAGCCTGCTTGAAGGGAAAGATGTAACTCTGTGAGATGAATTCACAGAACACAGAGCAGTTTCTCAGAAAGCTTCTTTCCAGTTTTGAACGGAAGATATTTCCTTTTTCCCCGTAGCCCTCTATGGGCTTCCAAATATCCCTTTGCCAATTCCACAAGAACAGCCTTAGCGAAAGGCTGCTTGAAGGGAAAGATGTAACTCTGTGAGATGAATTCACAGAACACAGAGCAGTTTCTCAGAGAGCTTCTTTCCAGTTTTGAACGGAAGATATTTCCTTTTTCCCCATAGCCCCCTATGGGCTTCCAAATATCCCGTTGCCAATTCCACAAGAACAGCCTTAGCGAAAGGCTGCTTGAAGGGAAACATGTAACTCTGTGAGATGAATTCACAGAACACAGAGCAGTTTCTCAGAAAGCTTCTTTCCAGTTTTGAACGGAAGATATTTCCTTTTTCCAAATAGCCGTCTATGGGCTTCCAAATATCCCTTTGAAAATTCCACAAGAACAGCCTTAGCGAAAGGCTGCTTGAAGGGAAAGATGTAACTCTGTGAGATGAATTCACAGAACACAGAGCAGTTTCTCAGAGAGCTTCTTTCCAGTTTTGAACGGAAGATATTTCCTTTTTCACCATAGCCCTCAATGGGCTTCCAAATATCCCTTTACCAATTCCACAAGAACATCCTTAGCGAAAGGCTGCTTGAAGGTAAAGATGAAACTCTGTGAGATGAATTCACAGAACACAGAGCAGTTTCTCAGAAAGCTTCTTTCCAGTTTTGAACGGAAGATATTTCCTTTTTCCCCATAGCCCACTATGGGCTTCCAAATATCCCGTTGCCAATTCCACAAGAACAGCCTTAGCGAAAGGCTTCTTGAAGGGAAAGATGTAACTCTGTGAGATGAATTCACAGAACACAGAGCAGTTTCTCAGAAAGCTTCTTTCCAGTTTTGAACGGAAGATATTTCCTTTTTCCCTATAGCCCTCTATGGGCTTCCAAATATCCCGTTGCCAATTCCACAAGAACAGCCTTAGCGAAAGGCTTCTTGAAGGGAAAGATGTAACTCTGTGAGATGAATTCACAGAACACAGAGCAGTTTCTCAGAAAGCTTCTTTCCAGTTTTGAACGGAAGATATCTCCTTTTTCCCCATAGCCCTCTATGGGCTTCCAAATATCCCGTTGCCAATTCCACAAGAACAGCCTTAGCGAAAGGCTGCTTGAAGGGAAAGATGTAACTCTGTGAGATGAATTCACAGAACACAGAGCAGTTTCTCAGAAAGCTTCTTTCCAGTTTTGAACGGAAGATATTTCCTTTTTCCCCGTAGCCCTCTATGGACTTCCAAATATCCCTTTGCCAATTCCACAAGGACAGCCTTAGCGAAAGGCTTCTTGAAGGGAAAGATGTAACTCTGTGAGATGAATTCACAGAACACAGAGCAGTTTCTCAGAAAGCTTCTTTCCAGTTTTGAACGGAAGATATTTCCTTTTTCACCGTAGCCCTCTATGGACTTCCAAATATCCCTTTGCCAATTCCACAAGGACAGCCTTAGCGAAAGGCTTCTTGAAGGGAAAGATGTAACTCTGTGAGATGAATTCACAGAACACAGAGCAGTTTCTCAGAAAGCTTCTTTCCAGTTTTGAACGGAAGATATTTCCTTTTTCACCATAGCCCTCTACGGGCTTCCAAATATCCCTTTGCCAATTCCACAAGAACAGCCTTAGCGAAAGGCTGCTTGAAGGGAAAGATGTAACTCTGTGAGATGAATTCACAGAACACAGAGCAGTTTCTCAGAAAGCTTCTTTCCAGTTTTGAACGGAAGATATTTCCTTTTTCCCCATAGCCCTCTATGGGCTTCCAAATATCCCGTTGCCAATTCCACAAGAACAGCCTTAGCGAAAGCCTGCTTGAAGGGAAAGATGTAACTCTGTGTGATGAATTCACAGAACACAGAGCAGTTTCTCAGAAAGCTTCTTTCCAGTTTGAACGGAAGATATTTCCTTTTTCCCCATAGCCCTCTATGGGCTTCCAAATATCCCTTTGCCAATTCCACAAGAACATCCTTAGCGAAAGGCTGCTTGAAGGGAAAGATGTAACTCTGTGAGATGAATTCACAGAACACAGAGCAGTTTCTCAGAAAGCTTCTTTCCAGTTTTGAACGGAAGATATTTCCTTTTTCACCCTAGCCCTCTATGGGCTTCCAAATATCCCTTTGCCAATTCCACAAGAATATCCTCAGCGAAAGGCTGCTTCAAGGTAAAGATGTAACTCTGTCAGATGAATTCACAGAAGACAGAGAAGTTTCTCAGAAAGCTTCTTTCCAGTTTTGAACGGAAGATATTTCCTTTTTCACCGTAGCCCTCTATGGGCTTCCAAATATCCCTTTGCCAATTCCACAAGAACAGCCTTAGGGAAAGGCTGCTTGAAGGGAAAGATGTAACTCTGTGAGATGAATTCACAGAACACAGAGCAGTTTCTCAGAAATCTTCTTTCCAGTTTTGAACGGAAGATATTTCCTTTTTCACCGTAGCCCTCTATGGACTTCCAAATATCCCTTTGCCAATTCCACAAGGACAGCCTTAGCGAAAGGCTTCTTGAAGGGAAAGATGTAACTCTGTGAGATGAATTCACAGAACACAGAGCAGTTTCTCAGAAAGCTTCTTTCCAGTTTTGAACGGAAGATATTTCCTTTTTCCCCATAGCCCTCTATGGGCTTCCAAATATCCCGTTGCCAATTCCACAAGAACAGCCTTAGCGAAAGGCTGCTTGAAGGGAAAGATGTAACTCTGTGTGATGAATTCACAGAACACAGAGCAGTTTCTCAGAAAGCTTCTTTCCAGTTTTGAACGGAAGATATTTCCTTTTTCCCCATAGCCCTCTATGGGCTTCCAAATATCCCTTTGCCAATTCCACAAGAACATCCTTAGCGAAAGGCTGCTTGAAGGGAAAGATGTAACTCTGTGAGATGAATTCACAGAACACAGAGCAGTTTCTCAGAAAGCTTCTTTCCAGTTTTGAACGGAAGATATTTCCTTTTTCCCCGTAGCCCTCTATGGACTTCCAAATATCCCTTTGCCAATTCCACAAGGACAGCCTTAGCGAAAGGCTTCTTTAAGGGAAAGATGTAACTCTGTGAGATGAATTCACAGAACACAGAGCAGTTTCTCAGAAAGCTTCTTTCCAGTTTTGAACGGAAGATATTTCCTTTTTCACCGTAGCCCTATATGGACTTCCAAATATCCCTTTGCCAATTCCACAAGGACAGCCTTAGCGAAAGGCTTCTTGAAGGGAAAGATGTAACTCTGTGAGATGAATTCACAGAACACAGAGCAGTTTCTCAGAAAGCTTCTTTCCAGTTTTGAACGGAAGATATTTCCTTTTTCACCATAGCCCTCTACGGGCTTCCAAATATCCCTTTGCCAATTCCACAAGAACAGCCTTAGCGAAAGGCTGCTTGAAGGGAAAGATGTAACTCTGTGAGATGAATTCACAGAACACAGAGCAGTTTCTCAGAAAGCTTCTTTCCAGTTTTGAACGGAAGATATTTCCTTTTTCCCCATAGCCCTCTATGGGCTTCCAAAAATCCCGTTGCCAATTCCACAAGAACAGCCTTAGCGAAAGGCTGCTTGAAGGGAAAGATGTAACTCTGTGAGATGAATTCACAGAACACAGAGCAGTTTCTCAGAAAGCTTCTTTCCAGTTTTGAACGGAAGATATTTCCTTTTTCACCATAGCCCTCTATGGGCTTCCAAATATCCCTTTGCCAATTCCACAAGAATACCCTTAGCGAAAGGCTGCTTGAAGGTAAAGATGTAACTCTGTCAGATGAATTCACAGAAGACAGAGAAGTTTCTCAGAAAGCTTCTTTCCAGTTTTGAACGGAAGATATTTCCTTTTTCACCGTAGCCCTCTATGGGCTTCCAAATATCCCTTTGCCAATTCCACAAGAACAGCCTTAGCGAAAGGCTGCTTGAAGGGAAAGATGTAACTCTGTGAGATGAATTCACAGAACACAGAGCAGTTTCTCAGAAAGCTTCTTTCCAGTTTTGAACGGAAGATATTGCCTTTTTCACTGTAGACCTCTATGGGCTTCCAAATATCCCTTTGCCAATTCCACAAGAACAGCCTTAGCGAAAGGCTTCTTGAAGGGAAAGATGTAACTCTGTGAGATGAATTCACAGAACACAGAGAAGTTTCTCAGAAAGCTTCTTTCCAGTTTTGAACGGAAGATATTTCCTTTTTCCCCATAGCCCTCTATGGGCTTCAAAATATCCCTTTGCCAATTCCAGAAGAACAGCCTTAGCAAAAGGCTGCTTGAAGGGAAAGATGTAACTCTGTGAGATGAATTCACAGAACACAGAGAAGTTTCTCAGAAAGCTTCTTTCCAGTTATGAACGGAAGATATTTCCTTTTTCACCATAGCCCTCTATGGGCTTCCAAATATCCCTTTGCCAATTCCACAAGAACAGCCTTAGCGAAAGGCTGCTTGAAGTGAAAGATGTAACTCTGTGAGATGAATTCACAGAACACAGAGCAGTTTCTCAGAAATCTTCTTTTCAGTTTTGAACGGAAGATATTTCCTTTTTCACCATAGCCCTCTATGGGCTTCCAAATATCCCTTTGCCAATTCCACAAGAACAGCCTTAGCGAAAGGCTTCTTGAAGGGAAAGATGTAACTCTGTGAGATGAATTCACAGAACACAGAGCAGTTTCTCAGAAAGCTTCTTTCCAGTTTTGAACGGAAGATATTTCCTTTTTCACCATAGCCCTCTACGGGCTTCCAAATATCCCTTTGCCAATTCCACAAGAACAGCCTTAGCGAAAGGCTGCTTGAAGGGAAAGATGTAACTCTGTGAGATGAATTCACAGAACACAGAGCAGTTTCTCAGAAAGCTTCTTTCCAGTTTTGAACGGAAGATATTTCCTTTTTCCCCATAGCCCTCTATGGGCTTCCAAATATCCCGTTGCCAATTCCACAAGAACAGCCTTAGCGAAAGCCTGCTTGAAGGGAAAGATGTAACTCTGTGTGATGAATTCACAGAACACAGAGCAGTTTCTCAGAAAGCTTCTTTCCAGTTTGAACGGAAGATATTTCCTTTTTCCCCATAGCCCTCTATGGGCTTCCAAATATCCCTTTGCCAATTCCACAAGAACATCCTTAGCGAAAGGCTGCTTGAAGGGAAAGATGTAACTCTGTGAGATGAATTCACAGAACACAGAGCAGTTTCTCAGAAAGCTTCTTTCCAGTTTTGAACGGAAGATATTTCCTTTTTCACCCTAGCCCTCTATGGGCTTCCAAATATCCCTTTGCCAATTCCACAAGAATATCCTCAGCGAAAGGCTGCTTCAAGGTAAAGATGTAACTCTGTCAGATGAATTCACAGAAGACAGAGAAGTTTCTCAGAAAGCTTCTTTCCAGTTTTGAACGGAAGATATTTCCTTTTTCACCGTAGCCCTCTATGGGCTTCCAAATATCCCTTTGCCAATTCCACAAGAACAGCCTTAGGGAAAGGCTGCTTGAAGGGAAAGATGTAACTCTGTGAGATGAATTCACAGAACACAGAGCAGTTTCTCAGAAATCTTCTTTCCAGTTTTGAACGGAAGATATTTCCTTTTTCACCGTAGCCCTCTATGGACTTCCAAATATCCCTTTGCCAATTCCACAAGGACAGCCTTAGCGAAAGGCTTCTTGAAGGGAAAGATGTAACTCTGTGAGATGAATTCACAGAACACAGAGCAGTTTCTCAGAAAGCTTCTTTCCAGTTTTGAACGGAAGATATTTCCTTTTTCCCCATAGCCCTCTATGGGCTTCCAAATATCCCGTTGCCAATTCCACAAGAACAGCCTTAGCGAAAGGCTGCTTGAAGGGAAAGATGTAACTCTGTGTGATGAATTCACAGAACACAGAGCAGTTTCTCAGAAAGCTTCTTTCCAGTTTTGAACGGAAGATATTTCCTTTTTCCCCATAGCCCTCTATGGGCTTCCAAATATCCCTTTGCCAATTCCACAAGAACATCCTTAGCGAAAGGCTGCTTGAAGGGAAAGATGTAACTCTGTGAGATGAATTCACAGAACACAGAGCAGTTTCTCAGAAAGCTTCTTTCCAGTTTTGAACGGAAGATATTTCCTTTTTCCCCGTAGCCCTCTATGGACTTCCAAATATCCCTTTGCCAATTCCACAAGGACAGCCTTAGCGAAAGGCTTCTTTAAGGGAAAGATGTAACTCTGTGAGATGAATTCACAGAACACAGAGCAGTTTCTCAGAAAGCTTCTTTCCAGTTTTGAACGGAAGATATTTCCTTTTTCACCGTAGCCCTATATGGACTTCCAAATATCCCTTTGCCAATTCCACAAGGACAGCCTTAGCGAAAGGCTTCTTGAAGGGAAAGATGTAACTCTGTGAGATGAATTCACAGAACACAGAGCAGTTTCTCAGAAAGCTTCTTTCCAGTTTTGAACGGAAGATATTTCCTTTTTCACCATAGCCCTCTACGGGCTTCCAAATATCCCTTTGCCAATTCCACAAGAACAGCCTTAGCGAAAGGCTGCTTGAAGGGAAAGATGTAACTCTGTGAGATGAATTCACAGAACACAGAGCAGTTTCTCAGAAAGCTTCTTTCCAGTTTTGAACGGAAGATATTTCCTTTTTCCCCATAGCCCTCTATGGGCTTCCAAAAATCCCGTTGCCAATTCCACAAGAACAGCCTTAGCGAAAGGCTGCTTGAAGGGAAAGATGTAACTCTGTGAGATGAATTCACAGAACACAGAGCAGTTTCTCAGAAAGCTTCTTTCCAGTTTTGAACGGAAGATATTTCCTTTTTCACCATAGCCCTCTATGGGCTTCCAAATATCCCTTTGCCAATTCCACAAGAATACCCTTAGCGAAAGGCTGCTTGAAGGTAAAGATGTAACTCTGTCAGATGAATTCACAGAAGACAGAGAAGTCTCTCAGAAAGCTTCTTTCCAGTTTTGAACGGAAGATATTTCCTTTTTCACCGTAGCCCTCTATGGGCTTCCAAATATCCCTTTGCCAATTCCACAAGAACAGCCTTAGCGAAAGGCTGCTTGAAGGGAAAGATGTAACTCTGTGAGATGAATTCACAGAACACAGAGCAGTTTCTCAGAAAGCTTCTTTCCAGTTTTGAACGGAAGATATTGCCTTTTTCACTGTAGACCTCTATGGGCTTCCAAATATCCCTTTGCCAATTCCACAAGAACAGCCTTAGCGAAAGGCTTCTTGAAGGGAAAGATGTAACTCTGTGAGATGAATTCACAGAACACAGAGAAGTTTCTCAGAAAGCTTCTTTCCAGTTTTGAACGGAAGATATTTCCTTTTTCCCCATAGCCCTCTATGGGCTTCAAAATATCCCTTTGCCAATTCCAGAAGAACAGCCTTAGCAAAAGGCTGCTTGAAGGGAAAGATGTAACTCTGTGAGATGAATTCACAGAACACAGAGAAGTTTCTCAGAAAGCTTCTTTCCAGTTATGAACGGAAGATATTTCCTTTTTCACCATAGCCCTCTATGGGCTTCCAAATATCCCTTTGCCAATTCCACAAGAACAGCCTTAGCGAAAGGCTGCTTGAAGTGAAAGATGTAACTCTGTGAGATGAATTCACAGAACACAGAGCAGTTTCTCAGAAATCTTCTTTTCAGTTTTGAACGGAAGATATTTCCTTTTTCACCATAGCCCTCTATTGGCTTCCAAATATCCCTTTGCCAATTCCACAAGAACAGCCTTAGCGAAAGGCTGCTTGAAGGGAAAGATGTAACTCTGTGAGATGAATTCACAGAACACAGAGAAGTTTCTCAGAAAGCTTCTTTCCAGTTTTGAACGGAAGATATTTCCTTTTTCCCCGTAGCCCTCTATGGGCTTCCAAATATCCCTTTGCCAATTCCACAAGAACAGCCTTAGCGAAAGGCTGCTTGAACTGAAAGATGTAACTCTGTGCGATGAATTCACAGAACACAGAGAAGTTTCTCAGAAAGCTTCTTTTCAGTTTTGAACGGAAGATATTTCCTTTTACCCCATAGCCCTCTATGGGCTTCCAAATATCCCTTTGAAAATTCCACAAGAACAGCCTTAGCGAAAGGCTTCTTGAAGGGAAAGATGTAACTCTGTGAGATGAATTCACAGAACACAGAGCAGTTTCTCAGAAAGCTTCTTTCCAGTTTTGAACGGAAGATATTTCCTTTTTCACTGTAGCCCTCTATGGGCTTCCAAATATCCCTTTGCCAATTCCACAAGAACAGCCTTAGCGAAAGGCTGCTTGAACTGAAAGATGTAACTCTGTGATATGAATTCACAGAACACAGAGCAGTTTCTCAGAAAGCTTCTTTCCAGTTTTGAACGGAAGATATTTCCTTTTACCCCATAGCCCTCTATGGGCTTCCAAATATCCCTTTGAAAATTCCACAAGAACAGCCTTAGCGAAAGGCTTCTTGAAGGGAAAGATGTAACTCTGTGAGATGAATTCACAGAACACAGAGCAGTTTCTCAGAAAGCTTCTTTCCAGTATTGAACGGAAGATATTTCCTTTTTCACTGTAGCCCTCTATGGGCTTCCAAATATCCCTTTGCCAATTCCACAACAACAGCCTTAGCGAAAGGCTTCTTGAAGGGAAAGATGTAACTCTGTGAGATGAATTCACAAAACACAGAGCAGTTTCTCAGAAAGCTTCTTTCCAGTTTTGAACGGAAGGTATTTCCTTTTTCCCCGTAGCCCTCTATGGGCTTCCAAATATCCCTTTGCCAATTCCACAAGAACAGCCTTAGCGAAAGGCTGCTTGAACTGAAAGATGTAACTCTGTGCGATGAATTCACAGAACACAGAGAAGTTTCTCAGAAAGCTTCTTTTCAGTTTTGAACGGAAGATATTTCCTTTTACCCCATAGCCCTCTATGGGCTTCCAAATATCCCTTTGAAAATTCCACAAGAACAGCCTTAGCGAAAGGCTTCTTGAAGGGAAAGATGTAACTCTGTGAGATGAATTCACAGAACACAGAGCAGTTTCTCAGAAAGCTTCTTTCCAGTTTTGAACGGAAGATATTTCCTTTTTCACTGTAGCCCTCTATGGGCTTCCAAATATCCCTTTGCCAATTCCACAAGAACAGCCTTAGCGAAAGGCTGCTTGAACTGAAAGATGTAACTCTGTGATATGAATTCACAGAACACAGAGCAGTTTCTCAGAAAGCTTCTTTCCAGTTTTGAACGGAAGATATTTCCTTTTACCCCATAGCCCTCTATGGGCTTCCAAATATCCCTTTGCAAATTCCACAAGAACAGCCTTAGCGAAAGGCTTCTTGAAGGGAAAGATGTAACTCTGTGAGATGAATTCACAGAACACAGAGCAGTTTCTCAGAAAGCTTCTTTCCAGTTTTGAACGGAAGATATTTCCTTTTACCCCATAGCCCTCTATGGGCTTCCAAATATCCCTTTGAAAATTCCACAAGAACAGCCTTAGCGAAAGGCTTCTTGAAGGGAAAGATGTAACTCTGTGAGATGAATTCACAGAACACAGAGCAGTTTCTCAGAAAGCTTCTTTCCAGTATTGAACGGAAGATATTTCCTTTTTCACTGTAGCCCTCTATGGGCTTCCAAATATCCCTTTGCCAATTCCACAACAACAGCCTTAGCGAAAGGCTTCTTGAAGGGAAAGATGTAACTCTGTGAGATGAATTCACAAAACACAGAGCAGTTTCTCAGAAAGCTTCTTTCCAGTTTTGAACGGAAGGTATTTCCTTTTTCCCCGTAGCCCTCTATGGGCTTCCAAATATCCCTTTGCCAATTCCACAAGAACAGCCTTAGCGAAAGGCTGCTTGAACTGAAAGATGTAACTCTGTGCGATGAATTCACAGAACACAGAGAAGTTTCTCAGAAAGCTTCTTTTCAGTTTTGAACGGAAGATATTTCCTTTTACCCCATAGCCCTCTATGGGCTTCCAAATATCCCTTTGAAAATTCCACAAGAACAGCCTTAGCGAAAGGCTTCTTGAAGGGAAAGATGTAACTCTGTGAGATGAATTCACAGAACACAGAGCAGTTTCTCAGAAAGCTTCTTTCCAGTTTTGAACGGAAGATATTTCCTTTTTCACTGTAGCCCTCTATGGGCTTCCAAATATCCCTTTGCCAATTCCACAAGAACAGCCTTAGCGAAAGGCTGCTTGAACTGAAAGATGTAACTCTGTGATATGAATTCACAGAACACAGAGCAGTTTCTCAGAAAGCTTCTTTCCAGTTTTGAACGGAAGATATTTCCTTTTACCCCATAGCCCTCTATGGGCTTCCAAATATCCCTTTGCAAATTCCACAAGAACAGCCTTAGCGAAAGGCTTCTTGAAGGGAAAGATGTAACTCTGTGAGATGAATTCACAGAACACAGAGCAGTTTCTCAGAAAGCTTCTTTCCAGTTTTGAACGGAAGATATTTCCTTTTTCACTGTAGCCCTCTATGGGCTTCCAAATATCCCTTTGCCAATTCCACAAGAACAGCCTTAGCGAAAGGCTTCTTGAAGGGAAAGATGTAACTCTGTGAGATGAATTCACAAAACACAGAGCAGTTTCTCAGAAAGCTTCTTTCCAGTTTTGAACGGAAGGTATTTCCTTTTTCACTGTAGCCCTCTACGGGCTTCCAAATATCCCTTTGCCAATTCCACAAGAACAGCCTTAGCGAAAGGCTGCTTGAAGGGAAAGATGTAACTCTGTGAGATGAATTCACAGAACACAGAGCAGTTTCTCAGAAAGTTTCTTTCCAGTTTTGAACGGAAGATATTTCCTTTTTCACTGTAGCCCTCTACGGGCTTCCAAATATCCCTTTGCCAATTCCACAAGAACAGCCTTAGCGAAAGGCTGCTTGAAGGGAAACATGTAACTCTGTGAGATGAATTCACAGAACACAGAGCAGTTTCTCAGAAAGCTTCTTTCCAGTTTTGAACGGAAGATATTTCCTTTTTCCCCATAGCCCTTTATGGGCTTCCAAATATCCCTTTGCCAATTCCACAAGAACAGCCTTAGCGAAAGCCTGCTTGAAGGGAAAGATGTAACTCTGTGAGATGAATTCACAGAACACAGAGCAGTTTCTCAGAAAGCTTCTTTCCAGTTTTGAACGGAAGATATTTCCTTTTTCACCATAGCCCTCTATGGGCTTCCAAATATCCCTTTGCCAATTCCACAAGAACAGCCTTAGCGAAAGGCTGCTTGAAGTGAAAGATGTAACTCTGTGAGATGAATTCACAGAACACAGAGCAGTTTCTCAGAGAGCTTCTTTCCAGTTTTGAACGGAAGATATTTCCTTTTTCCCCATAGCCCCCTATGGGCTTCCAAATATCCCGTTGCCAATTCCACAAGAACAGCCTTAGCGAAAGGCTGCTTGAAGGGAAACATGTAACTCTGTGAGATGAATTCACAGAACACAGAGCAGTTTCTCAGAAAGCTTCTTTCCAGTTTTGAACGGAAGATATTTCCTTTTTCCAAATAGCCGTCTATGGGCTTCCAAATATCCCTTTGAAAATTCCACAAGAACAGCCTTAGCGAAAGGCTGCTTGAAGGGAAAGATGTAACTCTGTGAGATGAATTCACAGAACACAGAGCAGTTTCTCAGAGAGCTTCTTTCCAGTTTTGAACGGAAGATATTTCCTTTTTCACCATAGCCCTCAATGGGCTTCCAAATATCCCTTTACCAATTCCACAAGAACATCCTTAGCGAAAGGCTGCTTGAAGGTAAAGATGAAACTCTGTGAGATGAATTCACAGAACACAGAGCAGTTTCTCAGAAAGCTTCTTTCCAGTTTTGAACGGAAGATATTTCCTTTTTCACCATAGCCCTCTATGGGCTTCCAAATATCCCTTTGCCAATTCCACAAGAACAGCCTTAGCGAAAGGCTTCTTGAAGGGAAAGATGTAACTCTGTGAGATGAATTCACAGAACACAGAGCAGTTTCTCAGAAAGCTTCTTTCCAGTTTTGAACGGAAGATATTTCCTTTTTCACCATAGCCCTCTATGGGCTTCCAAATATCCCTTTGCCAATTCCACAAGAACAGCCTTAGCGAAAGGCTTCTTGAAGGGAAAGATGTAACTCTGTGAGATGAATTCACAGAACACAGAGCAGTTTCTCAGAAAGCTTCATTCCAGTTTTGAACGGAAGATATCTCCTTTTTCCCCATAGCCCTCTACGGGCTTCCAAATATCCCTTTGCCAATTCCACAAGAACAGCCTTAGCGAAAGGCTGCTTCAAGGGAAAGATGTAACTCTGTGAGATGAATTCACAGAACACAGAGCAGTTTCTCAGAAAGCTTCTTTCCAGTTTTGAACGGAAGATATTTCCTTTTTCCCCATAGCCCTCTATGGGCTTCCAAATATCCCGTTGCCAATTCCACAAGAACAGCCTTAGCGAAAGCCTGCTTGAAGGGAAAGATGTAACTCTGTGTGATGAATTCATAGAACACAGAGCAGTTTCTCAGAAAGCTTCTTTCCAGTTTGAACGGAAGATATTTCCTTTTTCCCCATAGCCCTCTATGGGCTTCCAAATATCCCTTTGCCAATTCCACAAGAACATCCTTAGCGAAAGGCTGCTTGAAGGGAAAGATGTAACTCTGTGAGATGAATTCACAGAACACAGAGCAGTTTCTCAGAAAGCTTCTTTCCAGTTTTGAACGGAAGATATTTCCTTTTTCACCCTAGCCCTCTATGGGCTTCCAAATATCCCTTTGCCAATTCCACAAGAATATCCTTAGCGAAAGGCTGCTTCAAGTTAAAGATGTAACTCTGTCAGATGAATTCACAGAAGACAGAGAAGTTTCTCAGAAAGCTTCTTTCCAGTTTTGAACGGAAGATATTTCCTTTTTCACCGTAGCCCTCTATGGGCTTCCAAATATCCCTTTGCCAATTCCACAAGAACAGCCTTAGGGAAAGGCTGCTTGAAGGGAAAGATGTAACTCTGTGAGATGAATTCACAGAACACAGAGCAGTTTCTCAGAAAGCTTCTTTCCAGTTTTGAACGGAAGATATTTCCTTTTTCACCCTAGCCCTCTATGGGCTTCCAAATATCCCTTTGCCAATTCCACAAGAATATCCTCAGCGAAAGGCTGCTTCAAGGTAAAGATGTAACTCTGTCAGATGAATTCACAGAAGACAGAGAAGTTTCTCAGAAAGCTTCTTTCCAGTTTTGAACGGAAGATATTTCCTTTTTCACCGTAGCCCTCTATGGGCTTCCAAATATCTCTTTGCCAATTCCACAAGAACAGCCTTAGGGAAAGGCTGCTTGAAGGGAAAGATGTAACTCTGTGAGATGAATTCACAGAACACAGAGCAGTTTCTCAGAAATCTTCTTTCCAGTTTTGAACGGAAGATATTTCCTTTTTCACCGTAGCCCTCTATGGACTTCCAAATATCCCTTTGCCAATTCCACAAGGACAGCCTTAGCGAAAGGCTTCTTGAAGGGAAAGATGTAACTCTGTGAGATGAATTCACAGAACACAGAGCAGTTTCTCAGAAAGCTTCTTTCCAGTTTTGAACGGAAGATATTTCCTTTTTCCCCATAGCCCTCTATGGGCTTCCAAATATCCCTTTGCCAATTCCACAAGAACATCCTTAGCGAAAGGCTGCTTGAAGGGAAAGATGTAACTCTGTGAGATGAATTCACAGAACACAGAGCAGTTTCTCAGAAAGCTTCTTTCCAGTTTTGAACGGAAGATATTTCCTTTTTCCCCGTAGCCCTCTATGGACTTCCAAATATCCCTTTGCCAATTCCACAAGGACAGCCTTAGCGAAAGGCTTCTTGAAGGGAAAGATGTAACTCTGTGAGATGAATTCACAGAACACAGAGCAGTTTCTCAGAAAGCTTCTTTCCAGTTTTGAACGGAAGATATTTCCTTTTTCACCGTAGCCCTATATGGACTTCCAAATATCCCTTTGCCAATTCCACAAGGACAGCCTTAGCGAAAGGCTTCTTGAAGGGAAAGATGTAACTCTGTGAGATGAATTCACAGAACACAGAGCAGTTTCTCAGAAAGCTTCTTTCCAGTTTTGAACGGAAGATATTTCCTTTTTCACCATATCCCTCTACGGGCTTCCAAATATCTTTTTGCCAATTCCACAAGAACAGCCTTAGCGAAAGGCTGCTTGAAGGGAAAGATGTAACTCTGTGAGATGAATTCACAGAACACAGAGCAGTTTCTCAGAAAGCTTCTTTCCAGTTTTGAACGGAAGATATTTCCTTTTTCCCCATAGCCCTCTATGGGCTTCCAAAAATCCCGTTGCCAATTCCACAAGAACAGCCTTAGCGAAAGGCTGCTTGAAGGGAAAGATGTAACTCTGTGTGATGAATTCACAGAACACAGAGCAGTTTCTCAGAAAGCTTCTTTCCAGTTTTGAACGGAAGATATTTCCTTTTTCCCCATAGCCCTCTATGGGCTTCCAAATATCCCTTTGCCAATTCCACAAGAACATCCTTAGCGAAAGGCTGCTTGAAGGGAAAGATGTAACTCTGTGAGATGAATTCACAGAACACAGAGCAGTTTCTCAGAAAGCTTCTTTCCAGTTTTGAACGGAAGATATTTCCTTTTTCACCATAGCCCTCTATGGGCTTCCAAATATCCCTTTGCCAATTCCACAAGAATACCCTTAGCGAAAGGCTGCTTGAAGGTAAAGATGTAACTCTGTCAGATGAATTCACAGAAGACAGAGAAGTTTCTCAGAAAGCTTCTTTCCAGTTTTGAACGGAAGATATTTCCTTTTTCACCGTAGCCCTCTATGGGCTTCCAAATATCCCTTTGCCAATTCCACAAGAACAGCCTTAGCGAAAGGCTGCTTGAAGGGAAAGATGTAACTCTGTGAGATGAATTCACAGAACACAGAGCAGTTTCTCAGAAAGCTTCTTTCCAGTTTTGAACGGAAGATATTGCCTTTTTCACTGTAGACCTCTATGGGCTTCCAAATATCCCTTTGCCAATTCCACAAGAACAGCCTTAGCGAAAGGCTTCTTGAAGGGAAAGATGTAACTCTGTGAGATGAATTCACAGAACACAGAGAAGTTTCTCAGAAAGCTTCTTTCCAGTTTTGAACGGAAGATATTTCCTTTTTCCCCATAGCCCTCTATGGGCTTCAAAATATCCCTTTGCCAATTCCAGAAGAACAGCCTTAGCAAAAGGCTGCTTGAAGGGAAAGATGTAACTCTGTGAGATGAATTCACAGAACACAGAGAAGTTTCTCAGAAAGCTTCTTTCCAGTTATGAACGGAAGATATTTCCTTTTTCACCATAGCCCTCTATGGGCTTCCAAATATCCCTTTGCCAATTCCACAAGAACAGCCTTAGCGAAAGGCTGCTTGAAGGGAAAGATGTAACTCTGTGAGATGAATTCACAGAACACAGAGCAGTTTCTCAGAAATCTTCTTTTCAGTTTTGAACGGAAGATATTTCCTTTTTCACCATAGCCCTCTATGGGCTTCCAAATATCCCTTTGCCAATTCCACAAGAACAGCCTTAGCGAAAGGCTGCTTGAAGGGAAAGATGTAACTCTGTGAGATGAATTCACAGAACACAGAGAAGTTTCTCAGAAAGCTTCTTTCCAGTTTTGAACGGAAGATATTTCCTTTTTCCCCGTAGCCCTCTATGGGCTTCCAAATATCCCTTTGCCAATTCCACAAGAACAGCCTTAGCGAAAGGCTGCTTGAACTGAAAGATGTAACTCTGTGCGATGAATTCACAGAACACAGAGAAGTTTCTCAGAAAGCTTCTTTTCAGTTTTGAACGGAAGATATTTCCTTTTACCCCATAGACCTCTATGGGCTTCAAAATATCCCTTTGAAAATTCCACAAGAAGAGCCTTAGCGAAAGGCTTCTTGAAGGGAAAGATGTAACTCTGTGAGATGAATTCACAGAACACAGAGCAGTTTCTCAGAAAGCTTCTTTCCAGTTTTGAACGGAAGATATTTCCTTTTTCACTGTAGCCCTCTATGGGCTTCCAAATATCCCTTTGCCAATTCCACAAGAACAGCCTTAGCGAAAGGCTGCTTGAACTGAAAGATGTAACTCTGTGATATGAATTCACAGAACACAGAGCAGTTTCTCAGAAAGCTTCTTTCCAGTTTTGAACGGAAGATATTTCCTTTTACCCCATAGCCCTCTATGGGCTTCCAAATATCCCTTTGAAAATTCCACAAGAACAGCCTTAGCGAAAGGCTTCTTGAAGGGAAAGATGTAACTCTGTGAGATGAATTCACAGAACACAGAGCAGTTTCTCAGAAAGCTTCTTTCCAGTTTTGAACGGAAGATATTTCCTTTTTCACTGTAGCCCTCTATGGGCTTCCAAATATCCCTTTGCCAATTCCACAAGAACAGCCTTAGCGAAAGGCTTCTTGAAGGGAAAGATGTAACTCTGTGAGATGAATTCACAAAACACAGAGCAGTTTCTCAGAAAGCTTCTTTCCAGTTTTGAACGGAAGGTATTTCCTTTTTCACTGTAGCCCTCTACGGGCTTCCAAATATCCCTTTGCCAATTCCACAAGAACAGCCTTAGCGAAAGGCTGCTTGAAGGGAAAGATGTAACTCTGTGAGATGAATTCACAGAACACAGAGCAGTTTCTCAGAAAGCTTCTTTCCAGTTTTGAACGGAAGATATTTCCTTTTTCACTGTAGCCCTCTACGGGCTTCCAAATATCCCTTTGCCAATTCCACAAGAACAGCCTTAGCGAAAGGCTTCTTGAAGGGAAAGATGTAACTCTGTGAGATGAATTCACAAAACACAGAGCAGTTTCTCAGAAAGCTTCTTTCCAGTTTTGAACGGAAGGTATTTCCTTTTTCACTGTAGCCCTCTACGGGCTTCCAAATATCCCTTTGCCAATTCCACAAGAACAGCCTTAGCGAAAGGCTGCTTGAAGGGAAAGATGTAACTCTGTGAGATGAATTCACAGAACACAGAGAAGTTTCTCAGAAAGCTTCTTTCCAGTTTTGAACGGAAGATATTTCCTTTTTCACCATAGCCCTCTATGGGCTTCCAAATATCCCTTTGCCAATTCCACAAGAACAGCCTTAGCGAAAGGCTGCTTGAAGGGAAAGATGTAACTCTGTGAGATGAATTCACAGAACACAGAGAAGTTTCTCAGAAAGCTTCTTTCCAGTTTTGAACGGAAGATATTTCCTTTTTCACTGTAGCCCTCTACGGGCTTCCAAATATCCCTTTGCCAATTCCACAAGAACAGCCTTAGCGAAAGGCTTCTTGAAGGGAAACATGTAATTCTGTGAGATGAATTCACAGAACACAGAGCAGTTTCTCAGAAAGCTTCTTTCCAGTTTTGAACGGAAGATATTTCCTTTTTCCCCATAGCCCTCTATGGGCTTCCAAATATCCCGTTGCCAATTCCACAAGAACAGCCTTAGCGAAAGGCTGCTTGAACTGAAAGATGTAACTCTGTGAGATGAATTCACAGAACACAGAGCAGTTTCTCAGAAAGCTTCTTTCCAGTTTTGAACGGAAGATATTTCCTTTTACCCCATAGCCCTCTATGGGCTTCCAAATATCCCTTTGAAAATTCCACAAGAACAGCCTTAGCGAAAGGCTTCTTGAAGGGAAAGATGTAACTCTGTGAGATGAATTCACAGAACACAGAGCAGTTTCTCAGAAAGCTTCTTTCCAGTTTTGAACGGAAGATATTTCCTTTTTCCAAATAGCCGTCTATGGGCTTCCAAATATCCCTTTGCCAATTCCACAAGAACAGCCTTAGCGAAAGGCTGCTTTAAGGGAAAGATGTAACTCTGTGAGATGAATTCACAGAACACAGAGCAGTTTCTCAGAGAGCTTCTTTCCAGTTTTGAACGGAAGATATTTCCTTTTTCACCATAGCCCTCAATGGGCTTCCAAATATCCCTTTACCAATTCCACAAGAACATCCTTAGCGAAAGGCTGCTTGAAGGTAAAGATGAAACTCTGTGAGATGAATTCACAGAACACAGAGCAGTTTCTCAGAAAGCTTCTTTCCAGTTTTGAACGGAAGATATTTCCTTTTTCACCGTAGCCCTCTATGGACTTCCAAATATCCCTTTGCCAATTCCACAAGGACAGCCTTAGCGAAAGGCTTCTTGAAGGGAAAGATGTAACTCTGTGAGATGAATTCACAGAACACAGAGCAGTTTCTCAGAAAGCTTCTTTCCAGTTTTGAACGGAAGATATTTCCTTTTTCACTGTAGCCCTCTATGGGCTTCCAAATATCCCTTTGCCAATTCCACAAGAACAGCCTTAGCGAAAGGCTTCTTGAAGGGAAAGATGTAACTCTGTGAGATGAATTCACAGAACACAGAGAAGTTTCTCAGAAAGCTTCTTTCCAGTTTTGAACGGAAGATATTTCCTTTTTCCCCATAGCCCTCTATGGGCTTCAAAATATCCCTTTGCGAATTCCAGAAGAACAGCCTTAGCGAAAGGCTGCTTGAAGGGAAAGATGTAACTCTGTGAGATGAATTAACAGAACACAGAGCAGTTTCTCAGAAAGCTTCTTTCCAGTTTTGAACGGAAGATATTTCCTTTTTCACTGTAGCCCTCTATGGGCTTCCAAATATCCCTTTGCCAATTCCACAAGAACAGCCTTAGCGAAAGGCTTCTTGAAGGGAAAGATGTAACTCTGTGAGATGAATTCACAAAACACAGAGCAGTTTCTCAGAAAGCTTCTTTCCAGTTTTGAACGGAAGGTATTTCCTTTTTCACTGTAGCCCTCTACGGGCTTCCAAATATCCCTTTGCCAATTCCACAAGAACAGCCTTAGCGAAAGGCTGCTTGAAGGGAAAGATGTAACTCTGTGAGATGAATTCACAGAACACAGAGAAGTTTCTCAGAAAGCTTCTTTCCAGTTTTGAACGGAAGATATTTCCTTTTTCACCATAGCCCTCTATGGGCTTCCAAATATCCCTTTGCCAATTCCACAAGAACAGCCTTAGCGAAAGGCTGCTTGAAGGGAAAGATGTAACTCTGTGAGATGAATTCACAGAACACAGAGAAGTTTCTCAGAAAGCTTCTTTCCAGTTTTGAACGGAAGATATTTCCTTTTTCACTGTAGCCCTCTACGGGCTTCCAAATATCCCTTTGCCAATTCCACAAGAACAGCCTTAGCGAAAGGCTTCTTGAAGGGAAACATGTAACTCTGTGAGATGAATTCACAGAACACAGAGCAGTTTCTCAGAAAGCTTCTTTCCAGTTTTGAACGGAAGATATTTCCTTTTTCCCCATAGCCCTCTATGGGCTTCCAAATATCCCGTTGCCAATTCCACAAGAACAGCCTTAGCGAAAGGCTGCTTGAAGGGAAACATGTAACTCTGTGAGATGAATTCACAGAACACAGAGCAGTTTCTCAGAAAGCTTCTTTCCAGTTTTGAACGGAAGATATTTCCTTTTTCCCCATAGCCCTCTATGGGCTTCCAAATATCCCTTTGCCAATTCCACAAGAACAGCCTTAGCGAAAGGCTGCTTGAAGGGAAAGATGTAACTCTGTGAGATGAATTCACAGAACACAGAGCAGTTTCTCAGAAAGCTTTTTTCCAGTTTTGAACGGAAGGTAGTTCCTTTTTCCCCATAGCCCTCTATGGGCTTCCAAATATCCCGTTGCCAATTCCACAAGAACAGCCTTAGCGAAAGGCTGCTTGAAGGGAAAGATGTAACTCTGTGAGATGAATTCACAGAACACAGAGCAGTTTCTCAGAGAGCTTCTTTCCAGTTTTGAACGGAAGATATTTCCTTTTTCCCCAGAGCCCTCTATGGGCTTCCAAATATCCCGTTGCCAATTCCACAAGAACAGCCTTAGCGAAAGGCTGCTTGAAGGGAAACATGTAACTCTGTGAGATGAATTCACAGAACACAGAGCAGTTTCTCAGAAAGCTTCTTTCCAGTTTTGAACGGAAGATATTTCCCTTTTCCAAATAGCCGTCTATGGGCTTCCAAATATCCCTTTGCCAATTCCACAAGAACAGCCTTAGCGAAAGGCTGCTTGAAGGGAAAGATGTAACTCTGTGAGATGAATTCACAGAACACAGAGCAGTTTCTCAGAAAGCTTCTTTCCAGTTTTGAACGGAAGATATTTCCTTTTTCCCTATAGCCCTCTATGGGCTTCCAAATATCCCGTTGCCAATTCCACAAGAACAGCCTTAGCGAAAGGCTTCTTGAAGGGAAAGATGTAACTCTGTGAGATGAATTCACAGAACACAGAGAAGTTTCTCAGAAAGCTTCTTTCCAGTTTTGAACGGAAGATATTTCCTTTTTCCCCATAGCCCTCTATGGGCTTCAAAATATCCCTTTGCCAATTCCAGAAGAACAGCCTTAGCGAAAGGCTGCTTGAAGGGAAAGATGTAACTCTGTGAGATGAATTCACAGAACACAGAGAAGTTTCTCAGAAAGCTTCTTTCCAGTTATGAACGGAAGATATTTCCTTTTTCACCATAGCCCTCTATGGGCTTCCAAATATCCCCTTGCCAATTCCACAAGAACAGCCTTAGCGAAAGGCTGCTTGAAGGGAAAGATGTAACTCTGTGAGATGAATTCACAGAACACAGAGCAGTTTCTCAGAAATCTTCTTTCCAGTTTTGAACGGAAGATATTTCCTCTTCCACCATAGCCCTCTATGGGCTTCCAAATATCCCTTTGCCAATTCCACAAGAACAGCCTTAGCGAAATGCTGCTTGAAGGGACAGATGTAACTCTGTGAGATGAATTCACAGAACACAGAGAAGTTTCTCAGAAAGCTTCTTTCCAGTTTTGAACGGAAGATATTTCCTTTTTCCCCGTAGCCCTCTATGGGCTTCCAAATATCCCTTTGCCAATTCCACAAGAACAGCCTTAGTGAAAGGCTGCTTGAACTGAAAGATGTAACTCTGTGAGATGAATTCACAGAACACAGAGCAGTTTCTCAGAAAGCTTCTTTCCAGTTTTGAACGGAAGATATTTCCTTTCACCCCATAGCCCTCTATGGGCTTCCAAATATCTCTTTGAAAATTCCACAAGAACAGCCTTAGCGAAAGGCTTCTTGAAGGGAAAGATGTAACTCTGTGAGATGAATTCACAGAACACAGAGCAGTTTCTCAGAAAGCTTCTTTCCAGTTTTGAACGGAAGATATTTCCTTTTTCACTGTAGCCCTCTATGGGCTTCCAAATATCCCTTTGCCAATTCCACAAGAACAGCCTTAGCGAAAGGCTGCTTGAACTGAAAGATGTAACTCTGTGAGATGAATTCACAGAACACAGAGCAGTTTCTCAGAAAGCTTCTTTCCAGTTTTGAACGGAAGATATTTCCTTTTACCCCATAGCCCTCTATGGGCTTCGAAATATCCCTTTGAATATTCCACAAGAACAGCCTTAGCGAAAGGCTTCTTGAAGGGAAAGATGTAACTCTGTGAGATGAATTCACAGAACACAGAGCAGTTTCTCAGAAAGCTTCTTTCCAGTTTTGAACGGAAGATATTTCCTTTTTCACTGTAGCCCTCTATGGTCTTCCAAATATCCCTTTGCCAATTCCACAAGAACAGCCTTAGCGAAAGGCTTCTTGAAGGGAAAGATGTAACTCTGTGAGATGAATTCACAAAACACAGAGCAGTTTCTCAGAAAGCTTCTTTCCAGTTTTGAATGGAAGGTATTTCCTTTTTCACTGTAGCCCTCTACAGGCTTCCAAATATCCCTTTGCCAATTCCACAAGAACACCCTTAGCGAAAGGCTGCTTGAAGGGAAAGATGTAACTCTGTGAGATGAATTCACAGAACACAGAGCAGTTTCTCAGAAATCTTCTTTCCAGGTTTGAACGGAAGATATTTCCTTTTTCACCAGAGCCCTCTATGGGCTTCCAAATATCCCTTTGCCAATTCCACAAGAAGAGCCTTAGCGAAAGGCTTCTTGAAGGGAAAGATGTAACTCTGTGAGATGAATTCACAGAACACAGAGCAGTTTCTCAGAAAGCTTCTTTCCAGTTTTGAACGGAAGATATTTCCTTTTTCCCCATAGCCGTCTATGGGCTTCCAAATATACCGTTGCCAATTCCACAAGAACAGCCTTAGCGAAAGGCTGCTTGAAGGGAAAGATGTAACTCGGTGAGATGAATTCACAGAACACAGAGCAGTTTCTCAGAAAGCTTCTTTCCAGTTTTGACCGGAAGATATTTCCTTTTTCACCATAGCCCTCTACGGGCTTCCAAATATCCCTTTGCCAATTCCACAAGAACAGCCTTAGCGAAAGGCTGCTTGAAGGGAAAGATGTAACTCTGTGAGATGAATTCACAGAACACAGAGCAGTTTCTCAGAAAGCTTCTATCCAGTTTTGAACGGAAGATATTTCCTTTTTCCCCATAGCCCTCTATGGGCTTCCAAATATCCCGTTGCCAATTCCACAAGAACAGCCTTAGCGAAAGGCTGCTTGAAGGGAAACATGTAACTCTGTGAGATGAATTCACAGAACACAGAGCAGTTTCTCAGAAAGCTTCTTTCCAGTTTTGAACGGAAGATATTTCCTTTTTCCAAATAGCCGTCTATGGGCTTCCAAATATCCCTTTGCCAATTCCACAAGAACAGCCTTAGCGAAAGGCTTCTTGAAGGGAAAGATGTAACTCTGTGAGATGAATTCACAGAACACAGAGCAGTTTCTCAGAGAGCTTCTTTCCAGTTTTGAACGGAAGATATTTCCTTTTTCACCATAGCCCTCAATGGGCTTCCAAATATCCCTTTACCAATTCCACACGAACATCCTTAGCGAAAGGCTGCTTGAAGGTAAAGATGAAACTCTGTGAGATGAATTCACAGAACACAGAGCAGTTTCTCAGAAAGCTTCTTTCCAGTTTTGAACGGAAGATATTTCCTTTTTCCCCGTAGCCCACTATGGGCTTCCAAATATCCCGTTGCCAATTCCACAAGAACAGCCTTAGCGAAAGGCTTCTTGAAGGGAAAGATGTAACTCTGTGAGATGAATTCACAGAACACAGAGCAGTTTCTCAGAAAGCTTCTTTCCAGTTTTGAACGGAAGATATTTCCTTTTTCACCATAGCCCTCTACGGGCTTCCAAATATCCCTTTGCCAATTCCACAAGAACAGCCTTAGCGAAAGGCTGCTTGAAGGGAAAGATGTAACTCTGTGAGATGAATTCACAGAACACAGAGCAGTTTCTCAGAAAGCTTCTTTCCAGTTTTGAACGGATGATATTTCCTTTTTCCCCATAGCCCTCTATGGGCTTCCAAATATCCCTTTGCCAATTCCACAAGAACATCCTTAGCGAAAGGCTGCTTGAAGGGAAAGATGTAACTCTGTGTGATGAATTCACAGAACACAGAGCAGTTTCTCAGAAAGCTTCTTTCCAGTTTTGAACGGAAGATATTTCCTTTTTCACCATAGCCCTCTATGGGCTTCCAAATATCCCTTTGCCAATTCCACAAGAATACCCTTAGCGAAAGGCTGCTTGAACGTAAAGATGTAACTCTGTCAGATGAATTCACAGAAGACAGAGAAGTTTCTCAGAAAGCTTCTTTCCAGTTTTGAACGGAAGATATTTCCTTTTTCACCGTAGCCCTCTATGGGCTTCCAAATATCCCTTTGCCAATTCCACAAGAACAGCCTTAGCGAAAGGCTGCTTGAAGGGAAAGATGTAACTCTGTGAGATGAATTCACAGAACACAGAGAAGTTTCTCAGAAAGCTTCTTTCCAGTTATGAACGGAAGATATTTCCTTTTTCACCATAACCCTCTATGGGCTTCCAAATATCCCTTTGCCAATTCCACAAGAATACCCTTAGCGAAAGGCTGCTTGAACGTAAAGATGTAACTCTGTCAGATGAATTCACAGAAGACAGAGAAGTTTCTCAGAAAGCTTCTTTCCAGTTTTGAACGGAAGATATTTCCTTTTTCACCGTAGCCCTCTATGGGCTTCCAAATATCCCTTTGCCAATTCCACAAGAACAGCCTTAGCGAAAGGCTGCTTGAAGGGAAAGATGTAACTCTGTGAGATGAATTCACAGAACACAGAGAAGTTTCTCAGAAAGCTTCTTTCCAGTTATGAACGGAAGATATTTCCTTTTTCACCATAACCCTCTATGGGCTTCCAAATATCCCTTTGCCAATTACACAAGAACAGCCTTAGCGAAAGGCTGCTTGAAGGGAAAGATGTAACTCTGTGAGATGAATTCACAGAACACAGAGCAGTTTCTCAGAAATCTTCTTTTCAGTTTTGAACGGAAGATATTTCCTTTTTCACCATAGCCCTCTATGGGCTTCCAAATATCCCTTTGCCAATTCCACAAGAACAGCCTTAGCGAAAGGCTGCTTGAAGGGAAAGATGTAACTCTGTGAGATGAATTCACAGAACACAGAGAAGTTTCTCAGAAAGCTTCTTTCCAGTTTTGAACGGAAGATATTTCCTTTTTCCCCGTAGCCCTCTATGGGCTTCCAAATATCCCTTTTCCAATTCCACAAGAACAGCCTTAGCGAAAGGCTGCTTGAACTGAAAGATGTAACTCTGTGCGATGAATTCACAGAACACAGAGCAGTTTCTCAGAAAGCTTCTTTTTAGTTTTGAACGGAAGATATTTCCTTTTACCCCATAGCCCTCTATGGGCTTCCAAATATCCCTTTGAAAATTCCACAAGAACAGCCTTAGCGAAAGGCTTCTTGAAGGGAAAGATGTAACTCTGTGAGATGAATTCACAGAACACAGAGCAGTTTCTCAGAAAGCTTCTTTCCAGTTTTGAACGGAAGATATTTCCTTTTTCACTGTAGCCCTCTATGGGCTTCCAAATATCCCTTTGCCAATTCCACAAGAACAGCCTTAGCGAAAGGCTGCTTGAAGGGAAAGATGTAACTCTGTGAGATGAATTCACAGAACACAGAGCAGTTTCTCAGAAAGCTTCTTTCCAGTTTTGAACGGAAGATATTTCCTTTTACCCCATAGCCCTCTATGGGCTTCCAAATATCCCTTTGAAAATTCCACAAGAACAGCCTTAGCGAAAGGCTTCTTGAAGGGAAAGATGTAACTCTGTGAGATGAATTCACAGAACACAGAGCAGTTTCTCAGAAAGCTTCTTTCCAATTTTGAACGGAAGATATTTCCTTTTTCACTGTAGCCCTCTATGGGCTTCCAAATATCCCTTTGCCAATTCCACAAGAACAGCCTTAGCGAAAGGCTTCTTGAAGGGAAAGATGTAACTCTGTGAGATGAATTCACAAAACACAGAGCAGTTTCTCAGAAAGCTTCTTTAAAGTTTTGAACGGAAGGTATTTCCTTTTTCACTGTAGCCCTCAACGGGCTTCCAAATATCCCTTTGCCAATTCCACAAGAACAGCCTTAGCGAAAGGCTGCTTGAAGGGAAAGATGTAACTCTGTGAGATGAATTCACAGAACACAGAGCAGTTTCTCAGAAAGCTTCTTTCCAGTTTTGAACGGAAGATATTTCCTTTTTCACTGTAGCCCTCTACGGGCTTCCAAATATCCCTTTGCCAATTCCACAAGAACAGCCTTAGCGAAAGGCTGCTTGAAGGGAAACATGTAACTCTGTGAGATGAATTCACAGAACACAGAGCAGTTTCTCAGAAAGCTTCTTTCCAGTTTTGAACGGAAGATATTTCCTTTTTCCCCATAGCCCTTTATGGGCTTCCAAATATCCCTTTGCCAATTCCACAAGAACAGCCTTAGCGAAAGCCTGCTTGAAGGGAAAGATGTAACTCTGTGAGATGAATTCACAGAACACAGAGCAGTTTCTCAGAAAGCTTCTTTCCAGTTTTGAACGGAAGATATTTCCTTTTTCCCCGTAGCCCTCTATGGGCTTCCAAATATCCCTTTGCCAATTCCACAAGAACAGCCTTAGCGAAAGGCTGCTTGAAGGGAAAGATGTAACTCTGTGAGATGAATTCACAGAACACAGAGCAGTTTCTCAGAGAGCTTCTTTCCAGTTTTGAACGGAAGATATTTCCTTTTTCCCCATAGCCCCCTATGGGCTTCCAAATATCCCGTTGCCAATTCCACAAGAACAGCCTTAGCGAAAGGCTGCTTGAAGGGAAACATGTAACTCTGTGAGATGAATTCACAGAACACAGAGCAGTTTCTCAGAAAGCTTCTTTCCAGTTTTGAACGGAAGATATTTCCTTTTTCCAAATAGCCGTCTATGGGCTTCCAAATATCCCTTTGAAAATTCCACAAGAACAGCCTTAGCGAAAGGCTGCTTGAAGGGAAAGATGTAACTCTGTGAGATGAATTCACAGAACACAGAGCAGTTTCTCAGAGAGCTTCTTTCCAGTTTTGAACGGAAGATATTTCCTTTTTCACCATAGCCCTCAATGGGCTTCCAAATATCCCTTTACCAATTCCACAAGAACATCCTTAGCGAAAGGCTGCTTGAAGGTAAAGATGAAACTCTGTGAGATGAATTCACAGAACACAGAGCAGTTTCTCAGAAAGCTTCTTTCCAGTTTTGAACGGAAGATATTTCCTTTTTCCCCATAGCCCACTATGGGCTTCCAAATATCCCGTTGCCAATTCCACAAGAACAGCCTTAGCGAAAGGCTTCTTGAAGGGAAAGATGTAACTCTGTGAGATGAATTCACAGAACACAGAGCAGTTTCTCAGAAAGCTTCTTTCCAGTTTTGAACGGAAGATATTTCCTTTTTCCCTATAGCCCTCTATGGGCTTCCAAATATCCCGTTGCCAATTCCACAAGAACAGCCTTAGCGAAAGGCTTCTTGAAGGGAAAGATGTAACTCTGTGAGATGAATTCACAGAACACAGAGCAGTTTCTCAGAAAGCTTCTTTCCAGTTTTGAACGGAAGATATCTCCTTTTTCCCCATAGCCCTCTATGGGCTTCCAAATATCCCGTTGCCAATTCCACAAGAACAGCCTTAGCGAAAGGCTGCTTGAAGGGAAAGATGTAACTCTGTGAGATGAATTCACAGAACACAGAGCAGTTTCTCAGAAAGCTTCTTTCCAGTTTTGAACGGAAGATATTTCCTTTTTCCCCGTAGCCCTCTATGGACTTCCAAATATCCCTTTGCCAATTCCACAAGGACAGCCTTAGCGAAAGGCTTCTTGAAGGGAAAGATGTAACTCTGTGAGATGAATTCACAGAACACAGAGCAGTTTCTCAGAAAGCTTCTTTCCAGTTTTGAACGGAAGATATTTCCTTTTTCACCGTAGCCCTCTATGGACTTCCAAATATCCCTTTGCCAATTCCACAAGGACAGCCTTAGCGAAAGGCTTCTTGAAGGGAAAGATGTAACTCTGTGAGATGAATTCACAGAACACAGAGCAGTTTCTCAGAAAGCTTCTTTCCAGTTTTGAACGGAAGATATTTCCTTTTTCACCATAGCCCTCTACGGGCTTCCAAATATCCCTTTGCCAATTCCACAAGAACAGCCTTAGCGAAAGGCTGCTTGAAGGGAAAGATGTAACTCTGTGAGATGAATTCACAGAACACAGAGCAGTTTCTCAGAAAGCTTCTTTCCAGTTTTGAACGGAAGATATTTCCTTTTTCCCCATAGCCCTCTATGGGCTTCCAAATATCCCGTTGCCAATTCCACAAGAACAGCCTTAGCGAAAGCCTGCTTGAAGGGAAAGATGTAACTCTGTGTGATGAATTCACAGAACACAGAGCAGTTTCTCAGAAAGCTTCTTTCCAGTTTGAACGGAAGATATTTCCTTTTTCCCCATAGCCCTCTATGGGCTTCCAAATATCCCTTTGCCAATTCCACAAGAACATCCTTAGCGAAAGGCTGCTTGAAGGGAAAGATGTAACTCTGTGAGATGAATTCACAGAACACAGAGCAGTTTCTCAGAAAGCTTCTTTCCAGTTTTGAACGGAAGATATTTCCTTTTTCACCCTAGCCCTCTATGGGCTTCCAAATATCCCTTTGCCAATTCCACAAGAATATCCTCAGCGAAAGGCTGCTTCAAGGTAAAGATGTAACTCTGTCAGATGAATTCACAGAAGACAGAGAAGTTTCTCAGAAAGCTTCTTTCCAGTTTTGACCGGAAGATATTTCCTTTTTCACCGTAGCCCTCTATGGGCTTCCAAATATCCCTTTGCCAATTCCACAAGAACAGCCTTAGGGAAAGGCTGCTTGAAGGGAAAGATGTAACTCTGTGAGATGAATTAACAGAACACAGAGCAGTTTCTCAGAAATCTTCTTTCCAGTTTTGAACGGAAGATATTTCCTTTTTCACCGTAGCCCTCTATGGACTTCCAAATATCCCTTTGCCAATTCCACAAGGACAGCCTTAGCGAAAGGCTTCTTGAAGGGAAAGATGTAACTCTGTGAGATGAATTCACAGAACACAGAGCAGTTTCTCAGAAAGCTTCTTTCCAGTTTTGAACGGAAGATATTTCCTTTTTCCCCATAGCCCTCTATGGGCTTCCAAATATCCCGTTGCCAATTCCACAAGAACAGCCTTAGCGAAAGGCTGCTTGAAGGGAAAGATGTAACTCTGTGTGATGAATTCACAGAACACAGAGCAGTTTCTCAGAAAGCTTCTTTCCAGTTTTGAACGGAAGATATTTCCTTTTTCCCCATAGCCCTCTATGGGCTTCCAAATATCCCTTTGCCAATTCCACAAGAACATCCTTAGCGAAAGGCTGCTTGAAGGGAAAGATGTAACTCTGTGAGATGAATTCACAGAACACAGAGCAGTTTCTCAGAAAGCTTCTTTCCAGTTTTGAACGGAAGATATTTCCTTTTTACCCGTAGCCCTCTATGGACTTCCAAATATCCCTTTGCCAATTCCACAAGGACAGCCTTAGCGAAAGGCTTCTTTAAGGGAAAGATGTAACTCTGTGAGATGAATTCACAGAACACAGAGCAGTTTCTCAGAAAGCTTCTTTCCAGTTTTGAACGGAAGATATTTCCTTTTTCACCGTAGCCCTATATGGACTTCCAAATATCCCTTTGCCAATTCCACAAGGACAGCCTTAGCGAAAGGCTGCTTGAAGGGAAAGATGTAACTCTGTGAGATGAATTCACAGAACACAGAGCAGTTTCTCAGAAAGCTTCTTTCCAGTTTTGAACGGAAGATATTTCCTTTTTCACCATAGCCCTCTATGGGCTTCCAAATATCCCTTTGCCAATTCCACAAGAATACCCTTAGCGAAAGGCTGCTTGAAGGTAAAGATGTAACTCTGTCAGATGAATTCACAGAAGACAGAGAAGTTTCTCAGAAAGCTTCTTTCCAGTTTTGAACGGAAGATATTTCCTTTTTCACCGTAGCCCTCTATGGGCTTCCAAATATCCCTTTGCCAATTCCACAAGAACAGCCTTAGCGAAAGGCTGCTTGAAGGGAAAGATGTAACTCTGTGAGATGAATTCACAGAACACAGAGCAGTTTCTCAGAAAGCTTCTTTCCAGTTTTGAACGGAAGATATTGCCTTTTTCACTGTAGACCTCTATGGGCTTCCAAATATCCCTTTGCCAATTCCACAAGAACAGCCTTAGCGAAAGGCTTCTTGAAGGGAAAGATGTAACTCTGTGAGATGAATTCACAGAACACAGAGAAGTTTCTCAGAAAGCTTCTTTCCAGTTTTGAACGGAAGATATTTCCTTTTTCCCCATAGCCCTCTATGGGCTTCAAAATATCCCTTTGCCAATTCCAGAAGAACAGCCTTAGCAAAAGGCTGCTTGAAGGGAAAGATGTAACTCTGTGAGATGAATTCACAGAACACAGAGAAGTTTCTCAGAAAGCTTCTTTCCAGTTATGAACGGAAGATATTTCCTTTTTCACCATAGCCCTCTATGGGCTTCCAAATATCCCTTTGCCAATTCCACAAGAACAGCCTTAGCGAAAGGCTGCTTGAAGTGAAAGATGTAACTCTGTGAGATGAATTCACAGAACACAGAGCAGTTTCTCAGAAATCTTCTTTTCAGTTTTGAACGGAAGATATTTCCTTTTTCACCATAGCCCTCTATGGGCTTCCAAATATCCCTTTGCCAATTCCACAAGAACAGCCTTAGCGAAAGGCTGCTTGAAGGGAAAGATGTAACTCTGTGAGATGAATTCACAGAACACAGAGAAGTTTCTCAGAAAGCTTCTTTCCAGTTTTGAACGGAAGATATTTCCTTTTTCCCCGTAGCCCTCTATGGGCTTCCAAATATCCCTTTGCCAATTCCACAAGAACAGCCTTAGCGAAAGGCTGCTTGAACTGAAAGATGTAACTCTGTGCGATGAATTCACAGAACACAGAGAAGTTTCTCAGAAAGCTTCTTTTCAGTTTTGAACGGAAGATATTTCCTTTTACCCCATAGCCCTCTATGGGCTTCCAAATATCCCTTTGAAAATTCCACAAGAACAGCCTTAGCGAAAGGCTTCTTGAAGGGAAAGATGTAACTCTGTGAGATGAATTCACAGAACACAGAGCAGTTTCTCAGAAAGCTTCTTTCCAGTTTTGAACGGAAGATATTTCCTTTTTCACTGTAGCCCTCTATGGGCTTCCAAATATCCCTTTGCCAATTCCACAAGAACAGCCTTAGCGAAAGGCTGCTTGAACTGAAAGATGTAACTCTGTGATATGAATTCACAGAACACAGAGCAGTTTCTCAGAAAGCTTCTTTCCAGTTTTGAACGGAAGATATTTCCTTTTACCCCATAGCCCTCTATGGGCTTCCAAATATCCCTTTGAAAATTCCACAAGAACAGCCTTAGCGAAAGGCTTCTTGAAGGGAAAGATGTAACTCTGTGAGATGAATTCACAGAACACAGAGCAGTTTCTCAGAAAGCTTCTTTCCAGTATTGAACGGAAGATATTTCCTTTTTCACTGTAGCCCTCTATGGGCTTCCAAATATCCCTTTGCCAATTCCACAAGAACAGCCTTAGCGAAAGGCTTCTTGAAGGGAAAGATGTAACTCTGTGAGATGAATTCACAAAACACAGAGCAGTTTCTCAGAAAGCTTCTTTCCAGTTTTGAACGGAAGGTATTTCCTTTTTCCCCGTAGCCCTCTATGGGCTTCCAAATATCCCTTTGCCAATTCCACAAGAACAGCCTTAGCGAAAGGCTGCTTGAACTGAAAGATGTAACTCTGTGCGATGAATTCACAGAACACAGAGAAGTTTCTCAGAAAGCTTCTTTTCAGTTTTGAACGGAAGATATTTCCTTTTACCCCATAGCCCTCTATGGGCTTCCAAATATCCCTTTGAAAATTCCACAAGAACAGCCTTAGCGAAAGGCTTCTTGAAGGGAAAGATGTAACTCTGTGAGATGAATTCACAGAACACAGAGCAGTTTCTCAGAAAGCTTCTTTCCAGTTTTGAACGGAAGATATTTCCTTTTTCACTGTAGCCCTCTATGGGCTTCCAAATATCCCTTTGCCAATTCCACAAGAACAGCCTTAGCGAAAGGCTGCTTGAACTGAAAGATGTAACTCTGTGATATGAATTCACAGAACACAGAGCAGTTTCTCAGAAAGCTTCTTTCCAGTTTTGAACGGAAGATATTTCCTTTTACCCCATAGCCCTCTATGGGCTTCCAAATATCCCTTTGCAAATTCCACAAGAACAGCCTTAGCGAAAGGCTTCTTGAAGGGAAAGATGTAACTCTGTGAGATGAATTCACAGAACACAGAGCAGTTTCTCAGAAAGCTTCTTTCCAGTTTTGAACGGAAGATATTTCCTTTTTCACTGTAGCCCTCTATGGGCTTCCAAATATCCCTTTGCCAATTCCACAAGAACAGCCTTAGCGAAAGGCTTCTTGAAGGGAAAGATGTAACTCTGTGAGATGAATTCACAAAACACAGAGCAGTTTCTCAGAAAGCTTCTTTCCAGTTTTGAACGGAAGGTATTTCCTTTTTCACTGTAGCCCTCTACGGGCTTCCAAATATCCCTTTGCCAATTCCACAAGAACAGCCTTAGCGAAAGGCTGCTTGAAGGGAAAGATGTAACTCTGTGAGATGAATTCACAGAACACAGAGCAGTTTCTCAGAAAGCTTCTTTCCAGTTTTGAACGGAAGATATTTCCTTTTTCACTGTAGCCCTCTACGGGCTTCCAAATATCCCTTTGCCAATTCCACAAGAACAGCCTTAGCGAAAGGCTGCTTGAAGGGAAACATGTAACTCTGTGAGATGAATTCACAGAACACAGAGCAGTTTCTCAGAAAGCTTCTTTCCAGTTTTGAACGGAAGATATTTCCTTTTTCCCCATAGCCCTTTATGGGCTTCCAAATATCCCTTTGCCAATTCCACAAGAACAGCCTTAGCGAAAGCCTGCTTGAAGGGAAAGATGTAACTCTGTGAGATGAATTCACAGAACACAGAGCAGTTTCTCAGAAAGCTTCTTTCCAGTTTTGAACGGAAGGTATTTCCTTTTTCACTGTAGCCCTCAATGGGCTTCCAAATATCCCTTTGCCAATTCCACAAGAACAGCCTTAGCGAAAGGCTGCTTGAAGGGAAAGATGTAACTCTGTGAGATGAATTCACAGAACACAGAGCAGTTTCTCAGAAAGCTTCTTTCCAGTTTTGAACGGAAGATATTTCCTTTTTCCCCGTAGCCCTCTATGGACTTCCAAATATCCCTTTGCCAATTCCACAAGGACAGCCTTAGCGAAAGGCTTCTTGAAGGGAAAGATGTAACTCTGTGAGATGAATTCACAGAACACAGAGCAGTTTCTCAGAAAGCTTCTTTCCAGTTTTGAACGGAAGATATTTCCTTTTTCACCGTAGCCCTCTATGGACTTCCAAATATCCCTTTGCCAATTCCACAAGGACAGCCTTAGCGAAAGGCTTCTTGAAGGGAAAGATGTAACTCTGTGAGATGAATTCACAGAACACAGAGCAGTTTCTCAGAAAGCTTCTTTCCAGTTTTGAACGGAAGATATTTCCTTTTTCACCATAGCCCTCTACGGGCTTCCAAATATCCCTTTGCCAATTCCACAAGAACAGCCTTAGCGAAAGGCTGCTTCAAGGGAAAGATGTAACTCTGTGAGATGAATTCACAGAACACAGAGCAGTTTCTCAGAAAGCTTCTTTCCAGTTTTGAACGGAAGATATTTCCTTTTTCCCCATAGCCCTCTATGGGCTTCCAAATATCCCGTTGCCAATTCCACAAGAACAGCCTTAGCGAAAGCCTGCTTGAAGGGAAAGATGTAACTCTGTGTGATGAATTCATAGAACACAGAGCAGTTTCTCAGAAAGCTTCTTTCCAGTTTGAACGGAAGATATTTCCTTTTTCCCCATAGCCCTCTATGGGCTTCCAAATATCCCTTTGCCAATTCCACAAGAACATCCTTAGCGAAAGGCTGCTTGAAGGGAAAGATGTAACTCTGTGAGATGAATTCACAGAACACAGAGCAGTTTCTCAGAAAGCTTCTTTCCAGTTTTGAACGGAAGATATTTCCTTTTTCACCCTAGCCCTCTATGGGCTTCCAAATATCCCTTTGCCAATTCCACAAGAATATCCTTAGCGAAAGGCTGCTTCAAGTTAAAGATGTAACTCTGTCAGATGAATTCACAGAAGACAGAGAAGTTTCTCAGAAAGCTTCTTTCCAGTTTTGAACGGAAGATATTTCCTTTTTCACCGTAGCCCTCTATGGGCTTCCAAATATCCCTTTGCCAATTCCACAAGAACAGCCTTAGGGAAAGGCTGCTTGAAGGGAAAGATGTAACTCTGTGAGATGAATTCACAGAACACAGAGCAGTTTCTCAGAAAGCTTCTTTCCAGTTTTGAACGGAAGATATTTCCTTTTTCACCCTAGCCCTCTATGGGCTTCCAAATATCCCTTTGCCAATTCCACAAGAATATCCTCAGCGAAAGGCTGCTTCAAGGTAAAGATGTAACTCTGTCAGATGAATTCACAGAAGACAGAGAAGTTTCTCAGAAAGCTTCTTTCCAGTTTTGAACGGAAGATATTTCCTTTTTCACCGTAGCCCTCTATGGGCTTCCAAATATCCCTTTGCCAATTCCACAAGAACAGCCTTAGGGAAAGGCTGCTTGAAGGGAAAGATGTAACTCTGTGAGATGAATTCACAGAACACAGAGCAGTTTCTCAGAAATCTTCTTTCCAGTTTTGAACGGAAGATATTTCCTTTTTCACCGTAGCCCTCTATGGACTTCCAAATATCCCTTTGCCAATTCCACAAGGACAGCCTTAGCGAAAGGCTTCTTGAAGGGAAAGATGTAACTCTGTGAGATGAATTCACAGAACACAGAGCAGTTTCTCAGAAAGCTTCTTTCCAGTTTTGAACGGAAGATATTTCCTTTTTCCCCATAGCCCTCTATGGGCTTCCAAATATCCCGTTGCCAATTCCACAAGAACAGCCTTAGCGAAAGGCTGCTTGAAGGGAAAGATGTAACTCTGTGTGATGAATTCACAGAACACAGAGCAGTTTCTCAGAAAGCTTCTTTCCAGTTTTGAACGGAAGATATTTCCTTTTTCCCCATAGCCCTCTATGGGCTTCCAAATATCCCTTTGCCAATTCCACAAGAACATCCTTAGCGAAAGGCTGCTTGAAGGGAAAGATGTAACTCTGTGAGATGAATTCACAGAACACAGAGCAGTTTCTCAGAAAGCTTCTTTCCAGTTTTGAACGGAAGATATTTCCTTTTTCCCCGTAGCCCTCTATGGACTTCCAAATATCCCTTTGCCAATTCCACAAGGACAGCCTTAGCGAAAGGCTTCTTGAAGGGAAAGATGTAACTCTGTGAGATGAATTCACAGAACACAGAGCAGTTTCTCAGAAAGCTTCTTTCCAGTTTTGAACGGAAGATATTTCCTTTTTCACCGTAGCCCTATATGGACTTCCAAATATCCCTTTGCCAATTCCACAAGGACAGCCTTAGCGAAAGGCTTCTTGAAGGGAAAGATGTAACTCTGTGAGATGAATTCACAGAACACAGAGCAGTTTCTCAGAAAGCTTCTTTCCAGTTTTGAACGGAAGATATTTCCTTTTTCACCATATCCCTCTACGGGCTTCCAAATATCCCTTTGCCAATTCCACAAGAACAGCCTTAGCGAAAGGCTGCTTGAAGGGAAAGATGTAACTCTGTGAGATGAATTCACAGAACACAGAGAAGTTTCTCAGAAAGCTTCTTTCCAGTTTTGAACGGAAGATATTTCCTTTTTCCCCATAGCCCTCTATGGGCTTCCAAAAATCCCGTTGCCAATTCCACAAGAACAGCCTTAGCGAAAGGCTGCTTGAAGGGAAAGATGTAACTCTGTGTGATGAATTCACAGAACACAGAGCAGTTTCTCAGAAAGCTTCTTTCCAGTTTTGAACGGAAGATATTTCCTTTTTCCCCATAGCCCTCTATGGGCTTCCAAATATCCCTTTGCCAATTCCACAAGAACATCCTTAGCGAAAGGCTGCTTGAAGGGAAAGATGTAACTCTGTGAGATGAATTCACAGAACACAGAGCAGTTTCTCAGAAAGCTTCTTTCCAGTTTTGAACGGAAGATATTTCCTTTTTCACCATAGCCCTCTATGGGCTTCCAAATATCCCTTTGCCAATTCCACAAGAATACCCTTAGCGAAAGGCTGCTTGAAGGTAAAGATGTAACTCTGTCAGATGAATTCACAGAAGACAGAGAAGTTTCTCAGAAAGCTTCTTTCCAGTTTTGAACGGAAGATATTTCCTTTTTCACCGTAGCCCTCTATGGGCTTCCAAATATCCCTTTGCCAATTCCACAAGAACAGCCTTAGCGAAAGGCTGCTTGAAGGGAAAGATGTAACTCTGTGAGATGAATTCACAGAACACAGAGCAGTTTCTCAGAAAGCTTCTTTCCAGTTTTGAACGGAAGATATTGCCTTTTTCACTGTAGACCTCTATGGGCTTCCAAATATCCCTTTGCCAATTCCACAAGAACAGCCTTAGCGAAAGGCTTCTTGAAGGGAAAGATGTAACTCTGTGAGATGAATTCACAGAACACAGAGAAGTTTCTCAGAAAGCTTCTTTCCAGATTTGAACGGAAGATATTTCCTTTTTCCCCATAGCCCTCTATGGGCTTCAAAATATCCCTTTGCCAATTCCAGAAGAACAGCCTTAGCAAAAGGCTGCTTGAAGGGAAAGATGTAACTCTGTGAGATGAATACACAGAACACAGAGCAGTTTCTCAGAAAGCTTCTTTCCAGTTATGAACGGAAGATATTTCCTTTTTCACCATAGCCCTCTATGGGCTTCCAAATATCCCTTTGCCAATTCCACAAGAACAGCCTTAGCGAAAGGCTGCTTGAAGGGAAAGATGTAACTCTGTGAGATGAATTCACAGAACACAGAGCAGTTTCTCAGAAATCTTCTTTTCAGTTTTGAACGGAAGATATTTCCTTTTTCACCATAGCCCTCTATGGGCTTCCAAATATCCCTTTGCCAATTCCACAAGAACAGCCTTAGCGAAAGGCTGCTTGAAGGGAAAGATGTAACTCTGTGAGATGAATTCACAGAACACAGAGAAGTTTCTCAGAAAGCTTCTTTCCAGTTTTGAACGGAAGATATTTCCTTTTTCCCCGTAGCCCTCTATGGGCTTCCAAATATCCCTTTGCCAATTCCACAAGAACAGCCTTAGCGAAAGGCTGCTTGAACTGAAAGATGTAACTCTGTGCGATGAATTCACAGAACACAGAGAAGTTTCTCAGAAAGCTTCTTTTCAGTTTTGAACGGAAGATATTTCCTTTTACCCCATAGCCCTCTATGGGCTTCAAAATATCCCTTTGAAAATTCCACAAGAAGAGCCTTAGCGAAAGGCTTCTTGAAGGGAAAGATGTAACTCTGTGAGATGAATTCACAGAACACAGAGCAGTTTCTCAGAAAGCTTCTTTCCAGTTTTGAACGGAAGATATTTCCTTTTTCACTGTAGCCCTCTATGGGCTTCCAAATATCCCTTTGCCAATTCCACAAGAACAGCCTTAGCGAAAGGCTGCTTGAACTGAAAGATGTAACTCTGTGATATGAATTCACAGAACACAGAGCAGTTTCTCAGAAAGCTTCTTTCCAGTTTTGAACGGAAGATATTTCCTTTTACCCCATAGCCCTCTATGGGCTTCCAAATATCCCTTTGAAAATTCCACAAGAACAGCCTTAGCGAAAGGCTTCTTGAAGGGAAAGATGTAACTCTGTGAGATGAATTCACAGAACACAGAGCAGTTTCTCAGAAAGCTTCTTTCCAGTTTTGAACGGAAGATATTTCCTTTTTCACTGTAGCCCTCTATGGGCTTCCAAATATCCCTTTGCCAATTCCACAAGAACAGCCTTAGCGAAAGGCTTCTTGAAGGGAAAGATGTAACTCTGTGAGATGAATTCACAAAACACAGAGCAGTTTCTCAGAAAGCTTCTTTCCAGTTTTGAACGGAAGGTATTTCCTTTTTCACTGTAGCCCTCTACGGGCTTCCAAATATCCCTTTGCCAATTCCACAAGAACAGCCTTAGCGAAAGGCTGCTTGAAGGGAAAGATGTAACTCTGTGAGATGAATTCACAGAACACAGAGCAGTTTCTCAGAAAGCTTCTTTCCAGTTTTGAACGGAAGATATTTCCTTTTTCACTGTAGCCCTCTACGGGCTTCCAAATATCCCTTTGCCAATTCCACAAGAACAGCCTTAGCGAAAGGCTGCTTGAAGGGAAACATGTAACTCTGTGAGATGAATTCACAGAACACAGAGCAGTTTCTCAGAAAGCTTCTTTCCAGTTTTGAACGGAAGATATTTCCTTTTTCCCCATAGCCCTTTATGGGCTTCCAAATATCCCTTTGCCAATTCCACAAGAACAGCCTTAGCGAAAGCCTGCTTGAAGGGAAAGATGTAACTCTGTGAGATGAATTCACAGAACACAGAGCAGTTTCTCAGAAAGCTTCTTTCCAGTTTTGAACGGAAGATATTTCCTTTTTCACCATAGCCCTCTATGGGCTTCCAAATATCCCTTTGCCAATTCCACAAGAACAGCCTTAGCGAAAGGCTGCTTGAAGTGAAAGATGTAACTCTGTGAGATGAATTCACAGAACACAGAGCAGTTTCTCAGAGAGCTTCTTTCCAGTTTTGAACGGAAGATATTTCCTTTTTCCCCATAGCCCCCTATGGGCTTCCAAATATCCCGTTGCCAATTCCACAAGAACAGCCTTAGCGAAAGGCTGCTTGAAGGGAAACATGTAACTCTGTGAGATGAATTCACAGAACACAGAGCAGTTTCTCAGAAAGCTTCTTTCCAGTTTTGAACGGAAGATATTTCCTTTTTCCAAATAGCCGTCTATGGGCTTCCAAATATCCCTTTGAAAATTCCACAAGAACAGCCTTAGCGAAAGGCTGCTTGAAGGGAAAGATGTAACTCTGTGAGATGAATTCACAGAACACAGAGCAGTTTCTCAGAGAGCTTCTTTCCAGTTTTGAACGGAAGATATTTCCTTTTTCACCATAGCCCTCAATGGGCTTCCAAATATCCCTTTACCAATTCCACAAGAACATCCTTAGCGAAAGGCTGCTTGAAGGTAAAGATGAAACTCTGTGAGATGAATTCACAGAACACAGAGCAGTTTCTCAGAAAGCTTCTTTCCAGTTTTGAACGGAAGATATTTCCTTTTTCACCATAGCCCTCTATGGGCTTCCAAATATCCCTTTGCCAATTCCACAAGAACAGCCTTAGCGAAAGGCTTCTTGAAGGGAAAGATGTAACTCTGTGAGATGAATTCACAGAACACAGAGCAGTTTCTCAGAAAGCTTCTTTCCAGTTTTGAACGGAAGATATTTCCTTTTTCACCATAGCCCTCTACGGGCTTCCAAATATCCCTTTGCCAATTCCACAAGAACAGCCTTAGCGAAAGGCTGCTTGAAGGGAAAGATGTAACTCTGTGTGATGAATTCACAGAACACAGAGCAGTTTCTCAGAAAGCTTCTTTCCAGTTTTGAACGGAAGATATTTCCTTTTTCCCCATAGCCCTCTATGGGCTTCCAAATATCCCTTTGCCAATTCCACAAGAACAGCCTTAGCGAAAGGCTGCTTGAAGGGAAAGATGTAACTCTGTGTGATGAATTCACAGAACACAGAGCAGTTTCTCAGAAAGCTTCTTTCCAGTTTGAACGGAAGATATTTCCTTTTTCACCGTAGCCCTCTATGGACTTCCAAATATCCCTTTGCCAATTCCACAAGAACAGCCTTAGCGAAAGGCTTCTTGAAGGGAAAGATGTAACTCTGTGAGATGAATTCACAGAACACAGAGCAGTTTCTCAGAAAGCTTCTTTCCAGTTTTGAACGGAAGATATTTCCTTTTTCCCCATAGCCCTCTATGGGCTTCCAAATATCCCGTTGCCAATTCCACAAGAACAGCCTTAGCGAAAGGCTTCTTGAAGGGAAAGATGTAACTCTGTGAGATGAATTCACAGAACACAGAGCAGTTTCTCAGAAAGCTTCTTTCCAGTTTTGAACGGAAGGTATTTCCTTTTTCACTGTAGCCCTCTACGGGCTTCCAAATATCCCTTTGCCAATTCCACAAGAACAGCCTTAGTGAAAGGCTGCTTGAAGGGAAAGATGTAACTCTGTGAGATGAATTCACAGAACACAGAGCAGTTTCTCAGAAAGCTTCTTTCCAGTTTTGAACGGAAGATATTTCCTTTTTCACCATAGCCCTCTATGGGCTTCCAAATATCCCTTTGCCAATTCCACAAGACCAGCCTTAGCGAAAGTCTGCTTGAAGGGAAAGATGTAACTCTGTGAGATGAATTCACAGAACACAGAGCAGTTTCTCAGAAAGCTTCTTTCCAGTTTTGAACGGAAGATATTTCCTTTTTCACTGTAGCCCTCTACGGGCTTCCAAATATCCCTTTGCCAATTCCACAAGAACAGCCTTAGCGAAAGGCTTCTTGAAGGGAAACATGTAACTCTGTGAGATGAATTCACAGAACACAGAGCAGTTTCTCAGAAAGCTTCTTTCCAGTTTTGAACGGAAGATATTTCCTTTTTCCCCATAGCCCTCTATGGGCTTCCAAATATCCCGTTGCCAATTCCACAAGAACAGCCTTAGTGAAAGGCTGCTTGAAGGGAAACATGTAACTCTGTGAGATGAATTCACAGAACACAGAGCAGTTTCTCAGAAAGCTTCTTTCCAGTTTTGAACGGAAGATATTTCCTTTTTCCCCATAGCCCTCTATGGGCTTCCAAATATCCCTTTGCCAATTCCACAAGAACAGCCTTAGCAAAAGGCTGCTTGAAGGGAAAGATGTAACTCTGTGAGATGAATTCACAGAACACAGAGCAGTTTCTCAGAAAGCTTCTTTCCAGTTTTGAACGGAAGATATTTCCTTTTTCCCCATAGCCCTCCATGGGCTTCCAAATATCCCGTTGCCAATTCCACAAGAACAGCCTTAGCGAAAGGCTGCTTGAAGGGAAACATGTAACTCTGTGAGATGAATTCACAGAACACAGAGCAGTTTCTCAGAGAGCTTCTTTCCAGTTTTGAACGGAAGATATTTCCTTTTTCCCCATAGCCCTCTATGGGCTTCCAAATATCCCGTTGCCAATTCCACAAGAACAGCCTTAGCGAATGGCTGCTTGAAGGTAAACATGTAACTATGTGAGATGAATTCACAGAACACAGAGCAGTTTCTCAGAAAGCTTCTTTCCAGTTTTGAACGGAAGATATTTCCTTTTTCCAAATAGCCGTCTATGGGCTTCCAAATATCCCTTTGCCAATTCCACAAGAACAGCCTTAGCGAAAGGCTGCTTGAAGGGAAAGATGTAACTCTGTGAGATGAATTCACAGAACACAGAGCAGTTTCTCAGAGAGCTTCTTTCCACTTTTGAACGGAAGATATTTCCTTTTTCACCATAGCCCTCAATGGGCTTCCAAATATCCCTTTACCAATTCCACAAGAACATTCTTAGCGAAAGGCTGCTTGAAGGTAAAGATGAAACTCTGTGAGATGAATTCACAGAACACAGAGCAGTTTCTCAGAAAGCTTCTTTCCAGTTTTGAACGGAAGATATTTCATTTTTCCCCGTAGCCCTCTATGGGCTTCCAAATATCCCGTTGCCAATTCCACAAGAACAGCCTTAGCGAAAGGCTTCTTGAAGGGAAATATGTAATTCTGTGAGATGAATTCACAGAACACAGAGCAGTTTCTCAGAAAGCTTCTTTCCAGTTTTGAACGGAAGGTATTTCCTTTTTCACTGTAGCCCTCTACGGGCTACGAAATATCCCTTTGCCAATTCCACAAGAACAGCCTTAGCGAAAGGCTTCTTGAAGGGAAAGATGTAACTCTGTGAGATGAATTCACTGAAGACAGAGAAGTTTCTCAGAAAGCTTCTTTCCAGTTTTGAACGGAAGATATTTCCTTTTTCCCCATAGCCATCTACGGGCTTCCAAATATCCCTTTGCCAATTCCACAAGAACAGCCTTAGCGAAAGGCTGCTTGAAGGGAAAGATGTAACTCTGTGAGATGAATTCACAGAACACAGAGCAGTTTCTCAGAAAGCTTCTTTCCAGTTTTGAACGGAAGATATTTCCTTTTTCCCCATAGCCCTCTATGGGCTTCCAAATATCCCGTTGCCAATTCCACAAGAATAGCCTTAGCGAAAGGCTGCTTGAAGGGAAAGATGTAACTCTGTGAGATGAATTCACAGAACACAGAGCAGTTTCTCAGAAAGCTTCTTTCCAGTTTTGAACGGAAGATATTTCCTTTTTCCCCATAGCCCTCTATGGGCTTCCAAATATCCCTTTGCCAATTCCACAAGAACATCCTTAGCGAAAGGCTGCTTGAAGGGAAAGATGTAACTCTGTGAGATGAATTCACAGAACACAGAGCAGTTTCTCAGAAAGCTTCTTTCCAGTTTTGAACGGAAGATATTTCCTTTTTCACCATAGCCCTCTATGGGCTTCCAAATATCCCTTTGCCAATTCCACAAGAACAGCCTTAGCGAAAGGCTTCTTGAAGGGAAAGATGTAACTCTGTGAGGTGAATTCACAGAACACAGAGCAGTTTCTCAGAAAGCTTCTTTCCAGTTTTGAACGGGAGATATTTCCTTTTTCACTGTAGCCCTCTATGGGCTTCCAAATATCCCTTTGCCAATTCCACAAGAACAGCCTTAGCGAAAGGCTTCTTGAAGGGAAAGATGTAACTCTGTGAGATGAATTCAGAGAACACAGAGAAGTTTCTCAGAAAGCTTCTTTCCAGTTTTGAACGGAAGATATTTCCTTTTTCCCCATAGCCCTCTATGGGCTTCAAAATATCCCTTTGCCAATTCCAGAAGAACAGCCTTAGCGAAAGGCTGCTTGAAGGGAAAGATGTAACTCTGTGAGATGAATTCACAGAACACAGAGAAGTTTCTCAGAAAGCTTCTTTCCAGTTTTGAACGGAAGATATTTCCTTTTTCACCATAGCCCTCTATGGGCTTCCAAATATCCCTTTGCCAATTCCACAAGAACAGCCTTAGCGAAAGGCTGCTTGAAGGGAAAGATGTAACTCTGTGAGATGAATTCACAGAACACAGAGAAGTTTCTCAGAAATCTTCTTTCCAGTTTTGAACGGAAGATATTTCCTTTTTCACCATAGCCCTCTATGGGCTTCCAAATATCCCTTTGCCAATTCCACAAGAACAGCCTTAGCGAAAGGCTGCTTGAAGGGAAAGATGTAACTCTGTGAGATGAATTCACAGAACACAGAGAAGTTTCTCAGAAAGCTTCTTTCCAGTTTTGAACGGAAGATATTTCCTTTTTCCCCGTAGCCCTCTATGGGCTTCCAAATATCCCTTTGCCAATTCCACAAGAACAGCCTTAGCGAAAGGCTGCTTGAACTGAAAGATGTAACTCTGTGAGATTAATTCACAGAACACAGAGCAGTTTTTCAGAAAGCTTCTTTCCAGTTTTGAACGGAAGATATTTCCTTTTACCCCATAGCCCTCTATGGGCTTCCAAATATCCCTTTGCCAATTCCACAAGAACAGCCTTAGCGAAAGGCTGCTTGAAGCGAAAGATGTAACTCTGTGAGATGAATTCACAGAACACAGAGCAGTTTCTCAGAAAGCTTCTTTCCAGTTTTGAACGGAAGATATTTCCTTTTTCACTGTAGCCCTCTATGGGCTTCCAAATATCCCTTTGCCAATTCCACAAGAACAGCCTTAGCGAAAGGCTTCTTGAAGGGAAAGATGTAACTCTGTGAGATGAATTCACAGAACACAGAGCAGTTTCTCAGAAAGCTTCTTTCCAGTTTTGAACGGAAGGTATTTCCTTTTTCACTGTAGCCCTCTACGGGCTTCCAAATATCCCTTTGCCAATTCCACAAGAACAGCCTTAGCGAAAGGCTGCTTGAAGGGAAAGATGTAACTCTGTGAGATGAATTCACAGAACACAGAGCAGTTTCTCAGAAAGCTTCTTTCCAGTTTTGAACGGAAGATATTTCCTTTTTCACCATAGCCCTCTATGGGCTTCCAAATATCCCTTTGCCAATTCCACAAGACCAGCCTTAGCGAAAGGCTGCTTGAAGGGAAAGATGTAACTCTGTGAGATGAATTCACAGAACACAGAGCAGTTTCTCAGAAAGCTTCTTTCCAGTTTTGAACGGAAGATATTTCCTTTTTCACTGTAGCCCTCTACGGGCTTCCAAATATCCCTTTGCCAATTCCACAAGAACAGCCTTAGCGAAAGGCTTCTTGAAGGGAAACATGTAACTCTGTGAGATGAATTCACAGAACACAGAGCAGTTTCTCAGAAATCTTCTTTCCAATTTTGAACGGAAAATATTTCCTTTTTCACCGTAGCCCTCTATGGGCTTCCAAATATCCCTTTGCCAATTCCACAAGAACAGCCTTAGCGAAAGGCTTCTTGAAGGGAAAGATGTAACTCTGTGAGATGAATTCACAGAACACAGAGCAGTTTCTCAGAAAGCTTCTTTCCAGTTTTGAACGGAAGATATTTCCTTTTTCACTGTAGCCCTCTATGGGCTTCCAAATATCCCTTTGCCAATTCCACAAGAACAGCCTTAGCGAAAGGCTTCTTGAAGGGAAAGATGTAACTCTGTGAGATGAATTCACAGAACACAGAGAAGTTTCTCAGAAAGCTTCTTTCCAGTTTTGAACGGAAGATATTTCCTTTTTCCCCATAACCCTCTATGGGCTTCAAAATATCCCTTTGCCAATTCCAGAAGAACAGCCTTAGCGAAAGGCTGCTTGAAGGGAAAGATGTAACTCTGTGAGATGAATTCACAGAACACAGAGAAGTTTCTCAGAAAGCTTCTTTCCAGTTTTGAACGGAAGATATTTCCTTTTTCACCATAGCCCTCTATGGGCTTCCAAATATCCCTTTGCCAATTCCACAAGAACAGCCTTATCGAAAGGCTGCTTGAAGCGAAAGATGTAACTCTGTGAGATGAATTCACAGAACACAGAGCAGTTTCTCAGAAAGCTTCTTTCCAGTTTTGAACGGAAGATATTTCCTTTTTCCCCATAACCCACTATGGGCTTCCAAATATCCCGTTGTCAATTCCACAAGAACAGCCTTAGCGAAAGGCTTCTTGAAGGGAAAGATGTAACTCTGTGAGATGAATTCACAGAACACAGAGCAGTTTCTCAGAAATCTTCTTTCCAGTTTTGAACGGAAGATATTTCCTTTTTCACCGTAGCCCTCTATGGGCTTCCAAATATCCCTTTGCCAATTCCACAAGAACAGCCTTAGCGAAAGGCTTCTTGAAGGGAAAGATGTAACTCTGTGAGGTGAATTCACAGAACACAGAGCAGTTTCTCAGTAAGCTTCTTTCCAGTTTTGAACGGAAGATATTTCCTTTTTCACTGTAGCCCTCTATGGGCTTCCAAATATCCCTTTGCCAATTCCACAAGAACAGCCTTAGCGAAAGGCTTCTTGAAGGGAAAGATGTAACTCTGTGAGATGAATTCACAGAACACAGAGAAGTTTCTCAGAAAGCTTCTTTCCAGTTTTGAACGGAAGATATTTCCTTTTTCCCCATAGCCCTCTATGGGCTTCAAAATATCCCTTTGCCAATTCCAGAAGAACAGCCTTAGCGAAAGGCTGCTTGAAGGGAAAGATGTAACTCTGTGAGATGAATTCACAGAACACAGAGAAGTTTCTCAGAAAGCTTCTTTCCAGTTTTGAACGGAAGATATTTCCTTTTTCACCATAGCCCTCTATGGGCTTCCAAATATCCCTTTGCCAATTCCACAAGAACAGCCTTAGCGAAAGGCTGCTTGAAGGGAAAGATGTAACTCTGTGAGATGAATTCACAGAACACAGAGAAGTTTCTCAGAAATCTTCTTTCCAGTTTTGAACGGAAGATATTTCCTTTTTCACCATAGCCCTCTATGGGCTTCCAAATATCCCTTTGCCAATTCCACAAGAACAGCCTTAGCGAAAGGCTGCTTGAAGGGAAAGATGTAACTCTGTGAGATGAATTCACAGAACACAGAGAAGTTTCTCAGAAAGCTTCTTTCCAGTTTTGAACGGAAGATATTTCCTTTTTCCCCGTAGCCCTCTATGGGCTTCCAAATATCCCTTTGCCAATTCCACAAGAACAGCCTTAGCGAAAGGCTGCTTGAACTGAAAGATGTAACTCTGTGAGATGAATTCACAGAACACAGAGCAGTTTTTCAGAAAGCTTCTTTCCAGTTTTGAACGGAAGATATTTCCTTTTACCCCGTAGCCCTCTATGGGCTTCCAAATATCCCTTTGAAAATTCCACAAGAACAGCCTTAGCGAAAGGCTTCTTGAAGGGAAAGATGTAACTCTGTGAGATGAATTCACAGAACACAGAGCAGTTTCTCAGAAAGCTTCTTTCCAGTTTTGAACGGAAGATATTTCCTTTTTCACTGTAGCCCTCTATGGGCTTCCAAATATCCCTTTGCCAATTCCACAAGAACAGCCTTAGCGAAAGGCTTCTTGAAGGGAAAGATGTAACTCTGTGAGATGAATTCACAGAACACAGAGCAGTTTCTCAGAAAGCTTCTTTCCAGTTTTGAACGGAAGGTATTTCCTTTTTCACTGTAGCCCTCTACGGGCTTCCAAATATCCCTTTGCCAATTCCACAAGAACAGCCTTAGTGAAAGGCTGCTTGAAGGGAAAGATGTAACTCTGTGAGATGAATTCACAGAACACAGAGCAGTTTCTCAGAAAGCTTCTTTCCAGTTTTGAACGGAAGATATTTCCTTTTTCACCATAGCCCTCTATGGGCTTCCAAATATCCCTTTGCCAATTCCACAAGAACAGCCTTATCGAAAGGCTGCTTGAAGCGAAAGATGTAACTCTGTGAGATGAATTCACAGAACACAGAGCAGTTTCTCAGAAAGCTTCTTTCCAGTTTTGAACGGAAGATATTTCCTTTTTCACTGTAGCCCTCTACGGGCTTCCAAATATCCCTTTGCCAATTCCACAAGAACAGCCTTAGCGAAAGGCTTCTTGAAGGGAAACATGTAACTCTGTGAGATGAATTCACAGAACACAGAGCAGTTTCTCAGAAAGCTTCTTTCCAGTTTTGAACGGAAGATATTTCCTTTTTCCCCATAGCCCTCTATGGGCTTCCAAATATCCCGTTGCCAATTCCACAAGAACAGCCTTAGTGAAAGGCTGCTTGAAGGGAAACATGTAACTCTGTGAGATGAATTCACAGAACACAGAGCAGTTTCTCAGAAAGCTTCTTTCCAGTTTTGAACGGAAGATATTTCCTTTTTCCCCATAGCCCTCTATGGGCTTCCAAATATCCCTTTGCCAATTCCACAAGAACAGCCTTAGCAAAAGGCTGCTTGAAGGGAAAGATGTAACTCTGTGAGATGAATTCACAGAACACAGAGCAGTTTCTCAGAAAGCTTCTTTCCAGTTTTGAACGGAAGATATTTCCTTTTTCCCCATAGCCCTCCATGGGCTTCCAAATATCCCGTTGCCAATTCCACAAGAACAGCCTTAGCGAAAGGCTGCTTGAAGGGAAACATGTAACTCTGTGAGATGAATTCACAGAACACAGAGCAGTTTCTCAGAGAGCTTCTTTCCAGTTTTGAACGGAAGATATTTCCTTTTTCCCCATAGCCCTCTATGGGCTTCCAAATATCCCGTTGCCAATTCCACAAGAACAGCCTTAGCGAAAGGCTGCTTGAAGGTAAACATGTAACTATGTGAGATGAATTCACAGAACACAGAGCAGTTTCTCAGAAAGCTTCTTTCCAGTTTTGAACGGAAGATATTTCCTTTTTCCAAATAGCCGTCTATGGGCTTCCAAATATCCCTTTGCCAATTCCACAAGAACAGCCTTAGCGAAAGGCTGCTTGAAGGGAAAGATGTAACTCTGTGAGATGAATTCACAGAACACAGAGCAGTTTCTCAGAGAGCTTCTTTCCACTTTTGAACGGAAGATATTTCCTTTTTCACCATAGCCCTCAATGGGCTTCCAAATATCCCTTTACCAATTCCACAAGAACATTCTTAGCGAAAGGCTGCTTGAAGGTAAAGATGAAACTCTGTGAGATGAATTCACAGAACACAGAGCAGTTTCTCAGAAAGCTTCTTTCCAGTTTTGAACGGAAGATATTTCCTTTTTCACCATAGCCCTCTATGGGCTTCCAAATATCCCGTTGCCAATTCCACAAGAACAGCCTTAGCGAAAGGCTTCTTGAAGGGAAAGATGTAATTCTGTGAGATGAATTCACAGAACACAGAGCAGTTTCTCAGAAAGCTTCTTTCCAGTTTTGAACGGAAGGTATTTCCTTTTTCACTGTAGCCCTCTACGGGCTTCGAAATATCCCTTTGCCAATTCCACAAGAACAGCCTTAGCGAAAGGCTTCTTGAAGGGAAAGATGTAACTCTGTGAGATGAATTCACTGAAGACAGAGAAGTTTCTCAGAAAGCTTCTTTCCAGTTTTGAACGGAAGATATTTCCTTTTTCCCCATAGCCCTCTATGGGCTTCCAAATATCCCTTTGCCTATTCCACAAGAACAGCCTTAGCGAAAGGCTGCTTGAAGGGAAAGGTGTAACTCTGTGAGATGAATTCACAGAACACAGAGCAGTTTCTCAGAAAGCTTCTTTCCAGTTTTGAACGGAAGATATTTCCTTTTTCCCCATAGCCCTCTATGGGCTTCCAAATATCCCTTTGCCAATTCCACAAGAACAGCCTTAGCGAAAGGCTGCTTGAAGGGAAAGATGTAACTCTGTGTGATGAATTCACAGAACACAGAGCAGTTTCTCAGAAAGCTTCTTTCCAGTTTTGAACGGAAGATATTTCCTTTTTCCCCATAGCCCTCTATGGGCTTCCAAATATCCCTTTGCCAATTCCACAAGAACATCCTTAGCGAAAGGCTGCTTGAAGGGAAAGATGTAACTCTGTGAGATGAATTCACAGAACACAGAGCAGTTTCTCAGAAAGCTTCTTTCCAGTTTTAAACGGAACATATTTCCTTTTTCACCATAGCCCTCTATGGGCTTCCAAATATCCCTTTGCCAATTCCACAAGAATATCCTTAGCGAAAGGCTGCTTGAAGGTAAAGATGCAACTCTCTCAGATGAATTCACAGAAGACAGAGAAGTTTCTCAGAAAGTTTCTTTCCAGTTTTGAACGGAAGATATTTCCTTTTTCACCGTAGCCCTCTATGGGCTTCCAAATATCCCTTTGCCAATTCCACAAGAACAGCCTTAGGGAAAGGCTGCTTGAAGGGAAAGATGTAACTCTGTGAGATGAATTCACAGAACACAGAGCAGTTTCTCAGAAATCTTCTTTCCAGTTTTGAATGGAAGATATTTCCTTTTTCACCGTAGCCCTCTATGGGCTTCCAAATATCCCTTTGCCAATTCCACAAGAACAGCCTTAGCGAAAGGCTTCTTGAAGGGAAATATGTAACTCTGTGAGATGAATTCACAGAACACAGAGCAGTTTCTCAGAAAGCTTCTTTCCAGTTTTGAACGGAAGATATTTCCTTTTTCACTGTAGCCCTCTATGGGCTTCCAAATATCCCTTTGCCAATTCCACAAGAACAGCCTTAGCGAAAGGATGCTTGAAGGGAAAGATGTAACTCTGTGAGACGAATTCACAGAACAAAGAGCAGTTTCTCCGAAAGCTTCTTTCCAGTTTTGAACGGAAGATATTTCCTTTTTCCCCATAGCCCACTATGGGCTTCCAAATATCCCGTTGCCAATTCCACAAGAACAGCCTTAGCGAAAGGCTTCTTGAAGGGAAAGATGTAACTCTGTGAGATGAATTCACAGAACACAGAGCAGTTTCTCAGAAAGCTTCTTTCCAGTTTTGAACGGAAGATATTTCCTTTTTCCCTATAGCCCTCTATGGGCTTCCAAATATCCCGTTGCCAATTCCACAAGAACAGCCTTAGCGAAAGGCTTCTTGAAGGGAAAGATGTAACTCTGTGAGATGAATTCACAGAACACAGAGCAGTTTCTCAGAAAGCTTCTTTCCAGTTTTGAACGGAAGATATCTCCTTTTTCCCCATAGCCCTCTATGGGCTTCCAAATATCCCGTTGCCAATTCCACAAGAACAGCCTTAGCGAAAGGCTGCTTGAAGGGAAAGATGTAACTCTGTGAGATGAATTCACAGAACACAGAGCAGTTTCTCAGAAAGCTTCTTTCCAGTTTTGAACGGAAGATATTTCCTTTTTCCCCGTAGCCCTCTATGGACTTCCAAATATCCCTTTGCCAATTCCACAAGGACAGCCTTAGCGAAAGGCCTCTTGAAGGGAAAGATGTAACTCTGTGAGATGAATTCACAGAACACAGAGCAGTTTCTCAGAAAGCTTCTTTCCAGTTTTGAACGGAAGATATTTCCTTTTTCACCGTAGCCCTCTATGGACTTCCAAATATCCCTTTGCCAATTCCACAAGGACAGCCTTAGCGAAAGGCTTCTTGAAGGGAAAGATGTAACTCTGTGAGATGAATTCACAGAACACAGAGCAGTTTCTCAGAAAGCTTCTTTCCAGTTTTGAACGGAAGATATTTCCTTTTTCACCATAGCCATCTACGGGCTTCCAAATATCCCTTTGCCAATTCCACAAGAACAGCCTTAGCGAAAGGCTGCTTGAAGGGAAAGATGTAACTCTGTGAGATGAATTCACATAACACAGAGCAGTTTCTCAGAAAGCTTCTTTCCAGTTTTGAACGGAAGATATTTCCTTTTTCCCCATAGCCCTCTATGGGCTTCCAAATATCCCGTTGCCAATTCCACAAGAACAGCCTTAGCGAAAGGCTTCTTGAAGGGAAAGATGTAACTCTGTTAGATGAATTCAGAGAACACAGAGAAGTTTCTCAGAAAGCTTCTTTCCAGTTTTGAACGGAAGATATTTCCTTTTTCCCCATAGCCCTCTATGGGCTTCAAAATATCCCTTTGCCAATTCCAGAAGAACAGCCTTAGCGAAAGGCTGCTTGAAGGGAAAGATGTAACTCTGTGAGATGAATTCACAGAACACAGAGAAGTTTCTCAGAAAGCTTCTTTCCAGTTTTGAACGGAAGATATTTCCTTTTTCACCATAGCCCTCTATGGGCTTCCAAATATCCCTTTGCCAATTCCACAAGAACAGCCTTAGCGAAAGGCTGCTTGAAGGGAAAGATGTAACTCTGTGAGATGAATTCACAGAACACAGAGAAGTTTCTCAGAAATCTTCTTTCCAGTTTTGAACGGAAGATATTTCCTTTTTCACCATAGCCCTCTATGGGCTTCCAAATATCCCTTTGCCAATTCCACAAGAACAGCCTTAGCGAAAGGCTGCTTGAAGGGAAAGATGTAACTCTGTGAGATGAATTCACAGAACACAGAGAAGTTTCTCAGAAAGCTTCTTTCCAGTTTTGAACGGAAGATATTTCCTTTTTCCCCGTAGCCCTCTATGGGCTTCCAAATATCCCTTTGCCAATTCCACAAGAACAGCCTTAGCGAAAGGCTGCTTGAACTGAAAGATGTAACTCTGTGAGATTAATTCACAGAACACAGAGCAGTTTTTCAGAAAGCTTCTTTCCAGTTTTGAACGGAAGATATTTCCTTTTACCCCATAGCCCTCTATGGGCTTCCAAATATCCCTTTGCCAATTCCACAAGAACAGCCTTAGCGAAAGGCTGCTTGAAGCGAAAGATGTAACTCTGTGAGATGAATTCACAGAACACAGAGCAGTTTCTCAGAAAGCTTCTTTCCAGTTTTGAACGGAAGATATTTCCTTTTTCACTGTAGCCCTCTATGGGCTTCCAAATATCCCTTTGCCAATTCCACAAGAACAGCCTTAGCGAAAGGCTTCTTGAAGGGAAAGATGTAACTCTGTGAGATGAATTCACAGAACACAGAGCAGTTTCTCAGAAAGCTTCTTTCCAGTTTTGAACGGAAGGTATTTCCTTTTTCACTGTAGCCCTCTACGGGCTTCCAAATATCCCTTTGCCAATTCCACAAGAACAGCCTTAGCGAAAGGCTGCTTGAAGGGAAAGATGTAACTCTGTGAGATGAATTCACAGAACACAGAGCAGTTTCTCAGAAAGCTTCTTTCCAGTTTTGAACGGAAGATATTTCCTTTTTCACCATAGCCCTCTATGGGCTTCCAAATATCCCTTTGCCAATTCCACAAGACCAGCCTTAGCGAAAGGCTGCTTGAAGGGAAAGATGTAACTCTGTGAGATGAATTCACAGAACACAGAGCAGTTTCTCAGAAAGCTTCTTTCCAGTTTTGAACGGAAGATATTTCCTTTTTCACTGTAGCCCTCTACGGGCTTCCAAATATCCCTTTGCCAATTCCACAAGAACAGCCTTAGCGAAAGGCTTCTTGAAGGGAAACATGTAACTCTGTGAGATGAATTCACAGAACACAGAGCAGTTTCTCAGAAATCTTCTTTCCAATTTTGAACGGAAAATATTTCCTTTTTCACCGTAGCCCTCTATGGGCTTCCAAATATCCCTTTGCCAATTCCACAAGAACAGCCTTAGCGAAAGGCTTCTTGAAGGGAAAGATGTAACTCTGTGAGATGAATTCACAGAACACAGAGCAGTTTCTCAGAAAGCTTCTTTCCAGTTTTGAACGGAAGATATTTCCTTTTTCACTGTAGCCCTCTATGGGCTTCCAAATATCCCTTTGCCAATTCCACAAGAACAGCCTTAGCGAAAGGCTTCTTGAAGGGAAAGATGTAACTCTGTGAGATGAATTCACAGAACACAGAGAAGTTTCTCAGAAAGCTTCTTTCCAGTTTTGAACGGAAGATATTTCCTTTTTCCCCATAACCCTCTATGGGCTTCAAAATATCCCTTTGCCAATTCCAGAAGAACAGCCTTAGCGAAAGGCTGCTTGAAGGGAAAGATGTAACTCTGTGAGATGAATTCACAGAACACAGAGAAGTTTCCCAGAAAGCTTCTTTCCAGTTTTGAACGGAAGATATTTCCTTTTTCACCATAGCCCTCTATGGGCTTCCAAATATCCCTTTGCCAATTCCACAAGAACAGCCTTAGCGAAAGGCTGCTTGAAGCGAAAGATGTAACTCTGTGAGATGAATTCACAGAACACAGAGCAGTTTCTCAGAAAGCTTCTTTCCAGTTTTGAACGGAAGATATTTCCTTTTTCCCCATAACCCACTATGGGCTTCCAAATTACCCGTTGTCAATTCCACAAGAACAGCCTTAGCGAAAGGCTACTTGAAGGGAAAGATGTAACTCTGTGAGATGAATTCACAGAACACAGAGCAGTTTCTCAGAAATCTTCTTTCCAGTTTTGAACGGAAGATATTTCCTTTTTCACCGTAGCCCTCTATGGGGTTCCAAATATCCCTTTGCCAATTCCACAAGAACAGCCTTAGCGAAAGGCTTCTTGAAGGGAAAGATGTAACTCTGTGAGGTGAATTCACAGAACACAGAGCAGTTTCTCAGTAAGCTTCTTTCCAGTTTTGAACGGAAGATATTTCCTTTTTCACTGTAGCCCTCTATGGGCTTCCAAATATCCCTTTGCCAATTCCACAAGAACAGCCTTAGCGAAAGGCTTCTTGAAGGGAAAGATGTAACTCTGTGAGATGAATTCACAGAACACAGAGAAGTTTCTCAGAAAGCTTCTTTCCAGTTTTGAACGGAAGATATTTCCTTTTTCCCCATAGCCCTCTATGGGCTTCAAAATATCCCTTTGCCAATTCCAGAAGAACAGCCTTAGCGAAAGGCTGCTTGAAGGGAAAGATGTAACTCTGTGAGATGAATTCACAGAACACAGAGAAGTTTCTCAGAAAGCTTCTTCCAGTTTTGAACGGAAGATATTTCCTTTTTCACCATAGCCCTCTATGGTCTTCCAAATATCCCTTTGCCAATTCCACAAGAACAGCCTTAGCGAAAGGCTGCTTGAAGGGAAAGATGTAACTCTGTGAGATGAATTCACAGAACACAGAGAAGTTTCTCAGAAATCTTCTTTCCAGTTTTGAACGGAAGATATTTCCTTTTTCACCATAGCCCTCTATGGGCTTCCAAATATCCCTTTTGCCAATTCCACAAGAACAGCCTTAGCGAAAGGCTGCTTGAAGGGAAAGATGTAACTCTGTGAGATGAATTCACAGAACACAGAGAAGTTTCTCAGAAAGCTTCTTTCCAGTTTTTAACGGAAGATATTTCCTTTTTCCCCGTAGCCCTCTATGGGCTTCCAAATATCCCTTTGCCAATTCCACAAGAACAGCCTTAGCGAAAGGCTGCTTGAACTGAAAGATGTAACTCTGTGAGATGAATTCACAGAACACAGAGCAGTTTTTCAGAAAGCTTCTTTCCAGTTTTGAACGGAAGATATTTCCTTTTACCCCGTAGCCCTCTATGGGCTTCCAAATATCCCTTTGAAAATTCCACAAGAACAGCCTTAGCGAAAGGCTTCTTGAAGGGAAAGATGTAACTCTGTGAGATGAATTCACAGAACACAGAGCAGTTTCTCAGAAAGCTTCTTTCCAGTTTTGAACGGAAGATATTTCCTTTTTCACTGTAGCCCTCTATGGGCTTCCAAATATCCCTTTGCCAATTCCACAAGAACAGCCTTAGCGAAAGGCTTCTTGAAGGGAAAGATGTAACTCTGTGAGATGAATTCACAGAACACAGAGCAGTTTCTCAGAAAGCTTCTTTCCAGTTTTGAACGGAAGGTATTTCCTTTTTCACTGTAGCCCTCTACGGGCTTCCAAATATCCCTTTGCCAATTCCACAAGAACAGCCTTAGTGAAAGGCTGCTTGAAGGGAAAGATGTAACACTGTGAGATGAATTCACAGAACACAGAGCAGTTTCTCAGAAAGCTTCTTTCCAGTTTTGAACGGAAGATATTTCCTTTTTCACCATAGCCCTCTATGGGCTTCCAAATATCCCTTTGCCAATTCCACAAGACCAGCCTTAGCGAAAGGCTGCTTGAAGGGAAAGATGTAACTCTGTGAGATGAATTCACAGAACACAGAGCAGTTTCTCAGAAAGCTTCTTTCCAGTTTTGAACGGAAGATATTTCCTTTTTCACTGTAGCCCTCTACGGGCTTCCAAATATCCCTTTGCCAATTCCACAAGAACAGCCTTAGCGAAAGGCTTCTTGAAGGGAAACATGTAACTCTGTGAGATGAATTCACAGAACACAGAGCAGTTTCTCAGAAAGCTTCTTTCCAGTTTTGAACGGAAGATATTTCCTTTTTCCCCATAGCCCTCTATGGGCTTCCAAATATCCCGTTGCCAATTCCACAAGAACAGCCTTAGTGAAAGGCTGCTTGAAGGGAAACATGTAACTCTGTGAGATGAATTCACAGAACACAGAGCAGTTTCTCAGAAAGCTTCTTTCCAGTTTTGAACGGAAGATATTTCCTTTTTCCCCATAGCCCTCTATGGGCTTCCAAATATCCCTTTGCCAATTCCACAAGAACAGCCTTAGCAAAAGGCTGCTTGAAGGGAAAGATGTAACTCTGTGAGATGAATTCACAGAACACAGAGCAGTTTCTCAGAAAGCTTCTTTCCAGTTTTGAACGGAAGATATTTCCTTTTTCCCCATAGCCCTCCATGGGCTTCCAAATATCCCGTTGCCAATTCCACAAGAACAGCCTTAGCGAAAGGCTGCTTGAAGGGAAACATGTAACTCTGTGAGATGAATTCACAGAACACAGAGCAGTTTCTCAGAGAGCTTCTTTCCAGTTTTGAACGGAAGATATTTCCTTTTTCCCCATAGCCCTCTATGGGCTTCCAAATATCCCGTTGCCAATTCCACAAGAACAGCCTTAGCGAAAGGCTGCTTGAAGGTAAACATGTAACTATGTGAGATGAATTCACAGAACACAGAGCAGTTTCTCAGAAAGCTTCTTTCCAGTTTTGAACGGAAGATATTTCCTTTTTCCAAATAGCCGTCTATGGGCTTCCAAATATCCCTTTGCCAATTCCACAAGAACAGCCTTAGCGAAAGGCTGCTTGAAGGGAAAGATGTAACTCTGTGAGATGAATTCACAGAACACAGAGCAGTTTCTCAGAGAGCTTCTTTCCACTTTTGAACGGAAGATATTTCCTTTTTCACCATAGCCCTCAATGGGCTTCCAAATATCCCTTTACCAATTCCACAAGAACATTCTTAGCGAAAGGCTGCTTGAAGGTAAAGATGAAACTCTGTGAGATGAATTCACAGAACACAGAGCAGTTTCTCAGAAAGCTTCTTTCCAGTTTTGAACGGAAGATATTTCCTTTTTCACCATAGCCCTCTATGGGCTTCCAAATATCCCGTTGCCAATTCCACAAGAACAGCCTTAGCGAAAGGCTTCTTGAAGGGAAAGATGTAATTCTGTGAGATGAATTCACAGAACACAGAGCAGTTTCTCAGAAAGCTTCTTTCCAGTTTTGAACGGAAGGTATTTCCTTTTTCACTGTAGCCCTCTACGGGCTTCGAAATATCCCTTTGCCAATTCCACAAGAACAGCCTTAGCGAAAGGCTTCTTGAAGGGAAAGATGTAACTCTGTGAGATGAATTCACTGAAGACAGAGAAGTTTCTCAGAAAGCTTCTTTCCAGTTTTGAACGGAAGATATTTCCTTTTTCCCCATAGCCCTCTATGGGCTTCCAAATATCCCTTTGCCTATTCCACAAGAACAGCCTTAGCGAAAGGCTGCTTGAAGGGAAAGGTGTAACTCTGTGAGATGAATTCACAGAACACAGAGCAGTTTCTCAGAAAGCTTCTTTCCAGTTTTGAACGGAAGATATTTCCTTTTTCCCCATAGCCCTCTATGGGCTTCCAAATATCCCTTTGCCAATTCCACAAGAACAGCCTTAGCGAAAGGCTGCTTGAAGGGAAAGATGTAACTCTGTGTGATGAATTCACAGAACACAGAGCAGTTTCTCAGAAAGCTTCTTTCCAGTTTTGAACGGAAGATATTTCCTTTTTCCCCATAGCCCTCTATGGGCTTCCAAATATCCCTTTGCCAATTCCACAAGAACATCCTTAGCGAAAGGCTGCTTGAAGGGAAAGATGTAACTCTGTGAGATGAATTCACAGAACACAGAGCAGTTTCTCAGAAAGCTTCTTTCCAGTTTTAAACGGAACATATTTCCTTTTTCACCATAGCCCTCTATGGGCTTCCAAATATCCCTTTGCCAATTCCACAAGAATATCCTTAGCGAAAGGCTGCTTGAAGGTAAAGATGCAACTCTCTCAGATGAATTCACAGAAGACAGAGAAGTTTCTCAGAAAGTTTCTTTCCAGTTTTGAACGGAAGATATTTCCTTTTTCACCGTAGCCCTCTATGGGCTTCCAAATATCCCTTTGCCAATTCCACAAGAACAGCCTTAGGGAAAGGCTGCTTGAAGGGAAAGATGTAACTCTGTGAGATGAATTCACAGAACACAGAGCAGTTTCTCAGAAATCTTCTTTCCAGTTTTGAATGGAAGATATTTCCTTTTTCACCGTAGCCCTCTATGGGCTTCCAAATATCCCTTTGCCAATTCCACAAGAACAGCCTTAGCGAAAGGCTTCTTGAAGGGAAATATGTAACTCTGTGAGATGAATTCACAGAACACAGAGCAGTTTCTCAGAAAGCTTCTTTCCAGTTTTGAACGGAAGATATTTCCTTTTTCACTGTAGCCCTCTATGGGCTTCCAAATATCCCTTTGCCAATTCCACAAGAACAGCCTTAGCGAAAGGATGCTTGAAGGGAAAGATGTAACTCTGTGAGACGAATTCACAGAACAAAGAGCAGTTTCTCCGAAAGCTTCTTTCCAGTTTTGAACGGAAGATATTTCCTTTTTCCCCATAGCCCACTATGGGCTTCCAAATATCCCGTTGCCAATTCCACAAGAACAGCCTTAGCGAAAGGCTTCTTGAAGGGAAAGATGTAACTCTGTGAGATGAATTCACAGAACACAGAGCAGTTTCTCAGAAAGCTTCTTTCCAGTTTTGAACGGAAGATATTTCCTTTTTCCCTATAGCCCTCTATGGGCTTCCAAATATCCCGTTGCCAATTCCACAAGAACAGCCTTAGCGAAAGGCTTCTTGAAGGGAAAGATGTAACTCTGTGAGATGAATTCACAGAACACAGAGCAGTTTCTCAGAAAGCTTCTTTCCAGTTTTGAACGGAAGATATTTCCTTTTTCCCCGTAGCCCTCTATGGACTTCCAAATATCCCTTTGCCAATTCCAGAAGAACAGCCTTAGCGAAAGGCCTCTTGAAGGGAAAGATGTAACTCTGTGAGATGAATTCACAGAACACAGAGCAGTTTCTCAGAAAGCTTCTTTCCAGTTTTGAACGGAAGATATTTCCTTTTTCACCGTAGCCCTCTATGGACTTCCAAATATCCCTTTGCCAATTCCACAAGGACAGCCTTAGCGAAAGGCTTCTTGAAGGGAAAGATGTAACTCTGTGAGATGAATTCACAGAACACAGAGCAGTTTCTCAGAAAGCTTCTTTCCAGTTTTGAACGGAAGATATTTCCTTTTTCACCATAGCCATCTACGGGCTTCCAAATATCCCTTTGCCAATTCCACAAGAACAGCCTTAGCGAAAGGCTGCTTGAAGGGAAAGATGTAACTCTGTGAGATGAATTCACATAACACAGAGCAGTTTCTCAGAAAGCTTCTTTCCAGTTTTGAACGGAAGATATTTCCTTTTTCCCCATAGCCCTCTATGGGCTTCCAAATATCCCGTTGCCAATTCCACAAGAACAGCCTTAGCGAAAGGCTTCTTGAAGGGAAAGATGTAACTCTGTTAGATGAATTCAGAGAACACAGAGAAGTTTCTCAGAAAGCTTCTTTCCAGTTTTGAACGGAAGATATTTCCTTTTTCCCCATAGCCCTCTATGGGCTTCAAAATATCCCTTTGCCAATTCCAGAAGAACAGCCTTAGCGAAAGGCTGCTTGAAGGGAAAGATGTAACTCTGTGAGATGAATTCACAGAACACAGAGAAGTTTCTCAGAAAGCTTCTTTCCAGTTTTGAACGGAAGATATTTCCTTTTTCACCATAGCCCTCTATGGGCTTCCAAATATCCCTTTGCCAATTCCACAAGAACAGCCTTAGCGAAAGGCTGCTTGAAGGGAAAGATGTAACTCTGTGAGATGAATTCACAGAACACAGAGAAGTTTCTCAGAAATCTTCTTTCCAGTTTTGAACGGAAGATATTTCCTTTTTCACCATAGCCCTCTATGGGCTTCCAAATATCCCTTTGCCAATTCCACAAGAACAGCCTTAGCGAAAGGCTGCTTGAAGGGAAAGATGTAACTCTGTGAGATGAATTCACAGAACACAGAGAAGTTTCTCAGAAAGCTTCTTTCCAGTTTTGAACGGAAGATATTTCCTTTTTCCCCGTAGCCCTCTATGGGCTTCCAAATATCCCTTTGCCAATTCCACAAGAACAGCCTTAGCGAAAGGCTGCTTGAACTGAAAGATGTAACTCTGTGAGATTAATTCACAGAACACAGAGCAGTTTTTCAGAAAGCTTCTTTCCAGTTTTGAACGGAAGATATTTCCTTTTACCCCATAGCCCTCTATGGGCTTCCAAATATCCCTTTGCCAATTCCACAAGAACAGCCTTAGCGAAAGGCTGCTTGAAGCGAAAGATGTAACTCTGTGAGATGAATTCACAGAACACAGAGCAGTTTCTCAGAAAGCTTCTTTCCAGTTTTGAACGGAAGATATTTCCTTTTTCACTGTAGCCCTCTATGGGCTTCCAAATATCCCTTTGCCAATTCCACAAGAACAGCCTTAGCGAAAGGCTTCTTGAAGGGAAAGATGTAACTCTGTGAGATGAATTCACAGAACACAGAGCAGTTTCTCAGAAAGCTTCTTTCCAGTTTTGAACGGAAGGTATTTCCTTTTTCACTGTAGCCCTCTACGGGCTTCCAAATATCCCTTTGCCAATTCCACAAGAACAGCCTTAGCGAAAGGCTGCTTGAAGGGAAAGATGTAACTCTGTGAGATGAATTCACAGAACACAGAGCAGTTTCTCAGAAAGATTCTTTCCAGTTTTAAACGGAACATATTTCCTTTTTCACCATAGCCCTCTATGGGCTTCCAAATATCCCTTTGCCAATTCCACAAGAATATCCTTAGCGAAAGGCTGCTTGAAGGTAAAGATGCAACTCTCTCAGATGAATTCACAGAAGACAGAGAAGTTTCTCAGAAAGGTTCTTTCCAGTTTTGAACGGAAGATATTTCCTTTTTCACCGTAGCCCTCTATGGGCTTCCAAATATCCCTTTGCCAATTCCACAAGAACAGCCTTAGGGAAAGGCTGCTTGAAGGGAAAGATGTAACTCTGTGAGATGAATTCACAGAACACAGAGCAGTTTCTCAGAAATCTTCTTTCCAGTTTTGAATGGAAGATATTTCCTTTTTCACCGTAGCCCTCTATGGGCTTCCAAATATCCCTTTGCCAATTCCACAAGAACAGCCTTAGCGAAAGGCTTCTTGAAGGGAAATATGTAACTCTGTGAGATGAATTCACAGAACACAGAGCAGTTTCTCAGAAAGCTTCTTTCCAGTTTTGAACGGAAGATATTTCCTTTTTCACTGTAGCCCTCTATGGGCTTCCAAATATCCCTTTGCCAATTCCACAAGAACAGCCTTAGCGAAAGGCTGCTTGAAGGGAAAGATGTAACTCTGTGAGACGAATTCACAGAACAAAGAGCAGTTTCTCCGAAAGCTTCTTTCCAGTTTTGAACGGAAGATATTTCCTTTTTCCCCATAGCCCACTATGGGCTTCCAAATATCCCGTTGCCAATTCCACAAGAACAGCCTTAGCGAAAGGCTTCTTGAAGGGAAAGATGTAACTCTGTGAGATGAATTCACAGAACACAGAGCAGTTTCTCAGAAAGCTTCTTTCCAGTTTTGAACGGAAGATATTTCCTTTTTCCCTATAGCCCTCTATGGGCTTCCAAATATCCCGTTGCCAATTCCACAAGAACAGCCTTAGCGAAAGGCTTCTTGAAGGGAATGATGTAACTCTGTGAGATGAATTCACAGAACACAGAGCAGTTTCTCAGAAAGCTTCTTTCCAGTTTTGAACGGAAGATATCTCCTTTTTCCCCATAGCCCTCTATGGGCTTCCAAATATCCCGTTGCCAATTCCACAAGAACAGCCTTAGCGAAAGGCTGCTTGAAGGGAAAGATGTAACTCTGTGAGATGAATTCACAGAACACAGAGCAGTTTCTCAGAAAGCTTCTTTCCAGTTTTGAACGGAAGATATTTCCTTTTTCCCCGTAGCCCTCTATGGACTTCCAAATATCCCTTTGCCAATTCCACAAGGACAGCCTAAGCGAAAGGCCTCTTGAAGGGAAAGATGTAACTCTGTGAGATGAATTCACAGAACACAGAGCAGTTTCTCAGAAAGCTTCTTTCCAGTTTTGAACGGAAGATATTTCCTTTTTCACCGTAGCCCTCTATGGACTTCCAAATATCCCTTTGCCAATTCCACAAGGACAGCCTTAGCGAAAGGCTTCTTGAAGGGAAAGATGTAACTCTGTGAGATGAATTCACAGAACACAGAGCAGTTTCTCAGAAAGCTTCTTTCCAGTTTTGAACGGAAGATATTTCCTTTTTCACCATAGCCATCTACGGGCTTCCAAATATCCCTTTGCCAATTCCACAAGAACAGCCTTAGCGAAAGGCTGCTTGAAGGGAAAGATGTAACTCTGTGAGATGAATTCACAGAACACAGAGCAGTTTCTCAGAAAGCTTCTTTCCAGTTTTGAACGGAAGATATTTCCTTTTTCCCCATAGCCCTCTATGGGCTTCCAAATATCCCGTTGCCAATTCCACAAGAACAGCCTTAGCGAAAGGCTGCTTGAAGGGAAAGATGTAACTCTGTGAGATGAATTCACAGAACACAGAGCAGTTTCTCAGAAAGCTTCTTTCCAGTTTTGAACGGAAGATATTTCCTTTTTACCCATAGCCCTCTATGGGCTTCCAAATATCCCTTTGCCAATTCCACAAGAACATCCTTAGCGAAAGGCTGCTTGAAGGGAAAGATGTAACTCTGTGAGATGAATTCACAGAACACAGAGCAGTTTCTCAGAAAGCTTCTTTCCAGTTTTGAACGGAAGATATTTCCTTTTTCACCATAGCCCTCTATGGGCTTCCAAATATCCCTTTGCCAATTCCACAAGAATATCCTTAGCGAAAGGCTGCTTGAAGGTAAAGATGTAACTCTGTCAGATGAATTCACAGAAGACAGAGAAGTTTCTCAGAAAGCTTCTTTCCAGTTTTGAACGGAAGATACTTCCTTTTTCAACGTAGCCCTCTATGGGCTTCCAAATATCCCTTTGCCAATTCCACAAGAACAGCCTTAGCGAAAGGCTGCTTGAAGGGAAAGATGTAACTCTGTGAGATGAATTCACAGAACACAGAGCAGTTTCTCAGAAATCTTCTTTCCAGTTTTGAACGGAAGATATTTCCTTTTTCTCCGTAGCCCTCTATGGGCTTCCAAATATCCCTTTGCCAATTCCACAAGAACAGCCTTAGCGAAAGGCTTCTTGAAGGGAAAGATGTAACTCTGTGAGATGAATTCACAGAACACAGAGCAGTTTCTCAGAAAGCTTCTTTCCAGTTTTGAACGGAAGATATGTCCTTTTTCACTGTAGCCCTCTATGGGCTTCCAAATATCCCTTTGCCAATTCCACAAGAACAGCCTTAGCGAAAGGCTTCTTGAAGGGAAAGATGTAACTCTGTGAGATGAATTCACAGAACACAGAGAAGTTTCTCAGAAAGCTTCTTTCCAGTTTTGAACGGAAGATATTTCCTTTTTCCCCATAGCCCTCTATGGGCTTCCAAATATCCCTTTGCCAATTCCACAAGAACATCCTTAGCGAAAGGCTGCTTGAAGGGAAAGATGTAACTCTGTGAGATGAATTCACAGAACACAGAGCAGTTTCTCAGAAAGCTTCTTTCCAGTTTTGAACGGAAGATATTTCCTTTTTCACCATAGCCCTCTATGGGCTTCCAAATATCCCTTTGCCAATTCCACAAGAATATCCTTAGCGAAAGGCTGCTTGAAGGTAAAGATGTAACTCTGTCAGATGAATTCACAGAAGACAGAGAAGTTTCTCAGAAAGCTTCTTTCCAGTTTTGAACGGAAGATATTTCCTTTTTCACCGTAGCCCTCTATGGGCTTCCAAATATCCCTTTGCCAATTCCACAAGAACAGCCTTAGCGAAAGGCTGCTTGAAGGGAAAGATGTAACTCTGTGAGATGAATTCACAGAACACAGAGCAGTTTCTCAGAAATCTTCTTTCCAGTTTTGAACGGAAGATATTTCCTTTTTCTCCGTAGCCCTCTATGGGCTTCCAAATATCCCTTTGCCAATTCCACAAGAACAGCCTTAGCGAAAGGCTTCTTGAAGGGAAAGATGTAACTCTGTGAGATGAATTCACAGAACACAGAGCAGTTTCTCAGAAAGCTTCTTTCCAGTTTTGAACGGAAGATATTTCCTTTTTCACTGTAGCCCTCTATGGGCTTCCAAATATCCCTTTGCCAATTCCACAAGAACAGCCTTAGCGAAAGGCTTCTTGAAGGGAAAGATGTAACTCTGTGAGATGAATTCACAGAACACAGAGAAGTTTCTCAGAAAGCTTCTTTCCAGTTTTGAACGGAAGATATTTCCTTTTTCCCCATAGCCCTCTATGGGCTTCAAAATATCCCTTTGCCAATTCCAGAAGAACAGCCTTAGCGAAAGGCTGCTTGAAGGGAAAGATGTAACTCTGTGAGATGAATTCACAGAACACAGAGAAGTTTCTCAGAAAGCTTCTTTCCAGTTTTGAACGGAAGATATTTCCTTTTTCACCATAGCCCTCTATGGGCTTCCAAATATCCCTTTGCCAATTCCACAAGAACAGCCTTAGCGAAAGGCTGCTTGAAGGGAAAGATGTAACTCTGTGAGATGAATTCACAGAACACAGAGCAGTTTCTCAGAAAGCTTCTTTCCAGTTTTGAACGGAAGATATTTCCTTTTTCCCCATAACCCACTATGGGCTTCCAAATATCCCTTTGCCAATTCCACAAGAACAGCCTTAGCGAAAGGCTGCTTGAAGGGAAAGATGTAACTCTGTGAGATGAATTCACAGAACACAGAGAAGTTTCTCAGAAAGCTTCTTTCCAGTTTTGAACGGAAGATATTTCCTTTTTCCCCGTAGCCCTCTATGGGTTTCCAAATATCCCTATGCCAATTCCACAAGAACAGCCTTAGCGAAAGGCTGCTTGAACTGAAAGATGTAACTCTGTGAGTTGAATTCACAGAACACAGAGCAGTTTCTCAGAAATCTTCTTTCCAGTTTTGAACGGAAGATATTTCCTTTTTCACCGTAGCCCCCTATGGGCTTCCAAATATCCCTTTGCCAATTCCACAAGAACAGCCTTAGCGAAAGGCTTCTTGAAGGGAAAGATGTAACTCTGTGAGATGAATTCACAGAACACAGAGCAGTTTCTCAGAAAGCTTCTTTCCAGTTTTGAACGGAAGATATTTCCTTTTTCACTGTAGCCCTCTAAGGGCTTCCAAATATCCCTTTGCCAATTCCACAAGAACAGCCTTAGCGAAAGGCTTCTTGAAGGGAAAGATGTAACTCTGTGAGATGAATTCACAGAACACAGAGAAGTTTCTCAGAAAGCTTCTTTCCAGTTTTGAACGGAAGATATTTCCTTTTTCCCCATAGCCCTCTATGGGCTTCAAAATATCCCTTTGCCAATTCCAGAAGAACAGCCTTAGCGAAAGGCTGCTTGAAGGGAAAGATGTAACTCTGTGAGATGAATTCACAGAACACAGAGAAGTTTCTCAGAAAGCTTCTTTCCAGTTTTGAACGGAAGATATTTCCTTTTTCACCATAGCCCTCTATGGGCTTCCAAATATCCCTTTGCCAATTCCACAAGAACAGCCTTAGCGAATGGCTGCTTGAAGGGAAAGATGTAACTCTGTGAGATGAATTCACAGAACACAGAGCAGTTTCTCAGAAAGCTTCTTTCCAGTTTTGAACGGAAGATATTTCCTTTTTCACCATAGCCCTCTATGGGCTTCCAAATATCCCTTTGCCATTTCCAAAAGACCAGCCTTAGCGAAAGGCTGCTTGAAGGGAAAGATGTAACTCTGTGAGATGAATTCACAGAACACAGAGCAGTTTCTCAGAAAGCTTCTTTCCAGTTTTGAACGGAAGATATTTCCTTTTTCACTGTAGCCCTCTACGGGCTTCCAAATATCCCTTTGCCAATTCCACAAGAACAGCCTTAGCGAAAGGCTTCTTGAAGGGAAACATGTAACTCTGTGAGATGAATTCACAGAACACAGAGCAGTTTCTCAGAAAGCTTCTTTCCAGTTTTGAACGGAAGATATTTCCTTTTTCCCCATAGCCCTCTATGGGCTTCCAAATATCCCGTTGCCAATTCCACAAGAACAGCCTTAGTGAAAGGCTGCTTGAAGGGAAACATGTAACTCTGTGAGATGAATTCACAGAACACAGAGCAGTTTCTCAGAAAGCTTCTTTCCCGTTTTGAACGGAAGATATTTCCTTTTTCCCCATAGCCCTCTATGGGCTTCCAAATATCCCTTTGCGAATTCCACTAGAACAGCCTTAGCGAAAGGCTGCTTGAAGGAAAAGATGTAACTCTGTGAGATGAATTCACAGAACACAGAGCAGTTTCTCAGAAAGCTTCTTTCCAGTTTTGAACGGAAGATATTTCCTTTTTCCCCATAGCCCTCTATGGGCTTCCAAATATCCCGTTGCCAATTCCACAAGAACAGCCTTAGCGAAAGGCTGCTTGAAGGGAAAGATGTAACTCTGTGTGATGAATTCACAGAACACAGAGCAGTTTCTCAGAAAGCTTCTTTCCAGTTTTGAACGGAAGATATTTCCTTTTTCCCCATAGCCCTCTATGGGCTTCCAAATATCCCTTTGCCAATTCCACAAGAACATCCTTAGCGAAAGGCTGCTTGAAGGGAAAGATGTAACTCTGTGAGATGAATTCACAGAACACAGAGCAGTTTCTCAGAAAGCTTCTTTCCAGTTTTGAACGGAAGATATTTCCTTTTTCACCATAGCCCTCTATGGGCTTCCAAATATCCCTTTGCCAATTCCACAAGAATATCCTTAGCGAAAGGCGGCTTGAAGGTGAAGATGCAACTCTCTCAGATGAATTCACAGAAGACAGAGAAGTTTCTCAGAAAGCTTCTTTCCAGTTTTGAACGGAAGATATTTCCTTTTTCACCATAGCCCTCTATGGGCTTCCAAATATCCCTTTGCCAATTCCACAAGAACAGCCTTAGCGAAAGGCTGCTTGAAGGGAAAGATGTAACTCTGTGAGATGAATTCACAGAACACAGAGCAGTTTCTCAGAAAGCTTCTTTCCAGTTTTGAACGGAAGATATTTCCTTTTTCACCATAGCCCTCTATGTGCTTCCAAATATCCCTTTGCCAATTCCACAAGAATATCCTTAGCGAAAGGCTGCTTGAAGGTAAAGATGCAACTCTCTCAGATGAATTCACAGAAGACAGAGAAGTTTCTCAGAAAGCTTCTTTCCAGTTTTGAACGGAAGATATTTCCTTTTTCACCATAGCCCTCTATGGGCTTCCAAATATCCCTTTGCCAATTCCACAAGAACAGCCTTAGCGAAAGGCTGCTTGAAGGGAAAGATGTAACTCTGTGAGATGAATTCACAGAACACAGAGCAGTTTCTCAGAAAGCTTCTTTCCAGTTTTGAACGGAAGATATTTCCTTTTTCCCCATAGCCCACTATGGGCTTCCAAATATCCCGTTGCCAATTCCACAAGAACAGCCTTAGCGAAAGGCTTCTTGAAGGGAAAGATGTAACTCTGTGAGATGAATTCACAGAACACAGAGCAGTTTCTCAGAAAGCTTCTTTCCAGTTTTGAACGGAAGATATTTCCTTTTTCCCCATAGCCCTCTATGGGCTTCCAAATATCCCGTTGCCAATTCCACAAGAACAGCCTTAGCGAAAGGCTTCTTGAAAGGGAAAGATGTAACTCTGTGAGATGAATTCACAGAACACAGAGCAGTTTCTCAGAAAGCTTCTTTCCAGTTTTGAACGGAAGATATCTCCTTTTTCCCCATAGCCCTCTATGGGCTTCCAAATATCCCGTTGCCAATTCCACAAGAACAGCCTTAGCGAAAGGCTGCTTGAAGGGAAAGATGTAACTCTGTGAGATGAATTCACAGAACACAGAGCAGTTTCTCAGAAAGCTTCTTTCCAGTTTTGAACGGAAGATATTTCCTTTTTCCCCGTAGCCCTCTATGGACTTCCAAATATCCCTTTGCCAATTCCACAAGGACAGCCTTAGCGAAAGGCTTCTTGAAGGGAAAGATGTAACTCTGTGAGATGAATTCACAGAACACAGAGCAGTTTCTCAGAAAGCTTCTTTCCAGTTTTGAACGGAAGATATTTCCTTTTTCACCGTAGCCCTCTATGGACTTCCAAATATCCCTTTGCCAATTCCACAAGGACAGCCTTAGCGAAAGGCTTCTTTAAGGGAAAGATGTAACTCTGTGAGATGAATTCACAGAACACAGAGCAGTTTCTCAGAAAGCTTCTTTCCAGTTTTGAACGGAAGATATTTCCTTTTTCACCATAGCCATCTACGGGCTTCCAAATATCCCTTTGCCAATTCCACAAGAACAGCCTTAGCGAAAGGCTGCTTGAAGGGAAAGATGTAACTCTGTGAGATGAATTCACAGAACACAGAGCAGTTTCTCAGAAAGCTTCTTTCCAGTTTTGAACGGAAGATATTTCCTTTTTCCCCATAGCCCTCTATGGGCTTCCAAATATCCCGTTGCCAATTCCACAAGAACAGCCTTAGCGAAAGGCTGCTTGAAGGGAAAGATGTAACTCTGTGTGATGAATTCACAGAACACAGAGCAGTTTCTCAGAAAGCTTCTTTCCAGTTTTGAACGGAAGATATTTCCTTTTTCCCCATAGCCCTCTATGGGCTTCCAAATATCCCTTTGCCAATTCCACAAGAACATCCTTAGCGAAAGGCTGCTTGAAGGGAAAGATGTAACTCTGTGAGATGAATTCACAGAACACAGAGCAGTTTCTCAGAAAGCTTCTTTCCAGTTTTGAACGGAAGATATTTCCTTTTTCACCATAGCCCTCTATGGGCTTCCAAATATCCCTTTGCCAATTCCACAAGAATATCCTTAGCGAAAGGCTGCTTGAAGGTAAAGATGTAACTCTGTCAGATGAATTCACAGAAGACAGAGAAGTTTCTCAGAAAGCTTCTTTCCAGTTTTGAACGGAAGATATTTCCTTTTTCACCGTAGCCCTCTATGGGCTTCCAAATATCCCTTTGCCAATTCCACAAGAACAGCCTTAGCGAAAGGCTGCTTGAAGGGAAAGATGTAACTCTGTGAGATGAATTCACAGAACACAGAGCAGTTTCTCAGAAATCTTCTTTCCAGTTTTGAACGGAAGATATTTCCTTTTTCACCGTAGCCCTCTATGGGCTTCCAAATATCCCTTTGCCAATTCCACAAGAACAGCCTTAGCGAAAGGCTTCTTGAAGGGAAAGATGTAACTCTGTGAGATGAATTCACAGAACACAGAGCAGTTTCTCAGAAAGCTTCTTTCCAGTTTTGAACGGAAGATATTTCCTTTTTCACTGTAGCCCTCTATGTGCTTCCAAATATCCCTTTGCCAATTCCACAAGAACAGCCTTAGCGAAAGGCTTCTTGAAGGGAAAGATGTAACTCTGTGAGATGAATTCACAGAACACAGAGAAGTTTCTCAGAAAGCTACTTTCCAGTTTTGAACGGAAGATATTTCCTTTTTCACCATAGCCCTCTATGGGCTTCCAAATATCCCTTTGCCAATTCCACAAGAACAGCCTTAGCGAAAGGCTGCTTGAAGGGAAAGATGTAACTCTGTGAGATGAATTCACAGAACACAGAGCAGTTTCTCAGAAAGCTTCTTTCCAGTTTTGAACGGAAGATATTTCCTTTTTCACTGTAGCCCTCTATGTGCTTCCAAATATCCCTTTGCCAATTCCACAAGAACAGCCTTAGCGAAAGGCTTCTTGAAGGGAAAGATGTAACTCTGTGAGATGAATTCACAGAACACAGAGAAGTTTCTCAGAAAGCTTCTTTCCAGTTTTGAACGGAAGATATTTCCTTTTTCACCATAGCCCTCTATGGGCTTCCAAATATCCCTTTGCCAATTCCACAAGAACAGCCTTAGCGAAAGGCTGCTTGAAGGGAAAGATGTAACTCTGTGAGATGAATTCACAGAACACAGAGCAGTTTTTCAGAAAGCTTCTTTCCAGTTTTGAACGGAAGATATTTCCTTTTTCCCCATAACCCACTATGGGCTTCCAAATATCCCGTTGCCAATTCCACAAGAACAGCCTTAGCGAAAGGCTTCTTGAAGGGAAAGATGTAACTCTGTGAGATGAATTCACAGAACACAGAGCAGTTTCTCAGAAAGCTTCTTTCCAGTTTTGAACGGAAGATATTTCCTTTTTCCCTATAGCCCTCTATGGGCTTCCAAATATCCCGTTGCCAATTCCACAAGAACAGCCTTAGCGAAAGGCTTCTTGAAGGGAAAGATGTGACTCTGTGAGATGAATTCACAGAACACAGAGCAGTTTCTCAGAAAGCTTCTTTCCAGTTTTGAACGGAAGATATTTCCTTTTCACCATAGTCCTCTACGGGCTTCCAAATATCCCTTTGCCAATTCCACAAGAACAGCCTCAGCGAAAGGCTTCTTGAAGGGAAAGATGTAACTCTGTGAGATGAATTCACAGAACACAGAGCAGTTTCTCAGAAAGCTTCTTTCCAGTTTTGAACGGAAGATATTTCCTTTTTCCACATAGCCCTCTATGGGCTTCCAAATATCCCGTTGCCAATTCCACAAGAACAGCCTTAGCGAAAGGCTGCTTGAAGGGAAAGATGTAACTCTGTGTGATGAATTCACAGAACACAGATCAGTTTCTCAGAAAGCTTCTTTCCAGTTTTGAACGGAAGATATTTCCTTTTTCCCCATAGCCCTCTATGGGCTTCCAAATATCCCTTTGCCAATTCCACAAGAACATCCTTAGCGAAAGGCTGCTTGAAGGGAAAGATGTAACTCTGTGAGATGAATTCACAGAACACAGAGCAGTTTCTCAGAAAGCTTCTTTCCTGTTTTGAACGGAAGATATTTCCTTTTTCACCATAGCCCTCTATGGGCTTCCAAATATCCCTTTGCCAATTCCACAAGAATATCCTTAGCGAAACGCTGCTTGAAGGTAAAGATGTAACTCTGTCAGATGAATTCACAGAAGACAGAGAAGTTTCTCAGAAAGCTTCTTTCCAGTTTTGAACGGAAGATATTTCCTTTTTCACCGTAGCCCTCTATGGGCTTCCAAATATCCCTTTGCCAATTCCACAAGAACAGCCTTAGCGAAAGGCTGCTTGAAGGGAAAGATGTAACACTGTGAGATGAATTCACAGAACACAGAGAAGTTTCTCAGAAAGCTTCTTTCCAGTTTTGAACTGAAGATATTTCCTTTTTCCCCATAGCCCTCTATGATCTTCCAAATATCCCTTTGCCAATTCCACAAGAACAGCCTTAGCGAAAGGCTGCTTGAAGGGAAAGATGTAACTCTGTGAGATGAATTCACAGAACACAGAGCAGTTTCTCAGAAAGCTTCTTTCCAGTTTTGAACGGAAGATATTTCCTTTTCACCATAGTCCTCTACGGGCTTCCAAATATCCCTTTGCCAATTCCACAAGAACAGCCTCAGCGAAAGGCTTCTTGAAGGGAAAGATGTAACTCTGTGAGATGAATTCACAGAACACAGAGCAGTTTCTCAGAAAGCTTCTTTCCAGTTTTGAACGGAAGATATTTCCTTTTTCCCCATAGCCCTCTATGGGCTTCAAAATATCCCTTTGCCAATTCCAGAAGAACAGCCTTAGCGAAAGGCTGCTTGAAGGGAAAGATGTAACACTGTGAGATGAATTCACAGAACACAGAGAAGTTTCTCAGAAAGCTTCTTTCCAGTTTTGAACGGAAGAAATTTCCTTTTTCACCATAGCCCTCTATGGGCTTCCAAATATCCCTTTGCCAATTCCACAAGAACAGCCTTAGCGAAAGGCTGCTTGAAGGGAAAGATGTAACTCTGTGAGATGAATTCACAGAACACAGAGCAGTTTCTCAGAAAGCTTCTTTCCAGTTTTGAACGGAAGATATTTCCTTTTTCCCCATAGCCCTCTATGGGCTTCCAAATATCCCTTTGCCAATTCCACAAGAACATCCTTAGCGAAAGGCTGCTTGAAGGGAAAGATGTAACTCTGTGAGATGAATTCACAGAACAGAGAGCAGTTTCTCAGAAAGCTTCTTTCCAGTTTTGAACGGAAGATATTTCCTTTTTCACCATAGCCCTCTATGGGCTTCCAAATATCCCTTTGCCAATTCCACAAGAATATCCTTAGCGAAAGGCTGCTTGAAGGTAAAGATGTAACTCTGTCAGATGAATTCACAGAAGACAGAGAAGTTTCTCAGAAAGCTTCTTTCCAGTTTTGAACGGAAGATATTTCCTTTTTCACCGTAGCCCTCTATGGGCTTCCAAATATCCCTTTGCCAATTCCACAAGAACAGCCTTAGCGAAAGGCTGCTTGAAGGGAAAGATGTAACTCTGTGAGATGAATTCACAGAACACAGAGCAGTTTCTCAGAAATCTTCTTTCCATTTTTGAACGGAAGATATTTCCTTTTTCACCGTAGCCCTCTATGGGCTTCCAAATATCCCTTTGCCAATTCCACAAGAACAGCCTTAGCGAAAGGCTTCTTGAAGGGAAAGATGTAACTCTGTGAGATGAATTCACAGAACACAGAGCAGTTTCTCAGAAAGCTTCTTTCCAGTTTTGAACGGAAGATATTTCCTTTTTCCCCATAGCCCTCTATGGGCTTCCAAATATCCCTTTGCCAATTCCACAAGAACATCCTTAGCGAAAGGCTGCTTGAAGGGAAAGATGTAACTCTGTGAGATGAATTCACAGAACACAGAGCAGTTTCTCAGAAAGCTTCTTTCCAGTTTTGAACGGAAGATATTTCCTTTTTCACCATAGCCCTCTATGGGCTTCCAAATATCCCTTTGCCAATTCCACAAGAATATCCTTAGCGAAAGGCTGCTTGAAGGTAAAGATGCAACTCTCTCAGATGAATTCACAGAAGACAGAGAAGTTTCTCAGAAAGCTTCTTTCCAGTTTTGAACGGAAGATATTTCCTTTTTCACCATAGCCCTCTATGGGCTTCCAAATATCCCTTTGCCAATTCCACAAGAACAGCCTTAGCGAAAGGCTGCTTGAAGGGAAAGATGTAACTCTGTGAGATGAATTCACAGAACACAGAGCAGTTTCTCAGAAAGCTTCTTTCCAGTTTTGAACGGAAGATATTTCCTTTTTCCCCATAGCCCACTATGGGCTTCCAAATATCCCGTTGCCAATTCCACAAGAACAGCCTTAGCGAAAGGCTTCTTGAAGGGAAAGATGTAACTCTGTGAGATGAATTCACAGAACACAGAGCAGTTTCTCAGAAAGCTTCTTTCCAGTTTTGAACGGAAGATATTTCCTTTTTCCCTATAGCCCTCTATGGGCTTCCAAATATCCCGTTGCCAATTCCACAAGAACAGCCTTAGCGAAAGGCTTCTTGAAGGGAAAGATGTAACTCTGTGAGATGAATTCACAGAACACAGAGCAGTTTCTCAGAAAGCTTCTTTCCAGTTTTGAACGGAAGATATCTCCTTTTTCCCCATAGCCCTCTATGGGCTTCCAAATATCCCGTTGCCAATTCCACAAGAACAGCCTTAGCGAAAGGCTGCTTGAAGGGAAAGATGTAACTCTGTGAGATGAATTCACAGAACACAGAGCAGTTTCTCAGAAAGCTTCTTTCCAGTTTTGAACGGAAGATATTTCCTTTTTCCCCGTAGCCCTCTATGGACTTCCAAATATCCCTTTGCCAATTCCACAAGGACAGCCTTAGCGAAAGGCTTCTTGAAGGGAAAGACGTAACTCTGTGAGATGAATTCACAGAACACAGAGCAGTTTCTCAGAAAGCTTCTTTCCAGTTTTGAACGGAAGATATTTCCTTTTTCACCGTAGCCCTCTATGGACTTCCAAATATCCCTTTGCCAATTCCACAAGGACAGCCTTAGCAAAAGGCTTCTTTAAGGGAAAGATGTAACTCTGTGAGATGAATTCACAGAACACAGAGCAGTTTCTCAGAAAGCTTCTTTCCAGTTTTGAACGGAAGATATTTCCTTTTTCACCATAGCCATCTACGGGCTTCCAAATATCCCTTTGCCAATTCCACAAGAACAGCCTTACGAAAGGCTGCTTGAAGGGAAAGATGTAACTCTGTGAGATGAATTCACAGAACACAGAGCAGTTTCTCAGAAAGCTTCTTTCCAGTTTTGAACGGAAGATATTTCCTTTTTCCCCATAGCCCTCTATGGGCTTCCAAATATCCCGTTGCCAATTCCACAAGAACAGCCTTAGCGAAAGGCTGCTTGAAGGGAAAGATGTAACTCTGTGTGATGAATTCACAGAACACAGAGCAGTTTCTCAGAAAGCTTCTTTCCAGTTTTGAACGGAAGATATTTCCTTTTTCCACATAGCCCTCTATGGGCTTCCAAATATCCCTTTGCCAATTCCACAAGAACATCCTTAGCAAAAGGCTGCTTGAAGGGAAAGATGTAACTCTGTGAGATGAATTCACAGAACACAGAGCAGTTTCTCAGAAAGCTTCTTTCCAGTTTTGAACGGAAGATATTTCCTTTTTCACCATAGCCCTCTATGGGCTTCCAAATATCCCTTTGCCAATTCCACAAGAATATCCTTAGCGAAAGGCTGCTTGAAGGTAAAGATGTAACTCTGTCAGATGAATTCACAGAAGACAGAGAAGTTTCTCAGAAAGCTTCTTTCCAGTTTTGAACGGAAGATATTTCCTTTTTCACCGTAGCCCTCTATGGGCTTCCAAATATCCCTTTGCCAATTCCACAAGAACAGCCTTAGCGAAAGGCTGCTTGAAGGGAAAGATGTAACTCTGTGAGATGAATTCACAGAACACAGAGCAGTTTCTCAGAAATCTTCTTTCCAGTTTTGAACGGAAGATATTTCCTTTTTCACCGTAGCCCTCTATGGGCTTCCAAATATCCCTTTGCCAATTCCACAAGAACAGCCTTAGCGAAAGGCTTCTTGAAGGGAAAGATGTAACTCTGTGAGATGAATTCACAAAACACAGAGCAGTTTCTCAGAAAGCTTCTTTCCAGTTTTGAACGGAAGATATTTCCTTTTTCACTGTAGCCCTCTATGTGCTTCCAAATATCCCTTTGCCAATTCCACAAGAACAGCCTTAGCGAAAGGCTTCTTGAAGGGAAAGATGTAACTCTGTGAGATGAATTCACAGAACACAGAGAAGTTTCTCAGAAAGCTTCTTTCCAGTTTTGAACGGAAGATATTTCCTTTTTCCCCATAGCCCTCTATGGGCTTCAAAATATCCCTTTGCCAATTCCAGAAGAACAGCCTTAGCGAAAGGCTGCTTGAAGGGAAAGATGTAACTCTGTGAGATGAATTCACAGAACACAGAGAAGTTTCTCAGAAAGCTTCTTTCCAGTTTTGAACGGAAGATATTTCCTTTTTCACCATAGCCCTCTATGGGCTTCCAAATATCCCTTTGCCAATTCCACAAGAACAGCCTTAGCGAAAGGCTGCTTGAAGGGAAAGATGTAACTCTGTGAGATGAATTCACAGAACACAGAGCAGTTTTTCAGAAAGCTTCTTTCCAGTTTTGAACGGAAGATATTTCCTTTTTCCCCATAACCCACTATGGGCTTCCAAATATCCCGTTGCCAATTCCACAAGAACAGCCTTAGCGAAAGGCTTCTTGAAGGGAAAGATGTAACTCTGTGAGATGAATTCACAGAACACAGAGCAGTTTCTCAGAAAGCTTCTTTCCAGTTTTGAACGGAAGATATTTCCTTTTTCCCTATAGCCCTCTATGGGCTTCCAAATATCCCGTTGCCAATTCCACAAGAACAGCCTTAGCGAAAGGCTTCTTGAAGGGAAAGATGTAACTCTGTGAGATGAATTCACAGAACACAGAGCAGTTTCTCAGAAAGCTTCTTTCCAGTTTTGAACGGAAGATATTTCCTTTTCACCATAGTCCTCTACGGGCTTCCAAATATCCCTTTGCCAATTCCACAAGAACAGCCTCAGCGAAAGGCTTCTTGAAGGGAAAGATGTAACTCTGTGAGATGAATTCACAGAACACAGAGCAGTTTCTCAGAAAGCTTCTTTCCAGTTTTGAACGGAAGATATTTCCTTTTTCCCCATAGCCCTCTATGGGCTTCAAAATATCCCTTTGCCAATTCCAGAAGAACAGCCTTAGCGAAAGGCTGCTTGAAGGGAAAGATGTAACACTGTGAGATGAATTCACAGAACACAGAGAAGTTTCTCAGAAAGCTTCTTTCCAGTTTTGAACGGAAGAAATTTCCTTTTTCACCATAGCCCTCTATGGGCTTCCAAATATCCCTTTGCCAATTCCACAAGAACAGCCTTAGCGAAAGGCTGCTTGAAGGGAAAGATGTAACTCTGTGAGATGAATTCACAGAACACAGAGCAGTTTCTCAGAAAGCTTCTTTCCAGTTTTGAACGGAAGATATTTCCTTTTTCCCCATAGCCCTCTATGGGCTTCCAAATATCCCTTTGCCAATTCCACAAGAACATCCTTAGCGAAAGGCTGCTTGAAGGGAAAGATGTAACTCTGTGAGATGAATTCACAGAACAGAGAGCAGTTTCTCAGAAAGCTTCTTTCCAGTTTTGAACGGAAGATATTTCCTTTTTCACCATAGCCCTCTATGGGCTTCCAAATATCCCTTTGCCAATTCCACAAGAATATCCTTAGCGAAAGGCTGCTTGAAGGTAAAGATGTAACTCTGTCAGATGAATTCACAGAAGACAGAGAAGTTTCTCAGAAAGCTTCTTTCCAGTTTTGAACGGAAGATATTTCCTTTTTCACCGTAGCCCTCTATGGGCTTCCAAATATCCCTTTGCCAATTCCACAAGAACAGCCTTAGCGAAAGGCTGCTTGAAGGGAAAGATGTAACTCTGTGAGATGAATTCACAGAACACAGAGCAGTTTCTCAGAAATCTTCTTTCCAGTTTTGAACGGAAGATATTTCCTTTTTCACCGTAGCCCTCTATGGGCTTCCAAATATCCCTTTGCCAATTCCACAAGAACAGCCTTAGGGAAAGGCTTCTTGAAGGGAAAGATGTAACTCTGTGAGATGAATTCACAGAACACAGAGCAGTTTCTCAGAAAGCTTCTTTCCAGTTTTGAACGGAAGATATTTCCTTTTTCCCCATAGCCCTCTATGGGCTTCCAAATATCCCTTTGCCAATTCCACAAGAACATCCTTAGCGAAAGGCTGCTTGAAGGGAAAGATGTAACTCTGTGAGATGAATTCACAGAACACAGAGCAGTTTCTCAGAAAGCTTCTTTCCAGTTTTGAACGGAAGATATTTCCTTTTTCACCATAGCCCTCTATGGGCTTCCAAATATCCCTTTGCCAATTCCACAAGAATATCCTTAGCGAAAGGCTGCTTGAAGGTAAAGATGCAACTCTCTCAGATGAATTCACAGAAGACAGAGAAGTTTCTCAGAAAGCTTCTTTCCAGTTTTGAACGGAAGATATTTCCTTTTTCACCATAGCCCTCTATGGGCTTCCAAATATCCCTTTGCCAATTCCACAAGAACAGCCTTAGCGAAAGGCTGCTTGAAGGGAAAGATGTAACTCTGTGAGATGAATTCACAGAACACAGAGCAGTTTCTCAGAAAGCTTCTTTCCAGTTTTGAACGGAAGATATTTCCTTTTTCCCCATAGCCCACTATGGGCTTCCAAATATCCCGTTGCCAATTCCACAAGAACAGCCTTAGCGAAAGGCTTCTTGAAGGGAAAGATGTAACTCTGTGAGATGAATTCACAGAACACAGAGCAGTTTCTCAGAAAGCTTCTTTCCAGTTTTGAACGGAAGATATTTCCTTTTTCCCTATAGCCCTCTATGGGCTTCCAAATATCCCGTTGCCAATTCCACAAGAACAGCCTTAGCGAAAGGCTTCTTGAAGGGAAAGATGTAACTCTGTGAGATGAATTCACAGAACACAGAGCAGTTTCTCAGAAAGCTTCTTTCCAGTTTTGAACGGAAGATATCTCCTTTTTCCCCATAGCCCTCTATGGGCTTCCAAATATCCCGTTGCCAATTCCACAAGAACAGCCTTAGCGAAAGGCTGCTTGAAGGGAAAGATGTAACTCTGTGAGATGAATTCACAGAACACAGAGCAGTTTCTCAGAAAGCTTCTTTCCAGTTTTGAACGGAAGATATTTCCTTTTTCCCCGTAGCCCTCTATGGACTTCCAAATATCCCTTTGCCAATTCCACAAGGACAGCCTTAGCGAAAGGCTTCTTGAAGGGAAAGATGTAACTCTGTGAGATGAATTCACAGAACACAGAGCAGTTTCTCAGAAAGCTTCTTTCCAGTTTTGAACGGAAGATATTTCCTTTTTCACCGTAGCCCTCTATGGACTTCCAAATATCCCTTTGCCAATTCCACAAGGACAGCCTTAGCAAAAGGCTTCTTTAAGGGAAAGATGTAACTCTGTGAGATGAATTCACAGAACACAGAGCAGTTTCTCAGAAAGCTTCTTTCCAGTTTTGAACGGAAGATATTTCCTTTTTCACCATAGCCATCTACGGGCTTCCAAATATCCCTTTGCCAATTCCACAAGAACAGCCTTACGAAAGGCTGCTTGAAGGGAAAGATGTAACTCTGTGAGATGAATTCACAGAACACAGAGCAGTTTCTCAGAAAGCTTCTTTCCAGTTTTGAACGGAAGATATTTCCTTTTTCCCCATAGCCCTCTATGGGCTTCCAAATATCCCGTTGCCAATTCCACAAGAACAGCCTTAGCGAAAGGCTTCTTGAAGGGAAAGATGTAACTCTGTGTGATGAATTCACAGAACACAGAGCAGTTTCTCAGAAAGCTTCTTTCCAGTTTTGAACGGAAGATATTTCCTTTTTCCCCATAGCCCTCTATGGGCTTCCAAATATCCCTTTGCCAATTCCACAAGAACATCCTTAGCAAAAGGCTGCTTGAAGGGAAAGATGTAACTCTGTGAGATGAATTCACAGAACACAGAGCAGTTTCTCAGAAAGCTTCTTTCCAGTTTTGAACGGAAGATATTTCCTTTTTCACCATAGCCCTCTATGGGCTTCCAAATATCCCTTTGCCAATTCCACAAGAATATCCTTAGCGAAAGGCTGCTTGAAGGTAAAGATGTAACTCTGTCAGATGAATTCACAGAAGACAGAGAAGTTTCTCAGAAATCTTCTTTCCAGTTTTGAACGGAAGATATTTCCTTTTTCACCGTAGCCCTCTATGGGCTTCCAAATATCCCTTTGCCAATTCCACAAGAACAGCCTTAGCGAAAGGCTGCTTGAAGGGAAAGATGTAACTCTGTGAGATGAATTCACAGAACACAGAGCAGTTTCTCAGAAATCTTCTTTCCAGTTTTGAACGGAAGATATTTCCTTTTTCACCGTAGCCCTCTATGGGCTTCCAAATATCCCTTTGCCAATTCCACAAGAACAGCCTTAGCGAAAGGCTTCTTGAAGGGAAAGATGTAACTCTGTGAGATGAATTCACAGAACACAGAGCAGTTTCTCAGAAAGCTTCTTTCCAGTTTTGAACGGAAGATATTTCCTTTTTCACTGTAGCCCTCTATGTGCTTCCAAATATCCCTTTGCCAATTCCACAAGAACAGCCTTAGCGAAAGGCTTCTTGAAGGGAAAGATGTAACTCTGTGAGATGAATTCACAGAACACAGAGAAGTTTCTCAGAAAGCTTCTTTCCAGTTTTGAACGGAAGATATTTCCTTTTTCCCCATAGCCCTCTATGGGCTTCAAAATATCCCTTTGCCAATTCCAGAAGAACAGCCTTAGCGAAAGGCTGCTTGAAGGGAAAGATGTAACTCTGTGAGATGAATTCACAGAACACAGAGAAGTTTCTCAGAAAGCTTCTTTCCAGTTTTGAACGGAAGATATTTCCTTTTTCACCATAGCCATCTATGGGCTTCCAAATATCCCTTTGCCAATTCCACAAGAACAGCCTTAGCGAAAGGCTGCTTGAAGGGAAAGATGTAACTCTGTGAGATGAATTCACAGAACACAGAGCAGTTTTTCAGAAAGCTTCTTTCCAGTTTTGAACGGAAGATATTTCCTTTTTCCCCATAACCCACTATGGGCTTCCAAATATCCCGTTGCCAATTCCACAAGAACAGCCTTAGCGAAAGGCTTCTTGAAGGGAAAGATGTAACTCTGTGAGATGAATTCACAGAACACAGAGCAGTTTCTCAGAAAGCTTCTTTCCAGTTTTGAACGGAAGATATTTCCTTTTTCCCTATAGCCCTCTATGGGCTTCCAAATATCCCGTTGCCAATTCCACAAGAACAGCCTTAGCGAAAGGCTTCTTGAAGGGAAAGATGTAACTCTGTGAGATGAATTCACAGAACACAGAGCAGTTTCTCAGAAAGCTTCTTTCCAGTTTTGAACGGAAGATATTTCCTTTTCACCATAGTCCTCTACGGGCTTCCAAATATCCCTTTGCCAATTCCACAAGAACAGCCTCAGCGAAAGGCTTCTTGAAGGGAAAGATGTAACTCTGTGAGATGAATTCACAGAACACAGAGCAGTTTCTCAGAAAGCTTCTTTCCAGTTTTGAACGGAAGATATTTCCTTTTTCCCCATAGCCCTCTATGGGCTTCAAAATATCCCTTTGCCAATTCCAGAAGAACAGCCTTAGCGAAAGGCTGCTTGAAGGGAAAGATGTAACACTGTGAGATGAATTCACAGAACACAGAGAAGTTTCTCAGAAAGCTTCTTTCCAGTTTTGAACGGAAGAAATTTCCTTTTTCACCATAGCCCTCTATGGGCTTCCAAATATCCCTTTGCCAATTCCACAAGAACAGCCTTAGCGAAAGGCTGCTTGAAGGGAAAGATGTAACTCTGTGAGATGAATTCACAGAACACAGAGCAGTTTCTCAGAAAGCTTCTTTCCAGTTTTGAACGGAAGATATTTCCTTTTTCCCCATAGCCCTCTATGGGCTTCCAAATATCCCTTTGCCAATTCCACAAGAACATCCTTAGCGAAAGGCTGCTTGAAGGGAAAGATGTAACTCTGTGAGATGAATTCACAGAACAGAGAGCAGTTTCTCAGAAAGCTTCTTTCCAGTTTTGAACGGAAGATATTTCCTTTTTCACCATAGCCCTCTATGGGCTTCCAAATATCCCTTTGCCAATTCCACAAGAATATCCTTAGCGAAAGGCTGCTTGAAGGTAAAGATGTAACTCTGTCAGATGAATTCACAGAAGACAGAGAAGTTTCTCAGAAAGCTTCTTTCCAGTTTTGAACGGAAGATATTTCCTTTTTCACCGTAGCCCTCTATGGGCTTCCAAATATCCCTTTGCCAATTCCACAAGAACAGCCTTAGCGAAAGGCTGCTTGAAGGGAAAGATGTAACTCTGTGAGATGAATTCACAGAACACAGAGCAGTTTCTCAGAAATCTTCTTTCCAGTTTTGAACGGAAGATATTTCCTTTTTCACCGTAGCCCTCTATGGGCTTCCAAATATCCCTTTGCCAATTCCACAAGAACAGCCTTAGCGAAAGGCTTCTTGAAGGGAAAGATGTAACTCTGTGAGATGAATTCACAGAACACAGAGCAGTTTCTCAGAAAGCTTCTTTCCAGTTTTGAACGGAAGATATTTCCTTTTTCCCCATAGCCCTCTATGGGCTTCCAAATATCACTTTGCCAATTCCACAAGAACATCCTTAGCGAAAGGCTGCTTGAAGGGAAAGATGTAACTCTGTGAGATGAATTCACAGAACACAGAGCAGTTTCTCAGAAAGCTTCTTTCCAGTTTTGAACGGAAGATATTTCCTTTTTCACCATAGCCCTCTATGGGCTTCCAAATATGCCTTTGCCAATTCCACAAGAATATCCTTAGCGAAAGGCTGCTTGAAGGTAAAGATGCAACTCTCTCAGATGAATTCACAGAAGACAGAGAAGTTTCTCAGAAAGCTTCTTTCCAGTTTTGAACGGAAGATATTTCCTTTTTCACCATAGCCCTCTATGGGCTTCCAAATATCCCTTTGCCAATTCCACAAGAACAGCCTTAGCGAAAGGCTGCTTGAAGGGAAAGATGTAACTCTGTGAGATGAATTCACAGAACACAGAGCAGTTTCTCAGAAAGCTTCTTTCCAGTTTTGAACGGAAGATATTTCCTTTTTCCCCATAGCCCACTATGGGCTTCCAAATATCCCGTTGCCAATTCCACAAGAACAGCCTTAGCGAAAGGCTTCTTGAAGGGAAAGATGTAACTCTGTGAGATGAATTCACAGAACACAGAGCAGTTTCTCAGAAAGCTTCTTTCCAGTTTTGAACGGAAGATATTTCCTTTTTCCCTATAGCCCTCTATGGGCTTCCAAATATCCCGTTGCCAATTCCACAAGAACAGCCTTAGCGAAAGGCTTCTTGAAGGGAAAGATGTAACTCTGTGAGATGAATTCACAGAACACAGAGCAGTTTCTCAGAAAGCTTCTTTCCAGTTTTGAACGGAAGATATCTCCTTTTTCCCCATAGCCCTCTATGGGCTTCCAAATATCCCGTTGCCAATTCCACAAGAACAGCCTTAGCGAAAGGCTGCTTGAAGGGAAAGATGTAACTCTGTGAGATGAATTCACAGAACACAGAGCAGTTTCTCAGAAAGCTTCTTTCCAGTTTTGAACGGAAGATATTTCCTTTTTCCCCGTAGCCCTCTATGGACTTCCAAATATCCCTTTGCCAATTCCACAAGGACAGCCTTAGCGAAAGGCTTCTTGAAGGGAAAGATGTAACTCTGTGAGATGAATTCACAGAACACAGAGCAGTTTCTCAGAAAGCTTCTTTCCAGTTTTGAACGGAAGATATTTCCTTTTTCACCGTAGCCCTCTATGGACTTCCAAATATCCCTTTGCCAATTCCACAAGGACAGCCTTAGCAAAAGGCTTCTTTAAGGGAAAGATGTAACTCTGTGAGATGAATTCACAGAACACAGAGCAGTTTCTCAGAAAGCTTCTTTCCAGTTTTGAACGGAAGATATTTCCTTTTTCACCATAGCCATCTACGGGCTTCCAAATATCCCTTTGCCAATTCCACAAGAACAGCCTTACGAAAGGCTGCTTGAAGGGAAAGATGTAACTCTGTGAGATGAATTCACAGAACACAGAGCAGTTTCTCAGAAAGCTTCTTTCCAGTTTTGAACGGAAGATATTTCCTTTTTCCCCATAGCCCTCTATGGGCTTCCAAATATCCCGTTGCCAATTCCACAAGAACAGCCTTAGCGAAAGGCTGCTTGAAGGGAAAGATGTAACTCTGTGTGATGAATTCACAGAACACAGAGCAGTTTCTCAGAAAGCTTCTTTCCAGTTTTGAACGGAAGATATTTCCTTTTTCCCCATAGCCCTCTATGGGCTTCCAAATATCCCTTTGCCAATTCCACAAGAACATCCTTAGCAAAAGGCTGCTTGAAGGGAAAGATGTAACTCTGTGAGATGAATTCACAGAACACAGAGCAGTTTCTCAGAAAGCTTCTTTCCAGTTTTGAACGGAAGATATTTCCTTTTTCACCATAGCCCTCTATGGGCTTCCAAATATCCCTTTGCCAATTCCACAAGAATATCCTTAGCGAAAGGCTGCTTGAAGGTAAAGATGTAACTCTGTCAGATGAATTCACAGAAGACAGAGAAGTTTCTCAGAAAGCTTCTTTCCAGTTTTGAACGGAAGATATTTCCTTTTTCACCGTAGCCCTCTATGGGCTTCCAAATATCCCTTTGCCAATTCCACAAGAACAGCCTTAGCGAAAGGCTGCTTGAAGGGAAAGATGTAACTCTGTGAGATGAATTCACAGAACACAGAGCAGTTTCTCAGAAATCTTCTTTCCAGTTTTGAACGGAAGATATTTCCTTTTTCACCGTAGCCCTCTATGGGCTTCCAAATATCCCTTTGCCAATTCCACAAGAACAGCCTTAGCGAAAGGCTTCTTGAAGGGAAAGATGTAACTCTGTGAGATGAATTCACAGAACACAGAGCAGTTTCTCAGAAAGCTTCTTTCCAGTTTTGAACGGAAGATATTTCCTTTTTCACTGTAGCCCTCTATGTGCTTCCAAATATCCCTTTGCCAATTCCACAAGAACAGCCTTAGCGAAAGGCTTCTTGAAGGGAAAGATGTAACTCTGTGAGATGAATTCACAGAACACAGAGCAGTTTCTCAGAAAGCTTCTTTCCAGTTTTGAACGGAAGATATTTCCTTTTTCCCTATAGCCCTCTATGGGCTTCCAAATATCCCGTTGCCAATTCCACAAGAACAGCCTTAGCGAAAGGCTTCTTGAAGGGAAAGATGTAACTCTGTGAGATGAATTCACAGAACACAGAGCAGTTTCTCAGAAAGCTTCTTTCCAGTTTTGAACGGAAGATATTTCCTTTTCACCATAGTCCTCTACGGGCTTCCAAATATCCCTTTGCCAATTCCACAAGAACAGCCTCAGCGAAAGGCTTCTTGAAGGGAAAGATGTAACTCTGTGAGATGAATTCACAGAACACAGAGCAGTTTCTCAGAAAGCTTCTTTCCAGTTTTGAACGGAAGATATTTCCTTTTTCCACATAGCCCTCTATGGGCTTCCAAATATCCCGTTGCCAATTCCACAAGAACAGCCTTAGCGAAAGGCTGCTTGAAGGGAAAGATGTAACTCTGTGTGATGAATTCACAGAACACAGATCAGTTTCTCAGAAAGCTTCTTTCCAGTTTTGAACGGAAGATATTTCCTTTTTCCCCATAGCCCTCTATGGGCTTCCAAATATCCCTTTGCCAATTCCACAAGAACATCCTTAGCGAAAGGCTGCTTGAAGGGAAAGATGTAACTCTGTGAGATGAATTCACAGAACACAGAGCAGTTTCTCAGAAAGCTTCTTTCCAGTTTTGAACGGAAGATATTTCCTTTTTCACCATAGCCCTCTATGGGCTTCCAAATATCCCTTTGCCAATTCCACAAGAATATCCTTAGCGAAACGCTGCTTGAAGGTAAAGATGTAACTCTGTCAGATGAATTCACAGAAGACAGAGAAGTTTCTCAGAAAGCTTCTTTCCAGTTTTGAACGGAAGATATTTCCTTTTTCACCGTAGCCCTCTATGGGCTTCCAAATATCCCTTTGCCAATTCCACAAGAACAGCCTTAGCGAAAGGCTGCTTGAAGGGAAAGATGTAACTCTGTGAGATGAATTCACAGAACACAGAGCAGTTTCTCAGAAATCTTCTTTCCAGTTTTGAACGGAAGATATTTCCTTTTTCACCGTAGCCCTCTATGGGCTTCCAAATATCCCTTTGCCAATTCTACAAGAACAGCCTTAGCGAAGGGCTTCTTGAAGGGAAAGATGTAACTCTGTGAGATGAATTCACAGAACACAGAGCAGTTTCTCAGAAAGCTTCTTTCCAGTTTTGAACGGAAGATATTTCCTTTTTCACTGTAGCCCTCTATGGGCTTCCAAATATCCCTTTGCCAATTCCACAAGAACAGCCTTAGCGAAAGGCTTCTTGAAGGGAAAGATGTAACTCTGTGAGATGAATTCACAGAACACAGAGAAGTTTCTCAGAAAGCTTCTTTCCAGTTTTGAACGGAAGATATTTCCTTTTTCCCCATAGCCCTCTATGGGCTTCAAAATATCCCTTTGCCAATTCCAGAAGAACAGCCTTAGCGAAAGGCTGCTTGAAGGGAAAGATGTAACTCTGTGAGATGAATTCACAGAACACAGAGAAGTTTCTCAGAAAGCTTCTTTCCAGTTTTGAACGGAAGAAATTTCCTTTTTCACCATAGCCCTCTATGGGCTTCCAAATATCCCTTTGCCAATTCCACAAGAACAGCCTTAGCGAAAGGCTGCTTGAAGGGAAAGATGTAACTCTGTGAGATGAATTCACAGAACACAGAGCAGTTTCTCAGAAAGCTTCTTTCCAGTTTTGAACGGAAGATATTTCCTTTTTCACCATAGCCCTCTATGGGCTTCCAAATATCCCTTTGCCAATTCCACAAGAACAGCCTTAGCGAAAGGCTGCTTGAAGGGAAAGATGTAACTCTGTGAGATGAATTCACAGAACACAGAGCAGTTTCTCAGAAAGCTTCTTTCCAGTTTTGAACGGAAGATATTTCCTTTTTCACTGTAGCCCTCTACGGGCTTCCACATATCCCTTTGCCAATTCCACAAGAACAGCCTTAGCGAAAGGCTTCTTGAAGGGAAACATGTAACTCTGTGAGATGAATTCACAGAACACAGAGCAGTTTCTCAGAAAGCTTCTTTCCAGTTTTGAACGGAAGATATTTCCTTTTTCCCCATAGCCCTCTATGGGCTTCCAAATATCCCGTTGCCAATTCCACAAGAACAGCCTTAGTGAAAGGCTGCTTGAAGGGAAACATGTAACTCTGTGAGATGAATTCACAGAACACAGAGCAGTTTCTCAGAAAGCTTCTTTCCCGTTTTGAACGGAAGATATTTCCTTTTTCCCCATAGCCCTCTATGGGCTTCCAAATATCCCTTTGCCAATTCCACAAGAACAGCCTTAGCGAAAGGCTGCTTGAAGGGAAAGATGTAACTCTGTGAGATGAATTCACAGAAGACAGAGCAGTTTCTCAGAAACCTTCTTTCCAGTTTTGAACGGAAGATATTTCCTTTTTCCCCATAGCCCTCTATGGGCTTCCAAATATCCCGTTGCCAATTCCACAAGAACAGCCTTAGCGAAAGGCTGCTTGAAGGGAAACATGTAAGTCTGTGAGATGAATTCACAGAACACAGAGCAGTTTCTCAGAGAGCTTCTTTCCAGTTTTGAACGGAAGATATTTCCTTTTTCCCCATATCCCTCTATGGGCTTCCAAATATCCCGTTGCCAATTCCACAAGAACAGCCTTAGTGAAAGGCTGCTTGAAGGGAAACATGTAACTCTGTGAGATGAATTCACAGAACACAGAGCAGTTTCTCAGAAAGCTTCTTTCCAGTTTTGAACGGAAGATATTTCCTTTTTCCCCATAGCCCTCTATGGGCTTCCAAATATCCCTTTGCCAATTCCACAAGAACAGCCTTAGCGAAAGGCTGCTTGAAGGGAAAGATGTAACTCTGTGAGATGAATTCACAGAAGACAGAGCAGTTTCTCAGAAACCTTCTTTCCAGTTTTGAACGGAAGATATTTCCTTTTTCCCCATAGCCCTCTATGGGCTTCCAAATATCCCGTTGCCAATTCCACAAGAACAGCCTTAGCGAAAGGCTGCTTGAAGGGAAACATGTAAGTCTGTGAGATGAATTCACAGAACACAGAGCAGTTTCTCAGAGAGCTTCTTTCCAGTTTTGAACGGAAGATATTTCCTTTTTCCCCATAGCCCTCTGTGGGCTTCCAAATATCCCATTGCCAATTCCACAAGAACAGCCTTAGCGGAAGGCTGCTTGAAGGGAAACATGTAACTATGTGAGATGAATTCACAGAACACAGAGCAGTTTCTCAGAAAGCTTCTTTCCAGTTTTGAGCGGAAGATATTTCCTTTTTCACCATAGCCCTCTATGGGCTTCCAAATATCCCGTTGCCAATTCCACAAGAACAGCCTTAGCGAAAGGCTTCTTGAAGGGAAAGATGTAATTCTGTGAGATGAATTCACAGAACACAGAGCAGGTTCTCAGAAAGCTTCTTTCCAGTTTTGAACGGAAGGTATTTCCTTTTTCACTGTAGCCCTCTACGGGCTTCCAAATATCCCTTTGCCAATTCCACAAGAACAGCCTTAGCGAAAGGCTTCTTGAAGGGAAAGATGTAACTCTGTGAGATGAATTCACTGAAGACAGAGAAGTTTCTCAGAAAGCTTCTTTCCAGTTTTGAACGGAAGATATTTCCTTTTTCCCCATAGCCCTCTATGGGCTTCCAAATATCCCTTTGCCAATTCCACAAGAACAGCCTTAGCGAAAGGCTGCTTGAAGGGAAAGATGTAACTCTGTGAGATGAATTCACAGAACACAGAGCAGTTTCTCAGAAAGCTTCTTTCCAGTTTTGAACGGAAGATATTTCCTTTTTCCCCATAGCCCTCTATGGGCTTCCAAATATCCCGTTGCCAATTCCACAAGAACAGCCTTAGCGAAAGGCTGCTTGAAGGGAAAGATGTAACTCTGTGTGATGAATTCACAGAACACAGAGCAGTTTCTCAGAAAGCTTCTTTCCAGTTTTGAACGGAAGATATTTCCTTTTTCCCCATAGCCCTCTATGGGCTTCCAAATATCCCTTTGCCAATTCCACAAGAACATCCTTAGCGAAAGGCTGCTTGAAGGGAAAGATGTAACTCTGTGAGATGAATTCACAGAACACAGAGCAGTTTCTCAGAAAGCTTCTTTCCAGTTTTGAACGGAAGATATTTCCTTTTTCACCATAGCCCTCTATGGGCTTCCAAATATCCCTTTGCCAATTCCACAAGAATATCCTTAGCGAAAGGCTGCTTGAAGGTAAAGATGCAACTCTCTCAGATGAATTCACAGAAGACAGAGAAGTTTCTCAGAAAGCTTCTTTCCAGTTTTGAACGGAAGATATTTCCTTTTTCACCATAGCCCTCTATGGGCTTCCAAATATCCCTTTGCCAATTCCACAAGAACAGCCTTAGCGAAAGGCTGCTTGAAGGGAAAGATGTAACTCTGTGAGATGAATTCACAGAACACAGAGCAGTTTCTCAGAAAGCTTCTTTCCAGTTTTGAACGGAAGATATTTCCTTTTTCCCCATAGCCCACTATGGGCTTCCAAATATCCCGTTGCCAATTCCACAAGAACAGCCTTAGCGAAAGGCTGCTTGAAGGGAAAGATGTAACTCTGTGAGATGAATTCACAGAACACAGAGCAGTTTCTCAGAAAGCTTCTTTCCAGTTTTGAACGGAAGATATTTCCTTTTTCCCCATAGCCCACTATGGGCTTCCAAATATCCCGTTGCCAATTCCACAAGAACAGCCTTAGCGAAAGGCTGCTTGAAGGGAAAGATGTAACTCTGTGAGATGAATTCACAGAACACAGAGCAGTTTCTCAGAAAGCTTCTTTCCAGTTTTGAACGGAAGATATTTCCTTTTTCCCTATAGCCCTCTATGGGCTTCCAAATATCCCGTTGCCAATTCCACAAGAACAGCCTTAGCGAAAGGCTTCTTGAAGGGAAAGATGTAACTCTGTGAGATGAATTCACAGAACACAGAGCAGTTTCTCAGAAAGCTTCTTTCCAGTTTTGAACGGAAGATATCTCCTTTTTCCCCATAGCCCTCTATGGGCTTCCAAATATCCCGTTGCCAATTCCACAAGAACAGCCTTAGCGAAAGGCTGCTTGAAGGGAAAGATGTAACTCTGTGAGATGAATTCACAGAACACAGAGCAGTTTCTCAGAAAGCTTCTTTCCAGTTTTGAACGGAAGATATTTCCTTTTTCCCCGTAGCCCTCTATGGACTTCCAAATATCCCTTTGCCAATTCCACAAGGACAGCCTTAGCGAAAGGCTTCTTGAAGGGAAAGATGTAACTCTGTGAGATGAATTCACAGAACACAGAGCAGTTTCTCAGAAAGCTTCTTTCCAGTTTTGAACGGAAGATATTTCCTTTTTCACCGTAGCCCTCTATGGACTTCCAAATATCCCTTTGCCAATTCCACAAGGACAGCCTTAGCGAAAGGCTTCTTTAAGGGAAAGATGTAACTCTGTGAGATGAATTCACAGAACACAGAGCAGTTTCTCAGAAAGCTTCTTTCCAGTTTTGAACGGAAGATATTTCCTTTTTCACCATAGCCATCTACGGGCTTCCAAATATCCCTTTGCCAATTCCACAAGAACAGCCTTACGAAAGGCTGCTTGAAGGGAAAGATGTAACTCTGTGAGATGAATTCACAGAACACAGAGCAGTTTCTCAGAAAGCTTCTTTCCAGTTTTGAACGGAAGATATTTCCTTTTTCCCCATAGCCCTCTATGGGCTTCCAAATATCCCGTTGCCAATTCCACAAGAACAGCCTTAGCGAAAGGCTGCTTGAAGGGAAAGATGTAACTCTGTGTGATGAATTCACAGAACACAGAGCAGTTTCTCAGAAAGCTTCTTTCCAGTTTTGAACGGAAGATATTTCCTTTTTCCCCATAGCCCTCTATGGGCTTCCAAATATCCCTTTGCCAATTCCACAAGAACATCCTTAGCGAAAGGCTGCTTGAAGGGAAAGATGTAACTCTGTGAGATGAATTCACAGAACACAGAGCAGTTTCTCAGAAAGCTTCTTTCCAGTTTTGAACGGAAGATATTTCCTTTTTCACCATAGCCCTCTATGGGCTTCCAAATATCCCTTTGCCAATTCCACAAGAATATCCTTAGCGAAAGGCTGCTTGAAGGTAAAGATGTAACTCTGTCAGATGAATTCACAGAAGACAGAGAAGTTTCTCAGAAAGCTTCTTTCCAGTTTTGAACGGAAGATATTTCCTTTTTCACCGTAGCCCTCTATGGGCTTCCAAATATCCCTTTGCCAATTCCACAAGAACAGCCTTAGCGAAAGGCTGCTTGAAGGGAAAGATGTAACTCTGTGAGATGAATTCACAGAACACAGAGCAGTTTCTCAGAAATCTTCTTTCCAGTTTTGAACGGAAGATATTTCCTTTTTCACCGTAGCCCTCTATGGGCTTCCAAATATCCCTTTGCCAATTCCACAAGAACAGCCTTAGCGAAAGGCTTCTTGAAGGGAAAGATGTAACTCTGTGAGATGAATTCACAGAACACAGAGCAGTTTCTCAGAAAGCTTCTTTCCAGTTTTGAACGGGAGATATTTCCTTTTTCACTGTAGCCCTCTATGTGCTTCCAAATATCCCTTTGCCAATTCCACAAGAACAGCCTTAGCGAAAGGCTTCTTGAAGGGAAAGATGTAACTCTGTGAGATGAATTCACAGAACACAGAGAAGTTTCTCAGACAGCTTCTTTCCAGTTTTGAACGGAAGATATTTCCTTTTTCCCCATAGCCCTCTATGGGCTTCAAAATATCCCTTTGCCAATTCCAGAAGAACAGCCTTAGCGAAAGGCTGCTTGAAGGGAAAGATGTAACTCTGTGAGATGAATTCACAGAACACAGAGAAGTTTCTCAGAAAGCTTCTTTCCAGTTTTGAACGGAAGATATTTCCTTTTTCACCATAGCCCTCTATGGGCTTCCAAATATCCCTTTGCCAATTCCACAAGAACAGCCTTAGCGAAAGGCTGCTTGAAGGGAAAGATGTAACTCTGTGAGATGAATTCACAGAACACAGAGCAGTTTTTCAGAAAGCTTCTTTCCAGTTTTGAACGGAAGATATTTCCTTTTTCCCCATAACCCACTATGGGCTTCCAAATATCCCGTTGCCAATTCCACAAGAACAGCCTTAGCGAAAGGCTTCTTGAAGGGAAAGATGTAACTCTGTGAGATGAATTCACAGAACACAGAGCAGTTTCTCAGAAAGCTTCTTTCCAGTTTTGAACGGAAGATATTTACTTTTTCCCTATAGCCCTCTATGGGCTTCCAAATATCCCGTTGCCAATTCCACAAGAACAGCCTTAGCGAAAGGCTTCTTGAAGGGAAAGATGTAACTCTGTGAGATGAATTCACAGAACACAGAGCAGTTTCTCAGAAAGCTTCTTTCCAGTTTTGAACGGAAGATATTTCCTTTTCACCATAGTCCTCTACGGGCTTCCAAATATCCCTTTGCCAATTCCACAAGAACAGCCTCAGCGAAAGGCTTCTTGAAGGGAAAGATGTAACTCTGTGAGATGAATTCACAGAACACAGAGCAGTTTCTCAGAAAGCTTCTTTCCAGTTTTGAACGGAAGATATTTCCTTTTTCCACATAGCCCTCTATGGGCTTCCAAATATCCCGTTGCCAATTCCACAAGAACAGCCTTAGCGAAAGGCTGCTTGAAGGGAAAGATGTAACTCTGTGTGATGAATTCACAGAACACAGAGCAGTTTCTCAGAAAGCTTCTTTCCAGTTTTGAACGGAAGATATTTCCTTTTTCCCCATAGCCCTCTATGGGCTTCCAAATATCCCTTTGCCAATTCCACAAGAACATCCTTAGCGAAAGGCTGCTTGAAGGGAAAGATGTAACTCTGTGAGATGAATTCACAGAACACAGAGCAGTTTCTCAGAAAGCTTCTTTCCAGTTTTGAACGGAAGATATTTCCTTTTTCACCATAGCCCTCTATGGGCTTCCAAATATCCCTTTGCCAATTCCACAAGAATATCCTTAGCGAAACGCTGCTTGAAGGTAAAGATGTAACTCTGTCAGATGAATTCACAGAAGACAGAGAAGTTTCTCAGAAAGCTTCTTTCCAGTTTTGAACGGAAGATATTTCCTTTTTCACCGTAGCCCTCTATGGGCTTCCAAATATCCCTTTGCCAATTCCACAAGAACAGCCTTAGCGAAAGGCTGCTTGAAGGGAAAGATGTAACTCTGTGAGATGAATTCACAGAACACAGAGCAGTTTCTCAGAAATCTTCTTTCCAGTTTTGAACGGAAGATATTTCCTTTTTCACCGTAGCCCTCTATGGGCTTCCAAATATCCCTTTGCCAATTCCACAAGAACAGCCTTAGCGAAAGGCTTCTTGAAGGGAAAGATGTAACTCTGTGAGATGAATTCACAGAACACAGAGCAGTTTCTCAGAAAGCTTCTTTCCAGTTTTGAACGGAAGATATTTCCTTTTTCACTGTAGCCCTCTATGGGCTTCCAAATATCCCGTTGCCAATTCCACAAGAACAGCCTTAGCGAAAGGCTTCTTGAAGGGAAAGATGTAACTCTGTGAGATGAATTCACAGAACACAGAGCAGTTTCTCAGAAAGCTTCTTTCCAGTTTTGAACGGAAGATATTTCCTTTTCACCATAGTCCTCTACGGGCTTCCAAATATCCCTTTGCCAATTCCACAAGAACAGCCTCAGCGAAAGGCTTCTTGAAGGGAAAGATGTAACTCTGTGAGATGAATTCACAGAACACAGAGCAGTTTCTCAGAAAGCTTCTTTCCAGTTTTGAACGGAAGATATTTCCTTTTTCCACATAGCCCTCTATGGGCTTCCAAATATCCCGTTGCCAATTCCACAAGAACAGCCTTAGCGAAAGGCTGCTTGAAGGGAAAGATGTAACTCTGTGTGATGAATTCACAGAACACAGATCAGTTTCTCAGAAAGCTTCTTTCCAGTTTTGAACGGAAGATATTTCCTTTTTCCCCATAGCCCTCTATGGGCTTCCAAATATCCCTTTGCCAATTCCACAAGAACATCCTTAGCGAAAGGCTGCTTGAAGGGAAAGATGTAACTCTGTGAGATGAATTCACAGAACACAGAGCAGTTTCTCAGAAAGCTTCTTTCCAGTTTTGAACGGAAGATATTTCCTTTTTCACCATAGCCCTCTATGGGCTTCCAAATATCCCTTTGCCAATTCCACAAGAATATCCTTAGCGAAACGCTGCTTGAAGATAAAGATGTAACTCTGTCAGATGAATTCACAGAAGACAGAGAAGTTTCTCAGAAAGCTTCTTTCCAGTTTTGAACGGAAGATATTTCCTTTTTCACCGTAGCCCTCTATGGGCTTCCAAATATCCCTTTGCCAATTCCACAAGAACAGCCTTAGCGAAAGGCTGCTTGAAGGGAAAGATGTAACTCTTTGAGATGAATTCACAGAACACAGAGCAGTTTCTCAGAAATCTTCTTTCCAGTTTTGAACGGAAGATATTTCCTTTTTCACCGTAGCCCTCTATGGGCTTCCAAATATCCCTTTGCCAATTCCACAAGAACAGCCTTAGCGAAAGGCTTCTTGAAGGGAAAGATGTAACTCTGTGAGATGAATTCACAGAACACAGAGCAGTTTCTCAGAAAGCTTCTTTCCAGTTTTGAACGGAAGATATTTCCTTTTTCACTGTAGCCCTCTATGGGCTTCCAAATATCCCTTTGCCAATTCCACAAGAACAGCCTTAGCGAAAGGCTGCTTGAAGGGAAAGATGTAACTCTGTGAGATGAATTCACAGAACACAGAGAAGTTTCTCAGAAAGCTTCTTTCCAGTTTTGAACGGAAGATATTTCCTTTTTCCCCATAGCCCTCTATGGGCTTCAAAATATCCCTTTGCCAATTCCAGAAGAACAGCCTTAGCGAAAGGCTGCTTGAAGGGAAAGATGTAACTCTGTGAGATGAATTCACAGAACACAGAGAAGTTTCTCAGAAAGCTTCTTTCCAGTTTTGAACGGAAGAAATTTCCTTTTTCACCATAGCCCTCTATGGGCTTCCAAATATCCCTTTGCCAATTCCACAAGAACAGCCTTAGCGAAAGGCTGCTTGAAGGGAAAGATGTAACTCTGTGAGATGAATTCACAGAACACAGAGCAGTTTCTCAGAAAGCTTCTTTCAAGTTTTGAACGGAAGATATTTCCTTTTTCACCATAGCCCTCTATGGGCTTCCAAATATCCCTTTGCCAATTCCACAAGAACAGCCTTAGCGAAAGGCTGCTTGAAGGGAAAGATGTAACTCTGTGAGATGAATTCACAGAACACAGAGCAGTTTCTCAGAAAGCTTCTTTCCAGTTTTGAACGGAAGATATTTCCTTTTTCACTGTAGCCCTCTACGGGCTTCCACATATCCCTTTGCCGATTCCACAAGAACAGCCTTAGCGAAAGGCTTCTTGAAGGGAAACATGTAACTCTGTGAGATGAATTCACAGAACACAGAGCAGTTTCTCAGAAAGCTTCTTTCCAGTTTTGAACGGAAGATATTTCCTTTTTCCCCATAGCCCTCTATGGGCTTCCAAATATCCCGTTGCCAATTCCACAAGAACAGCCTTAGTGAAAGGCTGCTTGAAGGGAAACATGTAACTCTGTGAGATGAATTCACAGAACACAGAGCAGTTTCTCAGAAAGCTTCTTTCCCGTTTTGAACGGAAGATATTTCCTTTTTCCCCATAGCCCAATATGGGCTTCCAAATATCCCTTTGCCAATTCCACAAGAACAGCCTTAGCGAAAGGCTGCTTGAAGGGAAAGATGTAACTCTGTGAGATGAATTCACAGAAGACAGAGCAGTTTCTCAGAAACCTTCTTTCCAGTTTTGAACGGAAGATATTTCCTTTTTCCCCATAGCCCTCTATGGGCTTCCAAATATCCCGTTGCCAATTCCACAAGAACAGCCTTAGCGAAAGGCTGCTTGAAGGGAAACATGTAAGTCTGTGAGATGAATTCACAGAACACAGAGCAGTTTCTCAGAGAGCTTCTTTCCAGTTTTGAACGGAAGATATTTCCTTTTTCCCCATAGCCCTCTATGGGCTTCCAAATATCCCGTTGCCAATTCCACAAGAACAGCCTTAGCGAAAGGCTGCTTGAAGGGAAACATGTAAGTCTGTGAGATGAATTCACAGAACACAGAGCAGTTTCTCAGAGAGCTTCTTTCCAGTTTTGAACGGAAGATATTTCCTTTTTCCCCATAGCCCTCTATGGGCTTCCAAATATCCCATTGCCAATTCCACAAGAACAGCCTTAGCGGAAGGCTGCTTGAAGGGAAACATGTAACTATGTGAGATGAATTCACAGAACACAGAGCAGTTTCTCAGAAAGCTTCTTTCCAGTTTTGAACGGAAGATATTTCCTTTTTCCAAATAGCCGTCTATGGGCTTCCAAATATCCCTTTGCCAATTCCACAAGAACAGCCTTAGCGAAAGGCTGCTTGAAGGGAAAGATGTAACTCTGTGAGATGAATTCACAGAACACAGAGCAGTTTCTCAGAGAGCTTCTTTCCAGTTTTGAACGGAAGATATTTCCTTTTTCACCATAGCCCTCAATGGGCTTCCAAATATCCCTTTACCAATTCCACAAGAACATTCTTAGCGAAAGGCTGCTTGAAGGTAAAGATGAAACTCTGTGAGATGAATTCACAGAACACAGAGCAGTTTCTCAGAAAGCTTCTTTCCAGTTTTGAACGGAAGATATTTCCTTTTTCACCATAGCCCTCTATGGGCTTCCAAATATCCCGTTGCCAATTCCACAAGAACAGCCTTAGCGAAAGGCTTCTTGAAGGGAAAGATGTAACTCTGTGAGATGAATTCACAGAACACAGAGCAGTTTCTCAGAAAGCTTCTTTCCAGTTTTGAACGGAAGATATTTCCTTTTTCACCGTAGCCCTCTATGGACTTCCAAATATCCCTTTGCCAATTCCACAAGGACAGCCTTAGCGAAAGGCTTCTTTAAGGGAAAGATGTAACTCTGTGAGATGAATTCACAGAACACAGAGCAGTTTCTCAGAAAGCTTCTTTCCAGTTTTGAACGGAAGATATTTCCTTTTTCACCATAGCCATCTAAGGGCTTCCAAATATCCCTTTGCCAATTCCACAAGAACAGCCTTACGAAAGGCTGCTTGAAGGGAAAGATGTAACTCTGTGAGATGAATTCACAGAACACAGAGCAGTTTCTCAGAAAGCTTCTTTCCAGTTTTGAACGGAAGATATTTCCTTTTTCCCCATAGCCCTCTATGGGCTTCCAAATATCCCGTTGCCAATTCCACAAGAACAGCCTTAGCGAAAGGCTGCTTGAAGGGAAAGATGTAACTCTGTGTGATGAATTCACAGAACACAGAGCAGTTTCTCAGAAAGCTTCTTTCCAGTTTTGAACGGAAGATATTTCCTTTTTCCCCATAGCCCTCTATGGGCTTCCAAATATCCCTTTGCCAATTCCACAAGAACATCCTTAGCGAAAGGCTGCTTGAAGGGAAAGATGTAACTCTGTGAGATGAATTCACAGAACACAGAGCAGTTTCTCAGAAAGCTTCTTTCCAGTTTTGAACGGAAGATATTTCCTTTTTCACCATAGCCCTCTATGGGCTTCCAAATATCCCTTTGCCAATTCCACAAGAATATCCTTAGCGAAAGGCTGCTTGAAGGTAAAGATGTAACTCTGTCAGATGAATTCACAGAAGACAGAGAAGTTTCTCAGAAAGCTTCTTTCCAGTTTTGAACGGAAGATATTTCCTTTTTCACCGTAGCCCTCTATGGGCTTCCAAATATCCCTTTGCCAATTCCACAAGAACAGCCTTAGCGAAAGGCTGCTTGAAGGGAAAGATGTAACTCTGTGAGATGAATTCACAGAACACAGAGCAGTTTCTCAGAAATCTTCTTTCCAGTTTTGAACGGAAGATATTTCCTTTTTCACCGTAGCCCTCTATGGGCTTCCAAATATCCCTTTGCCAATTCCACAAGAACAGCCTTAGCGAAAGGCTTCTTGAAGGGAAAGATGTAACTCTGTGAGATGAATTCACAGAACACAGAGCAGTTTCTCAGAAAGCTTCTTTCCAGTTTTGAACGGAAGATATTTCCTTTTTCACTGTAGCCCTCTATGTGCTTCCAAATATCCCTTTGCCAATTCCACAAGAACAGCCTTAGCGAAAGGCTTCTTGAAGGGAAAGATGTAACTCTGTGAGATGAATTCACAGAACACAGAAAAGTTTCTCAGAAAGCTTCTTTCCAGTTTTGAACGGAAGATATTTCCTTTTTCCCCATAGCCCTCTATGGGCTTCAAAATATCCCTTTGCCAATTCCAGAAGAACAGCCTTAGCGAAAGGCTGCTTGAAGGGAAAGATGTAACTCTGTGAGATGAATTCACAGAACACAGAGCAGTTTCTCAGAAAGCTTCTTTCCAGTTTTGAACGGAAGATATTTCCTTTTTCCCCGTAGCCCTCTATGGACTTCCAAATATCCCTTTGCCAATTCCACAAGGACAGCCTTAGCGAAAGGCTTCTTGAAGGGAAAGATGTAACTCTGTGAGATGAATTCACAGAACACAGAGCAGTTTCTCAGAAAGCTTCTTTCCAGTTTTGAACGGAAGATATTTCCTTTTTCACCGTAGCCCTCTATGGACTTCCAAATATCCCTTTGCCAATTCCACAAGGACAGCCTTAGCGAAAGGCTTCTTTAAGGGAAAGATGTAACTCTGTGAGATGTATTCACAGAACACAGAGCAGTTTCTCAGAAAGCTTCTTTCCAGTTTTGAACGGAAGATATTTCCTTTTTCACCATAGCCATCTACGGGCTTCCAAATATCCCTTTGCCAATTCCACAAGAACAGCCTTACGAAAGGCTGCTTGAAGGGAAAGATGTAACTCTGTGAGATGAATTCACAGAACACAGAGCAGTTTCTCAGAAAGCTTCTTTCCAGTTTTGAACGGAAGATATTTCCTTTTTCCCCATAGCCCTCTATGGGCTTCCAAATATCCCGTTGCCAATTCCACAAGAACAGCCTTAGCGAAAGGCTGCTTGAAGGGAAAGATGTAACTCTGTGTGATGAATTCACAGAACACAGAGCAGTTTCTCAGAAAGCTTCTTTCCAGTTTTGAACGGAAGATATTTCCTTTTTCCCCATAGCCCTCTATGGGCTTCCAAATATCCCTTTGCCAATTCCACAAGAACATCCTTAGCGAAAGGCTGCTTGAAGGGAAAGATGTAACTCTGTGAGATGAATTCACAGAACACAGAGCAGTTTCTCAGAAAGCTTCTTTCCAGTTTTGAACGGAAGATATTTCCTTTTTCACCATAGCCCTCTATGGGCTTCCAAATATCCCTTTGCCAATTCCACAAGAATATCCTTAGCGAAAGGCTGCTTGAAGGTAAAGATGTAACTCTGTCAGATGAATTCACAGAAGACAGAGAAGTTTCTCAGAAAGCTTCTTTCCAGTTTTGAACGGAAGATATTTCCTTTTTCACCGTAGCCCTCTATGGGCTTCCAAATATCCCTTTGCCAATTCCAGAAGAACAGCCTTAGCGAAAGGCTGCTTGAAGGGAAAGATGTAACTCTGTGAGATGAATTCACAGAACACAGAGCAGTTTCTCAGAAATCTTCTTTCCAGTTTTGAACGGAAGATATTTCCTTTTTCACCGTAGCCCTCTATGGGCTTCCAAATATCCCTTTGCCAATTCCACAAGAACAGCCTTAGCGAAAGGCTTCTTGAAGGGAAAGATGTAACTCTGTGAGATGAATTCACAGAACACAGAGCAGTTTCTCAGAAAGCTTCTTTCCAGTTTTGAACGGAAGATATTTCCTTTTTCACTGTAGCCCTCTATGTGCTTCCAAATATCCCTTTGCCAATTCCACAAGAACAGCCTTAGCGAAAGGCTTCTTGAAGGGAAAGATGTAACTCTGTGAGATGAATTCACAGAACACAGAGAAGTTTCTCAGAAAGCTTCTTTCCAGTTTTGAACGGAAGATATTTCCTTTTTCCCCATAGCCCTCTATGGGCTTCAAAATATCCCTTTGCCAATTCCAGAAGAACAGCCTTAGCGAAAGGCTGCTTGAAGGGAAAGATGTAACTCTGTGAGATGAATTCACAGAACACAGAGAAGTTTCTCAGAAAGCTTCTTTCCAGTTTTGAACGGAAGATATTTCCTTTTTCACCATAGCCCTCTATGGGCTTCCAAATATCCCTTTGCCAATTCCACAAGAACAGCCTTAGCGAAAGGCTGCTTGAAGGGAAAGATGTAACTCTGTGAGATGAATTCACAGAACACAGAGCAGTTTTTCAGAAAGCTTCTTTCCAGTTTTGAACGGAAGATATTTCCTTTTTCCCCATAACCCACTATGGGCTTCCAAATATCCCGTTGCCAATTCCACAAGAACAGCCTTAGCGAAAGGCTTCTTGAAGGGAAAGATGTAACTCTGTGAGATGAATTCACAGAACACAGAGCAGTTTCTCAGAAAGCTTCTTTCCAGTTTTGAACGGAAGATATTTCCTTTTTCCCTATAGCCCTCTATGGGCTTCCAAATATCCCGTTGCCAATTCCACAAGAACAGCCTTATCGAAAGGCTTCTTGAAGGGAAAGATGTAACTCTGTGAGATGAATTCACAGAACACAGAGCAGTTTCTCAGAAAGCTTCTTTCCAGTTTTGAACGGAAGATATTTCCTTTTCACCATAGTCCTCTACGGGCTTCCAAATATCCCTTTGCCAATTCCACAAGAACAGCCTCAGCGAAAGGCTTCTTGAAGGGAAAGATGTAACTCTGTGAGATGAATTCACAGAACACAGAGCAGTTTCTCAGAAAGCTTCTTTCCAGTTTTGAACGGAAGATATTTCCTTTTTCCACATAGCCCTCTATGGGCTTCCAAATATCCCGTTGCCAATTCCACAAGAACAGCCTTAGCGAAAGGCTGCTTGAAGGGAAAGATGTAACTCTGTGTGATGAATTCACAGAACACAGATCAGTTTCTCAGAAAGCTTCTTTCCAGTTTTGAACGGAAGATATTTCCTTTTTCCCCATAGCCCTCTATGGGCTTCCAAATATCCCTTTGCCAATTCCACAAGAACATCCTTAGCGAAAGGCTGCTTGAAGGGAAAGATGTAACTCTGTGAGATGAATTCACAGAACACAGAGCAGTTTCTCAGAAAGCTTCTTTCCAGTTTTGAACGGAAGATATTTCCTTTTTCACCATAGCCCTCTATGGGCTTCCAAATATCCCTTTGGCAATTCCACAAGAATATCCTTAGCGAAACGCTGCTTGAAGGTAAAGATGTAACTCTGTCAGATGAATTCACAGAAGACAGAGAAGTTTCTCAGAAAGCTTCTTTCCAGTTTTGAACGGAAGATATTTCCTTTTTCACCGTAGCCCTCTAGGGGCTTCCAAATATCCCTTTGCCAATTCCACAAGAACAGCCTTAGCGAAAGGCTGCTTGAAGGGAAAGATGTAACTCTGTGAGATGAATTCACAGAACACAGAGCAGTTTCTCAGAAATCTTCTTTCCAGTTTTGAACGGAAGATATTTCCTTTTTCACCGTAGCCCTCTATGGGCTTCCAAATATCCCTTTGCCAATTCGACAAGAACAGCCTTAGCGAAAGGCTTCTTGAAGGGAAAGATGTAACTCTGTGAGATGAATTCACAGAACACAGAGCAGTTTCTCAGAAAGCTTCTTTCCAGTTTTGAACGGAAGATATTTCCTTTTTCACTGTAGCCCTCTATGGGCTTCCAAATATCCCTTTGCCAATTCCACAAGAACAGCCTTAGCGAAAGGCTTCTTGAAGGGAAAGATGTAACTCTGTGAGATGAATTCACAGAACCCAGAGAAGTTTCTCAGAAAGCTTCTTTCCAGTTTTGAACGGAAGATATTTCCTTTTTCACCATAGCCCTCTATGGGCTTCCAAATATCCCTTTGCCAATTCCAGAAGAACAGCCTTAGCGAAAGGCTGCTTGAAGGGAAAGATGTAACTCTGTGAGATGAATTCACAGAACACAGAGAAGTTTCTCAGAAGGCTTCTTTCCAGTTTTGAACGGAAGAAATTTCCTTTTTCACCATAGCCCTCTATGGGCTTCCAAATATCCCTTTGCCAATTCGACAAGAACAGCCTTAGCGAAAGGCTGCTTGAAGGGAAAGATGTAACTCTGTGAGATGAATTCACAGAACACAGAGCAGTTTCTCAGAAAGCTTCTTTCCAGTTTTGAACGGAAGATATTTCCTTTTTCACCATAGCCCTCTATGGGCTTCCAAATATCCCTTTGCCAATTCCACAAGAACAGCCTTAGCGAAAGGCTGCTTGAAGGGAAAGATGTAACTCTGTGAGATGAATTCACAGAACACAGAGCAGTTTCTCAGAAAGCTTCTTTCCAGTTTTGAACGGAAGATATTTCCTTTTTCACTGTAGCCCTCTACGGGCTTCCACATATCCCTTTGCCAATTCCACAAGAACAGCCTTAGCGAAAGGCTTCTTGAAGGGAAACATGTAACTCTGTGAGATGAATTCACAGAACACAGAGCAGTTTCTCAGAAAGCTTCTTTCCAGTTTTGAACGGAAGATATTTCCTTTTTCCCCATAGCCCTCTATGGGCTTCCAAATATCCCGTTGCCAATTCCACAAGAACAGCCTTAGTGAAAGGCTGCTTGAAGGGAAACATGTAACTCTGTGAGATGAATTCACAGAACACAGAGCAGTTTCTCAGAAAGCTTCTTTCCCGTTTTGAACGGAAGATATTTCCTTTTTCCCCATAGCCCTCTATGGGCTTCCAAATATCCCTTTGCCAATTCCACAAGAACAGCCTTAGCGAAAGGCTGCTTGAAGGGAAAGATGTAACTCTGTGAGATGAATTCACAGAAGACAGAGCAGTTTCTCAGAGAGCTTCTTTCCAGTTTTGAAAGGAAGATATTTCCTTTTTCCCCATAGCCCTCTATGGGCTTCCAAATATCCCGTTGCCAATTCCACAAGAACAGCCTTAGCGAAAGGCTGCTTGAAGGGAAACATGTAAGTCTGTGAGATGAATTCACAGAACACAGAGCAGTTTCTCAGAGAGCTTCTTTCCAGTTTTGAACCGAAGATATTTCCTTTTTCCCCATAGCCCTCTATGGGCTTCCAAATATCCCATTGCCAATTCCACAAGAACAGCCTTAGCGGAAGGCTGCTTGAAGGGAAACATGTAACTATGTGAGATGAATTCACAGAACACAGAGCAGTTTCTCAGAAAGCTTCTTTCCAGTTTTGAACGGAAGATATTTCCTTTTTCCAAATAGCCGTCTATGGGCTTCCAAATATCCCTTTGCCAATTCCACAAGAACAGCCTTAGCGAAAGGCTGCTTGAAGGGAAAGATGTAACTCTGTGAGATGAATTCACAGAACACAGAGCAGTTTCTCAGAGAGCTTCTTTCCAGTTTTGAACGGAAGATATTTCCTTTTTCACCATAGCCCTCAATGGGCTTCCAAATATCCCTTTACCAATTCCACAAGAACATTCTTAGCGAAAGGCTGCTTGAAGGTAAAGATGAAACTCTGTGAGATGAATTCACAGAACACAGAGCAGTTTCTCAGAAAGCTTCTTTCCAGTTTTGAACGGAAGATATTTCCTTTTTCACCATAGCCCTCTATGGGCTTCCAAATATCCCGTTGCCAATTCCACAAGAACAGCCTTAGCGAAAGGCTTCTTGAAGGGAAAGATGTAATTCTGTGAGATGAATTCACAGAACACAGAGCAGGTTCTCAGAAAGCTTCTTTCCAGTTTTGAACGGAAGGTATTTCCTTTTTCACTGTAGCCCTCTACGGGCTTCCAAATATCCCTTTGCCAATTCCACAAGAACAGCCTTAGCGAAAGGCTTCTTGAAGGGAAAGATGTAACTCTGTGAGATGAATTCACTGAAGACAGAGAAGTTTCTCAGAAAGCTTCTTTCCAGTTTTGAACGGAAGATATTTCCTTTTTCCCCATAGCCCTCTATGGGCTTCCAAATATCCCTTTGCCAATTCCACAAGAACAGCCTTAGCGAAAGGCTGCTTGAAGGGAAAGATGTAACTCTGTGAGATGAATTCACAGAACACAGAGCAGTTTCTCAGAAAGCTTCTTTCCAGTTTTGAACGGAAGATATTTCCTTTTTCCCCATAGCCCTCTATGGGCTTCCAAATATCCCGTTGCCAATTCCACAAGAACAGCCTTAGCGAAAGGCTGCTTGAAGGGAAAGATGTAACTCTGTGTGATGAATTCACAGAACACAGAGCAGTTTCTCAGAAAGCTTCTTTCCAGTTTTGAACGGAAGATATTTCCTTTTTCCCCATAGCCCTCTATGGGCTTCCAAATATCCCTTTGCCAATTCCACAAGAACATCCTTAGCGAAAGGCTGCTTGAAGGGAAAGATGTAACTCTGTGAGATGAATTCACAGAACACAGAGCAGTTTCTCAGAAAGCTTCTTTCCAGTTTTGAACGGAAGATATTTCCTTTTTCACCATAGCCCTCTATGGGCTTCCAAATATCCCTTTGCCAATTCCACAAGAATATCCTTAGCGAAAGGCTGCTTGAAGGTAAAGATGCAACTCTCTCAGATGAATTCACAGAAGACAGAGAAGTTTCTCAGAAAGCTTCTTTCCAGTTTTGAACGGAAGATATTTCCTTTTTCACCATAGCCCTCTATGGGCTTCCAAATATCCCTTTGCCAATTCCACAAGAACAGCCTTAGCGAAAGGCTGCTTGAAGGGAAAGATGTAACTCTGTGAGATGAATTCACAGAACACAGAGCAGTTTCTCAGAAAGCTTCTTTCCAGTTTTGAACGGAAGATATTTCCTTTTTCCCCATAGCCCACTATGGGCTTCCAAATATCCCGTTGCCAATTCCACAAGAACAGCCTTAGCGAAAGGCTTCTTGAAGGGAAAGATGTAACTCTGTGAGATGAATTCACAGAACACAGAGCAGTTTCTCAGAAAGCTTCTTTCCAGTTTTGAACGGAAGATATTTCCTTTTTCCCCATAGCCCTCTATGGGCTTCCAAATATCCCGTTGCCAATTCCACAAGAACAGCCTTAGCGAAAGGCTTCTTGAAGGGAAAGATGTAACTCTGTGAGATGAATTCACAGAACACAGAGCAGTTTCTCAGAAAGCTTCTTTCCAGTTTTGAACGGAAGATATTTCCTTTTTCCCTATAGCCCTCTATGGGCTTCCAAATATCCCGTTGCCAATTCCACAAGAACAGCCTTAGCGAAAGGCTTCTTGAAGGGAAAGATGTAACTCTGTGAGATGAATTCACAGAACACAGAGCAGTTTCTCAGAAAGCTTCTTTCCAGTTTTGAACGGAAGATATTTCCTTTTTCACCATAGTCCTCTACGGGCTTCCAAATATCCCTTTGCCAATTCCACAAGAACAGCCTTAGCGAAAGGCTGCTTGAAGGGAAAGATGTAACTCTGTGAGATGAATTCACAGAACACAGAGCAGTTTCTCAGAAAGCTTCTTTCCAGTTTTGAACGGAAGATATTTCCTTTTTCCCCATAGCCCTCTATGGGCTTCCAAATATCCCGTTGCCAATTCCACAAGAACAGCCTTAGCGAAAGGCTTCTTGAAGGGAAAGATGTAACTCTGTGAGATGAATTCACAGAACACAGAGCAGTTTCTCAGAAAGCTTCTTTCCAGTTTTGAACGGAAGATATTTCCTTTTTCACTGTAGCCCTCTATGGGCTTCCAAATATCCCTTTGCCAATTCCACAAGAACAGCCTTAGCGAAAGGCTTCTTGAAGGGAAAGATGTAACTCTGTGAGATGAATTCACAAAACACAGAGAAGTTTCTCAGAAAGCTTCTTTCCAGTTTTGAACGGAAGATATTTCCTTTTTCCCCATAGCCCTCTATGGGCTTCAAAATATCCCTTTGCCAATTCCAGAAGAACAGCCTTAGCGAAAGGCTGCTTGAAGGGAAAGATGTAACTCTGCGAGATGAATTCACAGAACACAGAGCAGTTTCTCAGAAAGCTTCTTTCCAGTTTTGAACGGAAGGTATTTCCTTTTTCACTGTAGCCCTCTACGGGCTTCCAAATATCCCTTTGCCAATTCCACAAGAACAGCCTTAGCGAAAGGCTGCTTGAAGGGAAAGATGTAACTCTGTGAGATGAATTCACAGAACACAGAGCAGTTTCTCAGAAAGCTTCTTTCCAGTTTTGAACGGAAGATATTTCCTTTTTCACCATATCCCTCTATGGGCTTCCAAATATCCCTTTGCCAATTCCACAAGAACAGCCTTAGCGAAAGGCTGCTTGAAGGGAAAGATGTAACTCTGTGAGATGAATTCACAGAACACAGAGCAGTTTCTCAGAAAGCTTCTTTCCAGTTTTGAACGGAAGATATTTCCTTTTTCACTGTAGCCCTCTACGGGCTTCCAAATATCCCTTTGCCAATTCCACAAGAACAGCCTTAGCGAAAGGCTTCTTGAAGGGAAAGATGTAACTCTGTGAGATGAATTCACAGAACACAGAGCAGTTTCTCAGAAAGCTTCTTTCCAGTTTTGAACGGAAGATATTTCCTTTTTCACTGTAGCCCTCTATGGGCTTCCAAATATCCCTTTCCCAATTCCACAAGAACAGCCTTAGCGAAAGGCTTCTTGAAGGGAAAGATGTAACTCTGTGAGATGAATTCACAAAACACAGAGAAGTTTCTCAGAAAGCTTCTTTCCAGTTTTGAACGGAAGATATTTCCTTTTTCCCCATAGCCCTCTATGGGCTTCAAAATATCCCTTTGCCAATTCCAGAAGAACAGCCTTAGCGAAAGGCTGCTTGAAGGGAAAGATGTAACTCTGTGAGATGAATTCACAGAACACAGAGAAGTTTCTCAGAAAGCTTCTTTCCAGTTTTGAACGGAAGATATTTCCTTTTTCACCATAGCCTTCTATGGGCTTCCAAATATCCCTTTGCCAATTCCACAAGAACAGCCTTAGCGAAAGGCTGCTTGAAGGGAAAGATGTAACTCTGTGAGATGAATTCACAGAACACAGAGCAGTTTCTCAGAAAGCTTCTTTCCAGTTTTGAACGGAAGATATTTCCTTTTTCACCATATCCCTCTATGGGCTTCCAAATATCCCTTTGCCAATTCCACAAGAACAGCCTTAGCGAAAGGCTGCTTGAAGGGAAAGATGTAACTCTGTGAGATGAATTCACAGAACACAGAGAAGTTTCTCAGAAAGCTTCTTTCCAGTTTTGAACGGAAGGTATTTCCTTTTTCACTGTAGCCCTCTACGGGCTTCCAAATATCCCTTTGCCAATTCCACAAGAACAGCCTTAGCGAAAGGCTGCTTGAAGGGAAAGATGTAACTCTGTGAGATGAATTCACAGAACACAGAGCAGTTTCTCAGAAAGCTTCTTTCCAGTTTTGAACGGAAGATATTTCCTTTTTCACCATAGCCCTCTATGGGCTTCCAAATATCCCTTTGCCAATTCCACAAGAACAGCCTTAGCGAAAGGCTGCTTGAAGGGAAAGATGTAACTCTGTGAGATGAATTCACAGAACACAGAGCAGTTTCTCAGAAAGCTTCTTTCCAGTTTTGAACGGAAGATATTTCCTTTTTCACTGTAGCCCTCTACGGGCTTCCAAATATCCCTTTGCCAATTCCACAAGAACAGCCTTAGCGAAAGGCTTCTTGAAGGGAAACATGTAACTCTGTGAGATGAATTAAGAGAACACAGAGCAGTTTCTCAGAAAGCTTCTTTCCAGTTTTGAACGGAAGGTATTTCCTTTTTCCCCATAACCCTCTATGGGCTTCCAAATATCCCTTTTCCAATTCCACAAGAACAGCCTTAGCGAAAGGCTTCTTGAAGGGAAAGATGTAACTCTGTGAGATGAATTCACAGAACACAGAGCAGTTTCTCAGAAATCTTCTTTCCAGTTTTGAACGGAAGACATTTCCTTTTTCACCGTAGCCCTCTATGGGCTTCCAAATATCCCTTTGCCAATTCCACAAGAACAGCCTTAGCGAAAGGCTTCTTGAAGGGAAAGATATAACTCTGTGAGATGAATTCACAGAACACAGAGCAGTTTCTCAGAAAGCTTCTTTCCAGTTTTGAACGGAAGATATTTCCTTTTTCACTGTAGCCCTCTATGGGTTTCCAAATATCCCTTTGCCAATTCCACAAGAACAGCCTTAGCGAAAGGCTTCTTGAAGGGAAAGATGTAACTCTGTGAGATGAATTCACAGAACACAGAGAAGTTTCTCAGAAAGCTTCTTTCCAGTTTTGAACGGAAGATATTTCCTTTTTCCCCATAGCCCTCTATGGGCTTCCAAATATCCCTTTGCCAATTCCAGAAGAACAGCCTTAGCGAAAGGCTTCTTGAAGGGAAAGATGTAACTCTGTGAGATGAATTCACAGAAGACAGAGATGTTTCTCAGAAAGCTTCTTTCCAGTTTTGAACGGAAGATATTTCCTTTTTCCCCATAGCCCTCTATGGGCTTCCAAATATCCCTTTGCCAATTCCACAAGAACAGCCTTAGCGAAAGGCTGCTTGAAAGGAAAGATGTAACTCTGTGAGATGAATTCACAGAACACAGAGCAGTTTCTCAGAAAGCTTCTTTCCAGTTTTGAACGGAAGATATTTCCTTTTTCACCATAGCCCTCTATGGGCTTCCAAATATCCCTTTGCCAATTCCACAAGAACAGCCTTAGCGAAAGGCTGCTTGAAGGGAAAGATGTAACCCTGTGAGATGAATTCACAGAATACAGAGCAGTTTCTCAGAAAGCTTCTTTCCAGTTTTGAACGGAAGATATTTCCTTTTTCACCACAGCCCTCTATGCTTCCAAATATCCCTTTCCCAATTCCACAAGAACATCCTTAGCGAAAGGCTGCTTGAAGGTAAAGATGTAACTCTGTCAGATGAATTCACAGAAGACAGAGAAGTTTCTCAGAAAGCTTCTTTCCAGTTTTGAACGGAAGATATTTCCTTTTTCACCGTAGCCCTCTATGGGCTTCCAAATATCCCTTTGCCAATTCCACAAGAACAGCCTTAGCGAAAGGCTGCTTGAAGGGAAAGATGTAACTCTGTGAGATGAATTCACAGAACACAGAGCAGTTTCTCAGAAATCTTCTTTCCAGTTTTCAACGGAAGATATTTCCTTTTTCACCGTAGCCCTCTATGGGCTTCCAAATATCCCTTTGCCAATTCCACAAGAACAGCCTTAGCGAAAGGCTTCTTGAAGGGAAAGATATAACTCTGTGAGATGAATTCACAGAACACAGAGCAGTTTCTCAGAAAGCTTCTTTCCAGTTTTGAACGGAAGATATTTCCTTTTTCACTGTAGCCCTCTATGGGATTCCAAATATCCCTTTGCCAATTCCACAAGAACAGCCTTAGCGAAAGGCTTCTTGAAGGGAAAGATGTAACTCTGTGAGATGAATTCACAGAACACAGAGAAGTTTCTCAGAAAGCTTCTTTCCAGTTTTGAACGGAAGATATTTCCTTTTTCCCAATAGCCCTCTATGGGCTTCAAAATATCCCTTTGCCAATTCCAGAAGAACAGCCTTAGCGAAAGGCTGCTTGAAGGGAAAGATGTAACTCTGTGAGATGAATTCACAGAACACAGAGCAGTTTTTCAGAAAGCTTCTTTCCAGTTTTGAACGGAAGATATTTCCTTTTTCCCCATAGCCCTCTATGAGCTTCCAAATATCCCTTTGCCAATTCCACAAGAACAGCCTTAGCGAAAGGCTGCTTGAAGGGAAAGATGTAACTCTGTGAGATGAATTCACAGAACACAGAGCAGTTTCTCAGAAAGCTTCTTTCCAGTTTTGAACGGAAGATATTTCCTTTTACCCCATAGCCCTCTGTGGGCTTCCAAATATCCCTTTGAAAATTCCACAAGAACAGCCTTAGCGAAAGGCTTCTTGAAGGGAAAGATGTAACTCTGTGAGATGAATTCACAGAACACAGAGCAGTTTCTCAGAAAGCTTCTTTCCAGTTTTGAACGGAAGATATTTCCTTTTTCACTGTAGCCCTCTATGGGCTTCCAAATATCCCCTTGCCAATTCCAAAAGAACAGCCTTAGCGAAAGGCTTCTTGAAGGGAAAGATGTAACTCTGTGAGATGAATTCACAAAACACAGAGCAGTTTCTCAGAAAGCTTCTTTCCAATTTTGAACGGAAGGTATTTCCTTTTTCACTGAAGCCCTCTACGGGCTTCCAAATATCCCTTTGCCAATTCCACTAGAACAGCCTTAGCGAAAGGCTGCTTGAAGGGAAAGATGTAACTCTGTGTGATGAATTCACAGAACACAGATCAGTTTCTCAGAAAGCTTCTTTCCAGTTTTGAACGGAAGATATTTCCTTTTTCCCCATAGCCCTCTATGTGCTTCCAAATATCCCTTTGCCAATTCCACAAGAACATCCTTAGCGAAAGGCTGCTTGAAGGGAAAGATGTAACTCTGTGAGATGAATTCACAGAACACAGAGCAGTTTCTCAGAAAGCTTCTTTCCAGTTTTGAACGGAAGATATTTCCTTTTTCACCATAGCCCTCTATGGGCTTCCAAATATCCCTTTGCCAATTCCACAAGAATATCCTTAGCGAAAGGCTGCTTGAAGGTAAAGATGTAACTCTGTCAGATGAATTCACAGAAGACAGAGAAGTTTCTCAGAAAGCTTCTTTCCAGTTTTGAACGGAAGATATTTCCTTTTTCACCGTAGCCCTCTATGGGCTTCCAAATATCCCTTTGCCAATTCCACAAGAACAGCCTTAGCGAAAGGCTGCTTGAAGGGAAAGATGTAACTCTGTGAGATGAATTCACAGAACACAGAGCAGTTTCTCAGAAATCTTCTTTCCAGTTTTGAACGGAAGATATTTCCTTTTTCACCGTAGCCCTCTATGGGCTTCCAAATATCCCTTTGCCAATTCCACAAGAACAGCCTTAGCGAAAGGCTTCTTGAAGGGAAAGATGTAACTCTGTGAGATGAATTCACAGAACACAGAGCAGTTTCTCAGAAAGCTTCTTTCCAGTTTTGAACGGAAGATATTTCCTTTTTCACTGTAGCCCTCTATGGGCTTCCAAATATCCCTTTGCCAATTCCACAAGAACAGCGTTAGCGAAAGGCTTCTTGAAGGGAAAGATGTAACTCTGTGAGATGAATTCACAGAACACAGAGATGTTTCTCAGAAAGCTTCTTTCCAGTTTTGAACGGAAGATATTTCCTTTTTCCCCATAGCCCTCTATGGGCTTCAAAATATCCCTTTGCCAATTCCAGAAGAACAGCCTTAGCGAAAGGCTGCTTGAAGGGAAAGATGTAACTCTGTGAGATGAATTCACAGAACACAGAGAAGTTTCTCAGAAAGCTTCTTTCCAGTTTTGAACGGAAGATATTTCCTTTTTCACCATAGCCCTCTATGGGCTTCCAAATATCCCTTTGCCAATTCCACAAGAACAGCCTTAGCGAAAGGCTGCTTGAAGGGAAAGATGTAACTCTGTGAGATGAATTCACAGAACACAGAGCAGTTTCTCAGAAAGCTTCTTTCCAGTTTTGAACGGAAGATATTTCCTTTTTCACCATAGCCCTCTATGGGCTTCCAAATATCCCTTTGGAAATTCCACAAGAACAGCCTTAGCGAAAGGCTGCTTGAAGGGAAAGATGTAACTCTGTGAGATGAATTCACAGAACACAGAGAAGTTTCTCAGAAAGCTTCTTTCCAGTTTTGAACGGAAGATATTTCCTTTTTCCCCGTAGCCCTCTATGGGTTCCAAATATCCCTTTGCCAATTCCACAAGAACAACCTTAGCGAAAGGCTGCTTGAACTGAAAGATGTAACTCTGTGAGATGAATTCACAGAACACAGAGCAGTTTTTCAGAAAGCTTCTTTCCAGTTTTGAACGGAAGATATTTCCTTTTACCCCATAGCCCTCTATGGGCTTCCAAATATCCCTTTGAAAATTCCACAAGAACAGCCTTAGCGAAAGGCTTCTTGAAGGGAAAGATGTAACTCTGTGAGATGAATTCACAGAACACAGAGCAGTTTCTCAGAAAGCTTCTTTCCAGTTTTGAACGGAAGATATTTCCTTTTTCCCCATAGCCCTCTATGGGCTTCCAAATATCCCGTTGCCAATTCCACAAGAACAGCCTTAGCGAAAGGCTGCTTGAAGGGAAACTTGTAACTCTGTGAGATGAATTCACAGAACACAGAGCAGTTTCTCAGAAAGCTTCTTTCCCGTTTTGAACGGAATATATTTCCTTTTTCCCCATAGCCCTCTATGGGCTTCCAAATATCCCTTTGCCAATTCCACAAGAACAGCCTTAGCGAAAGGCTGCTTGAAGGGAAAGATGTAACTCTGTGAGATGAATTCACAGAACACAGAGCAGTTTCTCAGAAACCTTCTTTCCAGTTTTGAACGGAAGATATTTCCTTTTTCCCCATAGCCCTCTATGGGCTTCCAAATATCCCGTTGCCAATTCCACAAGAACAGCCTTAGCGAAAGGCTGCTTGAAGGGAAACTTGTAACTCTGTGAGATGAATTCACAGAACACAGAGCAGTTTCTCAGAGAGCTTCTTTCCAGTTTTGAACGGAAGATATTTCCTTTTTCCCCATAGCCCTCTATGGGCTTCCAAATATCCCGTTTCCAATTCCACAAGAACAGCCTTAGCGAAAGGCTGCTTGAAGGGAAACATGTAAGTCTGTGAGATGAATTCACAGAACACAGAGTAGTTTCTCAGAGAGCTTCTTTCCAGTTTTGAACGGAAGATATTTCCTTTTTCCCCATAGCCCTCTATGGGCTTCCAAATATCCCGTTGCCAATTCCACAAGAACAGCCTTAGCGGAAGGCTGCTTGAAGGGAAACATGTAACTCTGTGAGATGAATTCACAGAACACAGAGCAGTTTCTCAGAAAGCTTCTTTCCAGTTTTGAACGGAAGATATTTCCTTTTTCCAAATAGCCGTCTATGGGCTTCCAAATATCCCTTTGCCAATTCCACAAGAACAGCCTTAGCGAAAGGCTGCTTGAAGGGAAAGATGTAACTCTGTGAGATGAATTCACAGAACACAGAGCAGTTTCTCAGAGAGCTTCTTTCCAGTTTTGAACGGAAGATATTTCCTTTTTCACCATAGCCCTCAATGGGCTTCCAAATATCCCTTTACCAATTCCACAAGAACATTCTTAGCGAAAGGCTGCTTGAAGGTAAAGATGAAACTCTGTGAGATGAATTCACAGAACACAGAGCAGTTTCTCAGAAAGCTTCTTTCCAGTTTTGAACGGAAGATATTTCCTTTTTCACCATAGCCCTCTATGGGCTTCCAAATATCCCGTTGCCAATTCCACAAGAACAGCCTTAGCGAAAGGCTTCTTGAAGGGAAAGATGTAATTCTGTGAGATGAATTCACAGAACACAGAGCAGTTTCTCAGAAAGCTTCTTTCCAGTTTTGAACGGAAGGTATTTCCTTTTTCACTGTAGCCCTCTACGGGCTTCCAAATATCCCTTTGCCAATTCCACAAGAACAGCCTTAGCGAAAGGCTTCTTGAAGGGAAAGATGTAACTCTGTGAGATGAATTCACTGAAGACAGAGAAGTTTCTCATAAAGCTTCTTTCCAGTTTTGAACGGAAGATATTTCCTTTTTCCCCATAGCCCTCTATGGGCTTCCAAATATCCCTTTGCCAATTCCACAAGAACAGCCTTAGCGAAAGGCTGCTTGAAGGGAAAGATGTAACTCTGTGAGATGAATTCACAGAACACAGAGCAGTTTCTCAGAAAGCTTCTTTCCAGTTTTGAACGGAAGATATTTACTTTTTCACCATAGCCCTCTATGGGCTTCCAAATATCCCGTTGCCAATTCCACAAGAACAGCCTTAGCGAAAGGCTGCTTGAAGGGAAAGATGTAACTCTGTGTGATGAATTCACAGAACACAGAGCAGTTTCTCAGAAAGCTTCTTTCCAGTTTTGAACGGAAGATATTTCCTTTTTCCCCATAGCCCTCTATGGGCTTCCAAATATCCCTTTGCCAATTCCACAAGAACATCCTTAGCGAAAGGCTGCTTGAAGGGAAAGATGTAACTCTGTGAGATGAATTCACAGAACACAGAGCAGTTTCTCAGAAAGCTTCTTTCCAGTTTTGAACGGAAGATATTTCCTTTTTCACCATAGCCCTCTATGGGCTTCCAAATATCCCTTTGCCATTCCACAAGAATATCCTTAGCGAAAGGCTGCTTGAAGGTAAAGATGCAACTCTCTCAGATGAATTCACAGAAGACAGAGAAGTTTCTCAGAAAGCTTCTTTCCAGTTTTGAACGGAAGATATTTCCTTTTTCACTATAGCCCTCTATGGGCTTCCAAATATCCCTTTGCCAATTCCACAAGAACAGCCTTAGCGAAAGGCTGCTTGAAGGGAAAGATGTAACTCTGTGAGATGAATTCACAGAACACAGAGCAGTTTCTCAGAAAGCTTCTTTCCAGTTTTGAACGGAAGATATTTCCTTTTTCCCCATATCCCACTATGGGCTTCCAAATATCCCGTTGCCAATTCCACAAGAACAGCCTTAGCGAAAGGCTTCTTGAAGGGAAAGATGTAACTCTGTGAGATGAATTCACAGAACACAGAGCAGTTTCTCAGAAAGCTTCTTTCCAGTTTTGAACGGAAGATATTTCCTTTTTCCCTATAGCCCTCTATGGGCTTCCAAATATCCCGTTGCCAATTCCACAAGAACAGCCTTAGCGAAAGGCTTCTTGAAGGGAAAGATGTAACTCTGTGAGATGAATTCACAGAACACAGAGCAGTTTCTCAGAAAGCTTCTTTCCAGTTTTGAACGGAAGATATCTCCTTTTTCCCCATAGCCCTCTATGGGCTTCCAAATATCCCGTTGCCAATTCCACAAGAACAGCCTTAGCGAAAGGCTGCTTGAAGGGAAAGATGTAACTCTGTGAGATGAATTCACAGAACACAGAGCAGTTTCTCAGAAAGCTTCTTTCCAGTTTTGAACGGAAGATATTTCCTTTTTCCCCGTAGCCCTCTATGGACTTCCAAATATCCCTTTGCCAATTCCACAAGGACAGCCTTAGCGAAAGGCTTCTTGAAGGGAAAGATGTAACTCTGTGAGATGAATTCACAGAACACAGAGCAGTTTCTCAGAAAGCTTCTTTCCAGTTTTGAACGGAAGATATTTCCTTTTGCACCGTAGCCCTCTATGGACTTCCAAATATCCCTTTGCCAATTCCACAAGGACAGCCTTAGCGAAAGGCTTCTTGAAGGGAAAGATGTAACTCTGTGAGATGAATTCACAGAACACAGAGCAGTTTCTCAGAAAGCTTCTTTCCAGTTTTGAACGGAAGATATTTCCTTTTTCACCATAGCCATCTACGGGCTTCCAAATATCCCTTTGCCAATTCCACAAGAACAGCCTTAGCGAAAGGCTGCTTGAAGGGAAAGATGTAACTCTGTGAGATGAATTCACAGAACACAGAGCAGTTTCTCAGAAAGCTTCTTTCCAGTTTTGAACGGAAGATATTTCCTTTTTCCCCATAGCCCTCTATGGGCTTCCAAATATCCCGTTGCCAATTCCACAAGAACAGCCTTAGCGAAAGGCTGCTTGAAGGGAAAGATGTAACTCTGTGTGATGAATTCACAGAACACAGAGCAGTTTCTCAGAAAGCTTCTTTCCAGTTTTGAACGGAAGATATTTCCTTTTTCCCCATAGCCCTCTATGGGCTTCCAAATATCCCTTTGCCAATTCCACAAGAACATCCTTAGCGAAAGGCTGCTTGAAGGGAAAGATGTAACTCTGTGAGATGAATTCACAGAACACAGAGCAGTTTCTCAGAAAGCTTCTTTCCAGTTTTGAACGGAAGATATTTCCTTTTTCCCCATAGCCCTCTATGGGCTTCCAAATATCCCTTTGCCAATTCCACAAGAATATCCTTAGCGAAAGGCTGCTTGAAGGTAAAGATGTAACTCTGTCAGATGAATTCACAGAAGACAGAGAAGTTTCTCAGAAAGCTTCTTTCCAGTTTTGAACGGAAGATATTTCCTTTTTCACCGTAGCCCTCTATGGGCTTCCAAATATCCCTTTGCCAATTCCACAAGAACAGCCTTAGCGAAAGGCTGCTTGAAGGGAAAGATGTAACTCTGTCAGATGAATTCACAGAACACAGAGCAGTTTCTCAGAAAGCTTCTTTCCAGTTTTGAACGGAAGATATTTCCTTTTTCACCGTAGCCCTCTATGGGCTTCCAAATATCCCTTTGCCAATTCCACAAGAACAGCCTTAGCGAAAGGCTTCTTGAAGGGAAAGATGTAACTCTGTGAGATGAATTCACAGAACACAGAGCAGTTTCTCAGAAAGCTTCTTTCCAGTTTTGAACGGAAGATATTTCCTTTTTCACTGTAGCCCTCTATGGGCTTCCAAATATCCCTTTGCCAATTCCACAAGAACAGCGTTAGCGAAAGGCTTCTTGAAGGGAAAGATGTAACTCTGTGAGATGAATTCACAGAACACAGAGAAGTTTCTCAGAAAGCTTCTTTCCAGTTTTGAACGGAAGATATTTCCTTTTTCTCCATAGCCCTCTATGGGCTTCAAAATATCCCTTTGCCAATTCCAGAAGAACAGCCTTAGCGAAAGGCTGCTTGAAGGGAAAGATGTAACTCTGTGAGATGAATTCACAGAACACAGAGAAGTTTCTCAGAAAGCTTCTTTCCAGTTTTGAACGGAAGATATTTCCTTTTTCACCATAGCCCTCTATGGGCTTCCAAATATCCCTTTGCCAATTCCACAAGAACAGCCTTAGCGAAAGGCTGCTTGAAGGGAAAGATGTAACTCTGTGAGATGAATTCACAGAACACAGAGCAGTTTCTCAGAAAGCTTCTTTCCAGTTTTGAACGGAAGATATTTCCTTTTTCCCCATAACCCACTATGGGCTTCCAAATATCCCTTTGCCAATTCCACAAGAACAGCCTTAGCGAAAGGCTTCTTGAAGGGAAAGATGTAACTCTGTGAGATGAATTCACAGAACACAGAGCAGTTTCTCAGAAAGCTTCTTTCCAGTTTTGAACGGAAGATATTTCCTTTTTCCCTATAGCCCTCTATGGGCTTCCAAATATCCCGTTGCCAATTCCACAAGAACAGCCTTAGCGAAAGGCTTCTTGAAGGGAAAGATGTAACTCTGTGAGATGAATTCAAAGAACACAGAGCAGTTTCTCAGAAAGCTTCTTTCCAGTTTTGAACGGAAGATATTTCCTTTTTCACCATAGTCCTCTACGGGCTTCCAAATATCCCTTTGCCAATTCCACAAGAACAGCCTTAGCGAAAGGCTGCTTGAAGGGAAAGATGTAACTCTGTGAGATGAATTCACAGAACACAGAGCAGTTTCTCAGAAAGCTTCTTTCCAGTTTTGAACGGAAGATATTTCCTTTTTCCCCATAGCCCTCTATGGGCTTCCAAATATCCCGTTGCCAATTCCACAAGAACAGCCTTAGCGAAAGGCTGCTTGAAGGGAAAGATGTAACTCTGTGTGATGAATTCACAGAACACAGAGCAGTTTCTCAGAAAGCTTCTTTCCAGTTTTGAACGGAAGATATTTCCTTTTTCCCCATAGCCCTCTATGGGCTTCCAAATATCCCTTTGCCAATTCCACAAGAACATCCTTAGCGAAAGGCTGCTTGAAGGGAAAGATGTAACTCTGTGAGATGAATTCACAGAACACAGAGCAGTTTCTCAGAAAGCTTCGTTCCAGTTTTGAACGGAAGATATTTCCTTTTTCACCGTAGCCCTCTATGGGCTTCCAAATATCCCTTTGCCAATTCCACAAGAACAGCCTTAGCGAAAGGCTTCTTGAAGGGAAAGATGTAACTCTGTGAGATGAATTCACAGAACACAGAGCAGTTTCTCAGAAAGCTTCTTTCCAGTTTTGAACGGAAGATATTTCCTTTTTCACTGTAGCCCTCTATGGGCTTCCAAATATCCCTTTGCCAATTCCACAAGAACAGCCTTAGCGAAAGGCTTCTTGAAGGGAAAGATGTAACTCTGTGAGATGAATTCACAGAACACAGAGAAGTTTCTCAGAAAGCTTCTTTCCAGTTTTGAACGGAAGATATTTCCTTTTTCCCCATAGCCCTCTATGGGCTTCAAAATATCCCTTTGCCAATTCCAGAAGAACAGCCTTAGCGAAAGGCTGCTTGAAGGGAAAGATGTAACTCTGTGAGATGAATTCACAGAACACAGAGAAGTTTCTCAGAAAGCTTCTTTCCAGTTTTGAACGGAAGATATTTCCTTTTTCACCATAGCCCTCTATGGGCTTCCTAATATCCCTTTGCCAATTCCACAAGAACAGCCTTAGCGAAAGGCTGCTTGAAGGGAAAGATGTAACTCTGTGAGATGAATTCACAGAACACAGAGCAGTTTCTCAGAAAGCTTCTTTCCAGTTTTGAACGGAAGATATTTCCTTTTTCACCATAGCCCTCTATGGGCTTCCAAATATCCCTTTGCCAATTCCACAAGAACAGCCTTAGCGAAAGGCTGCTTGAAGGGAAAGATGTAACTCTGTGAGATGAATTCACAGAACACAGAGAAGTTTCTCAGAAAGCTTCTTTCCAGTTTTGAACGAAAGATATTTCCTTTTTCACCATAGCCCTCTATGGGCTTCCAAATATCCCTTTGCCAATTCCACAAGAACAGCCTTAGCGAAAGGCTGCTTGAAGGGAAAGATGTAACTCTGTGAGATGAATTCACAGAACACAGAGCAGTTTCTCAGAAAGCTTCTTTCCAGTTTTGAACGGAAGATATTTCCTTTTTCCCCATAGCCCTCTATGGGCTTCCAAATATCCCTTTGCCAATTCCACAAGAACAGCCTTAGCGAAAGGCTGCTTGAAGGGAAAGATGTAACTCTGTGAGATGAATTCACAGAACACAGAGCAGTTTCTCAGAAATCTTCTTTCCAGTTTTGAACGGAAGATATTTCCTTTTTCACCGTAGCCCTCTATGGGCTTCCAAATATCCCTTTGCCAATTCCACAAGAACAGCCTTAGCGAAAGGCTGCTTGAAGGGAAAGATGTAACTCTGTGAGATGAATTCACAGAACACAGAGCAGTTTCTCAGAAAGCTTCTTTCCAGTTTTGAACGGAAGGTATTTCCTTTTTCACTGTAGCCCTCTATGGGCTTCCAAATATCCCTTTTCCAATTCCACAAGAACAGCCTTAGCGAAAGGCTGCTTGAAGGGAAAGATGTAACTCTGTGAGATGAATTCACAGAACACAGAGCAGTTTCTCAGAAAGCTTCTTTCCAGTTTTGAACGGAAGATATTTCCTTTTTCACCATATCCCTCTATGGGCTTCCAAATATCCCTTTGCCGATTCCACAAGAACAGCCTTAGCGAAAGGCTGCTAGAAGGGAAAGATGTAACTCTGTGAGATGAATTCACAGAACACAGAGCAGTTTCTCAGAAAGCTTCTTTCCAGTTTTGAACGGAAGATATTTCCTTTTTCACTGTAGCCCTCTACGGGCTTCCAAATATCCCTTTGCCAATTCCACCAGAACAGCCTTAGCGAAAGGCTTCTTGAAGGGAAACATGTAACTCTGTGAGATGAATTCACAGAACACAGAGCAGTTTCTCAGAAAGCTTCTTTCCAGTTTTGAACGGAAGATATTTCCTTTTTCCCATAGCCCTCTATGGGCTTCCAAATATCCCGTTGCCAATTCCACAAGAACAGCCTTAGTGAAAGGCTACTTGAAGGGAAACATGTAACTCTGTGAGATGAATTCACAGAACACAGAGCAGTTTCTCAGAAAGCTTCTTTCCAGTTTTGAACGGAAGATATTTCCTTTTTCCCCATAGCCCTCTATGTTCTTCCAAATATCCCGTTGCCAATTCCACAAGAACAGCCTTAGCGAAAGGCTGCTTGAAGGGAAAGATGTAACTCTGTGAGATGAATTCACAGAACACAGAGCAGTTTCTCAGAAATCTTCTTTCCAGTTTTGAACGGAAGATATTTCCTTTTTCACCGTAGCCCTCTATGGGCTTCCAAATATCCCTTTGCCAATTCCACAAGAACAGCCTTAGCGAAAGGCTTCTTGAAGGGAAAGATGTAACTCTGTGAGATGAATTCACAGAACACAGAGCAGTTTCTCAGAAAGCTTCTTTCCAGTTTTGAACGGAAGATATTTCCTTTTTCACTGTAGCCCTCTATGGGCTTCCAAATATCCCTTTGCCAATTCCACAAGAACAGCCTTAGCGAAAGGCTTCTTGAAGGGAAAGATGTAACTCTGTGAGATGAATTCACAAAACACAGAGAAGTTTCTCAGAAAGCTTCTTTCCAGTTTTGAACGGAAGATATTTCCTTTTTCCCCATAGCCCTCTATGGGCTTCAAAATATCCCTTTGCCAATTCCAGAAGAACAGCCTTAGCGAAAGGCTGCTTGAAGGGAAAGATGTAACTCTGTGAGATGAATTCACAGAACACAGAGAAGTTTCTCAGAAAGCTTCTTTCCAGTTTTGAACGGAAGATATTTCCTTTTTCACCATAGCCCTCTATGGGCTTCCAAATATCCCTTTGCCAATTCCACAAGAACAGCCTTAGCGAAAGGCTGCTTGAAGGGAAAGATGTAACTCTGTGAGATGAATTCACAGAACACAGAGCAGTTTCTCAGAAATCTTCTTTCCAGTTTTGAACGGAAGATATTTCCTTTTTCACCGTAGCCCTCTATGGGCTTCCAAATATCCCTTTGCCAATTCCACAAGAACAGCCTTAGCGAAAGGCTGCTTGAAGGGAAAGATGTAACTCTGTAAGATGAATTCACAGAACACAGAGCAGTTTCTCAGAAAGCTTCTTTCCAGTTTTGAACGGAAGATATTTCCTTTTTCACTGTAGCCCTCTACGGGCTTCCAAATATCCCTTTGCCAATTCCACAAGAACAGCCTTAGCGAAAGGCTTCTTGAAGGGAAACATGTAACTCTGTGAGATGAATTAAGAGAACACAGAGCAGTTTCTCAGAAAGCTTCTTTCCAGTTTTGAACGGAAGGTATTTCCTTTTTCCCCATAACCCTCTATGGGCTTCCAAATATCCCTTTTCCAATTCCACAAGAACAGCCTTAGCGAAAGGCTTCTTGAAGGGAAAGATGTAACTCTGTGAGATGAATTCACAGAAGACAGAGATGTTTCTCAGAAAGCTTCTTTCCAGTTTTGAACGGAAGATATTTCCTTTTTCCCCATAGCCCTCTATGGGCTTCCAAATATCCCTTTGCCAATTCCACAAGAACAGCCTTAGCGAAAGGCTGCTTGAAGGGAAAGATGTAACTCTGTGAGATGAATTCACAGAACACAGAGCAGTTTCTCAGAAAGCTTCTTTCCAGTTTTGAACGGAAGATATTTCCTTTTTCACCATAGCCCTCTATGGGCTTCCAAATATCCCTTTGCCAATTCCACAAGAACAGCCTTAGCGAAAGGCTGCTTGAAGGGAAAGATGTAACCCTGTGAGATGAATTCACAGAACACAGAGCACTTTCTCAGAAAGCTTCTTTCCAGTTTTGAACGGAAGATATTTCCTTTTTCACCACAGCCCTCTATGTTTGCAAATATCCCTTTCCCAATTCCACAAGAACATCCTTTGCGAAAGGCTGCTTGAAGGTAAAGATGTAACTCTGTCAGATGAATTCACAGAAGACAGAGAAGTTTCTCAGAAAGCTTCTTTCCAGTTTTGAACGGAAGATATTTCCTTTTTCACCGTAGCCCTCTATGGGCTTCCAAATATCCCTTTGCCAATTCCACAAGAACAGCCTTAGCGAAAGGCTGCTTGAAGGGAAAGATGTAACTCTGTGAGATGAATTCACAGAACACAGAGCAGTTTCTCAGAAATCTTCTTTCCAGTTTTCAACGGAAGATATTTCCTTTTTCACCGTAGCCCTCTATGGGCTTCCAAATATCCCTTTGCCAATTCCACAAGAACAGCCTTAGCGAAAGGCTTCTTGAAGGGAAAGATGTAACTCTGTGAGATGAATTCACAGAACACAGAGAAGTTTCTCAGAAAGCTTCTTTCCAGTTTTGAACGGAAGATATTTCCTTTTTCCCAATAGCCCTCTATGGGCTTCAAAATATCCCTTTGCCAATTCCAGAAGAACAGCCTTAGCGAAAGGCTGCTTGAAGGGAAAGATGTAACTCTGTGAGATGAATTCACAGAACACAGAGCAGTTTCTCAGAAAGCTTCTTTCAGGTTTGAACGGAAGATATTTCCTTTTTCCCCATAGCCCTCTATGAGCTTCCAAATATCCCTTTGCCAATTCCACAAGAACAGCCTTAGCGAAAGGCTGCTTGAAGGGAAAGATGTAACTCTGTGAGATGAATTCACAGAACACAGAGCAGTTTCTCAGAAAGCTTCTTTCCAGTTTTGAACGGAAGATATTTCCTTTTACCCCATAGCCCTCTATGGGCTTCCAAATATCCCTTTGAAAATTCCACAAGAACAGCCTTAGCGAAAGGCTTCTTGAAGGGAAAGATGTAACTCTGTGAGATGAATTCACAGAACACAGAGCAGTTTCTCAGAAAGCTTCTTTCCAGTTTTGAACGGAAGATATTTCCTTTTTCACTGTAGCCCTCTATGGGCTTCCAAATATCCCTTTGCCAATTCCACAAGAACAGCCTTAGCGAAAGGCTTCTTGAAGGGAAACATGTAACTCTGTGAGATGAATTAAGAGAACACAGAGCAGTTTCTCTGAAAGCTTCTTTCCAGTTTTGAACGGAAGGTATTTCCTTTTTCCCCATAACCCTCTATGGGCTTCCAAATATCCCTTTTCCAATTCCACAAGAACAGCCTTAGCGAAAGGCTTCTTGAAGGGAAAGATGTAACTCTGTGAGATGAATTCACAGAAGACAGAGATGTTTCTCAGAAAGCTTCTTTCCAGTTTTGAACGGAAGATATTTCCTTTTTCCCCATAGCCCTCTATGGGCTTCCAAATATCCCTTTGCCAATTCCACAAGAACAGCCTTAGCGAAAGGCTGCTTGAAGGGAAAGATGTAACTCTGTGAGATGAATTCACAGAACACAGAGCAGTTTCTCAGAAAGCTTCTTTCCAGTTTTGAACGGAAGATATTTCCTTTTTCACCATAGCCCTCTATGGGCTTCCAAATATCCCTTTGCCAATTCCACAAGAACAGCCTTAGCGAAAGGCTGCTTGAAGGGAAAGATGTAACCCTGTGAGATGAATTCACAGAACACAGAGCAGTTTCTCAGAAAGCTTCTTTCCAGTTTTGAACGGAAGATATTTCCTTTTTCACCACAGCCCTCTATGTTTGCAAATATCCCTTTCCCAATTCCACAAGAACATCCTTTGCGAAAGGCTGCTTGAAGGTAAAGATGTAACTCTGTCAGATGAATTCACAGAAGACAGAGCAGTTTCTCAGAAAGCTTCTTTCCAGTTTTGAACGGAAGATATTTCCTTTTTCACTGTAGCCCTCTATGGGCTTCCAAATATCCCTTTGCCAATTCCACAAGAACAGCCTTAGCGAAAGGCTTCTTGAAGGGAAAGATGTAACTCTGTGAGATGAATTCACAAAACACAGAGCAGTTTCTCAGAAAGCTTCTTTCCAATTTTGAACGGAAGGTATTTCCTTTTTCACTGAAGCCCTCTACGGGCTTCCAAATATCCCTTTGCCAATTCCACAAGAACAGCCTTAGCGAAAGGCTGCTTGAAGGGAAAGATGTAACTCTGTGAGATGAATTCACAGAACACAGAGCAGTTTCTCAGAAAGCTTCTTTCCAGTTTTGAACGGAAGATATTTCCTTTTTCCCCATAGCCCTCTATGGGCTTCAAAATATCCCTTTGCCAATTCCAGAAGAACAGCCTTAGCGAAAGGCTGCTTGAAGGGAAAGATGTAACTCTGTGAGATGAATTCACAGAACACAGAGCAGTTTCTCAGAAAGCTTCTTTCCAGTTTTGAACGGAAGATATTTCCTTTTTCACTGTAGCCCTCTACGGGCTTCCAAATATCCCTTTGCCAATTCCACAAGAACAGCCTTAGCGAAAGGCTGCTTGAAGGGAAAGATGTAACTCTGTGAGATGAATTCACAGAACACAGGGCAGTTTCTCAGAAAGCTTCTTTCCAGTTTTGAACGGAAGATATTTCCTTTTTCCCCATAGCCCTCTATGGGCTTCCAAATATCCCGTTGCCAATTCCACAAGAACAGCCTTAGCGAAAGGCTGCTTGAAGGGAAAGATGTAACTCTGTGAGATGAATTCACAGAACACAGAGCAGTTTCTCAGAAAGCTTCTTTCCAGTTTTGAACGGAAGATATTTGCTTTTTCCCCATAGCCCTCTATGGGCTTCCAAATATCCCTTTGCCAATTAAACAAGAACAGCCTTAGCGAAAGGCTGCTTGAAGGGAAACATGTAACTCTGTGAGATGAATTCACAGAACACAGAGCAGTTTCTCAGAAAGCTTCTTTCCAGTTTTGAACGGAAGATATTTCCTTTTTCCAAATAGCCGTCTATGGGCTTCCAAATATCCCTTTGCCAATTCCACAAGAACAGCCTTAGCGAAAGGCTGCTTGAAGGGAAAGATGTAACTCTGTGAGATGAATTCACAGAACACAGAGCAGTTTCTCAGAAAGCTTCTTTCCAGTTTTGAACGGAAGATATTTCCTTTTTCACCGTAGCCCTCAATGGGCTTCCAAATATCCCTTTACCCATTCCACAAGAACATCCTTAGCGAAAGGCTGCTTGAAGGTAAAGATGAAACTCTGTGAGATGAATTCACAGAACACAGAGCAGTTTCTCAGAAAGCTTCTTTCCAGTTTTGAACGGAAGATATTTCCTTTTTCACCATAGAACTCTATGGGCTTCCAAATATCCCTTTGCCAATTCCACAAGAACAGCCTTAGCGAAAGGCTTCTTGAAGGGAAAGATGTAATTCTGTGAGATGAATTCACAGAACACAGAGCAGTTTCTCAGAAAGCTTCTTTCCAGTTTTGAACGGAAGGTATTTTCTTTTTCACTGTAGCCCTCTACGGGCTACCAAATATCCCTTTGCCAATTCCACAAGAACAGCCTTAGCGAAAGGCTTCTTGAAGGGAAAGATGTAACTCTGTGAGATGAATTCACAGAACACAGAGAAGTTTCTCAGAAAGCTTCTTTCCAGTTTTGAACGGAAGATATTTCCTTTTTCCCCATAGCCCTCTATGGGCTTCCAAATATCCCTTTGCCAATTCCACAAGAACAGCCTTAGCGAAAGGCTTCTTGAAGGGAAAGATGTAACTCTGTGAGATGAATTCAGAGAACACAGAGCAGTTTCTCAGAAAGCTTCTTTCCAGTTTTGAACGGAAGATATTTCCTTTTTCACTGTAGCCCTCTACGGTCTTCCAAATATCCCTTTGCCAATTCCACAAGAACAGCCTTAGCGAAAGGCTTCTTGAAGGGAAAGATGTAACTCTGTGAGATGAATTCACTGAAGACAGAGAAGGTTCTCAGAAAGCTTCTTTCCAGTTTTGAACGGAAGATATTTCCTTTTTCCCCATAGCCCTCTATGGGCTTCCAAATATCCCGTTGCCAATTCCACAAGAACAGCCTTATCGAAAGGCTGCTTGAAGGGAAAGATGTAACTCTGTGAGATGAATTCACAGAACACAGAGCAGTTTCTCAGAAAGCTTCTTTCCAGTCTTGAACGCAAGATATTTCCTTTTTCACTGTAGCCCTCTATGGGCTTCCAAATATCCCTTTGCCAATTCCACAAGAACAGCCTTAGCGAAAGGCTTCTTGAAGGGAAAGATGTAACTCTGTAAGATGAATTCACAGAACACAGAGCAGTTTCTCAGAAAGCTTCTTTCCAGTTTTGAACGGAAGATATTTCCTTTTTCACTGTAGCCCTCTATGGGCTTCCAAATATCCCTTTGCCAATTCCACAAAAACAGCCTTAGCGAAAGGCTTCTTGAAGGGAAAGATGTAACTCTGTGAGATGAATTCACAGAACACAGAGCAGTTTCTCAGAAAGCTTCTTTCCAGTTTTGAACGGAAGGTATTTCCTTTTTCACTGTAGCCCTCTACGGTCTTCCAAATATCCCTTTGCCAATTCCAGAAGAACAGCCTTAGCGAAAGGCTTCTTGAAGGGAAAGATGTAACTCTGTGAGATGAATTCACAGAACACAGAGAAGTTTCTCAGAAAGCTTCTTTCCAGTTTTGAACGGAAGATATTTCCTTTTTCCCCATAGCCCTCTACGGGCTTCCAAATATCCCTTTGCCAATTCCACAAGAACAGCCTTAGCGAAAGGCTGCTTGAAGGGAAAGATGTAACTCTGTGAGATGAATTCACAGAACACAGAGCAGTTTCTCAGAAAGCTTCTTTCCAGTTTTGAACGGAAGATATTTCCTTTTTCAACATAGCCCTCTATGTTCTTCCAAATATCCCTTTGCCAATTCCACAAGAACAGCCTTAGCGAAAGGCTTCTTGAAGGGAAAGATGTAACTCTGTGAGATGAATTCACAGAACACAGAGCAGTTTCTCAGAAAGCTTCTTTCCAGTTTTGAACGGAAGGTATTTCCTTTTTCACTGTAGCCCTCTATGGGCTTCCAAATATCCCTTTGCCAATTCCACAAGAACAGCCTTAGCGAAAGGCTTCTTGAAGGGAAAGATGTAACTCTGTGAGATGAATTCACAGAAGACAGAGAAGTTTCTCAGAAAGCTTCTTTCCAGTTTTGAACGGAAGATATTTCCTTTTTCCCCATAGCCCTCTATGGCCTTCCAAATATCCCTTTGCCAATTCCACAAGAACAGCCTTAGCGAAAGGCTGCTTGAAGGGAAAGATGTAACTCTGTGAGATGAATTCACAGAACACAGAGCAGTTTCTCAGAAAGCTTCTTTCCAGTTTTGAACGGAAGATATTTCCTTTTTCACCATAGCCCTCTACGGGCTTCCAAATATCCCTTTGCCAATTCCACAAGAACAGCCTTAGCGAAAGGCTTCTTGAAGGGAAAGAAGTAACTCTGTGAGATGAATTCACAGAACACAGAGCAGTTTCTCAGAAAGATTCTTTCCAGTTTTGAACGGAAGATATTTCCTTTTTCCCCATAGCCCACTATGGGCTTCCAAATATCCCGTTGCCAGTTCCACAGGAACAGCCTTAGCGAAAGGCTTCTTGAAGGGAAAGATGTAACTCTGTGAGATGAATTCACAGAACACAGAGCAGTTTCTCAGAAAGCTTCTTTCCAATTTTGAACGGAAGATATTTCCTTTTTCCCCATAGCCCTCTATGGGCTTCCAAATATCCCGTTGCCAATTCCACAAGAACAGCCTTAGCGAAAGGCTGCTTGAAGGGAAAGATGTAACTCTGTGAGATGAATTCACAGAACACAGAGCAGTTTCTCAGAAAGCTTCTTTCCAGTTTTGAACGGAAGATATTTCCTTTTACCCCATAGCCCTCTAAGGGCTTCCAAATATCCCTTTGCCAATTCCACAAGAACAGCCTTAGCGAAAGGCTTCTTGAAGGGAAAGATGTAACTCTGTGAGATGAATTCACAGAAGACAGAGAAGTTTCTCAGAAAGCTTCTTTCCAGTTTTGAACGGAAGATATTTCCTTTTTCACCATAGCCCTCTACGGGCTTCCAAATATCCCTTTGCCAATTCCACAAGAACAGCCTTAGCGAAAGGCTTCTTGAAGGAAAAGATGTAACTCTGTGAGATGAATTCACAGAACACAGAGCAGTTTCTCAGAAAGCTTCTTTCCAGTTTTGAAGGGAAGGTATTTCCTTTTTCCACATAGCCCTCTCTGGGCTTCCAAATATCCCTTTGCCAATTCCACAAGAACAGCCTTAGCGAAAGGCTTCTTGAAGGGAAAGATGTAACTCTGTGAGATGAATTCACAGAACACGGAGAAGTTTCTCAGAAAGCTTCTTTCCAGTTTTGAACGAAAGATATTTCCTTTTTCCCCATAGCCCTCTATGGGCTTCCAAATATCCCTTTGCCAATTCCACAAGAACAGCCTTAGCGAAAGGCTGCTTGAAGGGAAATATGTAACTCTGTGAGATGAATTCACAGAACACAGAGCAGTTTCTCAGAAAGCTTCTTTCCAGTTTTGAATGGAAGATATTTCCTTTTTCACGATAGCCCTCTACGGGCTTCCAAATATCCCTTTGCCAATTCCACAAGAACAGCCTTACCGAAAGGCTGCTTGAAGGGAAAGATGTAACTCTGTGAGATGAATTCACAGAACACAGAGCTGTTTCTCAGAAAGCTTCTTTCCAGTTTTGAGCGGAAGATATTTCCTTTTTCCCCATAGCCCTCTATGGGCTTCCAAATATCCCTTTGCCAATTCCACAAGAACAGCCTTAGCGAAAGGCTGCTTGAAGGGAAAGATGTAACTCTGTGAGATGAATTCACAGAACACAGAGAAGTTTCTCAGAAAGCTTCTTTCCAGTTTTGAACGGAAGATATTTCCTTTTTCCCCATAGCCCTCTATGGGCTTCCAAATATCCCTTTGCCAATTCCACAAGAACAGCCTTAGCGAAAGGCTGCTTGAAGGGAAAGATGTAACTCTGTGAGATGAATTCACAGAACACAGAGCAGTTTCTCAGAAAGCTTCTTTCCAGTTTTAAGCCGAAGATATTTCCTTTTTCACCATAGCCCTCTATGGGCTTCCAAATATCCCTTTGCCAATTCCACAAGAACAGCCTTAGCGAAAGGCTGCTTGAAGGGAAACATGTAACTCTGTGAGATGAATTCACAGAACACAGAGCAGTTTCTCAGAAAGCTTCTTTCCAGTTTTGAACGGAAGATATTTCCTTTTTCCCCATAGCCCTCTATGGGCTTCCAAATATCCCTTTGCCAATTCCACAAGAACAGCCTTAGCGAAAGGCTGCTTGAAGGGAAAGATGTAACTCTGTGAGATGAATTCACAGAACACAGAGCAGTTTCTCAGAAAGCTTCTTTCCAGTTTTGAACGGAAGATATTTCCTTTTTCAACATAGCCCTCTATGGGATTCCAAATATCCCTTTGCCAATTCCACAAGAACAGCCTTAGCGAAAGGCTTCTTGAAGGGAAAGATGTAACTCTGAGAGATGAATTCACAGAACACAGAGCAGTTTCTCAGAAAGCTTCTTTCCAGTTTTGAACGGAAGGTATTTCCTTTTTCACTGTAGCCCTCTATGGGCTTCCAAATATCCCTTTGCCAATTCCACAAGAACAGCCTTAGCGAAAGGCTTCTTGAAGGGAAAGATGTAACTCTGTGAGATGAATTCACAGAAGACAGAGAAGTTTCTCAGAAAGCTTCTTTCCAGTTTTGAACGGAAGATATTTCCTTTTTCCCCATAGCCCTCTATGGCCTTCCAAATATCCCTTTGCCAATTCCACAAGGACAGCCTTAGCGAAAGGCTGCTTGAAGGGAAAGATGTAACTCTGTGAGATGAATTCACAGAACACAGAGCAGTTTCTCAGAAAGCTTCTTTCCAGTTTTGAACGGAAGATATTTCCTTTTTCTCCATAGCCCTCTACGGGCTTCCAAATATCCCTTTGCCAATTCCACAAGAACAGCCTTAGCGAAAGGCTTCTTGAAGGGAAAGAAGTAACTCTGTGAGATGAATTCACAGAACACAGAGCAGTTTCTCAGAAAGCTTCTTTCCAGTTTTGAACGGAAGATATTTCCTTTTTCCCCATAGCCCACTATGGGCTTCCAAATATCCCGTTGCCAGTTCCACAGGAACAGCCTTAGCGAAAGGCTTCTTGAAGGGAAAGATGTAACTCTGTGAGATGAATTCACAGAACACAGAGCAGTTTCTCAGAAAGCTTCTTTCCAATTTTGAACGGAAGATATTTCCTTTTTCCCCATAGCCCTCTATGGGCTTCCAAATATCCCGTTGCCAATTCCACAAGAACAGCCTTAGCGAAAGGCTGCTTGAAGGGAAAGATGTAACTCTGTGAGATGAATTCACAGAACACAGAGCAGTTTCTCAGAAAGCTTCTTTCCAGTTTTGAACGGAAGATATTTCCTTTTACCCCATAGCCCTCTATGGGCTTCCAAATATCCCTTTGCCAATTCCACAAGAACAGCCTTAGCGAAAGGCTTCTTGAAGGGAAAGATGTAACTCTGTGAGATGAATTCACAGAAGACAGAGAAGTTTCTCAGAAAGCTTCTTTCCAGTTTTGAACGGAAGATATTTCCTTTTTCACCATAGCCCTCTACGGGCTTCCAAATATCCCTTTGCCAATTCCACAAGAACAGCCTTAGCGAAAGGCTTCTTGAAGGAAAAGATGTAACTCTGTGAGATGAATTCACAGAACACAGAGCAGTTTCTCAGAAAGCTTCTTTCCAGTTTTGAAGGGAAGGTATTTCCTTTTTCCACATAGCCCTCTCTGGGCTTCCAAATATCCCTTTGCCAATTCCACAAGAACAGCCTTAGCGAAAGGCTTCTTGAAGGGAAAGATGTAACTCTGTGAGATGAATTCACAGAACACAGAGAAGTTTCTCAGAAAGCTTCTTTCCAGTTTTGAACGGAAGATATTTCCTTTTTCCCCATAGCCCTCTATGGGCTTCCAAATATCCCTTTGCCAATTCCACAAGAACAGCCTTAGCGAAAGGCTGCTTGAAGGGAAAGATGTAACTCTGTGAGATGAATTCACAGAACACAGAGCAGTTTCTCAGAAAGGTTCTTTCCAGTTTTGAATGGAAGATATTTCCTTTTTCACGATAGCCCTCTACGGGCTTCCAAATATCCCTTTGCCAATTCCACAAGAACAGCCTTACCGAAAGGCTGCTTGAAGGGAAAGATGTAACTCTGTGAGATGAATTCACAGAACACAGAGCTGTTTCTCAGAAAGCTTCTTTCCAGTTTTGAGCGGAAGATATTTCCTTTTTCCCCATAGCCCTCTATGGGCTTCCAAATATCCCTTTGCCAATTCCACAAGAACAGCCTTAGCGAAAGGCTGCTTGAAGGGAAAGATGTAACTCTGTGAGATGAATTCACAGAACACAGAGCAGTTTCTAAGAAAGCTTCTTTCCAGTTTTGAACGGAAGATATTTCCTTTTTCCCCATAGCCCTCTATGGGTTTCCAAATATCCCTTTGCCAATTCCACAAGAACAGCCTTAGCGAAAGGCTGCTTGAAGGGAAAGATGTAACTCTGTGAGATGAATTCACAGAACACAGAGCAGTTTCTCAGAAAGCTTCTTTCCAGTTTTGAGCCGAAGATATTTCCTTTTTCACCATAGCCCTCTATGGGCTTCCAAATATCCCTTTGCCAATTCCACAAGAACAGCCTTAGCGAAAGGCTGCTTGAAGGGAAACATGTAACTCTGTGAGATGAATTCACAGAACACAGAGCAGTTTCTCAGAAAGCTTCTTTCCAGTTTTGAACGGAAGATATTTCCTTTTTCCCCATAGCCCTCTATGGGCTTCCAAATATCCCTTTGCCAATTCCACAAGAACAGCCATAGCGAAAGGCTGCTTGAAGGGAAAGATGTAACTCTGTGAGATGAATTCACAGAACACAGAGCAGTTTCTCAGAAAGCTTCTTTCCAGTTTTGAACCGAAGATATTTCCTTTTTCAACATAGCCCTCTATGGGCTTCCAAATATCCCTTTGCCAATTCCACAAGAACAGCCTTAGCGAAAGGCTTCTTGAAGGGAAAGATGTAACTCTGTGAGATGAATTCACAGAACACAGAGCAGTTTCTCAGAAAGCTTCTTTCCAGTTTTTAACGGAAGATATTTCCTTTTTCCCCATAGCCCACTATGGGCTTCCAAATATCCCGTTGCCAATTCCACAAGAACAGCCTTAGCGAAAGGCTTCTTGAAGGGAAAGATGTAACTCTGTGAGATGAATTCACAGAACACAGAGCAGTTTCTCAGAAAGCTTCTTTCCAATTTTGAACGGAAGATATTTCCTTTTTCCCCATAGCCCTCTATGGGCTTCCAAATATCCCGTTGCCAATTCCACAAGAACAGCCTTAGCGAAAGGCTGCTTGAAGGGAAAGATGTAACTCTGTGAGATGAATTCACAGAACACAGAGCAGTTTCTCAGAAAGCTTCCTTCCAGTTTTGAACGGAAGGTATTTCCTTTTTCACTGTAGCCCTCTACGGGCTTCCAAATATCCCTTTGCCAATTCCGGAAGAACAGCCTTAGCGAAAGGCTTCTTGAAGGGAAAGATGTAACTCTGTGAGATGAATTCACAGAACACAGAGAAGTTTCTCAGAAAGCTTCTTTCCAGTTTTGAACGGAAGATATTTCCTTTTTCCCCATAGCCCTCTATGGGCTTCCAAATATCCCTTTGCCAATTCCACAAGAACAGCCTTAGCGAAAGGCTGCTTGAAGGGAAAGATGTAACTCTGTGAGATGAATTCACAGAACACAGAGCAGTTTCTCAGAAAGCTTCTTTCCAGTTTTGAACGGAAGATATTTCCTTTTTCAACATAGCCCTCTATGGGCTTCCAAATATCCCTTTGCCAATTCCACAAGAACAGCCTTAGCGAAAGGCTTCTTGAAGGGAAAGATGTAACTCTGTGAGATGAATTCACAGAACACAGAGCAGTTTCTCAGAAAGCTTCTTTCCAGTTTTGAACGGAAGGTATTTCCTTTTTCACTGTAGCCCTCTATGGGCTTCCAAATATCCCTTTGCCAATTCCACAAGAACAGCCTTAGCGAAAGGCTTCTTGAAGGGAAAGATGTAACTCTGTGAGATGAATTCACAGAAGACAGAGAAGTTTCTCAGAAAGCTTCTTTCCAGTTTTGAACGGAAGATATTTCCTTTTTCCCCATAGCCCTCTATGGCCTTCCAAATATCCCTTTGCCAATTCCACAAGAACAGCCTTAGCGAAAGGCTGCTTGAAGGGAAAGATGTAACTTTGTGAGATGAATTCACAGAACACAGAGCAGTTTCTCAGAAAGCTTCTTTCCAGTTTTGAACGGAAGATATTTCCTTTTTCACCATAGCCCTCTACGGGCTTCCAAATATCCCTTTGCCAATTCCACAAGAACAGCCTTAGCGAAAGGCTTGTTGAAGGGAAAGAAGTAACTCTGTGAGATGAATTCACAGAACACAGAGCAGTTTCTCAGAAAGCTTCTTTCCAGTTTTGAACGGAAGATATTTCCTTTTTCCCCATAGCCCACTATGGGCTTCCAAATATCCCGTTGCCAGTTCCACAGGAACAGCCTTAGCGAAAGGCTTCTTGAAGGTAAAGATGTAACTCTGTGAGATGAATTCACAGAACACAGAGCAGTTTCTCAGAAAGCTTCTTTCCAATTTTGAACGGAAGATATTTCCTTTTTCCCCATAGCCCTCTATGGGCTTCCAAATATCCCTTTGCCAATTCCACAAGAACAGCCTTAGCGAAAGGCTGCTTGAAGGGAAAGATGTAACTCTGTGAGATGAATTCACAGAACACAGAGCAGTTTCTCAGAAAGCTTCTTTCCAGTTTTGAACGGAAGATATTTCCTTTTACCCCATAGCCCTCTATGGGCTTCCAAATATCCCTTTGCCAATTCCACAAGAACAGCCTTAGCGAAAGGCTTCTTGAAGGGAAAGATGTAACTCTGTGAGATGAATTCACAGAAGACAGAGAAGATTCTCAGAAAGCTTCTTTCCAGTTTTGAACTGAAGATATTTCCTTTTTCACCATAGCCCTCTACGGGCTTCCAAATATCCCTTTGCCAATTCCACAAGAACAGCCTTAGCGAAAGGCTTCTTGAAGGAAAAGATGTAACTCTGTGAGATGAATTCACAGAACACAGAGCAGTTTCTCAGAAAGCTTCTTTCCAGTTTTGAAGGGAAGGTATTTCCTTTTTCCACATAGCCCTCTCTGGGCTTCCAAATATCCCTTTGCCAATTCCACAAGAACAGCCTTACCGAAAGGCTGCTTGAAGGGAAAGATGTAACTCTGTGAGATGAATTCACAGAACACAGAGCTCTTTCTCAGAAAGCTTCTTTCCAGTTTTGAGCGGAAGATATTTCCTTTTTCCCCATAGCCCTCTATGGGCTTCCAAATATCCCTTTGCCAATTCCACAAGAATAGCCTTAGCGAAAGGCAGCTTGAAGGGAAAGATGTAACTCTGTGAGATGAATTCACAGAACACAGAGCAGTTTCTCAGAAAGCTTCTTTCCAGTTTTGAACGGAAGATATTTCCTTTTTCCCCATAGCCCTCTATGGGCTTCCAAATATCCCTTTGCCAATTCCACAAGAACAGCCTTAGCGAAAGGCTGCTTGAAGGGAAAGATGTAACTCTGTGAGATGAATTCACAGAACACAGAGCTCTTTCTCAGAAAGCTTCTTTCCAGTTTTGAGCCGAAGATATTTCCTTTTTCACCATAGCCCTCTATGGGCTTCCAAATATCCCTTTGCCAATTCCACAAGAACAGCCTTAGCGAAAGGCTGCTTGAAGGGAAACATGTAACTCTGTGAGATGAATTCACAGAACACAGACCAGTTTCTCAGAAAGCTTCTTTCCAGTTTTGAACGGAAGATATTTCCTTTTTCCCCATAGCCCTCTATGGGCTTCCAAATATCCCTTTGCCAATTCCACAAGAACAGCCTTACCGAAAGGCTGCTTGAAGGGAAAGATGTAACTCTGTGAGATGAATTCACAGAACACAGAGCTCTTTCTCAGAAAGCTTCTTTCCAGTTTTGAGCGGAAGATATTTCCTTTTTCCCCATAGCCATCTATGGGCTTCCAAATATCCCTTTGCCAATTCCACAAGAATAGCCTTAGCGAAAGGCAGCTTGAAGGGAAAGATGTAACTCTGTGAGATGAATTCACAGAACACAGAGCAGTTTCTCAGAAAGCTTCTTTCCAGTTTTGAACGGAAGATATTTCCTTTTTCCCCATAGCCCTCTATGGGCTTCCAAATATCCCTTTGCCAATTCCACAAGAACAGCCTTAGCGAAAGGCTGCTTGAAGGGAAAGATGTAACTCTGTGAGATGAATTCACAGAACACAGAGCAGTTTCTCAGAAAGCTTCTTTCCAGTTTTTAACGGAAGATATTTCCTTTTTCACTGTAGCCCTCTACGGGCTTCCAAGTATCCCTTTGCCAATTCCACAAGAACAGCCTTAGCGAAAGGCTTCTTGAAGGGAAAGATGTAACTCTGTGAGATGAATTCACAGAAGACAGAGAAGTTTCTCAGAAAGCTTCTTTCCAGTTTTGAACGGAAGATATTTCCTTTTTCCCCATAGCCCTCTATGGCCTTCCAAATATCCCTTTGCCAATTCCACAAGAGCAGCCTTAGCGAAAGGCTGCTTGAAGGGAAAGATGTAACTCTGTGAGATGAATTCACAGAACACAGAGCAGTTTCTCAGAAAGCTTCTTTCCAGTTTTGAACGGAAGATATTTCCTTTTTCACCATAGCCCTCTACGGGCTTCCAAATATCCCTTTGCCAATTCCACAAGAACAGCCTTAGCGAAAGGCTTCTTGAAGGGAAAGAAGTAACTCTGTGAGATGAATACACAGAACACAGAGCAGTTTCTCAGAAAGCTTCTTTCCAGTTTTGAACGGAAGATATTTCCTTTTTCCCCATAGCCCACTATGGGCTTCCAAATATCCCGTTGCCAATTCCACAAGAACAGCCTTAGCGAAAGGCTTCTTGAAGGGAAAGATGTAACTCTGTGAGATGAATTCACAGAACACAGAGCAGTTTCTCAGAAAGCTTCTTTCCAATTTTGAACGGAAGATATTTCCTTTTTCCCCATAGCCCTCTATGGGCTTCCAAATATCCCGTTGCCAATTCCACAAGAACAGCCTTAGCGAAAGGCTGCTTGAAGGGAAAGATGTAACTCTGTGAGATGAATTCACAGAACACAGAGCAGTTTCTCAGAAAGCTTCTTTCCAGTTTTGAACGGAAGATATTTCCTTTTACCCCATAGCCCTCTATGGGCTTCCAAATATCCCGTTGCCAATTCCACAAGAACAGCCTTAGCGAAAGGCTGCTTGAAGGGAAAGATGTAACTCTGTGAGATGAATTCACAGAACACAGAGCAGTTTCTCAGAAAGCTTCTTTCCAGTTTTGAACGGAAGATATTTCCTTTTTCACTGTAGCCCTCTACGGGCTTCCAAATATCCCTTTGCCAATTCCACAAGAACAGCCTTAGCGAAAGGCTTCTTGAAGGGAAAGATGTAACTCTGTGAGATGAATTCACAGAAGACAGAGAAGTTTCTCAGAAAGCTACTTTACAGTTTTGAACGGAAGATATTTCCTTTTTCCCCATAGCCCTCTATGGCCTTCCAAATATCCCTTTGCCAATTCCACAAGAACAGCCTTAGCGAAAGGCTGCTTGAAGGGAAAGATGTAACTCTGTGAGATGAATTCACAGAACACAGAACAGTTTCTCAGAAAGCTTCTTTCCAGTTTTGAACGGAAGATATTTCCTTTTTCACCATAGCCCTCTATGGGCTTCCAAATATCCCTTTGCCAATTCCACAAGAACAGCCTTAGCGAAAGGCTGCTTGAAGGGAAAGATGTAACTCTGTGAGATGAATTCACAGAACACAGAGCAGTTTCTCAGAAATCTTCTTTCCAGTTTTGAACGGAAGTTATTTCCTTTTTCACCATAGCCCTCTATGGGCTTCCAAATATCCCTTTGCCAGTTCCACAAGAACAGCCTTAGCGAAAGGCTGCTTGAAGGGAAAGATGTAACTCTGTGAGATGAATTCACAGAACACAGAGCAGTTTCTCAGAAAGCTTCTTTCCAGTTTTGAACGGAAGGTATTTCCTTTTTCACTGTAGCCCTCTACGGGCTTCCAAATATCCCTTTGCCAACTCCACAAGAACAGCCTTAGCGAAAGGCTGCTTGAAGGGAAACATGTAACTCTGTGAGATGAATTCACAGAACACAGAGAAGTTTCTCAGAAAGATTCTTTTCAGTTTTGAACGGAAGATATTTCCTTTTTCCCCATAGCCCTCTATGGGCTTCCAAATATCCCTTTGCCAATTCCACAAGAACAGCCTTAGCGAAAGGCTGCTTGAAGGGAAAGATGTAACTCTGTGAGATGAATTCACAGAACACAGAGCAGTTTCTCACAAAGCTTCTTTCCAGTTTTGAACAGAAGATATTTCCTTTTTCAACATAGCCCTCTATGGGCTTCCAAATATCCCTTTGCCAATTCCACAAGAACAGCCTTAGCGAAAGGCTTCTTGAAGGGAAAGATGTAACTCTGTGAGATGAATTCACAGAACACAGAGCAGTTTCTCAGAAAGCTTCTTTCCAGTTTTGAACGGAAGATATTTCCTTTTTCACTGTAGCCCTCTACGGGCTTCCAAATATCCCTTTGCCAATTCCACAAGAACAGCCTTAGCGAAAGGCTTCTTGAAGGGAAAGATGTAACTCTGTGAGATGAATTCACAGAAGACAGAGAAGTTTCTCAGAAAGCTTCTTTCCTGTTTTGAACGGAAGATATTTCCTTTTTCCCCATAGCCCTCTATGGCCTTCCAAATATCCCTTTGCCAATTCCACAAGAACAGCCTTAGCGAAAGGCTGCTTGAAGGGAAAGATGTAACTCTGTGAGATGAATTCACAGAACACAGAGCAGTTTCTCAGAAAGCTTCTTTCCAGTTTTGAACGGAAGATATTTCCTTTTACCCCATAGCCCTCTATGGGCTTCCAAATATCCCGTTGCCAATTCCACAAGAACAGCCTTAGCGAAAGGCTGCTTGAAGGGAAAGATGTAACTCTGTGAGATGAATTCACAGAACACAGAGCAGTTTCTCAGAAAGCTTCTTTCCAGTTTTGAACGGAAGATATTTCCTTTTTCACCGTAGCCCTCTATGGGCTTCCAAATATCCCTTTGCCAATTCCACAAGAACAGCCTTAGCGAAAGGCTGCTTGAAGGGAAAGATGTAACTCTGTGAGATGAATTCACAGAACACAGAGCAGTTTCTCAGAAAGCTTCTTTCCAGTTTTGAACGGAAGATATTTCCTTTTTCAACATAGCCCTCTATGGGCTTCCAAATATCCCTTTGCCAATTCCACAAGAACAGCCTTAGCGAAAGGCTGCTTGAAGGGAAAGATGTAACTCTGTGAGATGAATTCACAGAACACAGAGCAGTTTCTCAGAAAGCTTCTTTCCAGTTTTGAACGGAAGGTATTTCCTTTTTCACCATAGCCCTCTATGGGCTTCCAAATATCCCTTTGCCAATTCCACAAGAACAGCCTTAGCGAAAGGCTTCTTGAAGGGAAAGATGTAACTCTGTGAGATGAATTCACAGAAGACAGAGAAGTTTCTCAGAAAGCTTCTTTCCAGTTTTGAACGGAAGATATTTCCTTTTTCCCCATAGCCCTCTATGGCCTTCCAAATATCCCTTTGCCAATTCCACAAGAACAGCCTTAGCGAAAGGCTGCTTGAAGGGAAAGATGTAACTTTGTGAGATGAATTCACAGAACACAGAGCAGTTTCTCAGAAAGCTTCTTTCCAGTTTTGAACGGAAGATATTTACTTTTTCACCATAGCCCTCTACGGGCTTCCAAATATCCCTTTGCCAATTCCACAAGAACAGCCTTAGCGAAAGGCTTGTTGAAGGGAAAGAAGTAACTCTGTGAGATGAATTCACAGAACACAGAGCAGTTTCTCAGAAAGCTTCTTTCCAGTTTTGAACGGAAGATATTTCCTTTTTCCCCATAGCCCACTATGGGCTTCCAAATATCCCGTTGCCAGTTCCACAGGAACAGCCTTAGCGAAAGGCTTCTTGAAGGGAAAGATGTAACTCTGTGAGATGAATTCACAGAACACACAGCAGTTTCTCAGAAAGCTTCTTTCCAATTTTGAACGGAAGATATTTCCTTTTTCCCCATAGCCCTCTATGGGCTTCCAAATATCCCTTTGCCAATTCCACAAGAACAGCCTTAGCGAAAGGCTGCTTGAAGGGAAAGATGTAACTCTGTGAGATGAATTCACAGAACACAGAGCAGTTTCTCAGAAAGCTTCTTTCCAGTTTTGAACGGAAGATATTTCCTTTTACCCCATAGCCCTCTATGGGCTTCCAAATATCCCTTTGCCAATTCCACAAGAACAGCCTTAGCGAAAGGCTGCTTGAAGGGAAAGATGTAACTCTGTGAGATGAATTCACAGAACACAGAGCAGTTTCTCAGAAAGCTTCTTTCCAGTTTTGAACGGAAGATATTTCGTTTTTCAATATAGCCCTCTATGGGCTTCCAAATATCCCTTTGCCAATTCCACAAGAAGAGCCTTAGCGAAAGGCTTCTTGAAGGGAAAGATGTAACTCTGTGAGATGAATTCACAGAACACAGAGCAGTTTCTCAGAAAGCTTCTTTCCAGTTTTTAACGGAAGATATTTCCTTTTTCACTGTAGCCCTCTACGGGCTTCCAAGTATCCCTTTGCCAATTCCACAAGAACAGCCTTAGCGAAAGGCTTCTTGAAGGGAAAGATGTAACTCTGTGAGATGAATTCACAGAAGACAGAGAAGTTTCTCAGAAAGCTTCTTTCCAGTTTTGAACGGAAGATATTTCCTTTTTCCCCATAGCCCTCTATGGCCTTCCAAATATCCCTTTGCCAATTCCACAAGAGCAGCCTTAGCGAAAGGCTGCTTGAAGGGAAAGATGTAACTCTGTGAGATGAATTCACAGAACACAGAGCAGTTTCTCAGAAAGCTTCTTTCCAGTTTTGAACGGAAGATATTTCCTTTTTCACCATAGCCCTCTACGGGCTTCCAAATATCCCTTTGCCAATTCCACAAGAACAGCCTTAGCGAAAGGCTTCTTGAAGGGAAAGAAGTAACTCTGTGAGATGAATACACAGAACACAGAGCAGTTTCTCAGAAAGCTTCTTTCCAGTTTTGAACGGAAGATATTTCCTTTTTCCCCATAGCCCACTATGGGCTTCCAAATATCCCGTTGCCAATTCCACAAGAACAGCCTTAGCGAAAGGCTTCTTGAAGGGAAAGATGTAACTCTGTGAGATGAATTCACAGAACACAGAGCAGTTTCTCAGAAAGCTTCTTTCCAATTTTGAACGGAAGATATTTCCTTTTTCCCCATAGCCCTCTATGGGCTTCCAAATATCCCGTTGCCAATTCCACAAGAACAGCCTTAGCGAAAGGCTGCTTGAAGGGAAAGATGTAACTCTGTGAGATGAATTCACAGAACACAGAGCAGTTTCTCAGAAATCTTCTTTCCAGTTTTGAACGGAAGTTATTTCCTTTTTCACCATAGCCCTCTATGGGCTTCCAAATATCCCTTTGCCAGTTCCACAAGAACAGCCTTAGCGAAAGGCTGCTTGAAGGGAAAGATGTAACTCGGTGAGATGAATTCACAGAACACAGAGCAGTTTCTCAGAAAGCTTCTTTCCAGTTTTGAACGGAAGGTATTTCCTTTTTCACTGTAGCCCTCTACGGGCTTCCAAATATCCCTTTGCCAACTCCACAAGAACAGCCTTAGCGAAAGGCTTCTTGAAGGGAAAGATGTAACTCTGTGAGATGAATTCACAGAACACAGAGAAGTTTCTCAGAAAGATTCTTTCCAGTTTTGAACGGAAGATATTTCCTTTTTCCCCATAGCCCTCTATGGGCTTCCAAATATCCCTTTGCCAATTCCACAAGAACAGCCTTAGCGAAAGGCTGCTTGAAGGGAAAGATGTAACTCTGTGAGATGAATTCACAGAACACAGAGCAGTTTCTCACAAAGCTTCTTTCCGGTTTTGAACAGAAGATATTTCCTTTTTCAACATAGCCCTCTATGGGCTTCCAAATATCCCTTTGCCAATTCCACAAGAACAGCCTTAGCGAAAGGCTGCTTGAAGGGAAAGATGTAACTCTGTGAGATGAATTCACAGAACACAGAGCAGTTTCTCAGAAAGCTTCTTTCCAGTTTTGAACGGAAGATATTTCCTTTTACCCCATAGCCCTCTATGGGCTTCCAAATATCCCGTTGCCAATTCCACAAGAACAGCCTTAGCGAAAGGCTGCTTGAAGGGAAAGATGTAACTCTGTGAGATGAATTCACAGAACACAGAGCAGTTTCTCAGAAAGCTTCTTTCCAGTTTTGAACGGAAGATATTTCCTTTTTCACCGTAGCCCTCTATGGGCTTCCAAATATCCCTTTGCCAATTCCACAAGAACAGCCTTAGCGAAAGGCTTCTTGAAGGGAAAGATGTAACTCTGTGAGATGAATTCACAGAACACAGAGCAGTTTCTCAGAAAGCTTCTTTCCAGTTTTGAACGGAAGATATTTCCTTTTTCACCATAGCCCTCTACGGGCTTCCAAATATCCCTTTGCCAATTCCACAGGAACAGCCTTAGCGAAAGGCTTCTTGAAGGAAAAGATGTAACTCTGTGAGATGAATTCACAGAACACAGAGCAGTTTCTCAGAAAGCTTCTTTCCAGTTTTGAAGGGAAGGTATTTCCTTTTTCCCCGTAGCCCTCTATGGGCTTCCAAATATCCCTTTGCCAATTCCACAAGAACAGCCTTAGCGAAAATCTTCTTGAAGGGAAAGATGTAACTCTGTGAGATGAATTGACAGAACACAGAGCAGTTTCTCAGAAAGCTTCCTTCCAGTTTTGAGCGGAAGATATTTCCTTTTTCACCATAGCCCTCTATGGGCTTCCAAATATCCCTTTGCCAATTCCACAAGAACAGCCTTAGCGAAAGGCTGCTTGAAGGGAAAGATGTAACTCTGTGAGATGAATTCACAGAACACAGAGCAGTTTCACAGAAAGCTTCTTTCCAGTTTTGAACGGAAGATATTTCCTTTTTCACTGTAGCCCTCTATGTGCTTCCAAATATCCCTTTGCCAATTCCACAAGAACAGCCTTAGCGAAAGGCTTCTTGAAGGGAAAGATGTAACTCTGTGAGATGAATTCAGAGAACACAGAGAAGTTTCTCAGAAAGCTTCTTTCAAGTTTTGAAGGGAAGATATTTCCTTTTTCCCCATAGCCCTCTATGGGCTTCCAAATATCCCTTTGCCAATTACACAAGAACAGCCTTAGCGAAAGGCTGCTTGAATGGAAAGATGTAACTCTGTGAGATGAATTCACAGAACACAGAGCAGTTTCTCACAAAGCTTCTTTCCAGTTTTGAACGGAAGATATTTCCTTTTTCACCATAGCCCTCTATGGGCTTCCAAATATCCCTTTGCCAATTCCACAAGAACAGCCTTAGCGAAAGGCTTCTTGAAGGGAAAGATGTAACTCTGTGAGATGAATTCACAGAACACAGAGCAGTTTCTCAGAAAGCTTCTTTCCAGTTTTGAACGGAAGATATTTCCTTTTTCACTGTAGCCCTCTACGGGCTTCCAAATATCCCTTTGCCAATTCCACAAGAACAGCCTTAGCGAAAGGCTTCTTGAAGGGAAAGATGTAACTCTGTGAGATGAATTCACAGAAAACAGAGAAGTTTCTCAGAAAGCTTCTTTCCAGTTTTGAACGGAAGATATTTCCTTTTTCCCCATAGCCCTCTATGGCCTTCCAAATATCCCTTTGCCAATTCCACAAGAACAGCCTTAGCGAAAGGCTGCTTGAAGGGAAAGATGTAACTCTGTGAGATGAATTCACAGAACACAGAGCAGTTTCTCAGAAAGCTTCTTTCCAGTTTTGAACGGAAGATATTTCCTTTTACCCCATAGCCCTCTATGGGCTTCCAAATATCCCGTTGCCAATTCCACAAGAACAGCCTTAGCGAAAGGCTTCTTGAAGGGAAAGATGTAACTCTGTGAGATGAATTCACAGAACACAGAGCAGTTTCTCAGAAAGCTTCTTTCCAGTTTTGAACGGAAGATATTTCCTTTTTCACCGTAGCCCTCTATGGGCTTCCAAATATCCCTTTGCCAATTCCACAAGAACAGCCTTAGCGAAAGGCTTCTTCAAGGGAAAGATGTAACTCTGTGAGATGAATTCACAGAACACAGAGCAGTTTCTCAGAAAGCTTCTTTCCAGTTTTGAACGGAAGTTATTTCCTTTTTCACCATAGCCCTCTACGGGATTCCAAATATCCCTTTGCCAATTCCACAAGAAGAGCCTTAGCGAAAGGCTTCTTGAAGGAAAAGATGTAACTCTGTGAGATGAATTCACAGAACACAGAGCAGTTTCTCAGAAAGCTTCTTTCCAGTTTTGAAGGGAAGGTATTTCCTTTTTCCACATAGCCCTCTATGGGCTTCCAAATATCCCATTGCCAATTCCACAAGAACAGCCTTAGCGAAAGGCTTCTTGAAGGGAAAGATGTAACTCTGTGAGATGAATTCACAGAACACAGAGAAGTTTCTCAGAAACCTTCTTTCCAGTTTTGAACGGAAGATATTTCCTTTTTCCCCATAGCCCTCTATGGGCTTCCAAATATCCTTTTGCCAATTCCACAAGAACAGCCTTAGCGAAAGGCTGCTTGAAGGGAAAGATGTAACTCTGTGAGATGAATTCACAGAACACAGAGCAGTTTCTCAGAATGCTTCTTTCCAGTTTTGAACGGAAGATATTTCCTTTTTCACGATAGCCCTCTACGGGCTTCCAAATATCCCTTTGCCAATTCCACAAGAGCAGCCTTAGCGAAAGGCTGCTTGAAGGGAAAGATGTAACTCTGTGAAATGAATTCACAGAACACAGAGCAGTTTCTCAGAAAGCTTCTTTCCAGTTTTGAGCGGAAGGTATTTCCTTTTTCCCCATAGCCCTCTATGGGCTTCCAAATATCCCTTTGCCAATTCCACAAGAACAGCCTTAGCGAAAGGCTGCTTGAAGGGAAAGATGTAACTCTGTGAGATGAATTCACAGAACACAGAGCAGTTTCTCAGAAAGCTTCTTTCCAGTTTTGAACGGAAGATATTTCCTTTTTCCCCATAGCCCTCTATGGGCTTCCAAATATCCCTTTTCCAATTCCACAAGAACAGCCTTAGCGAAAGGCTGCTTGAAGGGAAAGATGTAACTCTGTGATATGAATTCACAGAACACAGAGCAGTTTCTCAGAAAGCTTCTTTCCAGTTTTGAACGGAAGATATTTCCTTTTTCACCATAGCCCTCTATGGGCTTCCAAATATCCCTTTGCCAATTCCACAGGAACAGCCTTAGCGAAAGGCTGCTTGAAGGGAAAGATGTAACTCTGTGAGATGAATTCACAGAACACAGAGCAGTTTCTCAGAAAGCTTCTTTCCAGTTTTGAACGGAAGATATTTCCTTTTTCCCCATAGCCCTCTATGGGCTTCCAAATATCCCTTTGCCAATTCCACAAGAACAGCCTAAGCGAAAGGCTGCTTGAAGGGAAAGATGTAACTCTGTGAGATGAATTCACAGAACACAGAGCAGTTTCTCAGAAAGCTTCTTTCCAGTTTTGAACGGAAGATATTTCCTTTTTCAACATAGCCCTCTATGGGCTTCCAAATATCCCTTTGCCAATTCCACAAGAACAGCCTTAGCGAAAGACTTCTTGAAGGGAAAGATGTAACTCTGTGAGATGAATTCACAGAACACAGAGCAGTTTCTCAGAAAGCTTCTTTCCAGTTTTGAACGGAAGATATTTCCTTTTTCACTGTAGCCCTCTACGGGCTTCCAAGTATCCCTTTGCCAATTCCACAAGAACAGCCTTAGCGAAAGGCTTCTTGAAGGGAAAGATGTAACTCTGTGAGATGAATTCACAGAAGACAGAGAAGTTTCTCAGAAAGCTTCTTTCCAGTTTTGAACGGAAGATATTTCCTTTTTCCCCATAGCCCTCTATGGCCTTCCAAATATCCCTTTGCCAATTCCACAAGAACAGCCTTAGCGAAAGGCTGCTTGAAAGGAAAGATGTAACTCTGTGAGATGAATTCACAGAACACAGAGCAGTTTCTCAGAAAGCTTCTTTCCAGTTTTGAACGGAAGATATTTCCTTTTTCCCCATAGCCCTCTATGGGCTTCCAAATATCCCTTTGCCAATTCCACAAGAACAGCCTTAGCGAAAGGCTTCTTGAAGGGAAAGAAGTAACTCTGTGAGATGAATTCACAGAACACAGAGCAGTTTCTCAGAAAGCTTCTTTCCAGTTTTGAACGGAAGATATTTCCTTTTTCCCCATAGCCCACTATGGGCTTCCAAATATCCCGTTGCCAATTCCACAAGAACAGCCTTAGCGAAAGGCTGCTTGAAGGGAAAGATGTAACTCTGTGAGATGAATTCACAGAACACAGAGCAGTTTCTCAGAAAGCTTCTTTCCAGTTTTGAACGGAAGATATTTCCTTTTACCTCATAGCCCTCTAGGGGCTTCCAAATATCCCGTTGCCAATTCCACAAGAACAGCCTTAGCGAAAGGCTGCTTGAAGGGAAAGATGTAACTCTGTGAGATGAATTCACAGAACACAGAGCAGTTTCTCAGAAAGCTTCTTTCCAGTTTTGAACGGAAGATATTTCCTTTTTCACTGTAGCCCTCTATGGGCTTCCAAATATCCCTTTGCCAATTCCACAAGAACAGCCTTAGCGAAAGGCTTCTTGAAGGGAAAGATGTAACTCTGTGAGATGAATTCACAGAAGACAGAGAAGTTTCTCAGAAAGCTTCTTTCCAGTTTTGAACGGAAGATATTTCCTTTTTCCCCATAGCCCTCTATGGCCTTCCAAATATCCCTTTGCCAATTCCACAAGAACAGCCTTAGCGAAAGGCTGCTTGAAGGGAAAGATGTAACTCTGTGAGATGAATTCACAGAACACAGAACAGTTTCTCAGAAGGCTTCTTTCCAGTTTTGAACGGAAGATATTTCCTTTTTCACCATAGCCCTCTATGGGCTTCCAAATATCCCTTTGTCAATTCCACAAGAACAGACTTAGCGAAAGGCTGCTTGAAGGGAAAGATGTAACTCTGTGAGATGAATTCACAGAACACAGAGCAGTTTCTCAGAAATCTTCTTTCCAGTTTTGAACGGAAGTTATTTCCTTTTTCACCATAGCCCTCTATGGGCTTCCAAATATCCCTTTGCCAGTTCCACAAGAACAGCCTTAGCGAAAGGCTGCTTGAAGGGAAAGATGTAACTCTGTGAGATGAATTCACAGAACACAGAGCAGTTTCTCAGAAAGCTTCTTTCCAGTTTTGAGCGGAAGATATTTCCTTTTTCACCATAGCCCTCTATGGGCTTCCAAATATCCCTTTGCCAATTCCACAAGAACAGCCTTAGCGAAAGGCTGCTTGAAGGGATAGATGTAACTCTGTGAGACGAATTCACAGAACACAGAGCAGTTTCTCAGAAAGCTTCTTTCCAGTTTTGAACGGAAGATATTTCCTTTTTCCCCAAAGCCCTCTATGGGCTTCCAAATATCCCTTTGCCAATTCCACAAGAACAGACTTAGCAAAAGGCTGCTTGAAGGGAAAGATGTAACTCTGTGAGATGAATTCACAGAACAGAGAGAAGTTTCTCAGAAAGCTTCTTTCCAGTTTTGAGCGGAAGATATTTCCTTTTTCACCATATCCCTCTATGGGCTTCCAAATATCCCTTTGCCAATTCCACAAGAACAGCCTTAGCGAAAGGCTTCTTGAAGGGAAAGATGTAACTCTGTGAGATGAATTCACAGAACACAGAGCAGTTTCTCAGAAAGCTTCTTTCCAGTTTTGAACGGAAGATATTTCCTTTTTCCCCATAGCCCTCTAAGGGCTTCCAAATATCCCTTTGACAATTCCACAAGAACAGCCTTAGCGAAAGGCTGCTTGAAGGGAAAGATGTAACTCAGTGAGATGAATTCACAGAACACAGAGCAGTTTCTCAGAAAGCTTCTTTCCAGTTTTGAACGGAAGATATTTCCTTTTTCACCATAGCCCTCTATGGGCTTCCAAATATCCCTTTGCCAATTCCACAAGAACAGCCTTAGCGAAAGGCTTCTTGAACGGAAAGATGTAACTCTGTGAGATGAATTCACAGAACACAGAGCCGTTTGTCAGAAAGTTTCTTTCCAGTTTTGAACGCAAGATATTTCCTTTTTCACTGTAGCCCTCTATGGGCTTCCAAATATCCCTTTGCCAATTCCACAAGAACAGCCTTAGCGAAAGGCTGCTTGAAGGGAAAGATGTAACTCTGTGAGATGAATACACAGAACACAGAGCAGTTTCTCAGAAAGCTTCTTTCCAGTTTTGAACGGAAGATATTTCCTTTTTCACCATAGCCCTCTACGGGCTTCCAAATATCCCTTTGCCAATTCCACAAGAACAGCCTTAGCGAAAGGCTGCTAGCAGGGAAAGATGTATCTCTGTGAGATGAATTCACAGAACACAGAGCAGTTTCTCAGAAAGCTTCTTTCCAGTTTTGAACGGAAGATATTTCCTTTTTCCCCATAGCCCTCTATGGGCTTCCAAATATCCCTTTGCCAATTCCACAAGAACAGCCTTAGCGAAAGGCTGCTTGAAGGGAAACATGTAACTCTGGAAGATGAATTCACAGAACACAGAGCAGTTTCTCAGAGAGCTTCTTTCCAGTTTTGAAGGGAAGATATTTCCTTTTTCCCCATAGCCCTCTATGGGCTTCCAAATATCCCTGTGCCAATTCCACAAGAACAGCCTTAGCGAAAGGCTTCTTGAAGGGAAAGATGTAACTCTGTGAGATGAATTCACAGAACACAGAGCAGTTTCTCAGAAAGCTTCTTTCCAGTTTGGAAAGGAAGATATTTCCTTTTTCACTGTAGCCCTCTATGGGCTTCCAAATATCCCTTTGCCAATTCCACGAGAACAGCCTTAGCGAAAGGCTTCTTGAAGGGAAAGATGTAACTCTGTGAGATGAATTCACAGAACACAGAGCAGTTTCTCAGAAAGCTTCTTTCCAGTTTTGAACGCAAGATATTTCCTTTGTCACTGTAGCCCTCTGTGGGCTTCCAAATATCCCTTTGCCAATTCCACAAGAAGAGATTTAGCGAAAGGCTTCTTGAAGGGAAAGATGTAACTCTGTGAGAACAATTCACAGAACACAGAGCAGTTTCTCAGAAATCTTCTTTCCAGTTTTGAACGGAAGATATTTCCTTTTTCACCGTAGCCCTCTATGGGCTTCCAAATATCCCTTTGCCAATTCCACAAGAACAGCCTTAGCGAAAGGCTTCTTGAAGGGAAAGATGCAACTATGTGAGACGAATTCACAGAACACAGAGCCGTTTCTCAGAAAGCTTCTTTCCAGTTTTGAACGGAGGATATTTCCTTTTTCACTGTAGCCCTCTATGGCCTTCCAAATATCCCTTTGCCAATTCCACAAGAACAGCCTTAGCGAAAGGCTTCTTGAAGGGAAAGATGTAACTCTGTGAGATGAATTCACAGAACACAGAGAAGTTTCTCAGAAAGCTTCTTTCCAGTTTTGAACGGAAGATATTTCCTTTTTCACCATAGCATTCTATGGGCTTCCAAATATCCCGTTGCCAATTCCACAAGAACAGCCTTAGCGAAAGGCTGCTTGAAGGGAAAGATGTAACTCTGGGAGATGAATTCACAGAACACAGACCAGTTTCTCAGAAAGCTTCTTTCCAGTTTTGAACGGAAGATATTTCCTTTTTCCCCATAGCCCTCTATTGGCTTCCAAATATCCCGTTGCCAATTCCACAAGAACAGCCTTAGCGGAAGGCTGCTTGAAGGGAAACATGTAACTCTGTGAGATGAATTCACAGAACACAGAGCAGTTTCTCAGAAAGCTTCTTTCCAGTTTTGAACGGAAGATATTTCCTTTTTCAAAATAGCCCTCTATGGGCTTCCAAATATCCCTTTGCCAATTCCACAAGAACAGCCTTAGCGAAAGGCTGCTTGAAGGGAATGATGTAGCTCTGTGAGATGAATTCACAGAACACAGAGCGGTTTCTCAGAAAGCTTCTTTCCAGTTTTGAACGGAAGATATTTCCTTTTTCACCATAGCCCTCTATGGGCTTCCAAATATCCCTTTGCCAATTCCACAAGAACAGGCTTAGCGAAAGGCTGCTTGAAGGGAAAGATGTAACTCTGTGAGATGAATTCACAGAACACAGAGCAGTTTCTCAGAAATCTTCTTTCCAGGTTTGAACGGAAGATATTTACTTTTTCATCATAGCCCTCTATGGGCTTCCAAATATCCGTTTGCCAATTCCACAAGAACAGCCTTAGCGAAAGGCTTCTTGAAGGGAAAGATGTAACTCTGTGAAATGAAATCACAGAACACAGAGCAGTTTCTCAGAAAGCTTCTTTCCAGTTTTGAACGGAAGATATTTCCTTTTTCACTGTAGCCCTCTATGTGCTTCCAAATATCCCTTTGCCAATTCCACAAGAACAGCCTTAGCGAAAGGCTTCTTGAAGGGAAAGATGTAACTCTGTGAGATGAATTCACAGAACACAGAGAAGTTTCTCAGAAAGCTTCTTTCAAGTTTTGAAGGGAAGATATTTCCTTTTTCCCCATAGCCCTCTATGGCCTTCCAAATATCCCTTTGCCAATTCCACAAGAACAGCCTTAGCGAAAGGCTGCTTGAAGGGAAAGATGTAACTCTGTGAGATGAATTCACAGAACACAGAGCAGTTTCTCAGAAAGCTTCTTTCCAGTTTTGAACGGAAGATATTTCCTTTTACCCCATAGCCCTCTATGGGCTTCCAAATATCCCGTTGCCAATTCCACAAGAACAGCCTTAGCGAAAGGCTTCTTGAAGGGAAAGATGTAACTCTGTGAGATGAATTCACAGAACACAGAGCAGTTTCTCAGAAAGCTTCTTTCCAGTTTTGAACGGAAGATATTTCCTTTTTCACCGTAGCCCTCTATGGGCTTCCAAATATCCCTTTGCCAATTCCACAAGAACAGCCTTAGCGAAAGGCTTCTTCAAGGGAAAGATGTAACTCTGTGAGATGAATTCACAGAACACAGAGCAGTTTCTCAGAAAGCTTCTTTCCAGTTTTGAACGGAAGATATTTCCTTTTTCACCATAGCCCTCTACGGGATTCCAAATATCCCTTTGCCAATTCCACAAGAATAGCCTTAGCGAAAGGCTTCTTGAAGGAAAAGATGTAACTCTGTGAGATGAATTCACAGAACACAGAGCAGTTTCTCAGAAAGCTTCTTTCCAGTTTTGAAGGGAAGGTATTTCCTTTTTCCACATAGCCCTCTATGGGCTTCCAAATATCCCATTGCCAATTCCACAAGAACAGCCTTAGCGAAAGGCTTCTTGAAGTGAAAGATGTAACTCTGTGAGATGAATTCACAGAACACAGAGAAGTTTCTCAGAAACCTTCTTTCCAGTTTTGAACGGAAGATATTTCCTTTTTCCCCATAGCCCTCTATGGGCTTCCAAATATCCCTTTGCCAATTCCACAAGAACAGCCTTAGCGAAAGGCTGCTTGAAGGGAAAGATGTAACTCTGTGAGATGAATTCACAGAACACAGAGCAGTTTCTCAGAAAGCTTCTTTCCAGTTTTGAACGGAAGATATTTCCTTTTTCACGATAGCCCTCTACGGGCTTCCAAATATCCCTTTGCCAATTCCACAAGAGCAGCCTTAGCGAAAGGCTGCTTGAAGGGAAAGATGTAACTCTGTGAAATGAATTCACAGAACACAGAGCAGTTTCTCAGAAAGCTTCTTTCCAGTTTTGAGCGGAAGATATTTCCTTTTTCCCCATAGCCCTCTATGGGCTTCCAAATATCCCTTTGCCAATTCCACAAGAACAGCCTTAGCGAAAGGCTGCTTGAAGGGAAAGATGTAACTCTGTGAGATGAATTCACAGAACACAGAGCAGTTTCTCAGAAAGCTTCTTTCCAGTTTTGAACGGAAGATATTTCCTTTTTCACTGTAGCCCTCTACGGGCTTCCAAGTATCCCTTTGCCAATTCCACAAGAACAGCCTTAGCGAAAGGCTTCTTGAAGGGAAAGATGTAACTCTGTGAGATGAATTCACAGAAGACAGAGAAGTTTCTCAGAAAGCTTCTTTCCAGTTTTGAACGGAAGATATTTCCTTTTTCCCCATAGCCCTCTATGGCCTTCCAAATATCCCTTTGCCAATTCCACAAGAACAGCCTTAGCGAAAGGCTGCTTGAAGGGAAAGATGTAACTCTGTGAGATGAATTCACAGAACACAGAGCAGTTTCTCAGAAAGCTTCTTTCCAGTTTTGAACGGAAGATATTTCCTTTTTCACCATAGCCCTCTATGGGCTTCCAAATATCCCTTTGCCAATTCCACAAGAACAGCCTTAGCGAAAGGCTTCTTGAAGGGAAAGAAGTAACTCTGTGAGATGAATTCACAGAACACAGAGCAGTTTCTCAGAAAGCTTCTTTCCAGTTTTGAACGGAAGATATTTCCTTTTTCCCCATAGCCCACTATGGGCTTCCAAATATCCCGTTGCCAATTCCACAAGAACAGCCTTAGCGAAAGGCTGCTTGAAGGGAAAGATGTAACTCTGTGAGATGAATTCACAGAACACAGAGCAGTTTCTCAGAAAGCTTCTTTCCAGTTTTGAACGGAAGATATTTCCTTTTACCTCATAGCCCTCTAGGGGCTTCCAAATATCCCGTTGCCAATTCCACAAGAACAGCCTTAGCGAAAGGCTGCTTGAAGGGAAAGATGTAACTCTGTGAGATGAATTCACAGAACACAGAGCAGTTTCTCAGAAAGCTTCTTTCCAGTTTTGAACGGAAGATATTTCCTTTTTCACTGTAGCCCTCTATGGGCTTCCAAATATCCCTTTGCCAATTCCACAAGAACAGCCTTAGCGAAAGGCTTCTTGAAGGGAAAGATGTAACTCTGTGAGATGAATTCACAGAAGACAGAGAAGTTTCTCAGAAAGCTTCTTTCCAGTTTTGAACGGAAGATATTTCCTTTTTCCCCATAGCCCTCTATGGCCTTCCAAATATCCCTTTGCCAATTCCACAAGAACAACCTTAGCGAAAGGCTGCTTGAAGGGAAAGATGTAACTCTGTGAGATGAATTCACAGAACACAGAGCAGTTTCTCAGAAAGCTTCTTTCCAGTTTTGAACGGAAGATATTTCCTTTTTCCCCAAAGCCCTCTATGGGCTTCCAAATATCCCTTTGCCAATTCCACAAGAACAGCCTTAGCGAAAGGCTGCTTGAAGGGAAAGATGTAACTCTGTGAGATGAATTCACAGAACAGAGAGAAGTTTCTCAGAAAGCTTCTTTCCAGTTTTGAGCGGAAGATATTTCCTTTTTCACCATATCCCTCTATGGGCTTCCAAATATCCCTTTGCCAATTCCACAAGAACAGCCTTAGCGAAAGGCTTCTTGAAGGGAAAGATGTAACTCAGTGAGATGAATTCACAGAACACAGAGCAGTTTCTCAGAAAGCTTCTTTCCAGTTTTGAACGGAAGATATTTCCTTTTTCCCCATAGCCCTCTAAGGGCTTCCAAATATCCCTTTGACAATTCCACAAGAACAGCCTTAGCGAAAGGCTGCTTGAAGGGAAAGATGTAACTCAGTGAGATGAATTCACAGAACACAGAGCAGTTTCTCAGAAAGCTTCTTTCCAGTTTTGAACGGAAGATATTTCCTTTTTCACCATAGCCCTCTATGGGCTTCCAAATATCCCTTTGCCAATTCCACAAGAACAGCCTTAGCGAAAGGCTTCTTGAACGGAAAGATGTAACTCTGTGAGATGAATTCACAGAACACAGAGCCGTTTGTCAGAAAGTTTCTTTCCAGTTTTGAACGCAAGATATTTCCTTTTTCACTGTAGCCCTCTATGGGCTTCCAAATATCCCTTTGCCAATTCCACAAGAACAGCCTTAGCGAAAGGCTGCTTGAAGGGAAAGATGTAACTCTGTGAGATGAATACACAGAACACAGAGCAGTTTCTCAGAAAGCTTCTTTCCAGTTTTGAACGGAAGATATTTCCTTTTTCACCATAGCCCTCTATGGGCTTCCAAATATCCCTTTGCCAATTCCACAAGAACAGCCTTAGCGAAAGGCTGATTGAAGGGAATGATGTAGCTCTGTGAGATGAATTCACAGAACACAGAGCAGTTTCTCAGAAAGCTTCTTTCCAGTTTTGAACGGAAGATATTTCCTTTTACCTCATAGCCCTCTAGGGGCTTCCAAATATCCCGTTGCCAATTCCACAAGAACAGCCTTAGCGAAAGGCTTCTTGAAGGGAAAGATGTAACTCTGTGAGATGAATTCACAGAACACAGAGCAGTTTCTCAGAAAGCTTCTTTCCAATTTTGAACGGAAGATATTTCCTTTTTCCCCATAGCCCTCTATGGGCTTCCAAATATCCCGTTGCCAATTCCACAAGAACAGCCTTAGCGAAAGGCTCCTTGAAGGGAAAGATGTAACTCTGTGAGATGAATTCACAGAACACAGAGCAGTTTCTCAGAAAGCTTCTTTCCAGTTTTGAACGGAAGATATTTCCTTTTACCTCATAGCCCTCTAGGGGCTTCCAAATATCCCGTTGGCAATTCCACAAGAACAGCCTTAGCGAAAGGCTGCTTGAAGGGAAAGATGTAACTCTGTGAGATGAATTCACAGAACACAGAGCAGTTTCTCAGAAAGCTTCTTTCCAGTTTTGAACGGAAGATATTTCCTTTTTCACTGTAGCCCTCTATGGGCTTCCAAATATCCCTTTGCCAATTCCACAAGAACAGCCTTAGCGAAAGGCTTCTTGAAGGGAAAGATGTAACTCTGTGAGATGAATTCACAGAAGACAGAGAAGTTTCTCAGAAAGCTTCTTTCCAGTTTTGAACGGAAGATATTTCCTTTTTCCCCATAGCCCTCTATGGCCTTCCAAATATCCCTTTGCCAATTCCACAAGAACAGCCTTAGCGAAAGGCTGCTTGAAGGGAAAGATGTAACTCTGTGAGATGAATTCACAGAACACAGAACAGTTTCTCAGAAAGCTTCTTTCCAGTTTTGAACGGAAGATATTTCCTTTTTCACCATAGCCCTCTATGGGCTTCCAAATATCCCTTTGTCAATTCCACAAGAACAGCCTTAGCGAAAGCCTGCTTGAAGGGAAAGATGTAACTCTGTGAGATGAATTCACAGAACACAGAGCAGTTTCTCAGAAATCTTCTTTCCAGTTTTGAACGGAAGTTATTTCCTTTTTCACCATAGCCCTCTATGGGCTTCCAAATATCCCTTTGCCAGTTCCACAAGAACAGCCTTAGCGAAAGGCTGCTTGAAGGGAAAGATGTAACTCTGTGAGATGAATTCACAGAACACAGAGCAGTTTCTCAGAAAGCTTCTTTCCAGTTTTGAGCGGAAGATATTTCCTTTTTCACGATAGCCCTCTATGGGCTTCCAAATATCCCTTTGCCAATTCCACAAGAACAGCCTTAGCGAAAGGCTGCTTGAAGGGAAAGATGTAACTCTGTGAGATGAATTCACAGAACACAGAGCAGTTTCTCAGAAAGCTTCTTTCCAGTTTTGAACGGAAGATATTTCCTTTTTCCCCAAAGCCCTCTATGGGCTTCCAAATATCCCTTTGCCAATTCCACAAGAACAGCCTTAGCGAAAGGCTGCTTGAAGGGAAAGATGTAACTCTGTGAGATGAATTCACAGAACACAGAGAAGTTTCTCAGAAAGCTTCTTTCCAGTTTTGAACGGAAGATATTTCCTTTTTCCCCATAGCCCTCTATGGGCTTCCAAATATCCCTTTGCCAATTCCACAAGAACAGCCTTAGCGAAAGGCTGCTTGAAGGGAAAGATGTAACTCTGTGAGATGAATACACAGAACACAGAGCAGTTTCTCAGAAAGCTTCTTTCCAGTTTTGAACGGAAGATATTTCCTTTTTCACCATAGCCCTCTACGGGCTTCCAAATATCCCTTTGCCAATTCCACAAGAACAGCCTTAGCGAAAGGCTGCTTGAAGGGAAAGATGTATCTCTGTGAGATGAATTCACAGAACACAGAGCAGTTTCTCAGAAAGCTTCTTTCCAGTTTTGAACGGAAGATATTTCCTTTTTCCCCATAGCCCTCTATGGGCTTCCAAATATCCCTTTGCCAATTCCACAAGAACAGCCTTAGCGAAAGGCTGCTTGAAGGGAAACATGTAACTCTGGAAGATGAATTCACAGAACACAGAGCAGTTTCTCAGAGAGCTTCTTTCCAGTTTTGAACGGAAGATATTTCCTTTTTCCCCATAGCCCTCTATGGGCTTCCAAATATCCCTGTGCCAATTCCACAAGAACAGCCTTAGCGAAAGGCTTCTTGAAGGGAAAGATGTAACTCTGTGAGATGAATTCACAGAACACAGAGCAGTTTCTCAGAAAGCTTCTTTCCAGTTTGGAAAGGAAGATATTTCCTTTTTCACTGTAGCCCTCTATGGGCTTCCAAATATCCCTTTGCCAATTCCACGAGAACAGCCTTAGCGAAAGGCTTCTTGAAGGGAAAGATGTAACTCTGTGAGATGAATTCACAGAACACAGAGCAGTTTCTCAGAAAGCTTCTTTCCAGTTTTGAACGCAAGATATTTCCTTTGTCACTGTAGCCCTCTGTGGGCTTCCAAATATCCCTTTGCCAATTCCACAAGAAGAGCTTTAGCGAAAGGCTTCTTGAAGGGAAAGATGTAACTCTGTGAGAAGAATTCACAGAACACAGAGCAGTTTCTCAGAAATCTTCTTTCCAGTTTTGAACGGAAGATATTTCCTTTTTCACCGTAGCCCTCTATGGGCTTCCAAATATCCCTTTGCCAATTCCACAAGAACAGCCTTAGCGAAAGGCTTCTTGAAGGGAAAGATGCAACTCTGTGAGATGAATTCACAGAACACAGAGCAGTTTCTCAGAAAGCTTCTTTCCAGTTTTGAACGGAGGATATTTCCTTTTTCACTGTAGCCCTCTATGGGCTTCCAAATATCCCTTTGCCAATTCCACAAGAACAGCCTTAGCGAAAGGCTTCTTGAAGGGAAAGATGTAACTCTGTGAGATGAATTCACAGAACACAGAGAAGTTTCTCAGAAAGCTTCTTTCCAGTTTTGAACGGAAGATATTTCCTTTTTCCCCATAGCCCTCTATGGGCTTCCAAATATCCCTTTGCCAATTCCACAAGAACAGCCTTAGCGAAAGGCTGCTTGAAGGGAAAGATGTAACTCTGTGAGATGAATTCACAGAACACAGAGCAGTTTCTCAGAAAGCTTCTTTCCAGTTTTGAACGGAAGATATTTCCTTTTTCACCATAGCCCTCTATGGGCTTCCAAATATCCCGTTGCCAATTCCACAAGAACAGCCTTAGCGAAAGGCTGCTTGAAAGGAAACATGTAACTCTGTGAGATGAATTCACAGAACACAGAGCAGTTTCTCAGAAATCTTCTTTCCAGTTTTGAACGGAAGATATTTCCTTTTTCACCATAGCCCTCTATGGGCTTCCAAATATCCCTTTGCTAATTCCACAAGAACAGCCTTAGCAAAAGGCTTCTTGAAGGGAAAGATGTAACTCTGTGAGATGAATTCACAGAACAGCGAGCAGTTTCTCAGAAAGCTTCTTTCCAGTTTTGAACAGAAGATATTTCCTTTTTCACTGTAGCCCTCTAAGGGCTTCCAAACATCCGTTTGCCAATTCCACAAGAACAGCCTTAGGGAAAGGCTTCTTGAAGGGAAAGATGTAACTCTGTGAGATGAATTCACAGAACACAGAGAAGTTTCTCAGAAAGCTTCTTTCCAGTTTTGAACGGAAGATATTTCCTTTTTTCCCATAGCCCTCTACGGGCTTCCAAATATCCCTTTGCCAATTCCACAAGAACAGCCTTAGCGAAAGGCTGCTTGAAGGGAAAGATGTAACTCTGTGAGATGAATTCACAGAACACAGAGCAGTTTCTCAGAAAGCTTCTTTCCAGTTTTGAACGGAAGATATTTCCTTTTTCACTGTAGCCCTCTATGGGCTTCCAAATATCCCTTTGCCAATTCCACAAGAACAGCCTTAGCGAAAGGCTTCTTGAAGGGAAAGATGTAACTCTGTGAGATGAATTCACAGAACACAGAGCAGTTTCTCAGAAAGCTTCTTTCCAGTTTTGAACGGAAGATATTTCCTTTTTCACCATAGCCCTCTACGGGCTTCCAAATATCCCTTTGCCAATTCCACAAGAACAGCCTTAGCGAAAGGCTGCTTGAAGGGAAAGATGTAACTCTGGGAGATGAATTCACAGAACACAGACCAGTTTCTCAGAAAGCTTCTTTCCAGTTTTGAACGGAAGATATTTCCTTTTTCCCCATAGCCCTCTATTGGCTTCCAAATATCCCGTTGCCAATTCCACAAGAACAGCCTTAGCGGAAGGCTGCTTGAAGGGAAACATGTAACTCTGTGAGATGAATTCACAGAACACAGAGCAGTTTCTCAGAAAGCTTCTTTCCAGTTTTGAACGGAAGATATTTCCTTTTTCAACATAGCCCACTATGGGCTTCCAAATATCCCGTTGCCAATTCCACAAGAACAGCCTTAGCGAAAGGCTTCTTGAAGGGAAAGATGTAACTCTGTGAGATGAATTCACAGAACACAGAGCAGTTTCTCAGAAAGCTTCTTTCCAGTTTTGAACGGAAGATATTTCCTTTTTCCCCATAGCCCTCTATGGGCTTCCAAATATCCCGTTGCCAATTCCACAAGAACAGCCTTAGCGAAAGGCTGCTTGAAGGGAAAGATGTAACTCTGTGAGATGAATTCACAGAACACAGAGCAGTTTCTCAGAAAGCTTCTTTCCAGTTTTGAACGGAAGATATTTCCTTTTTCACAATAGCCCTCTATGGGCTTCCAAATATCCCTTTGCCAATTCCACAAGAACAGCCTTAGCGAAAGGCTGCTTGAAGGGAAAGATGTAACTCTGTGAGATGAATTCACAGAACACAGAGCAGTTTTTCAGAAAGCTTCTTTCCAGTTTTGAACGGAAGATATTTCCTTTTTCACCATAGCCCTCTATAGGCTTCCAAATATCCCTTTGCCAATTCCACAAGAACAGCCTTAGCGAAAGGCTGCTTGAAGGGAAAGATGTAACTCTGTGAGATGAATTCACAGAACCCAGAGCAGTTTCTCAGAAATCTTCTTTCCAGTTTTGAACGGAAGATATTTCCTTTTTCACCGTAGCCCTCTATAGGCTTCCAAATATCCCTTTGCCAATTCCACAAGAACAGCCTTAGCGAAAGGCTTCTTGAAGGGAAAGATGTAACTCTGTGAAATGAAATCACAGAACACAGAGCAGTTTCTCAGAAAGCTTCTTTCCAGTTTTGAAAGGAAGATATTTCCTTTTTCACTGTAGCCCTCTATGGGCTTCCAAATATCCCTTTGCCAATTCCACAAGAACAGCCTTAGCGAAAGGCTGCTTGAAGGGAAACATGTAACTCAGGAAGATGAATTCACAGAACACAGAGCAGTTTCTCAGAAAGCTTCTTTCCAGTTTTGAACGGAAGATATTTCCTTTTTCCCCATAGCCCTCTATGAGCTTCCAAATATCCCGTTGCCAATTCCACAAGAACAGCCTTAGCGAAAGGCTGCTTGAAGGGAAAGATGTAACTCTGTGAGATGAATTCACAGAACACAGAGCAGTTTCTCAGAAAGCTTCTTTCCAGTTTTGAACGGAAGATATTTCCTTTTTCACCATAGCCCTCTATGGGCTTCCAAATATCCCTTTGCCAATTCCACAAGAACAGCCTTAGCGAAAGGCTGCTGGAAGGGAAAGATGTAACTCTGTGAGATGAATTCACAGAACACAGAGAAGTTTCTCAGAAAGCTTCTTTCCAGTTTTGAACGGAAGATATTTCCTTTTTCCCCATAGCCCTCTATGGGCTTCAAAATATCCCTTTGCCAATTCCACAAGAACAGCCTTAGCGAAAGGCTGCTTGAAGGGAAAGATGTAACTCTGTGAGATGAATTCACAGAACACAGAGCAGTTTCTCAGAAAGCTTCTTTCCAGTTTTGAACGGAAGATATTTCCTTTTTCACCATAGCCCTCTACGGGCTTCCAAATATCCCTTTGCCAATTCCACAAGAACAGGCTTAGCGAAAGGCTGCTTGAAGGGAAAGATGTAACTCTGTGAGATGAATTCACAGATCACAGAGCAGTTTCTCAGAAAGCTTCTTTCCAGTTTTGAGCGGAAGATATTTCCTTTTTCACCATAGCCCTCTATGGGCTTCCAAATATCCCTTTGCCAATTCCACAAGAACAGCCTTAGCGAAAGGCTGCTTGAAGGGAAAGATGTAACTCTGTGAGATGAATTCACAGAACACAGATCAGTTTCTCAGAAAGCTTCTTTCCAGTTTTGAACGGAAGATATTTCCTTTTTCACCATAGCCCTCTATGGGCTTCCAAATATCCCTTTGCCAATTCCACAAGAACAGCCTTAGCGAAAGGCTGCTTGAAGGGAAAGATGTAACTCTGTGAGATGAATTCACAGAACACAGAACAGTTTCTCAGAAAGCTTCTTTCCAGTTTTGAACGGAAGATACTTCCTTTTTCACTGTAGCCCTCTATGGGCTTCCAAATATCCCTTTGCCAATTCCACAAGAACAGTCTTAGCGAAAGGCTTCTTGAAGGGAAAGATGTAACTCTGTGAGATGAATTCACAGAACACAGAGAAGTTTCTCAGAAAGCTTCTTTCCAGTTTTGAACGGAAGATATTTCCTTTTTCCCCATAGCCCTCTATGGGCTTCCAAATATCCCTTTGCCAATTCCACAAGAACAGCCTTAGCGAAAGGCTTCTTGAAGGGAAAGATGTAACTCTGTGAGATGAATTCACAGAACACAGAGCAGTTTCTCAGAAAGCTTCTTTCCAGTTTTGAACGGAAGATATTTCCTTTTTCCCCATAGCCCTCCACGGGCTTCCAAATATCCCTTTGCCAATTCCACAAGAACAGCCTTAGCGAAAGGCTTCTTGAAGGGAAAGATGTAACTCTGTGAGATGAATTCACAGAACACAGAGAAGTTTCTCAGAAAGCTTCTTTCCAGTTTTGAACGGAAGATATTTCCTTTTTCCCCATAGCCCTCTATGGGCTTCCAAATATCCCTTTGCCAATTCCACAAGAACAGCCTTAGGGAAAGGCTGCTTGAAGGGAAAGATGTAACTCTGTGAGATGAATTCACAGAACACAGAGCAGTTTCTCAGAAAGCTTCTTTCCAGTTTTGAACGGAAGATATTTCCTTTTTCAACATAGCCCTCTATGGGCTTCCAAATATCCCTTTGCCAATTCCACAAGAACAGCCTTAGCGAAAGGCTTCTTGAAGGGAAAGATGTAACTCTGTGAGATGAATTCTCAGAACACAGAGAAGTTTCTCAGAAAGCTTCTTTCCATTTTTGAACGGAAGATATTTCCTTTTTCACTGTAGCCCTCTACGGGCTTCCAAATATCCCTTTGCCAATTCCACAAGAACAACCTTCGCGAAAGGCTGCTTGAAGGGAAAGATGTAACTCTGTGAGATGAATTCTAAGAAGACAGAGAAGTTTCTCAGAAAGCTTCTTTCCAGTTTTGAACGGAAGATATTTCCTTTTTCCCCATAGCCCTCTATGGCCTTCCAAATATCCCTTTGCCAATTCCACAAGAACAGCCTTAGCGAAAGGCTGCTTGAAGGGAAAGATGTAACTCTGTGAGATGAATTCACAGAACACAGAGCAGTTTCTCAGAAAGCTTCTTTCCAGTTTTGAACGGAAGATATTTCCTTTTTCACCATAGCCCTCTACGGGCTTCCAAATATCCTTTGCCAATTCACAAGGACGGCCTTAGCGAAAGGCTTCTTGAAGGGAAAGATGTAACTCTGTGAGATGCATTCACAGAACATAGAGCAGTTTCTCAGAAAGCTTCTTTCCAGTTTTGAACGGAAGATATTTCCTTTTTCCCCATAGCCCACTATGGGCTTCCAAATATCCCGTTGCCAATTCCACAAGAACAGCCTTAGCGAAAGGCTTCTTGAAGGGAAAGATGTAACTCTGTGAGATGAATTCACAGAACACAGAGCAGTTTCTCAGAAAGCTTCTTTCCAGTTTTGAACGCAAGATATTTCCTTTTTCCCCATAGCCCTTTATGGGCTTCCAAATATCCCTTTGCCAATTCCACAAGAACAGCCTTAGCGAAAGGCTGCTTGAAGGGAAAGAAGTAACTCTATGAGATGAATTCACAGAACACAGAGCAGTTTCTCAGAAAGCTTCTTTCCAGTTTTGAATGGAAGATATTTCCTTTTTCACTGTAGCCCTCTATGGGCTTCCAAATATCCCTTTGCCAATTCCACAAGAACAGCCTTAGCGAAAGGCTTCTTGAAGGGAAAGATGTAACTCTGTGAGATGAATTCACAGAACACAGAGAAGTTTCTCAGAAAGCTTCTTTCCAGTTTTGAACGGAAGATATTTCCTTTTTCCCCATAGCCCTCTATGGGCTTCAAAATATCCCTTTGCCAATTCCACAAGAACAGCCTTAGCGAAAGGCTGCTTGAAGGGAAAGATGTAACTCTGTGAGATGAATTCACAGAACACAGAGAAGTTTCTCAGAAAGCTTCTTTCCAGTTTTGAACGGAAGATATTTCCTTTTTCACCATAGCCCTCTACGGGCTTCCAAATATCCCTTTGCCAATTCCACAAGAACAGGCTTAGCGAAAGGCTGCTTGAAGGGAAACATGTAACTCTGTGAGATGAATTCACAGAACACAGAGCAGTTTCTCAGAAAGCTTCTTTCCAGTTTTGAACGGAAGATATTTCCTTTTTCACTGTAGCCCTCTATGGACTTCCAAATATCCCTTTGCCAATTCCACAAGAACAGCCTTAGCGAAAGGCTTCTTGAAGGGAAAGATGTAACTCTGTGAGATGAATTTACAGAACACAGAGAAGTTTCTCAGAAAGCTTCTTTCCAGTTTTGAACGGAAGATATTTCCTTTTTCCCCATAGCCCTCTATGGGCTTCCAAATATCCCTTTGCCAATTCCACAAGAACAGCCTTAGCGAAAGGCTGCTTGAAGGGAAAGATGTAACTCTGTGAGATGAATTCACAGAACACAGAGCAGTTTCTCAGAAAGCTTCTTTCCAGTTTTGAACGGAAGATATTTCCTTTTTCACTATAGCACTCTACGGGCTTCCAAATATCCCTTTGCCATTTACACAAGAACAGCCTTAGCGAAAGGCTGCTTGAAGGGAAAGATGTAACTCTGTGAGATGAATTCACAGAACACAGAGCAGTTTCTCAGAAATCTTCTTTCCAGTTTTGAACGGAAGATATTTCCTTTTTCACTGTAGCCCTCTATGGGCTTCCAAATATCCCTTTGCCAATTCCACAAGAACAGCCTTAGCGAAAGGCTTCTTGAAGGGAAAGAGGTAACTCTGTGAAATGAAATCACAGAACACAGAGTAGTTTCTCAGAAAGCTTCTTTCCAGTTTTGAACGGAAGATATTTCCTTTTTCACTGTAGCCCTCTATGTGCTTCCAAATATCCCTTTGCCAATTCCACAAGAACAGCCTTAGCGAAAGGCTTCTTGAAGGGAAAGATGTAACTCTGTGAGATGAATTCACAGAACACAGAGAAGTTTCTCAGAAAGCTTCTTTCCAGTTTTGAACGGAAGATATTTCCTTTTTCCCCATAGCACTCTACGGGCTTCCAAATATCCCTTTGCCAATTCCACAAGAACAGCCTTAGCGAAAGGCTGCTTGAAGGGAAAGATGTAACTCTGTGAGATGAATTCTAAGAAGACAGAGAAGTTTCTCAGAAAGCTTCTTTCCAGTTTTGAACGGAAGATATTTCCTTTTTCCCCATAGCCCTCTATGGGCTTCAAAATATCCCTTTGCCAATTCCACAAGAACAGCCTTAGCGAAAGGCTGCTTGAAGGGAAAGATGTAACTCTGTGAGATGAATTCACAGAACACAGAGAAGTTTCTCAGAAAGCTTCTTTCCAGTTTTGAACGGAAGATATTTCCTTTTTCACCATAGCCCTCTACGGGCTTCCAAATATCCCTTTGCCAATTCCACAAGAACAGGCTTAGCGAAAGGCTGCTTGAAGGGAAACATGTAACTCTGTGAGATGAATTCACAGAACACAGAGCAGTTTCTCAGAAAGCTTCTTTCCAGTTTTGAACGGAAGATATTTCCTTTTTCACTGTAGCCCTCTATGGACTTCCAAATATCCCTTTGCCAATTCCACAAGAACAGCCTTAGCGAAAGGCTTCTTGAAGGGAAAGATGTAACTCTGTGAGATGAATTTACAGAACACAGAGAAGTTTCTCAGAAAGCTTCTTTCCAGTTTTGAACGGAAGATATTTCCTTTTTCCCCATAGCCCTCTATGGGCTTCCAAATATCCCTTTGCCAATTCCACAAGAACAGCCTTAGCGAAAGGCTGCTTGAAGGGAAAGATGTAACTCTGTGAGATGAATTCACAGAACACAGAGCAGTTTCTCAGAAAGCTTCTTTCCAGTTTTGAACGGAAGATATTTCCTTTTTCACTATAGCACTCTACGGGCTTCCAAATATCCCTTTGCCATTTACACAAGAACAGCCTTAGCGAAAGGCTGCTTGAAGGGAAAGATGTAACTCTGTGAGATGAATTCACAGAACACAGAGCAGTTTCTCAGAAATCTTCTTTCCAGTTTTGAACGGAAGATATTTCCTTTTTCACTGTAGCCCTCTATGGGCTTCCAAATATCCCTTTGCCAATTCCACAAGAACAGCCTTAGCGAAAGGCTTCTTGAAGGGAAAGAGGTAACTCTGTGAAATGAAATCACAGAACACAGAGTAGTTTCTCAGAAAGCTTCTTTCCAGTTTTGAACGGAAGATATTTCCTTTTTCACTGTAGCCCTCTATGTGCTTCCAAATATCCCTTTGCCAATTCCACAAGAACAGCCTTAGCGAAAGGCTTCTTGAAGGGAAAGATGTAACTCTGTGAGATGAATTCACAGAACACAGAGAAGTTTCTCAGAAAGCTTCTTTCCAGTTTTGAACGGAAGATATTTCCTTTTTCCCCATAGCACTCTACGGGCTTCCAAATATCCCTTTGCCAATTCCACAAGAACAGCCTTAGCGAAAGGCTGCTTGAAGGGAAAGATGTAACTCTGTGAGATGAATTCTAAGAAGACAGAGAAGTTTCTCAGAAAGCTTCTTTCCAGTTTTGAACGGAAGATATTTCCTTTTTCCCCATAGCCCTCTATGGCCTTCCAAATATCCCTTTGCCAATTCAACAAGAACAGCCTTAGCGAAAGGCTGCTTGAAGGGAAAGATGTAACTCTGTGAGATGAATTCACAGAACACAGAGCAGTTTCTCAGAAAGCTTCTTTCCAGTTTTGAACGGAAGATATTTCCTTTTTCACCATAGCCCTCTACGGGCTTCCAAATATCCCTTTGCCAATTCCACAAGAACGGCCTTAGCGAAAGGCTTCTTGAAGGGAAAGATGTAACTCTGTGAGATGAATTCACAGAACACAGAGCAGTTTCTCAGAAAGCTTCTTTCCAGTTTTGAACGGAAGATATTTCCTTTTTCCCCATAGCCCACTATGGGCTTCCAAATATCCCTTTGCCAATTCCACAAGAACAGCCTTAGCGAAAGGCTGCTTGAAGGGAAAGATGTAACTCTGTGAGATGAATTCACAGAACACAGAGCAGTTTTTCAGAAAGCTTCTTTCCAGTTTTGAACGGAAGATATTTCCTTTTTCACCATAGCCCTCTATAGGCTTCCAAATATCCCTTTGCCAATTCCACAAGAACAGCCTTAGCGAAAGGCTGCTTGAAGGGAAAGATGTAACTCTGTGAGATGAATTCACAGAACCCAGAGCAGTTTCTCAGAAATCTTCTTTCCAGTTTTGAACGGAAGATATTTCCTTTTTCACCGTAGCCCTCTATAGGCTTCCAAATATCCCTTTGCCAATTCCACAAGAACAGCCTTAGCGAAAGGCTTCTTGAAGGGAAAGATGTAACTCTGTGAAATGAAATCACAGAACACAGAGCAGTTTCTCAGAAAGCTTCTTTCCAGTTTTGAAAGGAAGATATTTCCTTTTTCACTGTAGCCCTCTATGGGCTTCCAAATATCCCTTTGCCAATTCCACAAGAACAGCCTTAGCGAAAGGCTGCTTGAAGGGAAACATGTAACTCAGGAAGATGAATTCACAGAACACAGAGCAGTTTCTCAGAAAGCTTCTTTCCAGTTTTGAACGGAAGATATTTCCTTTTTCCCCATAGCCCTCTATGAGCTTCCAAATATCCCGTTGCCAATTCCACAAGAACAGCCTTAGCGAAAGGCTGCTTGAAGGGAAAGATGTAACTCTGTGAGATGAATTCACAGAACACAGAGAAGTTTCTCAGAAAGCTTCTTTCCAGTTTTGAATGGAAGATATTTCCTTTTTCCCCATAGCCCTCTATGGGCTTCCAAATATCCCTTTGCCAATTCCACAAGAACAGCCTTAGCGAAAGGCTGCTTGAAGGGAAAGATGTAACTCTGTGAGATGAATTCACAGAACACGGAGCAGTTTCTCAGAAAGCTTCTTTCCAGTTTTGAACGGAAGATATTTCCTTTTTCACCATAGCCCTCTACGGGCTTCCAAATATCCCTTTGCCAATTCCACAAAAACAGCCTTAGCGAAAGGCTTCTTGAAGGGAAAGATGTAACTCTGTGACATGAATTCACAGAACACAGAGAAGTTTCTCAGAAAGCTTCTTTCCAGTTTTGAACGGAAGATATTTCCTTTTTCCCCATAGCCCTCTATGGTCTTCCAAATATCCCTTTGCCAATTCCACAAGAACAGCCTTAGCGAAAGGCTGCTTGAAGGGAAAGATGTAACTCTGTGAGATGAATACACAGAACACAGAGCAGTTTCTCAGAAAGCTTCTTCCCAGTTTTGAACGGAAGATACTTCCTTTTTCACCATAGCCCTCTACGGGCTTCCAAATATCCCTTTGCCAATTCCACAAGAACAGCCTTAGCGAAAGGCTGCTTGAAGCGAAAGATGTATCTCTCTGAGATGAATTCACAGACACAGAGCAGTTTCTCAGAAAGCTTCTTTCCAGTTTTGAACGGAAGATATTTCCTTTTTCCCCATAGCCCTCTATGGGTTTCCAAATATCCCTATGCCAATTCCACAAGAACAGCCTTAGCGAAAGGCTGCTTGAAGGGAAACATGTAACTCTGGAAGATGAATTCACAGAACACAGAGCAGTTTCTCAGAAAGCTTCTTTCCAGTTTTGAACGGAAGATATTTCCTTTTTCCCCATAGCCCTCTATGGGCTTCCAAATATCCCGTTGCCAATTCCACAAGAACAGCCTTAGCGAAAGGCTGCTTGAAGGGAAAGATGTAACTCTGTGAGATGAATTCACAGAACACAGAGCAGTTTCTCAGAAAGCTTCTTTCCAGTTTTGAACGGAAGATATTTCCTTTTTCACCATAGCACTCTACGGGCTTCCAAATATCCCTTTGCCAATTCCACAAGAACAGGCTTAGCGAAAGGCTGCTTGAAGGGAAAGATGTAATTCTGTGAGATGAATTCACAGAACACAGAGCAGTTTCTCAGAAAGCTTCTTTCCAGTTTTGAACGGAAGATATTTCCTTTTTCACCATAGCCCTCTATGGGCTTCCAAATATCCCTTTGCCAATTCCACAAGAACAGCCTTAGCGAAAGGCTGCTTGAAGGGAAAGATGTAACTCTGTGAGATGAATTCACAGAACACAGAGCAGTTTCTCAGAAAGCTTCTTTCCAGTTTTGAACGGAAGATATTTCCTTTTTCACTGTAGCCCTCTATGGGCTTCCAAATATCCCTTTGCCAATTCCACAAGAACAGTCTTAGCGAAAGGCTTCTTGAAGGGAAAGATGTAACTCTGTGAGATGAATTCACAGAACACAGAGAAGTTTCTCAGAAAGGTTCTTTCCAGTTTTGAACGGAAGATATTTCCTTTTTCCCCATAGCCCTCTATGGGCTTCCAAATATCCCTTTGCCAATTCCACAAGAACAGCCTTAGCGAAAGGCTTCTTGAAGGGAAAGATGTAACTCTGTGAGATGAATTCACAGAACACAGAGCAGTTTCTCAGAAAGCTTCTTTCCAGTTTTGAACGGAAGATATTTCCTTTTTCCCCATAGCCCTCTACGGGCTTCCAAATATCCCTTTGCCAATTCCACAAGAACAGCCTTAGCGAAAGGCTTCTTGAAGGGAAAGATGTAACTCTGTGAGATGAATTCACAGAACACAGAGAAGTTTCTCAGAAAGCTTCTTTCCAGTTTTGAACGGAAGATATTTCCTTTTTCCCCTTAGCCCTCTATGGGCTTCAAAATATCCCTTTGCCAATTCCACAAGAACAGCCTTAGGGAAAGGCTGCTTGAAGGGAAAGATGTAACTCTGTGAGATGAATTCACAGAACACAGAGCAGTTTCTCAGAAAGCTTCTTTCCAGTTTTGAACGGAAGATATTTCCTTTTTCAACATAGCCCTCTATGGGCTTCCAAATATCCCTTTGCCAATTCCACAAGAACAGCCTTAGCGAAAGGCTTCTTGAAGGGAAAGATGTAACTCTGTGAGATGAATTCTCAGAACACAGAGAAGTTTCTCAGAAAGCTTCTTTCCAGTTTTGAACGGAAGATATTTCCTTTTTCACTGTAGCCCTCTACGGGCTTCCAAATATCCCTTTGCCAATTCCACAAGAACAGCCTTCGCGAAAGTCTGCTTGAAGGGAAAGATGTAACTCTGTGAGATGAATTCTAAGAAGACAGAGAAGTTTCTCAGAAAGCTTCTTTCCAGTTTTGAACGGAAGATATTTCCTTTTTCCCCATAGCCCTCTATGGCCTTCCAAATATCCCTTTGCCAATTCCACAAGAACAGCCTTAGCGGAAGGCTGCTTGAAGGGAAAGATGTAACTCTGTGAGATGAATTCACAGAACACAGAGCAGTTTCTCAGAAAGCTTCTTTCCAGTTTTGAACGGAAGATATTTCCTTTTTCACCATAGCCCTCTACGGGCTTCCAAATATCCTTTGCCAATTCACAAGGACGGCCTTAGCGAAAGGCTTCTTGAAGGGAAAGATGTAACTCTGTGAGATGCATTCACAGAACACAGAGCAGTTTCTCAGAAAGCTTCTTTCCAGTTTTGAACGGAAGATATTTCCTTTTTCCCCATAGCCCACTATGGGCTTCCAAATATCCCGTTGCCAATTCCACAAGAACAGCCTTAGCGAAAGGCTTCTTGAAGGGAAAGATGTAACTCTGTGAGATGAATTCACAGAACACAGAGCAGTTTCTCAGAAAGCTTCTTTCCAGTTTTGAACGGAAGATATTTCCTTTTTCACCATAGCACTCTACGGGCTTCCAAATATCCCTTTGCCAATTCCACAAGAACAGGCTTAGCGAAAGGCTGCTTGAAGGGAAAGATGTAATTCTGTGAGATGAATTCACAGAACACAGAGCAGTTTCTCAGAAAGCTTCTTTCCAGTTTTGAACGGAAGATATTTCCTTTTTCACCATAGCCCTCTATGGGCTTCCAAATATCCCTTTGCCAATTCCACAAGAACAGCCTTAGCGAAAGGCTGCTTGAAGGGAAAGATGTAACTCTGTGAGATGAATTCACAGAACACAGAGCAGTTTCTCAGAAAGCTTCTTTCCAGTTTTGAACGGAAGATATTTCCTTTTTCACTGTAGCCCTCTATGGGCTTCCAAATATCCCTTTGCCAATTCCACAAGAACAGTCTTAGCGAAAGGCTTCTTGAAGGGAAAGATGTAACTCTGTGAGATGAATTCACAGAACACAGAGAAGTTTCTCAGAAAGGTTCTTTCCAGTTTTGAACGGAAGATATTTCCTTTTTCCCCATAGCCCTCTATGGGCTTCCAAATATCCCTTTGCCAATTCCACAAGAACAGACTTAGCGAAAGGCTTCTTGAAGGGAAAGATGTAACTCTGTGAGATGAATTCACAGAACACAGAGCAGTTTCTCAGAAAGCTTCTTTCCAGTTTTGAACGGAAGATATTTCCTTTTTCCCCATAGCCCTCTACGGGCTTCCAAATATCCCTTTGCCAATTCCACAAGAACAGCCTTAGCGAAAGGCTTCTTGAAGGGAAAGATGTAACTCTGTGAGATGAATTCACAGAACACAGAGAAGTTTCTCAGAAAGCTTCTTTCCAGTTTTGAACGGAAGATATTTCCTTTTTCCCCATAGCCCTCTATGGGCTTCCAAATATCCCTTTGCCAATTCCACAAGAACAGCCTTAGGGAAAGGCTGCTTGAAGGGAAAGATGTAACTCTGTGAGATGAATTCACAGAACACAGAGCAGTTTCTCAGAAAGCTTCTTTCCAGTTTTGAACGGAAGATATTTCCTTTTTCACCATAGCCCTCTACGGGCTTCCAAATATCCTTTGCCAATTCACAAGGACGGCCTTAGCGAAAGGCTTCTTGAAGGGAAAGATGTAACTCTGTGAGATGCATTCACAGAACACAGAGCAGTTTCTCAGAAAGCTTCTTTCCAGTTTTGAACGGAAGATATTTCCTTTTTCCCCATAGCCCACTATGGGCTTCCAAATATCCCGTTGCCAATTCCACAAGAACAGCCTTAGCGAAAGGCTTCTTGAAGGGAAAGATGTAACTCTGTGAGATGAATTCACAGAACACAGAGCAGTTTCTCAGAAAGCTTCTTTCCAGTTTTGAACGGAAGATATTTCCTTTTTCACCATAGCACTCTACGGGCTTCCAAATATCCCTTTGCCAATTCCACAAGAACAGGCTTAGCGAAAGGCTGCTTGAAGGGAAAGATGTAATTCTGTGAGATGAATTCACAGAACACAGAGCAGTTTCTCAGAAAGCTTCTTTCCAGTTTTGAACGGAAGATATTTCCTTTTTCACCATAGCCCTCTATGGGCTTCCAAATATCCCTTTGCCAATTCCACAAGAACAGCCTTAGCGAAAGGCTGCTTGAAGGGAAAGATGTAACTCTGTGAGATGAATTCACAGAACACAGAGCAGTTTCTCAGAAAGCTTCTTTCCAGTTTTGAACGGAAGATATTTCCTTTTTCACTGTAGCCCTCTATGGGCTTCCAAATATCCCTTTGCCAATTCCACAAGAACAGTCTTAGCGAAAGGCTTCTTGAAGGGAAAGATGTAACTCTGTGAGATGAATTCACAGAACACAGAGAAGTTTCTCAGAAAGGTTCTTTCCAGTTTTGAACGGAAGATATTTCCTTTTTCCCCATAGCCCTCTATGGGCTTCCAAATATCCCTTTGCCAATTCCACAAGAACAGACTTAGCGAAAGGCTTCTTGAAGGGAAAGATGTAACTCTGTGAGATGAATTCACAGAACACAGAGCAGTTTCTCAGAAAGCTTCTTTCCAGTTTTGAACGGAAGATATTTCCTTTTTCCCCATAGCCCTCTACGGGCTTCCAAATATCCCTTTGCCAATTCCACAAGAACAGCCTTAGCGAAAGGCTTCTTGAAGGGAAAGATGTAACTCTGTGAGATGAATTCACAGAACACAGAGAAGTTTCTCAGAAAGCTTCTTTCCAGTTTTGAACGGAAGATATTTCCTTTTTCCCCATAGCCCTCTATGGGCTTCCAAATATCCCTTTGCCAATTCCACAAGAACAGCCTTAGGGAAAGGCTGCTTGAAGGGAAAGATGTAACTCTGTGAGATGAATTCACAGAACACAGAGCAGTTTCTCAGAAAGCTTCTTTCCAGTTTTGAACGGAAGATATTTCCTTTTTCAACATAGCCCTCTATGGGCTTCCAAATATCCCTTTGCCAATTCCACAAGAACAGCCTTAGCGAAAGGCTTCTTGAAGGGAAAGATGTAACTCTGTGAGATGAATTCTCAGAACACAGAGAAGTTTCTCAGAAAGCTTCTTTCCAGTTTTGAACGGAAGATATTTCCTTTTTCACTGTAGCCCTCTACGGGCTTCGAAATATCCCTTTGCCAATTCCACAAGAACAGCCTTCGCGAAAGTCTGCTTGAAGGGAAAGATGTAACTCTGTGAGATGAATTCTAAGAAGACAGAGAAGTTTCTCAGAAAGCTTCTTTCCAGTTTTGAACGGAAGATATTTCCTTTTTCCCCATAGCCCTCTATGGCCTTCCAAATATCCCTTTGCCAATTCCACAAGAACAGCCTTAGCGGAAGGCTGCTTGAAGGGAAAGATGTAACTCTGTGAGATGAATTACCAGAACACAGAGCAGTTTCTCAGAAAGCTTCTTTCCAGTTTTGAACGGAAGATATTTCCTTTTTCACCATAGCCCTCTACGGGCTTCCAAATATCCTTTGCCAATTCACAAGGACGGCCTTAGCGAAAGGCTTCTTGAAGGGAAAGATGTAACTCTGTGAGATGCATTCACAGAACACAGAGCAGTTTCTCAGAAAGCTTCTTTCCAGTTTTGAACGGAAGATATTTCCTTTTTCCCCATAGCCCACTATGGGCTTCCAAATATCCCGTTGCCAATTCCACAAGAACAGCCTTAGCGAAAGGCTTCTTGAAGGGAAAGATGTAACTCTGTGAGATGAATTCACAGAACACAGAGCAGTTTCTCAGAAAGCTTCTTTCCAGTTTTGAACGGAAGATATTTCCTTTTTCCCCATAGCCCTTTATGGGCTTCCAAATATCCCTTTGCCAATTCCACAAGAACAGCCTTAGCGAAAGGCTGCTTGAAGGGAAAGATGTAACTCTGTGAGATGAATTCACAGAACACAGAGCAGTTTCTCAGAAAGCTTCTTTCCAGTTTTGAACGGAAGATATTTCCTTTTTCACTGTAGCCCTCTATGGGCTTCCAAATATCCCTTTGCCAATTCCACAAGAACAGCCTTAGCGAAAGGCTTCTTGAAGGGAAAGATGTAACTCAGTGAGATGAATTCACAGAACACAGAGAAGTTTCTCAGAAAGCTTCTTTCCAGTTTTGAACGGAAGATATTTCCTTTTTCCCCATAGCCCTCTATGGGCTTCAAAATATCCCTTTGCCAATTCCACAAGAACAGCCTTAGCGAAAGGCTGCTTGAAGGGAAAGATGTAACTCTGTGAGATGCATTCACAGAACACAGAGCAGTTTCTCAGAAAGCTTCTTTCCAGTTTTGAACGGAAGATATTTCCTTTTTCCCCATAGCCCACTATGGGCTTCCAAATATCCCGTTGCCAATTCCACAAGAACAGCCTTAGCGAAAGGCTTCTTGAAGGGAAAGATGTAACTCTGTGAGATGAATTCACAGAACACAGAGCAGTTTCTCAGAAAGCTTCTTTCCAGTTTTGAACGGAAGATATTTCCTTTTTCACCATAGCACTCTACGGGCTTCCAAATATCCCTTTGCCAATTCCACAAGAACAGGCTTAGCGAAAGGCTGCTTGAAGGGAAAGATGTAATTCTGTGAGATGAATTCACAGAACACAGAGCAGTTTCTCAGAAAGCTTCTTTCCAGTTTTGAACGGAAGATATTTCCTTTTTCACCATAGCCCTCTATGGGCTTCCAAATATCCCTTTGCCAATTCCACAAGAACAGCCTTAGCGAAAGGCTGCTTGAAGGGAAAGATGTAACTCTGTGAGATGAATTCACAGAACACAGAGCAGTTTCTCAGAAAGCTTCTTTCCAGTTTTGAACGGAAGATATTTCCTTTTTCACTGTAGCCCTCTATGGGCTTCCAAATATCCCTTTGCCAATTCCACAAGAACAGTCTTAGCGAAAGGCTTCTTGAAGGGAAAGATGTAACTCTGTGAGATGAATTCACAGAACACAGAGAAGTTTCTCAGAAAGGTTCTTTCCAGTTTTGAACGGAAGATATTTCCTTTTTCCCCATAGCCCTCTATGGGCTTCCAAATATCCCTTTGCCAATTCCACAAGAACAGCCTTAGCGAAAGGCTTCTTGAAGGGAAAGATGTAACTCTGTGAGATGAATTCACAGAACACAGAGCAGTTTCTCAGAAAGCTTCTTTCCAGTTTTGAACGGAAGATATTTCCTTTTTCCCCATAGCCCTCTACGGGCTTCCAAATATCCCTTTGCCAATTCCACAAGAACAGCCTTAGCGAAAGGCTTCTTGAAGGGAAAGATGTAACTCTGTGAGATGAATTCACAGAACACAGAGAAGTTTCTCAGAAAGCTTCTTTCCAGTTTTGAACGGAAGATATTTCCTTTTTCCCCATAGCCCTCTATGGGCTTCAAAATATCCCTTTGCCAATTCCACAAGAACAGCCTTAGCGAAAGGCTTCTTGAAGGGAAAGATGTAACTCTGTGAGATGCATTCACAGAACACAGAGCAGTTTCTCAGAAAGCTTCTTTCCAGTTTTGAACGGAAGATATTTCCTTTTTCCCCATAGCCCACTATGGGCTTCCAAATATCCCGTTGCCAATTCCACAAGAACAGCCTTAGCGAAAGGCTTCTTGAAGGGAAAGATGTAACTCTGTGAGATGAATTCACAGAACACAGAGCAGTTTCTCAGAAAGCTTCTTTCCAGTTTTGAACGGAAGATATTTCCTTTTTCACCATAGCACTCTACGGGCTTCCAAATATCCCTTTGCCAATTCCACAAGAACAGGCTTAGCGAAAGGCTGCTTGAAGGGAAAGATGTAATTCTGTGAGATGAATTCACAGAACACAGAGCAGTTTCTCAGAAAGCTTCTTTCCAGTTTTGAACGGAAGATATTTCCTTTTTCACCATAGCCCTCTATGGGCTTCCAAATATCCCTTTGCCAATTCCACAAGAACAGCCTTAGCGAAAGGCTGCTTGAAGGGAAAGATGTAACTCTGTGAGATGAATTCACAGAACACAGAGCAGTTTCTCAGAAAGCTTCTTTCCAGTTTTGAACGGAAGATATTTCCTTTTTCACTGTAGCCCTCTATGGGCTTCCAAATATCCCTTTGCCAATTCCACAAGAACAGTCTTAGCGAAAGGCTTCTTGAAGGGAAAGATGTAACTCTGTGAGATGAATTCACAGAACACAGAGAAGTTTCTCAGAAAGGTTCTTTCCAGTTTTGAACGGAAGATATTTCCTTTTTCCCCATAGCCCTCTATGGGCTTCCAAATATCCCTTTGCCAATTCCACAAGAACAGCCTTAGCGAAAGGCTTCTTGAAGGGAAAGATGTAACTCTGTGAGATGAATTCACAGAACACAGAGCAGTTTCTCAGAAAGCTTCTTTCCAGTTTTGAACGGAAGATATTTCCTTTTTCCCCATAGCCCTCTACGGGCTTCCAAATATCCCTTTGCCAATTCCACAAGAACAGCCTTAGCGAAAGGCTTCTTGAAGGGAAAGATGTAACTCTGTGAGATGAATTCACAGAACACAGAGAAGTTTCTCAGAAAGCTTCTTTCCAGTTTTGAACGGAAGATATTTCCTTTTTCCCCATAGCCCTCTATGGGCTTCCAAATATCCCTTTGCCAATTCCACAAGAACAGCCTTAGGGAAAGGCTGCTTGAAGGGAAAGATGTAACTCTGTGAGATGAATTCACAGAACACAGAGCAGTTTCTCAGAAAGCTTCTTTCCAGTTTTGAACGGAAGATATTTCCTTTTTCAACATAGCCCTCTATGGGCTTCCAAATATCCCTTTGCCAATTCCACAAGAACAGCCTTAGCGAAAGGCTTCTTGAAGGGAAAGATGTAACTCTGTGAGATGAATTCTCAGAACACAGAGAAGTTTCTCAGAAAGCTTCTTTCCAGTTTTGAACGGAAGATATTTCCTTTTTCACTGTAGCCCTCTACGGGCTTCGAAATATCCCTTTGCCAATTCCACAAGAACAGCCTTCGCGAAAGTCTGCTTGAAGGGAAAGATGTAACTCTGTGAGATGAATTCTAAGAAGACAGAGAAGTTTCTCAGAAAGCTTCTTTCCAGTTTTGAACGGAAGATATTTCCTTTTTCCCCATAGCCCTCTATGGCCTTCCAAATATCCCTTTGCCAATTCCACAAGAACAGCCTTAGCGGAAGGCTGCTTGAAGGGAAAGATGTAACTCTGTGAGATGAATTACCAGAACACAGAGCAGTTTCTCAGAAAGCTTCTTTCCAGTTTTGAACGGAAGATATTTCCTTTTTCACCATAGCCCTCTACGGGCTTCCAAATATCCTTTGCCAATTCACAAGGACGGCCTTAGCGAAAGGCTTCTTGAAGGGAAAGATGTAACTCTGTGAGATGCATTCACAGAACACAGAGCAGTTTCTCAGAAAGCTTCTTTCCAGTTTTGAACGGAAGATATTTCCTTTTTCCCCATAGCCCACTATGGGCTTCCAAATATCCCGTTGCCAATTCCACAAGAACAGCCTTAGCGAAAGGCTTCTTGAAGGGAAAGATGTAACTCTGTGAGATGAATTCACAGAACACAGAGCAGTTTCTCAGAAAGCTTCTTTCCAGTTTTGAACGGAAGATATTTCCTTTTTCCCCATAGCCCTTTATGGGCTTCCAAATATCCCTTTGCCAATTCCACAAGAACAGCCTTAGCGAAAGGCTGCTTGAAGGGAAAGATGTAACTCTGTGAGATGAATTCACAGAACACAGAGCAGTTTCTCAGAAAGCTTCTTTCCAGTTTTGAACGGAAGATATTTCCTTTTTCACTGTAGCCCTCTATGGGCTTCCAAATATCCCTTTGCCAATTCCACAAGAACAGCCTTAGCGAAAGGCTTCTTGAAGGGAAAGATGTAACTCAGTGAGATGAATTCACAGAACACAGAGAAGTTTCTCAGAAAGCTTCTTTCCAGTTTTGAACGGAAGATATTTCCTTTTTCCCCATAGCCCTCTATGGGCTTCAAAATATCCCTTTGCCAATTCCACAAGAACAGCCTTAGCGAAAGGCTGCTTGAAGGGAAAGATGTAACTCTGTGAGATGAATTCACAGAACACAGAGAAGTTTCTCAGAAAGCTTCTTTCCAGTTTTGAACGGAAGATATTTCCTTTTTCACCATAGCCCTCTACGGGCTTCCAAATATCCCTTTGCCAATTCCACAAGAACAGGCTTAGCGAAAGGCTGCTTGAAGGGAAACATGTAACTCTGTGAGATGAATTCACAGAACACAGAGCAGTTTCTCAGAAAGCTTCTTTCCAGTTTTGAACGGAAGATATTTCCTTTTTCACTGTAGCCCTCTATGGGCTTCCAAATATCCCTTTGCCAATTCCACAAGAACAGCCTTAGCGAAAGGCTTCTTGAAGGGAAAGATGTAACTCTGTGAGATGAATTCACAGAACACAGAGAAGTTTCTCAGAAAGCTTCTTTCCAGTTTTGAACGGAAGATATTTCCTTTTTCCCCACAGCCCTCTATGGGCTTCCAAATATCCCTTTGCCAATTCCACAAGAACAGCCTTAGCGAAAGGCTGCTTGAAGGGAAAGATGTAACTCTGTGAGATGAATTCACAGAACACAGAGCAGTTTCTCAGAAAGCTTCTTTCCAGTTTTGAACGGAAGATATTTCCTTTTTCACTATAGCACTCTACGGGCTTCCAAATATCCCTTTGCCATTTACACAAGAACAGCCTTAGCGAAAGGCTGCTTGAAGGGAAAGATGTAACTCTGTGAGATGAATTCACAGAACACAGAGCAGTTTCTAGAAATCTTCTTTCCAGTTTTGAACGGAAGATATTTCCTTTTTCACTGTAGCCCTCTATGGGCCTCCAAATATCCCTTTGCCAATTCCACAAGAACAGCCTTAGCGAAAGGCTTCTTGAAGGGAAAGATGTAACTCTGTGAGATGAATTCACAGAACACAGAGAAGTTTCTCAGAAAGCTTCTTTCCAGTTTTGAACGGAAGATATTTCCTTTTTCACCATAGCCCTCTATGGGCTTCCAAATATCCCTTTGCCAATTCCACAAGAACAGCCTTAGCGAAAGGCTGCTTGAAGGGAAAGATGTAACTCTGTGAGATGAATTCACAGAACACAGAGCAGTTTTTCAGAAAGCTTCTTTCCAGTTTTGAACGGAAGATATTTCCTTTTTCACCATAGCCCTCTATGGGCTTCCAAATATCCCTTTGCCAATTCCACAAGAACAGCCTTAGCGAAAGGCTGCTTGAAGGGAAAGATGTAACTCTGTGAGATGAATTCACAGAACCCAGAGCAGTTTCTCAGAAATCTTCTTTCCACTTCTGAACGGAAGATATTTCCTTTTTCACCGTAGCCCTCTATGGGCTTCCAAATATCCCTTTGCCAATTCCACAAGAACAGCCTTAGCGAAAGGCTTCTTGAAGGGGAAGATGTAACTCTGTGACATGAATTCACAGAACACAGAGCAGTTTCTCAGAAAGCTTCTTTCCAGTTTTGAACGGAAGATATTTCCTTTTTCACTGTAGCCCTCTATGGGCTTCCAAATATCCCTTTGCCAATTCCACAAGAACAGCCTTAGCGAAAGGCTTCTTGAAGGGAAAGATGTAACTCTGTGAGATGAATTCACAGAACACAGAGAAGTTTCTCAGAAAGCTTCTTTCCAGTTTTGAACGGAAGATATTTCCTTTTTCCCCATAGCCCTCTATGGGCTTCCAAATATCCCTTTGCCAATTCCACAAGAACAGCCTTAGCGAAAGGCTGCTTGAAGGGAAAGATGTAACTCTGTGAGATGAATTCACAGAACACAGAGCAGTTTCTCAGAAAGCTTCTTTCCAGTTTTGAACGGAAGATATTTCCTTTTACCTCATAGCCCTCTACGGGCTTCCAAATATCCCTTTGCCAATTCCACAAGAACAGCCTTAGCGAAAGGCTGCTTGAAGGGAAAGATGTAACTCTGTGAGATGAATTCACAGAACACAGAGCAGTTTCTCAGAAATCTTCTTTCCAGTTTTGAACGGAAGATATTTCCTTTTTCCCCATAGCCCTCTATGGGCTTCCAAATATCCCTTTGCCAATTCCACAGGAACAGCCTTAGCGAAAGGCTTCTTGAAGGGAAAGATGTAACTCTGTGAAATGAAATCACAGAACTGAGAGCAGTTTCTCAGAAAGCTTCTTTCCAGTTTTGAACGGAAGATATTTCCTTTTTCACTGTAGCCCTCTATGGGCTTCCAAATATCCCTTTGCCAATTCCACAAGAACAGCCTTAGCGAAAGGCTTCTTGAAGGGAAAGATGTAACTCTGTGACATGAATTCACAGAACACAGAGAAGTTTCTCAGAAAGCTTCTTTCCAATTTTGAACGGAAGATATTTCCTTTTTCCCCATAGCCCTCTATGGGCTTCCAAATATCCCTTTGCCAATTCCACAAGAACAGCCTTAGCGAAAGGCTGCTTGAAGGGAAAGATGTAACTCTGTGAGATGAATACACAGAACACAGAGCAGTTTCTCAGAAAGCTTCTTCCCAGTTTTGAACGGAAGATACTTCCTTTTTCACCATAGCCCTCTACGGGCTTCCAAATATCCCTTTGCCATTTCCACAAGAACAGCCTTAGCGAAAGGCTGCTTGAAGCGAAAGATGTATCTCTGTGAGATGAATTCACAGACACAGAGCAGTTTCTCAGAAAGCTTCTTTCCAGTTTTGAACGGAAGATATTTCCTTTTGCCCCATAGCCCTCTATGGGCTTCCAAATATCCCTTTGCCAATTCCACAAAAACAGCCTTAGCGAAAGGCTGCTTGAAGGGAAACATGTAACTCTGGAAGATGAATTCACAGAACACAGGGCAGTTTCTCAGAAAGCTTCTTTCCAGTTTTGAACGGAAGATATTTCCTTTTTCCCCATAGCCCTCTATGGGCTTCCAAATATCCCGTTGCCAATTCCACAAGAACAGCCTTAGCGAAAGGCTGCTTGAAGGGAAAGATGTAACTCTGTGAGATGAATTCACAGAACACAGAGCAGTTTCTCAGAAAGCTTCTTTCCAGTTTTGAACGGAAGATATTTCCTTTTTCACCATAGCCCTCTATGGGCTTCCAAATATCCCTTTGCCAATTCCACAAGAACAGCCTTAGCGAAAGGCTGCTTGAAGGGAAAGATGTAACTCTGTGAGATGAATTCACAGAACACAGAGAAGTTTCTCAGAAAGCTTCTTTCCAGTTTTGAACGGAAGATATTTCCTTTTTCCCCATAGCCCTCTATGGGCTTCAAAATATCCCTTTGCCAATTCCACAAGAACAGCCTTAGCGAAAGGCTGCTTGAAGGGAAAGATGTAACTCTGTGAGATGAATTCACAGAACACAGAGCAGTTTCTCAGAAAGCTTCTTTCCAGTTTTGAACGGAAGATATTTCCTTTTTCACCATAGCCCTCTACGGGCTTCCAAATATCCCTTTGCCAATTCCACAAGAACAGGCTTAGCGAAAGGCTGCTTGAAGGGAAAGATGTAACTCTGTGAGATGAATTCACAGAACACAGAGCAGTTTCTCAGAAAGGTTCTTTCCAGTTTTGAGCGGAAGATATTTCCTTTTTCACCATAGCCCACTATGGGCTTCCAAATATCCCTTTGCCAATTCCACAAGAACAGCCTTAGCGAAAGGCTGCTTGAAGGGAAAGATGTAACTCTGTGAGATGAATTCACAGAACACAGAGCAGTTTCTCAGAAAGCTTCTTTCCAGTTTTGAACGGAAGATATTTCCTTTTTCACCATAGCCCTCTATGGGCTTCCAAATATCCCTTTGCCAATTCCACAAGAACAGCCTTAGCGAAAGGCTGCTTGAAGGGAAAGATGTAACTCTGTGAGATGAATTCACAGAACACAGAGCAGTTTCTCAGAAAGCTTCTTTCCAGTGTTGAACGGAAGATATTTCCTTTTTCACCATAGCCCTCTATGGGCTTCCAAATATCCCTTTGCCAATTCCACAAGAACAGCCTTAGCGAAAGGCTTCTTGAAGGGAAAGAAGTAACTCTGTGAGATGAATTCACAGAACACAGAGCAGTTTCTCAGAAAGCTTCTTTCCAGTTTTGAACGGAAGATATTTCCTTTTTCCCCATAGCCCACTATGGGCTTCCAAATATCCCGTTGCCAATTCCACAAAAACAGCCTTAGCGAAAGGCTTCTTGAAGGGAAAGATGTAACTCTGTGAGATGAATTCACAGAACACAGAGCAGTTTCTCAGAAAGCTTCTTTCCAATTTTGAACGGAAGATATTTCCTTTTTCCCCATAGCCCTCTATGGGCTTCCAAATATCCCGTTGCCAATTCCACAAGAACAGCCTTAGCGAAAGGCTGCTTGAAGGGAAAGATGTAACTCTGTGAGATGAATTCACAGAACACAGAGCAGTTTCTCAGAAAGCTTCTTTCCAGTTTTGAACGGAAGATATTTCCTTTTACCTCATAGCCCTCTAGGGGCTTCCAAATATCCCGTTGCCAATTCCACAAGAACAGCCTTAGCGAAAGGCTGCTTGAAGGGAAAGATGTAACTCTGTGAGATGAATTCACAGAACACAGAGCAGTTTCTCAGAAAGCTTCTTTCCAGTTTTGAACGGAAGATATTTCCTTTTTCACTGTAGCCCTCTATGGGCTTCCAAATATCCCTTTGCCAATTCCACAAGAACAGCCTTAGCGAAAGGCTTCTTGAAGGGAAAGATGTAACTCTGTGAGATGAATTCACAGAAGACAGAGAAGTTTCTCAGAAAGCTTCTTTCCAGTTTTGAACGGAAGATATTTCCTTTTTCCCCATAGCCCTCTATGGCCTTCCAAATATCCCTTTGCCAATTCCACAAGAACAGCCTTAGCGAAAGGCTGCTTGAAGGGAAAGATGTAACTCTGTGAGATGAATTCACAGAACACAGAACAGTTTCTCAGAAAGCTTCTTTCCAGTTTTGAACGGAAGATATTTCCTTTTTCACCATAGCCCTCTATGGGCTTCCAAATATCCCTTTGTCAATTCCACAAGAACAGCCTTAGCGAAAGGCTGCTTGAAGGGAAAGATGTAACTCTGTGAGATGAATTCACAGAACACAGAGCAGTTTCTCAGAAATCTTCTTTCCAGTTTTGAACGGAAGTTATTTCCTTTTTCACCATAGCCCTCTATGGGCTTCCAAATATCCCTTTGCCAGTTCCACAAGAACAGCCTTAGCGAAAGGCTGCTTGAAGGGAAAGATGTAACTCTGTGAGATGAATTCACAGAACACAGAGCAGTTTCTCAGAAAGCTTCTTTCCAGTTTTGAGCGGAAGATATTTCCTTTTTCCCCATAGCCCTCTATGGGCTTCCAAATATCCCTTTGCCAATTCCACAAGAACAGCCTTAGCGAAAGGCTGCTTGAAGGGAAAGATGTAACTCTGTGAGATGAATTCACAGAACACAGAGCAGTTTCTCAGAAAGCTTCTTTCCAGTTTTGAACGGAAGATATTTCCTTTTTCCCCAAAGCCCTCTATGGGCTTCCAAATATCCCTTTGCCAATTCCACAAGAACAGCCTTAGCGAAAGGCTGCTTGAAGGGAAAGATGTAACTCTGTGAGATGAATTCACAGAACAGAGAGAAGTTTCTCAGAAAGCTTCTTTCCAGTTTTGAGCGGAAGATATTTCCTTTTTCACCATATCCCTCTATGGGCTTCCAAATATCCCTTTGCCAATTCCACAAGAACAGCCTTAGCGAAAGGCTTCTTGAAGGGAAAGATGTAACTCTGTGAGATGAATTCACAGAACACAGAGCAGTTTCTCAGAAAGCTTCTTTCCAGTTTTGAACGGAAGATATTTCCTTTTTCCCCATAGCCCTCTAAGGGCTTCCAAATATCCCTTTGACAATTCCACAAGAACAGCCTTAGCGAAAGGCTGCTTGAAGGGAAAGATGTAACTCAGTGAGATGAATTCACAGAACACAGAGCAGTTTCTCAGAAAGCTTCTTTCCAGTTTTGAACGGAAGATATTTCCTTTTTCACCATAGCCCTCTATGGGCTTCCAAATATCCCTTTGCCAATTCCACAAGAACAGCCTTAGCGAAAGGCTTCTTGAACGGAAAGATGTAACTCTGTGAGATGAATTCACAGAACACAGAGCCGTTTGTCAGAAAGTTTCTTTCCAGTTTTGAACGCAAGATATTTCCTTTTTCACTGTAGCCCTCTATGGGCTTCCAAATATCCCTTTGCCAATTCCACAAGAACAGCCTTAGCGAAAGGCTGCTTGAAGGGAAAGATGTAACTCTGTGAGATGAATACACAGAACACAGAGCAGTTTCTCAGAAAGCTTCTTTCCAGTTTTGAACGGAAGATATTTCCTTTTTCACCATAGCCCTCTATGGGCTTCCAAATATCCCTTTGCCAATTCCACAAGAACAGCCTTAGCGAAAGGCTGATTGAAGGGAATGATGTAGCTCTGTGAGATGAATTCACAGAACACAGAGCAGTTTCTCAGAAAGCTTCTTTCCAGTTTTGAACGGAAGATATTTCCTTTTTCACCATAGCCCTCTATGGGCTTCCAAATATCCCTTTGCCAATTCCACAAGAACAGCCTTAGCGAAAGGCTGCTTGAAGGGAAAGATGTAACTCTGTGAGATGAATTCACAGAACACAGAGCAGTTTCTCAGAAATCTTCTTTCCAAGTTTGAACGGAAGATATTTACTTTTTCATCATAGCCCTCTATGGACTTCCAAATATCCGTTTGCCAATTCCACAAGAACAGCCTTAGCGAAAGGCTTCTTGAAGGGAAAGATGTAACTCTGTGAAATGAAATCACAGAACACAGAGCAGTTTCTCAGAAAGCTTCTTTCCGGTTTTGAACGGAAGATATTTCCTTTTTCACTGTAGCCCTCTATGGGCTTCCAAATATCCCTTTGCCAATTCCACAAGAACAGCCTTAGCGAAAGGCTTCTTGAAGGGAAAGATGTAACTCTGTGAGATGAATTCACAGAACACAGAGAAGTTTCTCAGAAAGCTTCTTTCCAGTTTTGAACGGAAGATATTTCCTTTTTCCCCATAGCCCTCTATGGGCTTCCAAATATCCCTTTGCCAATTCCACAAGAACAGCCTTAGCGAAAGGCTGCTTGAAGGGAAAGATGTAACTCTGTGAGATGAATACACAGAACACAGAGCAGTTTCTCAGAAAGCTTCTTTCCAGTTTTGAACGGAAGATATTTCCTTTTTCACCATAGCCCTCTACGGGCTTCCAAATATCCCTTTGCCAATTCCACAAGAACAGCCTTAGCGAAAGGCTGCTTGAAGGGAAAGATGTATCTCTGTGAGATGAATTCACAGAACACAGAGCAGTTTCTCAGAAAGCTTCTTTCCAGTTTTGAACGGAAGATATTTCCTTTTTCCCCATAGCCCTCTATGGGCTTCCAAATATCCCTTTGCCAATTCCACAAGAACAGCCTTAGCGAAAGGCTGCTTGAAGGGAAACATGTAACTCTGGAAGATGAATTCACAGAACACAGAGCAGTTTCTCAGAGAGCTTCTTTCCAGTTTTGAACGGAAGATATTTCCTTTTTCCCCATAGCCCTCTATGGGCTTCCAAATATCCCTGTGCCAATTCCACAAGAACAGCCTTAGCGAAAGGCTTCTTGAAGGGAAAGATGTAACTCTCTGAGATGAATTCACAGAACACAGAGCAGTTTCTCAGAAAGCTTCTTTCCAGTTTGGAAAGGAAGATATTTCCTTTTTCACTGTAGCCCTCTATGGGCTTCCAAATATCCCTTTGCCAATTCCACGAGAACAGCCTTAGCGAAAGGCTTCTTGAAGGGAAAGATGTAACTCTGTGAGATGAATTCACAGAACACAGAGCAGTTTCTCAGAAAGCTTCTTTCCAGTTTTGAACGCAAGATATTTCCTTTGTCACTGTAGCCCTCTGTGGGCTTCCAAATATCCCTTTGCCAATTCCACAAGAAGAGCTTTAGCGAAAGGCTTCTTGAAGGGAAAGATGTAACTCTGTGAGAAGAATTCACAGAACACAGAGCAGTTTCTCAGAAATCTTCTTTCCAGTTTTGAACGGAAGATATTTCCTTTTTCACCATAGCCCTCTATGGGCTTCCAAATATCCCTTTGCCAATTCCACAAGAACAGCCTTAGCAAAAGGCTTCTTGAAGGGAAAGATGTAACTCTGTGAGATGAATTCACAGAACAGCGAGCAGTTTCTCAGAAAGCTTCTTTCCAGTTTTGAACAGAAGATATTTCCTTTTTCACTGTAGCCCTCTAAGGGCTTCCAAACATCCGTTTGCCAATTCCACAAGAACAGCCTTAGGGAAAGGCTTCTTGAAGGGAAAGATGTAACTCTGTGAGATGAATTCACAGAACACAGAGAAGTTTCTCAGAAAGCTTCTTTCCAGTTTTGAACGGAAGATATTTCCTTTTTTCCCATAGCCCTCTACGGGCTTCCAAATATCCCTTTGCCAATTCCACAAGAACAGCCTTAGCGAAAGGCTGCTTGAAGGGAAAGATGTAACTCTGTGAGATGAATTCACAGAACACAGAGCAGTTTCTCAGAAAGCTTCTTTCCAGTTTTGAACGGAAGATATTTCCTTTTTCACTGTAGCCCTCTATGGGCTTCCAAATATCCCTTTGCCAATTCCACAAGAACAGCCTTAGCGAAAGGCTTCTTGAAGGGAAAGATGTAACTCTGTGAGATGAATTCACAGAACACAGAGCAGTTTCTCAGAAAGCTTCTTTCCAGTTTTGAACGGAAGATATTTCCTTTTTCACCATAGCCCTCTACGGGCTTCCAAATATCCCTTTGCCAATTCCACAAGAACAGCCTTAGCGAAAGGCTGCTTGAAGGGAAAGATGTAACTCTGTGAGATGAATTCACAGAACACAGACCAGTTTCTCAGAAAGCTTCTTTCCAGTTTTGAACGGAAGATATTTCCTTTTTCCCCATAGCCCTCTATTGGCTTCCAAATATCCCGTTGCCAATTCCACAAGAACAGCCTTAGCGGAAGGCTGCTTGAAGGGAAACATGTAACTCTGTGAGATGAATTCACAGAACACAGAGCAGTTTCTCAGAAAGCTTCTTTCCAGTTTTGAACGGAAGATATTTCCTTTTTCAACATAGCCCACTATGGGATTCCAAATATCCCGTTGCCAATTCCACAAGAACAGCCTTAGCGAAAGGCTTCTTGAAGGGAAAGATGTAACTCTGTGAGATGAATTCACAGAACACAGAGCAGTTTCTCAGAAAGCTTCTTTCCAGTTTTGAACGGAAGATATTTCCTTTTTCCCCATAGCCCTCTATGGGCTTCCAAATATCCCGTTGCCAATTCCACAAGAACAGCCTTAGCGAAAGGATGCTTGAAGGGAAAGATGTAACTCTGTGAGATGAATTCACAGAACACAGAGCAGTTTCTCAGAAAGCTTCTTTCCAGTTTTGAACGGAAGATATTTCCTTTTTCACCATAGCCCTCTATGGGTTTCCAAATATCCCTTTGCCAATTCCACAAGAACATCCTTAGCGAAAGGCTGCTTGAAGGTAAAGATGAAACTCTGTGAGATGAATTCACAGAACACAGAGCAGTTTCTCAGAAAGCTTCTTTCCTGTTTTGAACGGAAGATATTTCCTTTTTCACCATAGCCCTCTATGGGCTTCCAAATATCCTTTTGCCAATTCCACAAGAACAGCCTTAGCGAAAGGCTGCTTGAAGGGAAAGATGTAACTCTGTGAGATGAATTCACAGAACACAGAGCAGTTTCTCAGAAAGCTTCTTTCCAGTTTTGAACGGAAGATATTTCCTTATTCACCATAGCCCTCTATGGGCTTCCAAATATCCCTTTGCCAATTCCACAAGAACAGCCTTAGCGAAAGGCTGCTTGAAGGGAAAGATGTAACTCTGTGAGATGAATTCACAGAACACAGAGCAGTTTTTCAGAAAGCTTCTTTCCAGTTTTGAACGGAAGATATTTCCTTTTTCACCATAGCCCTCTATGGGCTTCCAAATATCCCTTTGCCAATTCCACAAGAACAGCCTTAGCGAAAGGCTGCTTGAAGGGAAAGATGAAACTCTGTGAGATGAATTCACAGAACCCAGAGCAGTTTCTCAGAAATCTTCTTTCCAGTTTTGAACGGAAGATATTTCCTTTTTCACCGTAGCCCTCTATGGGCTTCCAAATATCCCTTTGCCAATTCCACAAGAACAGCCTTAGCGAAAGGCTTCTTGAAGGGAAAGATGTAACTCTGTGAAATGAAATCACAGAACACAGAGCAGTTTCTCAGAAAGCTTCTTTCCAGTTTTGAAAGGAAGATATTTCCTTTTTCACTGTAGCCCTCTATGGGCTTCCAAATATCCCTTTGCCAATTCCACAAGAACAGCCTTAGCGAAAGGCTGCTTGAAGGGAAACATGTAACTCTGGAAGATGAATTCACAGAACACAGAGCAGTTTCTCAGAAAGCTTCTTTCCAGTTTTGAACGGAAGATATTTCCTTTTTCCCCATAGCCCTCTATGGGCTTCCAAATATCCCGTTGCCAATTCCACAAGAACAGCCTTAGCGAAAGGCTGCTTGAAGGGAAAGATGTAACTCTGTGAGATGAATTCACAGAACACAGAGAAGTTTCTCAGAAAGCTTCTTTCCAGTTTTGAACGGAAGATATTTCCTTTTTCACCATAGCCCTCTATGGGCTTCCAAATATCCCTTTGCCAATTCCACAAGAACAGCCTTAGCGAAAGGCTGCTGGAAGGGAAAGATGTAACTCTGTGAGATGAATTCACAGAACACAGAGAAGTTTCTCAGAAAGCTTCTTTCCAGTTTTGAACGGAAGATATTTCCTTTTTCCCCATAGCCCTCTATGGGCTTCAAAATATCCCTTTGCCAATTCCACAAGAACAGCCTTAGCGAAAGGCTGCTTGAAGGGAAAGATGTAACTCTGTGAGATGAATTCACAGAACACAGAGCAGTTTCTCAGAAAGCTTCTTTCCAGTTTTAAATGGAAGATATTTCCTTTTTCCCCATAGCCCTCTATGGGCTTCCAAATATCCCTTTGCCAATTCCACAAGAACAGCCTTAGCGAAAGGCTGCTTGAAGGGAAAGATGTAACTCTGTGAGATGAATTCACAGAACACGGAGCAGTTTCTCAGAAAGCTTCTTTCCAGTTTTGAACGGAAGATATTTCCTTTTTCACCATAGCCCTCTACGGGCTTCCAAATATCCCTTTGCCAATTCCACAAGAACAGCCTTAGCGAAAGGCTTCTTGAAGGGAAAGATGTAACTCTGTGACATGAATTCACAGAACACAGAGAAGTTTCTCAGAAAGCTTCTTTCCAGTTTTGAACGGAAGATATTTCCTTTTTCCCCATAGCCCTCTATGGTCTTCCAAATATCCCTTTGCCAATTCCACAAGAACAGCCTTAGCGAAAGGCTGCTTGAAGGGAAAGATGTAACTCTGTGAGATGAATACACAGAACACAGAGCAGTTTCTCAGAAAGCTTCTTCCCAGTTTTGAACGGAAGATACTTCCTTTTTCACCATAGCCCTCTACGGGCTTCCAAATATCCCTTTGCCAATTCCACAAGAACAGCCTTAGCGAAAGGCTGCTTGAAGCGAAAGATGTATCTCTCTGAGATGAATTCAGAGACACAGAGCAGTTTCTCAGAAAGCTTCTTTCCAGTTTTGAACGGAAGATATTTCCTTTTTCCCCATAGCCCTCTATGGGCTTCCAAATATCCCTATGCCAATTCCACAAGAACAGCCTTAGCGAAAGGCTGCTTGAAGGGAAACATGTAACTCTGGAAGATGAATTCACAGAACACAGAGCAGTTTCTCAGAAAGCTTCTTTCCAGTTTTGAACGGAAGATATTTCCTTTTTCCCCGTAGCCCTCTATGGGCTTCCAAATATCCCGTTGCCAATTCCACAAGAACAGCCTTAGCGAAAGGCTGCTTGAAGGGAAAGATGTAACTCTGTGAGATGAATTCACAGAACACAGAGCAGTTTCTCAGAAAGCTTCTTTCCAGTTTTGAACGGAAGATATTTCCTTTTTCACCATAGCCCTCTACGGGCTTCCAAATATCCCTTTGCCAATTCCACAAGAACAGCCTTAGCGAAAGGCTGCTTGAAGGGAAAGATGTAACTCTGTGAGATGAATTCACAGAACACAGAGCAGTTTCTCAGAAAGCTTCTTTCCAGTTTTGAACGGATGATATTTCCTTTTTCACCATAGCCCTCTATGGGCTTCCAAATATCCCTTTGCCAATTCCACAAGAACAGCCTTAGCGAAAGGCTGCTTGAAGGGAAAGATGTAACTCTGTGAGATGAATTCACAGAACACAGAGCAGTTTCTCAGAAAGCTTCTTTCCAGTTTTGAACGGAAGATATTTCCTTTTTCACTGTAGCCCTCTATGGGCTTCCAAATATCCCTTTGCCAATTCCACAAGAACAGTCTTAGCGAAAGGCTTCTTGAAGGGAAAGATGTAACACTGTGAGATGAATTCACAGAACACAGAGAAGTTTCTCAGAAAGGTTCTTTCCAGTTTTGAACGGAAGATATTTCCTTTTTCCCCATAGCCCTCTATGGGCTTCCAAATATCCCTTTGCCAATTCCACAAGAACAGCCTTAGCGAAAGGCTTCTTGAAGGGAAAGATGTAACTCTGTGAGATGAATTCACAGAACACAGAGCAGTTTCTCAGAAAGCTTCTTTCCAGTTTTGAACGGAAGATATTTCCTTTTTCCCCATAGCCCTCTACGGGCTTCCAAATATCCCTTTGCCAATTCCACAAGAACAGCCTTAGCGAAAGGCTGCTTGAAGGGAAAGATGTAACTCTGTGAGATGAATTCACAGAACACAGAGAAGTTTCTCAGAAAGCTTCTTTCCAGTTTTGAACGGAAGATATTTCCTTTTTCCCCATAGCCCTCTATGGGCTTCCAAATATCCCTTTGCCAATTCCACAAGAACAGCCTTAGGGAAAGGCTGCTTGAAGGGAAAGATGTAACTCTGTGAGATGAATTCACAGAACACAGAGCAGTTTCTCAGAAAGCTTCTTTCCAGTTTTGAACGGAAGATATTTCCTTTTTCAACATAGCCCTCTATGGGCTTCCAAATATCCCTTTGCCAATTCCACAAGAACAGCCTTAGCGAAAGGCTTCTTGAAGGGAAAGATGTAACTCTGTGAGATGAATTCTCAAAACACAGAGAAGTTTCTCAGAAAGCTTCTTTCCATTTTTGAACGGAAGATATTTCCTTTTTCACTGTAGCCCTCTACGGGCTTCCAAATATCCCTTTGCCAATTCCACAAGAACAGCCTTCGCGAAAGGCTGCTTGAAGGGAAAGATGTAACTCTGTGAGATGAATTCTAAGAAGACAGAGAAGTTTCTCAGAAAGCTTCTTTCCAGTTTTGAACGGAAGATATTTCCTTTTTCCCCATAGCCCTCTATGGCCTTCCAAATATCCCTTTGCCAATTCCACAAGAACAGCCTTAGCGAAAGGCTGCTTGAAGGGAAAGATGTAACTCTGTGAGATGAATTCACAGAACACAGAGCAGTTTCTCAGAAAGCTTCTTTCCAGTTTTGAACGGAAGATATTTCCTTTTTCACCATAGCCCTCTACGGGCTTCCAAATATCCTTTGCCAATTCACAAGGACGGCCTTAGCGAAAGGCTTCTTGAAGGGAAAGATGTAACTCTGTGAGATGCATTCACAGAACACAGAGCAGTTTCTCAGAAAGCTTCTTTCCAGTTTTGAACGGAAGATATTTCCTTTTTCCCCATAGCCCACTATGGGCTTCCAAATATCCCGTTGCCAATTCCACAAGAACAGCCTTAGCGAAAGGCTTCTTGAAGGGAAAGATGTAACTCTGTGAGATGAATTCACAGAACACAGAGCAGTTTCTCAGAAAGCTTCTTTCCAGTTTTGAACGCAAGATATTTCCTTTTTCCCCATAGCCCTTTATGGGCTTCCAAATATCCCTTTGCCAATTCCACAAGAACAGCCTTAGCGAAAGGCTGCTTGAAGGGAAAGATGTAACTCTGTGAGATGAATTCACAGAACACAGAGCAGTTTCTCAGAAAGCTTCTTTCCAGTTTTGAACGGAAGATATTTCCTTTTTCACTGTAGCCCTCTATGGGCTTCCAAATATCCCTTTGCCAATTCCACAAGAACAGCCTTAGCGAAAGGCTTCTTGAAGGGAAAGATGTAACTCTGTGAGATGAATTCACAGAACACAGAGAAGTTTCTCAGAAAGCTTCTTTCCAGTTTTGAACGGAAGATATTTCCTTTTTCCCCATAGCCCTCTATGGGCTTCAAAATATCCCTTTGCCAATTCCACAAGAACAGCCTTAGCGAAAGGCTGCTTGAAGGGAAAGATGTAACTCTGTGAGATGAATTCACAGAACACAGAGAAGTTTCTCAGAAAGCTTCTTTCCAGTTTTGAACGGAAGATATTTCCTTTTTCACCATAGCCCTCTACGGGCTTCCAAATATCCCTTTGCCAATTCCACAAGAACAGGCTTAGCGAAAGGCTGCTTGAAGGGAAACATGTAGCTCTGTGAGATGAATTCACAGAACACAGAGCAGTTTCTCAGAAAGCTTCTTTCCAGTTTTGAACGGAAGATATTTCCTTTTTCACTGTAGCCCTCTATGGGCTTCCAAATATCCCTTTGCCAATTCCACAAGAACAGCCTTAGCGAAAGGCTTCTTGAAGGGAAAGATGTAAATCTGTGAGATGAATTTACAGAACACAGAGAAGTTTCTCAGAAAGCTTCTTTCCAGTTTTGAACGGAAGATATTTCCTTTTTCCCCATAGCCCTCTATGGGCTTCCAAATATCCCTTTGCCAATTCCACAAGAACAGCCTTAGCGAAAGGCTGCTTGAAGGGAAAGATGTAACACTGTGAGATGAATTCACAGAACACAGAGCAGTTTCTCAGAAAGCTTCTTTCCAGTTTTGAACGGAAGATATTTCCTTTTTCACTATAGCACTCTACGGGCTTCCAAATATCCCTTTGCCATTTACACAAGAACAGCCTTAGCGAAAGGCTGCTTGAAGGGAAAGATGTAACTCTGTGAGATGAATTCACAGAACACAGAGCAGTTTCTCAGAAATCTTCTTTCCAGTTTTGAACGGAAGATATTTCCTTTTTCACTGTAGCCCTCTATGGGCTTCCAAATATCCCTTTGCCAATTCCACAAGAACAGCCTTAGCGAAAGGCTTCTTGAAGGGAAAGATGTAACTCTGTGAAATGAAATCACAGAACACAGAGTAGTTTCTCAGAAAGCTTCTTTCCAGTTTTGAACGGAAGATATTTCCTTTTTCACTGTAGCCCTCTATGTGCTTCCAAATATCCCTTTGCCAATTCCACAAGAACAGCCTTAGCGAAAGGCTTCTTGAAGGGAAAGATGTAACTCTGTGAGATGAATTCACAGAACACAGAGAAGTTTCTCAGAAAGCTTCTTTCCAGTTTTGAACGGAAGATATTTCCTTTTTCCCCATAGCCCTCTATGGGCTTCCAAATATCCCTTTGCCAATTCCACAAGAACAGCCTTAGCGAAAGGCTGCTTGATGGGAAAGATGTAACTCTGTGAGATGAATACACAGAACACAGAGCAGTTTCTCAGAAAGCTTCTTCCCAGTTTTGAACGGAAGATACTTCCTTTTTCACCATAGCCCTCTACGGGCTTCCAAATATCCCTTTGCCAATTCCACAAGAACAGCCTTAGCGAAAGGCTTCTTGAAGGGAAAGATGTAACTCTGTGAGATGAATTCACAGAACACAGAGAAGTTTCTCAGAAAGCTTCTTTCCAGTTTTGAACGGAAGATATTTCCTTTTTCCCCATAGCCCTCTATGGGCTTCAAAATATCCCTTTGCCAATTCCACAAGAACAGCCTTAGCGAAAGGCTTCTTGAAGGGAAAGATGTAACTCTGTGAGATGAATTCACAGAACACAGAGCAGTTTCTCAGAAAGCTTCTTTCCAGTTTTGAACGGAAGTTATTTCCTTTTTCCCCATAGCCTTCTATGGGGTTCCAAATATCCCTTTGCCAATTCCACAAGAACGCCTTAGCGAAAGGCTGCTTGAAGGGAAAGATGTAACTCTGTGAGATGAATTCACAGAACACAGAGCAGTTTCTCAGAAAGCTTCTTTCCAGTTTTGAACGGAAGATATTTCCTTTTTCACCATAGCCCTCTATGGGCTTCCAAATATCCCTTTGCCAATTCCACAAGAACAGCCTTAGCGAAAGGCTGCTTGAAGGGAAAGATGTAACTCTGTGAGATGAATTCACAGAACACAGAGCAGTTTTTCAGAAAGCTTCTTTCCAGTTTTGAACGGAAGATATTTCCTTTTTCACCATAGCCCTCTATGGGCTTCCAAATATCCCTTTGCCAATTCCACAAGAACAGCCTTAGCGGAAGGCTGCTTGAAGGGAAAGATGTAACTCTGTGAGATGAATTCACAGAACCCAGAGCAGTTTCTCAGAAATCTTCTTTCCACTTTTGAACGGAAGATATTTCCTTTTTCACCGTAGCCCTCTATGGGCTTCCAAATATCCCTTTGCCAATTCCACAAGAACAGCCTTAGCGAAAGGCTTCCTGAAGGGAAAGATGTAACTCTGTGAGATGAATTCACAGAACACAGAGCAGTTTCTCAGAAAGCTTCTTTCCAGTTTTGAACGGAAGATATTTCCCTTTTCACTGTAGCCCTCTATGGGCTTCCAAATATCCCTTTGCCAATTCCACAAGAACAGCCTTAGCGAAAGGCTTCTTGAAGGGAAAGATGTAACTCTGTGAGATGAATTCACAGAACACAGAGAAGTTTCTCAGAAAGCTTCTTTCCAGTTTTGAATGGAAGATATTTCCTTTTTCCCCATAGCCCTCTATGGGCTTCCAAATATCCCTTTGCCAATTCCACAAGAACAGCCTTAGCGAAAGGCTGCTTGAAGGGAAAGATGTAACTCTGTGAGATGAATTCACAGAACACGGAGCAGTTTCTCAGAAAGCTTCTTTCCAGTTTTGAATGGAAGATATTTCCTTTTTCACCATAGCCCTCTACGGGCTTCCAAATATCCCTTTGCCAATTCCACAAGAACAGCCTTAGCGAAAGGCTTCTTGAAGGGAAAGATGTAACTCTGTGACATGAATTCACAGAACACAGAGAAGTTTCTCAGAAAGCTTCTTTCCAGTTTTGAACGGAAGATATTTCCTTTTTCCCCATAGCCCTCTATGGTCTTCCAAATATCCCTTTGCCAATTCCACAAGAACAGCCTTAGCGAAAGGCTGCTTGAAGGGAAAGATGTAACTCTGTGAGATGAATACACAGAACACAGAGCAGTTTCTCAGAAAGCTTCTTCCCAGTTTTGAACGGAAGATACTTCCTTTTTCACCATAGCCCTCTACGGGCTTCCAAATATCCCTTTGCCAATTCCACAAGAACAGCCTTAGCGAAAGGCTGCTTGAAGCGAAAGATGTATCTCTCTGAGATGAATTCAGAGACACAGAGCAGTTTCTCAGAAAGCTTCTTTCCAGTTTTGAACGGAAGATATTTCCTTTTTCCCCATAGCCCTCTATGGGCTTCCAAATATCCCTATGCCAATTCCACAAGAACAGCCTTAGCGAAAGGCTGCTTGAAGGGAAACATGTAACTCTGGAAGATGAATTCACAGAACACAGAGCAGTTTCTCAGAAAGCTTCTTTCCAGTTTTGAACGGAAGATATTTCCTTTTTCCCCATAGCCCTCTATGGGCTTCCAAATATCCCGTTGCCAATTCCACAAGAACAGCCTTAGCGAAAGGCTGCTTGAAGGGAAAGATGTAACTCTGTGAGATGAATTCACAGAACACAGAGCAGTTTCTCAGAAAGCTTCTTTCCAGTTTTGAACGGAAGATATTTCCTTTTTCACCATAGCCCTCTATGGGCTTCCAAATATCCCTTTGCCAATTCCACAAGAACAGCCTTAGCGAAAGGCTGCTTGAAGGGAAAGATGTAACTCTGTGAGATGAATTCACAGAACACAGAGCAGTTTCTCAGAAAGCTTCTTTCCAGTTTTGAACGGAAGATATTTCCTTTTTCACTGTAGCCCTCTATGGGCTTCCAAATATCCCTTTGCCAATTCCACAAGAACAGCCTTAGCGAAAGGCTTCTTGAAGGGAAAGATGTAACTCTGTGAGATGAATTCACAGAACACAGAGAAGTTTCTCAGAAAGCTTCTTTCCAGTTTTGAACGGAAGATATTTCCTTTTTCCCCATAGCCCTCTATGGGCTTCAAAATATCCCTTTGCCAATTCCACAAGAACAGCCTTAGCGAAAGGCTTCTTGAAGGGAAAGATGTAACTCTGTGAGATGAATTCACAGAACACAGAGCAGTTTCTCAGAAAGCTTCTTTCCAGTTTTGAACGGAAGATATTTCCTTTTTCCCCATAGCCCTCTACGGGCTTCCAAATATCCCTTTGCCAATTCCACAAGAACAGCCTTAGCGAAAGGCTTCTTGAAGGGAAAGATGTAACTCTGTGAGATGAATTCACAGAACACAGAGAAGTTTCTCAGAAAGCTTCTTTCCAGTTTTGAACGGAAGATATTTCCTTTTTCCCCATAGCCCTCTATGGGCTTCCAAATATCCCTTTGCCAATTCCACAAGAACAGCCTTAGGGAAAGGCTGCTTGAAGGGAAAGATGTAACTCTGTGAGATGAATTCACAGAACACAGAGCAGTTTCTCAGAAAGCTTCTTTCCAGTTTTGAACGGAAGATATTTCCTTTTTCAACATAGCCCTCTATGGGCTTCCAAATATCCCTTTGCCAATTCCACAAGAACAGCCTTAGCGAAAGGCTTCTTGAAGGGAAAGATGTAACTCTGTGAGATGAATTCTCAGAACACAGAGAAGTTTCTCAGAAAGCTTCTTTCCAGTTTTGAACGGAAGATATTTCCTTTTTCACTGTAGCCCTCTACGGGCTTCCAAATATCCCTTTGCCAATTCCACAAGAACAGCCTTCGCGAAAGGCTGCTTGAAGCGAAAGATGTAACTCTGTGAGATGAATTCTAAGAAGACAGAGAAGTTTCTCAGAAAGCTTCTTTCCAGTTTTGAACGGAAGGTATTTCCTTTTTCCCCATAGCCCTCTATGGCCTTCCAAATATCCCTTTGCCAATTCCACAAGAACAGCCTTAGCGGAAGGCTGCTTGAAGGGAAAGATGTAACTCTGTGAGATGAATTCACAGAACACAGAGCAGTTTCTCAGAAAGCTTCTTTCCAGTTTTGAACGGAAGATATTTCCTTTTTCACCATAGCCCTCTACGGGCTTCCAAATATCCTTTGCCAATTCACAAGGACGGCCTTAGCGAAAGGCTTCTTGAAGGGAAAGATGTAACTCTGTGAGATGCATTCACAGAACACAGAGCAGTTTCTCAGAAAGCTTCTTTCCAGTTTTGAACGGAAGATATTTCCTTTTTCCCCATAGCCCACTATGGGCTTCCAAATATCCCGTTGCCAATTCCACAAGAACAGCCTTAGCGAAAGGCTTCTTGAAGGGAAAGATGTAACTCTGTGAGATGAATTCACAGAACACAGAGCAGTTTCTCAGAAAGCTTCTTTCCAGTTTTGAACGGAAGATATTTCCTTTTTCCCCATAGCCCTTTACGGGCTTCCAAATATCCCTTTGCCAATTCCACAAGAACAGCCTTAGCGAAAGGCTGCTTGAAGGGAAAGATGTAACTCTGTGAGATGAATTCACAGAACACAGAGCAGTTTCTCAGAAAGCTTCTTTCCAGTTTTGAACGGAAGATATTTCCTTTTTCACTGTACCCCTCTATGGGCTTCCAAATATCCCTTTGCCAATTCCACAAGAACAGCCTTAGCGAAAGGCTTCTTGAAGGGAAAGATGTAACTCTGTGAGATGAATTCACAGAACACAGAGCAGTTTCTCAGAAAGCTTCTTTCCAGTTTTGAACGGAAGATATTTCCTTTTTCCCCATAGCCCTCTATGGGCTTCCAAATATCCCTTTGCCAATTCCACAAGAACAGCCTTAGCGAAAGGCTGCTTGAAGGGAAAGATGTAACTCTGTGAGATGAATTCACAGAACACAGAGAAGTTTCTCAGAAAGCTTCTTTCCAGTTTTGAACGGAAGATATTTCCTTTTTCACCATAGCCCTCTACGGGCTTCCAAATATCCCTTTGCCAATTCCACAAGAACAGCCTTAGCGAAAGGCTGCTTGATGGGAAAGATGTAACTCTGTGAGATGAATACACAGAACACAGAGCAGTTTCTCAGAAAGCTTCTTCCCAGTTTTGAACGGAAGATACTTCCTTTTTCACCATAGCCCTCTACGGGCTTCCAAATATCCCTTTGCCAATTCCACAAGAACAGCCTTAGCGAAAGGCTGCTTGAAGCGAAAGATGTATCTCTTTGAGATGAATTCACAGACACAGAGCAGTTTCTCAGAAAGCTTCTTTCCAGTTTTGAACGGAAGATATTTCCTTTTTCCCCATAGCCCTCTATGGGCTTCCAAATATCCCTTTGCCAATTCCACAAGAACAGCCTTAGCGAAAGGCTGCTTGAAGGGAAACCTGTAACTCTGGAAGATGAATTCACAGAACACAGAGCAGTTTCTCAGAAAGCTTCTTTCCAGTTTTGAACGGAAGATATTTCCCTTTTCACTGTAGCCCTCTATGGGCTTCCAAATATCCCTTTGCCAATTCCACAAGAACAGCCTTAGCGAAAGGCTTCTTGAAGGGAAAGATGTAACTCTGTGAGATGAATTCACAGAACACAGAGAAGTTTCTCAGAAAGCTTCTTTCCAGTTTTGAATGGAAGATATTTCCTTTTTCCCCATAGCCCTCTATGGGCTTCCAAATATCCCTTTGCCAATTCCACAAGAACAGCCTTAGCGAAAGGCTGCTTGAAGGGAAAGATGTAACTCTGTGAGATGAATTCACAGAACACGGAGCAGTTTCTCAGAAAGCTTCTTTCCAGTTTTGAACGGAAGATATTTCCTTTTTCACTGTAGCCCTCTACGGGCTTCCAAATATCCCTTTGCCAATTCCACAAGAACAGCCTTAGCGAAAGGCTTCTTGAAGGGAAAGATGTAACTCTGTGACATGAATTCACAGAACACAGAGAAGTTTCTCAGAAAGCTTCTTTCCAGTTTTGAACGGAAGATATTTCCTTTTTCCCCATAGCCCTCTATGGTCTTCCAAATATCCCTTTGCCAATTCCACAAGAACAGCCTTAGCGAAAGGCTGCTTGAAGGGAAAGATGTAACTCTGTGAGATGAATACACAGAACACAGAGCAGTTTCTCAGAAAGCTTCTTCCCAGTTTTGAACGGAAGATACTTCCTTTTTCACCATAGCCCTCTACGGGCTTCCAAATATCCCTTTGCCAATTCCACAAGAACAGCCTTAGCGAAAGGCTGCTTGAAGCGAAAGATGTATCTCTCTGAGATGAATTCACAGACACAGAGCAGTTTCTCAGAAAGCTTCTTTCCAGTTTTGAACGGAAGATATTTCCTTTTTCCCCATAGCCCTCTATGGGCTTCCAAATATCCCTATGCCAATTCCACAAGAACAGGCTTAGCGAAAGGCTGCTTGAAGGGAAACATGTAACTCTGGAAGATGAATTCACAGAACACAGAGCAGTTTCTCAGAAAGCTTCTTTCCAGTTTTGAACGGAAGATATTTCCTTTTTCCCCATAGCCCTCTATGGGCTTCCAAATATCCCGTTGCCAATTCCACAAGAACAGCCTTAGCGAAAGGCTGCTTGAAGGGAAAGATGTAACTCTGTGAGATGAATTCACAGAACACAGAGCAGTTTCTCAGAAAGCTTCTTTCCAGTTTTGAACGGAAGATATTTCCTTTTTCACCATAGCCCTCTACGGGCTTCCAAATATCCCTTTGCCAATTCCACAAGAACAGCCTTAGCGAAAGGCTGCTTGAAGGGAAAGATGTAACTCTGTGAGATGAATTCACAGAACACAGAGCAGTTTCTCAGAAAGCTTCTTTCCAGTTTTGAACGGAAGATATTTCCTTTTTCACCATAGCCCTCTATGGGCTTCCAAATATCCCTTTGCCAATTCCACAAGAACAGCCTTAGCGAAAGGCTGCTTGAAGGGAAAGATGTAACTCTGTGAGATGAATTCACAGAACACAGAGCAGTTTCTCAGAAAGCTTCTTTCCAGTTTTGAACGGAAGATATTTCCTTTTTCACCGTAGCCCTCTATGGGCTTCCAAATATCCCTTTGCCAATTCCACAAGAACAGCCTTAGCGAAAGGCTTCTTGAAGGGAAAGATGTAACTCTGTGAGATGAATTCACAGAACACAGAGAAGTTTCTCAGAAAGCTTCTTTCCAGTTTTGAACGGAAGATATTTCCTTTTTCCCCATAGCCCTCTATGGGCTTCAAAATATCCCTTTGCCAATTCCACAAGAACAGCCTTAGCGAAAGGCTTCTTGAAGGGAAAGATGTAACTCTGTGAGATGAATTCACAGAACACAGAGCAGTTTCTCAGAAAGCTTCTTTCCAGTTTTGAACGGAAGATATTTCCTTTTTCCCCATAGCCCTCTACGGGCTTCCAAATATCCCTTTGCCAATTCCACAAGAACAGCCTTAGCGAAAGGCTTCTTGAAGGGAAAGATGTAACTCTGTGAGATGAATTCACAGAACACAGAGAAGTTTCTCAGAAAGCTTCTTTCCAGTTTTGAACGGAAGATATTTCCTTTTTCCCCATAGCCCTCTATGGGCTTCCAAATATCCCTTTGCCAATTCCACAAGAACAGCCTTAGGGAAAGGCTGCTTGAAGGGAAAGATGTAACTCTGTGAGATGAATTCACAGAACACAGAGCAGTTTCTCAGAAAGCTTCTTTCCAGTTTTGAACGGAAGATATTTCCTTTTTCAACATAGCCCTCTATGGGCTTCCAAATATCCCTTTGCCAATTCCACAAGAACAGCCTTAGCGAAAGGCTTCTTGAAGGGAAAGATGTAACTCTGTGAGATGAATTCTCAGAACACAGAGAAGTTTCTCAGAAAGCTTCTTTCCAGTTTTGAACGGAAGATATTTCCTTTTTCACTGTAGCCCTCTACGGGCTTCCAAATATCCCTTTGCCAATTCCACAAGAACAGCCTTCGCGAAAGGCTGCTTGAAGGGAAAGATGTAACTCTGTGAGATGAATTCTAAGAAGACAGAGAAGTTTCTCAGAAAGCTTCTTTCCAGTTTTGAACGGAAGATATTTCCTTTTTCCCCATAGCCCTCTATGGCCTTCCAAATATCCCTTTGCCAATTCCACAAGAACAGCCTTAGCGGAAGGCTGCTTGAAGGGAAAGATGTAACTCTGTGAGATGAATTCACAGAACACAGAGCAGTTTCTCAGAAAGCTTCTTTCCAGTTTTGAACGGAAGATATTTCCTTTTTCACCATAGCCCTCTACGGGCTTCCAAATATCCTTTGCCAATTCACAAGGACGGCCTTAGCGAAAGGCTTCTTGAAGGGAAAGATGTAACTCTGTGAGATGCATTCACAGAACACAGAGCAGTTTCTCAGAAAGCTTCTTTCCAGTTTTGAACGGAAGATATTTCCTTTTTCCCCATAGCCCACTATGGGCTTCGAAATATCCCGTTGCCAATTCCACAAGAACAGCCTTAGCGAAAGGCTTCTTGAAGGGAAAGATGTAACTCTGTGAGATGAATTCACAGAACACAGAGCAGTTTCTCAGAAAGCTTCTTTCCAGTTTTGAACGGAAGATATTTCCTTTTTCCCCATAGCCCTTTATGGGCTTCCAAATATCCCTTTGCCAATTCCACAAGAACAGCCTTAGCGAAAGGCTGCTTGAAGGGAAAGATGTAACTCTGTGAGATGAATTCACAGAACACAGAGCAGTTTCTCAGAAACCTTCTTTCCAGTTTTGAACGGAAGATATTTCCTTTTTCACTGTAGCCCTCTATGGGCTTCCAAATATCCCTTTGCCAATTCCACAAGAACAGCCTTAGCGAAAGGCTTCTTGAAGGGAAAGATGTAACTCTGTGAGATGAATTCACAGAACACAGAGAAGTTTCTCAGAAAGCTTCTTTCCAGTTTTGAACGGAAGATATTTCCTTTTTCCCCATAGCCCTCTATGGGCTTCAAAATATCCCTTTGCCAATTCCACAAGAACAGCCTTAGCGAAAGGCTGCTTGAAGGGAAAGATGTAACTCTGTGAGATGAATTCACAGAACACAGAGAAGTTTCTCAGAAAGCTTCTTTCCAGTTTTGAACGGAAGATATTTCCTCTTTCACCATAGCCCTCTACGGGCTTCCAAATATCCCTTTGCCAATTCCACAAGAACAGCCTTAGCGAAAGACTGCTTGATGGGAAAGATGTAACTCTGTGAGATGAATACACAGAACACAGAGCAGTTTCTCAGAAAGCTTCTTCCCAGTTTTGAACGGAAGATACTTCCTTTTTCACCATAGCCCTCTACGGGCTTCCAAATATCCCTTTGCCAATTCCACAAGAACAGCCTTAGCGAAAGGCTGCTTGAAGCGAAAGATGTATCTCTTTGAGATGAATTCACAGACACAGAGCAGTTTCTCAGAAAGCTTCTTTCCAGTTTTGAACGGAAGATATTTCCTTTTTCCCCATAGCCCTCTATGGGCTTCCAAATATCCCTTTGCCAATTCCACAAGAACAGCCTTAGCGAAAGGCTGCTTGAAGGGAAACCTGTAACTCTGGAAGATGAATTCACAGAACACAGAGCAGTTTCTCAGAAAGCTTCTTTCCAGTCTTGAACGGAAGATATTTCCTTTTTCCCCATAGCCCTCTATGGGCTTCCAAATATCCCGTTGCCAATTCCACAAGAACAGCCTTAGCGAAAGGCTGCTTGAAGGGAAAGATGTAACTCTGTGAGATGAATTCACAGAACACAGAGCAGTTTCTCAGAAAGCTTCTTTCCAGTTTTGAACGGAAGATACTTCCTTTTTCCCCATAGCCTTCTAAGGGGTTCCAAATATCCCTTTGCCAATTCCACAAGAACGCCTTAGCGAAAGGCTGCTTGAAGGGAAAGATGTAACTCTGTGAGATGAATTCACAGAACACAGAGCAGTTTCTCAGAAAGCTTCTTTCCAGTTTTGAACGGAAGATATTTCCTTTTTCACCATAGCCCTCTATGGGCTTCCAAATATCCCTTTGCCAATTCCACAAGAACAGCCTTAGCGAAAGGCTGCTTGAAGGGAAAGATGTAACTCTGTGAGATGAATTCACAGAACACAGAGCAGTTTTTCAGAAAGCTTCTTTCCAGTTTTGAACGGAAGATATTTCCTTTTTCACCATAGCCCTCTATGGGCTTCCAAATATCCCTTTGCCAATTCCACAAGAACAGCCTTAGCGAAAGGCTGCTTGAAGGGAAAGATGTAACTCTGTGAGATGAATTCACAGAACCCAGAGCAGTTTCTCAGAAATCTTCTTTCCACTTTTGAACGGAAGATATTTCCTTTTTCACCGTAGCCCTCTATGGGCTTCCAAATATCCCTTTGCCAATTCCACAAGAACAGCCTTAGCGAAAGGCTTCTTGAAGGGGAAGATGTAACTCTGTGACATGAATTCACAGAACACAGAGCAGTTTCTCAGAAAGCTTCTTTCCAGTTTTGAACGGAAGATATTTCCTTTTTCACTGTAGCCCTCTATGGGCTTCCAAATATCCCTTTGCCAATTCCACAAGAACAGCCTTAGCGAGAGGCTTCTTGAAGGGAAAGATGTAACTCTGTGAGATGAATTCACAGAACACAGAGAAGTTTCTCAGAAAGCTTCTTTCCAGTTTTGAACGGAAGATATTTCCTTTTTCCCCATAGCCCTCTATGGGCTTCCAAATATCCCTTTGCCAATTCCACAAGAACAGCCTTAGCGAAAGGCTGCTTGAAGGGAAAGATGTAACTCTGTGAGATGAATTCACAGAACACAGAGCAGTTTCTCAGAAAGCTTCTTTCCAGTTTTGAACGGAAGATATTTCCTTTTTCACCATAGCTCTCTACGGGCTTCCAAATATCCCTTTGCCAATTCCACAAGAACAGCCTTAGCGAAAGGCTGCTTGAAGGGAAAGATGTAACTCTGTGAGATGAATTCACAGAACACAGAGCAGTTTCTCAGAAATCTTCTTTCCAGTTTTGAACGGAAGATATTTCCTTTTTCCCCATAGCCCTCAATGGGCTTCCAAATATCCCTTTGCCAATTCCACAAGAACAGCCTTAGCGAAAGGCTTCTTGAAGGGAAAGATGTAACTCTGTGAAATGAAATCACAGAACTGAGAGCAGTTTCTCAGAAAGCTTCTTTCCAGTTTTGAACGGAAGATATTTCCTTTTTCACTGTAGCCCTCTATGTGCTTCCAAATATCCCTTTGCCAATTCCACAAGAACAGCCTTAGCGAAAGGCTTCTTGAAGGGAAAGATGTAACTCTGTGACATGAATTCACAGAACACAGAGAAGTTTCTCAGAAAGCTTCTTTCCAGTTTTGAACGGAAGATATTTCCTTTTTCCCCATAGCCCTCTATGGGCTTCCAAATATCCCTTTGCCAATTCCACAAGAACAGCCTTAGCGAAAGGCTGCTTGAAGGGAAAGATGTAACTCTGTGAGATGAATACACAGAACACAGAGCAGTTTCTCAGAAAGCTTCTTCCCAGTTTTGAACGGAAGATACTTCCTTTTTCACCATAGCCCTCTACGGGCTTCCAAATATCCCTTTGCCAATTCCACAAGAACAGCCTTAGCGAAAGGCTGCTTGAAGCGAAAGATGTATCTCTGTGAGATGAATTCACAGACACAGAGCAGTTTCTCAGAAAGCTTCTTTCCAGTTTTGAACGGAAGATATTTCCTTTTGCCCCATAGCCCTCTATGGGCTTCCAAATATCCCTTTGCCAATTCCACAAAAACAGCCTTAGCGAAAGGCTGCTTGAAGGGAAACATGTAACTCTGGAAGATGAATTCACAGAACACAGGGCAGTTTCTCAGAAAGCTTCTTTCCAGTTTTGAACGGAAGATATTTCCTTTTTCCCCATAGCCCTCTATGGGCTTCCAAATATCCCGTTGCCAATTCCACAAGAACAGCCTTAGCGAAAGGCTGTTTGAAGGGAAAGATGTAACTCTGTGAGATGAATTCACAGAACACAGAGCAGTTTCTCAGAAAGCTTCTTTCCAGTTTTGAACGGAAGATATTTCCTTTTTCACCATAGCCCTCTATGGGCTTCCAAATATCCCTTTGCCAATTCCACAAGAACAGCCTTAGCGAAAGGCTTCTTGAAGGGAAAGATGTAACTCTCTGAGATGAATTCACAGAACACAGAGAAGTTTCTCAGAAAGCTTCTTTCCAGTTTTGAACGGAAGATATTTCCTTTTTCACTGTAGCCCTCTACGGGCTTCCAAATATCCCTTTGCCAATTCCACAAGAACAGCCTTCGCGAAAGGCTGCTTGAAGGGAAAGATGTAACTCTGTGAGATGAATTCTAAGAAGACAGAGAAGTTTCTCAGAAAGCTTCTTTCCAGTTTTGAACGGAAGATATTTCCTTTTTCCCCATAGCCCTCTATGGCCTTCCAAATATCCCTTTGCCAATTCAACAAGAACAGCCTTAGCGAAAGGCTGCTTGAAGGGAAAGATGTAACTCTGTGAGATGAATTCACAGAACACAGAGCAGTTTCTCAGAAAGCTTCTTTCCAGTTTTGAACGGAAGATATTTCCTTTTTCACCATAGCCCTCTACGGGCTTCCAAATATCCCTTTGCCAATTCACAAGAACGGCCTTAGCGAAAGGCTTCTTGAAGGGAAAGATGTAACTCTGTGAGATGAATTCACAGAACACAGAGCAGTTTCTCAGAAAGCTTCTTTCCAGTTTTGAACGGAAGATATTTCCTTTTTCCCCATAGCCCACTATGGGCTTTCAAATATCCCGTTGCCAATTCCACAAGAACAGCCTTAGCGAAAGGCTTCTTGAAGGGAAAGATGTAACTCTGTGAGATGAATTCACAGAACACAGAGCAGTTTCTCAGAAAGCTTCTTTCCAGTTTTGAACGGAAGATATTTCCTTTTTCCCCTTAGCCCTTTATGGGCTTCCAAATATCCCTTTGCCAATTCCACAAGAACAGCCTTAGCGAAAGGCTGCTTGAAGGGAAAGATGTAACTCTGTGAGATGAATTCACAGAACACAGAGCAGTTTCTCAGAAAGCTTCTTTCCAGTTTTGAACGGAAGATATTTCCTTTTTCCCCATAGCCCTCTATGTTCTTCCAAATATCCCTTTGCCAATTCCACAAGAACAGCCTTAGCGAAAGGCTGCTTGAAGGGAAAGATGTAACTCTGTGAGATGAATTCAGAGAACACAGAGCAGTTTCTCAGAAAGCTTCTTTCCAGTTTTGAACGGAAGATATTTCCTTTTTCACCGTAGCCCTCTATGGGCTTCCAAATATCCCTTTGCCAATTCCACAAGAACAGCCTTAGCGAAAGGCTTCTTGAACGGAAAGATGTAACTCTGTGAGATGAATTCACAGAACACAGAGCAGTTTCTCAGAAAGCTTCTTTCCAGTTTTGAACGGAAGATATTTCCTTTTTCACCATAGCCCTCTACGGGCTTCCAAATATCCCTTTGCCAATTCCACAAGAACAGCCTTAGCGAAAGGCTGCTTGAAGGGAAAGATGTAACTCTGTGAGATGAATTCACAGAACACAGAGCAGTTTCTCAGAAATCTTCTTTCCAGTTTTGAACGGAAGATATTTCCTTTTTCCCCCATAGCCCTCTATGGGCTTCCAAATATCCCTTTGCCAATTCCACAAGAACAGCCTTAGCGAAAGGTTTCTTGAAGGGAAAGATGTAACTCTGTGAAATGAAATCACAGAACTGAGAGCAGTTTCTCAGAAAGCTTCTTCCCAGTTTTGAACGGAAGATATTTCCTTTTTCACTGTAGCCCTCTATGTGCTTCCAAATATCCCTTTGCCAATTCCACAAGAACAGCCTTAGCGAAAGGCTTCTTGAAGGGAAAGATGTAACTCTGTGACATGAATTCACAGAACACAGAGAAGTTTCTCAGAAAGCTTCTTTCCAGTTTTGAACGGAAGATATTTCCTTTTTCCCCATAGCCCTCTATGGGCTTCCAAATATCCCTTTGCCAATTCCACAAGAACAGCCTTAGCGAAAGGCTGCTTGAAGGGAAAGATGTAACTCTGTGAGATGAATACACAGAACACAGAGCAGTTTCTCAGAAAGCTTCTTCCCAGTTTTGAACGGAAGATACTTCCTTTTTCACCATAGCCCTCTACGGGCTTCCAAATATCCCTTTGCCAATTCCACAAGAACAGCCTTAGCGAAAGGCTGCTTGAAGCGAAAGATGTATCTCTGTGAGATGAATTCACAGTCACAGAGCAGTTTCTCAGAAAGCTTCTTTCTAGTTTTGAACGGAAGATATTTCCTTTTTCCCCATAGCCCTCTATGGGCTTCCAAATATCCCTTTGCCGATTCCACAAGAACAGCCTTAGCGAAAGGCTGCTTGAAGGGAAACATGTAACTCTGGAAGATGAATTCACAGAACACAGAGCAGTTTCTCAGAAAGCTTCTTTCCAGTTTTGAACGGAAGATATTTCCTTTTTCCCCATAGCCCTCTATGGGCTTCCAAATATCCCGTTGCCAATTCCACAAGAACAGCCTTAGCGAAAGGCTGCTTGAAGGGAAAGATGTAACTCTGTGAGATGAATTCACAGAACACAGAGCAGTTTCTCAGAAAGCTTCTTTCCAGTTTTGAACGGAAGATATTTCCTTTTTCACCATAGCCCTCTATGGGCTTCCAAATATCCCTTTGCCAATTCCACAAGAACAGCCTTAGCGAAAGGCTGCTTGAAGGGAAAGATGTAACTCTGTGAGATGAATTCACAGAACACAGAGAAGTTTCTCAGAAAGCTTCTTTCCAGTTTTGAACGGAAGATATTTCCTTTTTCCCCATAGCCCTCTATGGGCTTCCAAATATCCCTTTGCCAATTCCACAAGAACAGCCTTAGCGAAAGGCTGCTTGAAGGGAAAGATGTAACTCTGTGAGATGAATTCACAGAACACAGAGCAGTTTCTCAGAAAGCTTCTTTCCAGTTTTGAACGGAAGATATTTCCTTTTTCACCATAGCCCTCTACGGGCTTCCAAATATCCCTTTGCCAATTCCACAAGAACAGCCTTAGCGAAAGGCTGCTTGAAGGGAAAGATGTAACTCTGTGAGATGAATTCACAGAACACAGAGCAGTTTCTCAGAAAGCTTCTGTCCAGTTTTGAGCGGAAGATATTTCCTTTTTCACCATAGCCCACTATGGGCTTCCAAATATCCCTTTGCCAATTCCACAAGAACAGCCTTAGAGAAAGGCTGCTTGAAGGGAAAGATGTAACTCTGTGAGATGAATTCACAGAACACAGAGCAGTTTCTCAGAAAGCTTCTTTCCAGTTTTGAACGGAAGATATTTCCTTTTTCACCATAGCCCTCTATGGGCTTCCAAATATCCCTTTGCCAATTCCACAAGAATAGCCTTAGCGAAAGGCTGCTTGAAGGGAAAGATGTAACTCTGTGAGATGAATTCACAGAACACAGAGCAGTTTCTCAGAAAGCTTCTTTCCAGTTTTGAAGGGAAGATATTTCCTTTTTCACTGCAGCCCTCTATGGGCTTCCAAATATCCCTTTGCCAATTCCACAAGAACAGTCTTAGCGAAAGGCTTCTTGAAGGGAAAGATGTAACTCTGTGAGATGAATTCACAGAACACAGAGAAGTTTCTCAGAAAGCTTCTTTCCAGTTTTGAACGGAAGATATTTCCTTTTTCCCCATAGCCCTCTATGGGCTTCCAAATATCCCTTTGCCAATTCCACAAGAACAGCCTTAGCGAAAGGCTTCTTGAAGGGAAAGATGTAACTCTGTGAGATGAATTCACAGAACACAGAGCAGTTTCTCAGAAAGCTTCTTTCCAGTTTTGAACGGAAGATATTTCCTTTTTCCCCATAGCCCTCTACGGGCTTCCAAATATCCCTTTGCCAATTCCACAAGAACAGCCTTAGCGAAAGGCTGCTTGAAGGGAAAGATGTAACTCTGTGAGATGAATTCACAGAACACAGAGAAGTTTCTCAGAAAGTTTCTTTCCAGTTTTGAACGGAAGATATTTCCTTTTTCCCCATAGCCCTCTATGGGCTTCCAAATATCCCTTTGCCAATTCCACAAGAACAGCCTTAGCGAAAGGCTGCTTGAAGGGAAAGATGTAACTCTGTGAGATGAATTCACAGAACACAGAGCAGTTTCTCAGAAAGCTTCTTTCCAGTTTTGAACGAAAGATATTTCCTTTTTCCCCATAGCCCTCTATGGGCTTCCAAATATCCCTTTGCCAATTCCACAAGAACAGCCTTAGCGAAAGGCTGCTTGAAGGGAAACATGTAACTCTGGAAGATGAATTCACAGAACACAGAGCAGTTTCTCAGAAAGCTTCTTTCCAGTTTTGAACGGAAGATATTTCCTTTTTCCCCATAGCCCTCTATGGGCTTCCAAATATCCCGTTGCCAATTCCACAAGAACAGCCTTAGCGAAAGGCTGCTTGAAGGGAAAGATGTAACTCTGTGAGATGAATTCACAGAACACAGAGCAGTTTCTCAGAAAGCTTCTTTCCAGTTTTGAACGGAAGATATTTCCTTTTTCCCCATAGCCTTCTAAGGGGTTCCAAATATCCCTTTGCCAATTCCACAAGAACGCCTTAGCGAAAGGCTGCTTGAAGGGAAAGATGTAACTCTGTGAGATGAATTCACAGAACACAGAGCAGTTTCTCAGAAAGCTTCTTTCCAGTTTTGAACGGAAGATATTTCCTTTTTCAACATAGCCCTCTATGGGCTTCCAAATATCCCTTTGCCAATTCCACAAGAACAGCCTTAGCGAAAGGCTGCTTGAAGGGAAAGATGTAACTCTGTGAGATGAATTCACAGAACACAGAGCAGTTTTTCAGAAAGCTTCTTTCCAGTTTTGAACGGAAGATATTTCCTTTTTCACCATAGCCCTCTATGGGCTTCCAAATATCCCTTTGCCAATTCCACAAGAACAGCCTTAGCGAAAGGCTGCTTGAAGGGAAAGATGTAACTCTGTGAGATGAATTCACAGAACCCAGAGCAGTTTCTCAGAAATCTTCTTTCCACTTTTGAACGGAAGATATTTCCTTTTTCACCGTAGCCCTCTATGGGCTTCCAAATATCCCTTTGCCAATTCCACAAGAACAGCCTTAGCGAAAGGCTTCTTGAAGGGAAAGATGTAACTCTGTGAGATGAATTCACAGAACACAGAGCAGTTTCTCAGAAAGCTTCTTTCCAGTTTTGAACGGAAGATATTTCCTTTTTCACTGTAGCCCTCTATGGGCTTCCAAATATCCCTTTGCCAATTCCACAAGAACAGCCTTAGCGAAAGGCTTCTTGAAGGGAAAGATGTAACTCTGTGAGATGAATTCACAGAACACAGAGAAGTTTCTCAGAAAGCTTCTTTCCAGTTTTGAACGGAAGATATTTCCTTTTTCCCCATAGCCCTCTATGGGCTTCCAAATATCCCTTTGCCAATTCCACAAGAACAGCCTTAGCGAAAGGCTTCTTGAAGGGAAAGATGTAACTCTGTGAGATGAATTCACAGAACACAGAGCAGTTTCTCAGAAAGCTTCTTTCCAGTTTTGAACGGAAGATATTTCCTTTTTCCCCATAGCCCTCTACGGGCTTCCAAATATCCCTTTGCCAATTCCACAAGAACAGCCTTAGCGAAAGGCTGCTTGAAGGGAAAGATGTAACTCTGTGAGATGAATTCACAGAACACAGAGAAGTTTCTCAGAAAGCTTCTTTCCAGTTTTGAACGGAAGATATTTCCTTTTTCCCCATAGCCCTCTATGGGCTTCCAAATATCCCTTTGCCAATTCCACAAGAACAGCCTTAGCGAAAGGCTGCTTGAAGGGAAAGATGTAACTCTGTGAGATGAATTCACAGAACACAGAGCAGTTTCTCAGAAAGCTTCTTTCCAGTTTTGAACGGAAGATATTTCCTTTTTCAACATAGCCCTCTATGGGCTTCCAAATATCCCTTTGCCAATTCCACAAGAACAGCCTTAGCGAAAGGCTTCTTGAAGGGAAAGATGTAACTCTGTGAGATGAATTCACAGAACACAGAGAAGTTTCTCAGAAAGCTTCTTTCCAGTTTTGAATGGAAGATATTTCCTTTTTCACTGTAGCCCTCTACGGGCTTCCATATATCCCTTTGCCAATTCCACAAGAACAGCCTTCGCGAAAGGCTGCTTGAAGGGAAAGATGTAACTCTGTGAGATGAATTCTAAGAAGACAGAGAAGTTTCTCAGAAAGCTTCTTTCCAGTTTTGAACGGAAGATATTTCCTTTTTCCCCATAGCCCTCTATGGCCTTCCAAATATCCCTTTGCCAATTCAACAAGAACAGCCTTAGCGAAAGGCTGCTTGAAGGGAAAGATGTAACTCTGTGAGATGAATTCACAGAACACAGAGCAGTTTCTCAGAAAGCTTCTTTCCAGTTTTGAACGGAAGATATTTCCTTTTTCACCATAGCCCTCTACGGGCTTCCAAATATCCCTTTGCCAATTCACAAGAACGGCCTTAGCGAAAGGCTTCTTGAAGGGAAAGATGTAACTCTGTGAGATGAATTCACAGAACACAGAGCAGTTTCTCAGAAAGCTTCTTTCCAGTTTTGAACGGAAGATATTTCCTTTTTCTCCATAGCCCACTATGGGCTTCCAAATATCCCGTTGCCAATTCCACAAGAACAGCCTTAGCGAAAGGCTTCTTGAAGGGAAAGATGTAACTCTGTGAGATGAATTCACAGAACACAGAGCAGTTTCTCAGAAGCTTCTTTCCAGTTTTGAACGGAAGATATTTCCTTTTTCCCCATAGCCCTTTATGGGCTTCGAAATATCCCTTTGCCAATTCCACAAGAACAGCCTTAGCGAAAGGCTGCTTGAAGGGAAAGATGTAACTCTGTGAGATGAATTCACAGAACACAGAGCAGTTTCTCAGAAAGCTTCTTTCCAGTTTTGAACGGAAGATATTTCCTTTTTCCCCATAGCCCTCTATGTTCTTCCAAATATCCCTTTGCCAATTCCACAAGAACAGCCTTAGCGAAAGGCTGCTTGAAGGGAAAGATGTAACTCTGTGAGATGAATTCAGAGAACACAGAGCAGTTTCTCAGAAAGCTTCTTTCCAGTTTTGAACGGAAGATATTTCCTTTTTCACCGTAGCCCTCTATGGGCTTCCAAATATCCCTTTGCCAATTCCACAAGAACAGCCTTAGCGAAAGGCTTCTTGAACGGAAAGATGTAACTCTGTGAGATGAATTCACAGAACACAGAGCAGTTTCTCAGAAAGCTTCTTTCCAGTTTTGAACGGAAGATATTTCCTTTTTCACCATAGCCCTCTATGGGCTTCCAAATATCCCTTTGCCAATTCCACAAGAACCGCCTTAGCGAAAGGCTGCTTGAAGGTAAAGATGTAACTCTGTGGGATGAATTCACAGAACACAGAGCAGTTTCTCAGAAAGCTTCTTTCCAGTTTTGAACGGAAGATATTTCCTTTTTCCCCATAGCCCTCTATGGGCTTCCAAATATCCCTTTGCCAATTCCACAAGAACAGCCTTAGCGAAAGGCTGCTTGAAGGGAAAGATATAACTCTGTGAGATGAATTCACAGAACACAGAGCAGTTTCTCAGAAATCTTCTTTCCAGTTTTGAACGGAGATATTTCCTTTTTCACCGTAGCCCTCTATGGGCTTCCAAATATCCCTTTGCCAATTCCACAAGAACAGCCTTAGCGAAAGGCTTCTTGAAGGGAAAGATGTAACTCTGTGAGATGAATTCACAGAACACAGAGCAGTTTCTCAGAAAGCTTCTTTCCAGTTTTGAACGGAAGATATTTCCTTTTTCACCATAGCCCTCTATGGGCTTCCAAATATCCCTTTGCCAATTCCACAAGAACAGCCTTAGCGAAAGGCTGCTTGAAGGGAAAGATGTAACTCTGTGAGATGAATTCACAGAACACAGAGCAGTTTCTCAGAAAGCTTCTTTCCAGTTTTGAACGGAAGATATTTCCTTTTTCACTGCAGCCCTCTATGGGCTTCCAAATATCCCTTTGCCAATTCCACAAGAACAGTCTTAGCGAAAGGCTTCTTGAAGGGAAAGATGTAACTCTGTGAGATGAATTCACAGAACACAGAGAAGTTTCTCAGAAAGCTTCTTTCCAGTTTTGAACGGAAGATATTTCCTTTTTCCCCATAGCCCTCTATGGGCTTCCAAATATCCCTTTGCCAATTCCACAAGAACAGCCTTAGCGAAAGGCTTCTTGAAGGGAAAGAAGTAACTCTGTGAGATGAATTCACAGAACACAGAGCAGTTTCTCAGAAAGCTTCTTTCCAGTTTTGAACGGAAGATATTTCCTTTTTCCCCATAGCCCTCTACGGGCTTCCAAATATCCCTTTGCCAATTCCACAAGAACAGCCTTAGCGAAAGGCTGCTTGAAGGGAAAGATGTAACTCTGTGAGATGAATTCACAGAACACAGAGAAGTTTCTCAGAAAGTTTCTTTCCAGTTTTGAACGGAAGATATTTCCTTTTTCCCCATAGCCCTCTATGGGCTTCCAAATATCCCTTTGCCAATTCCACAAGAACAGCCTTAGCGAAAGGCTGCTTGAAGGGAAAGATGTAACTCTGTGAGATGAATTCACAGAACACAGAGCAGTTTCTCAGAAAGCTTCTTTCCAGTTTTGAACGAAAGATATTTCCTTTTTCCCCATAGCCCTCTATGGGCTTCCAAATATCCCTTTGCCAATTCCACAAGAACAGCCTTAGCGAAAGGCTGCTTGAAGGGAAACATGTAACTCTGGAAGATGAATTCACAGAACACAGAGCAGTTTCTCAGAAAGCTTCTTTCCAGTTTTGAACGGAAGATATTTCCTTTTTCCCCATAGCCCTCTATGGGCTTCCAAATATCCCGTTGCCAATTCCACAAGAACAGCCTTAGCGAAAGGCTGCTTGAAGGGAAAGATGTAACTCTGTGAGATGAATTCACAGAACACAGAGCAGTTTCTCAGAAAGCTTCTTTCCAGTTTTGAACGGAAGATATTTCCTTTTTCCCCATAGCCTTCTAAGGGGTTCCAAATATCCCTTTGCCAATTCCACAAGAACGCCTTAGCGAAAGGCTGCTTGAAGGGAAAGATGTAACTCTGTGAGATGAATTCACAGAACACAGAGCAGTTTCTCAGAAAGCTTCTTTCCAGTTTTGAACGGAAGATATTTCCTTTTTCACTGTAGCCCTCTATGGGCTTCCAAATATCCCTTTGCCAATTCCACAAGAACAGCCTTAGCGAAAGGCTTCTTGAAGGGAAAGATGTAACTCTGTGAGATGAATTCACAGAACACAGAGAAGTTTCTCAGAAAGCTTCTTTCCAGTTTTGAACGGAAGATATTTCCTTTTTCCCCATAGCCCTCTATGGGCTTCCAAATATCCCTTTGCCAATTCCACAAGAACAGCCTTAGCGAAAGGCTGCTTGAAGGGAAAGATGTAACTCTGTGAGATGAATTCACAGAACACAGAGCAGTTTCCCAGAAAGCTTCTTTCCAGTTTTGAACGGAAGATATTTCCTTTTTCACCATAGCCCTCTACGGGCTTCCAAATATCCCTTTGCCAATTCCACAAGAACAGCCTTAGCGAAAGGCTGCTTGAAGGGAAAGATGTAACTCTGTGAGATGAATTCACAGAACACAGAGCAGTTTCTCAGAAATCTTCTTTCCAGTTTTGAACGGAAGATATTTCCTTTTTCCCCATAGCCCTCTATGGGCTTCCAAATATCCCTTTGCCAATTCCACAAGAACAGCCTTAGCGAAAGGCTGCTTGAAGGGAAAGATGTAACTCTGTGAGATGAATTCACAGAACACAGAGCAGTTTCTCAGAAAGCTTCTTTCCAGTTTTGAACGGAAGATATTTCCTTTTTCACCATAGCCCTCTACGGGCTTCCAAATATCCCTTTGCGAATTCACAAGAACGGCCTTAGCGAAAGGCTTCTTGAAGGGAAAGATGTAACTCTGTGAGATGAATTCACAGAACACAGAGCAGTTTCTTAGAAAGCTTCTTTCCAGTTTTGAATGGAAGATATTTCCTTTTTCCCCATAGCCCACTATGGGCTTCCAAATATCCCGTTGCCAATTCCACAAGAACAGCCTTAGCGAAAGGCTTCTTGAAGGGAAAGATGTAACTCTGTGAGATGAATTCACAGAACACAGAGCAGTTTCTCAGAAAGCTTCTTTCCAGTTTTGAACGGAAGATATTTCCTTTTTCCCCATAGCCCTTTATGGGCTTCCAAATATCCCTTTGCCAATTCCACAAGAACAGCCTTAGCGAAAGGCTGCTTGAAGGGAAAGATGTAACTCTGTGAGATGAATTCACAGAACACAGAGCAGTTTCTCAGAAAGCTTCTTTCCAGTTTTGAACGGAAGATATTTCCTTTTTCCCCATAGCCCTCTATGTTCTTCCAAATATCCCTTTGCCAATTCCACAAGAACAGCCTTAGCGAAAGGCTGCTTGAAGGGAAAGATGTAACTCTGTGAGATGAATTCAGAGAACACAGAGCAGTTTCTCAGAAAGCTTCTTTCCAGTTTTGAACGGAAGATATTTCCTTTTTCACCGTAGCCCTCTATGGGCTTCCAAATATCCCTTTGCCAATTCCACAGGAACAGCCTTAGCGAAAGGCTTCTTGAACGGAAAGATGTAACTCTGTGAGATGAATTCACAGAACACAGAGCAGTTTCTCAGAAAGCTTCTTTCCAGTTTTGAACGGAAGATATTTCCTTTTTCACCATAGCCCTCTATGGGCTTCCAAATATCCCTTTGCCAATTCCACAAGAACAGCCTTAGCGAAAGGCTGCTTGAAGGGAAAGATTTAACTCTGTGAGATGAATTCACAGAACACAGAGACGTTTCTCAGAAAGCTTCTTTCCAGTTTTGAACGGAAGATATTTCCTTTTTCCCCATAGCCCTCTATGGGCTTCAAAATATCCCTTTGCCAATTCCACAAGAACAGCCTTAGCGAAAGGCTGCTTGAAGGGAAAGATGTAACTCTGTGAGATGAATTCACAGAACACAGAGCAGTTTCTCAGAAAGCTTCTTTCCAGTTTTGAACGGAAGATATTTCCTTTTTCACCATAGCCCTCTACGGGCTTCCAAATATCCCTTTGCCAATTCCACAAGAACAGGCTTAGCGAAAGGCTGCTTGAAGGGAAAGATGTAACTCTGTGAGATGAATTCACAGAACACAGAGCAGTTTCTCAGAAAGCTTCTTTACAGTTTTGAGCGGAAGTTATTTCCTTTTTCACCATTGCCCACTATGGGCTTCCAAATATCCCTTTGCCAATTCCACAAGAACAGCCTTAGCGAAAGGCTGCTTGAAGGGAAAGATGTAACTCTGTGAGATGAATTCACAGAACACAGAGCAGTTTCTCAGAAAGCTTCTTTCCAGTTTTGAACGGAAGATATTGCCTTTTTCACCATAGCCCTCTATGGGCTTCCAAATATCCCTTTGCCAATTCCACAAGAACAGCCTTAGCGAAAGGCTGCTTGAAGGGAAAGATGTAACTCTGTGAGATGAATTCACAGAACACAGAGCAGTTTCTCAGAAAGCTTCTTTCCAGTTTTGAACGGAAGATATTTCCTTTTTCACTGTAGCCCTCTATGGGCTTCCAAATATCCCTTTGCCAATTCCACAAGAACAGTCTTAGCGAAAGGCTTCTTGAAGGGAAAGATGTAACTCTGTGAGATGAATTCACAGAACACAGAGAAGTTTCTCAGAAAGCTTCTTTCCAGTTTTGAACGGAAGATATTTCCTTTTTCCCCATAGCCCTCTATGGGCTTCCAAATATCCCTTTGCCAATTCCACAAGAACAGTCTTAGCGAAAGGCTTCTTGAAGGGAAAGATGTAACTCTGTGAGATGAATTCACAGAACACAGAGCAGTTTCTCAGAAAGCTTCTTTCCAGTTTTGAACGGAAGATATTTCCTTTTTCCCCGTAGCCCTCTACGGGCTTCCAAATATCCCTTTGCCAATTCCACAAGAACAGCCTTAGCGAAAGGCTGCTTGAAGGGAAAGATGTAACTCTGTGAGATGAATTCACAGAACACAGAGAAGTTTCTCAGAAAGCTTCTTTCCAGTTTTGAACGGAAGATATTTCCTTTTTCCCCATAGCCCTCTATGGGCTTCCAAATATCCCTTTGCCAATTCCACAAGAACAGCCTTAGCGAAAGGCTGCTTGAAGGGAAAGATGTAACTCTGTGAGATGAATTCACAGAACACAGAGCAGTTTCTCAGAAAGCTTCTTTCCAGTTTTGAACGGAAGATATTTCCTTTTTCAACATAGCCCTCTATGGGCTTCCAAATATCCCTTTGCCAATTCCACAAGAACAGCCTTAGCGAAAGGCTTCTTGAAGGGAAAGATGTAACTCTGTGAGATGAATTCACAGAACACAGAGAAGTTTCTCAGAAAGCTTCTTTCCAGTTTTGAATGGAAGATATTTCCTTTTTCACTGTAGCCCTCTACGGGCTTCCATATATCCCTTTGCCAATTCCACAAGAACAGCCTTCGCGAAAGGCTGCTTGAAGGGAAAGATGTAACTCTGTGAGATGAATTCTAAGAAGACAGAGAAGTTTCTCAGAAAGCTTCTTTCCAGTTTTGAACGGAAGATATTTCCTTTTTCCCCATAGCCCTCTATGGCCTTCCAAATATCCCTTTGCCAATTCAACAAGAACAGCCTTAGCGAAAGGCTGCTTGAAGGGAAAGATGTAACTCTGTGAGATGAATTCACAGAACACAGAGCAGTTTCTCAGAAAGCTTCTTTCCAGTTTTGAACGGAAGATATTTCCTTTTTCACCATAGCCCTCTACGGGCTTCCAAATATCCCTTTGCCAATTCACAAGAACGGCCTTAGCGAAAGGCTTCTTGAAGGGAAAGATGTAACTCTGTGAGATGAATTCACAGAACACAGAGCAGTTTCTCAGAAAGCTTCTTTCCAGTTTTGAATGGAAGATATTTCCTTTTTCCCCATAGCCCACTATGGGCTTCCAAATATCCCGTTGCCAATTCCACAAGAACAGCCTTAGCGAAAGGCTTCTTGAAGGGAAAGATGTAACTCTGTGAGATGAATTCACAGAACACAGAGCAGTTTCTCAGAAAGCTTCTTTCCAGTTTTGAACGGAAGATATTTCCTTTTTCACCGTAGCCCTCTATGGGCTTCCAAATATCCCTTTGCCAATTCCACAGGAACAGCCTTAGCGAAAGGCTTCTTGAACGGAAAGATGTAACTCTGTGAGATGAATTCACAGAACACAGAGCAGTTTCTCAGAAAGCTTCTTTCCAGTTTTGAACGGAAGATATTTCCTTTTACACCATAGCCCTCTATGGGCTTCCAAATATCCCTTTGCCAATTCCACAAGAACAGCCTTAGCGAAAGGCTGCTTGAAGGTAAAGATGTAACTCTGTGGGATGAATTCACAGAACACAGAGCAGTTTCTCAGAAAGCTTCTTTCCAGTTTTGAACGGAAGATATTTCCTTTTTCCCCATAGCCCTCTATGGGCTTCCAAATATCCCTTTGCCAATTCCACAAGAACAGCCTTAGCGAAAGGCTGCTTGAAGGGAAAGATATAACTCTGTGAGATGAATTCACAGAACACAGAGCAGTTTCTCAGAAAGCTTCTTTCCAGTTTTGAACGGAGATATTTCCTTTTTCACCGTAGCCCTCTATGGGCTTCCAAATATCCCTTTGCCAATTCCACAAGAACAGCCTTAGCGAAAGGCTGCTTGAAGGGAAAGATGTAACTCTGTGAGATGAATTCACAGAACACAGAGCAGTTTCTCAGAAAGCTTCTTTCCAGTTTTGAACGGAAGATATTTCCTTTTTCACCATAGCCCTCTATGGGCTTCCAAATATCCCTTTGCCAATTCCACAAGAACAGCCTTAGCGAAAGGCTGCTTGAAGGTAAAGATGTAACTCTGTGAGATGAATTCACAGAACCCAGAGCAGTTTCTCAGAAATCTTCTTTCCACTTTTGAACGGAAGATATTTCCTTTTTCACCGTAGCCCTCTATGGGCTTCCAAATATCCCTTTGCCAATTCCACAAGAACAGCCTTAGCGAAAGGCTTCTTGAAGGGAAAGATGTAACTCTGTGAGATGAATTCACAGAACACAGAGCAGTTTCTCAGAAAGCTTCTTTCCAGTTTTGAACGGAAGATATTTCCTTTTTCACTGTAGCCCTCTATGGGCTTCCAAATATCCCTTTGCCAATTCCACAAGAACAGCCTTAGCGAAAGGCTGCTTGAAGGGAAAGATGTAACTCTGTGAGATGAATTCACAGAACACAGAGAAGTTTCTCAGAAAGCTTCTTTCCAGTTTTGAACGGAAGATATTTCCTTTTTCCCCATAGCCCTCTATGGGCTTCCAAATATCCCTTTGCCAATTCCACAAGAACAGCCTTAGCGAAAGGCTGCTTGAAGGGAAAGATGTAACTCTGTGAGATGAATTCACAGAACACAGAGCAGTTTCTCAGAAAGCTTCTTTCCAGTTTTGAACGGAAGATATTTCCTTTTTCACCATAGCCCTCTACGGGCTTCCAAATATCCCTTTGCCAATTCCACAAGAACAGCCTTAGCGAAAGGCTGCTTGAAGGGAAAGATGTAACTCTGTGAGATGAATTCACAGAACACAGAGCAGTTTCTCAGAAATCTTCTTTCCAGTTTTGAACGGAAGATATTTCCTTTTTCCCCATAGCCCTCTATGGGCTTCCAAATATCCCTTTGCCAATTCCACAAGAACAGCCTTAGCGAAAGGCTTCTTGAAGGGAAAGATGTAACTCTGTGAAATGAAATCACAGAACTGAGAGCAGTTTCTCAGAAAGCTTCTTTCCAGTTTTGAACGGAAGATATTTCCTTTTTCACTGTAGCCCTCTATGTGCTTCCAAATATCCCTTTGCCAATTCCACAAGAACAGCCTTAGCGAAAGGCTTCTTGAAGGGAAAGATGTAACTCTTTGACATGAATTCACAGAACACAGAGAAGTTTCTCAGAAAGCTTCTTTCCAGTTTTGAACGGAAGATATTTCCTTTTTCCCCATAGCCCTCTATGGGCTTCCAAATATCCCTTTGCCAATTCCACAAGAACAGCCTTAGCGAAAGGCTGCTTGAAGGGAAAGATGTAACTCTGTGAGATGAATACACAGAACACAGAGCAGTTTCTCAGAAAGCTTCTTCCCAGTTTTGAACGGAAGATACTTCCTTTTTCACCATAGCCCTCTACGGGCTTCCAAATATCCCTTTGCCAATTCCACAAGAACAGCCTTAGCGAAAGGCTGCTTGAAGCGAAAGATGTATCTCTGTGAGATGAATTCACAGACACAGAGCAGTTTCTCAGAAAGCTTCTTTCCAGTTTTGAACGGAAGATATTTCCTTTTTCCCCATAGCCCTCTAGGGGCTTCCAAATATCCCTTTGCCGATTCCACAAGAACAGCCTTAGCGAAAGGCTGCTTGAAGGGAAACATGTAACTCTGGAAGATGAATTCACAGAACACAGAGCAGTTTCTCAGAAAGCTTCTTTCCAGTTTTGAACGGAAGATATTTCCTTTTTCCCCATAGCCCTCTATGGGCTTCCAAATATCCCGTTGCCAATTCCACAAGAACAGCCTTAGCGAAAGGCTCCTTGAAGGGAAAGATGTAACTCTGTTAGATGAATTCACAGAACACAGAGCAGTTTCTCAGAAAGCTTCTTTCCAGTTTTGAACGGAAGATATTTCCTTTTTCCCCATAGCCTTCTAAGGGGTTCCAAATATCCCTTTGCCAATTCCACAAGAACGCCTTAGCGAAAGGCTGCTTGAAGGGAAAGATGTAACTCTGTGAGATGAATTCACAGAACACAGAGCAGTTTCTCAGAAAGCTTCTTTCCAGTTTTGAACGGAAGATATTTCCTTTTTCACCATAGCCCTCTATGGGCTTCCAAATATCCCTTTGCCAATTCCACAAGAACAGCCTTAGCGAAAGGCTGCTTGAAGGGAAAGATGTAACTCTGTGAGATGAATTCACAGAACACAGAGCAGTTTTTCAGAAAGCTTCTTTCCAGTTTTGAACGGAAGATATTTCCTTTTTCACCATAGCCCTCTATGGGCTTCCAAATATCCCTTTGCCAATTCCACAAGAACAGCCTTAGCGAAAGGCTGCTTGAAGGGAAAGATGTAACTCTGTGAGATGAATTCACAGAACCCAGAGCAGTTTCTCAGAAATCTTCTTTCCACTTTTGAACGGAAGATATTTCCTTTTTCACCGTAGCCCTCTATGGGCTTCCAAATATCCCGTTGCCAATTCCACAAGAACAGCCTTAGCGAAAGGCTTCTTGAAGGGAAAGATGTAACTCTGTGAGATGAATTCACAGAACACAGAGCAGTTTCTCAGAAAGCTTCTTTCCAGTTTAGAACGGAAGATATTTCCTTTTTCACTGTAGCCCTCTATGGGCTTCCAAATATCCCTTTGCCAATTCCACAAGAACAGCCTTAGCGAAAGGCTTCTTGAAGGGAAAGATGTAACTCTGTGAGATGAATTCACAGAACACAGAGAAGTTTCTCAAAATGCTTCTTTCCAGTTTTGAACGGAAGATATTTCCTTTTTCCCCATAGCCCTCTATGGGCTTCCAAATATCCCTTTGCCAATTCCACAAGAACAGCCTTAGCGAAAGGCTGCTTGAAGGGAATGATGTAACTCTGTGAGATGAATTCACAGAACACAGAGCAGTTTCTCAGAAAGCTTCTTTCCAGTTTTGAACGGAAGATATTTCCTTTTTCACCATAGCCCTCTACGGGCTTCCAAATATCCCTTTGCCAATTCCACAAGAACAGCCTTAGCGAAAGGCTGCTTGAAGGGAAAGATGTAACTCTGTGAGATGAATTCACAGAACACAGAGCAGTTTCTCAGAAATCTTCTTTCCAGTTTTGAACGGAAGATATTTCCTTTTTCCCCATAGCCCTCTATGGGCTTCCAAATATCCCTTTGCCAATTCCACAAGAACAGCCTTAGCGAAAGGCTTCTTGAAGGGAAAGATGTAACTCTGTGAAATGAAATCACAGAACTGAGAGCAGTTTCTCAGAAAGCTTCTTTCCAGTTTTGAACGGAAGATATTTCCTTTTTCACTGTAGCCCTCTATGTGCTTCCAAATATCCCTTTGCCAATTCCACAAGAACAGCCTTAGCGAAAGGCTTCTTGAAGGGAAAGATGTAACTCTGTGACATGAATTCACAGAACACAGAGAAGTTTCTCAGAAAGCTTCTTTCCAGTTTTGAACGGAAGATATTTCCTTTTTCCCCATAGCCCTCTATGGGCTTCCAAATATCCCTTTGCCAATTCCACAAGAACAGCCTTAGCGAAAGGCTGCTTGAAGGGAAAGATGTAACTCTGTGAGATGAATACACAGAACACAGAGCAGTTTCTCAGAAAGCTTCTTCCCAGTTTTGAACGGAAGATACTTCCTTTTTCACCATAGCCCTCTACGGGCTTCCAAATATCCCTTTGCCAATTCCACAAGAACAGCCTTAGCGAAAGGCTGCTTGAAGCGAAAGATGTATCTCTGTGAGATGAATTCACAGACACAGAGCAGTTTCTCAGAAAGCTTCTTTCCAGTTTTGAACGGAAGTTATTTCCTTTTGCCCCATAGCCCTCTATGGGCTTCCAAATATCCCTTTGCCAATTCCACAAAAACAGCCTTAGCGAAAGGCTGCTTAAAGGGAAACATGTAACTCTGGAAGATGAATTCACAGAACACAGAGCAGTTTCTCAGAAAGCTTCTTTCCAGTTTTGAACGGAAGATATTTCCTTTTTCCCCATAGCCCTCTATGGGCTTCCAAATATACCGTTGCCAATTCCACAAGAACAGCCTTAGCGAAAGGCTGCTTGAAGGGAAAGATGTAACTCTGTGAGATGAATTCACAGAACACAGAGCAGTTTCTCAGAAAGCTTCTTTCCAGTTTTGAACGGAAGATATTTCCTTTTTCACCATAGCCCTCTATGGGCTTCCAAATATCCCTTTGCCAATTCCACAAGAACAGCCTTAGCGAAAGGCTGCTTGAAGGGAAAGATGTAACTCTGTGAGATGAATTCACAGAACACAGAGAAGTTTCTCAGAAAGCTTCTTTCCAGTTTTGAACGGAAGATATTTCCTTTTTCCCCATAGCCCTCTATGGGCTTCAAAATATCCCTTTGCCAATTCCACAAGAACAGCCTTAGCGAAAGGCTGCTTGAAGGGAAAGATGTAACTCTGTGAGATGAATTCAGAGAACACAGAGCAGTTTCTCAGAAAGCTTCTTTCCAGTTTTGAACGGAAGATATTTCCTTTTTCACCATAGCCCTCTACGGGCTTCCAAATATCCCTTTGCCAATTCCACAAGAACAGGCTTAGCGAAAGGCTGCTTGAAGGGAAAGATGTAACTCTGTGAGATGAATTCACAGAACACAGAGCAGTTTCTCAGAAAGCTTCTTTCCAGTTTTGAGCGGAAGATATTTCCTTTTTCACCATAGCCCACTATGGGCTTCCAAATATCCCTTTGCCAATTCCACAAGAACAGCCTTAGCGAAAGGCTGCTTGAAGGGAAAGATGTAACTCTGTGAGATGAATTCACAGAACACAGAGCAGTTTCTCAGAAAGCTTCTTTCCAGTTTTGAACGGAAGATATTTCCTTTTTCACCATAGCCCTCTATGGGCTTCCAAATATCCCTTTGCCAATTCCACAAGAACAGCCTTAGCGAAAGGCTGCTTGAAGGGAAAGATGTAACTCTGTGAGATGAATTCACAGAACACAGAGCAGTTTCTCAGAAAGCTTCTTTCCAGTTTTGAACGGAAGATATTTCCTTTTTCACTGTAGCCCTCTATGGGCTTCCAAATATCCCTTTGTCAATTCCACAAGAACAGTCTTAGCGAAAGGCTTCTTGAAGGGAAAGATGTAACTCTGTGAGATGAATTCACAGAACACAGAGAAGTTTCTCAGAAAGCTTCTTTCCAGTTTTGAACGGAAGATATTTCCTTTTTCCCCATAGCCCTCTATGGGCTTCCAAATATCCCTTTGCCAATTCCACAAGAACAGCCTTAGCGAAAGGCTTCTTGAAGGGAAAGATGTAACTCTGTGAGATGAATTCACAGAACACAGAGCAGTTTCTCAGAAAGCTTCTTTCCAGTTTTGAACGGAAGATATTTCCTTTTTCCTCATAGCCCTCTACGGGCTTCCAAATATCCCTTTGCCAATTCCACAAGAACAGCCTTAGCGAAAGGCTGCTTGAAGGGAAAGATGTAACTCTGTGAGATGAATTCACAGAACACAGAGAAGTTTCTCAGAAAGCTTCTTTCCAGTTTTGAACGGAAGATATTTCCTTTTTCCCCATAGCCCTCTATGGGCTTCCAAATATCCCTTTGCCAATTCCACAAGAACAGCCTTAGCGAAAGGCTGCTTGAAGGGAAAGATGTAACTCTGTGAGATGAATTCACAGAACACAGAGCAGTTTCTCAGAAAGCTTCTTTCCAGTTTTGAACGGAAGATATTTCCTTTTTCAACATAGCCCTCTATGGGCTTCCAAATATCCCTTTGCCAATTCCACAAGAACAGCCTTAGCGAAAGGCTTCTTGAAGGGAAAGATGTAACTCTGTGAGATGAATTCACAGAACACAGAGAAATTTCTCAGAAAGCTTCTTTCCAGTTTTGAACGGAAGATATTTCCTTTTTCACTGTAGCCCTCTACGGGCTTCCAAATATCCCTTTGCCAATTCCACAAGAACAGCCTTCGCGAAAGGCTGCTTGAAGGGAAAGATGTAACTCTGTGAGATGAATTCTAAGAAGACAGAGAAGTTTCTCAGAAAGCTTCTATCCAGTTTTGAACGGAAGATATTTCCTTTTTCCCCATAGCCCTCTATGGCCTTCCAAATATCCCTTTGCCAATTCAACAAGAACAGCCTTAGCGAAAGGCTGCTTGAAGGGAAAGATGTAACTCTGTGAGATGAATTCACAGAACACAGAGCAGTTTCTCAGAAAGCTTCTTTCCAGTTTTGAACGGAAGATATTTCCTTTTTCACCATAGCCCTCTACGGGCTTCCAAATATCCCTTTGCCAATTCACAAGAACGGCCTTAGCGAAAGGCTTCTTGAAGGGAAAGATGTAACTCTGTGAGATGAATTCACAGAACACAGAGCAGTTTCTCAGAAAGCTTCTTTCCAGTTTTGAACGGAAGATATTTCCTTTTTCCCCATAGCCCACTATGGGCTTCCAAATATCCCGTTGCCAATTCCACAAGAACAGCCTTAGCGAAAGGCTTCTTGAAGGGAAAGATGTAACTCTGTGAGATGAATTCACAGAACACAGAGCAGTTTCTCAGAAAGCTTCTTTCCAGTTTTGAACGGAAGATATTTCCTTTTTCCCCTTAGCCCTTTATGGGCTTCCAAATATCCCTTTGCCAATTCCACAAGAACAGCCTTAGCGAAAGGCTGCTTGAAGGGAAAGATGTAACTCTGTGAGATGAATTCACAGAACACAGAGCAGTTTCTCAGAAAGCTTCTTTCCAGTTTTGAACGGAAGATATTTCCTTTTTCCCCATAGCCCTCTATGTTCTTCCAAATATCCCTTTGCCAATTCCACAAGAACAGCCTTAGCGAAAGGCTGCTTGAAGGGAAAGATGTAACTCTGTGAGATGAATTCAGAGAACACAGAGCAGTTTCTCAGAAAGCTTCTTTCCAGTTTTGAACGGAAGATATTTCCTTTTTCACCGTAGCCCTCTATGGGCTTCCAAATATCCCTTTGCCAATTCCACAAGAACAGCCTTAGCGAAAGGCTTCTTGAACGGAAAGATGTAACTCTGTGAGATGAATTCACAGAACACAGAGCAGTTTCTCAGAAAGCTTCTTTCCAGTTTTGAACGGAAGATATTTCCTTTTTCCCCATAGCCCTCTATGGGCTTCCAAATATCCCTTTGCCAATTCCACAAGAACAGCCTTAGCGAAAGGCTGCTTGAAGGGAAAGATATAACTCTGTGAGATGAATTCACAGAACACAGAGCAGTTTCTCAGAAATCTTCTTTCCAGTTTTGAACGGAGATATTTCCTTTTTCACCGTAGCCCTCTATGGGCTTCCAAATATCCCTTTGCCAATTCCACAAGAACAGCCTTAGCGAAAGGCTTCTTGAAGGGAAAGATGTAACTCTGTGAGATGAATTCACAGAACACAGAGCAGTTTCTCAGAAAGCTTCTTTCCAGTTTTGAACGGAAGATATTTCCTTTTTCACCATAGCCCTCTATGGGCTTCCAAATATCCCTTTGCCAATTCCACAAGAACAGCCGTATCGAAAGGCTGCTTGAAGGTAAAGATGTAACTCTGTGAGATGAATTCACAGAACCCAGAGCAGTTTCTCAGAAATCTTCTTTCCACTTTTGAACGGAAGATATTTCCTTTTTCACCGTAGCCCTCTATGGGCTTCCAAATATCCCTTTGCCAATTCCACAAGAACAGCCTTAGCGAAAGGCTTCTTGAAGGGAAAGATGTAACTCTGTGAGATGAATTCACAGAACACAGAGCAGTTTCTCAGAAAGCTTCTTTCCAGTTTTGAACGGAAGATATTTCCTTTTTCACTGTAGCCCTCTATGGGCTTCCAAATATCCCTTTGCCAATTCCACAAGAACAGCCTTAGCGAAAGGCTTCTTGAAGGGAAAGATGTAACTCTGTGAGATGAATTCACAGAACACAGAGAAGTTTCTCAGAAAGCTTCTTTCCAGTTTTGAACGGAAGATATTTCCTTTTTCACCATAGCCCTCTACGGGCTTCCAAATATCCCTTTGCCAATTCCACAAGAACAGCCTTAGCGAAAGGCTGCTTGAAGGGAAAGATGTAACTCTGTGAGATGAATTCACAGAACACAGAGCAGTTTCTCAGAAATCTTCTTTCCAGTTTTGAACGGAAGATATTTCCTTTTTCCCCATAGCCCTCTATGGGCTTCCAAATATCCCTTTGCCAATTCCACAAGAACAGCCTTAGCGAAAGGCTTCTTGAAGGGAAAGATGTAACTCTGTGAAATGAAATCACAGAACTGAGAGCAGTTTCTCAGAAAGCTTCTTTCCAGTTTTGAACGGAAGATATTTCCTTTTTCACTGTAGCCCTCTATGTGCTTCCAAATATCCCTTTGCCAATTCCACAAGAACAGCCTTAGCGAAAGGCTTCTTGAAGGGAAAGATGTAACTCTGTGACATGAATTCACAGAACACAGAGAAGTTTCTCAGAAAGCTTCTTTCCAGTTTTGAACGGAAGATATTTCCTTTTTCCCCATAGCCCTCTATGGGCTTCCAAATATCCCTTTGCCAATTCCACAAGAACAGCCTTAGCGAAAGGCTGCTTGAAGGGAAAGATGTAACTCTGTGAGATGAATACACAGAACACAGAGCAGTTTCTCAGAAAGCTTCTTCCCAGTTTTGAACGGAAGATACTTCCTTTTTCACCATAGCCCTCTACGGGCTTCCAAATATCCCTTTGCCAATTCCACAAGAACAGCCTTAGCGAAAGGCTGCTTGAAGCGAAAGATGTATCTCTGTGAGATGAATTCACAGACACAGAGCAGTTTCTCAGAAAGCTTCTTTCCAGTTTTGAACGGAAGATATTTCCTTTTTCCCCATAGCCCTCTATGGGCTTCCAAATATCCCTTTGCCGATTCCACAAGAACAGCCTTAGCGAAAGGCTGCTTGAAGGGAAACATGTAACTCTGGAAGATGAATTCACAGAACACAGAGCAGTTTCTCAGAAAGCTTCTTTCCAGTTTTGAACGGAAGATATTTCCTTTTTCCCCATAGCCCTCTATGGGCTTCCAAATATCCCGTTGCCAATTCCACAAGAACAGCCTTAGCGAAAGGCTGCTTGAAGGGAAAGATGTAACTCTGTGAGATGAATTCACAGAACACAGAGCAGTTTCTCAGAAAGCTTCTTTCCAGTTTTGAACGGAAGATATTTCCTTTTTCACCATAGCCCTCTATGGGCTTCCAAATATCCCTTTGCCAATTCCACAAGAACAGCCTTAGCGAAAGGCTGCTTGAAGGGAAAGATGTAACTCTGTGAGATGAATTCACAGAACACAGAGAAGTTTCTCAGAAAGCTTCTTTCCAGTTTTGAACGGAAGATATTTCCTTTTACCCAATAGCCCTCTATGGGCTTCCAAATATCCCTTTGCCAATTCCACAAGAACAGCCTTAGCGAAAGGCTGCTTGAAGGGAAAGATGTAACTCTGTGAGATGAATTCACAGAACACAGAGCAGTTTCTCAGAAAGCTTCTTTCCAGTTTTGAACGGAAGATATTTCCTTTTTCACCATAGCCCTCTACGGGCTTCCAAATATCCCTTTGCCAATTCCACAAGAACAGCCTTAGCGAAAGGCTGCTTGAAGGGAAAGATGTAACTCTGTGAGATGAATTCACAGAACACAGAGCAGTTTCTCAGAAAGCTTCTTTCCAGTTTTGAGCGGAAGATATTTCCTTTTTCACCATAGCCCACTATGGGCTTCCAAATATCCCTTTGCCAATTCCACAAGAACAGCCTTAGCGAAAGGCTGCTTGAAGGGAAAGATGTAACTCTGTGAGATGAATTCACAGAACACAGAGCAGTTTCTCAGAAAGCTTCTTTCCAGTTTTGAACGGAAGATATTTCCTTTTTCACCATAGCCCTCTATGGGCTTCCAAATATCCCTTTGCCAATTCCACAAGAACAGCCTTAGCGAAAGGCTGCTTGAAGGGAAAGATGTAACTCTGTGAGATGAATTCACAGAACACAGAGCAGTTTCTCAGAAAGCTTCTTTCCAGTTTTGAACGGAAGATATTTCCTTTTTCACTGCAGCCCTCTATGGGCTTCCAAATATCCCTTTGCCAATTCCACAAGAACAGTCTTAGCGAAAGGCTTCTTGAAGGGAAAGATGTAACTCTGTGAGATGAATTCAGAGAACACAGAGCAGTTTCTCAGAAAGCTTCTTTCCAGTTTTGAACGGAAGATATTTCCTTTTTCCCCATAGCCCTCTACGGGCTTCCAAATATCCCTTTGCCAATTCCACAAGAACAGCCTTAGCGAAAGGCTGCTTGAAGGGAAAGATGTAACTCTGTGAGATGAATTCACAGAACACAGAGAAGTTTCTCAGAAAGCTTCTTTCCAGTTTTGAACGGAAGATATTTCCTTTTTCACCATAGCCCTCTATGGGCTTCCAAATATCCCTTTGCCAATTCCACAAGAACAGCCTTAGCGAAAGGCTGCTTGAAGGGAAAGATGTAACTCTGTGAGATGAATTCACAGAACACAGAGCAGTTTCTCAGAAAGCTTCTTTCCAGTTTTGAACGGAAGATATTTCCTTTTTCAACATAGCCCTCTATGGGCTTCCAAATATCCCTTTGCCAATTCCACAAGAACAGCCTTAGCGAAAGGCTTCTTGAAGGGAAAGATGTAACTCTGTGAGATGAATTCACAGAACACAGAGAAGTTTCTCAGAAAGCTTCTTTCCAGTTTTGAACGGAAGATATTTCCTTTTTCACTGTAGCCCTCTACGGGCTTCCAAATATCCCTTTGCCAATTCCACAAGAACAGCCTTCGCGAAAGGCTGCTTGAAGGGAAAGATGTAACTCTGTGAGATGAATTCTAAGAAGACAGAGAAGTTTCTCAGAAAGCTTCTTTCCAGTTTTGAACGGAAGATATTTCCTTTTTCCCCATAGCCCTCTATGGCCTTCCAAATATCCCTTTGCCAATTCAACAAGAACAGCCTTAGCGAAAGGCTGCTTGAAGGGAAAGATGTAACTCTGTGAGATGAATTCACAGAACACAGAGCAGTTTCTCAGAAAGCTTCTTTCCAGTTTTGAACGGAAGATATTTCCTTTTTCACCATAGCCCTCTACGGGCTTCCAAATATCCCTTTGCCAATTCACAAGAACGGCCTTAGCGAAAGGCTTCTTGAAGGGAAAGATGTAACTCTGTGAGATGAATTCACAGAACACAGAGCAGTTTCTCAGAAAGCTTCTTTCCAGTTTTGAACGGAAGATATTTCCTTTTTCCCCATAGCCCACTATGGGCTTCCAAATATCCCGTTGCCAATTCCAAAAGAACAGCCTTAGCGAAAGGCTTCTTGAAGGGAAAGATGTAACTCTGTGAGATGAATTCACAGAACACAGAGCAGTTTCTCAGAAAGCTTCTTTCCAGTTTTGAACGGAAGATATTTCCTTTTTCCCCATAGCGCTTTATGGGCTTCCAAATATCCCTTTGCCAATTCCACAAGAACAGCCTTAGCGAAAGGCTGCTTGAAGGGAAAGATGTAACTCTGTGAGATGAATTCACAGAACACAGAGCAGTTTCTCAGAAAGCTTCTTTCCAGTTTTGAACGGAAGATATTTCCTTTTTCCCCATAGCCCTCTATGTTCTTCCAAATATCCCTTTGCCAATTCCACAAGAACAGCCTTAGCGAAAGGCTGCTTGAAGGGAAAGATGTAACTCTGTGAGATGAATTCAGAGAACACAGAGCAGTTTCTCAGAAAGCTTCTTTCCAGTTTTGAACGGAAGATATTTCCTTTTTCACCGTAGCCCTCTATGGGCTTCCAAATATCCCTTTGCCAATTCCACAAGAACAGTCTTAGCGAAAGGCTTCTTGAACGGAAAGATGTAACTCTGTGAGATGAATTCACAGAACACAGAGCAGTTTCTCAGAAAGCTTCTTTCCAGTTTTGAACGGAAGATATTTCCTTTTTCACCATAGCCCTCTATGGGCTTCCAAATATCCCTTTGCCAATTCCACAAGAACAGCCTTAGCGAAAGGCTGCTTGAAGGTAAAGATGTAACTCTGTGGGATGAATTCACAGAACACAGAGCAGTTTCTCAGAAAGCTTCTTTCCAGTTTTGAACGGAAGATATTTCCTTTTTCCCCATAGCCCTCTATGGGCTTCCAAATATCCCTTTGCCAATTCCACAAGAACAGCCTTAGCGAAAGGCTGCTTGAAGGGAAAGATATAACTCTGTGAGATGAATTCACAGAACACAGAGCAGTTTCTCAGAAATCTTCTTTCCAGTTTTGAACGGAGATATTTCCTTTTTCACCGTAGCCCTCTATGGGCTTCCAAATATCCCTTTGCCAATTCCACAAGAACAGCCTTAGCGAAAGGCTTCTTGAAGGTAAAGATGTAACTCTGTGGGATGAATTCACAGAACACAGAGCAGTTTCTCAGAAAGCTTCTTTCCAGTTTTGAACGGAAGACATTTCCTTTTTCCCCATAGCCCTCTATGGGCTTCCAAATATCCCTTTGCCAATTCCACAAGAACAGCCTTAGCGAAAGGCTGCTTGAAGGGAAAGATATAACTCTGTGAGATGAATTCACAGAACACAGAGCAGTTTCTCAGAAATCTTCTTTCCAGTTTTGAACGGAGATATTTCCTTTTTCACCGTAGCCCTCTATGGGCTTCCAAATATCCCTTTGCCAATTCCACAAGAACAGCCTTAGCGAAAGGCTTCTTGAAGGGAAAGATGTAACTCTGTGAGATGAATTCACAGAACACAGAGCAGTTTCTCAGAAAGCTTCTTTCCAGTTTTGAACGGAAGATATTTCCTTTTTCACTGTAGCCCTCTATGGGCTTCCAAATATCCCTTTGCCAATTCCACAAGAACAGCCTTAGCAAAAGGCTTCTTGAAGGGAAAGATGTAACTCTGTGAGATGAATTCACAGAACACAGAGAAGTTTCTCAGAAAGCTTCTTTCCAGTTTTGAACGGAAGATATTTCCTTTTTCCCCATAGCCCTCTATGGGCTTCAAAATATCCCTTTGCCAATTCCACAAGAACAGCCTTAGCGAAAGGCTGCTTGAAGGGAAAGATGTAACTCTGTGAGATGAATTCACAGAACACAGAGCAGTTTCTCAGAAAGCTTCTTTCCAGTTTTGAACGGAAGATATTTCCTTTTTCACCATAGCCCTCTACGGGCTTTCAAGTATCCCTTTGCCAATTCCACAAGAACAGCCTTAGCGAAAGGCTGCTTGAAGGGAAAGATGTATCTCTGTGAGATGAATTCACAGACACAGAGCAGTTTCTCAGAAAGCTTCTTTCCAGTTTTGAACGGAAGATATTTCCTTTTTCCCCATAGCCCTCTATGGGCTTCCAAATATCCCTTTGCCAATTCCACAAGAACAGCCTTAGCGAAAGGCTGCTTGAAGGGAAACATGTAACTCTGGAAGATGAATTCACAGAACACAGAGCAGTTTCTCAGAAAGCTTCTTTCCAGTTTTGAACGGAAGATATTTCCTTTTTCCCCATAGCCCTCTAAGGGCTTCCAAATATCCCGTTGCCAATTCCACAAGAACAGCCTTAGCGAAAGGCTGCTTGAAGGGAAAGATGTAACTCTGTGAGATGAATTCACAGAACACAGAGCAGTTTCTCAGAAAGCTTCTTTCCAGTTTTGAACGGAAGATATTTCCTTTTTCACCATAGCCCTCTATGGGCTTCCAAATATCCCTTTGCCAATTCCACAAGAACAGCCTTAGCGAAAGGCTGCTTGAAGGGAAAGATGTAACTCTGTGAGATGAATTCACAGAACACAGAGCAGTTTTTCAGAAAGCTTCTTTCCAGTTTTGAACGGAAGATATTTCCTTTTTCACCATAGCCCTCTATGGGCTTCCAAATATCCCTTTGCCAATTCCACAAGAACAGCCTTAGCGAAAGGCTGCTTGAAAGGAAAGATGTAACTCTGTGAGATGAATTCACAGAACCCAGAGCAGTTTCTCAGAAATCTTCTTTCCACTTTTGAACGGAAGATATTTCCTTTTTCACCGTAGCCCTCTATGGGCTTCCAAATATCCCTTTGCCAATTCCACAAGAACAGCCTTAGCGAAAGGCTTCTTGAAGGGAAAGATGTAACTCTGCGAGATGAATTCACAGAACACAGAGCAGTTTCTCAGAAAGCTTCTTTCCAGTTTTGAACGGAAGATATTTCCTTTTTCACCATAGCCCTCTATGGGCTTCCAAATATCCCTTTGCCAATTCCACAAGAACAGCCTTAGCGAAAGGCTGCTTGAAGGGAAAGATGTAACTCTGTGAGATGAATTCACAGAACACAGAGCAGTTTTTCAGAAAGCTTCTTTCCAGTTTTGAACGGAAGATATTTCCTTTTTCCCCATAGCCCTCTATGGGCTTCCAAATATCCCTTTGCCAATTCCACAAGAACAGCCTTAGCGAAAGGCTGCTTGAAGGGAAAGATGTAACTCTGTGAGATGAATTCACAGAACCCAGAGCAGTTTCTCAGAAATCTTCTTTCCACTTTTGAACGGAAGATATTTCCTTTTTCACCGTAGCCCTCTATGGGCTTCCAAATATCCCTTTGCCAATTCCACAAGAACAGCCTTAGCGAAAGGCTTCTTGAAGGGAAAGATGTAACTCTGTGAGATGAATTCACAGAACACAGAGCAGTTTCTCAGAAAGTTTCTTTCCAGTTTTGAACGGAAGATATTTCCTTTTTCACTGTAGCCCTCTATGGGCTTCCAAATATCCCTTTGCCAATTCCACAAGAACAGCCTTAGCGAAAGGCTGCTTGAAGGGAAACATGTAACTCTGGAAGATGAATTCACAGAACACAGAGCAGTTTCTCAGAAAGCTTCTTTCCAGTTTTGAACGGAAGATATTTCCTTTTTCCCCATAGCCCTCTATGGGCTTCCAAATATCCCTTTGCCAATTCCACAAGAACAGCCTTAGCGAAAGGCTGCTTGAAGGGAAACATGTAACTCTGGAAGATGAATTCACAGAACACAGAGCAGTTTCTCAGAAAGCTTCTTTCCAGTTTTGAACGGAAGATATTTCCTTTTTCCCCATAGCCCTCTATGGGCTTCCAAATATCCCGTTGCCAATTCCACAAGAACAGCCTTAGCGAAAGGCTGCTTGAAGGGAAAGATGTAACTCTGTGAGATGAATTCACAGAACACAGAGCAGTTTCTCAGAAAGCTTCTTTCCAGTTTTGAACGGAAGATATTTCCTTTTTCACCATAGCCCTCTATGGGCTTCCAAATATCCCTTTGCCAATTCCACAAGAACAGCCTTAGCGAAAGGCTGCTTGAAGGGAAAGATGTAACTCTGTGAGATGAATTCACAGAACACAGAGCAGTTTTTAGGAAGCTTCTTTCCAGTTTTGAACGGAAGATATTTCCTTTTTCACCATAGCCCTCTATGGGCTTCCAAATATCCCTTTGCCAATTCCACAAGAACAGCCTTAGCGAAAGGCTGCTTGAAGGGAAAGATGTAACTCTGTGAGATGAATTCACAGAACCCAGAGCAGTTTCTCAGAAATCTTCTTTCCACTTTTGAACGGAAGATATTTCCTTTTTCACCGTAGCCCTCTATGGGCTTCCAAATATCCCTTTGCCAATTCCACAAGAACAGCCTTAGCGAAAGGCTTCTTGAAGGGAAAGATGTAACTCTGTGAGATGAATTCACAGAACACAGAGCAGTTTCTCAGAAAGCTTCTTTCCAGTTTTGAACGGAAGATATTTCCTTTTTCACTGTAGCCCTCTATGGGCTTCCAAATATCCCTTTGCCAATTCCACAAGAACAGCCTTAGCGAAAGGCTTCTTGAAGGGAAAGATGTAACCCTGTGAGATGAATTCACAGAACACAGAGCAGTTTCTCAGAAAGCTTCTTTCCAGTTTTGAACGGAAGATATTTCCTTTTTCCCCATAGCCCTCTATGGGCTTCCAAATATCCCTTTGCCAATTCCACAAGAACAGCCTTAGCGAAAGGCTGCTTGAAGGGAAAGATGTAACTCTGTGAGATGAATTCACAGAACACAGAGCAGTTTCTCAGAAAGCTTCTTTCCAGTTTTGAACGGAAGATATTTCCTTTTTCACCATAGCCCTCTACGGGCTTCCAAATATCCCTTTGCCAATTCCACAAGAACAGCCTTAGCGAAAGGCTGCTTGAAGGGAAAGATGTAACTCTGTGAGATGAATTCACAGAACACAGAGCAGTTTCTCAGAAATCTTCTTTCCAGTTTTGAACGGAAGATATTTCCTTTTTCCCCATAGCCCTCTATGGGCTTCCAAATATCCCTTTGCCAATTCCACAAGAACAGCCTTAGCGAAAGTCTTCTTGAAGGGAGAGATGTAACTCTGTGAGATGAATTCACAGAACTGAGAGCAGTTTCTCAGAAAGCTTCTTTCCAGTTTTGAACGGAAGATATTTCCTTTTTCACTGTAGCCCTCTACGGGCTTCCAAATATCCCTTTGCCAATTCCACAAGAACAGCCTTCGCGAAAGGCTGCTTGAAGGGAAAGATGTAACTCTGTGAGATGAATTCTAAGAAGACAGAGAAGTATCTCAGAAAGCTTCTTTCCAGTTTTGAACGGAAGATATTTCCTTTTTCCCCATAGCCCTCTATGGGCTTCCAAATATCCCTTTGCCAATTCCACAAGAACAGCCTTAGCGAAAGGCTGCTTGAAGGGAAAGATGTAACTCTGTGAGATGAATTCACAGAACACAGAGCAGTTTCTCAGAAAGCTTCTTTCCAGTTTTGAACGGAAGATATTTCCTTTTTCCCCATAGCCCTCTATGTTCTTCCAAATATCCCTTTGCCAATTCCACAAGAACAGCCTTAGCGAAAGGCTGCTTGAAGGGAAAGATGTAACTCTGTGAGATGAATTCAGAGAACACAGAGCAGTTTCTCAGAAAGCTTCTTTCCAGTTTTGAACGGAAGATATTTCCTTTTTCACCGTAGCCCTCTATGGGCTTCCAAATATCCCTTTGCCAATTCCACAAGAACAGCCTTAGCGAAAGGCTTCTTGAACGGAAAGATGTAACTCTGTGAGATGAATTCACAGAACACAGAGCAGTTTCTCAGAAAGCTTCTTTCCAGTTTTGAACGGAAGATATTTCCTTTTTCACCATAGCCCTCTATGGGCTTCCAAATATCCCTTTGCCAATTCCACAAGAACAGCCTTAGCGAAAGGCTGCTTGAAGGTAAAGATGTAACTCTGTGGGATGAATTCACAGAACACAGAGCAGTTTCTCAGAAAGCTTCTTTCCAGTTTTGAACGGAAGATATTTCCTTTTTCCCAATAGCCCTCTATGGGCTTCCAAATATCCCTTTGCCAATTCCACAAGAACAGCCTTAGCGAAAGGCTGCTTGAAGGGAAAGATGTAACTCTGTGAGATGAATTCACAGAACACAGAGCAGTTTCTCAGAAAGCTTCTTTCCAGTTTTGAACGGAAGATATTTCCTTTTTCACCATAGCCCTCTACGGGCTTCCAAATATCCCTTTGCCAATTCCACAAGAACAGGCTTAGCGAAAGGCTGCTTGAAGGGAAAGATGTAACTCTGTGAGATGAATTCACAGAACACAGAGCAGTTTCTCAGAAAGCTTCTTTCCAGTTTTGAGCGGAAGATATTTCCTTTTTCACCATAGCCCACTATGGGCTTCCAAATATCCCTTTGCCAATTCCACAAGAACAGCCTTAGCGAAAGGCTGCTTGAAGGGAAAGATGTAACTCTGTGAGATGAATTCACAGAACACAGAGCAGTTTCTCAGAAAGCTTCTTTCCAGTTTTGAACGGAAGATATTTCCTTTTTCCCCATAGCCCTCTATGGGCTTCCAAATATCCCTTTGCCAATTCCACAAGAACAGCCTTAGCGAAAGGCTGCTTGAAGGGAAAGATGTAACTCTGTGAGATGAATTCACAGAACACAGAGCAGTTTCTCAGAAAGCTTCTTTCCAGTTTTGAACGGAAGATATTTCCTTTTTCACTGCAGCCCTCTATGGGCTTCCAAATATCCCTTTGCCAATTCCACAAGAACAGCCTTAGCGAAAGGCTGCTTGAAGGGAAAGATGTAACTCTGTGAGATGAATTCACAGAACACAGAGCAGTTTCTCAGAAAGCTTCTTTCCAGTTTTGAACGGACGATATTTCCTTTTTCAACATAGCCCTCTATGGGCTTCCAAATATCCCTTTGCCAATTCCACAAGAACAGCCTTAGCGAAAGGCTTCTTGAAGGGAAAGATGTAACTCTGTGAGATGAATTCACAGAACACAGAGAAGTTTCTCAGAAAGCTTCTTTCCAGTTTTGAACGGAAGATATTTCCTTTTTCACTGTAGCCCTCTACGGGCTTCCAAATATCCCTTTGCCAATTCCACAAGAACAGCCTTCGCGAAAGGCTGCTTGAAGGGAAAGATGTAACTCTGTGAGATGAATTCACAGAACACAGAGAAGTTTCTCAGAAAGCTTCTTTCCAGTTTTGAACGGAAGATATTTCCTTTTTCCCCATAGCCCTCTATGGGCTTCAAAATATCCCTTTGCCAATTCCACAAGAACAGCCTTAGCGAAAGGCTGCTTGAAGGGAAAGATGTAACTCTGTGAGATGAATTCAGAGAACACAGAGCAGTTTCTCAGAAAGCTTCTTTCCAGTTTTGAACGGAAGATATTTCCTTTTTCACCGTAGCCCTCTATGGGCTTCCAAATATCCCTTTGCCAATTCCACAAGAACAGCCTTAGCGAAAGGCTTCTTGAACGGAAAGATGTAACTCTGTGAGATGAATTCACAGAACACAGAGCAGTTTCTCAGAAAGCTTCTTTCCAGTTTTGAACGGAAGATATTTCCTTTTTCACCATAGCCCTCTATGGGCTTCCAAATATCCCTTTGCCAATTCCACAAGAACAGGCTTAGCGAAAGGCTGCTTGAAGGGAAAGATGTAACTCTGTGAGATGAATTCACAGAACACAGAGCAGTTTCTCAGAAAGCTTCTTTCCAGTTTTGAGCGGAAGATATTTCCTTTTTCACCATAGCCCACTATGGGCTTCCAAATATCCCTTTGCCAATTCCACAAGAACAGCCTTAGCGAAAGGCTGCTTGAAGGGAAAGATGTAACTCTGTGAGATGAATTCACAGAACACAGAGCAGTTTCTCAGAAAGCTTCTTTCCAGTTTTGAACGGAAGATATTTCCTTTTTCACCATAGCCCTCTATGGGCTTCCAAATATCCCTTTGCCAATTCCACAAGAACAGCCTTAGCGAAAGGCTGCTTGAAGGGAAAGATGTAACTCTGTGAGATGAATTCACAGAACACAGAGCAGTTTCTCAGAAAGCTTCTTTCCAGTTTTGAACGGAAGATATTTCATTTTTCACTGCAGCCCTCTATGGGCTTCCAAATATCCCTTTGCCAATTCCACAAGAACAGTCTTAGCGAAAGGCTTCTTGAAGGGAAAGATGTAACTCTGTGAGATGAATTCACAGAACACAGAGCAGTTTCTCAGAAAGCTTCTTTCCAGTTTTGAACGGAAGATATTTCCTTTTTCACCGTAGCCCTCTATGGGCTTCCAAATATCCCTTTGCCAATTCCACAAGAACAGCCTTAGCGAAAGGTTTCTTGAACGGAAAGATGTAACTCTGTGAGATGAATTCACAGAACACAGAGCAGTTTCTCAGAAAGCTTCTTTCCAGTTTTGAACGGAAGATATTTCCTTTTTCACCATAGCCCTCTATGGGCTTCCAAATATCCCTTTGCCAATTCCACAAGAACAGCCTTAGCGAAAGGCTGCTTGAAGGTAAAGATGTAACTCTGTGGGATGAATTCACAGAACACAGAGCAGTTTCTCAGAAAGCTTCTTTCCAGTTTTGAACGGAAGATATTTCCTTTTTCCCCATAGCCCTCTATAGACTTCCAAATATCCCTTTGCCAATTCCACAAGAACAGCCTTAGCGAAAGGCTGCTTGAAGGGAAAGATGTAACTCTGTGAGATGAATTCACAGAACACAGAGCAGTTTCTCAGAAAGCTTCTTTCCAGTTTTGAACGGAAGATATTTCCTTTTTCACCATAGCCCTCTACGGGCTTCCAAATATCCCTTTGCCAATTCCACAAGAACAGGCTTAGGGAAAGGCTGCTTGAAGGGAAAGATGTAACTCTGTGAGATGAATTCACAGAACACAGAGCAGTTTCTCAGAAAGCTTCTTTCCAGTTTTGAGCGGAAGATATTTCCTTTTTCACCATAGCCCACTATGGGCTTCCAAATATCCCTTTGCCAATTCCACAAGAACAGCCTTAGCGAAAGGCTGCTTGAAGGGAAAGATGTAACTCTGTGAGATGAATTCACAGAACACAGAGCAGTTTCTCAGAAAGCTTCTTTCCAGTTTTGAACGGAAGATATTTCCTTTTTCACCATAGCCCTCTATGGGCTTCCAAATATCCCTTTGCCAATTCCACAAGAACAGCCTTAGCGAAAGGCTGCTTGAAGGGAAAGATGTAACTCTGTGAGATGAATTCACAGAACACAGAGCAGTTTCTCAGAAAGCTTCTTTCCAGTTTTGAACGGAAGATATTTCCTTTTTCACCATAGCCTTCTACGGGCTTCCAAATATCCCTTTGCCAATTCCACAAGAACAGGCTTAGCGAAAGGCTGCTTGAAGGGAAAGATGTAACTCTGTGAGATGAATTCACAGAACACAGAGCAGTTTCTCAGAAAGCTTCTTTCCAGTTTTGAGCGGAAGATATTTCCTTTTTCACCATAGCCCACTATGGGCTTCCAAATATCCCTTTGCCAATTCCACAAGAACAGCCTTAGCGAAAGGCTGCTTGAAGGGAAAGATGTAACTCTGTGAGATGAATTCACAGAACACAGAGCAGTTTCTCAGAAAGCTTCTTTCCAGTTTTGAACGGAAGATATTTCCTTTTTCACCATAGCCCTCTATGGGCTTCCAAATATCCCTTTGCCAATTCCACAAGAACAGCCTTAGCGAAAGGCTGCTTGAAGGGAAAGATGTAACTCTGTGAGATGAATTCACAGAACACAGAGCAGTTTCTCAGAAAGCTTCTTTCCAGTTTTGAACGGAAGATATTTCCTTTTTCACTGTAGCCCTCTATGGGCTTCCAAATATCACTTTGCCAATTCCACAAGAACAGTCTTAGCGAAAGGCTTCTTGAAGGGAAAGATGTAACTCTGTGAGATGAATTCACAGAACACAGAGAAGTTTCTCAGAAAGCTTCTTTCCAGTTTTGAACGGAAGATATTTCCTTTTTCCCCATAGCCCTCTATGGGCTTCCAAATATCCCTTTGCCAATTCCACAAGAACAGCCTTAGCGAAAGGCTTCTTGAAGGGAAAGATGTAACTCTGTGAGATGAATTCACAGAACACAGAGCAGTTTCTCAGAAAGCTTCTTTCCAGTTTTGAACGGAAGATATTTCCTTTTTCCCCATAGCCCTCTACGGGCTTCCAAATATCCCTTTGCCAATTCCACAAGAACAGCCTTAGCGAAAGGCTGCTTGAAGGGAAAGATGTAACTCTGTGAGATGAATTCACAGAACACAGAGAAGTTTCTCAGAAAGCTTCTTTCCAGTTTTGAACGGAAGATATTTCCTTTTTCCCCATAGCCCTCTATGGGCTTCCAAATATCCCTTTGCCAATTCCACAAGAACAGCCTTAGCGAAAGGCTGCTTGAAGGGAAAGATGTAACTCTGTGAGATGAATTCACAGAACACAGAGCAGTTTCTCAGAAAGCTTCTTTCCAGTTTTGAACGGAAGATATTTCCTTTTTCAACATAGCCCTCTATGGGCTTCCAAATATCCCTTTACCAATTCCACAAGAACAGCCTTAGCGAAAGGCTTCTTGAAGGGAAAGATGTAACTCTGTGAGATGAATTCACAGAACACAGAGAAGTTTCTCAGAAAGCTTCTTTCCAGTTTTGAACGGAAGATATTTCCTTTTTCACTGTAGCCCTCTACGGGCTTCCAAATATCCCTTTGCCAATTCCACAAGAACAGCCTTAGCGAAAGGCTGCTTGAAGCGAAAGATGTATCTCTGTGAGATGAATTCACAGACACAGAGCAGTTTCTCAGAAAGCTTCTTTCCAGTTTTGAACGGAAGATATTTCCTTTTTCCCCATAGCCCTCTATGGGCTTCCAAATATCCCTTTGCCAATTCCACAAGAACAGCCTTCGCGAAAGGCTGCTTGAAGGGAAACATGTAACTCTGGAAGATGAATTCACAGAACACAGAGCAGTTTCTCAGAAAGCTTCTTTCCAGTTTTGAACGGAAGATATTTCCTTTTTCCCCATAGCCCTCTATGGGCTTCCAAATATCCCGTTGCCAATTCCACAAGAACAGCCTTAGCGAAAGGCTGCTTGAAGGGAAAGATGTAACTCTGTGAGATGAATTCACAGAACACAGAGCAGTTTCTCAGAAAGCTTCTTTCCAGTTTTGAACGGAAGATATTTCCTTTTTCCCCATAGCCTTCTAAGGGGTTCCAAATATCCCTTTGCCAATTCCGCAAGAACGCCTTAGCGAAAGGCTGCTTGAAGGGAAACATGTAACTCTGTGAGATGAATTCACAGAACACAGAGCAGTTTCTCAGAAAGCTTCTTCCCAGTTTTGAACGGAAGATACTTCCTTTTTCACCATAGCCCTCTACGGGCTTCCAAATATCCCTTTGCCAATTCCACAAGAACAGCCTTAGCGAAAGGCTTCTTGAAGCGAAAGATGTATCTCTGTGAGATGAATTCACAGACACAGAGCAGTTTCTCAGAAAGCTTCTTTCCAGTTTTGAACGGAAGATATTTCCTTTTTCCCCATAGCCCTCTATGGGCTTCCAAATATCCCTTTGCCAATTCCACAAGAACAGCCTTAGCGAAAGGCTGCTTGAAGGGAAACATGTAACTCTGGAAGATGAATTCACAGAACACAGAGCAGTTTCTCAGAAAGCTTCTTTCCAGTTTTGAACGGAAGATATTTCCTTTTTCACCGTAGCCCTCTATGGGCTTCCAAATATCCCTTTGCCAATTCCACAAGAACAGCCTTAGCGAAAGGCTTCTTGAACGGAAAGATGTAACTCTGTGAGATGAATTCACAGAACACAGAGCAGTTTCTCAGAAAGCTTCTTTCCAGTTTTGAACGGAAGATATTTCCTTTTTCACCATAGCCCTCTATGGGCTTCCAAATATCCCTTTGCCAATTCCACAAGAACAGGCTTAGCGAAAGGCTGCTTGAAGGGAAAGATGTAACTCTGTGAGATGAATTCACAGAACACAGAGCAGTTTCTCAGAAAGCTTCTTTCCAGTTTTGAGCGGAAGATATTTCCTTTTTCACCATAGCCCACTATGGGCTTCCAAATATCCCTTTGCCAATTCCACAAGAACAGCCTTAGCGAAAGGCTGCTTGAAGGGAAAGATGTAACTCTGTGAGATGAATTCACAGAACACAGAGCAGTTTCTCAGAAAGCTTCTTTCCAGTTTTGAACGGAAGATATTTCCTTTTTCACCATAGCCCTCTATGGGCTTCCAAATATCCCTTTGCCAATTCCACAAGAACAGCCTTAGCGAAAGGCTGCTTGAAGGGAAAGATGTAACTCTGTGAGATGAATTCACAGAACACAGAGCAGTTTCTCAGAAAGCTTCTTTCCAGTTTTGAACGGAAGATATTTCATTTTTCACTGCAGCCCTCTATGGGCTTCCAAATATCCCTTTGCCAATTCCACAAGAACAGTCTTAGCGAAAGGCTTCTTGAAGGGAAAGATGTAACTCTGTGAGATGAATTCACAGAACACAGAGCAGTTTCTCAGAAAGCTTCTTTCCAGTTTTGAACGGAAGATATTTCCTTTTTCACCGTAGCCCTCTATGGGCTTCCAAATATCCCTTTGCCAATTCCACAAGAACAGCCTTAGCGAAAGGTTTCTTGAACGGAAAGATGTAACTCTGTGAGATGAATTCACAGAACACAGAGCAGTTTCTCAGAAAGCTTCTTTCCAGTTTTGAACGGAAGATATTTCCTTTTTCACCATAGCCCTCTATGGGCTTCCAAATATCCCTTTGCCAATTCCACAAGAACAGCCTTAGCGAAAGGCTGCTTGAAGGTAAAGATGTAACTCTGTGGGATGAATTCACAGAACACAGAGCAGTTTCTCAGAAAGCTTCTTTCCAGTTTTGAACGGAAGATATTTCCTTTTTCCCCATAGCCCTCTATAGACTTCCAAATATCCCTTTGCCAATTCCACAAGAACAGCCTTAGCGAAAGGCTGCTTGAAGGGAAAGATGTAACTCTGTGAGATGAATTCACAGAACACAGAGCAGTTTCTCAGAAAGCTTCTTTCCAGTTTTGAACGGAAGATATTTCCTTTTTCACCATAGCCCTCTACGGGCTTCCAAATATCCCTTTGCCAATTCCACAAGAACAGGCTTAGGGAAAGGCTGCTTGAAGGGAAAGATGTAACTCTGTGAGATGAATTCACAGAACACAGAGCAGTTTCTCAGAAAGCTTCTTTCCAGTTTTGAGCGGAAGATATTTCCTTTTTCACCATAGCCCACTATGGGCTTCCAAATATCCCTTTGCCAATTCCACAAGAACAGCCTTAGCGAAAGGCTGCTTGAAGGGAAAGATGTAACTCTGTGAGATGAATTCACAGAACACAGAGCAGTTTCTCAGAAAGCTTCTTTCCAGTTTTGAACGGAAGATATTTCCTTTTTCACCATAGCCCTCTATGGGCTTCCAAATATCCCTTTGCCAATTCCACAAGAACAGCCTTAGCGAAAGGCTGCTTGAAGGGAAAGATGTAACTCTGTGAGATGAATTCACAGAACACAGAGCAGTTTCTCAGAAAGCTTCTTTCCAGTTTTGAACGGAAGATATTTCCTTTTTCACCATAGCCTTCTACGGGCTTCCAAATATCCCTTTGCCAATTCCACAAGAACAGGCTTAGCGAAAGGCTGCTTGAAGGGAAAGATGTAACTCTGTGAGATGAATTCACAGAACACAGAGCAGTTTCTCAGAAAGCTTCTTTCCAGTTTTGAGCGGAAGATATTTCCTTTTTCACCATAGCCCACTATGGGCTTCCAAATATCCCTTTGCCAATTCCACAAGAACAGCCTTAGCGAAAGGCTGCTTGAAGGGAAAGATGTAACTCTGTGAGATGAATTCACAGAACACAGAGCAGTTTCTCAGAAAGCTTCTTTCCAGTTTTGAACGGAAGATATTTCCTTTTTCACCATAGCCCTCTATGGGCTTCCAAATATCCCTTTGCCAATTCCACAAGAACAGCCTTAGCGAAAGGCTGCTTGAAGGGAAAGATGTAACTCTGTGAGATGAATTCACAGAACACAGAGCAGTTTCTCAGAAAGCTTCTTTCCAGTTTTGAACGGAAGATATTTCCTTTTTCACTGTAGCCCTCTATGGGCTTCCAAATATCACTTTGCCAATTCCACAAGAACAGTCTTAGCGAAAGGCTTCTTGAAGGGAAAGATGTAACTCTGTGAGATGAATTCACAGAACACAGAGAAGTTTCTCAGAAAGCTTCTTTCCAGTTTTGAACGGAAGATATTTCCTTTTTCCCCATAGCCCTCTATGGGCTTCCAAATATCCCTTTGCCAATTCCACAAGAACAGCCTTAGCGAAAGGCTTCTTGAAGGGAAAGATGTAACTCTGTGAGATGAATTCACAGAACACAGAGCAGTTTCTCAGAAAGCTTCTTTCCAGTTTTGAACGGAAGATATTTCCTTTTTCCCCATAGCCCTCTACGGGCTTCCAAATATCCCTTTGCCAATTCCACAAGAACAGCCTTAGCGAAAGGCTGCTTGAAGGGAAAGATGTAACTCTGTGAGATGAATTCACAGAACACAGAGAAGTTTCTCAGAAAGCTTCTTTCCAGTTTTGAACGGAAGATATTTCCTTTTTCCCCATAGCCCTCTATGGGCTTCCAAATATCCCTTTGCCAATTCCACAAGAACAGCCTTAGCGAAAGGCTGCTTGAAGGGAAAGATGTAACTCTGTGAGATGAATTCACAGAACACAGAGCAGTTTCTCAGAAAGCTTCTTTCCAGTTTTGAACGGAAGATATTTCCTTTTTCAACATAGCCCTCTATGGGCTTCCAAATATCCCTTTACCAATTCCACAAGAACAGCCTTAGCGAAAGGCTTCTTGAAGGGAAAGATGTAACTCTGTGAGATGAATTCACAGAACACAGAGAAGTTTCTCAGAAAGCTTCTTTCCAGTTTTGAACGGAAGATATTTCCTTTTTCACTGTAGCCCTCTACGGGCTTCCAAATATCCCTTTGCCAATTCCACAAGAACAGCCTTAGCGAAAGGCTGCTTGAAGCGAAAGATGTATCTCTGTGAGATGAATTCACAGACACAGAGCAGTTTCTCAGAAAGCTTCTTTCCAGTTTTGAACGGAAGATATTTCCTTTTTCCCCATAGCCCTCTATGGGCTTCCAAATATCCCTTTGCCAATTCCACAAGAACAGCCTTCGCGAAAGGCTGCTTGAAGGGAAACATGTAACTCTGGAAGATGAATTCACAGAACACAGAGCAGTTTCTCAGAAAGCTTCTTTCCAGTTTTGAACGGAAGATATTTCCTTTTTCCCCATAGCCCTCTATGGGCTTCCAAATATCCCGTTGCCAATTCCACAAGAACAGCCTTAGCGAAAGGCTGCTTGAAGGGAAAGATGTAACTCTGTGAGATGAATTCACAGAACACAGAGCAGTTTCTCAGAAAGCTTCTTTCCAGTTTTGAACGGAAGATATTTCCTTTTTCCCCATAGCCTTCTAAGGGGTTCCAAATATCCCTTTGCCAATTCCGCAAGAACGCCTTAGCGAAAGGCTGCTTGAAGGGAAACATGTAACTCTGTGAGATGAATTCACAGAACACAGAGCAGTTTCTCAGAAAGCTTCTTCCCAGTTTTGAACGGAAGATACTTCCTTTTTCACCATAGCCCTCTACGGGCTTCCAAATATCCCTTTGCCAATTCCACAAGAACAGCCTTAGCGAAAGGCTTCTTGAAGCGAAAGATGTATCTCTGTGAGATGAATTCACAGACACAGAGCAGTTTCTCAGAAAGCTTCTTTCCAGTTTTGAACGGAAGATATTTCCTTTTTCCCCATAGCCCTCTATGGGCTTCCAAATATCCCTTTGCCAATTCCACAAGAACAGCCTTAGCGAAAGGCTGCTTGAAGGGAAACATGTAACTCTGGAAGATGAATTCACAGAACACAGAGCAGTTTCTCAGAAAGCTTCTTTCCAGTTTTGAACGGAAGATATTTCCTTTTTCCCCATAGCCCTCTATGGGCTTCCAAATATCCCGTTGCCAATTCCACAAGAACAGCCTTAGCGAAAGGCTGCTTGAAGGGAAAGATGTAACTCTGTGAGATGAATTCACAGAACACAGAGCAGTTTCTCAGAAAGCTTCTTTCCAGTTTTGAACGGAAGATATTTCCTTTTTCACCATAGCCCTCTATGGGCTTCCAAATATCCCTTTGCCAATTCCACAAGAACAGCCTTAACGAAAGGCTTCTTGAAGGGAAAGATGTAACTCTGTGAGATGAATTCACAGAACTGAGAGCAGTTTCTCAGAAAGCTTCTTTCCAGTTTTGAACGGAAGATATTTCCTTTTTCACTGTAGCCCTCTACGGGCTTCCAAATATCCCTTTGCCAATTCCACAAGAACAGCCTTCGCGAAAGGCTGCTTGAAGGGAAAGATGTAACTCTGTGAGATGAATTCTAAGAAGACAGAGAAGTATCTCAGAAAGCTTCTTTCCAGTTTTGAACGGAAGATATTTCCTTTTTCCCCATAGCCCTCTATGGGCTTCCAAATATCCCTTTGCCAATTCCACAAGAACAGCCTTAGCGAAAGGCTGCTTGAAGGGAAAGATGTAACTCTGTGAGATGAATTCACAGAACACAGAGCAGTTTCTCAGAAAGCTTCTTTCCAGTTTTGAACGGAAGATATTTCCTTTTTCCCCATAGCCCACTATGTTCTTCCAAATATCCCTTTGCCAATTCCACAAGAACAGCCTTAGCGAAAGGCTGCTTGAAGGGAAAGATGTAACTCTGTGAGATGAATTCAGAGAACACAGAGCAGTTTCTCAGAAAGCTTCTTTCCAGTTTTGAACGGAAGATATTTCCTTTTTCACCGTAGCCCTCTATGGGCTTCCAAATATCCCTTTGCCAATTCCACAAGAACAGCCTTAGCGAAAGGCTGCTTGAAGGGAAAGATGTAACTCTGTGAGATGAATTCACAGAACACAGAGCAGTTTCTCAGAAAGCTTCTTTCCAGTTTTGAACGGAAGATATTTCCTTTTTCACCATAGCCCTCTATGGGCTTCCAAATATCCCTTTGCCAATTCCACAAGAACAGCCTTAGCGAAAGGCTGCTTGAAGGGAAAGATGTAACTCTGTGAGATGAATTCACAGAACACAGAGCAGTTTCTCAGAAAGCTTCTTTCCAGTTTTGAACGGAAGATATTTCCTTTTTCACTGCAGCCCTCTATGGGCTTCCAAATATCCCTTTGCCAATTCCACAAGAACAGTCTTAGCGAAAGGCTTCTTGAAGGGAAAGATGTAACTCTGTGAGATGAATTCACAGAACACAGAGCAGTTTCTCAGAAAGCTTCTTTCCAGTTTTGAACGGAAGATATTTCCTTTTTCACCGTAGCCCTCTATGGGCTTCCAAATATCCCTTTGCCAATTCCACAAGAACAGCCTTAGCGAAAGGTTTCTTGAACGGAAAGATGTAACTCTGTGAGATGAATTCACAGAACACAGAGCAGTTTCTCAGAAAGCTTCTTTCCAGTTTTGAACGGAAGATATTTCCTTTTTCACCATAGCCCTCTATGGGCTTCCAAATATCCCTTTGCCAATTCCACAAGAACAGCCTTAGCGAAAGGCTGCTTGAAGGTAAAGATGTAACTCTGTGGGATGAATTCACAGAACACAGAGCAGTTTCTCAGAAAGCTTCTTTCCAGTTTTGAACGGAAGATATTTCCTTTTTCCCCATAGCCCTCTATAGACTTCCAAATATCCCTTTGCCAATTCCACAAGAACAGCCTTAGCGAAAGGCTGCTTGAAGGGAAAGATGTAACTCTGTGAGATGAATTCACAGAACACAGAGCAGTTTCTCAGAAAGCTTCTTTCCAGTTTTGAACGGAAGATATTTCCTTTTTCACCATAGCCCTCTACGGGCTTCCAAATATCCCTTTGCCAATTCCACAAGAACAGGCTTAGGGAAAGGCTGCTTGAAGGGAAAGATGTAACTCTGTGAGATGAATTCACAGAACACAGAGCAGTTTCTCAGAAAGCTTCTTTCCAGTTTTGAGCGGAAGATATTTCCTTTTTCACCATAGCCCACTATGGGCTTCCAAATATCCCTTTGCCAATTCCACAAGAACAGCCTTAGCGAAAGGCTGCTTGAAGGGAAAGATGTAACTCTGTGAGATGAATTCACAGAACACAGAGCAGTTTCTCAGAAAGCTTCTTTCCAGTTTTGAACGGAAGATATTTCCTTTTTCACCATAGCCCTCTATGGGCTTCCAAATATCCCTTTGCCAATTCCACAAGAACAGCCTTAGCGAAAGGCTGCTTGAAGGGAAAGATGTAACTCTGTGAGATGAATTCACAGAACACAGAGCAGTTTCTCAGAAAGCTTCTTTCCAGTTTTGAACGGAAGATATTTCCTTTTTCACTGCAGCCCTCTATGGGCTTCCAAATATCCCTTTGCCAATTCCACAAGAACAGTCTTAGCGAAAGGCTTCTTGAAGGGAAAGATGTAACTCTGTGAGATGAATTCACAGAACACAGAGAAGTTTCTCAGAAAGCTTCTTTCCAGTTTTGAACGGAAGATATTTCCTTTTTCCACATAGCCCTCTATGGGCTTCCAAATATCCCTTTGCCAATTCCACAAGAACAGCCTTAGCGAAAGGCTTCTTGAAGGGAAAGATGTAATTCTGTGAGATGAATTCACAGAACACAGAGCAGTTTCTCAGAAAGCTTCTTTCCAGTTTTGAACGGAAGATATTTCCTTTTTCCCCATAGCCCTCTACGGGCTTCCAAATATCCCTTTGCCAATTCCACAAGAACAGCCTTAGCGAAAGGCTGCTTGAAGGGAAAGATGTAACTCTGTGAGATGAATTCACAGAACACAGAGAAGTTTCTCAGAAAGCTTCTTTCCAGTTTTGAACGGAAGATATTTCCTTTTTCCCCATACCCCTCTATGGGCTTCCAAATATCCCTTTGCCAATTCCACAAGAACAGCCTTAGCGAAAGGCTGCTTGAAGGGAAAGATGTAACTCTGTGAGATGAATTCACAGAACACAGAGCAGTTTCTCAGAAAGCTTCTTTCCAGTTTTGAACGGAAGATATTTCCTTTTTCAACATAGCCCTCTATGGGCTTCCAAATATCCCTTTGCCAATTCCACAAGAACAGCCTTAGCGAAAGGCTTCTTGAAGGGAAAGATGTAACTCTGTGAGATGAATTCACAGAACACAGAGAAGTTTCTCAGAAAGCTTCTTTCCAGTTTTGAACGGAAGATATTTCCTTTTTCACTGTAGCCCTCTACGGGCTTCCAAATATCCCTTTGCCAATTCCACAAGAACAGCCTTCGCGAAAGGCTGCTTGAAGGGAAAGATGTAACTCTGTGAGATGAATTCACAGAACACAGAGAAGTTTCTCAGAAAGCTTCTTTCCAGTTTTGAACGGAAGATATTTCCTTTTTCCCCATAGCCCTCTATGGGCTTCAAAATATCCCTTTGCCAATTCCACAAGAACAGCCTTAGCGAAAGGCTGCTTGAAGGGAAAGATGTAACTCTGTGAGATGAATTCACAGAACACAGAGCAGTTTCTCAGAAAGCTTCTTTCCAGTTTTGAACGGAAGATATTTCCTTTTTCACCATAGCCTTCTACGGGCTTCCAAATATCCCTTTGCCAATTCCACAAGAACAGGCTTAGCGAAAGGCTGCTTGAAGGGAAAGATGTAACTCTGTGAGATGAATTCACAGAACACAGAGCAGTTTCTCAGAAAGCTTCTTTCCAGTTTTGAGCGGAAGATATTTCCTTTTTCACCATAGCCCACTATGGGCTTCCAAATATCCCTTTGCCAATTCCACAAGAACAGCCTTAGCGAAAGGCTGCTTGAAGGGAAAGATATAACTCTGTGAGATGAATTCACAGAACACAGAGCAGTTTCTCAGAAAGCTTCTTTCCAGTTTTGAACGGAAGATATTTCCTTTTTCACCATAGCCCTCTATGGGCTTCCAAATATCCCTTTGCCAATTCCACAAGAACAGCCTTAGCGAAAGGCTGCTTGAAGGGAAAGATGTAACTCTGTGAGATGAATTCACAGAACACAGAGCAGTTTCTCAGAAAGCTTCTTTCCAGTTTTGAACGGAAGATATTTCCTTTTTCACTGTAGCCCTCTATGGGCTTCCAAATATCCCTTTGCCAATTCCACAAGAACAGTCTTAGCGAAAGGCTTCTTGAAGGGAAAGATGTAACTCTGTGAGATGAATTCACAGAACACAGAGAAGGTTCTCAGAAAGCTTCTTTCCAGTTTTGAACGGAAGATATTTCCTTTTTCCCCATAGCCCTCTATGGGCTTCCAAATATCCCTTTGCCAATTCCACAAGAACAGCCTTAGCGAAAGGCTTCTTGAAGGGAAAGATGTAACTCTGTGAGATGAATTCACAGAACACAGAGCAGTTTCTCAGAAAGCTTCTTTCCAGTTTTGAACGGAAGATATTTCCTTTTTCCCCATAGCCCTCTACGGGCTTCCAAATATCCCTTTGCCAATTCCACAAGAACAGCCTTAGCGAAAGGCTGCTTGAAGGGAAAGATGTAACTCTGTGAGATGAATTCACAGAACACAGAGAAGTTTCTCAGAAAGCTTCTTTCCAGTTTTGAACGGAAGATATTTCCTTTTTCCCCATAGCCCTCTATGGGCTTCCAAATATCCCTTTGCCAATTCCACAAGAACAGCCTTAGCGAAAGGCTGCTTGAAGGGAAAGATGTAACTCTGTGAGATGAATTCACAGAACACAGAGCAGTTTCTCAGAAAGCTTCTTTCCAGTTTTGAACGGAAGATATTTCCTTTTTCAACATAGCCCTCTATGGGCTTCCAAATATCCCTTTACCAATTCCACAAGAACAGCCTTAGCGAAAGGCTTCTTGAAGGGAAAGATGTAACTCTGTGAGATGAATTCACAGAACACAGAGAAGTTTCTCAGAAAGCTTCTTTCCAGTTTTGAACGGAAGATATTTCCTTTTTCACTGTAGCCCTCTACGGGCTTCCAAATATCCCTTTGCCAATTCCACAAGAACAGCCTTAGCGAAAGGCTGCTTGAAGCGAAAGATGTATCTCTGTGAGATGAATTCACAGACACAGAGCAGTTTCTCAGAAAGCTTCTTTCCAGTTTTGAACGGAAGATATTTCCTTTTTCCCCATAGCCCTCTATGGGCTTCCAAATATCCCTTTGCCAATTCCACAAGAACAGCCTTCGCGAAAGGCTGCTTGAAGGGAAACATGTAACTCTGGAAGATGAATTCACAGAACACAGAGCAGTTTCTCAGAAAGCTTCTTTCCAGTTTTGAACGGAAGATATTTCCTTTTTCCCCATAGCCCTCTATGGGCTTCCAAATATCCCGTTGCCAATTCCACAAGAACAGCCTTAGCGAAAGGCTGCTTGAAGGGAAAGATGTAACTCTGTGAGATGAATTCACAGAACACAGAGCAGTTTCTCAGAAAGCTTCTTTCCAGTTTTGAACGGAAGATATTTCCTTTTTCCCCATAGCCTTCTAAGGGGTTCCAAATATCCCTTTGCCAATTCCGCAAGAACGCCTTAGCGAAAGGCTGCTTGAAGGGAAACATGTAACTCTGTGAGATGAATTCACAGAACACAGAGCAGTTTCTCAGAAAGCTTCTTCCCAGTTTTGAACGGAAGATACTTCCTTTTTCACCATAGCCCTCTACGGGCTTCCAAATATCCCTTTGCCAATTCCACAAGAACAGCCTTAGCGAAAGGCTTCTTGAAGCGAAAGATGTATCTCTGTGAGATGAATTCACAGACACAGAGCAGTTTCTCAGAAAGCTTCTTTCCAGTTTTGAACGGAAGATATTTCCTTTTTCCCCATAGCCCTCTATGGGCTTCCAAATATCCCTTTGCCAATTCCACAAGAACAGCCTTAGCGAAAGGCTGCTTGAAGGGAAACATGTAACTCTGGAAGATGAATTCACAGAACACAGAGCAGTTTCTCAGAAAGCTTCTTTCCAGTTTTGAACGGAAGATATTTCCTTTTTCCCCATAGCCCTCTATGGGCTTCCAAATATCCCGTTGCCAATTCCACAAGAACAGCCTTAGCGAAAGGCTGCTTGAAGGGAAAGATGTAACTCTGTGAGATGAATTCACAGAACACAGAGCAGTTTCTCAGAAAGCTTCTTTCCAGTTTTGAACGGAAGATATTTCCTTTTTCACCATAGCCCTCTATGGGCTTCCAAATATCCCTTTGCCAATTCCACAAGAACAGCCTTAACGAAAGGCTTCTTGAAGGGAAAGATGTAACTCTGTGAGATGAATTCACAGAACACAGAGAAGTTTCTCAGAAAGCTTCTTTCCAGTTTTGAACGGAAGATATTTCCTTTTTCAACATAGCCCTCTATGGGCTTCCAAATATCCCTTTGCCAATTCCACAAGAACAGCCTTAGCGAAAGGCTTCTTGAAGGGAAAGATGTAACTCTGTGAGATGAATTCACAGAACACAGAGAAGTTTCTCAGAAAGCTTCTTTCCAGTTTTGAACGGAAGATATTTCCTTTTTCACTGTAGCCCTCTACGGGCTTCCAAATATCCCTTTGCCAATTACACAAGAACAGCCTTCGCGAGAGGCTGCTTGAAGGGAAAGATGTAACTCTGTGAGATGAATTCTAAGAAGACAGAGAAGTATCTCAGAAAGCTTCTTTCCAGTTTTGAACGGAAGATATTTCCTTTTTCCCCATAGCCCTCTATGGGCTTCCAAATATCCCTTTGCCAATTCCACAAGAACAGCCTTAGCGAAAGGCTGCTTGAAGGGAAAGATGTAACTCTGTGAGATGAATTCACAGAACACAGAGCAGTTTCTCAGAAAGCTTCTTTCCAGTTTTGAACGGAAGATATTTCCTTTTTCCCCATAGCCCTCTATGTTCTTCCAAATATCCCTTTGCCAATTCCACAAGAACAGCCTTAGCGAAAGGCTGCTTGAAGGGAAAGATGTAACTCTGTGAGATGAATTCAGAGAACACAGAGCAGTTTCTCAGAAAGCTTCTTTCCAGTTTTGAACGGAAGATATTTCCTTTTTCACCGTAGCCCTCTATGGGCTTCCAAATATCCCTTTGCCAATTCCACAAGAACAGCCTTAGCGAAAGGCTGCTTGAAGGGAAAGATGTAACTCTGTGACATGAATTCACAGAACACAGAGCAGTTTTTCAGAAAGCTTCTTTCCAGTTTTGAACGGAAGATATTTCCTTTTTCATCATAGCCCTCTATGGGCTTCCAAATATCCCTTTGCCAATTCCACAAGAACAGCCTTAGCGAAAGGCTGCTTGAAGGGAAAGATGTAACTCTGTGAGATGAATTCACAGAACCCAGAGCAGTTCCTCAGAAATCTTCTTTCCACTTTTGAACGGAAGATATTTCCTTTTTCACCGTAGCCCTCTATGGGCTTCCAAATATCCCTTTGCCAATTCCACAAGAACAGCCTTAGCGAAAGGCTTCTTGAAGGGAAAGATGTAACTCTGTGAGATGAATTCACAGAACACAGAGCATTTTCTCAGAAAGCTTCTTTCCAGTTTTGAACGGAAGATATTTCCTTTTTCACTGTAGCCCTCTATGGGCTTCCAAATATCCCTTTGCCAATTCCACAAGAACAGCCTTAGCGAAAGGCTTCTTGAAGGGAAAGATGTAACTCTGTGAGATGAATTCACAGAACACAGAGAAGTTTCTCAGAAAGCTTCTTTCCAGTTTTGAACGGAAGATATTTCCTTTTTCCCCATAGCCCTCTATGGGCTTCCAAATATCCCTTTGCCAATTCCACAAGAACAGCCTTAGCGAAAGGCTGCTTGAAGGGAAAGATGTAACTCTGTGAGATGAATTCACAGAACACAGAGCAGTTTCTCAGAAAGCTTCTTTCCAGTTTTGAACGGAAGATATTTCCTTTTTCACCGTAGCCCTCTACGGGCTTCCAAATATCCCTTTGCCAATTCCACGAGAACAGCCTTAGCGAAAGGCTGCTTGAAGGGAAAGATGTAACTCTGTGAAATGAAATCACAGAACTGAGAGCAGTTTCTCAGAAAGCTTCTTTCCAGTTTTGAACGGAAGATATTTCCTTTTTCACTGTAGCCCTCTATGTGCTTCCAAATATCCCTTTGCCAATTCCACAAGAACAGCCTTTGCGAAAGGCTGCTTGAAGGGAAAGATGTAACTCTGTGAGATGAATACACAGAACACAGAGCAGTTTCTCAGAAAGCTTCTTCCCAGTTTTGAACGGAAGATACTTCCTTTTTCACCATAGCCCTCTACGGGCTTCCGAATATCCCTTTGCCAATTCCACAAGAACAGCCTTAGCGAAAGGCTGCTTGAAGCGAAAGATGTATCTCTGTGAGATGAATTCACAGACACAGAGCAGTTTCTCAGAAAGCTTCTTTCCAGTTTTGAACGGAAGATATTTCCTTTTTCCCCATAGCCCTCTATGGGCTTCCAAATATCCCGTTGCCAATTCCACAAGAACAGCCTTAGCAAAAGGCTGCTTGAAGGGAAAGATGTAACTCTGTGAGATGAATTCACAGAACACAGAGCAGTTTCTAAGAAAGCTTCTTTCCAGTTTTGAACGGAAGATATTTCCTTTTTCACCATAGCCCTCTATGGGCTTCCAAATATCCCTTTGCCAATTCCACAAGAACAGCCTTAGCGAAAGGCTTCTTGAAGGGAAAGATGTAACTCTGTGAGATGAATTCACAGAACACAGAGAAGTTTCTCAGAAAGCTTCTTTCCAGTTTTGAACGGAAGATATTTCCTTTTTCCCCATAGCCCTCTATCGGCTTCCAAATATCCCTTTGCCAATTCCACAAGAACAGCCTTAGCGAAAGGCTTCTTGAAGGGAAAGATGTAACTCTGTGAGATGAATTCACAGAACACAGAGCAGTTTCTCAGAAAGCTTCTTTCCAGTTTTGAACGGAAGATATTTCCTTTATCACCATAGCCCTCTACGGGCTTACAAATATCCCTTTGCCAATTCCACAAGAACAGGCTTAGCGAAAGGCTTCTTGAAGGGAAAGATGTAACTCTGTGAGATGAATTCACAGAACACAGAGAAGTTTCTCAGAAAGCTTCTTTCCAGTTTTGAACGGAAGATATTTCCTTTTTCCCCATAGCCCTCTATGGGCTTCCAAATATCCCTTTGCCAATTCCACAAGAACAGCCTTAGCGAAAGGCTGCTTGAAGGCAAAGATGTAACTCTGTGAGATGAATTCACAGAACACAGAGCAGTTTCTCAGAAAGCTTCTTTCCAGTTTTGAACGGAAGATATTTCCTTTTTCAACATAGCCCTCTATGGGCTTCCAAGTATCCCTTTGCCAATTCCACAAGAACAGCCTTAGCGAAAGGCTTCTTGAAGGGAAAGATGTAACTCTGTGAGATGAATTCACAGAACACAGAGAAGTTTCTCAGAAAGCTTCTTTCCAGTTTTGAACGGAAGATATTTCCTTTTTCACTGTAGCCCTCTACGGGCTTCCAAATATCCCTTTGCCAATTCCACAAGAACAGCCTTCGCGAAAGGCTGCTTGAAGGGAAAGATGTAACTCTGTGAGATGAATTCTAAGAAGACAGAGAAGTATCTCAGAAAGCTTCTTTCCAGTTTTGAACGGAAGATATTTCCTTTTTCCCCATAGCCCTCTATGGGCTTCCAAATATCCCTTTGCCAATTCCACAAGAACAGCCTTAGCGAAAGGCTGCTTGAAGGGAAAGATGTAACTCTGTGAGATGAATTCACAGAACACAGAGCAGTTTCTCAGAAAGCTTCTTTCCAGTTTTGAACGGAAGATATTTCCTTTTTCCCGATAGCCCTCTATGTTCTTCCAAATATCCCTTTGCCAATTCCACAAGAACAGCCTTAGCGAAAGGCTGCTTGAAGGGAAAGATGTAACTCTGTGAGATGAATTCAGAGAACACAGAGCAGTTTCTCAGAAAGCTTCTTTCCAGTTTTGAACGGAAGATATTTCCTTTTTCACCGTAGCCCTCTATGGGCTTCCAAATATCCCTTTGCCAATTCCACAAGAACAGCCTTAGCGAAAGGCTTCTTGAACGGAAAGATGTAACTCTGTGAGATGAATTCACAGAACACAGAGCAGTTTCTCAGAAAGCTTCTTTCCAGTTTTGAACGGAAGATATTTCCTTTTTCAACATAGCCCTCTATGGGCTTCCAAATATCCCTTTGCCAATTCCACAAGAACAGCCTTAGCGAAAGGCTGCTTGAAGGTAAAGATGTAACTCTGTGGGATGAATTCACAGAACACAGAGCAGTTTCTCAGAAAGCTTCTTTCCAGTTTGGAACGGAAGATATTTCCTTTTTCCCCATAGCCCTCTATGGGCTTCCAAATATCCCTTTGCCAATTCCACAAGAACAGCCTTAGCGAAAGGCTGCTTGAAGGGAAAGATGTAACTCTGTGAGATGAATTCACAGAACACAGAGCAGTTTCTCAGAAAGCTTCTTTCCAGTTTTGAACGGAAGATATTTCCTTTTTCCCCATAGCCCTCTACGGGCTTCCAAATATCCCTTTGCCAATTCCACAAGAACAGGCTTAGCGAAAGGCTGCTTGAAGGGAAAGATGTAACTCTGTGAGATGAATTCACAGAACACAGAGCAGTTTCTCAGAAAGCTTCTTTCCAGTTTTGAGCGGAAGATATTTCCTTTTTCACCATAGCCCACTATGGGCTTCCAAATATCCCTTTGCCAATTCCACAAGAACAGCCTTAGCGAAAGGCTGCTTGAAGGGAAAGATGTAACTCTGTGAGATGAATTCACAGAACACAGAGCAGTTTCTCAGAAAGCTTCTTTCCAGTTTTGAACGGAAGATATTTCCTTTTTCACCATAGCCCTCTATGGGCTTCCAAATATCCCTTTGCCAATTCCACAAGAACAGCCTTAGCGAAAGGCTGCTTGAAGGGAAAGATGTAACTCTGTGAGATGAATTCACAGAACACAGAGCAGTTTCTCAGAAAGCTTCTTTCCAGTTTTGAACGGAAGATATTTCCTTTTTCACTGCAGCCCTCTATGGGCTTCCAAATATCCCTTTGCCAATTCCACAAGAACAGTCTTAGCGAAAGGCTTCTTGAAGGGAAAGATGTAACTCTGTGAGATGAATTCACAGAACACAGAGCAGTTTCTCAGAAATCTTCTTTCCAGTTTTGAACGGAAGATATTTCCTTTTTCCCCATAGCCCTCTATGGGCTTCCAAATATCCCTTTGCCAATTCCACAAGACCAGCCTTAGCGAAAGGCTTCTTGAAGGGAAAGATGTAACTCTGTGAAATGAAATCACAGAACTGAGAGCAGTTTCTCAGAAAGCTTCTTTCCAGTTTTGAACGGAAGATATTTCCTTTTTCACTGTAGCCCTCTATGTGCTTCCAAATATCCCTTTGCCAATTCCACAAGAACAGCCTTAGCGAAAGGCTTCTTGAAGGGAAAGATGTAACTCTGTGACATGAATTCACAGAACACAGAGAAGTTTCTCAGAAAGCTTCTTTCCAGTTTTGAACGGAAGATATTTCCTTTTTCCCCATAGCCCTCTATGGGCTTCCAAATATCCCTTTGCCAATTCCACAAGAACAGCCTTAGCGAAAGGCTGCTTGAAGGGAAAGATGTAACTCTGTGAGATGAATACACAGAACACAGAGCAGTTTCTCAGAAAGCTTCTTCCCAGTTTTGAACGAAAGATACTTCCTTTTTCACCATAGCCCTCTACGGGCTTCCAAATATCCCTTTGCCAATTCCACAAGAACAGCCTTAGCGAAAGGCTGCTTGAAGCGAAAGATGTATCTCTGTGAGATGAATTCACAGACACAGAGCAGTTTCTCAGAAAGCTTCTTTAAAGTTTTGAACGGAAGATATTTCCTTTTTCCCCATAGCCCTCTATGGGCTTCCAAATATCCCTTTGCCAATTCCACAAGAACAGCCTTAGCGAAAGGCTGCTTGAAGGGAAACATGTAACTCTGGAAGATGAATTCACAGAACACAGAGCAGTTTCTCAGAAAGCTTCTTTCCAGTTTTGAACGGAAGATATTTCCTTTTTCCCCATAGCCCTCTATGGGCTTCCAAATATCCCGTTGCCAATTCCACAAGAACAGCCTTAGCGAAAGGCTGCTTGAAGGGAAAGATGTAACTCTGTGAGATGAATTCACAGAACACAGAGCAGTTTCTCAGAAAGCTTCTTTCCAGTTTTGAACGGAAGATATTTCCTTTTTCACCATAGCCCTCTATGGGCTTCCAAATATCCCTTTGCCAATTCCACAAGAACAGCCTTAGCGAAAGGCTGCTTGAAGGGAAAGATGTAACTCTGTGAGATGAATTCACAGAACACAGAGAAGTTTCTCAGAAAGCTTCTTTCCAGTTTTGAACGGAAGATATTTCCTTTTTCCCCATAGCCCTCTATGGGCTTCACAATATCCCTTGCCAATTCCACAAGAACAGCCTTAGCGAAAGGCTGCTTGAAGGGAAAGATGTAACTCTGTGAGATGAATTCACAGAACACAGAGCAGTTTCTCAGAAAGCTTCTTTCCAGTTTTGAACTTAAGATATTTCCTTTTTCCCCATAGCCCTCTACGGGCTTCCAAATATCCCTTTGCCAATTCCACAAGAACAGGCTTAGCGAAAGGCTGCTTGAAGGGAAAGATGTAACTCTGTGAGATGAATTCACAGAACACAGAGCAGTTTCTCAGAAAGCTTCTTTCCAGTTTTGAGCGGAAGATATTTCCTTTTTCACCATAGCCCACTATGGGCTTCCAAATATCCCTTTGCCAATTCCACAAGAACAGCCTTAGCGAAAGGCTGCTTGAAGGGAAAGATGTAACTCTGTGAGATGAATTCACAGAACACAGAGCAGTTTCTCAGAAAGCTTCTTTCCAGTTTTGAACGGAAGATATTTCCTTTTTCACCATAGCCCTCTATGGGCTTCCAAATATCCCTTTGCCAATTCCACAAGAACAGCCTTAGCGAAAGGCTGCTTGAAGGGAAAGATGTAACTCTGTGAGATGAATTCACAGAACACAGAGCAGTTTCTCAGAAAGCTTCTTTCCAGTTTTGAACGGAAGATATTTCCTTTTTCACTGTAGCCCTCTATGGGCTTCCAAATATCCCTTTGCCAATTCCACAAGAACAGTCTTAGCGAAAGGCTTCTTGAAGGGAAAGATGTAACTCTGTGAGATGAATTCACAGAACACAGAGAAGTTTCTCAGAAAGCTTCTTTCCAGTTTTGAACGGAAGATATTTCCTTTTTCCCCATAGCCCTCTATGGGCTTCCAAATATCCCTTTGCCAATTCCACAAGAACAGCCTTAGCGAAAGGCTTCTTGAAGGGAAAGATGTAACTCTGTGAGATGAATTCACAGAACACAGAGCAGTTTCTCAGAAAGCTTCTTTCCAGTTTTGAACGGAAGATATTTCCTTTTTCCCCATAGCCCTCTACGGGCTTCCAAATATCCCTTTGCCAATTCCACAAGAACAGCCTTAGCGAAAGGCTGCTTGAAGGGAAAGATGTAACTCTGTGAGATGAATTCACAGAACACAGAGAAGTTTCTCAGAAAGCTTCTTTCCAGTTTTGAACGGAAGATATTTCCTTTTTCCCCATAGCCCTCTATGGGCTTCCAAATATCCCATTGCCAATTCCACAAGAACAGCCTTAGCGAAAGGCTGCTTGAAGGGAAAGATGTAACTCTGTGAGATGAATTCACAGAACACAGAGCAGTTTCTCAGAAAGCTTCTTTCCAGTTTTGAACGGAAGATATTTCCTTTTTCAACATAGCCCTCTATGGGCTTCCAAATATCCCTTTACCAATTCCACAAGAACAGCCTTAGCGAAAGGCTTCTTGAAGGGAAAGATGTAACTCTGTGAGATGAATTCACAGAACACAGAGAAGTTTCTCAGAAAGCTTCTTTCCAGTTTTGAACGGAAGATATTTCCTTTTTCACTGTAGCCCTCTACGGGCTTCCAAATATCCCTTTGCCAATTCCACAAGAACAGCCTTCGCGAAAGGCTGCTTGAAGGGAAAGATGTAACTCTGTGAGATGAATTCACAGAACACAGAGCAGTTTCTCAGAAAGCTTCTTTCCAGCTTTGAACGGAAGATATTTCCTTTTTCACCATAGCCCTCTACGGGCTTCCAAATATCCCTTTGCCAATTCCACAAGAACAGCCTTAGCGAAAGGCTGCTTGAAGCGAAAGATGTATCTCTGTGAGATGAATTCACAGACACAGAGCAGTTTCTCAGAAAGCTTCTTTCCAGTTTTGAACGGAAGATATTTCCTTTTTCCCCATAGCCCTCTATGGGCTTCCAAATATCCCTTTGCCAATTCCACAAGAACAGCCTTAGCGAAAGGCCGCTTGAAGGGAAACATGTAACTCTGGAAGATGAATTCACAGAACACAGAGCAGTTTCTCAGAAAGCTTCTTTCCAGTTTTGAACGGAAGATATTTCCTTTTTCCCCATAGCCCTCTATGGGCTTCCAAATATCCCGTTGCCAATTCCACAAGAACAGCCTTAGCGAAAGGCTGCTTGAAGGGAAAGATGTAACTCTGTGAGATGAATTCACAGAACACAGAGCAGTTTCTCAGAAAGCTTCTTTCCAGTTTTGAACGGAAGATATTTCCTTTTTCCCCATAGCCTTCTAAGGGGTTCCAAATATCCCTTTGCCAATTCCGCAAGAACGCCTTAGCGAAAGGCTGCTTGAAGGGAAAGATGTAACTCTGTGAGATGAATTCACAGAACACAGAGCAGTTTCTCAGAAAGCTTCTTTCCAGTTTTGAACGGAAGATATTTCCTTTTTCACCATAGCCCTCTATGGGCTTCCAATTATCCCTTTGCCAATTCCACAAGAACAGCCTTAGCGAAAGGCTGCTTGAAGGGAAAGATGTAACTCTGTGAGATGAATTCACAGAACACAGAGCAGTTTTTCAGAAAGCTTCTTTCCAGTTTTGAACGGAAGATATTTCCTTTTTCACCATAGCCCTCTATGGGCTTCCAAATATCCCTTTGCCAATTCCACAAGAACAGCCTTAGCGAAAGGCTGCTTGAAGGGAAAGATGTAACTCTGTGAGATGAATTCACAGAACGCAGAGCAGTTTCTCAGAAATCTTCTTTCCACTTTTGAACGGAAGATATTTCCTTTTTCACCGTAGCCCTCTATGGGCTTCCAAATATCCCTTTGCCAATTCCACAAGAACAGCCTTAGCGAAAGGCTTCTTGAAGGGGAAAGATGTAACTCTGTGAGATGAATTCACAGAACACAGAGCAGTTTCTCAGAAAGCTTCTTTCCAGTTTTGAACGGAAGATATTTCCTTTTTCACTGTAGCCCTCTATGGGCTTCCAAATATCCCTTTGCCAATTCTACAAGAACAGCCTTAGCGAAAGGCTTCTTGAAGGGAAAGATGTAACTCTGTGAGATGAATTCACAGAACACAGAGAAGTTTCTCAGAAAGCTTCTTTCCAGTTTTGAACGGAAGATATTTCCTTTTTCCCCTTAGCCCTCTATGGGCTTCCAAATATCCCTTTGCCAATTCCACAAGAACAGCCTTAGCGAAAGGCTGCTTGAAGGGAAAGATGTAACTCTGTGAGATGAATTCACAGAACACAGAGCAGTTTCTCAGAAATCTTCTTTCCAGTTTTGAACGGAAGATATTTCCTTTTTCCCCATAGCCCTCTATGGGCTTCCAAATATCCCTTTGCCAATTCCACAAGAACAGCCATAGCGAAAGGCTTCTTGAAGGGAAAGATGTAACTCTGTGAAATGAAATCACAGAACTGAGAGCAGTTTCTCAGAAAGCTTCTTTCCAGTTTTGAACGGAAGATATTTCCTTTTTCACTGTAGCCCTCTATGTGCTTCCAAATATCCCTTTGCCAATTCCACAAGAACAGCCTGAGCGAAAGGCTGCTTGAAGGGAAAAATGTAACTCTGTGAGATGAATACACAGAACACAGAGCAGTTTCTCAGAAAGCTTCTTCCCAGTTTTGAACGGAAGATAATTCCTTTTTCACCATAGCCCTCTACGGGCTTCCAAATATCCCTTTGCCAATTCCACAAGAACAGCCTTAGCGAAAGGCTTCTTGAAGCGAAAGATGTATCTCTGTGAGATGAATTCACAGACACAGAGCAGTTTCTCAGAAAGCTTCTTTCCAGTTTTGAACGGAAGATATTTCCTTTTTCCCCATAGCCCTCTATGGGCTTCCAAATATCCCTTTGCCAATTCCACAAGAACAGCCTTAGCGAAAGGCTGCTTGAAGGGAAACATGTAACTCTGGAAGATGAATTCAGAGAACACAGAGCAGTTTCTCAGAAAGCTTCTTTCCAGTTTTGAACGGAAGATATTTCCTTTTTCCCCATAGCCCTCTATGGGCTTCCAAATATCCCGTTGCCAATTCCACAAGAACAGCCTTAGCGAAAGGCTGCTTGAAGGGAAAGATGTAACTCTGTGAGATGAATTCACAGAACACAGAGCAGTTTCTCAGAAAGCTTCTTTCCAGTTTTGAACGGAAGATATTTCCTTTTTCACCATAGCCCTCTATGGGCTTCCAAATATCCCTTTGCCAATTCCACAAGAACAGCCTTAGCGTAAGGCTTCTTGAAGGGAAAGATGTAACTCTGTGAGATGAATTCACAGAACACAGAGAAGTTTCTCAGAAAGCTTCTTTCCAGTTTTGAACGGAAGATATTTCCTTTTTCCCCATAGCCCTCTATGGGCTTCCAAATATCCCTTTGCCAATTCCACAAGAACAGCCTTAGCGAAAGGCTTCTTGAAGGGAAAGATGTAACTCTGTGAGATGAATTCACAGAACACAGAGCAGTTTCTCAGAAAGCTTCTTTCCAGTTTTGAACGGAAGATATTTCCTTTTTCACCATAGCCCTCTACGGGCTTACAAATATCCCTTTGCCAATTCCACAAGAACAGGCTTAGCGAAAGGCTTCTTGAAGGGAAAGATGTAACTCTGTGAGATGAATTCACAGAACACAGAGCAGTTTCTCAGAAATCTTCTTTCCAGTTTTGAACGGAAGATATTTCCTTTTTCCCCATAGCCCTCTATGGGCTTCCAAATATCCCTTTGCCAATTCCACAAGAACAGCCATAGCGAAAGGCTTCTTGAAGGGAAAGATGTAACTCTGTGAAATGAAATCACAGAACTGAGAGCAGTTTCTCAGAAAGCTTCTTTCCAGTTTTGAACGGAAGATATTTCCTTTTTCACTGTAGACCTCTATGAGCTTCCAAATATCCCTTTGCCAATTCCACAAGAACAGCCTGAGCGAAAGGCTGCTTGAAGGGAAAGATGTAACTCTGTGAGATGAATACACAGAACACAGAGCAGTTTCTCAGAAAGCTTCTTCCCAGTTTTGAACGGAAGATACTTCCTTTTTCACCATAGCCCTCTACGGGCTTCCAAATATCCCTTTGCCAATTCCACAAGAACAGCCTTAGCGAAAGGCTTCTTGAAGCGAAAGATGTATCTCTGTGAGATGAATTCACAGACACAGAGCAGTTTCTCAGAAAGCTTCTTTCCAGTTTTGAACGGAAGATATTTCCTTTTTCCCCATAGCCCTCTATGGGCTTCCAAATATCCCTTTGCCAATTCCACAAGAACAGCCTTAGCGAAAGGCTGCTTGAAGGGAAACATGTAACTCTGGAAGATGAATTCACAGAACACAGAGCAGTTTCTCAGAAAGCTTCTTTCCAGTTTTGAACGGAAGATATTTCCTTTTTCCCCATAGCCCTCTATGGGCTTCCAAATATCCCGTTGCCAATTCCACAAGAACAGCCTTAGCGAAAGGCTGCTTGAAGGGAAAGATGTAACTCTGTGAGATGAATTCACAGAACACAGAGCAGTTTCTCAGAAAGCTTCTTTCCAGTTTTGAACGGAAGATATTTCCTTTTTCCCCATAGCCCTCTATGGGCTTCCAAATATCCCTTTGCCAATTCCACAAGAACAGCCTTAGCGAAAGGCTTCTTGAAGGGAAAGATGTAACTCTGTGAGATGAATTCACAGAACACAGAGCAGTTTCTCAGAAAGCTTCTTTCCAGTTTTGAACGGAAGATATTTCCTTTTTCAACATAGCCCTCTATGGGCTTCCAAATATCCCTTTGCCAATTCCACAAGAACAGCCTTAGCGAAAGGCTTCTTGAAGGGAAAGATGTAACTCTGTGAGATGAATTCACAGAACACAGAGAAGTTTCTCAGAAAGCTTCTTTCCAGTTTTGAACGGAAGATATTTCCTTTTTCACTGTAGCCCTCTACGGGCTTCCAAATATCCCTTTGCCAATTCCACAAGAACAGCCTTAGCGAAAGGCTTCTTGAAGGGAAAGATGTAACTCTGTGAGATGAATTCACAGAACACAGAGCAGTTTCTCAGAAAGCTTCTTTCCAGTTTTGAACGGAAGATATTTCCTTTTTCACCATAGCCCTCTACGGGCTTACAAATATCCCTTTGCCAATTCCACAAGAACAGGCTTAGCGAAAGGCTTCTTGAAGGGAAAGATGTAACTCTGTGAGATGAATTCACAGAACACAGAGAATTTTCTCAGAAAGCTTCTTTCCAGTTTTGAACGGAAGATATTTCCTTTTTCCCCATAGCCCTCTATGGGCTTCCAAATATCCCTTTGCCAATTCCACAAGAACAGCCTTAGCGAAAGGCTGCTTGAAGGGAAAGATGTAACTCTGTGAGATGAATTCACAGAACACAGAGCAGTTTCTCAGAAAGCTTCTTTCCAGTTTTGAACGGAAGATATTTCCTTTTTCAACATAGCCCTCTATGGGCTTCCAAGTATCCCTTTGCCAATTCCACAAGAACAGCCTTAGCGAAAGGCTTCTTGAAGGGAAAGATGTAACTCTGTGAGATGAATTCACAGAACACAGAGAAGTTTCTCAGAAAGCTTCTTTCCAGTTTTGAACGGAAGATATTTCCTTTTTCACTGTAGCCCTCTACGGGCTTCCAAATATCCCTTTGCCAATTCCACAAGAACAGCCTTCGCGAAAGGCTGCTTGAAGGGAAAGATGTAACTCTGTGAGATGAATTCTAAGAAGACAGAGAAGTATCTCAGAAAGCTTCTTTCCAGTTTTGAACGGAAGATATTTCCTTTTTCCCCATAGCCCTCTATGGGCTTCCAAATATCCCTTTGCCAATTCCACAAGAACAGCCTTAGCGAAAGGCTGCTTGAAGGGAAAGATGTAACTCTGTGAGATGAATTCACAGAACACAGAGCAGTTTCTCAGAAAGCTTCTTTCCAGTTTTGAACGGAAGATATTTCCTTTTTCCCCATAGCCCTCTATGTTCTTCCAAATATCCCTTTGCCAATTCCACAAGAACAGCCTTAGCGAAAGGCTGCTTGAAGGGAAAGATGTAACTCTGTGAGATGAATTCAGAGAACACAGAGCAGTTTCTCAGAAAGCTTCTTTCCAGTTTTGAACGGAAGATATTTCCTTTTTCACCGTAGCCCTCTATGGGCTTCCAAATATCCCTTTGCCAATTCCACAAGAACAGCCTTAGCGAAAGGCTGCTTGAAGGTAAAGATGTAACTCTGTGGGATGAATTCACAGAACACAGAGCAGTTTCTCAGAAAGCTTCTTTCCAGTTTGGAACGGAAGATATTTAATTTTTCCCCATAGCCCTCTATGGGCTTCCAAATATCCCTTTGCCAATTCCACAAGGACAGCCTTAGCGAAAGGCTGCTTGAAGGGAAAGATGTAACTCTGTGAGATGAATTCACAGAACACAGAGCAGTTTCTCAGAAAGCTTCTTTCCAGTTTTGAACGGAAGATATTTCCTTTTTCACCATAGTCCTCTACGGGCTTCCAAATATCCCTTTGCCAATTCCACAAGAACAGGCTTAGCGAAAGGCTGCTTGAAGGGAAAGATGTAACTCTGTGAGATGAATTCACAGAACACAGAGCAGTTTCTCAGAAAGCTTCTTTCCAGTTTTGAGCGGAAGATATTTCCTTTTTCACCATAGCCCACTATGGGCTTCCAAATATCCCTTTGCCAATTCCACAAGAACAGCCTTAGCGAAAGGCTGCTTGAAGGGAAAGATGTAACTCTGTGAGATGAATTCACAGAACACAGAGCAGTTTCTCAGAAAGCTTCTTTCCAGTTTTGAACGGAAGATATTTCCTTTTTCACTGCAGCCCTCTATGGGCTTCCAAATATCCCTTTGCCAATTCCACAAGAACAGTCTTAGCGAAAGGCTTCTTGAAGGGAAAGATGTAACTCTGTGAGATGAATTCACAGAACACAGAGCAGTTTCTCAGAAATCTTCTTTCCAGTTTTGAACGGAAGATATTTCCTTTTTCCCCATAGCCCTCTATGGGCTTCCAAATATCCCTTTGCCAATTCCACAAGAACAGCCTTAGCGAAAGGCTTCTTGAAGGGAAAGATGTAACTCTGTGAAATGAAATCACAGAACTGAGAGCAGTTTCTCAGAAAGCTTCTTTCCAGTTTTGAACGGAAGATATTTCCTTTTTCACTGTAGCCCTCTATGTGCTTCCAAATATCCCTTTGCCAATTCCACAAGAACAGCCTTAGCGAAAGGCTTCTTGAAGGGAAAGATGTAACTCTGTGACATGAATTCACAGAACACAGAGAAGTTTCTCAGAAAGCTTCTTTCCAGTTTTGAACGGAAGATATTTCCTTTTTCCCCATAGCCCTCTATGGGCTTCCAAATATCCCTTTGCCAATTCCACAAGAACAGCCTTAGCGAAAGGCTGCTTGAAGGGAAAGATGTAACTCTGTGAGATGAATACACAGAACACAGAGCAGTTTCTCAGAAAGCTTCTTCCCAGTTTTGAACGGAAGATACTTCCTTTTTCACCATAGCCCTCTACGGGCTTCCAAATATCCCTTTGCCAATTCCACAAGAACAGCCTTAGCGAAAGGCTGCTTGAAGCGAAAGATGTATCTCTGTGAGATGAATTCACAGACACAGAGCAGTTTCTCAGAAAGCTTCTTTAAAGTTTTGAACGGAAGATATTTCCTTTTTCCCCATAGCCCTCTATGGGCTTCCAAATATCCCTTTGCCAATTCCACAAGAACAGCCTTAGCGAAAGGCTGCTTGAAGGGAAACATGTAACTCTGGAAGATGAATTCACAGAACACAGAGCAGTTTCTCAGAAAGCTTCTTTCCAGTTTTGAACGGAAGATATTTCCTTTTTCCCCATAGCCCTCTATGGGCTTCCAAATATCCCGTTGCCAATTCCACAAGAACAGCCTTAGCGAAAGGCTGCTTGAAGGGAAAGATGTAACTCTGTGAGATGAATTCACAGAACACAGAGCAGTTTCTCAGAAAGCTTCTTTCCAGTTTTGAACGGAAGATATTTCCTTTTTCACCATAGCCCTCTATGGGCTTCCAAATATCTCTTTGCCAATTCCACAAGAACAGCCTTAGCGAAAGGCTGCTTGAAGGGAAAGATGTAACTCTGTGAGATGAATTCACAGAACACAGAGAAGTTTCTCAGAAAGCTTCTTTCCAGTTTTGAACGGAAGATATTTCCTTTTTCCCCATAGCCCTCTATGGGCTTCACAATATCCCTTGCCAATTCCACAAGAACAGCCTTAGCGAAAGGCTGCTTGAAGGGAAAGATGTAACTCTGTGAGATGAATTCACAGAACACAGAGCAGTTTCTCAGAAAGCTTCTTTCCAGTTTTGAACTTAAGATATTTCCTTTTTCCCCATAGCCCTCTACGGGCTTCCAAATATCCCTTTGCCAATTCCACAAGAACAGGCTTAGCGAAAGGCTGCTTGAAGGGAAAGATGTAACTCTGTGAGATGAATTCACAGAACACAGAGCAGTTTCTCAGAAATCTTCTTTCCAGTTTTGAGCGGAAGATATTTCCTTTTTCACCATAGCCCACTATGGGCTTCCAAATATCCCTTTGCCAATTCCACAAGAACAGCCTTAGCGAAAGGCTGCTTGAAGGGAAAGATGTAACTCTGTGAGATGAATTCACAGAACACAGAGCAGTTTCTCAGAAAGCTTCTTTCCAGTTTTGAACGGAAGATATTTCCTTTTTCACCATAGCCCTCTATGGGCTTCCAAATATCCCTTTGCCAATTCCACAAGAACAGCCTTAGCGAAAGGCTGCTTGAAGGGAAAGATGTAACTCTGTGAGATGAATTCACAGAACACAGAGCAGTTTCTCAGAAAGCTTCTTTCCAGTTTTGAACGGAAGATATTTCCTTTTTCACTGTAGCCCTCTATGGGCTTCCAAATATCCCTTTGCCAATTCCACAAGAACAGTCTTAGCGAAAGGCTTCTTGAAGGGAAAGATGTAACTCTGTGAGATGAATTCACAGAACACAGAGTAGTTTCTCAGAAAGCTTCTTTCCAGTTTTGAACGGAAGATATTTCCTTTTTCCCCATAGCCCTCTATGGGCTTCCAAATATCCCTTTGCCAATTCCACAAGAACAGCCTTAGCGAAAGGCTGCTTGAAGGGAAAGATGTAACTCTGTGAGATGAATTCACAGAACACAGAGCAGTTTCTCAGAAAGCTTCTTTCCAGTTTTGAACGGAAGATATTTCCTTTTTCCCCATAGCCCTCTACGGGCTTCCAAATATCCCTTTGCCAATTCCACAAGAACAGCCTTAGCGAAAGGCTGCTTGAAGGGAAAGATGTAACTCTGTGAGATGAATTCACAGAACACAGAGAAGTTTCTCAGAAAGCTTCTTTCCAGTTTTGAACGGAAGATATTTCCTTTTTCCCCATAGCCCTCTATGGGCTTCCAAATATCCCTTTGCCAATTCCAAAAGAACAGCCTTAGCGAAAGGCTGCTTGAAGGGAAAGATGTAACTCTGTGAGATGAATTCACAGAACACAGAGCAGTTTCTCAGAAAGCTTCTTTCCAGTTTTGAACGGAAGATATTTCCTTTTTCAACATAGCCCTCTATGGGCTTCCAAATATCCCTTTGCCAATTCCACAAGAACAGCCTTAGCGAAAGGCTTCTTGAAGGGAAAGATGTAACTCTGTGAGATGAATTCACAGAACACAGAGAAGTTTCTCAGAAAGCTTCTTTCCAGTTTTGAACGGAAGATATTTCCTTTTTCACTGTAGCCCTCTACGGGCTTCCAAATATCCCTTTGCCAATTCCACAAGAACAGCCTTCGCGAAAGGCTGCTTGAAGGGAAAGATGTAACTCTGTGAGATGAATTCTAAGAAGACAGAGAAGTATCTCAGAAAGCTTCTTTCCAGTTTTGAACGGAAGATATTTCCTTTTTACCCATAGCCCTCTATGGGCTTCCAAATATCCCTTTGCCAATTCCACAAGAACAGCCTTAGCGAAAGGCTGCTTGAAGGGAAAGATGTAACTCTGTGAGATGAATTCACAGAACACAGAGCAGTTTCTCAGAAAGCTTCTTTCCAGTTTTGAACGGAAGATATTTCCTTTTTCACCATAGCCCTCTACGGGCTTCCAAATATCCCTTTGCCAATTCCACAAGAACAGCCTTAGCGAAAGGCTGCTTGAAGGGAAAGATGTAACTCTCTGAGATGAATTCACAGAACACAGAGCAGTTTCTCAGAAATCTTCTTTCCAGTTTTGCACGGAAGATATTTCCTTTTTCCCAATAGCCCTGTATGGGCTTCCAAATATCCCTTTGCCAATTCCACAAGAACAGCCTTAGCGAAAGGCTTCTTGAAGGGAAAGATGTAACTCTGTGAAATGAAATCACAGAACTGAGAGCAGTTTCTCAGAAAGCTTCTTTCCAGTTTTGAACGGAAGATATTTCCTTTTTCACTGTAGCCCTCTATGTGCTTCCAAATATCCCTTTGCCAATTCCACAAGAACAGCCTTAGCGAAAGGCTTCTTGAAGGGAAAGATGTAACTCTGTGACATGAATTCACAGAACACAGAGAAGTTTCTCAGAAAGCTTCTTTCCAGTTTTGAACGGAAGATATTTCCTTTTTCCCCATAGCCCTCTATGGGCTTCCAAATATCCCTTTGCCAATTCCACAAGAACAGCCTTAGCGAAAGGCTGCTTGAAGGGAAAGATGTAACTCTGTGAGATGAATACACAGAACACAGAGCAGTTTCTCAGAAAGCTTCTTCCCAGTTTTGAACGGAAGATACTTCCTTTTTCACCATAGCCCTCTACGGGCTTCCAAATATCCCTTTGCCAATTCCACAAGAACAGCCTTAGCGAAAGGCTTCTTGAAGGGAAAGATGTAACTCTGTGAGATGAATTCACAGAACACAGAGCAGTTTCTCAGAAAGCTTCTTTCCAGTTTTGAACGGAAGATATTTCCTTTTTCACCATAGCCCTCTACGGGCTTACAAATATCCCTTTGCCAATTCCACAAGAACAGGCTTAGCGAAAGGCTTCTTGAAGGGAAAGATGTAACTCTGTGAGATGAATTCACAGAACACAGAGAAGTTTCTCAGAAAGCTTCTTTCCAGTTTTGAACGGAAGATATTTCCTTTTTCCCCATAGCCCTCTATGGGCTTCCAAATATCCCTTTGCCAATTCCACAAGAACAGCCTTAGCGAAAGGCTGCTTGAAGGGAAAGATGTAACTCTGTGAGATGAATTCACAGAACACAGAGCAGTTTCTCAGAAAGCTTCTTTCCAGTTTTGAACGGAAGATATTTCCTTTTTCAACATAGCCCTCTATGGGCTTCCAAATATCCCTTTGCCAATTCCACAAGAACAGCCTTAGCGAAAGGCTTCTTGAAGGGAAAGATGTAACTCTGTGAGATGAATTCACAGAACACAGAGAAGTTTCTCAGAAAGCTTCTTTCCAGTTTTGAACGGAAGATATTTCCTTTTTCACTGTAGCCCTCTACGGGCTTCCAAATATCCCTTTGCCAATTCCACAAGAACAGCCTTCGCGAAAGGCTGCTTGAAGGGAAAGATGTAACTCTGTGAGATGAATTCTAAGAAGACAGAGAAGTATCTCAGAAAGCTTCTTTCCAGTTTTGAACGGAAGATATTTCCTTTTTCCCCATAGCCCTCTATGGGCTTCCAAATATCCCTTTGCCAATTCCACAAGAACAGCCTTAGCGAAAGGCTGCTTGAAGGGAAAGATGTAACTCTGTGAGATGAATTCACAGAACACAGAGCAGTTTCTCAGAAAGCTTCTTTCCAGTTTTGAACGGAAGATATTTCCTTTTTCCCCATAGCCCTCTATGTTCTTCCAAATATCCCTTTGCCAATTCCACAAGAACAGCCTTAGCGAAAGGCTGCTTGAAGGGAAAGATGTAACTCTGTGAGATGAATTCAGAGAACACAGAGCAGTTTCTCAGAAAGCTTCTTTCCAGTTTTGAACGGAAGATATTTCCTTTTTCACCGTAGCCCTCTATGGGCTTCCAAATATCCCTTTGCCAATTCCACAAGAACAGCCTTAGCGAAAGGCTGCTTGAAGGGAAACATGTAACTCTGTGACATGAATTCACAGAACACAGAGCAGTTTTTCAGAAAGCTTCTTTCCAGTTTTGAACGGAAGATATTTCCTTTTTCATCATAGCCCTCTATGGGCTTCCAAATATCCCTTTGCCAATTCCACAAGAACAGCCTTAGCGAAAGGCTGCTTGAAGGGAAAGATGTAACTCTGTGAGATGAATTCACAGAACCCAGAGCAGTTCCTCAGAAATCTTCTTTCCACTTTTGAACGGAAGATATTTCCTTTTTCACCGTAGCCCTCTATGGGCTTCCAAATATCCCTTTGCCAATTCCACAAGAACAGCCTTAGCGAAAGGCTTCTTGAAGGGAAAGATGTAACTCTGTGAGATGAATTCACAGAACACAGAGCAGTTTCTCAGAAAGCTTCTTTCCAGTTTTGAACGGAAGATATTTCCTTTTTCACTGTAGCCCTCTATGGGCTTCCAAATATCCCTTTGCCAATTCCACAAGAACAGCCTTAGCGAAAGGCTTCTTGAAGGGAAAGATGTAACTCTGTGAGATGAATTCACAGAACACAGAGAAGTTTCTCAGAAAGCTTCTTTCCAGTTTTGAACGGAAGATATTTCCTTTTTCCCCATAGCCCTCTATGGGCTTCCAAATATCCCTTTGCCAATTCCACAAGAACAGCCTTAGCGAAAGGCTGCTTGAAGGGAAAGATGTAACTCTGTGAGATGAATTCACAGAACACAGAGCAGTTTCTCAGAATGCTTCTTTCCAGTTTTGAACGGAAGATATTTCCTTTTTCACCGTAGCCCTCTACGGGCTTCCAAATATCCCTTTGCCAATTCCACGAGAACAGCCTTAGCGAAAGGCTGCTTGAAGGGAAAGATGTAACTCTGTGAGATGAATTCACAGAACACAGAGCAGTTTCTCAGAAATCTTCTTTCCAGTTTTGAACGGAAGATATTTCCTTTTTCCCAATAGCCCTCTATGGGCTTCCAAATATCCCTTTGCCAATTCCACAAGAACAGCCTTAGCGAAAGGCTTCTTGAAGGGAAAGATGTAACTCTGTGAAATGAAATCACAGAACTGAGAGCAGTTTCTCAGAAAGCTTCTTTCCAGTTTTGAACGGAAGATATTTCCTTTTTCACTGTAGCCCTCTATGTGCTTCCAAATATCCCTTTGCCAATTCCACAAGAACAGCCTTTGCGAAAGGCTGCTTGAAGGGAAAGATGTAACTCTGTGAGATGAATACACAGAACACAGAGCAGTTTCTCAGAAAGCTTCTTCCCAGTTTTGAACGGAAGATACTTCCTTTTTCACCATAGCCCTCTACGGGCTTCCGAATATCCCTTTGCCAATTCCACAAGAACAGCCTTAGCGAAAGGCTGCTTGAAGCGAAAGATGTATCTCTGTGAGATGAATTCACAGACACAGAGCAGTTTCTCAGAAAGCTTCTTTCCAGTTTTGAACGGAAGATATTTCCTTTTTCCCCATAGCCCTCTATGGGCTTCCAAATATCCCTTTGCCAATTCCACAAGGACAGCCTTAGCGAAAGGCTGCTTGAAGGGAAAGATGTAACTCTGTGAGATGAATTCACAGAACACAGAGCAGTTTCTCAGAAAGCTTCTTTCCAGTTTTGAACGGAAGATATTTCCTTTTTCACCATAGTCCTCTACGGGCTTCCAAATATCCCTTTGCCAATTCCACAAGAACAGGCTTAGCGAAAGGCTGCTTGAAGGGAAAGATGTAACTCTGTGAGATGAATTCACAGAACACAGAGCAGTTTCTCAGAAAGCTTCTTTCCAGTTTTGAGCGGAAGATATTTCCTTTTTCACCATAGCCCACTATGGGCTTCCAAATATCCCTTTGCCAATTCCACAAGAACAGCCTTAGCGAAAGGCTGCTTGAAGGGAAAGATGTAACTCTGTGAGATGAATTCACAGAACACAGAGCAGTTTCTCAGAAAGCTTCTTTCCAGTTTTGAACGGAAGATATTTCCTTTTTCACTGCAGCCCTCTATGGGCTTCCAAATATCCCTTTGCCAATTCCACAAGAACAGTCTTAGCGAAAGGCTTCTTGAAGGGAAAGATGTAACTCTGTGAGATGAATTCACAGAACACAGAGCAGTTTCTCAGAAATCTTCTTTCCAGTTTTGAACGGAAGATATTTCCTTTTTCCCCATAGCCCTCTATGGGCTTCCAAATATCCCTTTGCCAATTCCACAAGAACAGCCTTAGCGAAAGGCTTCTTGAAGGGAAAGATGTAACTCTGTGAAATGAAATCACAGAACTGAGAGCAGTTTCTCAGAAAGCTTCTTTCCAGTTTTGAACGGAAGATATTTCCTTTTTCACTGTAGCCCTCTATGTGCTTCCAAATATCCCTTTGCCAATTCCACAAGAACAGCCTTAGCGAAAGGCTTCTTGAAGGGAAAGATGTAACTCTGTGAGATGAATTCACAGAACACAGAGAAGTTTCTCAGAAAGCTTCTTTCCAGTTTTGAACGGAAGATATTTCCTTTTTCCCCATAGCCCTCTATGGGCTTCCAAATATCCCTTTGCCAATTCCACAAGAACAGCCTTAGCGAAAGGCTGCTTGAAGGGAAAGATGTAACTCTGTGAGATGAATACACAGAACACAGAGCAGTTTCTCAGAAAGCTTCTTCCCAGTTTTGAACGGAAGATACTTCCTTTTTCACCATAGCCCTCTACGGGCTTCCAAATATCCCTTTGCCAATTCCACAAGAACAGCCTTAGCGAAAGGCTGCTTGAAGCGAAAGATGTATCTCTGTGAGATGAATTCACAGACACAGAGCAGTTTCTCAGAAAGCTTCTTTAAAGTTTTGAACGGAAGATATTTCCTTTTTCCCCATAGCCCTCTATGGGCTTCCAAATATCCCTTTGCCAATTCCACAAGAACAGCCTTAGCGAAAGGCTGCTTGAAGGGAAACATGTAACTCTGGAAGATGAATTCACAGAACACAGAGCAGTTTCTCAGAAAGCTTCTTTCCAGTTTTGAACGGAAGATATTTCCTTTTTCCCCATAGCCCTCTATGGGCTTCCAAATATCCCGTTGCCAATTCCACAAGAACAGCCTTAGCGAAAGGCTGCTTGAAGGGAAAGATGTAACTCTGTGAGATGAATTCACAGAACACAGAGCAGTTTCTCAGAAAGCTTCTTTCCAGTTTTGAACGGAAGATATTTCCTTTTTCACCATAGCCCTCTATGGGCTTCCAAATATCTCTTTGCCAATTCCACAAGAACAGCCTTAGCGAAAGGCTGCTTGAAGGGAAAGATGTAACTCTGTGAGATGAATTCACAGAACACAGAGAAGTTTCTCAGAAAGCTTCTTTCCAGTTTTGAACGGAAGATATTTCCTTTTTCCCCATAGCCCTCTATGGGCTTCACAATATCCCTTGCCAATTCCACAAGAACAGCCTTAGCGAAAGGCTGCTTGAAGGGAAAGATGTAACTCTGTGAGATGAATTCACAGAACACAGAGCAGTTTCTCAGAAAGCTTCTTTCCAGTTTTGAACTTAAGATATTTCCTTTTTCCCCATAGCCCTCTACGGGCTTCCAAATATCCCTTTGCCAATTCCACAAGAACAGGCTTAGCGAAAGGCTGCTTGAAGGGAAAGATGTAACTCTGTGAGATGAATTCACAGAACACAGAGCAGTTTCTCAGAAATCTTCTTTCCAGTTTTGAGCGGAAGATATTTCCTTTTTCACCATAGCCCACTATGGGCTTCCAAATATCCCTTTGCCAATTCCACAAGAACAGCCTTAGCGAAAGGCTGCTTGAAGGGAAAGATGTAACTCTGTGAGATGAATTCACAGAACACAGAGCAGTTTCTCAGAAAGCTTCTTTCCAGTTTTGAACGGAAGATATTTCCTTTTTCACCATAGCCCTCTATGGGCTTCCAAATATCCCTTTGCCAATTCCACAAGAACAGCCTTAGCGAAAGGCTGCTTGAAGGGAAAGATGTAACTCTGTGAGATGAATTCACAGAACACAGAGCAGTTTCTCAGAAAGCTTCTTTCCAGTTTTGAACGGAAGATATTTCCTTTTTCACTGTAGCCCTCTATGGGCTTCCAAATATCCCTTTGCCAATTCCACAAGAACAGTCTTAGCGAAAGGCTTCTTGAAGGGAAAGATGTAACTCTGTGAGATGAATTCACAGAACACAGAGTAGTTTCTCAGAAAGCTTCTTTCCAGTTTTGAACGGAAGATATTTCCTTTTTCCCCATAGCCCTCTATGGGCTTCCAAATATCCCTTTGCCAATTCCACAAGAACAGCCTTAGCGAAAGGCTGCTTGAAGGGAAAGATGTAACTCTGTGAGATGAATTCACAGAACACAGAGCAGTTTCTCAGAAAGCTTCTTTCCAGTTTTGAACGGAAGATATTTCCTTTTTCCCCATAGCCCTCTACGGGCTTCCAAATATCCCTTTGCCAATTCCACAAGAACAGCCTTAGCGAAAGGCTGCTTGAAGGGAAAGATGTAACTCTGTGAGATGAATTCACAGAACACAGAGAAGTTTCTCAGAAAGCTTCTTTCCAGTTTTGAACGGAAGATATTTCCTTTTTCCCCATAGCCCTCTATGGGCTTCCAAATATCCCTTTGCCAATTCCACAAGAAGAGCTTTAGCGAAAGGCTGCTTGAAGGGAAACATGTAACTCTGGAAGATGAATTCACAGAACACAGAGCAGTTTCTCAGAAAGCTTCTTTCCAGTTTTGAACGGAAGATATTTCCTTTTTCCCCATAGCCCTCTATGGGCTTCCAAATATCCCGTTGCCAATTCCACAAGAACAGCCTTAGCGAAAGGCTGCTTGAAGGGAAAGATGTAACTCTGTGAGATGAATTCACAGAACACAGAGCAGTTTCTCAGAAAGCTTCTTTCCAGTTTTGAACGGAAGATATTTCCTTTTTCACCATAGCCCTCTATGGGCTTCCAAATATCCCTTTGCCAATTCCACAAGAACAGCCTTAGCGAAAGGCTGCTTGAAGGGAAAGATGTAACTCTGTGAGATGAATTCACAGAACACAGAGAAGTTTCTCAGAAAGCTTCTTTCCAGTTTTGAACGGAAGATATTTCCTTTTTCCCCATAGCCCTCTATGGGCTTCAAAATATCCCTTTGCCAATTCCACAAGAACAGCCTTAGCGAAAGGCTGCTTGAAGGGAAAGATGTAACTCTGTGAGATGAATTCACAGAACACAGAGCAGTTTCTCAGAAAGCTTCTTTCCAGTTTTGAACGGAAGATATTTCCTTTTTCACCATAGCCCTCTACGGGCTTCCAAATATCCCTTTGCCAATTCCACAAGAACAGGCTTAGCGAAAGGCTGCTTGAAGGGAAAGATGTAACTCTGTGAGATGAATTCACAGAACACAGAGCAGTTTCTCAGAAAGCTTCTTTCCAGTTTTGAGCGGAAGGTATTTCCTTTTTCACCATAGCCCACTATGGGCTTCCAAATATCCCTTTTCCAATTCCACAAGAACAGCCTTAGCGAAAGGCTGCTTGAAGGGAAAGATGAAACTCTGTGAGATGAATTCACAGAACACAGAGCAGTTTCTCAGAAAGCTTCTTTCCAGTTTTGAACGGAAGATATTTCCTTTTTCACCATAGCCCACTATGGGCTTCCAAATATCCCTTTGCCAATTCCACAAGAACAGCCTTAGCGAAAGGCTGCTTGAAGGGAAAGATGTAACTCTGTGAGATGAATTCACAGAACACAGAGCAGTTTCTCAGAAAGCTTCTTTCCAGTTTTGAACGGAAGATATTTCGTTTTTCACTGCAGCCCTCTATGGGCTTCCAAATATCCCTTTGCCAATTCCACAAGAACAGTCTTAGCGAAAGGCTTCTTGAAGGGAAAGATGTAACTCTGTGAGATGAATTCACAGAACACAGAGAAGTTTCTCAGAAAGCTTCTTTCCAGTTTTGAACGGAAGATATTTCCTTTTTCCCCATAGCCCTCTATGGGCTTCCAAATATCCCTTTGCCAATTCCACAAGAACAGCCTTAGCGAAAGGCTTCTTGAAGGGAAAGATGTAATTCTGTGAGATGAATTCACAGAACACAGAGCAGTTTCTCAGAAAGCTTCTTTCCAGTTTTGAACGGAAGATATTTCCTTTTTCCCCATAGCCCTCTACGGGCTTCCAAATATCCCTTTGCCAATTCCACAAGAACAGCCTTAGCGAAAGGCTGCTTGAAGGGAAAGATGTAACTCTGTGAGATGAATTCACAAACACAGAGAAGATTCTCAGAAAGCTTCTTTCCAGTTTTGAACGGAAGATATTTCCTTTTTCAACATAGCCCTCTATGGGCTTCCAAATATCCCTTTGCCAATTCCACAAGAACAGCCTTAGCGAAAGGCTTCTTGAAGGGAAAGATGTAACTTTGTGAGATGAATTCAGAGAACACAGAGAAGTTTCTCAGAAAGCTTCTTTCCAGTTTTGAACGGAAGATATTTCCTTTTTCACTGTAGCCCTCTACGGGCTTCCAAATATCCCTTTGCCAATTCCACAAGAACAGCCTTAGCGAAAGGCTGCTTGAAGGGAAAGATGTAACTCTGTGAGATGAATTCTAAGAAGACAGAGAAGTTTCTCAGAAAGCTTCTTTCCAGTTTTGAACGGAAGATATTTCCTTTTTCCCCATAGCCCTCTATGGCCTTCCAAATATCCCTTTGCCAATTCCACAAGAACAGCCTTAGCGAAAGGCTTCTTGAAGGGAAAGATGTAACTCTGTGAGATGAATTCACAGAACACAGAGCAGTTTCTCAGAAAGCTTCTTTCCAGTTTTGAACGGAAGATATTTCCTTTTTCCCCATAGCCCTCTACGGGCTTCCAAATATCCCTTTGCCAATTCCACAAGAACAGCCTTAGCGAAAGGCTGCTTGAAGGGAAAGATGTAACTCTGTGAGATGAATTCACAGAACACAGAGCAGTTTCTCAGAAAGCTTCTTTCCAGTTTTGAACGGAAGATATTTCCTTTTTCCCCATAGCCCTCTATGGGCTTCCAAATATCCCTTTGCCAATTCCACAAGAACAGCCTTAGCGAAAGGCTGCTTGAAGGGAAAGATGTAACTCTGTGAGATGAATTCACAGAACACAGAGCAGTTTCTCAGAAAGCTTCTTTCCAGTTTTGAACGGAAGATATTTCCTTTTTCAAGATAGCCCTCTATGGGCTTCCAAATATCCCTTTGCCAATTCCACAAGAACAGCCTTAGCGAAAGGCTTCTTGAAGGGAGAGATGTAACTCTGTGAGATGAATTCACAGAACACAGAGAAGTTTCTCAGAAAGCTTCTTTCCAGTTTTGAACGGAAGATATTTCCTTTTTCACTGTAGCCCTCTACGGGCTTCCAAATATCCCTTTGCCAATTCCACAAGAACAGCCTTCGCGAAAGGCTGCTTGAAGGGAAAGATGTAACTCTGTGAGATGAATTCTAAGAAGACAGAGAAGTATCTCAGAAAGCTTCTTTCCAGTTTTGAACGGAAGATATTTCCTTTTTCCCCATAGCCCTCTATGGGCTTCCAAATATCCCTTTGCCAATTCCACAAGAACAGCCTTAGCGAAAGGCTGCTTGAAGGGAAAGATGTAACTCTGTGAGATGAATTCACAGAACACAGAGCAGTTTCTCAGAAAGCTTCTTTCCAGTTTTGAACGGAAGATATTTCCTTTTTCCCCATAGCCCTCTATGTTCTTCCAAATATCCCTTTGCCAATTCCACAAGAACAGCCTTAGCGAAAGGCTGCTTGAAGGGAAAGATGTAACTCTGTGAGATGAATTCAGAGAACACAGAGCAGTTTCTAAGAAAGCTTCTTTCCAGTTTTGAACGGAAGATATTTCCTTTTTCACCGTAGCCCTCTATGGGCTTCCAAATATCCCTTTGCCAATTCCACAAGAACAGCCTTAGCGAAAGGCTTCTTGAACGGAAAGATGTAACTCTGTGAGATGAATTCACAGAACACAGAGCAGTTTCTCAGAAAGCTTCTTTCCAGTTTTGAACGGAAGATATTTCCTTTTTCACCATAGCCCTCTATGGGCTTCCAAATATCCCTTTGCCAATTCCACAAGAACAGCCTTAGCGAAAGGCTGCTTGAAGGTAAAGATGTAACTCTGTGGGATGAATTCACAGAACACAGAGCAGTTTCTCAGAAAGCTTCTTTCCAGTTTTGAACGGAAGATATTTCCTTTTTCCCCATAGCCCTCTATGGGCTTCCAAATATCCCTTTGCCAATTCCACAAGAACAGCCTTAGCGAAAGGCTGCTTGAAGGGAAAGATGTAACTCTGTGAGATGAATTCACAGAACACAGAGCAGTTTCTCAGAAAGCTTCTTTCCAGTTTTGAACGGAAGATATTTCCTTTTTCACCATAGCCCTCTACGGGCTTCCAAATATCCCTTTGCCAATTCCACAAGAACAGGCTTAGCGAAAGGCTGCTTGAAGGGAAAGATGTAACTCTGTGAGATGAATTCACAGAACACAGAGCAGTTTCTCAGAAAGCTTCTTTCCAGTTTTGAGCGGAAGATATTTCCTTTTTCACCATAGCCCACTATGGGCTTCCAAATATCCCTTTGCCAATTCCACAAGAACAGCCTTAGCGAAAGGCTGCTTGAAGGGAAAGATGTAACTCTGTGAGATGAATTCACAGAACACAGAGCAGTTTCTCAGAAAGCTTCTTTCCAGTTTTGAACGGAAGATATTTCCTTTTTCACCATAGCCCTCTATGGGCTTCCAAATATCCCTTTGCCAATTCCACAAGAACAGCCTTAGCGAAAGGCTGCTTGAAGGGAAAGATGTAACTCTGTGAGATGAATTCACAGAACACAGAGCAGTTTCTCAGAAAGCTTCTTTCCAGTTTTGAACGGAAGATATTTCGTTTTTCACTGCAGCCCTCTATGGGCTTCCAAATATCCCTTTGCCAATTCCACAAGAACAGTCTTAGCGAAAGGCTTCTTGAAGGGAAAGATGTAACTCTGTGAGATGAATTCACAGAACACAGAGAAGTTTCTCAGAAAGCTTCTTTCCAGTTTTGAACGGAAGATATTTCCTTTTTCCCCATAGCCCTCTATGGGCTTCCAAATATCCCTTTGCCAATTCCACAAGAACAGCCTTAGCGAAAGGCTTCTTGAAGGGAAAGATGTAATTCTGTGAGATGAATTCACAGAACACAGAGCAGTTTCTCAGAAAGCTTCTTTCCAGTTTTGAACGGAAGATATTTCCTTTTTCCCCATAGCCCTCTACGGGCTTCCAAATATCCCTTTGCCAATTCCACAAGAACAGCCTTAGCGAAAGGCTGCTTGAAGGGAAAGATGTAACTCTGTGAGATGAATTCACAAACACAGAGAAGTTTCTCAGAAAGCTTCTTTCCAGTTTTGAACGGAAGATATTTCCTTTTTCAACATAGCCCTCTATGGGCTTCCAAATATCCCTTTGCCAATTCCACAAGAACAGCCTTAGCGAAAGGCTTCTTGAAGGGAAAGATGTAACTATGTGAGATGAATTCACAGAGCACAGAGAAGTTTCTCAGAAAGCTTCTTTCCAATTTTGAACGGAAGATATTTCCTTTTTCACTGTAGCCCTCTACGGGCTTCCAAATATCCCTTTGCCAATTTCACAAGAACAGCCTTAGCGAAAGGCTGCTTGAAGGGAAAGATGTAACTCTGTGAGATGAATTCTAAGAAGACAGAGAAGTTTCTCAGAAAGCTTCTTTCCAGTTTTGAACGGAAGATATTTCCTTTTTCTCCATAGCCCTCTATGGCCTTCCAAATATCCCTTTGCCAATTCAACAAGAACAGCCTTAGCGAAAGGCTGCTTGAAGGGAAAGATGTAACTCTGTGAGATGAATTCACAGAACACAGAGCAGTTTCTCAGAAAGCTTCTTTCCAGTTTTGAACGGAAGATATTTCCTTTTTCACCATAGCCCTCTACGGGCTTCCAAATATCCCTTTGCCAATTCACAAGTACGGCCTTAGCGAAAGGCTGCTTGAAGGGAAAGATGTAACTCTGTGAGATGAATTCACAGAACACAGAGCAGTTTCTCAGAAAGCTTCTTTCCAGTTTTGAACGGAAGATATTTCCTTTTTCCTCATAGCCCACTATGGGCTTCCAAATATCCCGTTGCCAATTCCACAAGAACAGCCTTAGCGAAAGGCTTCTTGAAGGGAAAGATGTAACTCTGTGAGATGAATTCACAGAACACAGAGCAGTTTCTCAGAAAGCTTCTTTCCAGTTTTGAGCGGAAGATATTTCCTTTTTCCCCATAGCCCTTTATGGGCTTCCAAATATCCCTTTGCCAATTCCACAAGAACAGCCTTAGCGAAAGGCTGCTTGAAGGGAAAGATGTAACTCTGTGAGATGAATTCACAGAACACAGAGCAGTTTCTCAGAAAGCTTCTTTCCAGTTTTGAACGGAAGATATTTCCTTTTTCCCCATAGCCCTCTATGTTCTTCCAAATATCCCTTTGCCAATTCCACAAGAACAGCCTTAGCGAAAGGCTGCTTGAAGGGAAAGATGTAACTCTGTGAGATGAATTGAGAGAACACAGAGCAGTTTCTCAGAATGCTTCTTTCCAGTTTTGAACGGAAGATATTTCCTTTTTCCCCATAGCCTTCTAAGGGGTTCCAAATATCCCTTTGCCAATTCCGCAAGAACGCCTTAGCGAAAGGCTGCTTGAAGGGAAAGATGTAACTCTGTGAGATGAATTCACAGAACACAGAGCAGTTTCTCAGAAAGCTTCTTTCCAGTTTTGAACGGAAGATATTTCCTTTTTCACCATAGCCCTCTATGGGCTTCCAAATATCCCTTTGCCAATTCCACAAGAACAGCCTTAGCGAAAGGCTGCTTGAAGGGAAAGATGTAACTCTGTGAGATGAATTCACAGAACACAGAGCAGTTTTTCAGAAAGCTTCTTTCCAGTTTTGAACGGAAGATATTTCCTTTTTCACCATAGCCCTCTATGGGCTTCCAAATATCCCTTTACCAATTCCACAAGAACAGCCTTAGCGAAAGGCTGCTAGAAGGGAAAGATGTAACTCTGTGAGATGAATTCACAGAACACAGAGCAGTTTCTCAGAAAGCTTCTTTCCAGTTTTGAACGGAAGATATTTCCTTTTTCACTGCAGCCCTCTATGGGCTTCCAAATATCCCTTTGCCAATTCCACAAGAACAGTCTTAGCGAAAGGCTTCTTGAAGGGAAAGATGTAACTCTGTGAGATGAATTCACAGAACACAGAGAAGTTTCTCAGAAAGCTTCTTTCCAGTTTTGAACGGAAGATATTTCCTTTTTCCCCATAGCCCTCTATGGGCTTCCAAATATCCCTTTGCCAATTCCACAAGAACAGCCTTAGCGAAAGGCTTCTTGAAGGGAAAGATGTAATTCTGTGAGATGAATTCACAGAACACAGAGCAGTTTCTCAGAAAGCTTCTTTCAAGTTTTGAACGGAAGATATTTCCTTTTTCCCCATAGCCCTCTACGGGCTTCCAAATATCCCTTTGCCAATTCCACAAGAACAGCCTTAGCGAAAGGCTGCTTGAAGGGAAAGATGTAACTCTGTGAGATGAATTCACAGAACACAGAGAAGTTTCTCAGAAAGCTTCTTTCCAGTTTTGAACGGAAGATATTTCCTTTTTCCCCATAGCCCTCTATGGGCTTCCAAATATCCCTTTGCCAATTCCACAAGAACAGCCTTAGCGAAAGGCTGCTTGAAGGGAAAGATGTAACTCTGTGAGATGAATTCACAGAACACAGAGCAGTTTCTCAGAAAGCTTCTTTCCAGTTTTGAACGGAAGATATTTCCTTTTTCAACATAGCCCTCTATGGGCTTCCAAATATCCCTTTGCAATTCCACAAGAACAGCCTTAGCGAAAGGCTTCTTGAGGGAAAGATGTAACTCTGTGAGATGAATTCACAGAACACAGAGAAGTTTCTCAGAAAGCTTCTTTCCAGTTTTGAACGGAAGATATTTCCTTTTTCACTGTAGCCCTCTACGGGCTTCCAAATATCCCTTTGCCAATTCCACAAGAACAGCCTTCGCGAAAGGCTGCTTGAAGGGAAAGATGTAACTCTGTGAGATGAATTCTAAGAAGACAGAGAAGTTTCTCAGAAAGCTTCTTTCCAGTTTTGAACGGAAGATATTTCCTTTTTCCCCATAGCCCTCTATGGCCTTCCAAATATCCCTTTGCCAATTCAACAAGAACAGCCTTAGCGAAAGGCTGCTTGAAGGGAAAGATGTAACTCTGTGAGATGAATTCACAGAACACAGAGCAGTTTCTCAGAAAGCTTCTTTCCAGTTTTGAACGGAAGATATTTCCTTTTTCACCATAGCCCTCTACGGGCTTCCAAATATCCCTTTGCCAATTCACAAGAACGGCCTTGCGAAAGGCTTCTTGAAGGGAAAGATGTAACTCTGTGAGATGAATTCACAGAACACAGAGCAGTTTCTCAGAAAGCTTCTTTCCAGTTTTGAACGGAAGATATTTCCTTTTTCCCCATAGCCCACTATGGGCTTCCAAATATCCCGTTGCCAATTCCACAAGAACAGCCTTAGCGAAAGGCTTCTTGAAGGGAAAGATGTAACTCTGTGAGATGAATTCACAGAACACAGAGCAGTTTCTCAGAAAGCTTCTTTCCAGTTTTGAACGGAAGATATTTCCTTTTTCCCCATAGCCCTTTATGGGCTTCCAAATATCCCTTTGCCAATTCCACAAGAACAGCCTTAGCGAAAGGCTGCTTGAAGGGAAAGATGTAACTCTGTGAGATGAATTCACAGAACACAGAGAAGTTTCTCAGAAAGCTTCTTTCCAGTTTTGAACGGAAGATATTTCCTTTTTCCCCATAGCCCTCTATGTTCTTCCAAATATCCCTTTGCCAATTCCACAAGAACAGCCTTAGCGAAAGGCTGCTTGAAGGGAAAGATGTAACTCTGTGAGATGAATTCAGAGAACACAGAGCAGTTTCTCAGAATGCTTCTTTCCAGTTTTGAACGGAAGATATTTCCTTTTTCCCCATAGCCTTCTAAGGGGTTCCAAATATCCCTTTGCCAATTCCGCAAGAACGCCTTAGCGAAAGGCTGCTTGAAGGGAAAGATGTAACTCTGTGAGATGAATTCACAGAACACAGAGCAGTTTCTCAGAAAGCTTCTTTCCAGTTTTGAACGGAAGATATTTCCTTTTTCCCCATAGCCCTCTATGGGCTTCCAAATATCCCTTTGCCAATTCCACAAGAACAGCCTTAGCGAAAGGCTGCTTGAAGGGAAAGATGTAACTCTGTGAGATGAATACACAGAACACAGAGCAGTTTCTCAGAAAGCTTCTTCCCAGTTTTGAACGGAAGATACTTCCTTTTTCACCATAGCCCTCTACGGGCTTCCAAATATCCCTTTGCCAATTCCACAAGAACAGCCTTAGCGAAAGGCTGCTTGAAGCGAAAGATGTATCTCTGTGAGATGAATTCACAGACACAGAGCAGTTTCTCAGAAAGCTTCTTTAAAGTTTTGAACGGAAGATATTTCCTTTTTCCCCATAGCCCTCTATGGGCTTCCAAATATCCCTTTGCCAATTCCACAAGAACAGCCTTAGCGAAAGGCTGCTTGAAGGGAAACATGTAACTCTGGAAGATGAATTCACAGAACACAGAGCAGTTTCTCAGAAAGCTTCTTTCCAGTTTTGAACGGAAGATATTTCCTTTTTCCCCATAGCCCTCGATGGGCTTCCAAATATCCCGTTGCCAATTCCACAAGAACAGCCTTAGCGAAAGGCTGCTTGAAGGGAAAGATGTAACTCTGTGAGATGAATTCACAGAACACAGAGCAGTTTCTCAGAAAGCTTCTTTCCAGTTGTGAACGGAAGATATTTCCTTTTTCACCATAGCCCTCTATGGGCTTCCAAATATCCCTTTGCCAATTCCACAAGAACAGCCTTAGCGAAAGGCTGCTTGAAGGGAAAGATGTAACTCTGTGAGATGAATTCACAGAACACAGAGAAGTTTCTCAGAAAGCTTCTTTCCAGTTTTGAACGGAAGATATTTCCTTTTTCCCCATAGCCCTCTATGGGCTTCACAATATCCCTTGCCAATTCCACAAGAACAGCCTTAGCGAAAGGCTGCTTGAAGGGAAAGATGTAACTCTGTGAGATGAATTCACAGAACACAGAGCAGTTTCTCAGAAAGCTTCTTTCCAGTTTTGAACTTAAGATATTTCCTTTTTCCCCATAGCCCTCTACGGGCTTCCAAATATCCCTTTGCCAATTCCACAAGAACAGGCTTAGCGAAAGGCTGCTTGAAGGGAAAGATGTAACTCTGTGAGATGAATTCACAGAACACAGAGCAGTTTCTCAGAAAGCTTCTTTCCAGTTTTGAGCGGAAGATATTTCCTTTTTCACCATAGCCCACTATGGGCTTCCAAATATCCCTTTGCCAATTCCACAAGAACAGCCTTAGCGAAAGGCTGCTTGAAGGGAAAGATGTAACTCTGTGAGATGAATTCACAGAACACAGAGCAGTTTCTCAGAAAGCTTCTTTCCAGTTTTGAACGGAAGATATTTCCTTTTTCACTGCAGCCCTCTATGGGCTTCCAAATATCCCTTTGCCAATTCCACAAGAACAGTCTTAGCGAAAGGCTTCTTGAAGGGAAAGATGTAACTCTGTGAGATGAATTCACAGAACACAGAGCAGTTTCTCAGAAAGCTTCTTTCCAGTTTTGAACGGAAGATATTTCCTTTTTCACCGTAGCCCTCTATGGGCTTCCAAATATCCCTTTGCCAATTCCACAAGAACAGCCTTAGCGAAAGGCTTCTTGAACGGAAAGATGTAACTCTGTGAGATGAATTCACAGAACACAGAGCAGTTTCTCAGAAAGCTTCTTTCCAGTTTTGAACGGAAGATATTTCCTTTTTCACCATAGCCCTCTATGGGCTTCCAAATATCCCTTTGCCAATTCCACAAGAACAGCCTTAGCGAAAGGCTGCTTGAAGGTAAAGATGTAACTCTGTGGGATGAATTCACAGAACACAGAGCAGTTTCTCAGAAAGCTTCTTTCCAGTTTTGAACGGAAGATATTTCCTTTTTCCCCATAGCCCTCTATAGACTTCCAAATATCCCTTTGCCAATTCCACAAGAACAGCCTTAGCGAAAGGCTGCTTGAAGGGAAAGATGTAACTCTGTGAGATGAATTCACAGAACACAGAGCAGTTTCTCAGAAAGCTTCTTTCCAGTTTTGAACGGAAGATATTTCCTTTTTCACCATAGCCCTCTACGGGCTTCCAAATATCCCTTTGCCAATTCCACAAGAACAGGCTTAGGGAAAGGCTGCTTGAAGGGAAAGATGTAACTCTGTGAGATGAATTCACAGAACACAGAGCAGTTTCTCAGAAAGCTTCTTTCCAGTTTTGAGCGGAAGATATTTCCTTTTTCACCATAGCCCACTATGGGCTTCCAAATATCCCTTTGCCAATTCCACAAGAACAGCCTTAGCGAAAGGCTGCTTGAAGGGAAAGATGTAACTCTGTGAGATGAATTCACAGAACACAGAGCAGTTTCTCAGAAAGCTTCTTTCCAGTTTTGAACGGAAGATATTTCCTTTTTCACCATAGCCCTCTATGGGCTTCCAAATATCCCTTTGCCAATTCCACAAGAACAGCCTTAGCGAAAGGCTGCTTGAAGGGAAAGATGTAACTCTGTGAGATGAATTCACAGAACACAGAGCAGTTTCTCAGAAAGCTTCTTTCCAGTTTTGAACGGAAGATATTTCCTTTTTCACTGCAGCCCTCTATGGGCTTCCAAATATCCCTTTGCCAATTCCACAAGAACAGTCTTAGCGAAAGGCTTCTTGAAGGGAAAGATGTAACTCTGTGAGATGAATTCACAGAACACAGAGAAGTTTCTCAGAAAGCTTCTTTCCAGTTTTGAACGGAAGATATTTCCTTTTTCCCCATAGCCCTCTATGGGCTTCCAAATATCCCTTTGCCAATTCCACAAGAACAGCCTTAGCGAAAGGCTTCTTGAAGGGAAAGATGTAACTCTGTGAAATGAAATCACAGAACTGAGAGCAGTTTCTCAGAAAGCTTCTTTCCAGTTTTGAACGGAAGATATTTCCTTTTTCACTGTACCCCTCTATGTGCTTCCAAATATCCCTTTGCCAATTCCACAAGAACAGCCTTAGCGAAAGGCTTCTTGAAGGGAAGGATGTAACTCTGTGACATGAATTCACAGAACACAGAGAAGTTTCTCAGAAAGCTTCTTTCCAGTTTTGAACGGAAGATATTTCCTTTTTCCCCATAGCCCTCTATGGGCTTCCAAATATCCCTTTGCCAATTCCACAAGAACAGCCTTAGCGAAAGGCTGCTTGAAGGGAAAGATGTAACTCTGTGAGATGAATACACAGAACACAGAGCAGTTTCTCAGAAAGCTTCTTCCCAGTTTTGAACGGAAGATACTTCCTTTTTCACCATAGCCCTCTACGGGCTTCCAAATATCCCTTTGCCAATTCCACAAGAACAGCCTTAGCGAAAGGCTGCTTGAAGCGAAAGATGTATCTCTGTGAGATGAATTCACAGACACAGAGCAGTTTCTCAGAAAGCTTCTTTAAAGTTTTGAACGGAAGATATTTCCTTTTTCCCCATAGCCCTCTATGGGCTTCCAAATATCCCTTTGCCAATTCCACAAGAACAGCCTTAGCGAAAGGCTGCTTGAAGGGAAACATGTAACTCTGGAAGATGAATTCACAGAACACAGAGCAGTTTCTCAGAAAGCTTCTTTCCAGTTTTGAACGGAAGATATTTCCTTTTTCCCCATAGCCCTCTATGGGCTTCCAAATATCCCGTTGCCAATTCCACAAGAACAGCCTTAGCGAAAGGCTGCTGAAGGGAGAGATGTAACTCTGTGAGATGAATTCACAGAACACAGAGCAGTTTCTCAGAAAGCTTCTTTCCAGTTTTGAACGGAAGATATTTCCTTTTTCACCATAGCCCTCTATGGGCTTCCAAATATCCCTTTGCCAATTCCACAAGAACAGCCTTAGCGAAAGGCTGCTTGAAGGGAAAGATGTAACTCTGTGAGATGAATTCACAGAACACAGAGAAGTTTCTCAGAAAGCTTCTTTCCAGTTTTGAACGGAAGATATTTCCTTTTTCCCCATAGCCCTCTATGGGCTTCACAATATCCCTTGCCAATTCCACAAGAACAGCCTTAGCGAAAGGCTGCTTGAAGGGAAAGATGTAACTCTGTGAGATGAATTCACAGAACACAGAGCAGTTTCTCAGAAAGCTTCTTTCCAGTTTTGAACTTAAGATATTTCCTTTTTCCCCATAGCCCTCTACGGGCTTCCAAATATCCCTTTGCCAATTCCACAAGAACAGGCTTAGCGAAAGGCTGCTTGAAGGGAAAGATGTAACTCTGTGAGATGAATTCACAGAACACAGAGCAGTTTCTCAGAAATCTTCTTTCCAGTTTTGAGCGGAAGATATTTCCTTTTTCACCATAGCCCACTATGGGCTTCCAAATATCCCTTTGCCAATTCCACAAGAACAGCCTTAGCGAAAGGCTGCTTGAAGGGAAAGATGTAACTCTGTGAGATGAATTCACAGAACACAGAGCAGTTTCTCAGAAAGCTTCTTTCCAGTTTTGAACGGAAGATATTTCCTTTTTCACCATAGCCCTCTATGGGCTTCCAAATATCCCTTTGCCAATTCCACAAGAACAGCCTTAGCGAAAGGCTTCTTGAAGGGAAAGATGTAACTCTGTGAGATGAATTCACAGAACACAGAGCAGTTTCTCAGAAAGCTTCTTTCCAGTTTTGAACGGAAGATATTTCCTTTTTCACTGTAGCCCTCTATGGGCTTCCAAATATCCCTTTGCCAATTCCACAAGAACAGTCTTAGCGAAAGGCTTCTTGAAGGGAAAGATGTAACTCTGTGAGATGAATTCACAGAACACAGAGTAGTTTCTCAGAAAGCTTCTTTCCAGTTTTGAACGGAAGATATTTCCTTTTTCCCCATAGCCCTCTATGGGCTTCCAAATATCCCTTTGCCAATTCCACAAGAACAGCCTTAGCGAAAGGCTGCTTGAAGGGAAAGATGTAACTCTGTGAGATGAATTCACAGAACACAGAGCAGTTTCTCAGAAAGCTTCTTTCCAGTTTTGAACGGAAGATATTTCCTTTTTCCCCATAGCCCTCTACGGGCTTCCAAATATCCCTTTGCCAATTCCACAAGAACAGCCTTAGCGAAAGGCTGCTTGAAGGGAAAGATGTAACTCTGTGAGATGAATTCACAGAACACAGAGAAGTTTCTCAGAAAGCTTCTTTCCAGTTTTGAACGGAAGATATTTCCTTTTTCCCCATAGCCCTCTATGGGCTTCCAAATATCCCTTTGCCAATTCCACAAGAACAGCCTTAGCGAAAGGCTGCTTGAAGGGAAAGATGTAACTCTGTGAGATGAATTCACAGAACACAGAGCAGTTTCTCAGAAAGCTTCTTTCCAGTTTTGAACGGAAGATATTTCCTTTTTCAACATAGCCCTCTATGGGCTTCCAAATATCCCTTTGCCAATTCCACAAGAACAGCCTTAGCGAAAGGCTTCTTGAAGGGAAAGATGTAACTCTGTGAGATGAATTCACAGAACACAGAGAAGTTTCTCAGAAAGCTTCTTTCCAGTTTTGAACGGAAGATATTTCCTTTTTCCCCATAGCCCTCTATGGGCTTCCAAATATCCCTTTGCCAATTCCACAAAACAGCCTTAGCGAAAGGCTTCTTGAAGGGAAAGATGTAATTCTGTGAGATGAATTCACAGAACACAGAGCAGTTTCTCAGAAAGCTTCTTTCAAGTTTTGAACTGAAGATATTTCCTTTTTCCCCATAGCCCTCTACGGGCTTCCAAATATCCCTTTGCCAATTCCACAAGAACAGCCTTAGCGAAAGGCTGCTTGAAGGGAAAGATGTAACTCTGTGAGATGAATTCACAGAACACAGAGAAGTTTCTCAGAAAGCTTCTTTCCAGTTTTGAACGGAAGATATTTCCTTTTTCCCCATAGCCCTCTATGGGCTTCCAAATATCCCTTTGCCAATTCCACAAGAACAGCCTTAGCGAAAGGCTGCTTGAAGGGAAAGATGTAACTCTGTGAGATGAATTCACAGAACACAGAGCAGTTTCTCAGAAAGCTTCTTTCCAGTTTTGAACGGAAGATATTTCCTTTTTCAACATAGCCCTCTATGGGCTTCCAAATATCCCTTTGCAATTCCACAAGAACAGCCTTAGCGAAAGGCTTCTTGAGGGAAAGATGTAACTCTGTGAGATGAATTCACAGAACACAGAGAAGTTTCTCAGAAAGCTTCTTTCCAGTTTTGAACGGAAGATATTTCCTTTTTCACTGTAGCCCTCTACGGGCTTCCAAATATCCCTTTGCCAATTCCACAAGAACAGCCTTCGCGAAAGGCTGCTTGAAGGGAAAGATGTAACTCTGTGAGATGAATTCTAAGAAGACAGAGAAGTTTCTCAGAAAGCTTCTTTCCAGTTTTGAACGGAAGATATTTCCTTTTTCCCCATAGCCCTCTATGGCCTTCCAAATATCCCTTTGCCAATTCAACAAGAACAGCCTTAGCGAAAGGCTGCTTGAAGGGAAAGATGTAACTCTGTGAGATGAATTCACAGAACACAGAGCAGTTTCTCAGAAAGCTTCTTTCCAGTTTTGAACGGAAGATATTTCCTTTTTCACCATAGCCCTCTACGGGCTTCCAAATATCCCTTTGCCAATTCACAAGAACGGCCTTGCGAAAGGCTTCTTGAAGGGAAAGATGTAACTCTGTGAGATGAATTCACAGAACACAGAGCAGTTTCTCAGAAAGCTTCTTTCCAGTTTTGAACGGAAGATATTTCCTTTTTCCCCATAGCCCACTATGGGCTTCCAAATATCCCGTTGCCAATTCCACAAGAACAGCCTTAGCGAAAGGCTTCTTGAAGGGAAAGATGTAACTCTGTGAGATGAATTCACAGAACACAGAGCAGTTTCTCAGAAAGCTTCTTTCCAGTTTTGAACGAAAGATATTTCCTTTTTCCCCATAGCCCTTTATGGGCTTCCAAATATCCCTTTGCCAATTCCACAAGAACAGCCTTAGCGAAAGGCTGCTTGAAGGGAAAGATGTAACTCTGTGAGATGAATTCACAGAACACAGAGAAGTTTCTCAGAAAGCTTCTTTCCAGTTTTGAACGGAAGATATTTCCTTTTTCCCCATAGCCCTCTATGTTCTTCCAAATATCCCTTTGCCAATTCCACAAGAACAGCCTTAGCGAAAGGCTGCTTGAAGGGAAAGATGTAACTCTGTGAGATGAATTCAGAGAACACAGAGCAGTTTCTCAGAATGCTTCTTTCCAGTTTTGAACGGAAGATATTTCCTTTTTCCCCATAGCCTTCTAAGGGGTTCCAAATATCCCTTTGCCAATTCCGCAAGAACGCCTTAGCGAAAGGCTGCTTGAAGGGAAAGATGTAACTCTGTGAGATGAATTCACAGAACACAGAGCAGTTTCTCAGAAAGCTTCTTTCCAGTTTTGAACGGAAGATATTTCCTTTTTCCCCATAGCCCTCTATGGGCTTCCAAATATCCCTTTGCCAATTCCACAAGAACAGCCTTAGCGAAAGGCTGCTTGAAGGGAAAGATGTAACTCTGTGAGATGAATACACAGAACACAGAGCAGTTTCTCAGAAAGCTTCTTCCCAGTTTTGAACGGAAGATACTTCCTTTTTCACCATAGCCCTCTACGGGCTTCCAAATATCCCTTTGCCAATTCCACAAGAACAGCCTTAGCGAAAGGCTGCTTGAAGCGAAAGATGTATCTCTGTGAGATGAATTCACAGACACAGAGCAGTTTCTCAGAAAGCTTCTTTAAAGTTTTGAACGGAAGATATTTCCTTTTTCCCCATAGCCCTCTATGGGCTTCCAAATATCCCTTTGCCAATTCCACAAGAACAGCCTTAGCGAAAGGCTGCTTGAAGGGAAACATGTAACTCTGGAAGATGAATTCACAGAACACAGAGCAGTTTCTCAGAAAGCTTCTTTCCAGTTTTGAACGGAAGATATTTCCTTTTTCCCCATAGCCCTCTATGGGCTTCCAAATATCCCGTTGCCAATTCCACAAGAACAGCCTTAGCGAAAGGCTGCTTGAAGGGAAAGATGTAACTCTGTGAGATGAATTCACAGAACACAGAGCAGTTTCTCAGAAAGCTTCTTTCCAGTTGTGAACGGAAGATATTTCCTTTTTCACCATAGCCCTCTATGGGCTTCCAAATATCCCTTTGCCAATTCCACAAGAACAGCCTTAGCGAAAGGCTGCTTGAAGGGAAAGATGTAACTCTGTGAGATGAATTCACAGAACACAGAGAAGTTTCTCAGAAAGCTTCTTTCCAGTTTTGAACGGAAGATATTTCCTTTTTCCCCATAGCCCTCTATGGGCTTCACAATATCCCTTGCCAATTCCACAAGAACAGCCTTAGCGAAAGGCTGCTTGAAGGGAAAGATGTAACTCTGTGAGATGAATTCACAGAACACAGAGCAGTTTCTCAGAAAGCTTCTTTCCAGTTTTGAACTTAAGATATTTCCTTTTTCCCCATAGCCCTCTACGGGCTTCCAAATATCCCTTTGCCAATTCCACAAGAACAGGCTTAGCGAAAGGCTGCTTGAAGGGAAAGATGTAACTCTGTGAGATGAATTCACAGAACACAGAGCAGTTTCTCAGAAAGCTTCTTTCCAGTTTTGAGCGGAAGATATTTCCTTTTTCACCATAGCCCACTATGGGCTTCCAAATATCCCTTTGCCAATTCCACAAGAACAGCCTTAGCGAAAGGCTGCTTGAAGGGAAAGATGTAACTCTGTGAGATGAATTCACAGAACACAGAGCAGTTTCTCAGAAAGCTTCTTTCCAGTTTTGAACGGAAGATATTTCCTTTTTCACTGCAGCCCTCTATGGGCTTCCAAATATCCCTTTGCCAATTCCACAAGAACAGTCTTAGCGAAAGGCTTCTTGAAGGGAAAGATGTAACTCTGTGAGATGAATTCACAGAACACAGAGCAGTTTCTCAGAAAGCTTCTTTCCAGTTTTGAACGGAAGATATTTCCTTTTTCACCGTAGCCCTCTATGGGCTTCCAAATATCCCTTTGCCAATTCCACAAGAACAGCCTTAGCGAAAGGCTTCTTGAACGGAAAGATGTAACTCTGTGAGATGAATTCACAGAACACAGAGCAGATTCTCAGAAAGCTTCTTTCCAGTTTTGAACGGAAGATATTTCCTTTTTCACCATAGCCCTCTATGGGCTTCCAAATATCCCTTTGCCAATTCCACAAGAACAGCCTTAGCGAAAGGCTGCTTGAAGGTAAAGATGTAACTCTGTGGGATGAATTCACAGAACACAGAGCAGTTTCTCAGAAAGCTTCTTTCCAGTTTTGAACGGAAGATATTTCCTTTTTCCCCATAGCCCTCTATAGACTTCCAAATATCCCTTTGCCAATTCCACAAGAACAGCCTTAGCGAAAGGCTGCTTGAAGGGAAAGATGTAACTCTGTGAGATGAATTCACAGAACACAGAGCAGTTTCTCAGAAAGCTTCTTTCCAGTTTTGAACGGAAGATATTTCCTTTTTCACCATAGCCCTCTACGGGCTTCCAAATATCCCTTTGCCAATTCCACAAGAACAGGCTTAGGGAAAGGCTGCTTGAAGGGAAAGATGTAACTCTGTGAGATGAATTCACAGAACACAGAGCAGTTTCTCAGAAAGCTTCTTTCCAGTTTTGAGCGGAAGATATTTCCTTTTTCACCATAGCCCACTATGGGCTTCCAAATATCCCTTTGCCAATTCCACAAGAACAGCCTTAGCGAAAGGCTGCTTGAAGGGAAAGATGTAACTCTGTGAGATGAATTCACAGAACACAGAGCAGTTTCTCAGAAAGCTTCTTTCCAGTTTTGAACGGAAGATATTTCCTTTTTCACCATAGCCCTCTATGGGCTTCCAAATATCCCTTTGCCAATTCCACAAGAACAGCCTTAGCGAAAGGCTGCTTGAAGGGAAAGATGTAACTCTGTGAGATGAATTCACAGAACACAGAGCAGTTTCTCAGAAAGCTTCTTTCCAGTTTTGAACGGAAGATATTTCCTTTTTCACTGCAGCCCTCTATGGGCTTCCAAATATCCCTTTGCCAATTCCACAAGAACAGTCTTAGCGAAAGGCTTCTTGAAGGGAAAGATGTAACTCTGTGAGATGAATTCACAGAACACAGAGAAGTTTCTCAGAAAGCTTCTTTCCAGTTTTGAACGGAAGATATTTCCTTTTTCCCCATAGCCCTCTATGTTCTTCCAAATATCCCTTTGCCAATTCCACAAGAACAGCCTTAGCGAAAGGCTGCTTGAAGGGAAAGATGTAACTCTGTGAGATGAATTGAGAGAACACAGAGCAGTTTCTCAGAATGCTTCTTTCCAGTTTTGAACGGAAGATATTTCCTTTTTCCCCATAGCCTTCTAAGGGGTTCCAAATATCCCTTTGCCAATTCCGCAAGAACGCCTTAGCGAAAGGCTGCTTGAAGGGAAAGATGTAACTCTGTGAGATGAATTCACAGAACACAGAGCAGTTTCTCAGAAAGCTTCTTTCCAGTTTTGAACGGAAGATATTTCCTTTTTCACCATAGCCCTCTATGGGCTTCCAAATATCCCTTTGCCAATTCCACAAGAACAGCCTTAGCGAAAGGCTGCTTGAAGGGAAAGATGTAACTCTGTGAGATGAATTCACAGAACACAGAGCAGTTTTTCAGAAAGCTTCTTTCCAGTTTTGAACGGAAGATATTTCCTTTTTCACCATAGCCCTCTATGGGCTTCCAAATATCCCTTTACCAATTCCACAAGAACAGCCTTAGCGAAAGGCTGCTAGAAGGGAAAGATGTAACTCTGTGAGATGAATTCACAGAACACAGAGCAGTTTCTCAGAAAGCTTCTTTCCAGTTTTGAACGGAAGATATTTCCTTTTTCACTGCAGCCCTCTATGGGCTTCCAAATATCCCTTTGCCAATTCCACAAGAACAGTCTTAGCGAAAGGCTTCTTGAAGGGAAAGATGTAACTCTGTGAGATGAATTCACAGAACACAGAGAAGTTTCTCAGAAAGCTTCTTTCCAGTTTTGAACGGAAGATATTTCCTTTTTCCCCATAGCCCTCTATGGGCTTCCAAATATCCCTTTGCCAATTCCACAAGAACAGCCTTAGCGAAAGGCTTCTTGAAGGGAAAGATGTAATTCTGTGAGATGAATTCACAGAACACAGAGCAGTTTCTCAGAAAGCTTCTTTCAAGTTTTGAACGGAAGATATTTCCTTTTTCCCCATAGCCCTCTACGGGCTTCCAAATATCCCTTTGCCAATTCCACAAGAACAGCCTTAGCGAAAGGCTGCTTGAAGGGAAAGATGTAACTCTGTGAGATGAATTCACAGAACACAGAGAAGTTTCTCAGAAAGCTTCTTTCCAGTTTTGAACGGAAGATATTTCCTTTTTCCCCATAGCCCTCTATGGGCTTCCAAATATCCCTTTGCCAATTCCACAAGAACAGCCTTAGCGAAAGGCTGCTTGAAGGGAAAGATGTAACTCTGTGAGATGAATTCACAGAACACAGAGCAGTTTCTCAGAAAGCTTCTTTCCAGTTTTGAACGGAAGATATTTCCTTTTTCAACATAGCCCTCTATGGGCTTCCAAATATCCCTTTGCAATTCCACAAGAACAGCCTTAGCGAAAGGCTTCTTGAGGGAAAGATGTAACTCTGTGAGATGAATTCACAGAACACAGAGAAGTTTCTCAGAAAGCTTCTTTCCAGTTTTGAACGGAAGATATTTCCTTTTTCACTGTAGCCCTCTACGGGCTTCCAAATATCCCTTTGCCAATTCCACAAGAACAGCCTTCGCGAAAGGCTGCTTGAAGGGAAAGATGTAACTCTGTGAGATGAATTCTAAGAAGACAGAGAAGTTTCTCAGAAAGCTTCTTTCCAGTTTTGAACGGAAGATATTTCCTTTTTCCCCATAGCCCTCTATGGCCTTCCAAATATCCCTTTGCCAATTCAACAAGAACAGCCTTAGCGAAAGGCTGCTTGAAGGGAAAGATGTAACTCTGTGAGATGAATTCACAGAACACAGAGCAGTTTCTCAGAAAGCTTCTTTCCAGTTTTGAACGGAAGATATTTCCTTTTTCACCATAGCCCTCTACGGGCTTCCAAATATCCCTTTGCCAATTCACAAGAACGGCCTTGCGAAAGGCTTCTTGAAGGGAAAGATGTAACTCTGTGAGATGAATTCACAGAACACAGAGCAGTTTCTCAGAAAGCTTCTTTCCAGTTTTGAACGGAAGATATTTCCTTTTTCCCCATAGCCCACTATGGGCTTCCAAATATCCCGTTGCCAATTCCACAAGAACAGCCTTAGCGAAAGGCTTCTTGAAGGGAAAGATGTAACTCTGTGAGATGAATTCACAGAACACAGAGCAGTTTCTCAGAAAGCTTCTTTCCAGTTTTGAACGGAAGATATTTCCTTTTTCCCCATAGCCCTTTATGGGCTTCCAAATATCCCTTTGCCAATTCCACAAGAACAGCCTTAGCGAAAGGCTGCTTGAAGGGAAAGATGTAACTCTGTGAGATGAATTCACAGAACACAGAGAAGTTTCTCAGAAAGCTTCTTTCCAGTTTTGAACGGAAGATATTTCCTTTTTCCCCATAGCCCTCTATGTTCTTCCAAATATCCCTTTGCCAATTCCACAAGAACAGCCTTAGCGAAAGGCTGCTTGAAGGGAAAGATGTAACTCTGTGAGATGAATTCAGAGAACACAGAGCAGTTTCTCAGAATGCTTCTTTCCAGTTTTGAACGGAAGATATTTCCTTTTTCCCCATAGCCTTCTAAGGGGTTCCAAATATCCCTTTGCCAATTCCGCAAGAACGCCTTAGCGAAAGGCTGCTTGAAGGGAAAGATGTAACTCTGTGAGATGAATTCACAGAACACAGAGCAGTTTCTCAGAAAGCTTCTTTCCAGTTTTGAACGGAAGATATTTCCTTTTTCCCCATAGCCCTCTATGGGCTTCCAAATATCCCTTTGCCAATTCCACAAGAACAGCCTTAGCGAAAGGCTGCTTGAAGGGAAAGATGTAACTCTGTGAGATGAATACACAGAACACAGAGCAGTTTCTCAGAAAGCTTCTTCCCAGTTTTGAACGGAAGATACTTCCTTTTTCACCATAGCCCTCTACGGGCTTCCAAATATCCCTTTGCCAATTCCACAAGAACAGCCTTAGCGAAAGGCTGCTTGAAGCGAAAGATGTATCTCTGTGAGATGAATTCACAGACACAGAGCAGTTTCTCAGAAAGCTTCTTTAAAGTTTTGAACGGAAGATATTTCCTTTTTCCCCATAGCCCTCTATGGGCTTCCAAATATCCCTTTGCCAATTCCACAAGAACAGCCTTAGCGAAAGGCTGCTTGAAGGGAAACATGTAACTCTGGAAGATGAATTCACAGAACACAGAGCAGTTTCTCAGAAAGCTTCTTTCCAGTTTTGAACGGAAGATATTTCCTTTTTCCCCATAGCCCTCTATGGGCTTCCAAATATCCCGTTGCCAATTCCACAAGAACAGCCTTAGCGAAAGGCTGCTTGAAGGGAAAGATGTAACTCTGTGAGATGAATTCACAGAACACAGAGCAGTTTCTCAGAAAGCTTCTTTCCAGTTGTGAACGGAAGATATTTCCTTTTTCACCATAGCCCTCTATGGGCTTCCAAATATCCCTTTGCCAATTCCACAAGAACAGCCTTAGCGAAAGGCTGCTTGAAGGGAAAGATGTAACTCTGTGAGATGAATTCACAGAACACAGAGAAGTTTCTCAGAAAGCTTCTTTCCAGTTTTGAACGGAAGATATTTCCTTTTTCCCCATAGCCCTCTATGGGCTTCACAATATCCCTTGCCAATTCCACAAGAACAGCCTTAGCGAAAGGCTGCTTGAAGGGAAAGATGTAACTCTGTGAGATGAATTCACAGAACACAGAGCAGTTTCTCAGAAAGCTTCTTTCCAGTTTTGAACTTAAGATATTTCCTTTTTCCCCATAGCCCTCTACGGGCTTCCAAATATCCCTTTGCCAATTCCACAAGAACAGGCTTAGCGAAAGGCTGCTTGAAGGGAAAGATGTAACTCTGTGAGATGAATTCACAGAACACAGAGCAGTTTCTCAGAAAGCTTCTTTCCAGTTTTGAGCGGAAGATATTTCCTTTTTCACCATAGCCCACTATGGGCTTCCAAATATCCCTTTGCCAATTCCACAAGAACAGCCTTAGCGAAAGGCTGCTTGAAGGGAAAGATGTAACTCTGTGAGATGAATTCACAGAACACAGAGCAGTTTCTCAGAAAGCTTCTTTCCAGTTTTGAACGGAAGATATTTCCTTTTTCACTGCAGCCCTCTATGGGCTTCCAAATATCCCTTTGCCAATTCCACAAGAACAGTCTTAGCGAAAGGCTTCTTGAAGGGAAAGATGTAACTCTGTGAGATGAATTCACAGAACACAGAGCAGTTTCTCAGAAAGCTTCTTTCCAGTTTTGAACGGAAGATATTTCCTTTTTCACCGTAGCCCTCTATGGGCTTCCAAATATCCCTTTGCCAATTCCACAAGAACAGCCTTAGCGAAAGGCTTCTTGAACGGAAAGATGTAACTCTGTGAGATGAATTCACAGAACACAGAGCAGTTTCTCAGAAAGCTTCTTTCCAGTTTTGAACGGAAGATATTTCCTTTTTCACCATAGCCCTCTATGGGCTTCCAAATATCCCTTTGCCAATTCCACAAGAACAGCCTTAGCGAAAGGCTGCTTGAAGGTAAAGATGTAACTCTGTGGGATGAATTCACAGAACACAGAGCAGTTTCTCAGAAAGCTTCTTTCCAGTTTTGAACGGAAGATATTTCCTTTTTCCCCATAGCCCTCTATAGACTTCCAAATATCCCTTTGCCAATTCCACAAGAACAGCCTTAGCGAAAGGCTGCTTGAAGGGAAAGATGTAACTCTGTGAGATGAATTCACAGAACACAGAGCAGTTTCTCAGAAAGCTTCTTTCCAGTTTTGAACGGAAGATATTTCCTTTTTCACCATAGCCCTCTACGGGCTTCCAAATATCCCTTTGCCAATTCCACAAGAACAGGCTTAGGGAAAGGCTGCTTGAAGGGAAAGATGTAACTCTGTGAGATGAATTCACAGAACACAGAGCAGTTTCTCAGAAAGCTTCTTTCCAGTTTTGAGCGGAAGATATTTCCTTTTTCACCATAGCCCACTATGGGCTTCCAAATATCCCTTTGCCAATTCCACAAGAACAGCCTTAGCGAAAGGCTGCTTGAAGGGAAAGATGTAACTCTGTGAGATGAATTCACAGAACACAGAGCAGTTTCTCAGAAAGCTTCTTTCCAGTTTTGAACGGAAGATATTTCCTTTTTCACCATAGCCCTCTATGGGCTTCCAAATATCCCTTTGCCAATTCCACAAGAACAGCCTTAGCGAAAGGCTGCTTGAAGGGAAAGATGTAACTCTGTGAGATGAATTCACAGAACACAGAGCAGTTTCTCAGAAAGCTTCTTTCCAGTTTTGAACGGAAGATATTTCCTTTTTCACTGCAGCCCTCTATGGGCTTCCAAATATCCCTTTGCCAATTCCACAAGAACAGTCTTAGCGAAAGGCTTCTTGAAGGGAAAGATGTAACTCTGTGAGATGAATTCACAGAACACAGAGAAGTTTCTCAGAAAGCTTCTTTCCAGTTTTGAACGGAAGATATTTCCTTTTTCCCCATAGCCCTCTATGGGCTTCCAAATATCCCTTTGCCAATTCCACAAGAACAGCCTTAGCGAAAGGCTTCTTGAAGGGAAAGATGTAACTCTGTGAAATGAAATCACAGAACTGAGAGCAGTTTCTCAGAAAGCTTCTTTCCAGTTTTGAACGGAAGATATTTCCTTTTTCACTGTACCCCTCTATGTGCTTCCAAATATCCCTTTGCCAATTCCACAAGAACAGCCTTAGCGAAAGGCTTCTTGAAGGGAAGGATGTAACTCTGTGACATGAATTCACAGAACACAGAGAAGTTTCTCAGAAAGCTTCTTTCCAGTTTTGAACGGAAGATATTTCCTTTTTCCCCATAGCCCTCTATGGGCTTCCAAATATCCCTTTGCCAATTCCACAAGAACAGCCTTAGCGAAAGGCTGCTTGAAGGGAAAGATGTAACTCTGTGAGATGAATACACAGAACACAGAGCAGTTTCTCAGAAAGCTTCTTCCCAGTTTTGAACGGAAGATACTTCCTTTTTCACCATAGCCCTCTACGGGCTTCCAAATATCCCTTTGCCAATTCCACAAGAACAGCCTTAGCGAAAGGCTGCTTGAAGCGAAAGATGTATCTCTGTGAGATGAATTCACAGACACAGAGCAGTTTCTCAGAAAGCTTCTTTAAAGTTTTGAACGGAAGATATTTCCTTTTTCCCCATAGCCCTCTATGGGCTTCCAAATATCCCTTTGCCAATTCCACAAGAACAGCCTTAGCGAAAGGCTGCTTGAAGGGAAACATGTAACTCTGGAAGATGAATTCACAGAACACAGAGCAGTTTCTCAGAAAGCTTCTTTCCAGTTTTGAACGGAAGATATTTCCTTTTTCCCCATAGCCCTCTATGGGCTTCCAAATATCCCTTTGCCAATTCCACAAGAACAGCCTTAGCGAAAGGCTGCTGAAGGGAGAGATGTAACTCTGTGAGATGAATTCACAGAACACAGAGCAGTTTCTCAGAAAGCTTCTTTCCAGTTTTGAACGGAAGATATTTCCTTTTTCACCATAGCCCTCTATGGGCTTCCAAATATCCCTTTGCCAATTCCACAAGAACAGCCTTAGCGAAAGGCTGCTTGAAGGGAAAGATGTAACTCTGTGAGATGAATTCACAGAACACAGAGAAGTTTCTCAGAAAGCTTCTTTCCAGTTTTGAACGGAAGATATTTCCTTTTTCCCCATAGCCCTCTATGGGCTTCACAATATCCCTTGCCAATTCCACAAGAACAGCCTTAGCGAAAGGCTGCTTGAAGGGAAAGATGTAACTCTGTGAGATGAATTCACAGAACACAGAGCAGTTTCTCAGAAAGCTTCTTTCCAGTTTTGAACTTAAGATATTTCCTTTTTCCCCATAGCCCTCTACGGGCTTCCAAATATCCCTTTGCCAATTCCACAAGAACAGGCTTAGCGAAAGGCTGCTTGAAGGGAAAGATGTAACTCTGTGAGATGAATTCACAGAACACAGAGCAGTTTCTCAGAAATCTTCTTTCCAGTTTTGAGCGGAAGATATTTCCTTTTTCACCATAGCCCACTATGGGCTTCCAAATATCCCTTTGCCAATTCCACAAGAACAGCCTTAGCGAAAGGCTGCTTGAAGGGAAAGATGTAACTCTGTGAGATGAATTCACAGAACACAGAGCAGTTTCTCAGAAAGCTTCTTTCCAGTTTTGAACGGAAGATATTTCCTTTTTCACCATAGCCCTCTATGGGCTTCCAAATATCCCTTTGCCAATTCCACAAGAACAGCCTTAGCGAAAGGCTTCTTGAAGGGAAAGATGTAACTCTGTGAGATGAATTCACAGAACACAGAGCAGTTTCTCAGAAAGCTTCTTTCCAGTTTTGAACGGAAGATATTTCCTTTTTCACTGTAGCCCTCTATGGGCTTCCAAATATCCCTTTGCCAATTCCACAAGAACAGTCTTAGCGAAAGGCTTCTTGAAGGGAAAGATGTAACTCTGTGAGATGAATTCACAGAACACAGAGTAGTTTCTCAGAAAGCTTCTTTCCAGTTTTGAACGGAAGATATTTCCTTTTTCCCCATAGCCCTCTATGGGCTTCCAAATATCCCTTTGCCAATTCCACAAGAACAGCCTTAGCGAAAGGCTGCTTGAAGGGAAAGATGTAACTCTGTGAGATGAATTCACAGAACACAGAGCAGTTTCTCAGAAAGCTTCTTTCCAGTTTTGAACGGAAGATATTTCCTTTTTCCCCATAGCCCTCTACGGGCTTCCAAATATCCCTTTGCCAATTCCACAAGAACAGCCTTAGCGAAAGGCTGCTTGAAGGGAAAGATGTAACTCTGTGAGATGAATTCACAGAACACAGAGAAGTTTCTCAGAAAGCTTCTTTCCAGTTTTGAACGGAAGATATTTCCTTTTTCCCCATAGCCCTCTATGGGCTTCCAAATATCCCTTTGCCAATTCCACAAGAACAGCCTTAGCGAAAGGCTGCTTGAAGGGAAAGATGTAACTCTGTGAGATGAATTCACAGAACACAGAGCAGTTTCTCAGAAAGCTTCTTTCCAGTTTTGAACGGAAGATATTTCCTTTTTCAACATAGCCCTCTATGGGCTTCCAAATATCCCTTTGCCAATTCCACAAGAACAGCCTTAGCGAAAGGCTTCTTGAAGGGAAAGATGTAACTCTGTGAGATGAATTCACAGAACACAGAGAAGTTTCTCAGAAAGCTTCTTTCCAGTTTTGAACGGAAGATATTTCCTTTTTCCCCATAGCCCTCTATGGGCTTCCAAATATCCCTTTGCCAATTCCACAAAACAGCCTTAGCGAAAGGCTTCTTGAAGGGAAAGATGTAATTCTGTGAGATGAATTCACAGAACACAGAGCAGTTTCTCAGAAAGCTTCTTTCAAGTTTTGAACTGAAGATATTTCCTTTTTCCCCATAGCCCTCTACGGGCTTCCAAATATCCCTTTGCCAATTCCACAAGAACAGCCTTAGGGAAAGGCTGCTTGAAGGGAAAGATGTAACTCTGTGAGATGAATTCACAGAACACAGAGAAGTTTCTCAGAAAGCTTCTTTCCAGTTTTGAACGGAAGATATTTCCTTTTTCCCCATAGCCCTCTATGGGCTTCCAAATATCCCTTTGCCAATTCCACAAGAACAGCCTTAGCGAAAGGCTGCTTGAAGGGAAAGATGTAACTCTGTGAGATGAATTCACAGAACACAGAGCAGTTTCTCAGAAAGCTTCTTTCCAGTTTTGAACGGAAGATATTTCCTTTTTCAACATAGCCCTCTATGGGCTTCCAAATATCCCTTTGCAATTCCACAAGAACAGCCTTAGCGAAAGGCTTCTTGAGGGAAAGATGTAACTCTGTGAGATGAATTCACAGAACACAGAGAAGTTTCTCAGAAAGCTTCTTTCCAGTTTTGAACGGAAGATATTTCCTTTTTCACTGTAGCCCTCTACGGGCTTCCAAATATCCCTTTGCCAATTCCACAAGAACAGCCTTCGCGAAAGGCTGCTTGAAGGGAAAGATGTAACTCTGTGAGATGAATTCTAAGAAGACAGAGAAGTTTCTCAGAAAGCTTCTTTCCAGTTTTGAACGGAAGATATTTCCTTTTTCCCCATAGCCCTCTATGGCCTTCCAAATATCCCTTTGCCAATTCAACAAGAACAGCCTTAGCGAAAGGCTGCTTGAAGGGAAAGATGTAACTCTGTGAGATGAATTCACAGAACACAGAGCAGTTTCTCAGAAAGCTTCTTTCCAGTTTTGAACGGAAGATATTTCCTTTTTCACCATAGCCCTCTACGGGCTTCCAAATATCCCTTTGCCAATTCACAAGAACGGCCTTGCGAAAGGCTTCTTGAAGGGAAAGATGTAACTCTGTGAGATGAATTCACAGAACACAGAGCAGTTTCTCAGAAAGCTTCTTTCCAGTTTTGAACGGAAGATATTTCCTTTTTCCCCATAGCCCACTATGGGCTTCCAAATATCCCGTTGCCAATTCCACAAGAACAGCCTTAGCGAAAGGCTTCTTGAAGGGAAAGATGTAACTCTGTGAGATGAATTCACAGAACACAGAGCAGTTTCTCAGAAAGCTTCTTTCCAGTTTTGAACGAAAGATATTTCCTTTTTCCCCATAGCCCTTTATGGGCTTCCAAATATCCCTTTGCCAATTCCACAAGAACAGCCTTAGCGAAAGGCTGCTTGAAGGGAAAGATGTAACTCTGTGAGATGAATTCACAGAACACAGAGAAGTTTCTCAGAAAGCTTCTTTCCAGTTTTGAACGGAAGATATTTCCTTTTTCCCCATAGCCCTCTATGTTCTTCCAAATATCCCTTTGCCAATTCCACAAGAACAGCCTTAGCGAAAGGCTGCTTGAAGGGAAAGATGTAACTCTGTGAGATGAATTCAGAGAACACAGAGCAGTTTCTCAGAATGCTTCTTTCCAGTTTTGAACGGAAGATATTTCCTTTTTCCCCATAGCCTTCTAAGGGGTTCCAAATATCCCTTTGCCAATTCCGCAAGAACGCCTTAGCGAAAGGCTGCTTGAAGGGAAAGATGTAACTCTGTGAGATGAATTCACAGAACACAGAGCAGTTTCTCAGAAAGCTTCTTTCCAGTTTTGAACGGAAGATATTTCCTTTTTCCCCATAGCCCTCTATGGGCTTCCAAATATCCCTTTGCCAATTCCACAAGAACAGCCTTAGCGAAAGGCTGCTTGAAGGGAAAGATGTAACTCTGTGAGATGAATACACAGAACACAGAGCAGTTTCTCAGAAAGCTTCTTCCCAGTTTTGAACGGAAGATACTTCCTTTTTCACCATAGCCCTCTACGGGCTTCCAAATATCCCTTTGCCAATTCCACAAGAACAGCCTTAGCGAAAGGCTGCTTGAAGCGAAAGATGTATCTCTGTGAGATGAATTCACAGACACAGAGCAGTTTCTCAGAAAGCTTCTTTAAAGTTTTGAACGGAAGATATTTCCTTTTTCCCCATAGCCCTCTATGGGCTTCCAAATATCCCTTTGCCAATTCCACAAGAACAGCCTTAGCGAAAGGCTGCTTGAAGGGAAACATGTAACTCTGGAAGATGAATTCACAGAACACAGAGCAGTTTCTCAGAAAGCTTCTTTCCAGTTTTGAACGGAAGATATTTCCTTTTTCCCCATAGCCCTCTATGGGCTTCCAAATATCCCGTTGCCAATTCCACAAGAACAGCCTTAGCGAAAGGCTGCTTGAAGGGAAAGATGTAACTCTGTGAGATGAATTCACAGAACACAGAGCAGTTTCTCAGAAAGCTTCTTTCCAGTTGTGAACGGAAGATATTTCCTTTTTCACCATAGCCCTCTATGGGCTTCCAAATATCCCTTTGCCAATTCCACAAGAACAGCCTTAGCGAAAGGCTGCTTGAAGGGAAAGATGTAACTCTGTGAGATGAATTCACAGAACACAGAGAAGTTTCTCAGAAAGCTTCTTTCCAGTTTTGAACGGAAGATATTTCCTTTTTCCCCATAGCCCTCTATGGGCTTCACAATATCCCTTGCCAATTCCACAAGAACAGCCTTAGCGAAAGGCTGCTTGAAGGGAAAGATGTAACTCTGTGAGATGAATTCACAGAACACAGAGCAGTTTCTCAGAAAGCTTCTTTCCAGTTTTGAACTTAAGATATTTCCTTTTTCCCCATAGCCCTCTACGGGCTTCCAAATATCCCTTTGCCAATTCCACAAGAACAGGCTTAGCGAAAGGCTGCTTGAAGGGAAAGATGTAACTCTGTGAGATGAATTCACAGAACACAGAGCAGTTTCTCAGAAAGCTTCTTTCCAGTTTTGAGCGGAAGATATTTCCTTTTTCACCATAGCCCACTATGGGCTTCCAAATATCCCTTTGCCAATTCCACAAGAACAGCCTTAGCGAAAGGCTGCTTGAAGGGAAAGATGTAACTCTGTGAGATGAATTCACAGAACACAGAGCAGTTTCTCAGAAAGCTTCTTTCCAGTTTTGAACGGAAGATATTTCCTTTTTCACTGCAGCCCTCTATGGGCTTCCAAATATCCCTTTGCCAATTCCACAAGAACAGTCTTAGCGAAAGGCTTCTTGAAGGGAAAGATGTAACTCTGTGAGATGAATTCACAGAACACAGAGCAGTTTCTCAGAAAGCTTCTTTCCAGTTTTGAACGGAAGATATTTCCTTTTTCACCGTAGCCCTCTATGGGCTTCCAAATATCCCTTTGCCAATTCCACAAGAACAGCCTTAGCGAAAGGCTTCTTGAACGGAAAGATGTAACTCTGTGAGATGAATTCACAGAACACAGAGCAGATTCTCAGAAAGCTTCTTTCCAGTTTTGAACGGAAGATATTTCCTTTTTCACCATAGCCCTCTATGGGCTTCCAAATATCCCTTTGCCAATTCCACAAGAACAGCCTTAGCGAAAGGCTGCTTGAAGGTAAAGATGTAACTCTGTGGGATGAATTCACAGAACACAGAGCAGTTTCTCAGAAAGCTTCTTTCCAGTTTTGAACGGAAGATATTTCCTTTTTCCCCATAGCCCTCTATAGACTTCCAAATATCCCTTTGCCAATTCCACAAGAACAGCCTTAGCGAAAGGCTGCTTGAAGGGAAAGATGTAACTCTGTGAGATGAATTCACAGAACACAGAGCAGTTTCTCAGAAAGCTTCTTTCCAGTTTTGAACGGAAGATATTTCCTTTTTCACCATAGCCCTCTACGGGCTTCCAAATATCCCTTTGCCAATTCCACAAGAACAGGCTTAGGGAAAGGCTGCTTGAAGGGAAAGATGTAACTCTGTGAGATGAATTCACAGAACACAGAGCAGTTTCTCAGAAAGCTTCTTTCCAGTTTTGAGCGGAAGATATTTCCTTTTTCACCATAGCCCACTATGGGCTTCCAAATATCCCTTTGCCAATTCCACAAGAACAGCCTTAGCGAAAGGCTGCTTGAAGGGAAAGATGTAACTCTGTGAGATGAATTCACAGAACACAGAGCAGTTTCTCAGAAAGCTTCTTTCCAGTTTTGAACGGAAGATATTTCCTTTTTCACCATAGCCCTCTATGGGCTTCCAAATATCCCTTTGCCAATTCCACAAGAACAGCCTTAGCGAAAGGCTGCTTGAAGGGAAAGATGTAACTCTGTGAGATGAATTCACAGAACACAGAGCAGTTTCTCAGAAAGCTTCTTTCCAGTTTTGAACGGAAGATATTTCCTTTTTCACTGCAGCCCTCTATGGGCTTCCAAATATCCCTTTGCCAATTCCACAAGAACAGTCTTAGCGAAAGGCTTCTTGAAGGGAAAGATGTAACTCTGTGAGATGAATTCACAGAACACAGAGAAGTTTCTCAGAAAGCTTCTTTCCAGTTTTGAACGGAAGATATTTCCTTTTTCCCCATAGCCCTCTATGGGCTTCCAAATATCCCTTTGCCAATTCCACAAGAACAGCCTTAGCGAAAGGCTTCTTGAAGGGAAAGATGTAACTCTGTGAAATGAAATCACAGAACTGAGAGCAGTTTCTCAGAAAGCTTCTTTCCAGTTTTGAACGGAAGATATTTCCTTTTTCACTGTACCCCTCTATGTGCTTCCAAATATCCCTTTGCCAATTCCACAAGAACAGCCTTAGCGAAAGGCTTCTTGAAGGGAAAGATGTAACTCTGTGACATGAATTCACAGAACACAGAGAAGTTTCTCAGAAAGCTTCTTTCCAGTTTTGAACGGAAGATATTTCCTTTTTCCCCATAGCCCTCTATGGGCTTCCAAATATCCCTTTGCCAATTCCACAAGAACAGCCTTAGCGAAAGGCTGCTTGAAGGGAAAGATGTAACTCTGTGAGATGAATACACAGAACACAGAGCAGTTTCTCAGAAAGCTTCTTCCCAGTTTTGAACGGAAGATACTTCCTTTTTCACCATAGCCCTCTACGGGCTTCCAAATATCCCTTTGCCAATTCCACAAGAACAGCCTTAGCGAAAGGCTGCTTGAAGCGAAAGATGTATCTCTGTGAGATGAATTCACAGACACAGAGCAGTTTCTCAGAAAGCTTCTTTAAAGTTTTGAACGGAAGATATTTCCTTTTTCCCCATAGCCCTCTATGGGCTTCCAAATATCCCTTTGCCAATTCCACAAGAACAGCCTTAGCGAAAGGCTGCTTGAAGGGAAACATGTAACTCTGGAAGATGAATTCACAGAACACAGAGCAGTTTCTCAGAAAGCTTCTTTCCAGTTTTGAACGGAAGATATTTCCTTTTTCCCCATAGCCCTCTATGGGCTTCCAAATATCCCGTTGCCAATTCCACAAGAACAGCCTTAGCGAAAGGCTGCTTGAAGGGAGAGATGTAACTCTGTGAGATGAATTCACAGAACACTGAGCAGTTTCTCAGAAAGCTTCTTTCCAGTTTTGAACGGAAGATATTTCCTTTTTCACCATAGCCCTCTATGGGCTTCCAAATATCCCTTTGCCAATTCCACAAGAACAGCCTTAGCGAAAGGCTGCTTGAAGGGAAAGATGTAACTCTGTGAGATGAATTCACAGAACACAGAGAAGTTTCTCAGAAAGCTTCTTTCCAGTTTTGAACGGAAGATATTTCCTTTTTCCCCATAGCCCTCTATGGGCTTCACAATATCCCTTGCCAATTCCACAAGAACAGCCTTAGCGAAAGGCTGCTTGAAGGGAAAGATGTAACTCTGTGAGATGAATTCACAGAACACAGAGCAGTTTCTCAGAAAGCTTCTTTCCAGTTTTGAACTTAAGATATTTCCTTTTTCCCCATAGCCCTCTACGGGCTTCCAAATATCCCTTTGCCAATTCCACAAGAACAGGCTTAGCGAAAGGCTGCTTGAAGGGAAAGATGTAACTCTGTGAGATGAATTCACAGAACACAGAGCAGTTTCTCAGAAATCTTCTTTCCAGTTTTGAGCGGAAGATATTTCCTTTTTCACCATAGCCCACTATGGGCTTCCAAATATCCCTTTGCCAATTCCACAAGAACAGCCTTAGCGAAAGGCTGCTTGAAGGGAAAGATGTAACTCTGTGAGATGAATTCACAGAACACAGAGCAGTTTCTCAGAAAGCTTCTTTCCAGTTTTGAACGGAAGATATTTCCTTTTTCACCATAGCCCTCTATGGGCTTCCAAATATCCCTTTGCCAATTCCACAAGAACAGCCTTAGCGAAAGGCTTCTTGAAGGGAAAGATGTAACTCTGTGAGATGAATTCACAGAACACAGAGCAGTTTCTCAGAAAGCTTCTTTCCAGTTTTGAACGGAAGATATTTCCTTTTTCACTGTAGCCCTCTATGGGCTTCCAAATATCCCTTTGCCAATTCCACAAGAACAGTCTTAGCGAAAGGCTTCTTGAAGGGAAAGATGTAACTCTGTGAGATGAATTCACAGAACACAGAGTAGTTTCTCAGAAAGCTTCTTTCCAGTTTTGAACGGAAGATATTTCCTTTTTCCCCATAGCCCTCTATGGGCTTCCAAATATCCCTTTGCCAATTCCACAAGAACAGCCTTAGCGAAAGGCTGCTTGAAGGGAAAGATGTAACTCTGTGAGATGAATTCACAGAACACAGAGCAGTTTCTCAGAAAGCTTCTTTCCAGTTTTGAACGGAAGATATTTCCTTTTTCCCCATAGCCCTCTACGGGCTTCCAAATATCCCTTTGCCAATTCCACAAGAACAGCCTTAGCGAAAGGCTGCTTGAAGGGAAAGATGTAACTCTGTGAGATGAATTCACAGAACACAGAGAAGTTTCTCAGAAAGCTTCTTTCCAGTTTTGAACGGAAGATATTTCCTTTTTCCCCATAGCCCTCTATGGGCTTCCAAATATCCCTTTGCCAATTCCACAAGAACAGCCTTAGCGAAAGGCTGCTTGAAGGGAAAGATGTAACTCTGTGAGATGAATTCACAGAACACAGAGCAGTTTCTCAGAAAGCTTCTTTCCAGTTTTGAACGGAAGATATTTCCTTTTTCAACATAGCCCTCTATGGGCTTCCAAATATCCCTTTGCCAATTCCACAAGAACAGCCTTAGCGAAAGGCTTCTTGAAGGGAAAGATGTAACTCTGTGAGATGAATTCACAGAACACAGAGAAGTTTCTCAGAAAGCTTCTTTCCAGTTTTGAACGGAAGATATTTCCTTTTTCACTGAAGCCCTCTACGGGCTTCCAAATATCCCTTTGCCAATTCCACAAGAACAGCCTTAGCGAAAGGCTGCTTGAAGGGAAAGATGTAACTCTGTGAGATGAATTCTAAGAAGACAGAGAAGTATCTCAGAAAGCTTCTTTCCAGTTTTGAACGGAAGATATTTCCTTTTTCCCCATAGCCCTCTATGGGCTTCCAAATATCCCTTTGCCAATTCCACAAGAACAGCCTTAGCGAAAGGCTGCTTGAAGGGAAAGATGTAACTCTGTGAGATGAATTCACAGAACACAGAGCAGTTTCTCAGAAAGCTTCTTTCCAGTTTTGAACGGAAGATATTTCCTTTTTCACCATAGCCCTCTACGGGCTTCCAAATATCCCTTTGCCAATTCCACAAGAACAGCCTTAGCGAAAGGCTGCTTGAAGGGAAAGATGTAACTCTGTGAGATGAATTCACAGAACACAGAGCAGTTTCTCAGAAATCTTCTTTCCAGTTTTGAACGGAAGATATTTCCTTTTTCCCAATAGCCCTGTATGGGCTTCCAAATATCCCTTTGCCAATTCCACAAGAACAGCCTTAGCGAAAGGCTTCTTGAAGGGAAAGATGTAACTCTGTGAAATGAAATCACAGAACTGAGAGCAGTTTCTCAGAAAGCTTCTTTCCAGTTTTGAACGGAAGATATTTCCTTTTTCACTGTAGAACTCTATGTGCTTCCAAATATCCCTTTGCCAATTCCACAAGAACAGCCTTAGCGAAAGGCTTCTTGAAGGGAAAGATGTAACTCTGTGACATGAATTCACAGAACACAGAGAAGTTTCTCAGAAAGCTTCTTTCCAGTTTTGAACGGAAGATATTTCCTTTTTCCCCATAGTCCTCTATGGGCTTCCAAATATCCCTTTGCCAATTCCACAAGAACAGCCTTAGCGAAAGGCTGCTTGAAGGGAAAGATGTAACTCTGTGAGATGAATACACAGAACACAGAGCAGTTTCTCAGAAAGCTTCTTCCCAGTTTTGAACGGAAGATACTTCCTTTTTCACCATAGCCCTCTACGGGCTTCCAAATATCCCTTTGCCAATTCCACAAGAACAGCCTTAGCGAAAGGCTGCTTGAAGCGAAAGATGTATCTCTGTGAGATGAATTCACAGACACAGAGCAGTTTCTCAGAAAGCTTCTTTCCAGTTTTGAACGGAAGATATTTCCTTTTTCCCCATAGCCCTCTATGGGCTTCCAAATATCCCTTTGCCAATTCCACAAGAACAGCTTTAGCGAAAGGCTGCATGAAGGGAAACATGTAACTCTGGAAGATGAATTCACAGAACACAGAGCAGTTTCTCAGAAAGCTTCTTTCCAGTTTTGAACGGAAGATATTTCCTTTTTCACCATAGCCCTCTATGGGCTTCCAAATATCCCGTTGCCAATTCCACAAGAACAGCCTTAGCGAAAGGCTGCTTGAAGGGAAAGATGTAACTCTGTGAGATGAATTCACAGAACACAGAGCAGTTTCTCAGAAAGCTTCTTTCCAGTTTTGAACGGAAGATATTTCCTTTTTCACCATAGCCCTCTATGGGCTTCCAAATATCCCTTTGCCAATTCCACAAGAACAGCCTTAGCGAAAGTCTGCTTGAAGGGAAAGATGTAACTCTGTGAGATGAATTCACAGAACACAGAGAAGTTTCTCAGAAAGCTTCTTTCCAGTTTTGAACGGAAGATATTTCCTTTTTCCCCATAGCCCTCTATGGGCTTCAAAATATCCCTTTGCCAATTCCACAAGAACAGCCTTAGCGAAAGGCTGCTTGAAGGGAAAGATGTAACTCTGTGAGATGAATTCACAGAACACAGAGCAGTTTCTCAGAAAGCTTCTTTCCAGTTTTGAACGGAAGATATTTCCTTTTTCACCATAGCCCTCTACGGGCTTCCAAATATCCCTTTGCCAATTCCACAAGAACAGGCTTAGCGAAAGGCTGCTTGAAGGGAAAGATGTAACTCTGTGAGATGAATTCACAGAACACAGAGCAGTTTCTCAGAAAGCTTCTTTCCAGTTTTGAGCGGAAGATATTTCCTTTTTCACCATAGCCCACTATGGGCTTCCAAATATCCCTTTGCCAATTCCACAAGAACAGCCTTAGCGAAAGGCTGCTTGAAGGGAAAGATGAAACTCTGTGAGATGAATTCACAGAACACAGAGCAGTTTCTCAGAAAGCTTCTTTCCAGTTTTGAACGGAAGATATTTCCTTTTTCACCATAGCCCTCTATGGGCTTCCAACTATCCCTTTGCCAATTCCACAAGAACAGCCTTAGCGAAAGGCTGCTTGAAGGGAAAGATGTAACTCTGTGAGATGAATTCACAGAACACAGAGCAGTTTCTCAGAAAGCTTCTTTCCAGTTTTGAACGGAAGATATTTCCTTTTTCACTGTAGCCCTCTATGGGCTTCCAAATATCCCTTTGCCAATTCCACAAGAACAGTCTTAGCGAAAGGCTTCTTGAAGGGAAAGATGTATCTCTGTGAGATGAATTCACAGAACACAGAGAAGTTTCTCAGAAAGCTTCTTTCCAGTTTTGAACGGAAGATATTTCCTTTTTCCCCATAGCCCTCTATGGGCTTCCAAATATCCCTTTGCCAATTCCACAAGAACAGCCTTAGCGAAAGGCTTCTTGAAGGGAAAGATGTAACTCTGTGAGATGAATTCACAGAACACAGAGCAGTTTCTCAGAAAGCTTCTTTCCAGTTTTGAACGGAAGATATTTCCTTTTTCCCCATAGCCCTCTACGGGCTTCCAAATATCCCTTTGCCAATTCCACAAGAACAGCCTTAGCGAAAGGCTGCTTGAAGGGAAAGATGTAACTCTGTGAGATGAATTCACAGAACACAGAGCAGTTTCTCAGAAAGCTTCTTTCCAGTTTTGAACGGAAGATATTTCCTTTTTCCCCATAGCCCTCTATGGGCTTCCAAATATCCCTTTGCCAATTCCACAAGAACAGCCTTAGCGAAAGGCTGCTTGAAGGGAAAGATGTAACTCTGTGAGATGAATTCACAGAACACAGAGCAGTTTCTCAGAAAGCTTCTTTCCAGTTTTGAACGGAAGATATTTCCTTTTTCAACATAGCCCTCTATGGGCTTCCAAATATCCCTTTGCCAATTCCACAAGAACAGCCTTAGCGAAAGGCTTCTTGAAGGGAGAGATGTAACTCTGTGAGATGAATTCACAGAACACAGAGAAGTTTCTCAGAAAGCTTCTTTCCAGTTTTGAACGGAAGATATTTCCTTTTTCACTGTAGCCCTCTACGGGCTTCCAAATATCCCTTTGCCAATTCCACAAGAACAGCCTTCGCGAAAGGCTGCTTGAAGGGAAAGATGTAACTCTGTGAGATGAATTCTAAGAAGACAGAGAAGTATCTCAGAAAGCTTCTTTCCAGTTTTGAACGGAAGATATTTCCTTTTTCCCCATAGCCCTCTATGGGCTTCCAAATATCCCTTTGCCAATTCCACAAGAACAGCCTTAGCGAAAGGCTGCTTGAAGGGAAAGATGTAACTCTGTGAGATGAATTCACAGAACACAGAGCAGTTTCTCAGAAAGCTTCTTTCCAGTTTTGAACGGAAGATATTTCCTTTTTCCCCATAGCCCTCTATGTTCTTCCAAATATCCCTTTGCCAATTCCACAAGAACAGCCTTAGCGAAAGGCTGCTTGAAGGGAAAGATGTAACTCTGTGAGATGAATTCAGAGAACACAGAGCAGTTTCTCAGAAAGCTTCTTTCCAGTTTTGAACGGAAGATATTTCCTTTTTCACCGTAGCCCTCTATGGGCTTCCAAATATCCCTTTGCCAATTCCACAAGAACAGCCTTAGCGAAAGGCTTCTTGAACGGAAAGATGTAACTCTGTGAGATGAATTCACAGAACACAGAGCAGTTTCTCAGAAAGCTTCTTTCCAGTTTTGAACGGAAGATATTTCCTTTTTCACCATAGCCCTCTATGGGCTTCCAAATATCCCTTTGCCAATTCCACAAGAACAGCCTTAGCGAAAGGCTGCTTGAAGGTAAAGATGTAACTCTGTGGGATGAATTCACAGAACACAGAGCAGTTTCTCAGAAAGCTTCTTTCCAGTTTTGAACGGAAGATATTTCCTTTTTCCCCATAGCCCTCTATGGGCTTCCAAATATCCCTTTGCCAATTCCACAAGAACAGCCTTAGCGAAAGGCTGCTTGAAGGGAAAGATGTAACTCTGTGAGATGAATTCACAGAACACAGAGCAGTTTCTCAGAAAGCTTCTTTCCAGTTTTGAACGGAAGATATTTCCTTTTTCACCATAGCCCTCTACGGGCTTCCAAATATCCCTTTGCCAATTCCACAAGAACAGGCTTAGCGAAAGGCTGCTTGAAGGGAAAGATGTAACTCTGTGAGATGAATTCACAGAACACAGAGCAGTTTCTCAGAAAGCTTCTTTCCAGTTTTGAGCGGAAGATATTTCCTTTTTCACCATAGCCCACTATGGGCTTCCAAATATCCCTTTGCCAATTCCACAAGAACAGCCTTAGCGAAAGGCTGCTTGAAGGGAAAGATGTAACTCTGTGAGATGAATTCACAGAACACAGAGCAGTTTCTCAGAAAGCTTCTTTCCAGTTTTGAACGGAAGATATTTCCTTTTTCACCATAGCCCTCTATGGGCTTCCAAATATCCCTTTGCCAATTCCACAAGAACAGCCTTAGCGAAAGGCTGCTTGAAGGGAAAGATGTAACTCTGTGAGATGAATTCACAGAACACAGAGCAGTTTCTCAGAAAGCTTCTTTCCAGTTTTGAACGGAAGATATTTCGTTTTTCACTGCAGCCCTCTATGGGCTTCCAAATATCCCTTTGCCAATTCCACAAGAACAGTCTTAGCGAAAGGCTTCTTGAAGGGAAAGATGTAACTCTGTGAGATGAATTCACAGAACACAGAGAAGTTTCTCAGAAAGCTTCTTTCCAGTTTTGAACGGAAGATATTTCCTTTTTCCCCATAGCCCTCTATGGGCTTCCAAATATCCCTTTGCCAATTCCACAAGAACAGCCTTAGCGAAAGGCTTCTTGAAGGGAAAGATGTAATTCTGTGAGATGAATTCACAGAACACAGAGCAGTTTCTCAGAAAGCTTCTTTCCAGTTTTGAACGGAAGATATTTCCTTTTTCCCCATAGCCCTCTACGGGCTTCCAAATATCCCTTTGCCAATTCCACAAGAACAGCCTTAGCGAAAGGCTGCTTGAAGGGAAAGATGTAACTCTGTGAGATGAATTCACAAACACAGAGAAGTTTCTCAGAAAGCTTCTTTCCAGTTTTGAACGGAAGATATTTCCTTTTTCAACATAGCCCTCTATGGGCTTCCAAATATCCCTTTGCCAATTCCACAAGAACAGCCTTAGCGAAAGGCTTCTTGAAGGGAAAGATGTAGCTCTGTGAGATGAATTCACAGAACACAGAGAAGTTTCTCAGAAAGCTTCTTTCCAGTTTTGAACGGAAGATATTTCCTTTTTCACTGTAGCCCTCTACGGGCTTCCAAATATCCCTTTGCCAATTCCACAAGAACAGCCTTAGCGAAAGGCTGCTTGAAGGGAAAGATGTAACTCTGTGAGATGAATTCTAAGAAGACAGAGAAGTTTCTCAGAAAGCTTCTTTCCAGTTTTGAACGGAAGATATTTCCTTTTTCCCCATAGCCCTCTATGGCCTTCCAAATATCCCTTTGCCAATTCAACAAGAACAGCCTTAGCGAAAGGCTGCTTGAAGGGAAAGATGTAACTCTGTGAGATGAATTCACAGAACACAGAGCAGTTTCTCAGAAAGCTTCTTTCCAGTTTTGAACGGAAGATATTTCCTTTTTCACCATAGCCCTCTACGGGCTTCCAAATATCCCTTTGCCAATTCACAAGTACGGCCTTAGCGAAAGGCTTCTTGAAGGGAAAGATGTAACTCTGTGAGATGAATTCACAGAACACAGAGCAGTTTCTCAGAAAGCTTCTTTCCAGTTTTGAACGGAAGATATTTCCTTTTTCCCCATAGCCCACTATGGGCTTCCAAATATCCCGTTGCCAATTCCACAAGAACAGCCTTAGCGAAAGGCTTCTTGAAGGGAAAGATGTAACTCTGTGAGATGAATTCACAGAACACAGAGCAGTTTCTCAGAAAGCTTCTTTCCAGTTTTGAACGGAAGATATTTCCTTTTTCCCCATAGCCCTTTATGGGCTTCCAAATATCCCTTTGCCAATTCCACAAGAACAGCCTTAGCGAAAGGCTGCTTGAAGGGAAAGATGTAACTCTGTGAGATGAATTCACAGAACACAGAGCAGTTTCTCAGAAAGCTTCTTTCCAGTTTTGAACGGAAGATATTTCCTTTTTCCCCATAGCCCTCTATGTTCTTCCAAATATCCCTTTGCCAATTCCACAAGAACAGCCTTAGCGAAAGGCTGCTTGAAGGGAAAGATGTAACTCTGTGAGATGAATTCAGAGAACACAGAGCAGTTTCTCAGAATGCTTCTTTCCAGTTTTGAACGGAAGATATTTCCTTTTTCCCCATAGCCTTCTAAGGGGTTCCAAATATCCCTTTGCCAATTCCGCAAGAACGCCTTAGCGAAAGGCTGCTTGAAGGGAAAGATGTAACTCTGTGAGATGAATTCACAGAACACAGAGCAGTTTCTCAGAAAGCTTCTTTCCAGTTTTGAACGGAAGATATTTCCTTTTTCACCATAGCCCTCTATGGGCTTCCAAATATCCCTTTGCCAATTCCACAAGAACAGCCTTAGCGAAAGGCTGCTTGAAGGGAAAGATGTAACTCTGTGGGATGAATTCACAGAACACAGAGCAGTTTTTCAGAAAGCTTCTTTCCAGTTTTGAACGGAAGATATTTCCTTTTTCACCATAGCCCTCTATGGGCTTCCAAATATCCCTTTACCAATTCCACAAGAACAGCCTTAGCGAAAGGCTGCTAGAAGGGAAAGATGTAACTCTGTGAGATGAATTCACAGAACACAGAGCAGTTTCTCAGAAAGCTTCTTTCCAGTTTTGAACGGAAGATATTTCCTTTTTCACTGCAGCCCTCTATGGGCTTCCAAATATCCCTTTGCCAATTCCACAAGAACAGTCTTAGCGAAAGGCTTCTTGAAGGGAAAGATGTAACTCTGTGAGATGAATTCACAGAACACAGAGAAGTTTCTCAGAAAGCTTCTTTCCAGTTTTGAACGGAAGATATTTCCTTTTTCCCCATAGCCCTCTATGGGCTTCCAAATATCCCTTTGCCAATTCCACAAGAACAGCCTTAGCGAAAGGCTTCTTGAAGGGAAAGATGTAATTCTGTGAGATGAATTCACAGAACACAGAGCAGTTTCTCAGAAAGCTTCTTTCAAGTTTTGAACGGAAGATATTTCCTTTTTCCCCATAGCCCTCTACGGGCTTCCAAATATCCCTTTGCCAATTCCACAAGAACAGCCTTAGCGAAAGGCTGCTTGAAGGGAAAGATGTAACTCTGTGAGATGAATTCACAGAACACAGAGAAGTTTCTCAGAAAGCTTCTTTCCAGTTTTGAACGGAAGATATTTCCTTTTTCCCCATAGCCCTCTATGGGCTTCCAAATATCCCTTTGCCAATTCCACAAGAACAGCCTTAGCGAAAGGCTGCTTGAAGGGAAAGATGTAACTCTGTGAGATGAATTCACAGAACACAGAGCAGTTTCTCAGAAAGCTTCTTTCCAGTTTTGAACGGAAGATATTTCCTTTTTCAACATAGCCCTCTATGGGCTTCCAAATATCCCTTTGCAATTCCACAAGAACAGCCTTAGCGAAAGGCTTCTTGAAGGGAAAGATGTAACTCTGTGAGATGAATTCACAGAACACAGAGAAGTTTCTCAGAAAGCTTATTTCCAGTTTTGAACGGAAGATATTTCCTTTTTCACTGTAGCCCTCTACGGGCTTCCAAATATCCCTTTGCCAATTCCACAAGAACAGCCTTCGCGAAAGGCTGCTTGAAGGGAAAGATGTAACTCTGTGAGATGAATTCTAAGAAGACAGAGAAGTTTCTCAGAAAGCTTCTTTCCAGTTTTGAACGGAAGATATTTCCTTTTTCCCCATAGCCCTCTATGGCCTTCCAAATATCCCTTTGCCAATTCAACAAGAACAGCCTTAGCGAAAGGCTGCTTGAAGGGAAAGATGTAACTCTGTGAGATGAATTCACAGAACACAGAGCAGTTTCTCAGAAAGCTTCTTTCCAGTTTTGAACGGAAGATATTTCCTTTTTCACCATAGCCCTCTACGGGCTTCCAAATATCCCTTTGCCAATTCACAAGAACGGCCTTGCGAAAGGCTTCTTGAAGGGAAAGATGTAACTCTGTGAGATGAATTCACAGAACACAGAGCAGTTTCTCAGAAAGCTTCTTTCCAGTTTTGAACGGAAGATATTTCCTTTTTCCCCATAGCCCACTATGGGCTTCCAAATATCCCGTTGCCAATTCCACAAGAACAGCCTTAGCGAAAGGCTTCTTGAAGGGAAAGGTGTAACTCTGTGAGATGAATTCACAGAACACAGAGCAGTTTCTCAGAAAGCTTCTTTCCAGTTTTGAACGGAAGATATTTCCTTTTTCCCCATAGCCCTTTATGGGCTTCCAAATATCCCTTTGCCAATTCCACAAGAACAGCCTTAGCGAAAGGCTGCTTGAAGGGAAAGATGTAACTCTGTGAGATGAATTCACAGAACACAGAGAAGTTTCTCAGAAAGCTTCTTTCCAGTTTTGAACGGAAGATATTTCCTTTTTCCCCATAGCCCTCTATGTTCTTCCAAATATCCCTTTGCCAATTCCACAAGAACAGCCTTAGGGAAAGGCTGCTTGAAGGGAAAGATGTAACTCTGTGAGATGAATTCAGAGAACACAGAGCAGTTTCTCAGAATGCTTCTTTCCAGTTTTGAACGGAAGATATTTCCTTTTTCCCCATAGCCTTCTAAGGGGTTCCAAATATCCCTTTGCCAATTCCGCAAGAACGCCTTAGCGAAAGGCTGCTTGAAGGGAAAGATGTAACTCTGTGAGATGAATTCACAGAACACAGAGCAGTTTCTCAGAAAGCTTCTTTCCAGTTTTGAACGGAAGATATTTCCTTTTTCACCATAGCCCTCTATGGGCTTCCAAATATCCCTTTACCAATTCCACAAGAACAGCCTTAGCGAAAGGCTGCTTGAAGGGAAAGATGTAACTCTGTGAGATGAATTCACAGAACCCAGAGCAGTTTCTCAGAAATCTTCTTTCCACTTTTGAACGGAAGATATTTCCTTTTTCACCGTAGCCCTCTATGGGCTTCCAAATATCCCTTTGCCAATTCCACAAGAACAGCCTTAGCGAAAGGCTTCTTGAAGGGAAAGATGTAACTCTGTGAAATGAAATCACAGAACTGAGAGCAGTTTCTCAGAAAGCTTCTTTCCAGTTTTGAACGGAAGATATTTCCTTTTTCACTGTAGCCCTCTATGTGCTTCCAAATATCCCTTTGCCAATTCCACAAGAACAGGCTTAGCGAAAGGCTGCTTGAAGGGAAAGATGTAACTCTGTGAGATGAATTCACAGAACACAGAGCAGTTTCTCAGAAAACTTCTTTCCAGTTTTGAGCGGAAGATATTTCCTTTTTCACCATAGCCCACTATGGGCTTCCAAATATCCCTTTGCCAATTCCACAAGAACAGCCTTAGCGAAAGGCTGCTTGAAGGGAAAGATGTAACTCTGTGAGATGAATTCACAGAACACAGAGCAGTTTCTCAGAAAGCTTCTTTCCAGTTTTGAACGGAAGATATTTCCTTTTTCACCATAGCCCTCTAGGGGCTTCCAAATATCCCTTTGCCAATTCCACAAGAACAGCCTTAGCGAAAGGCTGCTTGAAGGGAAAGATGTAACTCTGTGAGATGAATTCACAGAACACAGAGCAGTTTCTCAGAAAGCTTCTTTCCAGTTTTGAACGGAAGTTATTTCCTTTTTCACTGTAGCCCTCTATGGGCTTCCAAATATCCCTTTGCCAATTCCACAAGAACAGTCTTAGCGAAAGGCTTCTTGAAGGGAAAGATGTAACTCTGTGAGATGAATTCACAGAACACAGAGAAGTTTCTCAGAAAGCTTCTTTCCAGTTTTGAACGGAAGATATTTCCTTTTTCCCCATAGCCCTCTATGGGCTTCCAAATATCCCTTTGCCAATTCCACAAGAACAGCCTTAGCGAAAGGCTTCTTGAAGGGAAAGATGTAACTCTGTGAGATGAATTTACAGAACACAGAGCAGTTTCTCAGAAAGCTTCTTTCCAGTTTTGAACGGAAGATATTTCCTTTTTCCCCATAGCCCTCTACGGGCTTCCAAATATCCCTTTGCCAATTCCACAAGAACAGCCTTAGCGAAAGGCTGCTTGAAGGGAAAGATGTAACTCTGTGAGATGAATTCACAGAACACAGAGAAGTTTCTCAGAAAGCTTCTTTCCAGTTTTGAACGGAAGATATTTCCTTTTTCCCCATAGCCCTCTATGGGCTTCCAAATATCCCTTTGCCAATTCCACAAGAACAGCCTTAGCGAAAGGCTGCTTGAAGGGAAAGATGTAACTCTGTGAGATGAATTCACAGAACACAGAGCAGTTTCTCAGAAAGCTTCTTTCCAGTTTTGAACGGAAGATATTTCCTTTTTCAACATAGCCCTCTATGGGCTTCCAAATATCCCTTTGCCAATTCCACAAGAACAGCCTTAGCGAAAGGCTTCTTGAAGGGAAAGATGTAACTCTGTGAGATGAATTCACAGAACACAGAGAAGTTTCTCAGAAAGCTTCTTTCCAGTTTTGAACGGAAGATATTTCCTTTTTCACTGTAGCCCTCTACGGGCTTCCAAATATCCCTTTGCCAATTCCACAAGAACAGCCTTCGCGAAAGGCTGCTTGAAGGGAAAGATGTAACTCTGTGAGATGAATTCTAAGAAGACAGAGAAGTGTCTCAGAAAGCTTCTTTCCAGTTTTGAACGGAAGATATTTCCTTTTTCCCCATAGCCCTCTATGGGCTTCCAAATATCCCTTTGCCAATTCCACAAGAACAGCCTTAGCGAAAGGCTGCTTGAAGGGAAAGATGTAACTCTGTGAGATGAATTCACAGAACACAGAGCAGTTTCTCAGAAAGCTTCTTTCCAGTTTTGAACGGAAGATATTTCCTTTTTCCCCATAGCCCTCTATGTTCTTCCAAATATCCCTTTGCCAATTCCACAAGAACAGCCTTAGCGAAAGGCTGCTTGAAGGGAAAGATGTAACTCTGTGAGATGAATTCAGAGAACACAGAGCAGTTTCTCAGAAAGCTTCTTTCCAGTTTTGAACGGAAGATATTTCCTTTTTCACCGTAGCCCTCTATGGGCTTCCAAATATCCCTTTGCCAATTCCACAAGAACAGCCTTAGCGAAAGGCTTCTTGAACGGAAAGATGTAACTCTGTGAGATGAATTCACAGAACACAGAGCAGTTCCTCAGAAAGCTTCTTTCCAGTTTTGAACGGAGGATATTTCCTTTTTCACCATAGCCCTCTATGGGCTTCGAAATATCCCTTTGCCAATTCCACAAGAACAGCCTTAGCGAAAGGCTGCTTGAAGGTAAAGATGTAACTCTGTGGGATGAATTCACAGAACACAGAGCAGTTTCTCAGAAAGCTTCTTTCCAGTTTTGAACGGAAGATATTTCCTTTTTCCCCATAGCCCTCTATGGGCTTCCAAATATCCCTTTGCCAATTCCACAAGAACAGCCTTAGCGAAAGGCTGCTTGAAGGGAAAGATGTAACTCTGTGAGATGAATTCACAGAACACAGAGCAGTTTCTCAGAAAGCTTCTTTCCAGTTTTGAACGGAAGATATTTCCTTTTTCACCATAGCCCTCTACGGGCTTCCAAATATCCCTTTGCCAATTCCACAAGAACAGGCTTAGCGAAAGGCTGCTTGAAGGGAAAGATGTAACTCTGTGAGATGAATTCACAGAACACAGAGCAGTTTCTCAGAAAGCTTCTTTCCAGTTTTGAGCGGAAGATATTTCCTTTTTCACCATAGCCCACTATGGGCTTCCAAATATCCCTTTGCCAATTCCACAAGAACAGCCTTAGCGAAAGGCTGCTTGAAGGGAAAGATGTAACTCTGTGAGATGAATTCACAGAACACAGAGCAGTTTCTCAGAAAGCTTCTTTCCAGTTTTGAACGGAAGATATTTCCTTTTTCACCATAGCCCTCTATGGGCTTCCAAATATCGCTTTGCCAATTCCACAAGAACAGCCTTAGCGAAAGGCTGCTTGAAGGGAAAGATGTAACTCTCTGAGATGAATTCACAGAACACAGAGCAGTTTCTCAGAAAGCTTCTTTCCAGTTTTGAACGGAAGATATTTCCTTTTTCACTGCAGCCCTCTATGGTCTTCCAAATATCCCTTTGCCAATTCCACAAGAACAGTCTTAGCGAAAGGCTTCTTGAAGGGAAAGATGTAACTCTGTGAGATGAATTCACAGAACACAGAGAAGTTTCTCAGAAAGCTTCTTTCCAGTTTTGAACGGAAGATATTTCCTTTTTCCCCATAGCCCTCTATGGGCTTCCAAATATCCCTTTGCCAATTCCACAAGAACAGCCTTAGCGAAAGGCTTCTTGAAGGGAAAGATGTAACTCTGTGAGATGAATTCACAGAACACAGAGCAGTTTCTCAGAAAGCTTCTTTCCAGTTTTGAACGGAAGATATTTCCTTTTTCCCCATAGCCCTCTACGGGCTTCCAAATATCCCTTTGCCAATTCCACAAGAACAGCCTTAGCGAAAGGCTGCTTGAAGGGAAAGATGTAACTCTGTGAGATGAATTCACAGAACACAGAGAAGTTTCTCAGAAAGCTTCTTTCCAGTTTTGAACGGAAGATATTTCCTTTTTCCCCATAGCCCTCTATGGGCTTCCAAATATCCCTTTGCCAATTCCACAAGAACAGCCTTAGCGAAAGGCTGCTTGAAGGGAAAGATGTAACTCTGTGAGATGAATTCACAGAACACAGAGCAGTTTCTCAGAAAGCTTCTTTCCAGTTTTGAACGGAAGATATTTCCTTTTTCAACATAGCCCTCTATGGGCTTCCAAATATCCCTTTGCCAATTCCACAAGAGCAGCCTTAGCGAAAGGCTTCTTGAAGGGAAAGATGTAACTCTGTGAGATGAATTCACAGAACACAGAGCAGTTTCTCAGAAAGCTTCTTTCCAGTTTTGAACGGAAGATATTTCCTTTTTCACTGTAGCCCTCTACGGGCTTCCGAATATCCCTTTGCCAATTACACAAGAACAGCCTTCGCGAAAGGCTGCTTGAAGGGAAAGATGTAACTCTGTGAGATGAATTCTAAGAAGACAGAGAAGTTTCTCAGAAAGCTTCTTTCCAGTTTTGAACGGAAGATATTTCCTTTTTCCCCATAGCCCTCTATGGCCTTCCAAATATCCCTTTGCCAATTCCACAAGAACAGCCTTAGCGAAAGCTGCTTGAAGGGAAAGATGTAACTCTGTGAGATGAATTCACAGAACACAGAGCAGTTTCTCAGAAAGCTTCTTTCCAGTTTTGAACGGAAGATATTTCCTTTTTCACCATAGCCCTCTACGGGCTTCCAAATATCCCTTTGCCAATTCCACAAGAACAGCCTTAGCGAAAGGCTGCTTGAAGGGAAAGATGTAACTCTGTGAGATGAATTCTGAGAACACAGAGCAGTTTCTCAGAAAGCTTCTTTCCAGTTTTGAACGGAAGATATTTCCTTTTTCACCGTAGCCCTCTATGGGCTTCCAAATATCCCTTTGCCAATTCCACAAGAACAGCCTTAGCGAAAGGCTTCTTGAACGGAAAGATGTAACTCTGTGAGATGAATTCACAGAACACAGAGCAGTTTCTCAGAAAGCTTCTTTCCAGTTTTGAACGGAAGATATTTCCTTTTTCACCATAGCCCTCTATGGGCTTCCAAATATCCCTTTGCCAATTCCACAAGAACAGCCTTAGCGAAAGGCTGCTTGAAGGTAAAGATGTAACTCTGTGGGATGAATTCACAGAACACAGAGCAGTTTCTCAGAAAGCTTCTTTCCAGTTTTGAACGGAAGATATTTCCTTTTTCCCCATAGCCCTCTATGGGCTTCCAAATATCCCTTTGCCAATTCCACAAAAACAGCCTTAGCGAAAGGCTGCTTGAAGGGAAAGATGTAACTCTGTGAGATGAATTCACAGAACACAGAGCAGTTTCTCAGAAAGCTTCTTTCCAGTTTTGAACGGAAGATATTTCCTTTTTCACCATAGCCCTCTACGGGCTTCCAAATATCCCTTTGCCAATTCCACAAGAACATGCTTAGCGAAAGGCTGCTTGAAGGGAAAGATGTAACTCTGTGAGATGAATTCACAGAACACAGAGCAGTTTCTCAGAAAGCTTCTTTCCAGTTTTGAGCGGAAGATATTTCCTTTTTCACCATAGCCCACTATGGGCTTCCAAATATCCCTTTGCCAATTCCACAAGAACAGCCTTAGCGAAAGGCTGCTTGAAGGGAAAGATGTAACTCTGTGAGATGAATTCAAAGAACACAGAGCAGTTTCTCAGAAAGCTTCTTTCCAGTTTTGAACGGAAGATATTTCCTTTTTCCCCATAGCCCTCTATGGGCTTCCAAATATCCCTTTGCCAATTCCACAAGAACAGCCTTAGCGAAAGGCTGCTTGAAGGGAAAGATGTAACTCTGTGAGATGAATTCACAGAACACAGAGCAGTTTCTCAGAAAGCTTCTTTCCAGTTTTGAACGGAAGATATTTCCTTTTTCACCATAGCCCTCTATGGGCTTCCAAATATCCCTTTGCCAATTCCACAAGAACAGCCTTAGCGAAAGGCTGCTTGAAGGGAAAGATGTAACTCTGTGAGATGAATTCACAGAACACAGAACAGTTTCTCAGAAAGCTTCTTTCCAGTTTTGAACGGAAGATATTTCCTTTTTCACTGTAGCCCTCTATGGCCTTCCAAATATCCCTTTGCCAATTCCACAAGAACAGTCTTAGCGAAAGGCTTCTTGAAGGGAAAGATGTAACTCTGTGAGATGAATTCACAGAACACAGAGCAGTTTCTCAGAAAGCTTCTTTCCAGTTTTGAACGGAAGATATTTCCTTTTTCACCATAGCCCTCTATGGGCTTCCAAATATCCCTTTGCCAATTCCACAAGAACAGCCTTAGCGAAAGGCTGCTTGAAGGGAAACATGTAACTCTGGAAGATGAATTCACAGAACACAGAGCAGTTTCTCAGAAAGCTTCTTTCCAGTTTTGAACGGAAGATATTTCCTTTTTCCCCATAGCCCTCTACGGGCTTCCAAATATCCCGTTGCCAATTCCACAAGAACAGCCTTAGCGAAAGGCTGCTTGAAGGGAAAGATGTAACTCTGTGAGATGAATTCACAGAACACAGAGCAGTTTCTCAGAAAGCTTCTTTCCAGTTTTGAACGGAAGATATTTCCTTTTTCACCATAGCCCTCTATGGGCTTCCAAATATCCCTTTGCCAATTCCACAAGAACAGCCTTAGCGAAAGGCTGCTTGAAGGGAAAGATGTAACTCTGTGAGATGAATTCACAGAACACAGAGCAGTTTCTCAGAAAGCTTCTTTCCAGTTTTGAACGGAAGATATTTCCTTTTTCACTGCAGCCCTCTATGGGCTTCCAAATATCCCTTTGCCAATTCCACAAGAACAGTCTTAGCGAAAGGCTTCTTGAAGGGAAAGATGTAACTCTGTGAGATGAATTCACAGAACACAGAGAAGTTTCTCAGAAAGCTTCTTTCCAGTTTTGAACGGAAGATATTTCCTTTTTCCCCATAGCCCTCTATGGGCTTCCAAATATCCCTTTGCCAATTCCACAAGAACAGGCTTAGCGAAAGGCTTCTTGAAGGGAAAGATGTAACTCTGTGAAATGAAATCACAGAACACAGAGCAGTTTCTCAGAAAGCTTCTTTCCAGTTTTGAACGGAAGATATTTCCTTTTTCACTGTAGCCCTCTATGTGCTTTCAAATATCCCTTTGCCAATTCCACAAGAACAGCCTTAGCGAAAGGCTTCTTGAAGGGAAAGATGTAACTCTGTGAGATGAATTCACAGAACACAGAGAAGTTTCTCAGAAAGCTTCTTTCCAGTTTTGAACGGAAGATATTTCCTTTTTCCCCATAGCCCTCTATGGGCTTCCAAATATCCCTTTGCCAATTCCACAAGAACAGCCTTAGCGAAAGGCTGCTTGAGGGAAAGATGTAACTCTGTGAAATGAAATCACAGAACACAGAGCAGTTTCTCAGAAAGCTTCTTCCCAGTTTTGAACGGAAGATACTTCCTTTTTCACCATAGCCCTCTACGGGCTTCCAAATATCCCTTTGCCAATTCCACAAGAACAGCCTTAGCGAAAGGCTGCTTGAAGCGAAAGATGTATCTCTGTGAGATGAATTCACAGACACAGAGCAGTTTCTCAGAAAGCTTCTTTCCAGTTTTGAACGGAAGATATTTCCTTTTTCCCCGTAGCCCTCTATGGGCTTCCAAATATCCCTTTGCCAATTCCACAAGAACAGCCTTAGCGAAAGGCTGCTTGAAGGGAAACATGTAACTCTGTGAGATGAATTCACAGAACACAGAGCAGTTTCTCAGAAAGCTTCTTTCCAGTTTTGAACGGAAGATATTTCCTTTTTCACCATAGCCCTCTATGGGCTTCCAAATATCCCTTTGCCAATTCCACAAGAACAGCCTTAGCGAAAGGGTGCTTGAAGGGAAAGATGTAACTCTGTGAGATGAATTCACAGAACACAGAGAAGTTTCTCAGAAAGCTTCTTTCCAGTTTTGAACGGAAGATATTTCCTTTTTCACTGTAGCCCTCTATGGGCTTCCAAATATCCCTTTGCCAATTCCACAAGAACAGTCTTAGCAAAAGGCTTCTTGAAGGGAAAGATGTAACTCTGTGAGATGAATTCACAGAACACAGAGAAGTTTCTCAGAAAGCTTCTTTCCAGTTTTGAACGGAAGATATTTCCTTTTTCCCCATAGCCCTCTATGGGCTTCCAAATATCCCTTTGCCAATTCCACAAGAACAGCCTTAGCGAAAGGCTGCTTGAAGGGAAAGATGTAACTCTGTGAGATGAATACAGAGAACACAGAGCAGTTTCTCAGAAAGCTTCTTCCCAGTTTTGAACGGAAGATACTTCCTTTTTCACCATAGCCCTCTACGGGCTTCCAAATATCCCTTTGCCAATTCCACAAGAACAGCCTTAGCGAAAGGCTGCTTGAAGGGAAAGATGTATCTCTGTGAGATGAATTCACAGAACACAGAGCAGTTTCTCAGAAAGCTTCTTTCCAGTTTTGAACGGAAGATATTTCCTTTTTCCCCATAGCCCTCTAAGGGCTTCAAAATATCCCTTTGCCAATTCCACAAGAACAGCCTTAGCGAAAGGCTGCTTGAAGGGAAACATGTAACTCTGGAAGATGAATTCACAGAACACAGAGCAGTTTCTCAGAAAGCTTCTTTCCAGTTTTGAACGGAAGATATTTCCTTTTTCCCCATAGCCCTCTATGGGCTTCCAAATATCCCGTTGCCAATTCCACAAGAACAGCCTTAGCGAAAGGCTGCTTGAAGGGAAAGATGTAACTCTGTGAGATGAATTCACAGAACACAGAGCAGTTTCTCAGAAAGCTTCTTTCCAGTTTTGAACGGAAGATATTTCCTTTTTCACCATAGCCCTCTATGGGCTTCCAAATATCCCTTTGCCAATTCCACAAGAACAGCCTTAGCGAAAGGCTGCTTGAAGGGAAAGATGTAACTCTGTGAGATGAATTCACAGAACACAGAGCAGTTTCTCAGAAAGCTTCTTTCCAGTTTTGAACGGAAGATATTTCCTTTTTCACCATAGCCCTCTATGGGATTCCAAATATCCCGTTGCCAATTCCACAAGAACAGCCTTAGCGAAAGGCTGCTTGAATGGAAAGATGTAACTCTGTGAGATGAATTCACAGAACACAGAGCAGTTTCTCAGAAATCTTCTTTAAAGTTTTGAACGGAAGATATTTCCTTTTTCACCATAGCCCTCTATGGGCTTCCAAATATCCCTTTGCCAATTCCACAAGAACAGCCTTAGCGAAAGGCTGCTTGAAGGGAAAGATGTAACTCTGTGAGATGAATTCACAGAACACAGAGCAGTTTCTCAGAAAGCTTCTTTCCAGTTTTGAACGGAAGATATTTCCTTTTTCACCATAACCCTCTACGGGCTTCCAAATATCCCTTTACCAATTCCACAAGAACAGCCTTAGCGAAAGGCTGCTTGAAGGGAAAGATGTAACTCTGTGAGATGAATTCACAGAACACAGAGCAGTTTCTCAGAAATCTTCTTTCCAGTTTTGAACGGAAGATATTTCCTTTTTCCCCATAGCCCTCTATGGGCTTCTAAATATCCCTTTGCCAATTCCACAAGAACAGCCTTAGCGAAAGGCTTCTTGAAGGGAAAGATGTAACTCTGTGAAATGAAATCACAGAACACAGAGCAGTTTCTCAGAAAGCTTCCTTCCAGTTTTGAACGGAAGATATTTCCTTTTTCACTGTAGCCCTCTATGTGCTTCCAAATATCCCTTTGCCAATTCCACAAGAACAGCCTTAGCGAAAGGCTTCTTGAAGGGAAAGATGTAACTCTGTGAGATGAATTCACAGAACACAGAGAAGTTTCTCAGAAAGCTTCTTTCCAGTTTTGAACGGAAGATATTTCCTTTTTCCCCATAGCCCTCTATGGGCTTCCAAATATCCCTTTGCCAATTCCACAAGAACAGCCTTAGCGAAAGGCTGCTTGAAGGGAAAGATGTAACTCTGTGAGATGAATACACAGAACACAGAGCAGTTTCTCAGAAAGCTTCTTTCCAGTTTTGAACGGAAGATATTTCCTTTTTCACCATAGCCCTCTAAGGGCTTCCAAATATCCCTTTGCCAATTCCACAAGAACAGCCTTAGCGAAAGGCTGCTTGAAGGGAAAGATGTATCTCTGTGAGATGAATTCACAGAACACAGAGCAGTTTCTCAGAAAGCTTCTTTCCAGTTTTGAACGGAAGATATTTCCCTTTTCCCCATAGCCCTCTATGGGCTTCCAAATATCCCTTTGCCAATTCCACAAGAACAGCCTTAGCGAAAGGCTGCTTGAAGGGAAACATGTAACTCTGGAAGATGAATTCACAGAACACAGAGCAGTTTCTCAGAAAGCTTCTTTCCAGTTTTGAACGGAAGGTATTTCCTTTTTCCCCATAGCCCTCTATGGGCTTCCAAATATCCCGTTGCCAATTCCGCAAGAACAGCCTTAGCGAAAGGCTGCTTGAAGGGAAAGATGTAACTCTGTGAGATGAATTCACAGAACACAGAGCAGTTTCTCAGAAAGCTTCTTTCCAGTTTTGAACGGAAGATATTTCCTTTTTCACCATAGCCCTCTAAGGGCTTCCAAATATACCTTTGCCAATTCCACAAGAACAGCCTTAGCGAAAGGCTGCTTGAAGGGAAAGATGTAACTCTGTGAGATGAATTCACAGAACACAGAGCAGTTTCTCAGAAAGCTTCTTTCCAGTTTTGAACGGAAGATATTTCCTTTTTCACCATAGCCCTCTAAGGGCTTCCAAATATCCCTTTGCCAATTCCACAAGAACAGCCTTAGCGAAAGGCTGCTTGAAGGGAAAGATGTAACTCTGTGAGATGAATTCACAGAACACAGAGAAGTTTCTCAGAAATCTTCTTTCCAGTTTTGAACGGAAGATATTTCCTTTTTCACCATAGCCCTCTATGGGCTTCCAAATATCCCTTTGCCAATTCCACAAGAACAGCCTTAGCGAAAGGCTGCTTGAAGGGAAAGATGTAACTCTGTGAGATGAATTCACAGAACACAGAGCAGTTTCTCAGAAAGCTTCTTTCCAGTTTTGAACGGAAGATATTTCCTTTTTCACTGTAGCCCTCTATGGGCTTCAAAATATCACTTTGCCAATTCCACAAGAACAGCCTTAGCGAAAGGCTTCTTGAAGGGAAAGATGTAACTCTGTGATATGAATTCACAGAACACAGAGCAGTTTCTCAGAAAGCTTCTTTCCAGTTTTGAACGGAAGGTATTTCCTTTTTCACTGTAGCACTCTACGGTCTTCCAAATATCCCTTTGCCAATTCCACAAGAACAGCCTTAGCGAAAGGCTGCTTGAAGGGAAAGATGTAACTCTGTGAGATGAATTCTAAGAAGACAGAGAAGTTTCTCAGAAAGCTTCTTTCCAGTTTTGAACGGAAGATATTTCCTTTTTCCCCATAGCCCTCTATGGCCTTCCAAATATCCCTTTGCCAATTCAACAAGAACAGCCTTAGCGAAAGGCTGCTTGAAGGGAAAGATGTAACTCTGTGAGATGAATTCACAGAACACAGAGCAGTTTCTCAGAAAGCTTCTTTCCAGTTTTGAACGGAAGATATTTCCTTTTTCACCATAGCCCTCTACGGGCTTCCAAATATCCCTTTGCCAATTCCACAAGAACGGCCTTAGCGAAAGGCTGCTTGAAGGGAAAGATGTAACTCTGTGAGATGAATTCACAGAACACAGAGCAGTTTCTCAGAAAGCTTCTTTCCAGTTTTGAACGGAAGATATTTCCTTTTTCCCCATAGCCCACTATGGGCTTCCAAATATCCCTTTGCCAATTCCACAAGAACAGCCTTAGCGAAAGGCTTCTTGAAGGGAAAGATGTAACTCTGTGCGATGAATTCACAGAACACAGAGCAGTTTCTCAGAAAGCTTCTTTCCAGTTTTGAACGGAAGATATTTCCTTTTTCCCCATAGCCCTTTATGGGCTTCCAAATATCCCTTTGCCAATTCCACAAGAACAGCCTTAGCGAAAGGCTGCTTGAAGGGAAAGATGTAACTCTGTGAGATGAATTCACAGAACACAGAGCAGTTTCTCAGAAAGCTTCTTTCCAGTTTTGAACGGAAGATATTTCCTTTTTCACCATAGCCCTCTAAGGGCTTCCAAATATACCTTTGCCAATTCCACAAGAACAGCCTTAGCGAAAGGCTGCTTGAAGGGAAAGATGTAACTCTGTGAGATGAATTCACAGAACACAGAGCAGTTTCTCAGAAAGCTTCTTTCCAGTTTTGAACGGAAGATATTTCCTTTTTCACCATAGCCCTCTAAGGGCTTCCAAATATCCCTTTGCCAATTCCACAAGAACAGCCTTAGCGAAAGGCTGCTTAAAGGGAAAGATGTAACTCTGTGAGATGAATTCACAGAACACAGAGAAGTTTCTCAGAAATCTTCTTTCCAGTTTTGAACGGAAGATATTTCCTTTTTCACCATAGCCCTCTATGGGCTTCCAAATATCCCTTTGCCAATTCCACAAGAACAGCCTTAGCGAAAGGCTGCTTGAAGGGAAAGATGTAACTCTGTGAGATGAATTCACAGAACACAGAGCAGTTTCTCAGAAAGCTTCTTTCCAGTTTTGAACGGAAGATATTTCCTTTTTCACTGTAGCCCTCTATGGGCTTCAAAATATCACTTTGCCAATTCCACAAGAACAGCCTTAGCGAAAGGCTTCTTGAAGGGAAAGATGTAACTCTGTGAGATGAATTCACAGAACACAGAGCAGTTTCTCAGAAAGCTTCTTTCCAGTTTTGAACGGAAGGTATTTCCTTTTTCACTGTAGCACTCTACGGGCTTCCAAATATCCCTTTGCCAATTCCACAAGAACAGCCTTAGCGAAAGGCTGCTTGAAGGGAAAGATGTAACTCTGTAAGATGAATTCACAGAACACAGAGAAGTTTCTCAGAAAGCTTCTTTCCAGTTTTGAACGGAAGATATTTCCTTTTTCACCATAGCCCTCTATGGCCTTCCAAATATCCCTTTGCCAATTCCACAAGAACAGCCTTAGCGAAAGGCTGCTTGAAGGGAAAGATGTAACTCTGTGAGATGAATTCTAAGAAGACAGAGAATTTTCTCAGAAAGCTTCTTTCCAGTTTTGAACGGAAGATATTTCCTTTTTCCCCATAGCCCTCTATGGCCTTCCAAATATCCCTTTGCCAATTCAACAAGAACAGCCTTAGCGAAAGGCTGCTTGAAGGGAAAGATGTAACTCTGTGAGTTGAATTCACAGAACACAGAGCAGTTTCTCAGAAAGCTTCTTTCCAGTTTTGAACGGAAGATATTTCCTTTTTCACCATAGCCCTCTACGGGCTTCCAAATATCCCTTTGCCAATTCCACAAGAACGGCCTTAGCGAAAGGCTTCTTGAAGGGAAAGATGTAACTCTGTGAGATGAATTCACAGAACACAGAGCAGTTTCTCAGAAAGCTTCTTTCCAGTTTTGAACGGAAGATATTTCCTTTTTTCCCATAGCCCACTATGGGCTTCCAAATATCCCTTTGCCAATTCCACAAGAACAGCCTTAGCGAAAGGCTTCTTGAAGGGAAAGATGTAACTCTGTGCGATGAATTCACAGAACACAGAGCAGTTTCTCAGAAAGCTTCTTTCCAGTTTTGAACGGAAGATATTTCCTTTTTCCCCATAGCCCTTTATGGGCTTCCAAATATCCCTTTGCCAATTCCACAAGAACAGCCTTAGCGAAAGGCTGCTTGAAGGGAAAGATGTAACTCTGTGAGATGAATTCACAGAACACAGAGCAGTTTCTCAGAAAGCTTCTTTCCAGTTTTGAACGGAAGATATTTCCTTTTTCCCCATAGCCCTCTATGTTCTTCCAAATATCCCGTTGCCAATTCCACAAGAACAGCCTTAGCGAAAGGCTGCTTGAAGGGAAAGATGTAACTCTGTGAGATGAATTCACAGAACACAGAGCAGTTTCTCAGAAAGCTTCTTTCCAGTTTTGAACGGAAGATATTTCCTTTTTCACCGTAGCCCTCTATGGGCTTCCAAATATCCCTTTGCCAATTCCACAAGAACAGCCTTAGCGAAAGGTTTCTTGAACGGAAAGATGTAACTCTGTGAGATGAATTCACAGAACACAGAGCAGTTTCTCAGAAAGCTTCTTTCCAGTTTTGAACGGAAGATATTTCCTTTTTCACCATAGCCCTCTATGGGCTTCCAAATATCCCTTTGCCAATTCCACAAGAACAGCCTTAGCGAAAGGCTGCTTGAAGGGAAAGATGTAACTCTGTGAGATGAATTCACAGAACACAGAGAAGTTTCTCAGAAAGCTTCTTTCCAGTTTTGAACGGAAGATATTTCCTTTTTCCCCGTAGCACTCTATGGGCTTCCAAATATCCCTTTGCCAATTCCACAAGAACAGCCTTAGCGAAAGGCTGCTTGAAGGGAAAGATGTAACTCTGTGAGATGAATATACAGAACACAGAGCAGTTTCTCAGAAAGCTTCTTTCCAGTTTTGAACGGAAGATACTTCCTTTTTCACCATAGCCCTCTACGGGCTTCCAAATATCCCTTTGCCAATTCCACAAGAACAGCCTTAGCGAAAGGCTGCTTGAAGGGAAAGATGTATCTCTGTGAGATGAATTCACAGAACACAGAGAAGTTTCTCAGAAAGCTTCTTTCCAGTTTTGAACGGAAGATATTTCCTTTTTCCCCATAGCCCTCTATGGGCTTCCAAATATCCCTTTGCCAATTCCACAAGAACAGCCTTAGCGAAAGGCTGCTTGAAGGGAAACATGTAACTCTGGAAGATGAATTCACAGAACACAGAGCAGTTTCTCAGAAAGCTTCTTTCCAGTTTTGAACGGAAGGTATTTCCTTTTTCCCCATAGCCCTCTATGGGCTTCCAAATATCCCGTTGCCAATTCCGCAAGAACAGCCTTAGCGAAAGGCTGCTTGAAGGCAAAGATGTAACTCTGTGAGATGAATTCACAGAACACAGAGCAGTTTCTCAGAAAGCTTCTTTCCAGTTTTGAACGGAAGATATTTCCTTTTTCACCATAGCCCTCTATGGGCTTCCAAATATCCCTTTGCCAATTCCACAAGAACAGCATTAGCGAAAGGCTGCTTGAAGGGAAACATGTAACTCTGGAAGATGAATTCACAGAACACAGAGCAGTTTCTCAGAAAGCTTCTTTCCAGTTTTGAACGGAAGATATTTCCTTTTTCCCCATAGCCCTCTATGGGCTTCCAAATATCCCGTTGCCAATTCCACAAGAACAGCCTTAGCGAAAGGCTGCTTGAAGGGAAAGATGTAACTCTGTGAGATGAATTCACAGAACACAGAGCAGTTTCTCAGAAAGCTTCTTTCCAGTTTTGAACGGAAGATATTTCCTTTTTCACCATAGCCCTCTATGGGCTTCCAAATATCCCTTTGCCAATTCCACAAGAACAGCCTTAGCGAAAGGCTGCTTGAAGGGAAAGATGTAACTCTGTGAGATGAATTCACAGAACACAGAGAAGTTTCTCAGAAAGCTTCTTTCCAGTTTTGAACGGAAGATATTTCCTTTTTCACCATAGCCCTCTATGGGATTCCAAATATCCCTTTGCCAATTCCACAAGAACAGCCTTAGCGAAAGGCTGCTTGAAGGGAAAGATGTAACTCTGTGAGATGAATTCACAGAACACAGAGCAGTTTCTCAGAAATCTTCTTTCCAGTTTTGAACGGAAGATATTTCCTTTTTCACCATAGCCCTCTATGGGCTTCCAAATATCCCTTTGCCAATTCCACAAGAACAGCCTTAGCGAAAGGCTGCTTGAAGGGAAAGATGTAACTCTGTGAGATGAATTCACAGAACACAGAGCAGTTTCTCAGAAAGCTTCTTTCCAGTTTTGAACGGAAGATATTTCCTTTTTCACCATAACCCTCTACGGGCTTCCAAATATCCCTTTGCCAATTCCACAAGAACAGCCTTAGCGAAAGGCTGCTTGAAGGGAAAGATGTAACTCTGTGAGATGAATTCACAGAACACAGAGCAATTTCTCAGAAATCTTCTTTCCAGTTTTGAACGGAAGATATTTCCTTTTTCCCCATAGCCCTCTATGGGCTTCTAAATATCCCTTTGCCAATTCCACAAGAACAGCCTTAGCGAAAGGCTTCTTGAAGGGAAAGATGTAACTCTGTGAAATGAAATCACAGAACACAGAGCAGTTTCTCAGAAAGCTTCCTTCCAGTTTTGAACGGAAGATATTTCCTTTTTCACTGTAGCCCTCTATGTGCTTCCAAATATCCCTTTGCCAATTCCACAAGAACAGCCTTACCGAAAGGCTTCTTGAAGGGAAAGATGTAACTCTGTGAGATGAATTCACAGAACACAGAGAAGTTTCTCAGAATGCTTCTTTCCAGTTTTGAACGGAAGATATTTCCTTTTTCCCCATAGCCCTCTATGGGCTTCCAAATATCCCTTTGCCAATTCCACAAGAACAGCCTTAGCGAAAGGCTGCTTGAAGGGAAAGATGTAACTCTGTGAGATGAATACACAGAACACAGAGCAGTTTCTCAGAAAGCTTCTTTCCAGTTTTGAACGGAAGATATTTCCTTTTTCACCATAGCCCTCTAAGGGCTTCCAAATATCCCTTTGCCAATTCCACAAGAACAGCCTTAGCGAAAGGCTGCTTGAAGGGAAAGATGTATCTCTGTGAGATGAATTCACAGAACACAGAGCAGTTTCTCAGAAAGCTTCTTTCCAGTTTTGAACGGAAGATATTTCCTTTTTCCCCATAGCCCTCTATGGGCTTCCAAATAGCCCTTTGCCAATTCCACAAGAAGAGCCTTAGCGAAAGGCTGCTTGAAGGGAAACATGTAACTCTGGAAGATGAATTCACAGAACACAGAGCAGTTTCTCAGAAAGCTTCTTTCCAGTTTTGAACGGAAGGTATTTCCTTTTTCCCCATAGCCCTCTATGGGCTTCCAAATATCCCGTTGCCAATTCCGCAAGAACAGCCTTAGCGAAAGGCTGCTTGAAGGGAAAGATGTAACTCTGTGAGATGAATTCACAGAACACAGAGCAGTTTCTCAGAAAGCTTCTTTCCAGTTTTGAACGGAAGATATTTCCTTTTTCACCATAGCCCTCTATGGGCTTCCAAATATCCCTTTGCCAATTCCACAAGAACAGCCTTAGCGAAAGGCTGCTTGAAGGGAAAGATGTAACTCTGTGAGATGAATTCACAGAACACAGAGCAGTTTCTCAGAAAGCTTCTTTCCAGTTTTGAACGGAAGATATTTCCTTTTTCACCATAGCCCTATAAGGGCTTCCAAATATCCCTTTGCCAATTCCACAAGAACAGCCTTAGCGAAAGGCTGCTTGAAGGGAAAGATGTAACTCTGTGAGATGAATTCACAGAACACAGAGAAGTTTCTCAGAAATCTTCTTTCCAGTTTTGAACGGAAGATATTTCCTTTTTCACCATAGCCCTCTATGGGCTTCCAAATATCCCTTTGCCAATTCCACAAGAACAGCCTTAGCGAAAGGCTGCTTGAAGGGAAAGATGTAACTCTGTGAGATGAATTCACAGAACACAGAGCAGTTTCTCAGAAAGCTTCTTTCCAGTTTTGAACGGAAGATATTTCCTTTTTCACTGTAGCCCTCTATGGGCTTCAAAATATCACTTTGCCAATTCCACAAGAACAGCCTTAGCGAAAGGCTTCTTGAAGGGAAAGATGTAACTCTGTGATATGAATTCACAGAACACAGAGCAGTTTCTCAGAAAGCTTCTTTCCAGTTTTGAACGGAAGGTATTTCCTTTTTCACTGTAGCACTCTACGGGCTTCCAAATATCCCTTTGCCAATTCCACAAGAACAGCATTAGCGAAAGGCTGCTTGAAGGGAAAGATGTAACTCTGTGAGATGAATTCTAAGAAGACAGAGAAGTTTCTCAGAAAGCTTCTTTCCAGTTTTGAACGGAAGATATTTCCTTTTTCCCCATAGCCCTGTATGTTCTTCCAAATATCCCGTTGCCAATTCCACAAGAACAGCCTTAGCGAAAGGCTGCTTGAAGGGAAAGATGTAACTCTGTGAGATGAATTAACAGAACACTATGAAGTTTCTCAGAAAGCTTCTTTCCAGTTTTGAACGGAAGATATTTCCTTTTTCCCCATAGCCCTCTATGGGCTTCCAAATATCCCTTTGCCAATTCCACAAGAACAGCTTTAGCGAAAGGCTGCTTGAAGGGAAAGATGTAACTCTGTGAGATGAATACACAGAACACAGAGCAGTTTCTCAGAAAGCTTCTTTCCAGTTTTGAACGGAAGATACTTCCTTTTTCACCATAGCCCTCTACGGGCTTCCAAATATCCCTTTGCCAATTCCACAAGAACAGCCTTAGCGAAAGGCTGCTTGAAGGGAAAGATGTATCTCTGTGAGATGAATTCACAGAACACAGAGCAGTTTCTCAGAAAGCTTCTTTCCAGTTTTGAACGGAAGATATTTCCTTTTTCCCCATAGCCCTCTATGGGCTTCCAAATATCCCTTTGCCAATTCCACAAGAACAGCCTTAGCGAAAGGCTGCTTGAAGGGAAACATGTAACTCTGGAAGATGAATTCACAGAACACAGAGCAGTTTCTCAGAAAGCTTCTTTCCAGTTTTGAACGGAAGGTATTTCCTTTTTCCCCATAGACCTCTATGGGCTTCCAAATATCCCGTTGCCAATTCCGCAAGAACAGCCTTAGCGAAAGGCTGCTTGAAGGGAAAGATGTAACTCTGTGAGATGAATTCACAGAACACAGAGCAGTTTCTCAGAAAGCTTCTTTCCAGTTTTGAACGGAAGATATTTCCTTTTTCAACATAGCCCTCTATGGGCTTCCAAATATCCCTTTGCCAATTCCACAAGAACAGCCTTAGCGAAGGGCTGCTTGAAGGGAAAGATGTAACTCTGTGAGATGAATTCACAGAACACAGAGCAGTTTCTCAGAAAGCTTCTTTCCAGTTTTGAACGGAAGATATTTCCTTTTTCACCATAGCCCTCTAAGGGCTTCCAAATATCCCTTTGCCAATTCCACAAGAACAGCCTTAGCGAAAGGCTTCTTGAAGGGAAAGATGTAACTCTGTGAGATGAATTCACAGAACACAGAGCAGTTTCTCAGAAATCTTCTTTCCAGTTTTGAACGGAAGATATTTCCTTTTTCACCATAGCCCTCTATGGGCTTCCAAATATCCCTTTGCCAATTCCACAAGAACAGCCTTAGCGAAAGGCTGCTTGAAGGGAAAGATGTAACTCTGTGAGATGAATTCACAGAACACAGAGCAGTTTCTCAGAAAGCTTCTTTCCAGTTTTGAACGGAAGATATTTCCTTTTTCACTGTAGCCCTCTATGGGCTTCAAAATATCCCTTTGCCAATTCCACAAGAACAGCCTTAGCGAAAGGCTTCTTGAAGGGAAAGATGTAACACTGTGAGATGAATTCACAGAACACAGAGCAGTTTCTCAGAAAGCTTCTTTCCAGTTTTGAACGGAAGGTATTTCCTTTTTCACTGCAGCCCTCTACGGGCTTCCAAATATCCCTTTGCCAATTCCACAAGAAAAGCCTTAGCGAAAGGCTGCTTGAAGGGAAAGATGTAACTCTGTGAGATGAATTCACAGAACACAGAGAAGTTTCTCAGAAAGCTTCTTTCCAGTTTTGAACGGAAGATATTTCCTTTTTCCCCATAGACCTCTATGGCCTTCCAAATATCCCTTTGCCAATTCAACAAGAACAGCCTTAGCGAAAGGCTGCTTGAAGGGAAAGATGTAACTCTGTGAGATGAATTCACAGAACACAGAGCAGTTTCTCAGAAAGCTTCTTTCCAGTTTTGAACGGAAGATATTTCCTTTTTCACCATAGCCCTCTGTGTGCTTCCAAATACCCCTTTGCCAATTCCACAAGAACAGCCTTAGCGAAAGGCTTCTTGAAGGGAAAGATGTAACTCTGTGAGATGAATTCACAGAACACAGAGAAGTTTCTCAGAAAGCTTCTTTCCAGTTTTGAACGGAAGATATTTCCTTTTTCCCCATAGCCCTCTATGGGCTTCCAAATATCCCTTTGCCAATTCCACAAGAACAGCCTTAGCGAAAGGCTGCTTGAAGGGAAAGATGTAACTCTGTGAGATGAATTCACAGAACACAGAGCAGTTTCTCAGAAATCTTCTTTCCAGTTTTGAACGGAAGATATTTCCTTTCTCCCCATAGCCCTCTATGGGCTTCCAAATATCCCTTTGCCAATTCCACAAGAACAGCCTTAGCGAAAGGCTTCTTGAAGGGAAAGATGTAACTCTGTGAAATGAAATCACAGAACACAGAGCAGTTTCTCAGAAAGCTTCTTTCCAGTTTTGAACGGAAGATATTTCCTTTTTCACTGTAGCCCTCTATGTGCTTCCAAATATCCCTTTGCCAATACCACAAGAACAGCCTTAGCGAAAGGCTTCTTGAAGGGAAAGATGTAACTCTGTGAGATGAATTCACAGAACACAGAGAAGTTTCTCAGAAAGCTTCTTTCCAGTTTTGAACGGAAGATATTTCCTTTTTCCCCATAGCCCTCTATGGGCTTCCAAATATCCCTTTGCCAATTCCACAAGAACAGCCTTAGCGAAAGGCTGCTTGAAGGGAAAGATGTAACTCTGTGAGATGAATACAGAGAACACAGAGCAGTTTCTCAGAAAGCTTCTTCCCAGTTTTGAACGGAAGATACTTCCTTTTTCACCATAGCCCTCTACGGGCTTCCAAATATCCCTTTGCCAATTCCACAAGAACAGCCTTAGCGAAAGGCTGCTTGAAGGGAAAGATGTATCTCTGTGAGATGAATTCACAGAACACAGAGCAGTTTCTCAGAAAGCTTCTTTCCAGTTTTGAACGGAAGATATTTCCTTTTTCCCCATAGCCCTCTATGGCCTTCCAAATATCCCTTTGCCAATTCCACAAGAACAGCCTTAGCGAAAGGCTGCTTGAAGGGAAACATGTAACTCTGGAAGATGAATTCACAGAACACAGAGCAGTTTCTCAGAAAGCTTCTTTCCAGTTTTGAACGGAAGATATTTCCTTTTTCCCCATAGCCCTCTATGGGCTTCCAAATATCCCGTTGCCAATTCCACAAGAACAGCCTTAGCGAAAGGCTGCTTGAAGGGAAAGATGTAACTCTGTGAGATGAATTCACAGAACACAGAGAAGTTTCTCAGAAAGCTTCTTTCCAGTTTTGAACGGAAGATATTTCCTTTTTCACCATAGCCCTCTATGGGCTTCCAAATATCCCTTTGCCAATTCCACAAGAACAGCCTTAGCGAAAGGCTGCTTGAAGGGAAAGATGTAACTCTGTGAGATGAATTCACAGAACACAGAGCAGTTTCTCAGAAAGCTTCTTTCCAGTTTTGAACGGAAGATATTTCCTTTTTCACCATAGCCCTCTATGGGATTCCAAATATCCCTTTGCCAATTCCACAAGAACAGCCTTAGCGAAAGGCTGCTTGAAGGGAAAGATGTAACTCTGTGAGATGAATTCACAGAACACAGAGCAGTTTCTCAGAAATCTTCTTTCCAGTTTTGAACGGAAGATATTTCCTTTTTCACCATAGCCCTCTATGGGCTTCCAAATATCCCTTTGCCAATTCCACAAGAACAGCCTTAGCGAAAGGCTGCTTGAAGGGAAAGATGTAACTCTGTGAGATGAATTCACAGAACACAGAGCAGTTTCTCAGAAAGCTTCTTTCCAGTTTTGAACGGAAGATATTTCCTTTTTCACCATAACCCTCTACGGGCTTCCAAATATCCCTTTGCCAATTCCACAAGAACAGCCTTAGCGAAAGGCTGCTTGAAGGGAAAGATGTAACTCTGTGAGATGAATTCACAGAACACAGAGCAGTTTCTCAGAAATCTTCTTTCCAGTTTTGAACGGAAGATATTTCCTTTTTCCCCATAGCCCTCTATGGGCTTCCAAATATCCCTTTGCCAATTCCACAAGAACAGCCTTAGCGAAAGGCTTCTTGAAGGGAAAGATGTAACTCTGTGAAATGAAATCACAGAACACAGAGCAGTTTCTCAGAAAGCTTCTTTCCAGTTTTGTACGGAAGATATTTCCTTTTTCACTGTAGCCCTCTATGTGCTTCCAAATATCCCTTTGCCAATTCCACAAGAACAGCCTTAGCGAAAGGCTTCTTGAAGGGAAAGATGTAACTCTGTGAGATGAATTCACAGAACACAGAGAAGTTTCTCAGAAAGCTTCTTTCCAGTTTTGAACGGAAGATATTTCCTTTTTCCCCATAGCCCTCTATGGGCTTCCAAATATCCCTTTGCCAATTCCACAAGAACAGCCTTAGCGAAAGGCTGCTTGAAGGGAAAGATGTAACTCTGTGAGATGAATACACAGAACACAGAGCAGTTTCTCAGAAAGCTTCTTTCCAGTTTTGAACGGAAGATATTTCCTTTTCACCATAGCCCTCTACGGGCTTCCAAATATCCCTTTGCCAATTCCACAAGAACAGCCTTAGCGAAAGGCTGCTTGAAGGGAAAGATGTATCTCTGTGAGATGAATTCACAGAACACAGAGCAGTTTCTCAGAAAGCTTCTTTCCAGTTTTGAACGGAAGATATTTCCTTTTTCACCATAGCCCTCTAAGGGCTTCCAAATATACCTTTGCCAATTCCACAAGAACAGCCTTAGCGAAAGGCTGCTTGAAGGGAAAGATGTAACTCTGTGAGATGAATTCACAGAACACAGAGCAGTTTCTCAGAAAGCTTCTTTCCAGTTTTGAACGGAAGATATTTCCTTTTTCACCATAGCCCTCTAAGGGCTTCCAAATATCCCTTTGCCAATTCCACAAGAACAGCCTTAGCGAAAGGCTGCTTGAAGGGAAAGATGTAACTCTGTGAGATGAATTCACAGAACACAGAGAAGTTTCTCAGAAATCTTCTTTCCAGTTTTGAACGGAAGATATTTCCTTTTTCACCATAGCCCTCTATGGGCTTCCAAATATCCCTTTGCCAATTCCACAAGAACAGCCTTAGCGAAAGGCTGCTTGAAGGGAAAGATGTAACTCTGTGAGATGAATTCACAGAACACAGAGCAGTTTCTCAGAAAGCTTCTTTCCAGTTTTGAACGGAAGATATTTCCTTTTTCACTGTAGCCCTCTATGGGCTTCAAAATATCACTTTGCCAATTCCACAAGAACAGCCTTAGCGAAAGGCTTCTTGAAGGGAAAGATGTAACTCTGTGAGATGAATTCACAGAACACAGAGCAGTTTCTCAGAAAGCTTCTTTCCAGTTTTGAACGGAAGGTATTTCCTTTTTCACTGTAGCACTCTACGGGCTTCCAAATATCCCTTTGCCAATTCCACAAGAACAGCCTTAGCGAAAGGCTGCTTGAAGGGAAAGATGTAACTCTGTAAGATGAATTCACAGAACACAGAGAAGTTTCTCAGAAAGCTTCTTTCCAGTTTTGAACGGAAGATATTTCCTTTTTCACCATAGCCCTCTATGGCCTTCCAAATATCCCTTTGCCAATTCCACAAGAACAGCCTTAGCGAAAGGCTGCTTGAAGGGAAAGATGTAACTCTGTGAGATGAATTCTAAGAAGACAGAGAAGTTTCTCAGAAAGCTTCTTTCCAGTTTTGAACGGAAGATATTTCCTTTTTCCCCATAGCCCTCTATGGCCTTCCAAATATCCCTTTGCCAATTCAACAAGAACAGCCTTAGCGAAAGGCTGCTTGAAGGGAAAGATGTAACTCTGTGAGATGAATTCACAGAACACAGAGCAGTTTCTCAGAAAGCTTCTTTCCAGTTTTGAACGGAAGATATTTCCTTTTTCACCATAGCCCTCTACGGGCTTCCAAATATCCCTTTGCCAATTCCACAAGAACGGCCTTAGCGAAAGGCTTCTTGAAGGGAAAGATGTAACTCTGTGAGATGAATTCACAGAACACAGAGCAGTTTCTCAGAAAGCTTCTTTCCAGTTTTGAACGGAAGATATTTCCTTTTTCCCCATAGCCCACTATGGGCTTCCAAATATCCCTTTGCCAATTCCACAAGAACAGCCTTAGCGAAAGGCTTCTTGAAGGGAAAGATGTAACTCTGTGCGATGAATTCACAGAACACAGAGCAGTTTCTCAGAAAGCTTCTTTCCAGTTTTGAACGGAAGATATTTCCTTTTTCCCCATAGCCCTTTATGGGCTTCCAAATATCCCTTTGCCAATTCCACAAGAACAGCCTTAGCGAAAGGCTGCTTGAAGGGAAAGATGTAACTCTGTGAGATGAATTCACAGAACACAGAGCAGTTTCTCAGAAAGCTTCTTTCCAGTTTTGAACGGAAGATATTTCCTTTTTCCCCATAGCCCTCTATGTTCTTCCAAATATCCCGTTGCCAATTCCACAAGAACAGCCTTAGCGAAAGGCTGCTTGAAGGGAAAGATGTAACTCTGTGAGATGAATTCACAGAACACAGAGCAGTTTCTCAGAAATCTTCTTTCCAGTTTTGAACGGAAGATATTTCCTTTTTCACCGTAGCCCTCTATGGGCTTCCAAATATCCCTTTGCCAATTCCACAAGAACAGCCTTAGCGAAAGGCTTCTTCAACGGAAAGATGTAACTCTGTGAGATGAATTCACAGAACACAGAGCAGTTTCTCAGAAAGCTTCTTTCCAGTTTTGAACGGAAGATATTTCCTTTTTCACCATAGCCCTCTATGGGCTTCCAAATATCCCTTTGCCAATTCCACAAGAACAGCCTTAGCGAAAGGCTGCTTGAAGGGAAAGATGTAACTCTGTGAGATGAATTCACAGAACACAGAGCAGTTTCTCAGAAATCTTCTTTCCAGTTTTGAACGGAAGATATTTCCTTTTTCCCGATAGCCCTCTATGGGCTTCCAAATATCCCTTTGCCAATTCCACAAGAACAGCCTTAGCGAAAGGCTTCTTGAAGAGAAAGATGTAACTCTGTGAAATGAAATCACAGAACACAGAGCAGTTTCTCAGAAAGCTTCTTTCCAGTTTTGAACGGAAGATATTTCCTTTTTCACTGTAGCCCTCTATGTGCTTCCAAATATCCCTTTGCCAATTCCACAAGAACAGCCTTAGCGAAAGGCTTCTTGAAGGGAAAGATGTAACTCTGTGAGATGAATTCACAGAACACAGAGAAGTTTCTCAGAAAGCTTCTTTCCAGTTTTGAACGGAAGATATTTCCTTTTTCACCATAGCCCTCTATGGGCTTCCAAATATCCCTTTGCCAATTCCACAAGAACAGCCTTAGCGAAAGGCTGCTTGAAGGGAAAGATGTAACTCTGTGAGATGAATTCACAGAACACAGAGCAGTTTCTCAGAAAGCTTCTTTCCAGTTTTGAACGGAAGATATTTCCTTTTTCACTGTAGCCCTCTATGGGCTTCAAAATATCACTTTGCCAATTCCACAAGAACAGCCTTAGCGAAAGGCTTCTTGAAGGGAAAGATGTAACTCTGTGATATGAATTCACAGAACACAGAGCAGTTTCTCAGAAAGCTTCTTTCCAGTTTTGAACGGAAGTTATTTCCTTTTTCACTGTAGCACTCTACGGGCTTCCAAATATCCCTTTGCCAATTCCACAAGAACAGCCTTAGCGAAAGGCTGCTTGAAGGGAAAGATGTAACTCTGTGAGATGAATTCTAAGAAGACAGAGAAGTTTCTCAGAAAGCTTCTTTCCAGTTTTGAACGGAAGATATTTCCTTTTTCCCCATAGCCCTCTATGGCCTTCCAAATATCCCTTTGCCAATTCAACAAGAACAGCCTTAGCGAAAGGCTGCTTGAAGGGAAAGATGTAACTCTGTGAGATGAATTCACAGAACACAGAGCAGTTTCTCAGAAAGCTTCTTTCCAGTTTTGAACGGAAGATATTTCCTTTTTCACCATAGCCCTCTACGGGCTTCCAAATATCCCTTTGCCAATTCCACAAGAACGGCCTTAGCGAAAGGCTTCTTGAAGGGAAAGATGTAACTCTGTGCGATGAATTCACAGAACACAGAGCAGTTTCTCAGAAAGCTTCTTTCCAGTTTTGAACGGAAGATATTTCCTTTTTCCCCATAGCCCTTTATGGGCTTCCAAATATCCCTTTGCCAATTCCACAAGAACAGCCTTAGCGAAAGGCTGCTTGAAGGGAAAGATGTAACTCTGTGAGATGAATTCACAGAACACAGAGCAGTTTCTCAGAAAGCTTCTTTCCAGCTTTGAACGGAAGATATTTCCTTTTTCCTCATAGCCCTCTATGTTCTTCCAAATATCCCGTTGCCAATTCCACAAGAACAGCCTTAGCGAAAGGCTGCTTGAAGGGAAAGATGTAACTCTGTGAGATGAATTCACAGAACACAGAGCAGTTTCTCAGAAAGCTTCTTTCCAGTTTTGAACGGAAGATATTTCCTTTTTCACCGTAGCCCTCTATGGGCTTCCAAATATCCCTTTGCCAATTCCACAAGAACAGCCTTAGCGAAAGGCTTCTTGAACGGAAAGATGTAACTCTGTGAGATGAATTCACAGAACACAGAGCAGTTTCTCAGAAAGCTTCTTTCCAGTTTTGAACGGAAGATATTTCCTTTTTCACCATAGCCCTCTATGGGCTTCCAAATATCCCTTTGCCAATTCCACAAGAACAGCCTTAGCGAAAGGCTGCTTGAAGGGAAAGATGTAACTCTGTGAGATGAATTCACAGAACACAGAGCAGTTTCTCAGAAATCTTCTTTCCAGTTTTGAACGGAAGATATTTCCTTTTTCCCCATAGCCCTCTATGGGCTTCCAAATATCCCTTTGCCAATTCCACAAGAACAGCCTTAGCGAAAGGCTTCTTGAAGGGAAAGATGTAACTCTGTGAAATGAAATCACAGAACACAGAGCAGTTTCTCAGAAAGCTTCTTTCCAGTTTTGAACGGAAGATATTTCCTTTTTCACTGTAGCCCTCTATGTGCTTCCAAATATCCCTTTGCCAATTCCACAAGAACAGCCTTAGCGAAAGGCTTCTTGAAGGGAAAGATGTAACTCTGTGAGATGAATTCACAGAACACTATGAAGTTTCTCAGGAAGCTTCTTTCCAGTTTTGAACGGAAGATATTTCCTTTTTCCCCATAGCCCTCTATGGGCTTCCAAATATCCCTTTGCCAATTCCACAAGAACAGCCTTAGCGAAAGGCTGCTTGAAGGGAAAGATGTAACTCTGTGAGATGAATACACAGAACACAGAGCAGTTTCTCAGAAAGCTTCTTTCCAGTTTTGAACGGAAGATACTTCCTTTTTCACCATAGCCCTCTACGGGCTTCCAAATATCCCTTTGCCAATTCCACAAGAACAGCCTTAGCGAAAGGCTGCTTGAAGGGAAAGATGTATCTCTGTGAGATGAATTCACAGAACACAGAGCAGTTTCTCAGAAAGCTTCTTTCCAGTTTTGAACGGAAGATATTTCCTTTTTCCCCATAGCCCTCTATGGGCTTCCAAATATCCCTTTGCCAATTCCACAAGAACAGCCTTAGCGAAAGGCTGCTTGAAGGGAAACATGTAACTCTGGAAGATGAATTCACAGAACACAGAGCAGTTTCTCAGAAAGCTTCTTTCCAGTTTTGAACGGAAGGTATTTCCTTTTTCCCCATAGCCCTCTATGGGCTTCCAAATATCCCGTTGCCAATTCCGCAAGAACAGCCTTAGCGAAAGGCTGCTTGAAGGGAAAGATGTAACTCTGTGAGATGAATTCACAGAACACAGAGCAGTTTCTCAGAAAGCTTCTTTCCAGTTTTGAACGGAAGATATTTCCTTTTTCAACATAGCCCTCTATGGGCTTCCAAATATCCCTTTGCCAATTCCACAAGAACAGCCTTAGCGAAGGGCTGCTTGAAGGGAAAGATGTAACTCTGTGAGATGAATTCACAGAACACAGAGCAGTTTCTCAGAAAGCTTCTTTCCAGTTTTGAACGGAAGATATTTCCTTTTTCACCATAGCCCTCTAAGGGCTTCCAAATATCCCTTTGCCAATTCCACAAGAACAGCCTTAGCGAAAGGCTTCTTGAAGGGAAAGATGTAACTCTGTGAGATGAATTCACAGAACACAGAGCAGTTTCTCAGAAATCTTCTTTCCAGTTTTGAACGGAAGATATTTCCTTTTTCACCATAGCCCTCTATGGGCTTCCAAATATCCCTTTGCCAATTCCACAAGAACAGCCTTAGCGAAAGGCTGCTTGAAGGGAAAGATGTAACTCTGTGAGATGAATTCACAGAACACAGAGCAGTTTCTCAGAAAGCTTCTTTCCAGTTTTGAACGGAAGATATTTCCTTTTTCACTGTAGCCTCTATGGGCTTCAAAATATCCCTTTGCCAATTCCACAAGAACAGCCTTAGCGAAAGGCTTCTTGAAGGGAAAGATGTAACACTGTGAGATGAATTCACAGAACACAGAGCAGTTTCTCAGAAAGCTTCTTTCCAGTTTTGAACGGAAGGTATTTCCTTTTTCACTGCAGCCCTCTACGGGCTTCCAAATATCCCTTTGCCAATTCCACAAGAAAAGCCTTAGCGAAAGGCTGCTTGAAGGGAAAGATGTAACTCTGTGAGATGAATTCACAGAACACAGAGCAGTTTCTCAGAAATCTTCTTTCCAGTTTTGAACGGAAGATATTTCCTTTTTCCCGATAGCCCTCTATGGGCTTCCAAATATCCCTTTGCCAATTCCACAAGAACAGCCTTAGCGAAAGGCTTCTTGAAGAGAAAGATGTAACTCTGTGAAATGAAATCACAGAACACAGAGCAGTTTCTCAGAAAGCTTCTTTCCAGTTTTGAACGGAAGATATTTCCTTTTTCACTGTAGCCCTCTATGTGCTTCCAAATATCCCTTTGCCAATTCCACAAGAACAGCCTTAGCGAAAGGCTTCTTGAAGGGAAAGATGTAACTCTGTGAGATGAATTCACAGAACACAGAGAAGTTTCTCAGAAAGCTTCTTTCCAGTTTTGAACGGAAGATATTTCCTTTTTCACCATAGCCCTCTATGGGCTTCCAAATATCCCTTTGCCAATTCCACAAGAACAGCCTTAGCGAAAGGCTGCTTGAAGGGAAAGATGTAACTCTGTGAGATGAATTCACAGAACACAGAGCAGTTTCTCAGAAAGCTTCTTTCCAGTTTTGAACGGAAGATATTTCCTTTTTCACTGTAGCCCTCTATGGGCTTCAAAATATCACTTTGCCAATTCCACAAGAACAGCCTTAGCGAAAGGCTTCTTGAAGGGAAAGATGTAACTCTGTGATATGAATTCACAGAACACAGAGCAGTTTCTCAGAAAGCTTCTTTCCAGTTTTGAACGGAAGTTATTTCCTTTTTCACTGTAGCACTCTACGGGCTTCCAAATATCCCTTTGCCAATTCCACAAGAACAGCCTTAGCGAAAGGCTGCTTGAAGGGAAAGATGTAACTCTGTGAGATGAATTCTAAGAAGACAGAGAAGTTTCTCAGAAAGCTTCTTTCCAGTTTTGAACGGAAGATATTTCCTTTTTCCCCATAGCCCTCTATGGCCTTCCAAATATCCCTTTGCCAATTCAACAAGAACAGCCTTAGCGAAAGGCTGCTTGAAGGGAAAGATGTAACTCTGTGAGATGAATTCACAGAACACAGAGCAGTTTCTCAGAAAGCTTCTTTCCAGTTTTGAACGGAAGATATTTCCTTTTTCACCATAGCCCTCTACGGGCTTCCAAATATCCCTTTGCCAATTCCACAAGAACGGCCTTAGCGAAAGGCTTCTTGAAGGGAAAGATGTAACTCTGTGAGATGAATTCACAGAACACAGAGCAGTTTCTCAGAAAGCTTCTTTCCAGTTTTGAACGGAAGATATTTCCTTTTTCCCCATAGCCCACTATGGGCTTCCAAATATCCCTTTGCCAATTCCACAAGAACAGCCTTAGCGAAAGGCTTCTTGAAGGGAAAGATGTAACTCTGTGCGATGAATTCACAGAACACAGAGCAGTTTCTCAGAAAGCTTCTTTCCAGTTTTGAACGGAAGATATTTCCTTTTTCCCCATAGCCCTTTATGGGCTTCCAAATATCCCTTTGCCAATTCCACAAGAACAGCCTTAGCGAAAGGCTGCTTGAAGGGAAAGATGTAACTCTGTGAGATGAATTCACAGAACACAGAGCAGTTTCTCAGAAAGCTTCTTTCCAGTTTTGAACGGAAGATATTTCCTTTTTCCTCATAGCCCTCTATGTTCTTCCAAATATCCCGTTGCCAATTCCACAAGAACAGCCTTAGCGAAAGGCTGCTTGAAGGGAAAGATGTAACTCTGTGAGATGAATTCACAGAACACAGAGCAGTTTCTCAGAAAGCTTCTTTCCAGTTTTGAACGGAAGATATTTCCTTTTTCACCGTAGCCCTCTATGGGCTTCCAAATATCCCTTTGCCAATTCCACAAGAACAGCCTTAGCGAAAGGCTTCTTGAACGGAAAGATGTAACTCTGTGAGATGAATTCACAGAACACAGAGCAGTTTCTCAGAAAGCTTCTTTCCAGTTTTGAACGGAAGATATTTCCTTTTTCACCATAGCCCTCTATGGGCTTCCAAATATCCCTTTGCCAATTCCACAAGAACAGCCTTAGCGAAAGGCTGCTTGAAGGGAAAGATGTAACTCTGTGAGATGAATTCACAGAACACAGAGCAGTTTCTCAGAAATCTTCTTTCCAGTTTTGAACGGAAGATATTTCCTTTTTCCCCATAGCCCTCTATGGGCTTCCAAATATCCCTTTGCCAATTCCACAAGAACAGCCTTAGCGAAAGGCTTCTTGAAGGGAAAGATGTAACTCTGTGAAATGAAATCACAGAACACAGAGCAGTTTCTCAGAAAGCTTCTTTCCAGTTTTGAACGGAAGATATTTCCTTTTTCACTGTAGCCCTCTATGTGCTTCCAAATATCCCTTTGCCAATTCCACAAGAACAGCCTTAGCGAAAGGCTTCTTGAAGGGAAAGATGTAACTCTGTGAGATGAATTCACAGAACACTATGAAGTTTCTCAGGAAGCTTCTTTCCAGTTTTGAACGGAAGATATTTCCTTTTTCCCCATAGCCCTCTATGGGCTTCCAAATATCCCTTTGCCAATTCCACAAGAACAGCCTTAGCGAAAGGCTGCTTGAAGGGAAAGATGTAACTCTGTGAGATGAATACACAGAACACAGAGCAGTTTCTCAGAAAGCTTCTTTCCAGTTTTGAACGGAAGATACTTCCTTTTTCACCATAGCCCTCTACGGGCTTCCAAATATCCCTTTGCCAATTCCACAAGAACAGCCTTACCGAAAGGCTGCTTGAAGGGAAAGATGTATCTCTGTGAGATGAATTCACAGAACACAGAGCAGTTTCTCAGAAAGCTTCTTTCCAGTTTTGAACGGAAGATATTTCCTTTTTCCCCATAGCCCTCTATGGGCTTCCAAATATCCCTTTGCCAATTCCACAAGAACAGCCTTAGCGAAAGGCTGCTTGAAGGGAAACATGTAACTCTGGAAGATGAATTCACAGAACACAGAGCAGTTTCTCAGAAAGCTTCTTTCCAGTTTTGAACGGAAGGTATTTCCTTTTTCCCCATAGCCCTCTATGGGCTTCCAAATATCCCGTTGCCAATTCCGCAAGAACAGCCTTAGCGAAAGGCTGCTTGAAGGGAAAGATGTAACTCTGTGAGATGAATTCACAGAACACAGAGCAGTTTCTCAGAAAGCTTCTTTCCAGTTTTGAACGGAAGATATTTCCTTTTTCAACATAGCCCTCTATGGGCTTCCAAATATCCCTTTGCCAATTCCACAAGAACAGCCTTAGCGAAGGGCTGCTTGAAGGGAAAGATGTAACTCTGTGAGATGAATTCACAGAACACAGAGCAGTTTCTCAGAAAGCTTCTTTCCAGTTTTGAACGGAAGATATTTCCTTTTTCACCATAGCCCTCTAAGGGCTTCCAAATATCCCTTTGCCAATTCCACAAGAACAGCCTTAGCGAAAGGCTTCTTGAAGGGAAAGATGTAACTCTGTGAGATGAATTCACAGAACACAGAGCAGTTTCTCAGAAATCTTCTTTCCAGTTTTGAACGGAAGATATTTCCTTTTTCACCATAGCCCTCTATGGGCTTCCAAATATCCCTTTGCCAATTCCACAAGAACAGCCTTAGCGAAAGGCTGCTTGAAGGGAAAGATGTAACTCTGTGAGATGAATTCACAGAACACAGAGCAGTTTCTCAGAAAGCTTCTTTCCAGTTTTGAACGGAAGATATTTCCTTTTTCACTGTAGCCCTCTATGGGCTTCAAAATATCTCTTTGCCAATTCCACAAGAACAGCCTTAGTGAAAGGCTTCTTGAAGGGAAAGATGTAACACTGTGAGATGAATTCACAGAACACAGAGCAGTTTCTCAGAAAGCTTCTTTCCAGTTTTGAACGGAAGGTATTTCCTTTTTCACTGCAGCCCTCTACGGGCTTCCAAATATCCCTTTGCCAATTCCACAAGAAAAGCCTTAGCGAAAGGCTGCTTGAAGGGAAAGATGTAACTCTGTGAGATGAATTCACAGAACACAGAGCAGTTTCTCAGAAAGCTTCTTTCCAGTTTTGAACGGAAGATATTTCCTTTTTCCCCATAGACCTCTATGGCCTTCCAAATATCCCTTTGCCAATTCAACAAGAACAGCCTTAGCGAAAGGCTGCTTGAAGGGAAAGATGTAACTCTGTGAGATGAATTCACAGAACACAGAGCAGTTTCTCAGAAAGCTTCTTTCCAGTTTTGAACGGAAGATATTTCCTTTTTCACCATAGCCCTCTGTGTGCTTCCAAATACCCCTTTGCCAATTCCACAAGAACAGCCTTAGCGAAAGGCTTCTTGAAGGGAAAGATGTAACTCTGTGAGATGAATTCACAGAACACAGAGAAGTTTCTCAGAAAGCTTCTTTCCAGTTTTGAACGGAAGATATTTCCTTTTTCCCCATAGCCCTCTATGGGCTTCCAAATATCCCTTTGCCAATTCCACAAGAACAGCCTTAGCGAAAGGCTGCTTGAAGGGAAAGATGTAACTCTGTGAGATGAATTCACAGAACACAGAGCAGTTTCTCAGAAATCTTCTTTCCAGTTTTGAACGGAAGATATTTCCTTTCTCCCCATAGCCCTCTATGGGCTTCCAAATATCCCTTTACCAATTCCACAAGAACAGCCTTAGCGAAAGGCTTCTTGAAGGGAAAGATGTAACTCTGTGAAATGAAATCACAGAACACAGAGCAGTTTCTCAGAAAGCTTCTTTCCAGTTTTGAACGGAAGATATTTCCTTTTTCACTGTAGCCCTCTATGTGCTTCCAAATATCCCTTTGCCAATACCACAAGAACAGCCTTAGCGAAAGGCTTCTTGAAGGGAAAGATGTAACTCTGTGAGATGAATTCACAGAACACAGAGAAGTTTCTCAGAAAGCTTCTTTCCAGTTTTGAACGGAAGATATTTCCTTTTTCCCCATAGCCCTCTATGGGCTTCCAAATATCCCTTTGCCAATTCCACAAGAACAGCCTTAGCGAAAGGCTGCTTGAAGGGAAAGATGTAACTCTGTGAGATGAATACAGAGAACACAGAGCAGTTTCTCAGAAAGCTTCTTCCCAGTTTTGAACGGAAGATACTTCCTTTTTCACCATAGCCCTCTACGGGCTTCCAAATATCCCTTTGCCAATTCCACAAGAACAGCCTTAGCGAAAGGCTGCTTGAAGGGAAAGATGTATCTCTGTGAGATGAATTCACAGAACACAGAGCAGTTTCTCAGAAAGCTTCTTTCCAGTTTTGAACGGAAGATATTTCCTTTTTCCCCATAGCCCTCTATGGCCTTCCAAATATCCCTTTGCCAATTCCACAAGAACAGCCTTAGCGAAAGGCTGCTTGCAGGGAAACATGTAACTCTGGAAGATGAATTCACAGAACACAGAGCAGTTTCTCAGAAAGCTTCTTTCCAGTTTTGAACGGAAGATATTTCCTTTTTCCCCATAGCCCTCTATGGGCTTCCAAATATCCCGTTGCCAATTCCACAAGAACAGCCTTAGCGAAAGGCTGCTTGAAGGGAAAGATGTAACTCTGTGAGATGAATTCACAGAACACAGAGCAGTTTCTCAGAAAGCTTCTTTCCAGTTTTGAACGGAAGATATTTCCTTTTTCCCCATAGCCCTCTATGTTCTTCCAAATATCCCGTTGCCAATTCCACAAGAACAGCCTTAGCGAAAGGCTGCTTGAAGGGAAAGATGTAACTCTGTGAGATGAATTCACAGAACACAGAGCAGTTTCTCAGAAATCTTCTTTCCAGTTTTGAACGGAAGATATTTCCTTTTTCACCGTAGCCCTCTATGGGCTTCCAAATATCCCTTTGCCAATTCCACAAGAACAGCCTTAGCGAAAGGCTTCTTGAACGGAAAGATGTAACTCTGTGAGATGAATTCACAGAACACAGAGCAGGTTCTCAGAAAGCTTCTTTCCAGTTTTGAACGGAAGATATTTCCTTTTTCACCATAGCCCTCTATGGGCTTCCAAATATCCCTTTGCCAATTCCACAAGAACAGCCTTAGCGAAAGGCTGCTTGAAGGGAAAGATGTAACTCTGTGAGATGAATTCACAGAACACAGAGCAGTTTCTCAGAAATCTTCTTTCCAGTTTTGAACGGAAGATATTTCCTTTTTCCCCATAGCCCTCTATGGGCTTCCAAATATCCCTTTGCCAATTCCACAAGAACAGCCTTAGCGAAAGGCTTCTTGAAGAGAAAGATGTAACTCTGTGAAATGAAATCACAGAACACAGAGCAGTTTCTCAGAAAGCTTCTTTCCAGTTTTGAACGGAAGATATTTCCTTTTTCACTGTAGCCCTCTATGTGCTTCCAAATATCCCTTTGCCAATTCCACAAGAACAGCCTTAGCGAAAGGCTTCTTGAAGGGAAAGATGTAACTCTGTGAGATGAATTCACAGAACACTATGAAGTTTCTCAGAAAGCTTCTTTCCAGTTTTGAACGGAAGATATTTCCTTTTTCCCCATAGCCCTCTATGGGCTTCCAAATATCCCTTTGCCAATTCCACAAGAACAGCCTTAGCGAAAGGCTGCTTGAAGGGAAAGATGTAACTCTGTGAGATGAATACACAGAACACAGAGCAGTTTCTCAGAAAGCTTCTTTCCAGTTTTGAACGGAAGATACTTCCTTTTTCACCATAGCCCTCTACGGGCTTCCAAATATCCCTTTGCCAATTCCACAAGAACAGCCTTAGCGAAAGGCTGCTTGAAGGGAAAGATGTATCTCTGTGAGATGAATTCACAGAACACAGGGAAGTTTCTCAGAAAGCTTCTTTCCAGTTTTGAACGGAAGATATTTCCTTTTTCCCCATAGCCCTCTATGGGCTTCCAAATATCCCTTTGCCAATTCCACAAGAACAGCCTTAGCGAAAGGCTGCTTGAAGGGAAACATGTAACTCTGGAAGATGAATTCACAGAACACAGAGCAGTTTCTCAGAAAGCTTCTTTCCAGTTTTGAACGGAAGATATTTCCTTTTTCACCATAGCCCTCTACGGGCTTCCAAATATCCCTTTGCCAATTCCACAAGAACAGCCTTAGCGAAAGGCTGCTTGAAGGGAAAGATGTATCTCTGTGAGATGAATTCACAGAACACAGAGCAGTTTCTCAGAAAGCTTCTTTCCAGTTTTGAACGGAAGATATTTCCTTTTTCACCATAGCCCTCTAAGGGCTTCCAAATATCCCTTTGCCAATTCCACAAGAACAGCCTTAGCGAAAGGCTGCTTGAAGGGAAACATGTAACTCTGGAAAATGAATTCACAGAACACAGAGCAGTTTCTCAGAAAGCTTCTTTCCAGTTTTGAACGGAAGATATTTCCTTTTTCCCCATAGCCCTCTATGGGCTTCCAAATATCCCGTTGCCAATTCCACAAGAACAGCCTTAGCGAAAGGCTGCTTGAAGGGAAAGATGTAACTCTGTGAGATGAATTCACAGAACACAGAGCAGTTTCTCAGAAAGCTTCTTTCCAGTTTTGAACGGAAGATATTTCCTTTTTCACCATAGCCCTCTATGGGCTTCCAAATATCCCTTTGCCAATTCCACAAGAACAGCCTTAGCGAAAGGCTGCTTGAAGGGAAAGATGTAACTCTGTGAGATGAATTCACAGAACACAGAGCAGTTTCTCAGAAAGCTTCTTTCCAGTTTTGAACGGAAGATATTTCCTTTTTCACCATAGCCCTCTATGGGCTTCCAAATATCCCTTTGTCAATTCCACAAGAACAGCCTTAGCGAAAGGCTGCTTGAAGGGAAAGATGTAACTCTGTGAGATGAATTCACAGAACACAGAGCAGTTTCTCAGAAAGCTTCTTTCCAGTTTTGAACGGAAGATATTTCCTTTTTCACTGTAGCCCTCTATGGGCTTCAAAATATCCCTTTGCCAATTCCACAAGAACAGCATTAGCGAAAGGCTTCTTGAAGGGAAAGATGTAACACTGTGAGATGAATTCACAGAACACAGAGCAGTTTCTCAGAAAGCTTCTTTCCAGTTTTGAACGGAAGGTATTTCCTTTTTCACTACAGCCCTCTACGGGCTTCCAAATATCCCTTTGCCAATTCCACAAGAAAAGCCTTAGCGAAAGGCTGCTTGAAGGGAAAGATGTAACTCTGTGAGATGAATTCACAGAACACAGAGAAGTTTCTCAGAAAGCTTCTTTCCAGTTTTGAACGGAAGATATTTCCTTTTTCCCCATAGACCTCTGTGGCCTTCCAAATATCCCTTTGCCAATTCAACAAGAACAGCCTTAGCGAAAGGCTGCTTGAAGGGAAAGATGTAACTCTGTGAGATGAATTCACAGAACACAGAGCAGTTTCTCAGAAAGCTTCTTTCCAGTTTTGAACGGAAGATATTTCCTTTTTCACCATAGCCCTCTGTGTGCTTCCAAATACCCCTTTGCCAATTCCACAAGAACAGCCTTAGCGAAAGGCTTCTTGAAGGGAAAGATGTAACTCTGTGAGATGAATTCACAGAACACAGAGAAGTTTCTCAGAAAGCTTCTTTCCAGTTTTGAACGGAAGATATTTCCTTTTTCCCCATAGCCCTCTATGGGCTTCCAAATATCCCTTTGCCAATTCCACAAGAACAGCCTTAGCGAAAGGCTGCTTGAAGGGAAAGATGTAACTCTGTGAGATGAATTCACAGAACACAGAGCAGTTTCTCAGAAATCTTCTTTCCAGTTTTGAACGGAAGATATTTCCTTTCTCCCCATAGCCCTCTATGGGCTTCCAAATATCCCTTTGCCAATTCCACAAGAACAGCCTTAGCGAAAGGCTTCTTGAAGGGAAAGATGTAACTCTGTGAAATGAAATCACAGAACACAGAGCAGTTTCTCAGAAATCTTCTTTCCAGTTTTGAACGGAAGATATTTCCTTTTTCACTGTAGCCCTCTATGTGCTTCCAAATATCCCTTTGCCAATACCACAAGAACAGCCTTAGCGAAAGGCTTCTTGAAGGGAAAGATGTAACTCTGTGAGATGAATTCACAGAACACAGAGAAGTTTCTCAGAAAGCTTCTTTCCAGTTTTGAACGGAAGATATTTCCTTTTTCCCCATAGCCCTCTATGGGCTTCCAAATATCCCTTTGCCAATTCCACAAGAACAGCCTTAGCGAAAGGCTGCTTGAAGGGAAAGATGTAACTCTGTGAGATGAATACAGAGAACACAGAGCAGTTTCTCAGAAAGCTTCTTCCCAGTTTTGAACGGAAGATACTTCCTTTTTCACCATAGCCCTCTACGGGCTTCCAAATATCCCTTTGCCAATTCCACAAGAACAGCCTTAGCGAAAGGCTGCTTGAAGGGAAAGATGTATCTCTGTGAGATGAATTCACAGAACACAGAGCAGTTTCTCAGAAAGCTTCTTTCCAGTTTTGAACGGAAGATATTTCCTTTTTCCCCATAGCCCTCTATGGCCTTCCAAATATCCCTTTGCCAATTCCACAAGAACAGCCTTAGCGAAAGGCTGCTTGAAGGGAAACATGTAACTCTGTGAGATGAATTCACAGAACACAGAGCAGTTTCTCAGAAAGCTTCTTTCCAGTTTTGAACGGAAGATATTTCCTTTTTCACCATAGCCCTCTATGGGATTCCAAATATCCCTTTGCCAATTCCACAAGAACAGCCTTAGCGAAAGGCTGCTTGAAGGGAAAGATGTAACTCTGTGAGATGAATTCACAGAACACAGAGCAGTTTCTCAGAAATCTTCTTTCCAGTTTTGAACGGAAGATATTTCCTTTTTCACCATAGCCCTCTATGGGCTTCCAAATATCCCTTTGCCAATTCCACAAGAACAGCCTTAGCGAAAGGCTGCTTGAAGGGAAAGATGTAACTCTGTGAGATGAATTCACAGAACACAGAGCAGTTTCTCAGAAAGCTTCTTTCCAGTTTTGAACGGAAGATATTTCCTTTTTCACCATAACCCTCTACGGGCTTCCAAATATCCCTTTGCCAATTCCACAAGAACATCCTTAGCGAAAGGCTGCTTGAAGGGAAAGATGTAACTCTGTGAGATGAATTCACAGAACACAGAGCAGTTTCTCAGAAATCTTCTTTCCAGTTTTGAACGGAAGATATTTCCTTTTTCCCCAAAGCCCTCTATGGGCTTCCAAATATCCCTTTGCCAATTCCACAAGAACAGCCTTAGCGAAAGGCTTCTTGAAGGGAAAGATGTAACTCTGTGAAATGAAATCACAGAACGCAGAGCAGTTTCTCAGAAAGCTTCTTTCCAGTTTTGTACGGAAGATATTTCCTTTTTCACTGTAGCCCTCTATGTGCTTCCAAATATCCCTTTGCCAATTCCACAAGAACAGCCTTAGCGAAAGGCTTCTTGAAGGGAAAGATGTAACTCTGTGAGATGAATTCACAGAACACAGAGAAGTTTCTCAGAAAGCTTCTTTCCAGTTTTGAACGGAAGATATTTCCTTTTTCCCCATAGCCCTCTATGGGCTTCCAAATATCCCTTTGCCAATTCCACAAGAACAGCCTTAGCGAAAGGCTGCTTGAAGGGAAAGATGTAACTCTGTGAGATGAATACACAGAACACAGAGCAGTTTCTCAGAAAGCTTCTTTCCAGTTTTGAACGGAAGATATTTCCTTTTCACCATAGCCCTCTACGGGCTTCCAAATATCCCTTTGCCAATTCCACAAGAACAGCCTTAGCGAAAGGCTGCTTGAAGGGAAAGATGTATCTCTGTGAGATGAATTCACAGAACACAGAGCAGTTTCTCAGAAAGCTTCTTTCCAGTTTTGAACGGAAGATATTTCCTTTTTCACCATAGCCCTCTAAGGGCTTCCAAATATCCCTTTGCCAATTCCACAAGAACAGCCTTAGCGAAAGGCTGCTTGAAGGGAAAGATGTAACTCTGTGAGATGAATTCACAGAACACAGAGCAGTTTCTCAGAAAGCTTCTTTCCAGTTTTGAACGGAAGATATTTCCTTTTTCACCATAGCCCTCTAAGGGCTTCCAAATATCCCTTTGCCAATTCCACAAGAACAGCCTTAGCGAAAGGCTGCTTGAAGGGAAAGATGTAACTCTGTGAGATGAATTCACAGAACACAGAGAAGTTTCTCAGAAATCTTCTTTCCAGTTTTGAACGGAAGATATTTCCTTTTTCACCATAGCCCTCTATGGGCTTCCAAATATCCCTTTGCCAATTCCACAAGAACAGCCTTAGCGAAAGGCTGCTTGAAGGGAAAGATGTAACTCTGTGAGATGAATTCACAGAACACAGAGCAGTTTCTCAGAAAGCTTCTTTCCAGTTTTGAACGGAAGATATTTCCTTTTTCACTGTAGCCCTCTATGGGCTTCAAAATATCACTTTGCCAATTCCACAAGAACAGCCTTAGCGAAAGGCTTCTTGAAGGGAAAGATGTAACTCTGTGAGATGAATTCACAGAACACAGAGCAGTTTCTCAGAAAGCTTCTTTCCAGTTTTGAACGGAAGGTATTTCCTTTTTCACTGTAGCACTCTACGGGCTTCCAAATATCCCTTTGCCAATTCCACAAGAACAGCCTTAGCGAAAGGCTGCTTGAAGGGAAAGATGTAACTCTGTAAGATGAATTCACAGAACACAGAGAAGTTTCTCAGAAAGCTTCTTTCCAGTTTTGAAAGGAAGATATTTCCTTTTTCACCATAGCCCTCTATGGCCTTCCAAATATCCCTTTGCCAATTCCACAAGAACAGCCTTAGCGAAAGGCTGCTTGAAGGGAAAGATGTAACTCTGTGAGATGAATTCTAAGAAGACAGAGAAGTTTCTCAGAAAGCTTCTTTCCAGTTTTGAACGGAAGATATTTCCTTTTTCCCCATAGCCCTCTATGGCCTTCCAAATATCCCTTTGCCAATTCTACAAGAACAGCCTTAGCGAAAGGCTGCTTGAAGGGAAAGATGTAACTCTGTGAGATGAATTCACAGAACACAGAGCAGTTTCTCAGAAAGCTTCTTTCCAGTTTTGAACGGAAGATATTTCCTTTTTCACCATAGCCCTCTACGGGCTTCCAAATATCCCTTTGCCAATTCCACAAGAACGGCCTTTGCGAAAGGCTTCTTGAAGGGAAAGATGTAACTCTGTGAGATGAATTCACAGAACACAGAGCAGTTTCTCAGAAAGCTTCTTTCCAGTTTTGAACGGAAGATATTTCCTTTTTCCCCATAGCCCACTATGGGCTTCCAAATATCCCTTTGCCAATTCCACAAGAACAGCCTTAGCGAAAGGCTTCTTGAAGGGAAAGATGTAACTCTGTGCGATGAATTCACAGAACACAGAGCAGTTTCTCAGAAAGCTTCTTTCCAGTTTTGAACGGAAGATATTTCCTTTTTCCCCATAGCCCTTTATGGGCTTCCAAATATCCCTTTGCCAATTCCACAAGAACAGCCTTAGCGAAAGGCTGCTTGAAGGGAAAGATGTAACTCTGTGAGATGAATTCACAGAACACAGAGCAGTTTCTCAGAAAGCTTCTTTCCAGTTTTGAACGGAAGATATTTCCTTTTTCCCCATAGCCCTCTATGTTCTTCCAAATATCCCGTTGCCAATTCCACAAGAACAGCCTTAGCGAAAGGCTGCTTGAAGGGAAAGATGTAACTCTGTGAGATGAATTCACAGAACACAGAGCAGTTTCTCAGAAATCTTCTTTCCAGTTTTGAACGGAAGATATTTCCTTTTTCACCGTAGCCCTCTATGGGCTTCCAAATATCCCTTTGCCAATTCCACAAGAACAGCCTTAGCGAAAGGCTTCTTGAACGGAAAGATGTAACTCTGTGAGATGAATTCACAGAACACAGAGCAGGTTCTCAGAAAGCTTCTTTCCAGTTTTGAACGGAAGATATTTCCTTTTTCACCATAGCCCTCTATGGGCTTCCAAATATCCCTTTGCCAATTCCACAAGAACAGCCTTAGCGAAAGGCTGCTTGAAGGGAAAGATGTAACTCTGTGAGATGAATTCACAGAACACAGAGCAGTTTCTCAGAAATCTTCTTTCCAGTTTTGAACGGAAGATATTTCCTTTTTCCCCATAGCCCTCTATGGGCTTCCAAATATCCCTTTGCCAATTCCACAAGAACAGCCTTAGCGAAAGGCTTCTTGAAGAGAAAGATGTAACTCTGTGAAATGAAATCACAGAACACAGAGCAGTTTCTCAGAAAGCTTCTTTCCAGTTTTGAACGGAAGATATTTCCTTTTTCACTGTAGCCCTCTATGTGCTTCCAAATATCCCTTTGCCAATTCCACAAGAACAGCCTTAGCGAAAGGCTTCTTGAAGGGAAAGATGTAACTCTGTGAGATGAATTCACAGAACACTATGTAGTTTCTCAGAAAGCTTCTTTCCAGTTTTGAACGGAAGATATTTCCTTTTTCCCCATAGCCCTCTATGGGCTTCCAAATATCCCTTTGCCAATTCCACAAGAACAGCCTTAGCGAAAGGCTGCTTGAAGGGAAAGATGTAACTCTGTGAGATGAATACACAGAACACAGAGCAGTTTCTCAGAAAGCTTCTTTCCAGTTTTGAACGGAAGATACTTCCTTTTTCACCATAGCCCTCTACGGGCTTCCAAATATCCCTTTGCCAATTCCACAAGAACAGCCTTAGCGAAAGGCTGCTTGAAGGGAAAGATGTATCTCTGTGAGATGAATTCACAGAACACAGAGAAGTTTCTCAGAAAGCTTCTTTCCAGTTTTGAACGGAAGATATTTCCTTTTTCCCCATAGCCCTCTATGGGCTTCCAAATATCCCTTTGCCAATTCCACAAGAACAGCCTTAGCGAAAGGCTGCTTGAAGGGAAACATGTAACTCTGGAAGATGAATTCACAGAACACAGAGCAGTTTCTCAGAAAGCTTCTTTCCAGTTTTGAACGGAAGATATTTCCTTTTTCACCATAGCCCTCTACGGGCTTCCAAATATCCCTTTGCCAATTCCACAAGAACAGCCTTAGCGAAAGGCTGCTTGAAGGGAAAGATGTATCTCTGTGAGATGAATTCACAGAACACAGAGCAGTTTCTCAGAAAGCTTCTTTCCAGTTTTGAACGGAAGATATTTCCTTTTTCACCATAGCCCTCTAAGGGCTTCCAAATATCCCTTTGCCAATTCCACAAGAACAGCCTTAGCGAAAGGCTGCTTGAAGGGAAACATGTAACTCTGGAAGATGAATTCACAGAACACAGAGCAGTTTCTCAGAAAGCTTCTTTCCAGTTTTGAACGGAAGATATTTCCTTTTTCCCCATAGCCCTCTATGGGCTTCCAAATATCCCGTTGCCAATTCCACAAGAACAGCCTTAGCGAAAGGCTGCTTGAAGGGAAAGATGTAACTCTGTGAGATGAATTCACAGAACACAGAGCAGTTTCTCAGAAAGCTTCTTTCCAGTTTTGAACGGAAGATATTTCCTTTTTCACCATAGCCCTCTATGGGCTTCCAAATATCCCTTTGCCAATTCCACAAGAACAGCCTTAGCGAAAGGCTGCTTGAAGGGAAAGATGTAACTCTGTGAGATGAATTCACAGAACACAGAGCAGTTTCTCAGAAAGCTTCTTTCCAGTTTTGAACGGAAGATATTTCCTTTTTCACCATAGCCCTCTATGGGATTCCAAATATCCCTTTGCCAATTCCACAAGAACAGCCTTAGCGAAAGGCTGCTTGAAGGGAAAGATGTAACTCTGTGAGATGAATTCACAGAACACAGAGCAGTTTCTCAGAAATCTTCTTTCCAGTTTTGAACGGAAGATATTTCCTTTCTCCCCATAGCCCTCTATGGGCTTCCAAATATCCCTTTACCAATTCCACAAGAACAGCCTTAGCGAAAGGCTTCTTGAAGGGAAAGATGTAACTCTGTGAAATGAAATCACAGAACACAGAGCAGTTTCTCAGAAAGCTTCTTTCCAGTTTTGAACGGAAGATATTTCCTTTTTCACTGTAGCCCTCTATGTGCTTCCAAATATCCCTTTGCCAATACCACAAGAACAGCCTTAGCGAAAGGCTTCTTGAAGGGAAAGATGTAACTCTGTGAGATGAATTCACAGAACACAGAGAAGTTTCTCAGAAAGCTTCTTTCCAGTTTTGAACGGAAGATATTTCCTTTTTCCCCATAGCCCTCTATGGGCTTCCAAATATCCCTTTGCCAATTCCACAAGAACAGCCTTAGCGAAAGGCTGCTTGAAGGGAAAGATGTAACTCTGTGAGATGAATACAGAGAACACAGAGCAGTTTCTCAGAAAGCTTCTTCCCAGTTTTGAACGGAAGATACTTCCTTTTTCACCATAGCCCTCTACGGGCTTCCAAATATCCCTTTGCCAATTCCACAAGAACAGCCTTAGCGAAAGGCTGCTTGAAGGGAAAGATGTATCTCTGTGAGATGAATTCACAGAACACAGAGCAGTTTCTCAGAAAGCTTCTTTCCAGTTTTGAACGGAAGATATTTCCTTTTTCCCCATAGCCCTCTATGGCCTTCCAAATATCCCTTTGCCAATTCCACAAGAACAGCCTTAGCGAAAGGCTGCTTGAAGGGAAACATGTAACTCTGGAAGATGAATTCACAGAACACAGAGCAGTTTCTCAGAAAGCTTCTTTCCAGTTTTGAACGGAAGATATTTCCTTTTTCCCCATAGCCCTCTATGGGCTTCCAAATATCCCGTTGCCAATTCCACAAGAACAGCCTTAGCGAAAGGCTGCTTGAAGGGAAAGATGTAACTCTGTGAGATGAATTCACAGAACACAGAGCAGTTTCTCAGAAAGCTTCTTTCCAGTTTTGAACGGAAGATATTTCCTTTTTCCCCATAGCCCTCTATGTTCTTCCAAATATCCCGTTGCCAATTCCACAAGAACAGCCTTAGCGAAAGGCTGCTTGAAGGGAAAGATGTAACTCTGTGAGATGAATTCACAGAACACAGAGCAGTTTCTCAGAAATCTTCTTTCCAGTTTTGAACGGAAGATATTTCCTTTTTCACCGTAGCCCTCTATGGGCTTCCAAATATCCCTTTGCCAATTCCACAAGAACAGCCTTAGCGAAAGGCTTCTTGAACGGAAAGATGTAACTCTGTGAGATGAATTCACAGAACACAGAGCAGGTTCTCAGAAAGCTTCTTTCCAGTTTTGAACGGAAGATATTTCCTTTTTCACCATAGCCCTCTATGGGCTTCCAAATATCCCTTTGCCAATTCCACAAGAACAGCCTTAGCGAAAGGCTGCTTGAAGGGAAAGATGTAACTCTGTGAGATGAATTCACAGAACACAGAGAAGTTTCTCAGAAAGCTTCTTTCCAGTTTTGAACGGAAGATATTTCCTTTTTCCCCATAGCCCTCTATGGGCTTCCAAATATCCCTTTGCCAATTCCACAAGAACAGCCTTAGCGAAAGGCTTCTTGAAGAGAAAGATGTAACTCTGTGAAATGAAATCACAGAACACAGAGCAGTTTCTCAGAAAGCTTCTTTCCAGTTTTGAACGGAAGATATTTCCTTTTTCACTGTAGCCCTCTATGTGCTTCCAAATATCCCTTTGCCAATTCCACAAGAACAGCCTTAGCGAAAGGCTTCTTGAAGGGAAAGATGTAACTCTGTGAGATGAATTCACAGAACACTATGAAGTTTCTCAGAAAGCTTCTTTCCAGTTTTGAACGGAAGATATTTCCTTTTTCCCCATAGCCCTCTATGGGCTTCCAAATATCCCTTTGCCAATTCCACAAGAACAGCCTTAGCGAAAGGCTGCTTGAAGGGAAAGATGTAACTCTGTGAGATGAATACACAGAACACAGAGCAGTTTCTCAGAAAGCTTCTTTCCAGTTTTGAACGGAAGATACTTCCTTTTTCACCATAGCCCTCTACGGGCTTCCAAATATCCCTTTGCCAATTCCACAAGAACAGCCTTAGCGAAAGGCTGCTTGAAGGGAAAGATGTATCTCTGTGAGATGAATTCACAGAACACAGGGAAGTTTCTCAGAAAGCTTCTTTCCAGTTTTGAACGGAAGATATTTCCTTTTTCCCCATAGCCCTCTATGGGCTTCCAAATATCCCTTTGCCAATTCCACAAGAACAGCCTTAGCGAAAGGCTGCTTGAAGGGAAACATGTAACTCTGGAAGATGAATTCACAGAACACAGAGCAGTTTCTCAGAAAGCTTCTTTCCAGTTTTGAACGGAAGATATTTCCTTTTTCACCATAGCCCTCTACGGGCTTCCAAATATCCCTTTGCCAATTCCACAAGAACAGCCTTAGCGAAAGGCTGCTTGAAGGGAAAGATGTATCTCTGTGAGATGAATTCACAGAACACAGAGCAGTTTCTCAGAAAGCTTCTTTCCAGTTTTGAACGGAAGATATTTCCTTTTTCACCATAGCCCTCTAAGGGCTTCCAAATATCCCTTTGCCAATTCCACAAGAACAGCCTTAGCGAAAGGCTGCTTGAAGGGAAACATGTAACTCTGGAAGATGAATTCACAGAACACAGAGCAGTTTCTCAGAAAGCTTCTTTCCAGTTTTGAACGGAAGATATTTCCTTTTTCCCCATAGCCCTCTATGGGCTTCCAAATATCCCGTTGCCAATTCCACAAGAACAGCCTTAGCGAAAGGCTGCTTGAAGGGAAAGATGTAACTCTGTGAGATGAATTCACAGAACACAGAGCAGTTTCTCAGAAAGCTTCTTTCCAGTTTTGAACGGAAGATATTTCCTTTTTCACCATAGCCCTCTATGGGCTTCCAAATATCCCTTTGCCAATTCCACAAGAACAGCCTTAGCGAAAGGCTGCTTGAAGGGAAAGATGTAACTCTGTGAGATGAATTCACAGAACACAGAGCAGTTTCTCAGAAAGCTTCTTTCCAGTTTTGAACGGAAGATATTTCCTTTTTCACCATAGCCCTCTATGGGCTTCCAAATATCCCTTTGTCAATTCCACAAGAACAGCCTTAGCGAAAGGCTGCTTGAAGGGAAAGATGTAACTCTGTGAGATGAATTCACAGAACACAGAGCAGTTTCTCAGAAAGCTTCTTTCCAGTTTTGAACGGAAGATATTTCCTTTTTCACTGTAGCCCTCTGTGTGCTTCCAAATACCCCTTTGCCAATTCCACAAGAACAGCCTTAGCGAAAGGCTTCTTGAAGGGAAAGATGTAACTCTGTGAGATGAATTCACAGAACACAGAGAAGTTTCTCAGAAAGCTTCTTTCCAGTTTTGAACGGAAGATATTTCCTTTTTCCCCATAGCCCTCTATGGGCTTCCAAATATCCCTTTGCCAATTCCACAAGAACAGCCTTAGCGAAAGGCTGCTTGAAGGGAAAGATGTAACTCTGTGAGATGAATTCACAGAACACAGAGCAGTTTCTCAGAAATCTTCTTTCCAGTTTTGAACGGAAGATATTTCCTTTCTCCCCATAGCCCTCTATGGGCTTCCAAATATCCCTTTGCCAATTCCACAAGAACAGCCTTAGCGAAAGGCTTCTTGAAGGGAAAGATGTAACTCTGTGAAATGAAATCACAGAACACAGAGCAGTTTCTCAGAAATCTTCTTTCCAGTTTTGAACGGAAGATATTTCCTTTTTCACTGTAGCCCTCTATGTGCTTCCAAATATCCCTTTGCCAATACCACAAGAACAGCCTTAGCGAAAGGCTTCTTGAAGGGAAAGATGTAACTCTGTGAGATGAATTCACAGAACACAGAGAAGTTTCTCAGAAAGCTTCTTTCCAGTTTTGAACGGAAGATATTTTCTTTTTCCCCATAGCCCTCTATGGGCTTCCAAATATCCCTTTGCCAATTCCACAAGAACAGCCTTAGCGAAAGGCTGCTTGAAGGGAAAGATGTAACTCTGTGAGATGAATACAGAGAACACAGAGCAGTTTCTCAGAAAGCTTCTTCCCAGTTTTGAACGGAAGATACTTCCTTTTTCACCATAGCCCTCTACGGGCTTCCAAATATCCCTTTGCCAATTCCACAAGAACAGCCTTAGCGAAAGGCTGCTTGAAGGGAAAGATGTATCTCTGTGAGATGAATTCACAGAACACAGAGCAGTTTCTCAGAAAGCTTCTTTCCAGTTTTGAACGGAAGATATTTCCTTTTTCCCCATAGCCCTCTATGGCCTTCCAAATATCCCTTTGCCAATTCCACAAGAACAGCCTTAGCGAAAGGCTGCTTGAAGGGAAACATGTAACTCTGTGAGATGAATTCACAGAACACAGAGCAGTTTCTCAGAAAGCTTCTTTCCAGTTTTGAACGGAAGATATTTCCTTTTTCACCATAGCCCTCTATGGGATTCCAAATATCCCTTTGCCAATTCCACAAGAACAGCCTTAGCGAAAGGCTGCTTGAAGGGAAAGATGTAACTCTGTGAGATGAATTCACAGAACACAGAGCAGTTTCTCAGAAATCTTCTTTCCAGTTTTGAACGGAAGATATTTCCTTTTTCACCATAGCCCTCTATGGGCTTCCAAATATCCCTTTGCCAATTCCACAAGAACAGCCTTAGCGAAAGGCTGCTTGAAGGGAAAGATGTAACTCTGTGAGATGAATTCACAGAACACAGAGCAGTTTCTCAGAAAGCTTCTTTCCAGTTTTGAACGGAAGATATTTCCTTTTTCACCATAACCCTCTACGGGCTTCCAAATATCCCTTTGCCAATTCCACAAGAACATCCTTAGCGAAAGGCTGCTTGAAGGGAAAGATGTAACTCTGTGAGATGAATTCACAGAACACAGAGCAGTTTCTCAGAAATCTTCTTTCCAGTTTTGAACGGAAGATATTTCCTTTTTCCCCAAAGCCCTCTATGGGCTTCCAAATATCCCTTTGCCAATTCCACAAGAACAGCCTTAGCGAAAGGCTTCTTGAAGGGAAAGATGTAACTCTGTGAAATGAAATCACAGAACGCAGAGCAGTTTCTCAGAAAGCTTCTTTCCAGTTTTGTACGGAAGATATTTCCTTTTTCACTGTAGCCCTCTATGTGCTTCCAAATATCCCTTTGCCAATTCCACAAGAACAGCCTTAGCGAAAGGCTTCTTGAAGGGAAAGATGTAACTCTGTGAGATGAATTCACAGAACACAGAGAAGTTTCTCAGAAAGCTTCTTTCCAGTTTTGAACGGAAGATATTTCCTTTTTCCCCATAGCCCTCTATGGGCTTCCAAATATCCCTTTGCCAATTCCACAAGAACAGCCTTAGCGAAAGGCTGCTTGAAGGGAAAGATGTAACTCTGTGAGATGAATACACAGAACACAGAGCAGTTTCTCAGAAAGCTTCTTTCCAGTTTTGAACGGAAGATATTTCCTTTTCACCATAGCCCTCTACGGGCTTCCAAATATCCCTTTGCCAATTCCACAAGAACAGCCTTAGCGAAAGGCTGCTTGAAGGGAAAGATGTATCTCTGTGAGATGAATTCACAGAACACAGAGCAGTTTCTCAGAAAGCTTCTTTCCAGTTTTGAACGGAAGATATTTCCTTTTTCACCATAGCCCTCTAAGGGCTTCCAAATATCCCTTTGCCAATTCCACAAGAACAGCCTTAGCGAAAGGCTGCTTGAAGGGAAAGATGTAACTCTGTGAGATGAATTCACAGAACACAGAGCAGTTTCTCAGAAAGCTTCTTTCCAGTTTTGAACGGAAGATATTTCCTTTTTCACCATAGCCCTCTAAGGGCTTCCAAATATCCCTTTGCCAATTCCACAAGAACAGCCTTAGCGAAAGGCTGCTTGAAGGGAAAGATGTAACTCTGTGAGATGAATTCACAGAACACAGAGAAGTTTCTCAGAAATCTTCTTTCCAGTTTTGAACGGAAGATATTTCCTTTTTCACCATAGCCCTCTATGGGCTTCCAAATATCCCTTTGCCAATTCCACAAGAACAGCCTTAGCGAAAGGCTGCTTGAAGGGAAAGATGTAACTCTGTGAGATGAATTCACAGAACACAGAGCAGTTTCTCAGAAAGCTTCTTTCCAGTTTTGAACGGAAGATATTTCCTTTTTCACTGTAGCCCTCTATGGGCTTCAAAATATCACTTTGCCAATTCCACAAGAACAGCCTTAGCGAAAGGCTTCTTGAAGGGAAAGATGTAACTCTGTGAGATGAATTCACAGAACACAGAGCAGTTTCTCAGAAAGCTTCTTTCCAGTTTTGAACGGAAGGTATTTCCTTTTTCACTGTAGCACTCTACGGGCTTCCAAATATCCCTTTGCCAATTCCACAAGAACAGCCTTAGCGAAAGGCTGCTTGAAGGGAAAGATGTAACTCTGTAAGATGAATTCACAGAACACAGAGAAGTTTCTCAGAAAGCTTCTTTCCAGTTTTGAAAGGAAGATATTTCCTTTTTCACCATAGCCCTCTATGGCCTTCCAAATATCCCTTTGCCAATTCCACAAGAACAGCCTTAGCGAAAGGCTGCTTGAAGGGAAAGATGTAACTCTGTGAGATGAATTCTAAGAAGACAGAGAAGTTTCTCAGAAAGCTTCTTTCCAGTTTTGAACGGAAGATATTTCCTTTTTCCCCATAGCCCTCTATGGCCTTCCAAATATCCCTTTGCCAATTCAACAAGAACAGCCTTAGCGAAAGGCTGCTTGAAGGGAAAGATGTAACTCTGTGAGATGAATTCACAGAACACAGAGCAGTTTCTCAGAAAGCTTCTTTCCAGTTTTGAACGGAAGATATTTCCTTTTTCACCATAGCCCTCTACGGGCTTCCAAATATCCCTTTGCCAATTCCACAAGAACGGCCTTTGCGAAAGGCTTCTTGAAGGGAAAGATGTAACTCTGTGAGATGAATTCACAGAACACAGAGCAGTTTCTCAGAAAGCTTCTTTCCAGTTTTGAACGGAAGATATTTCCTTTTTCCCCATAGCCCACTATGGGCTTCCAAATATCCCTTTGCCAATTCCACAAGAACAGCCTTAGCGAAAGGCTTCTTGAAGGGAAAGATGTAACTCTGTGCGATGAATTCACAGAACACAGAGCAGTTTCTCAGAAAGCTTCTTTCCAGTTTTGAACGGAAGATATTTCCTTTTTCCCCATAGCCCTTTATGGGCTTCCAAATATCCCTTTGCCAATTCCACAAGAACAGCCTTAGCGAAAGGCTGCTTGAAGGGAAAGATGTAACTCTGTGAGATGAATTCACAGAACACAGAGCAGTTTCTCAGAAAGCTTCTTTCCAGTTTTGAACGGAAGATATTTCCTTTTTCCCCATAGCCCTCTATGTTCTTCCAAATATCCCGTTGCCAATTCCACAAGAACTGCCTTAGCGAAAGGCTGCTTGAAGGGAAAGATGTAACTCTGTGAGATGAATTCACAGAACACAGAGCAGTTTCTCAGAAATCTTCTTTCCAGTTTTGAACGGAAGATATTTCCTTTTTCACCGTAGCCCTCTATGGGCTTCCAAATATCCCTTTGCCAATTCCACAAGAACAGCCTTAGCGAAAGGCTTCTTGAACGGAAAGATGTAACTCTGTGAGATGAATTCACAGAACACAGAGCAGGTTCTCAGAAAGCTTCTTTCCAGTTTTGAACGGAAGATATTTCCTTTTTCACCATAGCCCTCTATGGGCTTCCAAATATCCCTTTGCCAATTCCACAAGAACAGCCTTAGCGAAAGGCTGCTTGAAGGGAAAGATGTAACTCTGTGAGATGAATTCACAGAACACAGAGCAGTTTCTCAGAAATCTTCTTTCCAGTTTTGAACGGAAGATATTTCCTTTTTCCCCATAGCCCTCTATGGGCTTCCAAATATCCCTTTGCCAATTCCACAAGAACAGCCTTAGCGAAAGGCTTCTTGAAGAGAAAGATGTAACTCTGTGAAATGAAATCACAGAACACAGAGCAGTTTCTCAGAAAGCTTCTTTCCAGTTTTGAACGGAAGATATTTCCTTTTTCACTGTAGCCCTCTATGTGCTTCCAAATATCCCTTTGCCAATTCCACAAGAACAGCCTTAGCGAAAGGCTTCTTGAAGGGAAAGATGTAACTCTGTGAGATGAATTCACAGAACACTATGAAGTTTCTCAGAAAGCTTCTTTCCAGTTTTGAACGGAAGATATTTCCTTTTTCCCCATAGCCCTCTATGGGCTTCCAAATATCCCTTTGCCAATTCCACAAGAACAGCCTTAGCGAAAGGCTGCTTGAAGGGAAAGATGTAACTCTGTGAGATGAATACACAGAACACAGAGCAGTTTCTCAGAAAGCTTCTTTCCAGTTTTGAACGGAAGATACTTCCTTTTTCACCATAGCCCTCTACGGGCTTCCAAATATCCCTTTGCCAATTCCACAAGAACAGCCTTAGCGAAAGGCTGCTTGAAGGGAAAGATGTATCTCTGTGAGATGAATTCACAGAACACAGAGAAGTTTCTCAGAAAGCTTCTTTCCAGTTTTGAACGGAAGATATTTCCTTTTTCCCCATAGCCCTCTATGGGCTTCCAAATATCCCTTTGCCAATTCCACAAGAACAGCCTTAGCGAAAGGCTGCTTGAAGGGAAACATGTAACTCTGGAAGATGAATTCACAGAACACAGAGCAGTTTCTCAGAAAGCTTCTTTCCAGTTTTGAACGGAAGATATTTCCTTTTTCACCATAGCCCTCTACGGGCTTCCAAATATCCCTTTGCCAATTCCACAAGAACAGCCTTAGCGAAAGGCTGCTTGAAGGGAAAGATGTATCTCTGTGAGATGAATTCACAGAACACAGAGCAGTTTCTCAGAAAGCTTCTTTCCAGTTTTGAACGGAAGATATTTCCTTTTTCACCATAGCCCTCTAAGGGCTTCCAAATATCCCTTTGCCAATTCCACAAGAACAGCCTTAGCGAAAGGCTGCTTGAAGGGAAACATGTAACTCTGGAAGATGAATTCACAGAACACAGAGCAGTTTCTCAGAAAGCTTCTTTCCAGTTTTGAACGGAAGATATTTCCTTTTTCCCCATAGCCCTCTATGGGCTTCCAAATATCCCGTTGCCAATTCCACAAGAACAGCCTTAGCGAAAGGCTGCTTGAAGGGAAAGATGTAACTCTGTGAGATGAATTCACAGAACACAGAGCAGTTTCTCAGAAAGCTTCTTTCCAGTTTTGAACGGAAGATATTTCCTTTTTCACCATAGCCCTCTATGGGCTTCCAAATATCCCTTTGCCAATTCCACAAGAACAGCCTTAGCGAAAGGCTGCTTGAAGGGAAAGATGTAACTCTGTGAGATGAATTCACAGAACACAGAGCAGTTTCTCAGAAAGCTTCTTTCCAGTTTTGAACGGAAGATATTTCCTTTTTCACCATAGCCCTCTATGGGATTCCAAATATCCCTTTGCCAATTCCACAAGAACAGCCTTAGCGAAAGGCTGCTTGAAGGGAAAGATGTAACTCTGTGAGATGAATTCACAGAACACAGAGCAGTTTCTCAGAAAGCTTCTTTCCAGTTTTGAACGGAAGATATTTCCTTTTTCACCATAGCCCTCTATGGGCTTCCAAATATCCCTTTGCCAATTCCACAAGAACAGCCTTAGCGAAAGGCTGCTTGAAGGGAAAGATGTAACTCTGTGAGATGAATTCACAGAACACAGAGCAGTTTCTCAGAAAGCTTCTTTCCAGTTTTGAACGGAAGATATTTCCTTTTTCACTGTAGCCCTCTATGGGCTTCAAAATATCACTTTGCCAATTCCACAAGAACAGCCTTAGCGAAAGGCTTCTTGAAGGGAAAGATGTAACTCTGTGAGATGAATTCACAGAACACAGAGCAGTTTCTCAGAAAGCTTCTTTCCAGTTTTGAACGGAAGGTATTTCCTTTTTCACTGTAGCACTCTACGGGCTTCCAAATATCCCTTTGCCAATTCCACAAGAACAGCCTTAGCGAAAGGCTGCTTGAAGGGAAAGATGTAACTCTGTAAGATGAATTCACAGAACACAGAGCAGTTTCTCAGAAAGCTTCTTTCCAGTTTTGAACGGAAGATATTTCCTTTTTCCCCATAGCCCTTTATGGGCTTCCAAATATCCCTTTGCCAATTCCACAAGAACAGCCTTAGCGAAAGGCTGCTTGAAGGGAAAGATGTAACTCTGTGAGATGAATTCACAGAACACAGAGCAGTTTCTCAGAAAGCTTCTTTCCAGTTTTGAACGGAAGATATTTCCTTTTTCCCCATAGCCCTCTATGTTCTTCCAAATATCCCGTTGCCAATTCCACAAGAACAGCCTTAGCGAAAGGCTGCTTGAAGGGAAAGATGTAACTCTGTGAGATGAATTCACAGAACACAGAGCAGTTTCTCAGAAATCTTCTTTCCAGTTTTGAACGGAAGATATTTCCTTTTTCACCGTAGCCCTCTATGGGCTTCCAAATATCCCTTTGCCAATTCCACAAGAACAGCCTTAGCGAAAGGCTTCTTGAACGGAAAGATGTAACTCTGTGAGATGAATTCACAGAACACAGAGCAGGTTCTCAGAAAGCTTCTTTCCAGTTTTGAACGGAAGATATTTCCTTTTTCACCATAGCCCTCTATGGGCTTCCAAATATCCCTTTGCCAATTCCACAAGAACAGCCTTAGCGAAAGGCTGCTTGAAGGGAAAGATGTAACTCTGTGAGATGAATTCACAGAACACAGAGCAGTTTCTCAGAAATCTTCTTTCCAGTTTTGAACGGAAGATATTTCCTTTTTCCCCATAGCCCTCTATGGGCTTCCAAATATCCCTTTGCCAATTCCACAAGAACAGCCTTAGCGAAAGGCTTCTTGAAGAGAAAGATGTAACTCTGTGAAATGAAATCACAGAACACAGAGCAGTTTCTCAGAAAGCTTCTTTCCAGTTTTGAACGGAAGATATTTCCTTTTTCACTGTAGCCCTCTATGTGCTTCCAAATATCCCTTTGCCAATTCCACAAGAACAGCCTTAGCGAAAGGCTTCTTGAAGGGAAAGATGTAACTCTGTGAGATGAATTCACAGAACACTATGAAGTTTCTCAGAAAGCTTCTTTCCAGTTTTGAACGGAAGATATTTCCTTTTTCCCCATAGCCCTCTATGGGCTTCCAAATATCCCTTTGCCAATTCCACAAGAACAGCCTTAGCGAAAGGCTGCTTGAAGGGAAAGATGTAACTCTGTGAGATGAATACACAGAACACAGAGCAGTTTCTCAGAAAGCTTCTTTCCAGTTTTGAACGGAAGATACTTCCTTTTTCACCATAGCCCTCTACGGGCTTCCAAATATCCCTTTGCCAATTCCACAAGAACAGCCTTAGCGAAAGGCTGCTTGAAGGGAAAGATGTATCTCTGTGAGATGAATTCACAGAACACAGAGAAGTTTCTCAGAAAGCTTCTTTCCAGTTTTGAACGGAAGATATTTCCTTTTTCCCCATAGCCCTCTATGGGCTTCCAAATATCCCTTTGCCAATTCCACAAGAACAGCCTTAGCGAAAGGCTGCTTGAAGGGAAACATGTAACTCTGGAAGATGAATTCACAGAACACAGAGCAGTTTCTCAGAAAGCTTCTTTCCAGTTTTGAACGGAAGATATTTCCTTTTTCACCATAGCCCTCTACGGGCTTCCAAATATCCCTTTGCCAATTCCACAAGAACAGCCTTAGCGAAAGGCTGCTTGAAGGGAAAGATGTATCTCTGTGAGATGAATTCACAGAACACAGAGCAGTTTCTCAGAAAGCTTCTTTCCAGTTTTGAACGGAAGATATTTCCTTTTTCACCATAGCCCTCTAAGGGCTTCCAAATATCCGTTTGCCAATTCCACAAGAACAGCCTTAGCGAAAGGCTGCTTGAAGGGAAACATGTAACTCTGGAAGATGAATTCACAGAACACAGAGCAGTTTCTCAGAAAGCTTCTTTCCAGTTTTGAACGGAAGATATTTCCTTTTTCCCCATAGCCCTCTATGGGCTTCCAAATATCCCGTTGCCAATTCCCCAAGAACAGCCTTAGCGAAAGGCTGCTTGAAGGGAAAGATGTAACTCTGTGAGATGAATTCACAGAACACAGAGCAGTTTCTCAGAAAGCTTCTTTCCAGTTTTGAACGGAAGATATTTCCTTTTTCACCATAGCCCTCTATGGGCTTCCAAATATCCCTTTGCCAATTCCACAAGAACAGCCTTAGCGAAAGGCTGCTTGAAGGGAAAGATGTAACTCTGTGAGATGAATTCACAGAACACAGAGCAGTTTCTCAGAAAGCTTCTTTCCAGTTTTGAACGGAAGATATTTCCTTTTTCACCATAGCCCTCTATGGGATTCCAAATATCCCTTTGCCAATTCCACAAGAACAGCCTTAGCGAAAGGCTGCTTGAAGGGAAAGATGTAACTCTGTGAGATGAATTCACAGAACACAGAGCAGTTTCTCAGAAATCTTCTTTCCAGTTTTGAACGGAAGATATTTCCTTTTTCTCCATAGCCCTCTATGGGCTTCCAAATATCCCTTTGCCAATTCCACAAGAACAGCCTTAGCGAAAGGCTGCTTGAAGGGAAAGATGTAACTCTGTGAGATGAATTCACAGAACACAGAGCAGTTTCTCAGAAAGCTTCTTTCCAGTTTTGAACGGAAGATATTTCCTTTTTCACCATAACCCTCTACGGGCTTCCAAATATCCCTTTGCCAATTCCACAAGAACAGCCTTAGCGAAAGGCTGCTTGAAGGGAAAGATGTAACTCTGTGAAATGAAATCACAGAACACAGAGCAGTTTCTCAGAAAGCTTCTTTCCAGTTTTGTACGGAAGATATTTCCTTTTTCACTGTAGCCCTCTATGTGCTTCCAAATATCCCTTTGCCAATTCCACAAGAACAGCCTTAGCGAAAGGCTTCTTGAAGGGAAAGATGTAACTCTGTGAGATGAATTCACAGAACACAGAGAAGTTTCTCAGAAAGCTTCTTTCCAGTTTTGAACGGAAGATATTTCCTTTTTCCCCATAGCCCTCTATGGGCTTCCAAATATCCCTTCGCCAATTCCACAAGAACAGCCTTAGCGAAAGGCTGCTTGAAGGGAAAGATGTAACTCTGTGAGATGAATACACAGAACACAGAGCAGTTTCTCAGAAAGCTTCTTTCCAGTTTTGAACGGAAGATATTTCCTTTTCACCATAGCCCTCTACGGGCTTCCAAATATCCCTTTGCCAATTCCACAAGAACAGCCTTAGCGAAAGGATGCTTGAAGGGAAAGATGTATCTCTGTGAGATGAATTCACAGAACACAGAGCAGTTTCTCAGAAAGCTTCTTTCCAGTTTTGAACGGAAGATATTTCCTTTTTCACCATAGCCCTCTAAGGGCTTCCAAATATACCTTTGCCAATTCCACAAGAACAGCCTTAGCGAAAGGCTGCTTGAAGGGAAAGATGTAACTCTGTGAGATGAATTCTAAGAAGACAGAGAAGTTTCTCAGAAAGCTTCTTTCCAGTTTTGAACGGAAGATATTTCCTTTTTCCCCATAGCCCTCTATGGCCTTCCAAATATCCCTTTGCCAATTCAACAAGAACAGCCTTAGCGAAAGGCTGCTTGAAGGGAAAGATGTAACTCTGTGAGATGAATTCACAGAACACAGAGCAGTTTCTCAGAAAGCTTCTTTCCAGTTTTGAACGGAAGATATTTCCTTTTTCACCATAGCCCTCTACGGGCTTCCAAATATCCCTTTGCCAATTCCACAAGAACGGCCTTAGCGAAAGGCTTCTTGAAGGGAAAGATGTAACTCTGTGAGATGAATTCACAGAACACAGAGCAGTTTCTCAGAAAGCTTCTTTCCAGTTTTGAACGGAAGATATTTCCTTTTTCCCCATAGCCCACTATGGGCTTCCAAATATCCCTTTGCCAATTCCACAAGAACAGCCTTAGCGAAAGGCTTCCTGAAGGGAAAGATGTAACTCTGTGCGATGAATTCACAGAACACAGAGCAGTTTCTCAGAAAGCTTCTTTCCAGTTTTGAACGGAAGATATTTCCTTTTTCCCCATAGCCCTTTATGGGCTTCCAAATATCCCTTTGCCAATTCCACAAGAACAGCCTTAGCGAAAGGCTGCTTGAAGGGAAAGATGTAACTCTGTGAGATGAATTCACAGAACACAGAGCAGTTTCTCAGAAAGCTTCTTTCCAGTTTTGAACGGAAGATATTTCCTTTTTCCTCATAGCCCTCTATGTTCTTCCAAATATCCCGTTGCCAATTCCACAAGAACAGCCTTAGCGAAAGGCTGCTTGAAGGGAAAGATGTAACTCTGTGAGATGAATTCACAGAACACAGAGCAGTTTCTCAGAAAGCTTCTTTCCAGTTTTGAACGGAAGATATTTCCTTTTTCACCGTAGCCCTCTATGGGCTTCCAAATATCCCTTTGCCAATTCCACAAGAACAGCCTTAGCGAAAGGCTTCTTGAACGGAAAGATGTAACTCTGTGAGATGAATTCACAGAACACAGAGCAGTTTCTCAGAAAGCTTCTTTCCAGTTTTGAACGGAAGATATTTCCTTTTTCACCATAGCCCTCTATGGGCTTCCAAATATCCCTTTGCCAATTCCACAAGAACAGACTTAGCGAAAGGCTGCTTGAAGGGAAAGATGTAACTCTGTGAGATGAATTCACAGAACACAGAGCAGTTTCGCAGAAATCTTCTTTCCAGTTTTGAACGGAAGATATTTCCTTTTTCCCCATAGCCCTCTATGGGCTTCCAAATATCCCTTTGCCAATTCCACAAGAACAGCCTTAGCGAAAGGCTTCTTGAAGGGAAAGATGTAACTCTGTGAAATGAAATCACAGAACACAGAGCAGTTTCTCAGAAAGCTTCTTTCCAGTTTTGAACGGAAGATATTTCCTTTTTCACTGTAGCCCTCTATGTGCTTCCAAATATCCCTTTGCCAATTCCACAAGAACAGCCTTACCGAAAGGCTTCTTGAAGGGAAAGATGTAACTCTGTGAGATGAATTCACAGAACACTATGAAGTTTCTCAGAAAGCTTCTTTCCAGTTTTGAACGGAAGATATTTCCTTTTTCCCCATAGCCCTCTATGGGCTTCCAAATATCCCTTTGCCAATTCCACAAGAACAGCCTTAGCGAAAGGCTGCTTGAAGGGAAAGATGTAACTCTGTGAGATGAATACACAGAACACAGAGCAGTTTCTCAGAAAGCTTCTTTCCAGTTTTGAACGGAAGATACTTCCTTTTTCACCATAGCCCTCTACGGGCTTCCAAATATCCCTTTGCCAATTCCACAAGAACAGCCTTAGCGAAAGGCTGCTTGAAGGGAAAGATGTATCTCTGTGAGATGAATTCACAGAACACAGAGCAGTTTCTCAGAAAGCTTCTTTCCAGTTTTGAACGGAAGATATTTCCTTTTTCCCCATAGCCCTCTATGGGCTTCCAAATATCCCTTTGCCAATTCCACAAGAACAGCCTTAGCGAAAGGCTGCTTGAAGGGAAACATGTAACTCTGGAAGATGAATTCACAGAACACAGAGCAGTTTCTCAGAAAGCTTCTTTCCAGTTTTGAACGGAAGGTATTTCCTTTTTCCCCATAGCCCTCTAAGGGCTTCCAAATATCCCGTTGCCAATTCCGCAAGAACAGCCTTAGCGAAAGGCTGCTTGAAGGGAAAGATGTAACTCTGTGAGATGAATTCACAGAACACAGAGCAGTTTCTCAGAAAGCTTCTTTCCAGTTTTGAACGGAAGATATTTCCTTTTTCAACATAGCCCTCTATGGGCTTCCAAATATCCCTTTGCCAATTCCACAAGAACAGCCTTAGCGAAGGGCTGCTTGAAGGGAAAGATGTAACTCTGTGAGATGAATTCACAGAACACAGAGCAGTTTCTCAGAAAGCTTCTTTCCAGTTTTGAACGGAAGATATTTCCTTTTTCACCATAGCCCTCTAAGGGCTTCCAAATATCCCTTTGCCAATTCCACAAGAACAGCCTTAGCGAAAGGCTTCTTGAAGGGAAAGATGTAACTCTGTGAGATGAATTCACAGAACACAGAGCAGTTTCTCAGAAATCTTCTTTCCAGTTTTGCACGGAAGATATTTCCTTTTTCACCATAGCCCTCTATGGGCTTCCAAATATCCCTTTGCCAATTCCACAAGAACAGCCTTAGCGAAAGGCTGCTTGAAGGGAAAGATGTAACTCTGTGAGATGAATTCACAGAACACAGAGCAGTTTCTCAGAAAGCTTCTTTCCAGTTTTGAACGGAAGATATTTCCTTTTTCACTGTAGCCCTCTATGGGCTTCAAAATATCCCTTTGCCAATTCCACAAGAACAGCCTTAGTGAAAGGCTTCTTGAAGGGAAAGATGTAACACTGTGAGATGAATTCACAGAACACAGAGCAGTTTCTCAGAAAGCTTCTTTCCAGTTTTGAACGGAAGGTATTTCCTTTTTCACTGCAGCCCTCTACGGGCTTCCAAATATCCCTTTGCCAATTCCACAAGAAAAGCCTTAGCGAAAGGCTGCTTGAAGGGAAAGATGTAACTCTGTGAGATGAATTCACAGAACACAGAGAAGTTTCTCAGAAAGCTTCTTTCCAGTTTTGAACGGAAGATATTTCCTTTTTCCCCATAGACCTCTATGGCCTTCCAAATATCCCTTTGCCAATTCAACAAGAACAGCCTTAGCGAAAGGCTGCTTGAAGGGAAAGATGTAACTCTGTGAGATGAATTCACAGAACACAGAGCAGTTTCTCAGAAAGCTTCTTTCCAGTTTTGAACGGAAGATATTTCCTTTTTCACCATAGCCCTCTGTGTGCTTCCAAATACCCCTTTGCCAATTCCACAAGAACAGCCTTAGCGAAAGGCTTCTTGAAGGGAAAGATGTAACTCTGTGAGATGAATTCACAGAACACAGAGAAGTTTCTCAGAAAGCTTCTTTCCAGTTTTGAACGGAAGATATTTCCTTTTTCCCCATAGCCCTCTATGGGCTTCCAAATATCCCTTTGCCAATTCCACAAGAACAGCCTTAGCGAAAGACTGCTTGAAGGGAAAGATGTAACTCTGTGAGATGAATTCACAGAACACAGAGCAGTTTCTCACAAATCTTCTTTCCAGTTTTGAACGGAAGATATTTCCTTTCTCCCCATAGCCCTCTATGGGCTTCCAAATATCCCTTTGCCAATTCCACAAGAACAGCCTTAGCGAAAGGCTTCTTGAAGGGAAAGATGTAACTCTGTGAAATGAAATCACAGAACACAGAGCAGTTTCTCAGAAAGCTTCTATCCAGTTTTGAACGGAAGATATTTCCTTTTTCACTGTAGCCCTCTATGTGCTTCCAAATATCCCTTTGCCAATACCACAAGAACAGCCTTAGCGAAAGGCTTCTTGAAGGGAAAGATGTAACTCTGTGAGATGAATTCACAGAACACAGAGAAGTTTCTCAGAAAGCTTCTTTCCAGTTTTGAACGGAAGATATTTCCTTTTTCCCCATAGCCCTCTATGGGCTTCCAAATATCCCTTTGCCAATTCCACAAGAACAGCCTTAGCGAAAGGCTGCTTGAAGGGAAACATGTAACTCTGGAAGATGAATTCACAGAACACAGAGCAGTTTCTCAGAAAGCTTCTTTCCAGTTTTGAACGGAAGATATTTCCTTTTTCCCCATAGCCCTCTATGGGCTTCCAAATATCCCGTTGCCAATTCCACAAGAACAGCCTTAGCGAAAGGCTGCTTGAAGGGAAAGATGTAACTCTGTGAGATGAATTCACAGAACACAGAGCAGTTTCTCAGAAAGCTTCTTTCCAGTTTTGAACGGAAGATATTTCCTTTTTCACCATAGCCCTCTATGGGCTTCCAAATATCCCTTTGCCAATTCCACAAGAACAGCCTTAGCGAAAGGCTGCTTGAAGGGAAAGATGTAACTCTGTGAGATGAATTCACAGAACACAGAGCAGTTTCTCAGAAAGCTTCTTTCCAGTTTTGAACGGAAGATATTTCCTTTTTCACCATAGCCCTCTATGGGATTCCAAATATCCCTTTGCCAATTCCACAAGAACAGCCTTAGCGAAAGGCTGCTTGAAGGGAAAGATGTAACTCTGTGAGATGAATTCACAGAACACAGAGCAGTTTCTCAGAAATCTTCTTTCCAGTTTTGAACGGAAGATATTTCCTTTTTCACCATAGCCCTCTATGGGCTTCCAAATATCCCTTTGCCAATTCCACAAGAACAGCCTTAGCGAAAGGCTGCTTGAAGGGAAAGATGTAACTCTGTGAGATGAATTCACAGAACACAGAGCAGTTTCTCAGAAAGCTTCTTTCCAGTTTTGAACGGAAGATATTTCCTTTTTCACCATAACCCTCTACGGGCTTCCAAATATCCCTTTGCGAATTCCACAAGAACAGCCTTAGCGAAAGGCTGCTTGAAGGGAAAGATGTAACTCTGTGAGATGAATTCACAGAACACAGAGCAGTTTCTCAGAAATCTTCTTTCCAGTTTTGAACGGAAGATATTTCCTTTTTCCCCATAGCCCTCTATGGGCTTCCAAATATCCCTTTGCCAATTCCACAAGAACAGCCTTAGCGAAAGGCTTCTTGAAGGGAAAGATGTAACTCTGTGAAATGAAATCACAGAACACAGAGCAGTTTCTCAGAAAGCTTCTTTCCAGTTTTGTACGGAAGATATTTCCTTTTTCACTGTAGCCCTCTATGTGCTTCCAAATATCCCTTTGCCAATTCCACAAGAACAGCCTTAGCGAAAGGCTTCTTGAAGGGAAAGATGTAACTCTGTGAGATGAATTCACAGAACACAGAGAAGTTTCTCAGAAAGCTTCTTTCCAGTTTTGAACGGAAGATATTTCCTTTTTCCCCATAGCCCTCTATGGGCTTCCAAATATCCCTTTGCCAATTCCACAAGAACAGCCTTAGCGAAAGGCTGCTTGAAGGGAAAGATGTAACTCTGTGAGATGAATACACAGAACACAGAGCAGTTTCTCAGAAAGCTTCTTTCCAGTTTTGAACGGAAGATATTTCCTTTTCACCATAGCCCTCTACGGGCTTCCAAATATCCCTTTGCCAATTCCACAAGAACAGCCTTAGCGAAAGGCTGCTTGAAGGGAAAGATGTATCTCTGTGAGATGAATTCACAGAACACAGAGCAGTTTCTCAGAAAGCTTCTTTCCAGTTTTGAACGGAAGATATTTCCTTTTTCACCATAGCCCTCTAAGGGCTTCCAAATATACCTTTGCCAATTCCACAAGAACAGCCTTAGCGAAAGGCTGCTTGAAGGGAAAGATGTAACTCTGTGAGATGAATTCACAGAACACAGAGCAGTTTCTCAGAAAGCTTCTTTCCAGTTTTGAACGGAAGATATTTCCTTTTTCACCATAGCCCTCTAAGGGCTTCCAAATATCCCTTTGCCAATTCCACAAGAACAGCCTTAGCGAAAGGCTGCTTGAAGGGAAAGATGTAACTCTGTGAGATGAATTCACAGAACACAGAGAAGTTTCTCAGAAACCTTCTTTCCAGTTTTGAACGGAAGATATTTCCTTTTTCACCATAGCCCTCTATGGGCTTCCAAATATCCCTTTGCCAATTCCACAAGAACAGCCTTAGCGAAAGGCTGCTTGAAGGGAAAGATGTAACTCTGTGAGATGAATTCACAGAACACAGAGCAGTTTCTCAGAAAGCTTCTTTCCAGTTTTGAACGGAAGATATTTCCTTTTTCACTGTAGCCCTCTATGGGCTTCAAAATATCACTTTGCCAATTCCACAAGAACAGCCTTAGCGAAAGGCTTCTTGAAGGGAAAGATGTAACTCTGTGAGATGAATTCACAGAACACAGAGCAGTTTCTCAGAAAGCTTCTTTCCAGTTTTGAACGGAAGGTATTTCCTTTTTCACTGTAGCACTCTACGGGCTTCCAAATATCCCTTTGCCAATTCAACAAGAACAGCCTTAGCGAAAGGCTGCTTGAAGGGAAAGATGTAACTCTGTGAGATGAATTCACAGAACACAGAGCAGTTTCTCAGAAAGCTTCTTTCCAGTTTTGAACGGAAGATATTTCCTTTTTCACCATAGCCCTCTACGGGCTTCCAAATATCCCTTTGCCAATTCCACAAGAACGGCCTTAGCGAAAGGCTTCTTGAAGGGAAAGATGTAACTCTGTGAGATGAATTCACAGAACACAGAGCAGTTTCTCAGAAAGCTTCTTTCCAGTTTTGAACGGAAGATATTTCCTTTTTCCCCATAGCCCACTATGGGCTTCCAAATATCCCTATGCCAATTCCACAAGAACAGCCTTAGCGAAAGGCTTCTTGAAGGGAAAGATGTAACTCTGTGCGATGAATTCACAGAACACAGAGCAGTTTCTCAGAAAGCTTCTTTCCAGTTTTGAACGGAAGATATTTCCTTTTTCCCCATAGCCCTTTATGGGCTTCCAAATATACCTTTGCCAATTCCACAAGAACAGCCTTAGCGAAAGGCTGCTTGAAGGGAAAGATGTAACTCTGTGAGATGAATTCACAGAACACAGAGCAGTTTCTCAGAAAGCTTCTTTCCAGTTTTGAACGGAAGATATTTCCTTTTTCCCCATAGCCCTCTATGTTCTTCCAAATATCCCGTTGCCAATTCCACAAGAACAGCCTTAGCGAAAGGCTGCTTGAAGGGAAAGATGTAACTCTGTGAGATGAATTCACAGAACACAGAGCAGTTTCTCAGAAATCTTCTTTCCAGTTTTGAACGGAAGATATTTCCTTTTTCACCGTAGCCCTCTATGGGCTTCCAAATATCCCTTTGCCAATTCCACAAGAACAGCCTTAGCGAAAGGCTTCTTGAACGGAAAGATGTAACTCTGTGAGATGAATTCACAGAACACAGAGCAGGTTCTCAGAAAGCTTCTTTCCAGTTTTGAACGGAAGATATTTCCTTTTTCACCATAGCCCTCTATGGGCTTCCAAATATCCCTTTGCCAATTCCACAAGAACAGCCTTAGCGAAAGGCTGCTTGAAGGGAAAGATGTAACTCTGTGAGATGAATTCACAGAACACAGAGCAGTTTCTCAGAAATCTTCTTTCCAGTTTTGAACGGAAGATATTTCCTTTTTCCCCATAGCCCTCTATGGGCTTCCAAATATCCCTTTGCCAATTCCACAAGAACAGCCTTAGCGAAAGGCTTCTTGAAGAGAAAGATGTAACTCTGTGAAATGAAATCACAGAACACAGAGCAGTTTCTCAGAAAGCTTCTTTCCAGTTTTGAACGGAAGATATTTCCTTTTTCACTGTAGCCCTCTATGTGCTTCCAAATATCCCTTTGCCAATTCCACAAGAACAGCCTTAGCGAAAGGCTTCTTGAAGGGAAAGATGTAACTCTGTGAGATGAATTCACAGAACACTATGAAGTTTCTCAGAAAGCTTCTTTCCAGTTTTGAACGGAAGATATTTCCTTTTTCCCCATAGCCCTCTATGGGCTTCCAAATATCCCTTTGCCAATTCCACAAGAACAGCCTTAGCGAAAGGCTGCTTGAAGGGAAAGATGTAACTCTGTGAGATGAATACACAGAACACAGAGCAGTTTCTCAGAAAGCTTCTTTCCAGTTTTGAACGGAAGATACTTCCTTTTTCACCATAGCCCTCTACGGGCTTCCAAATATCCCTTTGCCAATTCCACAAGAACAGCCTTAGCGAAAGGCTGCTTGAAGGGAAAGATGTATCTCTGTGAGATGAATTCACAGAACACAGAGAAGTTTCTCAGAAAGCTTCTTTCCAGTTTTGAACGGAAGATATTTCCTTTTTCCCCATAGCCCTCTATGGGCTTCCAAATATCCCTTTGCCAATTCCACAAGAACAGCCTTAGCGAAAGGCTGCTTGAAGGGAAACATGTAACTCTGGAAGATGAATTCACAGAACACAGAGCAGTTTCTCAGAAAGCTTCTTTCCAGTTTTGAACGGAAGATATTTCCTTTTTCACCATAGCCCTCTACGGGCTTCCAAATATCCCTTTGCCAATTCCACAAGAACAGCCTTAGCGAAAGGCTGCTTGAAGGGAAAGATGTATCTCTGTGAGATGAATTCACAGAACACAGAGCAGTTTCTCAGAAAGCTTCTTTCCAGTTTTGAACGGAAGATATTTCCTTTTTCACCATAGCCCTCTAAGGGCTTCCAAATATCCCTTTGCCAATTCCACAAGAACAGCCTTAGCGAAAGGCTGCTTGAAGGGAAACATGTAACTCTGGAAGATGAATTCACAGAACACAGAGCAGTTTCTCAGAAAGCTTCTTTCCAGTTTTGAACGGAAGATATTTCCTTTTTCCCCATAGCCCTCTATGGGCTTCCAAATATCCCGTTGCCAATTCCACAAGAACAGCCTTAGCGAAAGGCTGCTTGAAGGGAAAGATGTAACTCTGTGAGATGAATTCACAGAACACAGAGCAGTTTCTCAGAAAGCTTCTTTCCAGTTTTGAACGGAAGATATTTCCTTTTTCACCATAGCCCTCTATGGGCTTCCAAATATCCCTTTGCCAATTCCACAAGAACAGCCTTAGCGAAAGGCTGCTTGAAGGGAAAGATGTAACTCTGTGAGATGAATTCACAGAACACAGAGCAGTTTCTCAGAAAGCTTCTTTCCAGTTTTGAACGGAAGATATTTCCTTTTTCACCATAGCCCTCTATGGGCTTCCAAATATCCCTTTGCCAATTCCACAAGAACAGCCTTAGCGAAAGGCTGCTTGAAGGGAAAGATGTAACTCTGTGAGATGAATTCACAGAACACAGAGCAGTTTCTCAGAAAGCTTCTTTCCAGTTTTGAACGGAAGATATTTCCTTTTTCACTGTAGCCCTCTATGGGCTTCAAAATATCCCTTTGCCAATTCCACAAGAACAGCATTAGCGAAAGGCTTCTTGAAGGGAAAGATGTAACACTGTGAGATGAATTCACAGAACACAGAGCAGTTTCTCAGAAAGCTTCTTTCCAGTTTTGAACGGAAGGTATTTCCTTTTTCACTGCAGCCCTCTACGGGCTTCCAAATATCCCTTTGCCAATTCCACAAGAAAAGCCTTAGCGAAAGGCTGCTTGAAGGGAAAGATGTAACTCTGTGAGATGAATTCACAGAACACAGAGAAGTTTCTCAGAAAGCTTCTTTCCAGTTTTGAACGGAAGATATTTCCTTTTTCCCCATAGACCTCTATGGCCTTCCAAATATCCCTTTGCCAATTCAACAAGAACAGCCTTAGCGAAAGGCTGCTTGAAGGGAAAGATGTAACTCTGTGAGATGAATTCACAGAACACAGAGCAGTTTCTCAGAAAGCTTCTTTCCAGTTTTGAACGGAAGATATTTCCTTTTTCACCATAGCCCTCTGTGTGCTTCCAAATACCCCTTTGCCAATTCCACAAGAACAGCCTTAGCGAAAGGCTTCTTGAAGGGAAAGATGTAACTCTGTGAGATGAATTCACAGAACACAGAGAAGTTTCTCAGAAAGCTTCTTTCCAGTTTTGAACGGAAGATATTTCCTTTTTCCCCATAGCCCTCTATGGGCTTCCAAATATCCCTTTGCCAATTCCACAAGAACAGCCTTAGCGAAAGGCTGCTTGAAGGGAAAGATGTAACTCTGTGAGATGAATTCACAGAACACAGAGCAGTTTCTCAGAAATCTTCTTTCCAGTTTTGAACGGAAGATATTTCCTTTCTCCCCATAGCCCTCTATGGGCTTCCAAATATCCCTTTGCCAATTCCACAAGAACAGCCTTAGCGAAAGGCTTCTTGAAGGGAAAGATGTAACTCTGTGAAATGAAATCACAGAACACAGAGCAGTTTCTCAGAAATCTTCTTTCCAGTTTTGAACGGAAGATATTTCCTTTTTCACTGTAGCCCTCTATGTGCTTCCAAATATCCCTTTGCCAATACCACAAGAACAGCCTTAGCGAAAGGCTTCTTGAAGGGAAAGATGTAACTCTGTGAGATGAATTCACAGAACACAGAGAAGTTTCTCAGAAAGCTTCTTTCCAGTTTTGAACGGAAGATATTTCCTTTTTCCCCATAGCCCTCTATGGGCTTCCAAATATCCCTTTGCCAATTCCACAAGAACAGCCTTAGCGAAAGGCTGCTTGAAGGGAAAGATGTAACTCTGTGAGATGAATACAGAGAACACAGAGCAGTTTCTCAGAAAGCTTCTTCCCAGTTTTGAACGGAAGATACTTCCTTTTTCACCATAGCCCTCTACGGGCTTCCAAATATCCCTTTGCCAATTCCACAAGAACAGCCTTAGCGAAAGGCTGCTTGAAGGGAAAGATGTATCTCTGTGAGATGAATTCACAGAACACAGAGCAGTTTCTCAGAAAGCTTCTTTCCAGTTTTGAACGGAAGATATTTCCTTTTTCCCCATAGCCCTCTATGGCCTTCCAAATATCCCTTTGCCAATTCCACAAGAACAACCTTAGCGAAAGGCTGCTTGAAGGGAAACATGTAACTCTGGAAGATGAATTCACAGAACACAGAGCAGTTTCTCAGAAAGCTTCTTTCCAGTTTTGAACGGAAGATATTTCCTTTTTCCCCATAGCCCTCTATGGGCTTCCAAATATCAAGTTGCCAATTCCACAAGAACAGCCTTAGCGAAAGGCTGCTTGAAGGGAAAGATGTAACTCTGTGAGATGAATTCACAGAACACAGAGCAGTTTCTCAGAAAGCTTCTTTCCAGTTTTGAACGGAAGATATTTCCTTTTTCACCATAGCCCTCTATGGGCTTCCAAATATCCCTTTGCCAATTCCACAAGAACAGCCTTAGCGAAAGGCTGCTTGAAGGGAAAGATGTAACTCTGTGAGATGAATTCACAGAACACAGAGCAGTTTCTCAGAAAGCTTCTTTCCAGTTTTGAACGGAAGATATTTCCTTTTTCACCATAGCCCTCTATGGGATTCCAAATATCCCTTTGCCAATTCCACAAGAACAGCCTTAGCGAAAGGCTGCTTGAAGGGAAAGATGTAACTCTGTGAGATGAATTCACAGAACACAGAGCAGTTTCTCAGAAATCTTCTTTCCAGTTTTGAACGGAAGATATTTCCTTTTTCAGCATAGCCCTCTATGGGCTTCCAAATATCCCTTTGCCAATTCCACAAGAACAGCCTTAGCGAAAGGCTGCTTGAAGGGAAAGATGTAACTCTGTGAGATGAATTCACAGAACACAGAGCAGTTTCTCAGAAAGCTTCTTTCCAGTTTTGAACGGAAGATATTTCCTTTTTCACCATAACCCTCTACGGGCTTCCAAATATCCCTTTGCCAATTCCACAAGAACAGCCTTAGCGAAAGGCTGCTTGAAGGGAAAGATGTAACTCTGTGAGATGAATTCACAGAACACAGAGCAGTTTCTCAGAAATCTTCTTTCCAGTTTTGAACGGAAGATATTTCCTTTTTCCCCATAGCCCTCTATGGGCTTCCAAATATCCCTTTGCCAATTCCACAAGAACAGCCTTAGCGAAAGGCTTCTTGAAGGGAAAGATGTAACTCTGTGAAATGAAATCACAGAACGCAGAGCAGTTTCTCAGAAAGCTTCTTTCCAGTTTTGTACGGAAGATATTTCCTTTTTCACTGTAGCCCTCTATGTGCTTCCAAATATCCCTTTGCCAATTCCACAAGAACAGCCTTAGCGAAAGGCTTCTTGAAGGGAAAGATGTAACTCTGTGAGATGAATTCACAGAACACAGAGAAGTTTCTCAGAAAGCTTCTTTCCAGTTTTGAACGGAAGATATTTCCTTTTTCCCCATAGCCCTCTATGGGCTTCCAAATATCCCTTTGCCAATTCCACAAGAACAGCCTTAGCGAAAGGCTGCTTGAAGGGAAAGATGTAACTCTGTGAGATGAATACACAGAACACAGAGAAGTTTCTCAGAAAGCTTCTTTCCAGTTTTGAACGGAAGATATTTCCTTTTCACCATAGCCCTCTACGGGCTTCCAAATATCCCTTTGCCAATTCCACAAGAACAGCCTTAGCGAAAGGCTGCTTGAAGGGAAAGATGTATCTCTGTGAGATGAATTCACAGAACACAGAGCAGTTTCTCAGAAAGCTTCTTTCCAGTTTTGAACGGAAGATATTTCCTTTTTCACCATAGCCCTCTAAGGGCTTCCAAATATACCTTTGCCAATTCCACAAGAACAGCCTTAGCGAAAGGCTGCTTGAAGGGAAAGATGTAACTCTGTGAGATGAATTCACAGAACACAGAGCAGTTTCTCAGAAAGCTTCTTTCCAGTTTTGAACGGAAGATATTTCCTTTTTCACCATAGCCCTCTAAGGGCTTCCAAATATCCCTTTGCCAATTCCACAAGAACAGCCTTAGCGAAAGGCTGCTTGAAGGGAAAGATGTAACTCTGTGAGATGAATTCACAGAACACAGAGAAGTTTCTCAGAAATCTTCTTTCCAGTTTTGAACGGAAGATATTTCCTTTTTCACCATAGCCCTCTATGGGCTTCCAAATATCCCTTTGCCAATTCCACAAGAACAGCCTTAGCGAAAGGCTGCTTGAAGGGAAAGATGTAACTCTGTGAGATGAATTCACAGAACACAGAGCAGTTTCTCAGAAAGCTTCTTTCCAGTTTTGAACGGAAGATATTTCCTTTTTCACTGTAGCCCTCTATGGGCTTCAAAATATCACTTTGCCAATTCCACAAGAACAGCCTTAGCGAAAGGCTTCTTGAAGGGAAAGATGTAACTCTGTGAGATGAATTCACAGAACACAGAGCAGTTTCTCAGAAAGCTTCTTTCCAGTTTTGAACGGAAGGTATTTCCTTTTTCACTGTAGCACTCTACGGGCTTCCAAATATCCCTTTGCCAATTCCACAAGAACAGCCTTAGCGAAAGGCTGCTTGAAGGGAAAGATGTAACTCTGTAAGATGAATTCACAGAACACAGAGAAGTTTCTCAGAAAGCTTCTTTCCAGTTTTGAACGGAAGATATTTCCTTTTTCACCATAGCCCTCTATGGCCTTCCAAATATCCCTTTGCCAATTCCACAAGAACAGCCTTAGCGAAAGGCTGCTTGAAGGGAAAGATGTAACTCTGTGAGATGAATTCTAAGAAGACAGAGAAGTTTCTCAGAAAGCTTCTTTCCAGTTTTGAACGGAAGATATTTCCTTATTCCCCATAGCCCTTTATGGCCTTCCAAATATCCCTTTGCCAATTCAACAAGAACAGCCTTAGCGAAAGGCTGCTTGAAGGGAAAGATGTAACTCTGTGAGATGAATTCACAGAACACAGAGCAGTTTCTCAGAAAGCTTCTTTCCAGTTTTGAACGGAAGATATTTCCTTTTTCACCATAGCCCTCTACGGGCTTCCAAATATCCCTTTGCCAATTCCACAAGAACGGCCTTAGCGAAAGGCTTCTTGAAGGGAAAGATGTAACTCTGTGAGATGAATTCACAGAACACAGAGCAGTTTCTCAGAAAGCTTCTTTCCAGTTTTGAACGGAAGATATTTCCTTTTTCCCCATAGCCCACTATGGGCTTCCAAATATCCCTTTGCCAATTCCACAAGAACAGCCTTAGCGAAAGGCTTCTTGAAGGGAAAGATGTAACTCTGTGCGATGAATTCACAGAACACAGAGCAGTTTCTCAGAAAGCTTCTTTCCAGTTTTGAACGGAAGATATTTCCTTTTTCCCCATAGCCCTTTATGGGCTTCCAAATATCCCTTTGCCAATTCCACAAGAACAGCCTTAGCGAAAGGCTGCTTGAAGGGAAAGATGTAACTCTGTGAGATGAATTCACAGAACACAGAGCAGTTTCTCAGAAATCTTCTTTCCAGTTTTGAACGGAAGATATTTCCTTTTTCCCCATAGCCCACTATGTTCTTCCAAATATCCCGTTGCCAATTCCACAAGAACAGCCTTAGCGAAAGGCTGCTTGAAGGGAAAGATGTAACTCTGTGAGATGAATTCACAGAACACAGAGCAGTTTCTCAGAAATCTTCTTTCCAGTTTTGAACGGAAGATATTTCCTTTTTCACCGTAGCCCTCTATGGGCTTCCAAATATCCCTTTGCCAATTCCACAAGAACAGCCTTAGCGAAAGGCTTCTTGAACGGAAAGATGTAACTCTGTGAGATGAATTCACAGAACACAGAGCAGGTTCTCAGAAAGCTTCTTTCCAGTTTTGAACGGAAGATATTTCCTTTTTCACCATAGCCCTCTATGGGCTTCCAAATATCCCTTTGCCAATTCCACAAGAACAGCCTTAGCGAAAGGCTGCTTGAAGGGAAAGATGTAACTCTGTGAGATGAATTCACAGAACACAGAGCAGTTTCTCAGAAATCTTCTTTCCAGTTTTGAACGGAAGATATTTCCTTTTTCCCCATAGCCCTCTATGGGCTTCCAAATATCCCTTTGCCAATTCCACAAGAACAGCCTTAGCGAAAGGCTTCTTGAAGAGAAAGATGTAACTCTGTGAAATGAAATCACAGAACACAGAGCAGTTTCTCAGAAAGCTTCTTTCCAGTTTTGAACGGAAGATATTTCCTTTTTCACTGTAGCCCTCTATGTGCTTCCAAATATCCCTTTGCCAATTCCACAAGAACAGCCTTAGCGAAAGGCTTCTTGAAGGGAAAGATGTAACTCTGTGAGATGAATTCACAGAACACTATGAAGTTTCTCAGAAAGCTTCTTTCCAGTTTTGAACGGAAGATATTTCCTTTTTCCCCATAGCCCTCTATGGGCTTCCAAATATCCCTTTGCCAATTCCACAAGAACAGCCTTAGCGAAAGGCTGCTTGAAGGGAAAGATGTAACTCTGTGAGATGAATACACAGAACACAGAGCAGTTTCTCAGAAAGCTTCTTTCCAGTTTTGAACGGAAGATACTTCCTTTTTCACCATAGCCCTCTACGGGCTTCCAAATATCCCTTTGCCAATTCCACAAGAACAGCCTTAGCGAAAGGCTGCTTGAAGGGAAAGATGTATCTCTGTGAGATGAATTCACAGAACACAGAGAAGTTTCTCAGAAAGCTTCTTTCCAGTTTTGAACGGAAGATATTTCCTTTTTCCCCATAGCCCTCTATGGGCTTCCAAATATCCCTTTGCCAATTCCACAAGAACAGCCTTAGCGAAAGGCTGCTTGAAGGGAAACATGTAACTCTGGAAGATGAATTCACAGAACACAGAGCAGTTTCTCAGAAAGCTTCTTTCCAGTTTTGAACGGAAGATATTTCCTTTTTCACCATAGCCCTCTACGGGCTTCCAAATATCCCTTTGCCAATTCCACAAGAACAGCCTTAGCGAAAGGCTGCTTGAAGGGAAAGATGTATCTCTGTGAGATGAATTCACAGAACACAGAGCAGTTTCTCAGAAAGCTTCTTTCCAGTTTTGAACGGAAGATATTTCCTTTTTCACCATAGCCCTCTAAGGGCTTCCAAATATCCCTTTGCCAATTCCACAAGAACAGCCTTAGCGAAAGGCTGCTTGAAGGGAAACATGTAACTCTGGAAGATGAATTCACAGAACACAGAGCAGTTTCTCAGAAAGCTTCTTTCCAGTTTTGAACGGAAGATATTTCCTTTTTCCCCATAGCCCTCTATGGGCTTCCAAATATCCCGTTGCCAATTCCACAAGAACAGCCTTAGCGAAAGGCTGCTTGAAGGGAAAGATGTAACTCTGTGAGATGAATTCACAGAACACAGAGCAGTTTCTCAGAAAGCTTCTTTCCAGTTTTGAACGGAAGATATTTCCTTTTTCACCATAGCCCTCTATGGGCTTCCAAATATCCCTTTGCCAATTCCACAAGAACAGCCTTAGCGAAAGGCTGCTTGAAGGGAAAGATGTAACTCTGTGAGATGAATTCACAGAACACAGAGCAGTTTCTCAGAAAGCTTCTTTCCAGTTTTGAACGGAAGATATTTCCTTTTTCACCATAGCCCTCTATGGGATTCCAAATATCCCTTTGCCAATTCCACAAGAACAGCCTTAGCGAAAGGCTGCTTGAAGGGAAAGATGTAACTCTGTGAGATGAATTCACAGAACACAGAGCAGTTTCTCAGAAATCTTCTTTCCAGTTTTGAACGGAAGATATTTACTTTTTCACCATAGCCCTCTATGGGCTTCCAAATATCCCTTTGCCAATTCCACAAGAACAGCCTTAGCGAAAGGCTGCTTGAAGGGAAAGATGTAACTCTGTGAGATGAATTCACAGAACACAGAGCAGTTTCTCAGAAAGCTTCTTTCCAGTTTTGAACGGAAGATATTTCCTTTTTCACCATAACCCTCTACGGGCTTCCAAATATCCCTTTGCCAATTCCACAAGAACAGCCTTAGCGAAAGGCTGCTTGAAGGGAAAGATGTAACTCTGTGAGATGAATTCACAGAACACAGAGCAGTTTCTCAGAAATCTTCTTTCCAGTTTTGAACGGAAGATATTTCCTTTTTCCCCATAGCCCTCTATGGGCTTCCAAATATCCCTTTGCCAATTCCACAAGAACAGCCTTAGCGAAAGGCTTCTTGAAGGGAAAGATGTAACTCTGTGAAATGAAATCACAGAACACAGAGCAGTTTCTCAGAAAGCTTCTTTCCAGTTTTGTACGGAAGATATTTCCTTTTTCACTGTAGCCCTCTATGTGCTTCCAAATATCCCTTTGCCAATTCCACAAGAACAGCCTTAGCGAAAGGCTTCTTGAAGGGAAAGATGTAACTCTGTGAGATGAATTCACAGAACACAGAGAAGTTTCTCAGAAAGCTTCTTTCCAGTTTTGAACGGAAGATATTTCCTTTTTCCCCATAGCCCTCCATGGGCTTCCAAATATCCCTTCGCCAATTCCACAAGAACAGCCTTAGCGAAAGGCTGCTTGAAGGGAAAGATGTAACTCTGTGAGATGAATACACAAAACACAGAGCAGTTTCTCAGAAAGCTTCTTTCCAGTTTTGAACGGAAGATATTTCCTTTTCACCATAGCCCTCTACGGGCTTCCAAATATCCCTTTGCCAATTCCACAAGAACAGCCTTAGCGAAAGGCTGCTTGAAGGGAAAGATGTATCTCTGTGAGATGAATTCACAGAACACAGAGCAGTTTCTCAGAAAGCTTCTTTCCAGTTTTGAACGGAAGATATTGCCTTTTTCACCATAGCCCTCTAAGGGCTTCCAAATATACCTTTGCCAATTCCACAAGAACAGCCTTAGCGAAAGGCTGCTTGAAGGGAAAGATGTAACTCTGTGAGATGAATTCACAGAACACAGAGCAGTTTCTCAGAAAGCTTCTTTCCAGTTTTGAACGGAAGATATTTCCTTTTTCACCATAGCCCTCTAAGGGCTTCCAAATATCCCTTTGCCAATTCCACAAGAACAGCCTTAGCGAAAGGCTGCTTGAAGGGAAAGATGTAACTCTGTGAGATGAATTCACAGAACACAGAGAAGTTTCTCAGAAATCTTCTTTCCAGTTTTGAACGGAAGATATTTCCTTTTTCACCATAGCCCTCTATGGGCTTCCAAATATCCCTTTGCCAATTCCACAAGAACAGCCTTAGCGAAAGGCTGCTTGAAGGGAAAGATGTAACTCTGTGAGATGAATTCACAGAACACAGAGCAGTTTCTCAGAAAGCTTCTTTCCAGTTTTGAACGGAAGATATTTCCTTTTTCACTGTAGCCCTCTATGGGCTTCAAAATATCACTTTGCCAATTCCACAAGAACAGCCTTAGCGAAAGGCTTCTTGAAGGGAAAGATGTAACTCTGTGAGATGAATTCACAGAACACAGAGCAGTTTCTCAGAAAGCTTCTTTCCAGTTTTGAACGGAAGGTATTTCCTTTTTCACTGTAGCACTCTACGGGCTTCCAAATATCCCTTTGCCAATTCCACAAGAACAGCCTTAGCGAAAGGCTGCTTGAAGGGAAAGATGTAACTCTGTAAGATGAATTCACAGAACACAGAGAAGTTTCTCAGAAAGCTTCTTTCCAGTTTTGAACGGAAGATATTTCCTTTTTCACCATAGCCCTCTATGGCCTTCCAAATATCCCTTTGCCAATTCCACAAGAACAGCCTTAGCGAAAGGCTGCTTGAAGGGAAAGATGTAACTCTGTGAGATGAATTCTAAGAAGACAGAGAAGTTTCTCAGAAAGCTTCTTTCCAGTTTTGAACGGAAGATATTTCCTTTTTCCCCATAGCCCTCTATGGCCTTCCAAATATCCCTTTGCCAATTCAACAAGAACAGCCTTAGCGAAAGGCTGCTTGAAGGGAAAGATGTAACTCTGTGAGATGAATTCACAGAACACAGAGCAGTTTCTCAGAAAGCTTCTTTCCAGTTTTGAACGGAAGATATTTCCTTTTTCACCATAGCCCTCTACGGGCTTCCAAATATCCCTTTGCCAATTCCACAAGAACGGCCTTAGCGAAAGGCTTCTTGAAGGGAAAGATGTAACTCTGTGAGATGAATTCACAGAACACAGAGCAGTTTCTCAGAAAGCTTCTTTCCAGTTTTGAACGGAAGATATTTCCTTTTTCCCCATAGCCCACTATGGGCTTCCAAATATCCCTTTGCCAATTCCACAAGAACAGCCTTAGCGAAAGGCTTCTTGAAGGGAAAGATGTAACTCTGTGCGATGAATTCACAGAACACAGAGCAGTTTCTCAGAAAGCTTCTTTCCAGTTTTGAACGGAAGATATTTCCTTTTTCCCCATAGCCCTTTATGGGCTTCCAAATATCCCTTTGCCAATTCCACAAGAACAGCCTTAGCGAAAGGCTGCTTGAAGGGAAAGATGTAACTCTGTGAGATGAATTCACAGAACACAGAGCAGTTTCTCAGAAAGCTTCTTTCCAGTTTTGAACGGAAGATATTTCCTTTTTCCCCATAGCCCTCTATGTTCTTCCAAATATCCCGTTGCCAATTCCACAAGAACAGCCTTAGCGAAAGGCTGCTTGAAGGGAAAGATGTAACTCTGTGAGATGAATTCACAGAACACAGAGCAGTTTCTCAGAAATCTTCTTTCCAGTTTTGAACGGAAGATATTTCCTTTTTCACCGTAGCCCTCTATGGGCTTCCAAATATCCCTTTGCCAATTCCACAAGAACAGCCTTAGCGAAAGGCTTCTTGAACGGAAAGATGTAACTCTGTGAGATGAATTCACAGAACACAGAGCAGGTTCTCAGAAAGCTTCTTTCCAGTTTTGAACGGAAGATATTTCCTTTTTCACCATAGCCCTCTATGGGCTTCCAAATATCCCTTTGCCAATTCCACAAGAACAGCCTTAGCGAAAGGCTGCTTGAAGGGAAAGATGTAACTCTGTGAGATGAATTCACAGAACACAGAGCAGTTTCTCAGAAATCTTCTTTCCAGTTTTGAACGGAAGATATTTCCTTTTTCCCCATAGCCCTCTATGGGCTTCCAAATATCCCTTTGCCAATTCCACAAGAACAGCCTTAGCGAAAGGCTTCTTGAAGAGAAAGATGTAACTCTGTGAAATGAAATCACAGAACACAGAGCAGTTTCTCAGAAAGCTTCTTTCCAGTTTTGAACGGAAGATATTTCCTTTTTCACTGTAGCCCTCTATGTGCTTCCAAATATCCCTTTGCCAATTCCACAAGAACAGCCTTAGCGAAAGGCTTCTTGAAGGGAAAGATGTAACTCTGTGAGATGAATTCACAGAACACTATGAAGTTTCTCAGAAAGCTTCTTTCCAGTTTTGAACGGAAGATATTTCCTTTTTCCCCATAGCCCTCTATGGGCTTCCAAATATCCCTTTGCCAATTCCACAAGAACAGCCTTAGCGAAAGGCTGCTTGAAGGGAAAGATGTAACTCTGTGAGATGAATACACAGAACACAGAGCAGTTTCTCAGAAAGCTTCTTTCCAGTTTTGAACGGAAGATACTTCCTTTTTCACCATAGCCCTCTACGGGCTTCCAAATATCCCTTTGCCAATTCCACAAGAACAGCCTTAGCGAAAGGCTGCTTGAAGGGAAAGATGTATCTCTGTGAGATGAATTCACAGAACACAGAGAAGTTTCTCAGAAAGCTTCTTTCCAGTTTTGAACGGAAGATATTTCCTTTTTCCCCATAGCCCTCTATGGGCTTCCAAATATCCCTTTGCCAATTCCACAAGAACAGCCTTAGCGAAAGGCTGCTTGAAGGGAAACATGTAACTCTGGAAGATGAATTCACAGAACACAGAGCAGTTTCTCAGAAAGCTTCTTTCCAGTTTTGAACGGAAGATATTTCCTTTTTCACCATAGCCCTCTACGGGCTTCCAAATATCCCTTTGCCAATTCCACAAGAACAGCCTTAGCGAAAGGCTGCTTGAAGGGAAAGATGTATCTCTGTGAGATGAATTCACAGAACACAGAGCAGTTTCTCAGAAAGCTTCTTTCCAGTTTTGAACGGAAGATATTTCCTTTTTCACCATAGCCCTCTAAGGGCTTCCAAATATACCTTTGCCAATTCCACAAGAACAGCCTTAGCGAAAGGCTGCTTGAAGGCAAAGATGTAACTCTGTGAGATGAATTCACAGAACACAGAGCAGTTTCTCAGAAAGCTTCTTTCCAGTTTTGAACGGAAGATATTTCCTTTTTCACCATAGCCCTCTAAGGGCTTCCAAATATCCCTTTGCCAATTCCACAAGAACAGCCTTAGCGAAAGGCTGCTTGAAGGGAAAGATGTAACTCTGTGAGATGAATTCACAGAACACAGAGAAGTTTCTCAGAAATCTTCTTTCCAGTTTTGAACGGAAGATATTTCCTTTTTCACCATAGCCCTCTATGGGCTTCCAAATATCCCTTTGCCAATTCCACAAGAACAGCCTTAGCGAAAGGCTGCTTGAAGGGAAAGATGTAACTCTGTGAGATGAATTCACAGAACACAGAGCAGTTTCTCAGAAAGCTTCTTTCCAGTTTTGAACGGAAGATATTTCCTTTTTCACTGTAGCCCTCTATGGGCTTCAAAATATCACTTTGCCAATTCCACAAGAACAGCCTTAGCGAAAGGCTTCTTGAAGGGAAAGATGTAACTCTGTGAGATGAATTCACAGAACACAGAGCAGTTTCTCAGAAAGCTTCTTTCCAGTTTTGAACGGAAGGTATTTCCTTTTTCACTGTAGCACTCTACGGGCTTCCAAATATCCCTTTGCCAATTCCACAAGAACAGCCTTAGCGAAAGGCTGCTGGAAGGGAAAGATGTAACTCTGTAAGATGAATTCACAGAACACAGAGAAGTTTCTCAGAAAGCTTCTTTCCAGTTTTGAACGGAAGATATTTCCTTTTTCACCATAGCCCTCTATGGCCTTCCAAATATCCCTTTGCCAATTCCACAAGAACAGCCTTAGCGAAAGGCTGCTTGAAGGGAAAGATGTAACTCTGTGAGATGAATTCTAAGAAGACAGAGAAGTTTCTCAGAAAGCTTCTTTCCAGTTTTGAACGGAAGATATTTCCTTTTTCCCCATAGCCCTCTATGGCCTTCCAAATATCCCTTTGCCAATTCAACAAGAACAGCCTTAGCGAAAGGCTGCTTGAAGGGAAAGATGTAACTCTGTGAGATGAATTCACAGAACACAGAGCAGTTTCTCAGAAAGCTTCTTTCCAGTTTTGAACGGAAGATATTTCCTTTTTCACCATAGCCCTCTACGGGCTTCCAAATATCCCTTTGCCAATTCCACAAGAACGGCCTTAGCGAAAGGCTTCTTGAAGGGAAAGATGTAACTCTGTGAGATGAATTCACAGAACACAGAGCAGTTTCTCAGAAAGCTTCTTTCCAGTTTTGAACGGAAGATATTTCCTTTTTCCCCATAGCCCACTATGGGCTTCCAAATATCCCTTTGCCAATTCCACAAGAACAGCCTTAGCGAAAGGCTTCTTGAAGGGAAAGATGTAACTCTGTGCGATGAATTCACAGAACACAGAGCAGTTTCTCAGAAAGCTTCTTTCCAGTTTTGAACAGAAGATATTTCCTTTTTCCCCATAGCCCTTTATGGGCTTCCAAATATCCCTTTGCCAATTCCACAAGAACAGCCTTAGCGAAAGGCTGCTTGAAGGGAAAGATGTAACTCTGTGAGATGAATTCACAGAACACAGAGCAGTTTCTCAGAAAGCTTCTTTCCAGTTTTGAACGGAAGATATTTCCTTTTTCCCCATAGCCCTCTATGTTCTTCCAAATATCCCGTTGCCAATTCCACAAGAACAGCCTTAGCGAAAGGCTGCTTGAAGGGAAAGATGTAACTCTGTGAGATGAATTCACAGAACACAGAGCAGTTTCTCAGAAATCTTCTTTCCAGTTTTGAACGGAAGATATTTCCTTTTTCACCGTAGCCCTCTATGGGCTTCCAAATATCCCTTTGCCAATTCCACAAGAACAGCCTTAGCGAAAGGCTTCTTGAACGGAAAGATGTAACTCTGTGAGATGAATTCACAGAACACAGAGCAGGTTCTCAGAAAGCTTCTTTCCAGTTTTGAACGGAAGATATTTCCTTTTTCACCATAGCCCTCTATGGGCTTCCAAATATCCCTTTGCCAATTCCACAAGAACAGCCTTAGCGAAAGGCTGCTTGAAGGGAAAGATGTAACTCTGTGAGATGAATTCACAGAACACAGAGCAGTTTCTCAGAAATCTTCTTTCCAGTTTTGAACGGAAGATATTTCCTTTTTCCCCATAGCCCTCTATGGGCTTCCAAATATCCCTTTGCCAATTCCACAAGAACAGCCTTAGCGAAAGGCTTCTTGAAGAGAAAGATGTAACTCTGTGAAATGAAATCACAGAACACAGAGCAGTTTCTCAGAAAGCTTCTTTCCAGTTTTGAACGGAAGATATTTCCTTTTTCACTGTAGCCCTCTATGTGCTTCCAAATATCCCTTTGCCAATTCCACAAGAACAGCCTTAGCGAAAGGCTTCTTGAAGGGAAAGATGTAACTCTGTGAGATGAATTCACAGAACACTATGAAGTTTCTCAGAAAGCTTCTTTCCAGTTTTGAACGGAAGATATTTCCTTTTTCCCCATAGCCCTCTATGGGCTTCCAAATATCCCTTTGCCAATTCCACAAGAACAGCCTTAGCGAAAGGCTGCTTGAAGGGAAAGATGTAACTCTGTGAGATGAATACACAGAACACAGAGCAGTTTCTCAGAAAGCTTCTTTCCAGTTTTGAACGGAAGATACTTCCTTTTTCACCATAGCCATCTACGGGCTTCCAAATATCCCTTTGCCAATTCCACAAGAACAGCCTTAGCGAAAGGCTGCTTGAAGGGAAAGATGTATCTCTGTGAGATGAATTCACAGAACACAGAGCAGTTTCTCAGAAAGCTTCTTTCCAGTTTTGAACGGAAGATATTTCCTTTTTCCCCATAGCCCTCTATGGGCTTCCAAATATCCCTTTGCCAATTCCACAAGAACAGCCTTAGCGAAAGGCTGCTTGAAGGGAAACATGTAACTCTGGAAGATGAATTCACAGAACACAGAGCAGTTTCTCAGAAAGCTTCTTTCCAGTTTTGAACGGAAGATATTTCCTTTTTCACCATAGCCCTCTACGGGCTTCCAAATATCCCTTTGCCAATTCCACAAGAACAGCCTTAGCGAAAGGCTGCTTGAAGAGAAAGATGTATCTCTGTGAGATGAATTCACAGAACACAGAGCAGTTTCTCAGAAAGCTTCTTTCCAGTTTTGAACGGAAGATATTTCCTTTTTCACCATAGCCCTCTAAGGGCTTCCAAATATACCTTTGCCAATTCCACAAGAACAGCCTTAGCGAAAGGCTGCTTGAAGGGAAAGATGTAACTCTGTGAGATGAATTCACAGAACACAGAGCAGTTTCTCAGAAAGCTTCTTTCCAGTTTTGAACGGAAGATATTTCCTTTTTCACCATAGCCCTCTAAGGGCTTCCAAATATCCCTTTGCCAATTCCACAAGAACAGCCTTAGCGAAAGGCTGCTTGAAGGGAAAGATGTAACTCTGTGAGATGAATTCACAGAACACAGAGAAGTTTCTCAGAAATCTTCTTTCCAGTTTTGAACGGAAGATATTTCCTTTTTCACCATAGCCCTCTATGGGCTTCCAAATATCCCTTTGCCAATTCCACAAGAACAGCCTTAGCTAAAGGCTGCTTGAAGGGAAAGATGTAACTCTGTGAGATGAATTCACAGAACACAGAGCAGTTTCTCAGAAAGCTTCTTTCCAGTTTTGAACGGAAGATATTTCCTTTTTCACTGTAGCCCTCTATGGGCTTCAAAATATCACTTTGCCAATTCCACAAGAACAGCCTTAGCGAAAGGCTTCTTGAAGGGAAAGATGTAACTCTGTGAGATGAATTCACAGAACACAGAGCAGTTTCTCAGAAAGCTTCTTTCCAGTTTTGAACGGAAGGTATTTCCTTTTTCACTGTAGCACTCTACGGGCTTCCAAATATCCCTTTGCCAATTCCACAAGAACAGCCTTAGCGAAAGGCTGCTTGAAGGGAAAGATGTAACTCTGTAAGATGAATTCACAGAACACAGAGAAGTTTCTCAGAAAGCTTCTTTCCAGTTTTGAACGGAAGATATTTCCTTTTTCACCATAGCCCTCTATGGCCTTCCAAATATCCCTTTGCCAATTCCACAAGAACAGCCTTAGCGAAAGGCTGCTTGAAGGGAAAGATGTAACTCTGTGAGATGAATTCTAAGAAGACAGAGAAGTTTCTCAGAAAGCTTCTTTCCAGTTTTGAACGGAAGATATTTCCTTTTTCCCCATAGCCCTCTATGGCCTTCCAAATATCCCTTTGCCAATTCAACAAGAACAGCCTTAGCGAAAGGCTGCTTGAAGGGAAAGATGTAACTCTGTGAGATGAATTCACAGAACACAGAGCAGTTTCTCAGAAAGCTTCTTTCCAGTTTTGAACGGAAGATATTTCCTTTTTCACCATAGCCCTCTACGGGCTTCCAAATATCCCTTTGCCAATTCCACAAGAACGGCCTTAGCGAAAGGCTTCTTGAAGGGAAAGATGTAACTCTGTGAGATGAATTCACAGAACACAGAGCAGTTTCTCAGAAAGCTTCTTTCCAGTTTTGAACGGAAGATATTTCCTTTTTCCCCATACCCCACTATGGGCTTCCAAATATCCCTTTGCCAATTCCACAAGAACAGCCTTAGCGAAAGGCTTCTTGAAGGGAAAGATGTAACTCTGTGCGATGAATTCACAGAACACAGAGCAGTTTCTCAGAAAGCTTCTTTCCAGTTTTGAACGGAAGATATTTCCTTTTTCCCCATAGCCCTTTATGGGCTTCCAAATATCCCTTTGCCAATTCCACAAGAACAGCCTTAGCGAAAGGCTGCTTGAAGGGAAAGATGTAACTCTGTGAGATGAATTCACAGAACACAGAGCAGTTTCTCAGAAAGCTTCTTTCCAGTTTTGAACGGAAGATATTTCCTTTTTCCCCATAGCCCTCTATGTTCTTCCAAATATCCCGTTGCCAATTCCACAAGAACAGCCTTAGCGAAAGGCTGCTTGAAGGGAAAGATGTAACTCTGTGAGATGAATTCACAGAACACAGAGCAGTTTCTCAGAAAGCTTCTTTCCAGTTTTGAACGGAAGATATTTCCTTTTTCACCGTAGCCCTCTATGGGTTTCCAAATATCCCTTTGCCAATTCCACAAGAACAGCCTTAGCGAAAGGCTTCTTGAACGGAAAGATGTAACTCTGTGAGATGAATTCACAGAACACAGAGCAGTTTCTCAGAAATCTTCTTTCCAGTTTTGAACGGAAGATATTTCCTTTTTCACCATAGCCCTCTCTGGGCTTCCAAATATCCCTTTGCCAATTCCACAAGAACAGCCTTAGCGAAAGGCTGCTTGAAGGGAAAGATGTAACTCTGTGAGATGAATTCACAGAACACAGAGCAGTTTCTCAGAAATCTTCTTTCCAGTTTTGAACGGAAGATATTTCCTTTTTCCCCATAGCCCTCTATGGGCTTCCAAATATCCCTTTGCCAATTCCACAAGAACAGCCTTAGCGAAAGGCTTCTTGAAGAGAAAGATGTAACTCTGTGAAATGAAATCACAGAACACAGAGCAGTTTCTCAGAAAGCTTCTTTCCAGTTTTGAACGGAAGATATTTCCTTTTTCACTGTAGCCCTCTATGTGCTTCCAAATATCCCTTTGCCTATTCCACAAGAACAGCCTTAGCGAAAGGCTTCTTGAAGGGAAAGATGTAACTCTGTGAGATGAATTCACAGAACACTATGAAGTTTCTCAGAAAGCTTCTTTCCAGTTTTGAACGGAAGATATTTCCTTTTTCCCCATAGCCCTCTATGGGCTTCCAAATATCCCTTTGCCAATTCCACAAGAACAGCCTTAGCGAAAGGCTGCTTGAAGGGAAAGATGTAACTCTGTGAGATGAATACACAGAACACAGAGCAGTTTCTCAGAAAGCTTCTTTCCAGTTTTGAACGGAAGATACTTCCTTTTTCACCATAGCCCTCTACGGGCTTCCAAATATCCCTTTGCCAATTCCACAAGAACAGCCTTAGCGAAAGGCTGCTTGAAGGGAAAGATGTATCTCTGTGAGATGAATTCACAGAACACAGAGAAGTTTCTCAGAAAGCTTCTTTCCAGTTTTGAACGGAAGATATTTCCTTTTTCCCCATAGCCCTCTATGGGCTTCCAAATATCCCTTTGCCAATTCCACAAGAACAGCCTTAGCGAAAGGCTGCTTGAAGGGAAACATGTAACTCTGGAAGATGAATTCACAGAACACAGAGCAGTTTCTCAGAAAGCTTCTTTCCAGTTTTGAACGGAAGGTATTTCCTTTTTCCCCATAGCCCTCTATGGGCTTCCAAATATCCCGTTGCCAATTCCGCAAGAACAGCCTTAGCGAAAGGCTGCTTGAAGGGAAAGATGTAACTCTGTGAGATGAATTCACAGAACACAGAGCAGTTTCTCAGAAAGCTTCTTTCCAGTTTTGAACGGAAGATATTTCCTTTTTCACCATAGCCCTCTATGGGCTTCCAAATATCCCTTTGCCAATTCCACAAGAACAGCATTAGCGAAAGGCTGCTTGAAGGGAAACATGTAACTGTGGAAGATGAATTCACAGAACACAGAGCAGTTTCTCAGAAAGCTTCTTTCCAGTTTTGAACGGAAGATATTTCCTTTTTCCCCATAGCCCTCTATGGGCTTCCAAATATCCCGTTGCCAATTCCACAAGAACAGCCTTAGCGAAAGGCTGCTTGAAGGGAAAGATGTAACTCTGTGAGATGAATTCACAGAACACAGAGCAGTTTCTCAGAAAGCTTCTTTCCAGTTTTGAACGGAAGATATTTCCTTTTTCACCATAGCCCTCTATGGGCTTCCAAATATCCCTTTGCCAATTCCACAAGAACAGCCTTAGCGAAAGGCTGCTTGAAGGGAAAGATGTAACTCTGTGAGATGAATTCACAGAACACAGAGCAGTTTCTCAGAAAGCTTCTTTCCAGTTTTGAACGGAAGATATTTCCTTTTTCACCATAGCCCTCTATGGGATTCCAAATATCCCTTTGCCAATTCCACAAGAACAGCCTTAGCGAAAGGCTGCTTGAAGGGAAAGATGTAACTCTGTGAGATGAATTCACAGAACACAGAGCAGTTTCTCAGAAATCTTCTTACCGGTTTTGAACGGAAGATATTTCCTTTTTCACCATAGCCCTCTATGGGCTTCCAAATATCCCTTTGCCAATTCCACAAGAACAGCCTTAGCGAAAGGCTGCTTGAAGGGAAAGATGTAACTCTGTGAGATGAATTCACAGAACACAGAGCAGTTTCTCAGAAAGCTTCTTTCCAGTTTTGAACGGAAGATATTTCCTTTTTCACCATAACCCTCTACGGGCTTCCAAATGTCCCTTTGCCAATTCCACAAGAACAGCCTTAGCGAAAGGCTGCTTGAAGGGAAAGATGTAACTCTGTGAGATGAATTCACAGAACACAGAGCAGTTTCTCAGAAATCTTCTTTCCAGTTTTGAACGGAAGATATTTCCTTTTTCCCCATAGCCCTCTATGGGCTTACAAATATCCCTTTGCCAATTCCACAAGAACAGCCTTAGCGAAAGGCTTCTTGAAGGGAAAGATGTAACTCTGTGAAATGAAATCACAGAACACAGAGCAGTTTCTCAGAAAGCTTCTTTCCAGTTTTGAACGGAAGATATTTCCTTTTTCACTGTAGCCCTCTATGTGCTTCCAAATATCCCTTTGCCAATTCCACAAGAACAGCCTTAGCGAAAGGCTTCTTGAAGGGAAAGATGTAACTCTGTGAGATGAATTCACAGAACACAGAGAAGTTTCTCAGAAAGCTTCTTTCCAGTTTTGAACGGAAGATATTTCCTTTTTCCCCATAGCCCTCTATGGGCTTCCAAATATCCCTTTGCCAATTCCACAAGAACAGCCTTAGCGAAAGGCTGCTTGAAGGGAAAGATGTAACTCTGTGAGATGAATACACAGAACACAGAGCAGTTTCTCAGAAAGCTTCTTTCCAGTTTTGAACGGAAGATATTTCCTTTTTCACTGTAGCCCTCTATGGGCTTCAAAATATCACTTTGCCAATTCCACAAGAACAGCCTTAGCGAAAGGCTTCTTGAAGGGAAAGATGTAACTCTGTGAGATGAATTCACAGAACACAGAGCAGTTTCTCAGAAAGCTTCTTTCCAGTTTTGAACGGAAGGTATTTCCTTTTTCACTGTAGCACTCTACGGGCTTCCAAATATCCCTTTGCCAATTCCACAAGAACAGCCTTAGCGAAAGGCTGCTTGAAGGGAAAGATGTAACTCTGTAAGATGAATTCACAGAACACAGAGAAGTTTCTCAGAAAGCTTCTTTCCAGTTTTGAACGGAAGATATTTCCTTTTTCACCATAGCCCTCTATGGCCTTCCAAATATCCCTTTGCCAATTCCACAAGAACAGCCTTAGCGAAAGGCTGCTTGAAGGGAAAGATGTAACTCTGTGAGATGAATTCTAAGAAGACAGAGAAGTTTCTCAGAAAGCTTCTTTCCAGTTTTGAACGGAAGATATTTCCTTTTTCCCCATAGCCCTCTATGGCCTTCCAAATATCCCTTTGCCAATTCAACAAGAACAGCCTTAGCGAAAGGCTGCTTGAAGGGAAAGATGTAACTCTGTGAGATGAATTCACAGAACACAGAGCAGTTTCTCAGAAAGCTTCTTTCCAGTTTTGAACGGAAGATATTTCCTTTTTCACCATAGCCCTCTACGGGCTTCCAAATATCCCTTTGCCAATTCCACAAGAACGGCCTTAGCGAAAGGCTTCTTGAAGGGAAAGATGTAACTCTGTGAGATGAATTCACAGAACACAGAGCAGTTTCTCAGAAAGCTTCTTTCCAGTTTTGAACGGAAGATATTTGCTTTTTCCCCATACCCCACTATGGGCTTCCAAATATCCCTTTGCCAATTCCACAAGAACAGCCTTAGCGAAAGGCTTCTTGAAGGGAAAGATGTAACTCTGTGCGATGAATTCACAGAACACAGAGCAGTTTCTCAGAAAGCTTCTTTCCAGTTTTGAACGGAAGATATTTCCTTTTTCCCCATAGCCCTTTATGGGCTTCCAAATATCCCTTTGCCAATTCCACAAGAACAGCCTTAGCGAAAGGCTGCTTGAAGGGAAAGATGTAACTCTGTGAGATGAATTCACAGAACACAGAGCAGTTTCTCAGAAAGCTTCTTTCCAGTTTTGAACGGAAGATATTTCCTTTTTCCCCATAGCCCTCTATGTTCTTCCAAATATCCCGTTGCCAATTCCACAAGAACAGCCTTAGCGAAAGGCTGCTTGAAGGGAAAGATGTAACTCTGTGAGATGAATTCACAGAACACAGAGCAGTTTCTCAGAAAGCTTCTTTCCAGTTTTGAACGGAAGATATTTCCTTTTTCACCGTAGCCCTCTATGGGTTTCCAAATATCCCTTTGCCAATTCCACAAGAACAGCCTTAGCGAAAGGCTTCTTGAACGGAAAGATGTAACTCTGTGAGATGAATTCACAGAACACAGAGCAGTTTCTCAGAAATCTTCTTTCCAGTTTTGAACGGAAGATATTTCCTTTTTCACCATAGCCCTCTCTGGGCTTCCAAATATCCCTTTGCCAATTCCACAAGAACAGCCTTAGCGAAAGGCTGCTTGAAGGGAAACATGTAACTGTGGAAGATGAATTCACAGAACACAGAGCAGTTTCTCAGAAAGCTTCTTTCCAGTTTTGAACGGAAGATATTTCCTTTTTCCCCATAGCCCTCTATGGGCTTCCAAATATCCCTTTGCCAATTCCACAAGAACAGCCTTAGCGAAAGGCTGCTTGAAGGGAAAGATGTAACTCTGTGAGATGAATTCACAGAACACAGAGCAGTTTCTCAGAAAGCTTCTTTCCAGTTTTGAACGGAAGATATTTCCTTTTTCACCATAGCCCTCTATGGGCTTCCAAATATCCCTTTGCCAATTCCACAAGAACAGCCTTAGCGAAAGGCTGCTTGAAGGGAAAGATGTAACTCTGTGAGATGAATTCACAGAACACAGAGCAGTTTCTCAGAAAGCTTCTTTCCAGTTTTGAACGGAAGATATTTCCTTTTTCACCATAGCCCTCTATGGGATTCCAAATATCCCTTTGCCAATTCCAGAAGAACAGCCTTAGCGAAAGGCTGCTTGAAGGGAAAGATGTAACTCTGTGAGATGAATTCACAGAACACAGAGCAGTTTCTCAGAAATCTTCTTTCCAGTTTTGAACGGAAGATATTTCCTTTTTCACCATAGCCCTCTATGGGCTTCCAAATATCCCTTTGCCAATTCCACAAGAACAGCCTTAGCGAAAGGCTGCTTGAAGGGAAAGATGTAACTCTGTGAGATGAATTCACAGAACACAGAGCAGTTTCTCAGAAAGCTTCTTTCCAGTTTTGAACGGAAGATATTTCCTTTTTCACCATAACCCTCTACGGGCTTCCAAATGTCCCTTTGCCAATTCCACAAGAACAGCCTTAGCGAAAGGCTGCTTGAAGGGAAAGATGTAACTCTGTGAGATGAATTCACAGAACACAGAGCAGTTTCTCAGAAATCTTCTTTCCAGTTTTGAACGGAAGATATTTCCTTTTTCCCCATAGCCCTCTATGGGCTTACAAATATCCCTTTGCCAATTCCACAAGAACAGCCTTAGCGAAAGGCTTCTTGAAGGGAAAGATGTAACTCTGTGAAATGAAATCACAGAACACAGAGCAGTTTCTCAGAAAGCTTCTTTCCAGTTTTGAACGGAAGATATTTCCTTTTTCAATGTAGCCCTCTATGTGCTTCCAAATATCCCTTTGCCAATTCCACAAGAACAGCCTTAGCGAAAGGCTTCTTGAAGGGAAAGATGTAACTCTGTGAGATGAATTCACAGAACACAGAGAAGTTTCTCAGAAAGCTTCTTTCCAGTTTTGAACGGAAGATATTTCCTTTTTCCCCATAGCCCTCTATGGGCTTCCAAATATCCCTTTGCCAATTCCACAAGAACAGCCTTAGCGAAAGGCTGCTTGAAGGGAAAGATGTAACTCTGTGAGATGAATACACAGAACACAGAGCAGTTTCTCAGAAAGCTTCTTTCCAGTTTTGAACGGAAGATATTTCCTTTTTCACCATAGCCCTCTACGGGCTTCCAAATATCCCTTTGCCAATTCCACAAGAACAGCCTTAGCGAAAGGCTGCTTGAAGGGAAAGATGTATCTCTGTGAGATGAATTCACAGAACACAGAGCAGTTTCTCAGAAAGCTTCTTTCCAGTTTTGAACGGAAGATATTTCCTTTTTCCCCATAGCCCTCTATGGGCTTCCAAATATCCCTTTGCTAATTCCACAAGAACAGCCTTAGCGAAAGGCTGCTTGAAGGGAAACATGTAACTCTGGAAGATGAATTCACAGAACACAGAGCAGTTTCTCAGAAAGCTTCTTTCCAGTTTTGAACGGAAGGTATTTCCTTTTTCCCCATAGCCCTCTATGGGCTTCCAAATATCCCGTTGCCAATTCCGCAAGAACAGCCTTAGCGAAAGGCTGCTTGAAGGGAAAGATGTAACTCTGTGAGATGAATTCACAGAACACAGAGAAGTTTCTCAGAAATCTTCTTTCCAGTTTTGAACGGAAGATATTTCCTTTTTCACCATAGCCCTCTATGGGCTTCCAAATATCCCTTTGCCAATTCCACAAGAACAGCCTTAGCGAAAGGCTGCTTGAAGGGAAAGATGTAACTCTGTGAGATGAATTCACAGAACACAGAGCAGTTTCTCAGAAAGCTTCTTTCCAGTTTTGAACGGAAGATATTTCCTTTTTCACTGTAGCCCTCTATGGGCTTCAAAATATCACTTTGCCAATTCCACAAGAACAGCCTTAGCGAAAGGCTTCTTGAAGGGAAAGATGTAACTCTGTGAGATGAATTCACAGAACACAGAGCAGTTTCTCAGAAAGCTTCTTTCCAGTTTTGAACGGAAGGTATTTCCTTTTTCACTGTAGCACTCTACGGGCTTCCAAATATCCCTTTGCCAATTCCACAAGAACAGCCTTAGCGAAAGGCTGCTTGAAGGGAAAGATGTAACTCTGTGAGATGAATTCTAAGAAGACAGAGAAGTTTCTCAGAAAGCTTCTTTCCAGTTTTGAACGGAAGATATTTCCTTTTTCCCCATAGCCCTCTATGGCCTTCCAAATATCCCTTTGCCAATTCAACAAGAACAGCCTTAGCGAAAGGCTGCTTGAAGGGAAAGATGTAACTCTGTGAGATGAATTCACAGAACACAGAGCAGTTTCTCAGAAAGCTTCTTTCCAGTTTTGAACGGAAGATATTTCCTTTTTCACCATAGCCCTCTACGGGCTTCCAAATATCCCTTTGCCAATTCCACAAGAACAGCCTTAGCGAAAGGCTTCTTGAAGGGAAAGATGTAACTCTGTGAGATGAATTCACAGAACACAGAGCAGTTTCTCAGAAAGCTTCTTTCCAGTTTTGAACGGAAGATATTTCCTTTTTCCCCATAGCCCACTATGGGCTTCCAAATATCCCTTTGCCAATTCCACAAGAACAGCCTTAGCGAAAGGCTTCTTGAAGGGAAAGATGTAACTCTGTGCGATGAATTCACAGAACACAGAGCAGTTTCTCAGAAAGCTTCTTTCCAGTTTTGAACGGAAGATATTTCCTTTTTCCCCATAGCCCTTTATGGGCTTCCAAATATCCCTTTGCCAATTCCACAAGAACAGCCTTAGCGAAAGGCTGCTTGAAGGGAAAGATGTAACTCTGTGAGATGAATTCACAGAACACAGAGCAGTTTCTCAGAAAGCTTCTTTCCAGTTTTGAACGGAAGATATTTCCTTTTCCCCATAGCCCTCTATGTTCTTCCAAATATCCCGTTGCCAATTCCACAAGAACAGCCTTAGCGAAAGGCTGCTTGAAGGGAAAGATGTAACTCTGTGAGATGAATTCACAGAACACAGAGCAGTTTCTCAGAAAGCTTCTTTCCAGTTTTGAACGGAAGATATTTCCTTTTTCACCGTAGCCCTCTATGGGCTTCCAAATATCCCTTTGCCAATTCCACAAGAACAGCCTTAGCGAAAGGCTTCTTGAACGGAAAGATGTAACTCTGTGAGATGAATTCACAGAACACAGAGCAGTTTCTCAGAAAGCTTCTTTCCAGTTTTGAACGGAAGATATTTCCTTTTTCACCATAGCCCTCTATGGGCTTCCAAATATCCCTTTGCCAATTCCACAAGAACAGCCTTAGCGAAAGGCTGCTTGAAGGGAAAGATGTAACTCTGTGAGATGAATTCACAGAACACAGAGCAGTTTCTCAGAAATCTTCTTTCCAGTTTTGAACGGAAGATATTTCCTTTTTCCCCATAGCCCTCTATGGGCTTCCAAATATCCCTTTGCCAATTCCACAAGAACAGCCTTAGCGAAAGGCTTCTTGAAGGGAAAGATGTAACTCTGTGAAATGAAATCACAGAACACAGAGCAGTTTCTCAGAAAGCTTCTTTCCAGTTTTGAACGGAAGATATTTCCTTTTTCACTGTAGCCCTCTATGTGCTTCCAAATATCCCTTTGCCAATTCCACAAGAACAGCCTTAGCGAAAGGCTTCTTGAAGGGAAAGATGTAACTCTGTGAGATGAATTCACAGAACACTATGAAGTTTCTCAGAAAGCTTCTTTCCAGTTTTGAACGGAAGATATTTCCTTTTTCCCCATAGCCCTCTATGGGCTTCCAAATATCCCTTTGCCAATTCCACAAGAACAGCCTTAGCGAAAGGCTGCTTGAAGGGAAAGATGTAACTCTGTGAGATGAATACACAGAACACAGAGCAGTTTCTCAGAAAGCTTCTTTCCAGTTTTGAACGGAAGATACTTCCTTTTTCACCATAGCCCTCTACGGGCTTCCAAATATCCCTTTGCCATTTCCACAAGAACAGCCTTAGCGAAAGGCTGCTTGAAGGGAAAGATGTATCTCTGTGAGATGAATTCACAGAACACAGAGCAGTTTCTCAGAAAGCTTCTTTCCAGTTTTGAACGGAAGATATTTCCTTTTTCCCCATAGCCCTCTATGGGCTTCCAAATATCCCTTTGCCAATTCCACAAGAACAGCCTTAGCGAAAGGCTGCTTGAAGGGAAACATGTAACTCTGGAAGATGAATTCACAGAACACAGAGCAGTTTCTCAGAGAGCTTCTTTCCAGTTTTGAAGGGAAGGTATTTCCTTTTTCCCCATAGCCCTCTATGGGCTTCCAAATATCCCTTTGCCAATTCCACAAGAACAGCCTTAGCGAAGGGCTGCTTGAAGGGAAAGATGTATCTCTGTGAGATGAATTCACAGAACACAGAGAAGTTTCTCAGAAAGCTTCTTTCCAGTTTTGAACGGAAGATATTTCCTTTTTCACCATAGCCCTCTAAGGGCTTCCAAATATCCCTTTGCCAATTCCACAAGAACAGCCTTAGCGAAAGGCTTCTTGAAGGGAAAGATGTAACTCTGTGAGATGAATTCACAGAACACAGAGCAGTTTCTCAGAAATCTTCTTTCCAGTTTTGAACGGAAGATATTTCCTTTTTCACCATAGCCCTCTATGGGCTTCCAAATATCCCTTTGCCAATTCCACAAGAACAGCCTTAGCGAAAGGCTGCTTGAAGGGAAAGATGTAACTCTGTGAGATGAATTCACAGAACACAGAGCAGTTTCTCAGAAAGCTTCTTTCCAGTTTTGAACGGAAGATATTTCCTTTTTCACTGTAGCCCTCTATGGGCTTCCAAATATCCCTTTGCCAATTCCACAAGAACAGCCTTAGCGAAAGGCTTCTTGAAGGGAAAGATGTAACACTGTGAGATGAATTCACAGAACACAGAGCAGTTTCTCAGAAAGCTTCTTTCCAGTTTTGAACGGAAGGTATTTCCTTTTTCACTGCAGCCCTCTACGGGCTTCCAAATATCCCTTTGCCAATTCCACAAGAACAGCCTTAGCGAAAGGCTGCTTGAAGGGAAAGATGTAACTCTGTGAGATGAATTCACAGAACACAGAGAAGTTTCTCAGAAAGCTTCTTTCCAGTTTTGAACGGAAGATATTTCCTTTTTCCCCATAGCCCTCTATGGGCTTCCAATATCCCTTTGCCAATTCCACAAGAACAGCATTAGCGAAAGACTGCTTGAAGGGAAAGATGTAACTCTGTGAGATGAATTCACAGAACACAGAGCAGTTTCTCAGAAAGCTTCTTTCCAGTTTTGAACGGAAGATATTTCCTTTTTCAACATAGCCCTCTATGGGCTTCCAAATATCCCTTTGCCAATTCCACAAGAAGAGCCTTAGCGAAAGGCTTCTTGAAGGGAAAGATGTAACTCTGTGAGATGAATTCACAGAACACAGAGAAGTTTCTCAGAAAGCTTCTTTCCAGTTTTGAACGGAAGATGTTTCCTTTTTCACTGTAGCCCTCTACGGGCTTCCAAATATCCCTTTGCCAATTCCACAAGAACAGCCTTAGCGAAAGGCTTCTTGAAGGGAAAGATGTAACTCTGTGAGATGAATTCTAAGAAGACAGAGAAGTTTCTCAGAAAGCTTCTTTCCAGTTTTGAACGGAAGATATTTCCTTTTTCCCCATAGCCCTCTATGGCCTTCCAAATATCCCTTTGCCAATTCAACAAGAACAGCCTTAGCGAAAGGCTGCTTGAAGGGAAAGATGTAACTCTGTGAGATGAATTCACAGAACACAGAGCAGTTTCTCAGAAAGCTTCTTTCCAGTTTTGAACGGAAGATATTTCCTTTTTCACCATAGCCCTCTAAGGGCTTCCAAATATCCCTTTGCCAATTCCACAAGAACAGCCTTAGCGAAAGGCTGCTTGAAGGGAAAGATGTAACTCTGTGAGATGAATTCACAGAACACAGAGAAGTTTCTCAGAAATCTTCTTTCCAGTTTTGAACGGAAGATATTTCCTTTTTCACCATAGCCCTCTATGGGCTTCCAAATATCCCTTTGCCAATTCCACAAGAACAGCCTTAGCGAAAGGCTGCTTGAAGGGAAAGATGTAACTCTGTGAGATGAATTCACAGAACACAGAGCAGTTTCTCAGAAAGCTTCTTTCCAGTTTTGAACGGAAGATATTTCCTTTTTCACTGTAGCCCTCTATGGGCTTCAAAATATCACTTTGCCAATTCCACAAGAACAGCCTTAGCGAAAGGCTTCTTGAAGGGAAAGATGTAACTCTGTGAGATGAATTCACAGAACACAGAGCAGTTTCTCAGAAAGCTTCTTTCCAGTTTTGAACGGAAGGTATTTCCTTTTTCACTGTAGCACTCTACGGGCTTCCAAATATCCCTTTGCCAATTCCACAAGAACGGCTTTAGCGAAAGGCTTCTTGAAGGGAAAGATGTAACTCTGTGAGATGAATTCACAGAACACTATGAAGTTTCTCAGAAAGCTTCTTTCCAGTTTTGAACGGAAGATATTTCCTTTTTCCCCATAGCCCTCTATGGGCTTCCAAATATCCCTTTGCCAATTCCACAAGAACAGCCTTAGCGAAAGGCTGCTTGAAGGGAAAGATGTAACTCTGTGAGATGAATACACAGAACACAGAGCAGTTTCTCAGAAAGCTTCTTTCCAGTTTTGAACGGAAGATACTTCCTTTTTCACCATAGCCCTCTACGGGCTTCCAAATATCCCTTTGCCATTTCCACAAGAACAGCCTTAGCGAAAGGCTGCTTGAAGGGAAAGATGTATCTCTGTGAGATGAATTCACAGAACACAGAGCAGATTCTCAGAAAGCTTCTTTCCAGTTTTGAACGGAAGATATTTCCTTTTTCCCCATAGCCCTCTATGGGCTTCCAAATATCCCTTTGCCAATTCCACAAGAACAGCCTTAGCGAAAGGCTGCTTGAAGGGAAACATGTAACTCTGGAAGATGAATTCACAGAACACAGAGCAGTTTCTCAGAGAGCTTCTTTCCAGTTTTGAACGGAAGGTATTTCCTTTTTCCCCATAGCCCTCTATGGGCTTCCAAATATCCCTTTGCCAATTCCACAAGAACAGCCTTAGCGAAGGGCTGCTTGAAGGGAAAGATGTAACTCTGTGAGATGAATTCACAGAACACAGAGCAGTTTCTCAGAAAGCTTCTTTCCAGTTTTGAACGGAAGATATTTCCTTTTTCACCATAGCCCTCTAAGGGCTTCCAAATATCCCTTTGCCAATTCCACAAGAACAGCCTTAGCGAAAGGCTTCTTGAAGGGAAAGATGTAACTCTGTGAGATGAATTCACAGAACACAGAGCAGTTTCTCAGAAATCTTCTTTCCAGTTTTGAACGGAAGATATTTCCTTTTTCACCATAGCCCTCTATGGGCTTCCAAATATCCCTTTGCCAATTCCACAAGAACAGCCTTAGCGAAAGGCTGCTTGAAGGGAAAGATGTAACTCTGTGAGATGAATTCACAGAACACAGAGCAGTTTCTCAGAAAGCTTCTTTCCAGTTTTGAACGGAAGATATTTCCTTTTTCACTGTAGCCCTCTATGGGCTTCCAAATATCCCTTTGCCAATTCCACAAGAACAGCCTTAGCGAAAGGCTTCTTGAAGGGAAAGATGTAACACTGTGAGATGAATTCACAGAACACAGAGCAGTTTCTCAGAAAGCTTCTTTCCAGTTTTGAACGGAAGGTATTTCCTTTTTCACTGCAGCCCTCTACGGGCTTCCAAATATCCCTTTGCCAATTCCACAAGAACAGCCTTAGCGAAAGGCTGCTTGAAGGGAAAGATGTAACTCTGTGAGATGAATTCACAGAACACAGAGACGTTTCTCAGAAAGCTTCTTTCCAGTTTTGAACGGAAGATATTTCCTTTTTCCCCATAGCCCTCTATGGGCTTCCAATATCCCTTTGCCAATTCCACAAGAACAGCATTAGCGAAAGACTGCTTGAAGGGAAAGATGTAACTCTGTGAGATGAATTCACAGAACACAGAGAAGTTTCTCAGAAAGCTTCTTTCCAGTTTTGAACGGAAGATATTTCCTTTTTCAACATAGCCCTCTATGGGCTTCCAAATATCCCTTTGCCAATTCCACAAGAAGAGCCTTAGCGAAAGGCTTCTTGAAGGGAAAGATGTAACTCTGTGAGATGAATTCACAGAACACAGAGAAGTTTCTCAGAAAGCTTCTTTGCAGTTTTGAACGGAAGATATTTCCTTTTTCACTGTAGCCCTCTACGGGCTTCCAAATATCCCTTTGCCAATTCCACAAGAACAGCCTTAGCGAAAGGCTTCTTGAAGGGAAAGATGTAACTCTGTGAGATGAATTCTAAGAAGACAGAGAAGTTTCTCAGAAAGCTTCTTTCCAGTTTTGAACGGAAGATATTTCCTTTTTCCCCATAGCCCTCTATGGCCTTCCAAATATCCCTTTGCCAATTCAACAAGAACAGCCTTAGCGAAAGGCTGCTTGAAGGGAAAGATGTAACTCTGTGAGATGAATTCACAGAACACAGAGCAGTTTCTCAGAAAGCTTCTTTCCAGTTTTGAACGGAAGATATTTCCTTTTTCACCATAGCCCTCTAAGGGCTTCCAAATATCCCTTTGCCAATTCCACAAGAACAGCCTTAGCGAAAGGCTGCTTGAAGGGAAAGATGTAACTCTGTGAGATGAATTCACAGAACACAGAGAAGTTTCTCAGAAATCTTCTTTCCAGTTTTGAACGGAAGATATTTCCTTTTTCACCATAGCCCTCTATGGGCTTCCAAATATCCCTTTGCCAATTCCACAAGAACAGCCTTAGCGAAAGGCTGCTTGAAGGGAAAGATGTAACTCTGTGAGATGAATTCACAGAACACAGAGCAGTTTCTCACAAAGCTTCTTTCCAGTTTTGAACGGAAGATATTTCCTTTTTCACTGTAGCCCTCTATGGGCTTCAAAATATCACTTTGCCAATTCCACAAGAACAGCCTTAGCGAAAGGCTTCTTGAAGGGAAAGATGTAACTCTGTGAGATGAATTCACAGAACACAGAGCAGTTTCTCAGAAAGCTTCTTTCCAGTTTTGAACGGAAGGTATTTCCTTTTTCACTGTAGCACTCTACGGGCTTCCAAATATCCCTTTGCCAATTCCACAAGAACGGCCTTAGCGAAAGGCTTCTTGAAGGGAAAGATGTAACTCTGTGAGATGAATTCACAGAACACAGAGCAGTTTCTCAGAAAGCTTCTTTCCAGTTTTGAACGGAAGATATTTCCTTTTTCCCCATAGCCCACTATGGGCTTCCAAATATCCCTTTGCCAATTCCACAAGAACAGCCTTAGCGAAAGGCTTCTTGAAGGGAAAGATGTAACTCTGTGCGATAAATTCACAGAACACAGAGCAGTTTCTCAGAAAGCTTCTTTCCAGTTTTGAACGGAAGATATTTCCTTTTTCACCATAGCCCTTTATGGGCTTCCAAATATCCCTTTGCCAATTCCACAAGAACAGCCTTAGCGAAAGGCTGCTTGAAGGGAAAGATGTAACTCTGTGAGATGAATTCACAGAACACAGAGCAGTTTCTCAGAAAGCTTCTTTCCAGTTTTGAACGGAAGATATTTCCTTTTTCCCCATAGCCCTCTATGTTCTTCCAAATATCCCGTTGCCAATTCCACAAGAACAGCCTTAGCGAAAGGCTGCTTGAAGGGAAAGATGTAACTCTGTGAGATGAATTCACAGAACACAGAGCAGTTTCTCAGAAAGCTTCTTTCCAGTTTTGAACGGAAGATATTTCCTTTTTCACCGTAGCCCTCTATGGGCTTCCAAATATCCCTTTGCCAATTCCACAAGAACAGCCTTAGCGAAAGGCTTCTTGAACGGAAAGATGTAACTCTGTGAGATGAATTCACAGAACACAGAGCAGTTTCTCAGAAAGCTTCTTTCCAGTTTTGAACGGAAGATATTTCCTTTTTCACCATAGCCCTCTATGGGCTTCCAAATATCCCTTTGCCAATTCCACAAGAACAGCCTTAGCGAAAGGCTGCTTGAAGGGAAAGATGTAACTCTGTGAGATGAATTCACAGAACACAGAGCAGTTTCTCAGAAATCTTCTTTCCAGTTTTGAACGGAAGATATTTCCTTTTTCCCCATAGCCCTCTATGGGCTTCCAAATATCCCTTTGCCAATTCCACAAGAACAGCCTTAGCGAAAGGCTTCTTGAAGAGAAAGATGTAACTCTGTGAAATGAAATCACAGAACACAGAGCAGTTTCTCAGAAAGCTTCTTTCCAGTTTTGAACGGAAGATATTTCCTTTTTCACTGTAGCCCTCTATGTGCTTCCAAATATCCCTTTGCCAATTCCACAAGAACAGCCTTAGCGAAAGGCTTCTTGAAGGGAAAGATGTAACTCTGTGAGATGAATTCACAGAACACTATGAAGTTTCTCAGAAAGCTTCTTTCCAGTTTTGAACGGAAGATATTTCCTTTTTCCCCATAGCCCTCTATGGGCTTCCAAATATCCCTTTGCCAATTCCACAAGAACAGCCTTAGCGAAAGGCTGCTTGAAGGGAAAGATGTAATTCTGTTAGATGAATACACAGAACACAGAGCAGTTTCTCAGAAAGCTTCTTTCCAGTTTTGAACGGAAGATACTTCCTTTTTCACCATAGCCCTCTACGGGCTTCCAAATATCCCTTTGCCAATTCCACAAGAACAGCCTTAGCGAAAGGCTTCTTGAAGGGAAAGATGTAACTCTGTGAGATGAATTCACAGAACACAGAGAAGTTTCTCAGAAAGCTTCTTTCCAGTTTTGAACGGAAGATGTTTCCTTTTTCACTGTAGCCCTCTACGGGCTTCCAAATATCCCTTTGCCAATTCCACAAGAACAGCCTTAGCGAAAGGCTTCTTGAAGGGAAAGATGTAACTCTGTGAGATGAATTCTAAGAAGACAGAGAAGTTTCTCAGAAAGCTTCTTTCCAGTTTTGAACGGAAGATATTTCCTTTTTCCCCATAGCCCTCTATGGCCTTCCAAATATCCCTTTGCCAATTCAACAAGAACAGCCTTAGCGAAAGGCTGCTTGAAGGGAAAGATGTAACTCTGTGAGATGAATTCACAGAACACAGAGCAGTTTCTCAGAAAGCTTCTTTCCAGTTTTGAACGGAAGATATTTCCTTTTTCACCATAGCCCTCTAAGGGCTTCCAAATATCCCTTTGCCAATTCCACAAGAACAGCCTTAGCGAAAGGCTGCTTGAAGGGAAAGATGTAACTCTGTGAGATGAATTCACAGAACACAGAGCAGTTTCTCAGAAATCTTCTTTCCAGTTTTGAACGGAAGATATTTCCTTTTTCACCATAGCCCTCTATGGGCTTCCAAATATCCCTTTGCCAATTCCACAAGAACAGCCTTAGCGAAGGGCTGCTTGAAGGGAAAGATGTAACTCTGTGAGATGAATTCACAGAACACAGAGCAGTTTCTCAGAAAGCTTCTTTCCAGTTTTGAACGGAAGATATTTCCTTTTTCACCATAGCCCTCTAAGGGCTTCCAAATATCCCTTTGCCAATTCCACAAGAACAGCCTTAGCGAAAGGCTTCTTGAAGGGAAAGATGTAACTCTGTGAGATGAATTCACAGAACACAGAGCAGTTTCTCAGAAATCTTCTTTCCAGTTTTGAACGGAAGATATTTCCTTTTTCACCATAGCCCTCTATGGGCTTCCAAATATCCCTTTGCCAATTCCACAAGAACAGCCTTAGCGAAAGGCTGCTTGAAGGGAAAGATGTAACTCTGTGAGATGAATTCACAGAACACAGAGCAGTTTCTCAGAAAGCTTCTTTCCAGTTTTGAACGGAAGATATTTCCTTTTTCACTGTAGCCCTCTATGGGCTTCCAAATATCCCTTTGCCAATTCCACAAGAACAGCCTTAGCGAAAGGCTTCTTGAAGGGAAAGATGTAACACTGTGAGATGAATTCACAGAACACAGAGCAGTTTCTCAGAAAGCTTCTTTCCAGTTTTGAACGGAAGGTATTTCCTTTTTCACTGCAGCCCTCTACGGGCTTCCAAATATCCCTTTGCCAATTCCACAAGAACAGCCTTAGCGAAAGGCTGCTTGAAGGGAAAGATGTAACTCTGTGAGATGAATTCACAGAACACAGAGACGTTTCTCAGAAAGCTTCTTTCCAGTTTTGAACGGAAGATATTTCCTTTTTCCCCATAGCCCTCTATGGGCTTCCAATATCCCTTTGCCAATTCCACAAGAACAGCATTAGCGAAAGACTGCTTGAAGGGAAAGATGTAACTCTGTGAGATGAATTCACAGAACACAGAGAAGTTTCTCAGAAAGCTTCTTTCCAGTTTTGAACGGAAGATATTTCCTTTTTCAACATAGCCCTCTATGGGCTTCCAAATATCCCTTTGCCAATTCCACAAGAAGAGCCTTAGCGAAAGGCTTCTTGAAGGGAAAGATGTAACTCTGTGAGATGAATTCACAGAACACAGAGAAGTTTCTCAGAAAGCTTCTTTGCAGTTTTGAACGGAAGATATTTCCTTTTTCACTGTAGCCCTCTACGGGCTTCCAAATATCCCTTTGCCAATTCCACAAGAACAGCCTTAGCGAAAGGCTTCTTGAAGGGAAAGATGTAACTCTGTGAGATGAATTCTAAGAAGACAGAGAAGTTTCTCAGAAAGCTTCTTTCCAGTTTTGAACGGAAGATATTTCCTTTTTCCCCATAGCCCTCTATGGCCTTCCAAATATCCCTTTGCCAATTCAACAAGAACAGCCTTAGCGAAAGGCTGCTTGAAGGGAAAGATGTAACTCTGTGAGATGAATTCACAGAACACAGAGCAGTTTCTCAGAAAGCTTCTTTCCAGTTTTGAACGGAAGATATTTCCTTTTTCACCATAGCCCTCTAAGGGCTTCCAAATATCCCTTTGCCAATTCCACAAGAACAGCCTTAGCGAAAGGCTGCTTGAAGGGAAAGATGTAACTCTGTGAGATGAATTCACAGAACACAGAGAAGTTTCTCAGAAATCTTCTTTCCAGTTTTGAACGGAAGATATTTCCTTTTTCACCATAGCCCTCTATGGGCTTCCAAATATCCCTTTGCCAATTCCACAAGAACAGCCTTAGCGAAAGGCTGCTTGAAGGGAAAGATGTAACTCTGTGAGATGAATTCACAGAACACAGAGCAGTTTCTCACAAAGCTTCTTTCCAGTTTTGAACGGAAGATATTTCCTTTTTCACTGTAGCCCTCTATGGGCTTCAAAATATCACTTTGCCAATTCCACAAGAACAGCCTTAGCGAAAGGCTTCTTGAAGGGAAAGATGTAACTCTGTGAGATGAATTCACAGAACACAGAGCAGTTTCTCAGAAAGCTTCTTTCCAGTTTTGAACGGAAGGTATTTCCTTTTTCACTGTAGCACTCTACGGGCTTCCAAATATCCCTTTGCCAATTCCACAAGAACGGCCTTAGCGAAAGGCTTCTTGAAGGGAAAGATGTAACTCTGTGAGATGAATTCACAGAACACAGAGCAGTTTCTCAGAAAGCTTCTTTCCAGTTTTGAACGGAAGATATTTCCTTTTTCCCCATAGCCCACTATGGGCTTCCAAATATCCCTTTGCCAATTCCACAAGAACAGCCTTAGCGAAAGGCTTCTTGAAGGGAAAGATGTAACTCTGTGCGATAAATTCACAGAACACAGAGCAGTTTCTCAGAAAGCTTCTTTCCAGTTTTGAACGGAAGATATTTCCTTTTTCACCATAGCCCTTTATGGGCTTCCAAATATCCCTTTGCCAATTCCACAAGAACAGCCTTAGCGAAAGGCTGCTTGAAGGGAAAGATGTAACTCTGTGAGATGAATTCACAGAACACAGAGCAGTTTCTCAGAAAGCTTCTTTCCAGTTTTGAACGGAAGATATTTCCTTTTTCCCCATAGCCCTCTATGTTCTTCCAAATATCCCGTTGCCAATTCCACAAGAACAGCCTTAGCGAAAGGCTGCTTGAAGGGAAAGATGTAACTCTGTGAGATGAATTCACAGAACACAGAGCAGTTTCTCAGAAAGCTTCTTTCCAGTTTTGAACGGAAGATATTTCCTTTTTCACCGTAGCCCTCTATGGGCTTCCAAATATCCCTTTGCCAATTCCACAAGAACAGCCTTAGCGAAAGGCTTCTTGAACGGAAAGATGTAACTCTGTGAGATGAATTCACAGAACACAGAGCAGTTTCTCAGAAAGCTTCTTTCCAGTTTTGAACGGAAGATATTTCCTTTTTCACCATAGCCCTCTATGGGCTTCCAAATATCCCTTTGCCAATTCCACAAGAACAGCCTTAGCGAAAGGCTGCTTGAAGGGAAAGATGTAACTCTGTGAGATGAATTCACAGAACACAGAGCAGTTTCTCAGAAATCTTCTTTCCAGTTTTGAACGGAAGATATTTCCTTTTTCCCCATAGCCCTCTATGGGCTTCCAAATATCCCTTTGCCAATTCCACAAGAACAGCCTTAGCGAAAGGCTTCTTGAAGAGAAAGATGTAACTCTGTGAAATGAAATCACAGAACACAGAGCAGTTTCTCAGAAAGCTTCTTTCCAGTTTTGAACGGAAGATATTTCCTTTTTCACTGTAGCCCTCTATGTGCTTCCAAATATCCCTTTGCCAATTCCACAAGAACAGCCTTAGCGAAAGGCTTCTTGAAGGGAAAGATGTAACTCTGTGAGATGAATTCACAGAACACTATGAAGTTTCTCAGAAAGCTTCTTTCCAGTTTTGAACGGAAGATATTTCCTTTTTCCCCATAGCCCTCTATGGGCTTCCAAATATCCCTTTGCCAATTCCACAAGAACAGCCTTAGCGAAAGGCTGCTTGAAGGGAAAGATGTAATTCTGTTAGATGAATACACAGAACACAGAGCAGTTTCTCAGAAAGCTTCTTTCCAGTTTTGAACGGAAGATACTTCCTTTTTCACCATAGCCCTCTACGGGCTTCCAAATATCCCTTTGCCAATTCCACAAGAACAGCCTTAGCGAAAGGCTTCTTGAAGGGAAAGATGTAACTCTGTGAGATGAATTCACAGAACACAGAGAAGTTTCTCAGAAAGCTTCTTTCCAGTTTTGAACGGAAGATGTTTCCTTTTTCACTGTAGCCCTCTACGGGCTTCCAAATATCCCTTTGCCAATTCCACAAGAACAGCCTTAGCGAAAGGCTTCTTGAAGGGAAAGATGTAACTCTGTGAGATGAATTCTAAGAAGACAGAGAAGTTTCTCAGAAAGCTTCTTTCCAGTTTTGAACGGAAGATATTTCCTTTTTCCCCATAGCCCTCTATGGCCTTCCAAATATCCCTTTGCCAATTCAACAAGAACAGCCTTAGCGAAAGGCTGCTTGAAGGGAAAGATGTAACTCTGTGAGATGAATTCACAGAACACAGAGCAGTTTCTCAGAAAGCTTCTTTCCAGTTTTGAACGGAAGATATTTCCTTTTTCACCATAGCCCTCTAAGGGCTTCCAAATATCCCTTTGCCAATTCCACAAGAACAGCCTTAGCGAAAGGCTGCTTGAAGGGAAAGATGTAACTCTGTGAGATGAATTCACAGAACACAGAGCAGTTTCTCAGAAATCTTCTTTCCAGTTTTGAACGGAAGATATTTCCTTTTTCACCATAGCCCTCTATGGGATTCCAAATATCCCTTTGCCAATTCCACAAGAACAGCCTTAGCGAAAGGCTGCTTGAAGGGAAAGATGTAACTCTGTGAGATGAATTCACAGAACACAGAGCAGTTTCTCAGAAAGCTTCTTTCCAGTTTTGAACGGAAGATATTTCCTTTTTCACCGTAGCCCTCTATGGGCTTCCAAATATCCCTTTGCCAATTCCACAAGAACAGCCTTAGCGAAAGGCTTCTTGAACGGAAAGATGTAACTCTGTGAGATGAATTCACAGAACACAGAGCAGTTTCTCAGAAAGCTTCTTTCCAGTTTTGAACGGAAGATATTTCCTTTTTCACCATAGCCCTCTATGGGCTTCCAAATATCCCTTTGCCAATTCCACAAGAACAGCCTTAGCGAAAGGCTGCTTGAAGGGAAAGATGTAACTCTGTGAGATGAATTCACAGAACACAGAGCAGTTTCTCAGAAATCTTCTTTCCAGTTTTGAACGGAAGATATTTCCTTTTTCCCCATAGCCCTCTATGGGCTTCCAAATATCCCTTTGCCAATTCCACAAGAACAGCCTTAGCGAAAGGCTTCTTGAAGAGAAAGATGTAACTCTGTGAAATGAAATCACAGAACACAGAGCAGTTTCTCAGAAAGCTTCTTTCCAGTTTTGAACGGAAGATATTTCCTTTTTCACTGTAGCCCTCTATGTGCTTCCAAATATCCCTTTGCCAATTCCACAAGAACAGCCTTAGCGAAAGGCTTCTTGAAGGGAAAGATGTAACTCTGTGAGATGAATTCACAGAACACTATGAAGTTTCTCAGAAAGCTTCTTTCCAGTTTTGAACGGAAGATATTTCCTTTTTCCCCATAGCCCTCTATGGGCTTCCAAATATCCCTTTGCCAATTCCACAAGAACAGCCTTAGCGAAAGGCTGCTTGAAGGGAAAGATGTAATTCTGTTAGATGAATACACAGAACACAGAGCAGTTTCTCAGAAAGCTTCTTTCCAGTTTTGAACGGAAGATACTTCCTTTTTCACCATAGCCCTCTACGGGCTTCCAAATATCCCTTTGCCAATTCCACAAGAACAGCCTTAGCGAAAGGCTTCTTGAAGGGAAAGATGTAACTCTGTGAGATGAATTCACAGAACACAGAGAAGTTTCTCAGAAAGCTTCTTTCCAGTTTTGAACGGAAGATGTTTCCTTTTTCACTGTAGCCCTCTACGGGCTTCCAAATATCCCTTTGCCAATTCCACAAGAACAGCCTTAGCGAAAGGCTTCTTGAAGGGAAAGATGTAACTCTGTGAGATGAATTCTAAGAAGACAGAGAAGTTTCTCAGAAAGCTTCTTTCCAGTTTTGAACGGAAGATATTTCCTTTTTCCCCATAGCCCTCTATGGCCTTCCAAATATCCCTTTGCCAATTCAACAAGAACAGCCTTAGCGAAAGGCTGCTTGAAGGGAAAGATGTAACTCTGTGAGATGAATTCACAGAACACAGAGCAGTTTCTCAGAAAGCTTCTTTCCAGTTTTGAACGGAAGATATTTCCTTTTTCACCATAGCCCTCTAAGGGCTTCCAAATATCCCTTTGCCAATTCCACAAGAACAGCCTTAGCGAAAGGCTGCTTGAAGGGAAAGATGTAACTCTGTGAGATGAATTCACAGAACACAGAGAAGTTTCTCAGAAATCTTCTTTCCAGTTTTGAACGGAAGATATTTCCTTTTTCACCATAGCCCTCTATGGGCTTCCAAATATCCCTTTGCCAATTCCACAAGAACAGCCTTAGCGAAAGGCTGCTTGAAGGGAAAGATGTAACTCTGTGAGATGAATTCACAGAACACAGAGCAGTTTCTCAGAAAGCTTCTTTCCAGTTTTGAACGGAAGATATTTCCTTTTTCACTGTAGCCCTCCATGGGCTTCAAAATATCACTTTGCCAATTCCACAAGAACAGCCTTAGCGAAAGGCTGCTTGAAGGGAAAGATGTAACTCTGTGAGATGAATTCACAGAACACAGAGCAGTTTCTCAGAAAGCTTCTTTCCAGTTTTGAACGGAAGGTATTTCCTTTTTCACTGTAGCACTCTACGGGCTTCCAAATATCCCTTTGCCAATTCCACAAGAACGGCCTTAGCGAAAGGCTTCTTGAAGGGAAAGATGTAACTCTGTGAGATGAATTCACAGAACACTATGAAGTTTCTCAGAAAGCTTCTTTCCAGTTTTGAACGGAAGATATTTCCTTTTTCCCCATAGCCCTCTATGGGCTTCCAAATATCCCTTTGCCAATTCCACAAGAACAGCCTTAGCGAAAGGCTGCTTGAAGGGAAAGATGTAACTCTGTGAGATGAATACACAGAACACAGAGCAGTTTCTCAGAAAGCTTCTTTCCAGTTTTGAACGGAAGATACTTCCTTTTTCACCATAGCCCTCTACGGGCTTCCAAATATCCCTTTGCCATTTCCACAAGAACAGCCTTAGCGAAAGGCTGCTTGAAGGGAAAGATGTATCTCTGTGAGATGAATTCACAGAACACAGAGCAGATTCTCAGAAAGCTTCTTTCCAGTTTTGAACGGAAGATATTTCCTTTTTCCCCATAGCCCTCTATGGGCTTCCAAATATCCCTTTGCCAATTCCACAAGAACAGCCTTAGCGAAAGGCTGCTTGAAGGGAAACATGTAACTCTGGAAGATGAATTCACAGAACACAGAGCAGTTTCTCAGAGAGCTTCTTTCCAGTTTTGAACGGAAGGTATTTCCTTTTTCCCCATAGCCCTCTATGGGCTTCCAAATATCCCTTTGCCAATTCCACAAGAACAGCCTTAGCGAAGGGCTGCTTGAAGGGAAAGATGTAACTCTGTGAGATGAATTCACAGAACACAGAGCAGTTTCTCAGAAAGCTTCTTTCCAGTTTTGAACGGAAGATATTTCCTTTTTCACCATAGCCCTCTAAGGGCTTCCAAATATCCCTTTGCCAATTCCACAAGAACAGCCTTAGCGAAAGGCTTCTTGAAGGGAAAGATGTAACTCTGTGAGATGAATTCACAGAACACAGAGCAGTTTCTCAGAAATCTTCTTTCCAGTTTTGAACGGAAGATATTTCCTTTTTCACCATAGCCCTCTATGGGCTTCCAAATATCCCTTTGCCAATTCCACAAGAACAGCCTTAGCGAAAGGCTGCTTGAAGGGAAAGATGTAACTCTGTGAGATGAATTCACAGAACACAGAGCAGTTTCTCAGAAAGCTTCTTTCCAGTTTTGAACGGAAGATATTTCCTTTTTCACTGTAGCCCTCTATGGGCTTCCAAATATCCCTTTGCCAATTCCACAAGAACAGCCTTAGCGAAAGGCTTCTTGAAGGGAAAGATGTAACACTGTGAGATGAATTCACAGAACACAGAGCAGTTTCTCAGAAAGCTTCTTTCCAGTTTTGAACGGAAGGTATTTCCTTTTTCACTGCAGCCCTCTACGGGCTTCCAAATATCCCTTTGCCAATTCCACAAGAACAGCCTTAGCGAAAGGCTGCTTGAAGGGAAAGATGTAACTCTGTGAGATGAATTCACAGAACACAGAGAAGTTTCTCAGAAAGCTTCTTTCCAGTTTTGAACGGAAGATATTTCCTTTTTCCCCATAGCCCTCTATGGGCTTCCAATATCCCTTTGCCAATTCCACAAGAACAGCATTAGCGAAAGACTGCTTGAAGGGAAAGATGTAACTCTGTGAGATGAATTCACAGAACACAGAGCAGTTTCTCAGAAAGCTTCTTTCCAGTTTTGAACGGAAGATATTTCCTTTTTCAACATAGCCCTCTATGGGCTTCCAAATATCCCTTTGCCAATTCCACAAGAAGAGCCTTAGCGAAAGGCTTCTTGAAGGGAAAGATGTAACTCTGTGAGATGAATTCACAGAACACAGAGAAGTTTCTCAGAAAGCTTCTTTGCAGTTTTGAACGGAAGATATTTCCTTTTTCACTGTAGCCCTCTACGGGCTTCCAAATATCCCTTTGCCAATTCCACAAGAACAGCCTTAGCGAAAGGCTTCTTGAAGGGAAAGATGTAACTCTGTGAGATGAATTCTAAGAAGACAGAGAAGTTTCTCAGAAAGCTTCTTTCCAGTTTTGAACGGAAGATATTTCCTTTTTCCCCATAGCCCTCTATGGCCTTCCAAATATCCCTTTGCCAATTCAACAAGAACAGCCTTAGCGAAAGGCTGCTTGAAGGGAAAGATGTAACTCTGTGAGATGAATTCACAGAACACAGAGCAGTTTCTCAGAAAGCTTCTTTCCAGTTTTGAACGGAAGATATTTCCTTTTTCACCATAGCCCTCTAAGGGCTTCCAAATATCCCTTTGCCAATTCCACAAGAACAGCCTTAGCGAAAGGCTGCTTGAAGGGAAAGATGTAACTCTGTGAGATGAATTCACAGAACACAGAGAAGTTTCTCAGAAATCTTCTTTCCAGTTTTGAACGGAAGATATTTCCTTTTTCACCATAGCCCTCTATGGGCTTCCAAATATCCCTTTGCCAATTCCACAAGAACAGCCTTAGCGAAAGGCTGCTTGAAGGGAAAGATGTAACTCTGTGAGATGAATTCACAGAACACAGAGCAGTTTCTCACAAAGCTTCTTTCCAGTTTTGAACGGAAGATATTTCCTTTTTCACTGTAGCCCTCTATGGGCTTCAAAATATCACTTTGCCAATTCCACAAGAACAGCCTTAGCGAAAGGCTTCTTGAAGGGAAAGATGTAACTCTGTGAGATGAATTCACAGAACACAGAGCAGTTTCTCAGAAAGCTTCTTTCCAGTTTTGAACGGAAGGTATTTCCTTTTTCACTGTAGCACTCTACGGGCTTCCAAATATCCCTTTGCCAATTCCACAAGAACGGCCTTAGCGAAAGGCTTCTTGAAGGGAAAGATGTAACTCTGTGAGATGAATTCACAGAACACAGAGCAGTTTCTCAGAAAGCTTCTTTCCAGTTTTGAACGGAAGATATTTCCTTTTTCCCCATAGCCCACTATGGGCTTCCAAATATCCCTTTGCCAATTCCACAAGAACAGCCTTAGCTAAAGGCTTCTTGAAGGGAAAGATGTAACTCTGTGCGATGAATTCACAGAACACAGAGCAGTTTCTCAGAAAGCTTCTTTCCAGTTTTGAACGGAAGATATTTCCTTTTTCACCATAGCCCTTTATGGGCTTCCAAATATCCCTTTGCCAATTCCACAAGAACAGCCTTAGCGAAAGGCTGCTTGAAGGGAAAGATGTAACTCTGTGAGATGAATTCACAGAACACAGAGCAGTTTCTCAGAAAGCTTCTTTCCAGTTTTGAACGGAAGATATTTCCTTTTTCCCCATAGCCCTCTATGTTCTTCCAAATATCCCGTTGCCAATTCCACAAGAACAGCCTTAGCGAAAGGCTGCTTGAAGGGAAAGATGTAACTCTGTGAGATGAATTCACAGAACACAGAGCAGTTTCTCAGAAAGCTTCTTTCCAGTTTTGAACGGAAGATATTTCCTTTTTCACCGTAGCCCTCTATGGGCTTCCAAATATCCCTTTGCCAATTCCACAAGAACAGCCTTAGCGAAAGGCTTCTTGAACGGAAAGATGTAACTCTGTGAGATGAATTCACAGAACACAGAGCAGTTTCTCAGAAAGCTTCTTTCCAGTTTTGAACGGAAGATATTTCCTTTTTCACCATAGCCCTCTATGGGCTTCCAAATATCCCTTTGCCAATTCCACAAGAACAGCCTTAGCGAAAGGCTGCTTGAAGGGAAAGATGTAACTCTGTGAGATGAATTCACAGAACACAGAGCAGTTTCTCAGAAATCTTCTTTCCAGTTTTGAACGGAAGATATTTCCTTTTTCCCCATAGCCCTCTATGGGCTTCCAAATATCCCTTTGCCAATTCCACAAGAACAGCCTTAGCGAAAGGCTTCTTGAAGAGAAAGATGTAACTCTGTGAAATGAAATCACAGAACACAGAGCAGTTTCTCAGAAAGCTTCTTTCCAGTTTTGAACGGAAGATATTTCCTTTTTCACTGTAGCCCTCTATGTGCTTCCAAATATCCCTTTGCCAATTCCACAAGAACAGCCTTAGCGAAAGGCTTCTTGAAGGGAAAGATGTAACTCTGTGAGATGAATTCACAGAACACTATGAAGTTTCTCAGAAAGCTTCTTTCCAGTTTTGAACGGAAGATATTTCCTTTTTCCCCATAGCCCTCTATGGGCTTCCAAATATCCCTTTGCCAATTCCACAAGAACAGCCTTAGCGAAAGGCTGCTTGAAGGGAAAGATGTAATTCTGTTAGATGAATACACAGAACACAGAGCAGTTTCTCAGAAAGCTTCTTTCCAGTTTTGAACGGAAGATACTTCCTTTTTCACCATAGCCCTCTACGGGCTTCCAAATATCCCTTTGCCAATTCCACAAGAACAGCCCTAGCGAAAGGCTGCTTGAAGGGAAAGATGTATCTCTGTGAGATGAATTCATAGAACACAGAGAAGTTTCTCAGAAAGCTTCTTTCCAGTTTTGAACGGAAGATATTTCCTTTTTCCCCATAGCCCTCTATGGGCTTCCAAATATCCCTTTGCCAATTCCACAAGAACAGCCTTAGCGAAAGGCTGCTTGAAGGGAAAGATGTAACTCTCTGAGATGAATTCACAGAACACAGAGCAGTTTCTCAGAAAGCTTCTTTCCAGTTTTGAACGGAAGATATTTCCTTTTTCACCATAGCCCTCTATGGGCTTCCAAATATCCCTTTGCCAATTCCACAAGAACAGCATTAGCGAAAGGCTGCTTGAAGGGAAACATGTAACTCTGGAAGATGAATTCACAGAACACAGAGCAGTTTCTCAGAAAGCTTCTTTCCAGTTTTGAACGGAAGATATTTCCTTTTTCCCCATAGCCCTCTATGGGCTTCCAAATATCCCGTTGCCAATTCCACAAGAACAGCCTTAGCGAAAGGCTGCTTGAAGGGAAAGATGTAACTCTGTGAGATGAATTCACAGAACACAGAGCAGTTTCTCAGAAAGCTTCTTTCCAGTTTTGAACGGAAGATATTTCCTTTTTCACCATAGCCCTCTATGGGCTTCCAAATATCCCTTTGCCAATTCCACAAGAACAGCCTTAGCGAAAGGCTGCTTGAAGGGAAAGATGTAACTCTGTGAGATGAATTCACAGAACACAGAGCAGTTTCTCAGAAAGCTTCTTTCCAGTTTTGAACGGAAGATATTTCCTTTTTCACCATAGCCCTCTATGGGATTCCAAATATCCCTTTGCCAATTCCACAAGAACAGCCTTAGCGAAAGGCTGCTTGAAGGGAAAGATGTAACTCTGTGAGATGAATTCACAGAACACAGAGCAGTTTCTCAGAAATCTTCTTTCCAGTTTTGAACGGAAGATATTTCCTTTTTCACCATAGCCCTCTATGGGCTTCCAAATATCCCTTTGCCAATTCCACAAGAACAGCCTTAGCGAAAGGCTGCTTGAAGGGAAAGATGTAACTCTGTGAGATGAATTCACAGAACACAGAGCAGTTTCTCAGAAAGCTTCTTTCCAGTTTTGAACGGAAGATATTTCCTTTTTCACCATAACCCTCTACGGGCTTCCAAATATCCCTTTGCCAATTCCACAAGAACAGCCTTAGCGAAAGGCTGCTTGAAGGGAAAGATGTAACTCTGTGAGATGAATTCACAGAACACAGAGCAGTTTCTCAGAAATCTTCTTTCCAGTTTTGAACGGAAGATATTTCCTTTTTCCCCATAGCCCTCTATGGGCTTCCAAATATCCCTTTGCCAATTCCACAAGAACAGCCTTAGCGAAAGGCTTCTTGAAGGGAAAGATGTAACTCTGTGAAATGAAATCACAGAACACAGAGCAGTTTCTCAGAAAGCTTCTTTCCAGTTTTGAACGGAAGATATTTCCTTTTTCAATGTAGCCCTCTATGTGCTTCCAAATATCCCTTTGCCAATTCCACAAGAACAGCCTTAGCGAAAGGCTTCTTGAAGGGAAAGATGTAACTCTGTGAGATGAATTCACAGAACACAGAGAAGTTTCTCAGAAAGCTTCTTTCCAGTTTTGAACGGAAGATATTTCCTTTTTCCCCATAGCCCACTATGGGCTTCCAAATATCCCTTTGCCAATTCCACAAGAACAGCCTTAGCGAAAGGCTGCTTGAAGGGAAAGATGTAACTCTGTGAGATGAATACACAGAACACAGAGCAGTTTCTCAGAAAGCTTCTTTCCAGTTTTGAACGGAAGATATTTCCTTTTTCACCATAGCCCTCTACGGGCTTCCAAATATACTTTGCCAATTCCACAAGAACAGCCTTAGCGAAAGGCTGCTTGAAGGGAAAGATGTATCTCTGTGAGATGAATTCACAGAACACAGAGCAGTTTCTCAGAAAGCTTCTTTCCAGTTTTGAACGGAAGATATTTCCTTTTTCCCCATAGCCCTCTATGGGCTTCCAAATATCCCTTTGCCAATTCCACAAGAACAGCCTTAGCGAAAGGCTGCTTGAAGGGAAAGATGTAACTCTGTGCGATGAATTCACAGAACACAGAGCAGTTTCTCAGAAAGCTTCTTTCCAGTTTTGAACGGAAGATATTTCCTTTTTCCCCATAGCCCTTTATGGGCTTCCAAATATCCCTTTGCCAATTCCACAAGAACAGCCTTAGCGAAAGGCTGCTTGAAGGGAAAGATGTAACTCTGTGAGATGAATTCACAGAACACAGAGCAGTTTCTCAGAAAGCTTCTTTCCAGTTTTGAACGGAAGATATTTCCTTTTTCCCCATAGCCCTCTATGTTCTTCCAAATATCCCGTTGCCAATTCCACAAGAACAGCCTTAGCGAAAGGCTGCTTGAAGGGAAAGATGTAACTCTGTGAGATGAATTCACAGAACACAGAGCAGTTTCTCAGAAAGCTTCTTTCCAGTTTTGAACGGAAGATATTTCCTTTTTCACCGTAGCCCTCTATGGGCTTCCAAATATCCCTTTGCCAATTCCACAAGAACAGCCTTAGCGAAAGGCTTCTTGAACGGAAAGATGTAACTCTGTGAGATGAATTCACAGAACACAGAGCAGTTTCTCAGAAAGCTTCTTTCCAGTTTTGAACGGAAGATATTTCCTTTTTCACCATAGCCCTCTATGGGCTTCCAAATATCCCTTTGCCAATTCCACAAGAACAGCCTTAGCGAAAGGCTGCTTGAAGGGAAAGATGTAACTCTGTGAGATGAATTCACAGAACACAGAGCAGTTTCTCAGAAATCTTCTTTCCAGTTTTGAACGGAAGATATTTCCTTTTTCCCCATAGCCCTCTATGGGCTTCCAAATATCCCTTTGCCAATTCCACAAGAACAGCCTTAGCGAAAGGCTGCTTGAAGGGAAAGATGTAACTCTGTGAGATGAATTCACAGAACACAGAGCAGTTTCTCAGAAAGCTTCTTTCCAGTTTTGAACGGAAGATATTTCCTTTTTCCCCATAGCCCTCTATGGGCTTCCAAATATCCCTTTGCCAATTCCACAAGAACAGCCTTAGCGAAAGGCTTCTTGAAGAGAAAGATGTAACTCTGTGAAATGAAATCACAGAACACAGAGCAGTTTCTCAGAAAGCTTCTTTCCAGTTTTGAACGGAAGATATTTCCTTTTTCACTGTAGCCCTCTATGTGCTTCCAAATATCCCTTTGCCAATTCCACAAGAACAGCCTTAGCGAAAGGCTTCTTGAAGGGAAAGATGTAACTCTGTGAGATGAATTCACAGAACACTATGAAGTTTGTCAGAAAGCTTCTTTCCAGTTTTGAACGGAAGATATTTCCTTTTTCCCCATAGCCCTCTATGGGCTTCCAAATATCCCTTTGCCAATTCCACAAGAACAGCCTTAGCGAAAGGCTGCTTGAAGGGAAAGATGTAACTCTGTGAGATGAATACACAGAACACAGAGCAGTTTCTCAGAAAGCTTCTTTCCAGTTTTGAACGGAAGATACTTCCTTTTTCACCATAGCCCTCTACGGGCTTCCAAATATCCCTTTGCCAATTCCACAAGAACAGCCTTAGCGAAAGGCTGCTTGAAGGGAAAGATGTATCTCTGTGAGATGAATTCACAGAACACAGAGAAGTTTCTCAGAAAGCTTCTTTCCAGTTTTGAACGGAAGATATTTAATTTTTCCCCATAGCCCACTATGGGCTTCCAAATATCCCTTTGCCAATTCCACAAGAACAGCCTTAGCGAAAGGCTGCTTGAAGGGAAACATGTAACTCTGGAAGATGAATTCACAGAACACAGAGCAGTTTCTCAGAAAGCTTCTTTCCAGTTTTGAACGGAAGGTATTTCCTTTTTCCCCATAGCCCTCTATGGGCTTCCAAATATCCCGTTGCCAATTCCGCAAGAACAGCCTTAGCGAAAGGCTGCTTGAAGGGAAAGATGTAACTCTGTGAGATGAATTCACAGAACACAGAGCAGTTTCTCAGAAAGCTTCTTTCCAGTTTTGAACGGAAGATATTTCCTTTTTCACCATAGCCCTCTATGGGCTTCCAAATATCCCTTTGCCAATTCCACAAGAACAGTATTAGCGAAAGGCTGCTTGAAGGGAAACATGTAACTCTGGAAGATGAATTCACAGAACACAGAGCAGTTTCTCAGAAAGCTTCTTTCCAGTTTTGAACGGAAGATATTTCCTTTTTCCCCATAGCCCTCTATGGGCTTCCAAATATCCCGTTGCCAATTCCACAAGAACAGCCTTAGCGAAAGGCTGCTTGAAGGGAAAGATGTAACTCTGTGAGATGAATTCACAGAACACAGAGCAGTTTCTCAGAAAGCTTCTTTCCAGTTTTGAACGGAAGATATTTCCTTTTTCACCATAGCCCTCTATGGGCTTCCAAATATCCCTTTGCCAATTCCACAAGAACAGCCTTAGCGAAAGGCTGCTTGAAGGGAAAGATGTAACTCTGTGAGATGAATTCACAGAACACAGAGCAGTTTCTCAGAAAGCTTCTTTCCAGTTTTGAACGGAAGATATTTCCTTTTTCACCATAGCCCTCTATGGGATTCCAAATATCCCTTTGCCAATTCCACAAGAACAGCCTTAGCGAAAGGCTGCTTGAAGGGAAAGATGTAACTCTGTGAGATGAATTCACAGAACACAGAGCAGTTTCTCAGAAATCTTCTTTCCAGTTTTGAACGGAAGATATTTCCTTTTTCACCATAGCCCTCTATGGGCTTCCAAATATCCCTTTGCCAATTCCACAAGAACAGCCTTAGCGAAAGGCTGCTTGAAGGGAAAGATGTAACTCTGTGAGATGAATTCACAGAACACAGAGCAGTTTCTCAGAAAGCTTCTTTCCAGTTTTGAACGGAAGATATTTCCTTTTTCACCATAACCCTCTACGGGCTTCCAAATATCCCTTTGCCAATTCCACAAGAACAGCCTTAGCGAAAGGCTGCTTGAAGGGAAAGATGTAACTCTGTGAGATGAATTCACAGAACACAGAGCAGTTTCTCAGAAAGCTTCTTTCCAGTTTTGAACGGAAGATATTTCCTTTTTCACCATAGCCCTCTACGGGCTTCCAAATATCCCTTTGCCAATTCCACAAGAACGGCCTTAGCGAAAGGCTTCTTGAAGGGAAAGATGTAACTCTGTGAGATGAATTCACAGAACACAGAGCAGTTTCTCAGAAAGCTTCTTTCCAGTTTTGAACGGAAGATATTTCCTTTTTCCCCATAGCCCACTATGGGCTTCCAAATATCCCTTTGCCAATTCCACAAGAACAGCCTTAGCGAAAGGCTTCTTGAAGGGAAAGGTGTAACTCTGTGCGATGAATTCACAGAACACAGAGCAGTTTCTCAGAAAGCTTCTTTCCAGTTTTGAACGGAAGATATTTCCTTTTTCCCCATAGCCCTCTATGGGCTTCCAAATATCCCTTTGCCAATTCCACAAGAACAGCCTTAGCGAAAGGCTGCTTGAAGGGAAAGATGTAACTCTGTGCGATGAATTCACAGAACACAGAGCAGTTTCTCAGAAAGCTTCTTTCCAGTTTTGAACAGAAGATATTTCCTTTTTCCCCATAGCCCTTTATGGGCTTCCAAATATCCCTTTGCCAATTCCACAAGAACAGCCTTAGCGAAAGGCTGCTTGAAGGGAAAGATGTAACTCTGTGAGATGAATTCACAGAACACAGAGCAGTTTCTCAGAAAGCTTCTTTCCAGTTTTGAACGGAAGATATTTCCTTTTTCCCCATAGCCCTCTATGTTCTTCCAAATATCCCGTTGCCAATTCCACAAGAACAGCCTTAGCGAAAGGCTGCTTGAAGGGAAAGATGTAACTCTGTGAGATGAATTCACAGAACACAGAGCAGTTTCTCAGAAAGCTTCTTTCCAGTTTTGAACGGAAGATATTTCCTTTTTCACCGTAGCCCTCTATGGGCTTCCAAATATCCCTTTGCCAATTCCACAAGAACAGCCTTAGCGAAAGGCTTCTTGAACGGAAAGATGTAACTCTGTGAGATGAATTCACAGAACACAGAGCAGTTTCTCAGAAAGCTTCTTTCCAGTTTTGAACGGAAGATATTTCCTTTTTCACCATAGCCCTCTATGGGCTTCCAAATATCCCTTTGCCAATTCCACAAGAACAGCCTTAGCGAAAGGCTGCTTGAAGGGAAAGATGTAACTCTGTGAGATGAATTCACAGAACACAGAGCAGTTTCTCAGAAATCTTCTTCCCAGTTTTGAACGGAAGATATTTCCTTTTTCCCCATAGCCCTCTATGGGCTTCCAAATATCCCTTTGCCAATTCCACAAGAACAGCCTTAGCGAAAGGCTGCTTGAAGGGAAAGATGTAACTCTGTGAGATGAATTCACAGAACACAGAGCAGTTTCTCAGAAATCTTCTTTCCAGTTTTGAACGGAAGATATTTCCTTTTTCCCCATAGCCCTCTATGGGCTTCCAAATATCCCTTTGCCAATTCCACAAGAACAGCCTTAGCGAAAGGCTTCTTGAAGAGAAAGATGTAACTCTGTGAAATGAAATCACAGAAGACAGAGCAGTTTCTCAGAAAGCTTCTTTCCAGTTTTGAACGGAAGATATTTCCTTTTTCACTGTAGCCCTCTATGTGCTTCCAAATATCCCTTTGCCAATTCCACAAGAACAGCCTTAGCGAAAGGCTTCTTGAAGGGAAAGATGTAACTCTGTGAGATGAATTCACAGAACACTATGAAGTTTCTCAGAAAGCTTCTTTCCAGTTTTGAACGGAAGATATTTCCTTTTTCCCCATAGCCCTCTATGGGCTTCCAAATATCCCTTTGCCAATTCCACAAGAACAGCCTTAGCGAAAGGCTGCTTGAAGGGAAAGATGTAACTCTGTGAGATGAATACACAGAACACAGAGCAGTTTCTCAGAAAGCTTCTTTCCAGTTTTGAACGGAAGATACTTCCTTTTTCACCATAGCCCTCTACGGGCTTCCAAATATCCCTTTGCCAATTCCACAAGAACAGCCTTAGCGAAAGGCTGCTTGAAGGGAAAGATGTATCTCTGTGAGATGAATTCACAGAACACAGAGAAGTTTCTCAGAAAGCTTCTTTCCAGTTTTGAACGGAAGATATTTCCTTTTTCCCCATAGCCCTCTATGGGCTTCCAAATATCCCTTTGCCAATTCCACAAGAACAGCCTTAGCGAAAGGCTGCTTGAAGGGAAACATGTAACTCTGGAAGATGAATTCACAGAACACAGAGCAGTTTCTCAGAAAGCTTCTTTCCAGTTTTGAACGGAAGGTATTTCCTTTTTCCCCATAGCCCTCTATGGGCTTCCAAATATCCCGTTGCCAATTCCGCAAGAACAGCCTTAGCGAAAGGCTGCTTGAAGGGAAAGATGTAACTCTGTGAGATGAATTCACAGAACACAGAGCAGTTTCTCAGAAAGCTTCTTTCCAGTTTTGAACGGAAGATATTTCCTTTTTCACCATAGCCCTCTATGGGCTTCCAAATATCCCTTTGCCAATTCCACAAGAACAGCCTTAGCGAAAGGCTGCTTGAAGGGAAAGATGTAACTCTGTGAGATGAATTCACAGAACACAGAGCAGTTTCTCAGAAAGCTTCTTTCCAGTTTTGAACGGAAGATATTTCCTTTTTCACCATAGCCCTCTATGGGCTTCCAAATATCCCTTTGCCAATTCCACAAGAACAGCCTTAGCGAAAGGCTGCTTGAAGGGAAAGATGTAACTCTGTGAGATGAATTCACAGAACACAGAGCAGTTTCTCAGAAAGCTTCTTTCCAGTTTTGAACGGAAGATATTTCCTTTTTCACCATAGCCCTCTATGGGATTCCAAATATCCCTTTGCCAATTCCACAAGAACAGCCTTAGCGAAAGGCTGCTTGAAGGGAAAGATGTAACTCTGTGAGATGAATTCACAGAACACAGAGCAGTTTCTCAGAAATCTTCTTTCCAGTTTTGAACGGAAGATATTTCCTTTTTCACCCTAGCCCTCTATGGGCTTCCAAATATCCCTTTGCCAATTCCACAAGAACAGCCTTAGCGAAAGGCTGCTTGAAGGGAAAGATGTAACTCTGTGAGATGAATTCACAGAACACAGAGCAGTTTCTCAGAAATCTTCTTTCCAGTTTTGAACGGATGATATTTCCTTTTTCACCATAACCCTCTACGGGCTTCCAAATATCCCTTTGCCAATTCCACAAGAACAGCCTTAGCGAAAGGCTGCTTGAAGGGAAAGATGTAACTCTGTGAGATGAATTCACAGAACACAGAGCAGTTTCTCAGAAATCTTCTTTCCAGTTTTGAACGGAAGATATTTCCTTTTTCCCCATAGCCCTCTATGTTCTTCCAAATATCCCTTTGCCAATTCCACAAGAACAGCCTTAGCGAAAGGCTTCTTGAAGGGAAAGATGTAACTCTGTGAAATGAAATCACAGAACACAGAGCAGTTTCTCAGAAAGCTTCTTTCCAGTTTTGAACGGAAGATATTTCCTTTTTCACTGTAGCCCTCTATGTGCTTCCAAATATCCCTTTGCCAATTCCACAAGAACAGCCTTAGCGAAAGGCTTCTTGAAGGGAAAGATGTAACTCTGTGAGATAAATTCACAGAACACAGAGAAGTTTCTCAGAAAGCTTCTTTCCAGTTTTGAACGGAAGATATTTCCTTTTTCCCCATAGCCCTCTATGGGCTTCCAAATATCCCTTTGCCAATTCCACAAGAACAGCCTTAGCGAAAGGCTGCTTGAAGGGAAAGATGTAACTCTGTGAGATGAATACACAGAACACAGAGCAGTTTCTCAGAAAGCTTCTTTCCAGTTTTGAACGGAAGATATTTCCTTTTTCACCATAGCCCTCTACGGGCTTCCAAATATCCCTTTGCCAATTCCACAAGAACAGCCTTAGCGAAAGGCTGCTTGAAGGGAAAGATGTATCTCTGTGAGATGAATTCACAGAACACAGAGCAGTTTCTCAGAAAGCTTCTTTCCAGTTTTGAACGGAAGATATTTCCTTTTTCCCCATAGCCCTCTATGGGCTTCCAAATATCCCTTTGCCAATTCCACAAGAACAGCCTTAGCGAAAGGCTGCTTGAAGGGAAACATGTAACTCTGGAAGATGAATTCACAGAACACAGAGCAGTTTCTCAGAAAGCTTCTTTCCAGTTTTGAACGGAAGGTATTTCCTTTTTCCCCATAGCCCTCTATGGGCTTCCAAATATCCCGTTGCCAATTCCGCAAGAAGAGCCTTAGCGAAAGGCTGCTTGAAGGGAAAGATGTAACTCTGTGAGATGAATTCACAGAACACAGAGCAGTTTCTCAGAAAGCTTCTTTCCAGTTTTGAACGGAAGATATTTCCTTTTTCACCATAGCCCTCTAAGGGCTTCCAAATATACCTTTGCCAATTCCACAAGAACAGCCTTAGCGAAAGGCTGCTTGAAGGGAAAGATGTAACTCTGTGAGATGAATTCACAGAACACAGAGCAGTTTCTCAGAAAGCTTCTTTCCAGTTTTGAACGGAAGATATTTCCTTTTTCAACATAGCCCTCTAAGGGCTTCCAAATATCCCTTTGCCAATTCCACAAGAACAGCCTTAGCGAAAGGATTCTTGAAGGGAAAGATGTAACTCTGTGCGATGAATTCACAGAACACAGAGCAGTTTCTCAGAAAGCTTCTTTCCAGTTTTGAACGGAAGATATTTCCTTTTTCCCCATAGCCCTTTATGGGCTTCCAAATATCCCTTTGCCAATTCCACAAGAACAGCCTTAGCGAAAGGCTGCTTGAAGGGAAAGATGTAACTCTGTGAGATGAATTCACAGAACACAGAGCAGTTTCTCAGAAACCTTCTTTCCAGTTTTGAACGGAAGATATTTCCTTTTTCCCCATAGCCCTCTATGTTCTTCCAAATATCCCGTTGCCAATTCCACAAGAACAGCCTTAGCGAAAGGCTGCTTGAAGGGAAAGATGTAACTCTGTGAGATGAATTCACAGAACACAGAGCAGTTTCTCAGAAAGCTTCTTTCCAGTTTTGAACGGAAGATATTTCCTTTTTCACCGTAGCCCTCTATGGGCTTCCAAATATCCCTTTGCCAATTCCACAAGAACAGCCTTAGCGAAAGGCTTCTTGAACGGAAAGATGTAACTCTGTGAGATGAATTCACAGAACACAGAGCAGTTTCTCAGAAAGCTTCTTTCCAGTTTTGAACGGAAGATATTTCCTTTTTCACCATAGCCCTCTATGGGCTTCCAAATATCCCTTTGCCAATTCCACAATAACAGCCTTAGCGAAAGGCTGCTTGAAGGGAAAGATGTAACTCTGTGAGATGAATTCACAGAACACAGAGCAGTTTCTCAGAAATCTTCTTTCCAGTTTTGAACGGAAGATATTTCCTTTTTCCCCATAGCCCTCTATGGGCTTCCAAATATCCCATTGCCAATTCCACAAGAACAGCCTTAGCGAAAGGCTTCTTGAAGGGAAAGATGTAACTCTGTGAAATGAAATCACAGAACACAGAGCAGTTTCTCAGAAAGCTTCTTTCCAGTTTTGAACGGAAGATATTTCCTTTTTCACTGTAGCCCTCTATGTGCTTCCAAATATCCCTTTGCCAATTCCACAAGAACAGCCTTAGCGAAAGGCTTCTTGAAGGGAAAGATGTAACTCTGTGAGATGAATTCACAGAACTCTATGAAGTTTCTCAGAAAGCTTCTTTCCAGTTTTGAACGGAAGATATTTCCTTTTTCCCCATAGCCCTCTATGGGCTTCCAAATATCCCTTTGCCAATTCCACAAGAACAGCCTTAGCGAAAGGCTGCTTGAAGGGAAAGATGTAACTCTGTGAGATGAATACACAGAACACAGAGCAGTTTCTCAGAAAGCTTCTTTCCAGTTTTGAACGGAAGATACTTCCTTTTTCACCATAGCCCTCTACGGGCTTCCAAATATCCCTTTGCCAATTCCACAAGAACAGCCTTAGCGAAAGGCTGCTTGAAGGGAAAGATGTATCTCTGTGAGATGAATTCACAGAACACAGAGCAGTTTCTCAGAAAGCTTCTTTCCAGTTTTGAACGGAAGATATTTCCTTTTTCCCCATAGCCCTCTATGGGCTTCCAAATATCCCTTTGCCAATTCCACAAGAACAGCCTTAGCGAAAGGCTGCTTGAAGGGAAACATGTAACTCTGGAAGATGAATTCACAGAACACAGAGCAGTTTCTCAGAAAGCTTCTTTCCAGTTTTGAACGGAAGGTATTTCCTTTTTCCCCATAGCCCTCTATGGGCTTCCAAATATCCCGTTGCCAATTCCGCAAGAACAGCCTTAGCGAAAGGCTGCTTGAAGGGAAAGATGTAACTCTGTGAGATGAATTCACAGAACACAGAGCAGTTTCTCAGAAAGCTTCTTTCCAGTTTTGAACGGAAGATATTTCCTTTTTCAACATAGCCCTCTATGGGCTTCCAAATATCCCTTTGCCAATTCCACAAGAACAGCCTTAGCGAAGGGCTGCTTGAAGGGAAAGATGTAACTCTGTGAGATGAATTCACAGAACACAGAGCAGTTTCTCAGAAAGCTTCTTTCCAGTTTTGAAGGGAAGATATTTCCTTTTTCACCATAGCCCTCTAAGGGCTTCCAAATATCCCTTTGCCAATTCCACAAGAACAGCCTTAGCGAAAGGCTTCTTGACGGGAAAGATGTAACTCTGTGAGATGAATTCACAGAACACAGAGCAGTTTCTCAGAAATCTTCTTTCCAGTTTTGAACGGAAGATATTTCCTTTTTCACCATAGCCCTCTATGGGCTTCCAAATATCCCTTTGCCAATTCCACAAGAACAGCCTTAGCGAAAGGCTGCTTGAAGGGAAAGATGTAACTCTGTGAGATGAATTCACAGAACACAGAGCAGTTTCTCAGAAAGCTTCTTTCCAGTTTTGAACGGAAGATATTTCCTTTTTCACTGTAGCCCTCTATGGGCTTCAAAATATCCCTTTGCCAATTCCACAAGAACAGCCTTAGCGAAAGGCTTCTTGAAGGGAAAGATGTAACACTGTGAGATGAATTCACAGAACACAGAGCAGTTTCTCAGAAAGCTTCTTTCCAGTTTTGAACGGAAGGTATTTCCTTTTTCACTGCAGCCCTCTACGGGCTTCCAAATATCCCTTTGCCAATTCCACAAGAACAGCCTTAGCGAAAGGCTGCTTGAAGGGAAAGATGTAACTCTGTGAGATGAATTCACAGAACACAGAGCAGTTTCTCAGAAAGCTTCTTTCCAGTTTTGAACGGAAGATATTTCCTTTTTCCCCATAGCCCTCTATGGGCTTCCAAATATCCCTTTGCCAATTCCACAAGAACAGCATTAGCGAAAGGCTGCTTGAAGGGAAAGATGTAACTCTGTGAGATGAATTCACAGAACACAGAGCAGTTTCTCAGAAAGCTTCTTTCCAGTTTTGAACGGAAGATATTTCCTTTTTCAACATAGCCCTCTATGGGCTTCCAAATATCCCTTTGCCAATTCCACAAGAAGAGCCTTAGCGAAAGGCTTCTTGAAGGGAAAGATGTAACTCTGTGAGATGAATTCACAGAACACAGAGAAGTTTCTCAGAAAGCTTCTTTCCAGTTTTGAACGGAAGATATTTCCTTTTTCACTGTAGCCCTCTACGGGCTTCCAAATATCCCTTTGCCAATTCCACAAGAACAGCCTTAGCGAAAGGCTTCTTGAAGGGAAAGATGTAACTCTGTGAGATGAATTCTAAGAAGACAGAGAAGTTTCTCAGAAAGCTTCTTTCCAGTTTTGAACGGAAGATATTTCCTTTTTCCCCATAGCCCTCTATGGCCTTCCAAATATCCTTTTGCCAATTCAACAAGAACAGCCTTAGCGAAAGGCTGCTTGAAGGGAAAGATGTAACTCTGTGAGATGAATTCACAGAACACAGAGCAGTTTCTCAGAAAGCTTCTTTCCAGTTTTGAACGGAAGATATTTCCTTTTTCACCATAGCCCTCTATGTTCTTCCAAATATCCCTTTGCCAATTCCACAAGAACAGGCTTAGCGAAAGGCTGCTTGAAGGGAAAGATGTAACTCTGTGAGATGAATTCACAGAACACAGAGCAGTTTCTCAGAAAGCTTCTTTCCAGTTTTGAACGGAAGATATTTCCTTTTTCACCGTAGCCCTCTATGGGCTTCCAAATATCCCTTTGCCAATTCCACAAGAACAGCCTTAGCGAAAGGCTTCTTGAACGGAAAGATGTAACTCTGTGAGATGAATTCACAGAACACAGAGCAGTTTCTCTGAAAGCTTCTTTCCAGTTTTGAACGGAAGATATTTCCTTTTTCACCATAGCCCTCTATGGGCTTCCAAATATCCCTTTGCCAATTCCACAAGAACAGCCTTAGCGAAAGGCTGCTTGAAGGGAAAGATGTAACTCTGTGAGATGAATTCACAGAACACAGAGCAGTTTCTCAGAAAGCTTCTTTACAGTTTTGAACGGAAGATATTCCCTTTTTCACTGTAGCCCTCTATGGGCTTCCAAATATCCCTTTGCCAATTCCACAAGAACAGCCTTAGCGAAAGGCTTCTTGAAGGGAAAGATGTAACTCTGTGAGATGAATTCACAGAACACAGAGAAGTTTCTCAGAAAGCTTCTTTCCAGTTTTGAATGGAAGATATTTCCTTTTTCCCCATAGCCCTCTATGGGCTTCAAAATATCCCTTTGCCAATTCCACAAGAACAGCCTTAGCGAAAGGCTGCTTGAAGGGAAAGATGTAACTCTGTGAGATGAATTCACAGAACACAGAGCAGTTTCTCAGAAAGCTTCTTTCCAGTTTTGAACGGAAGATATTTCCTTTTTCACCATAGCCCTCTACGGGCTTCCAAATATCCCTTTGCCAATTCCACAAGAACAGGCTTAGCGAAAGGCTGCTTGAAGGGAAAGATGTAACTCTGTGAGATGAATTCACAGAACACAGAGCAGTTTCTCAGAAAGTTTCTTTCCAGTTTTGAGCGGAAGATATTTCCTTTTTCACCATAGCCCTCTACGGGCTTCCAAATATCCCTTTGCCAATTCCACAAGAACAGGCTTAGCGAAAGGCTGCTTGAAGGGAAAGATGTAACTCTGTGAGATGAATTCACAGAACACAGAGCAGTTTCTCAGAAAGCTTCTTTCCAGTTTTGAGCGGAAGATATTTCCTTTTTCCCCATAGCCCTCTATGGGCTTCCAAATATCCCTTTGCCAATTCCACAAGAACAGCCTTAGCGAAAGGCTGCTTGAAGGGAAAGATGTAACTCTGTGAGATGAATTCACAGAACACAGAGCAGTTTCTCAGAAAGCTTCTTTCCAGTTTTGAACGGAAGATATTTCCTTTTTCACCATAGCCCTCTATGGACTTCCAAATATCCCTTTGCCAATTCCACAAGAACAGCCTTAGCGAAAGGCTGCTTGAAGGGAAAGATGTAACTCTGTGAGATGAATTCAGAGAACACAGAGAAGTTTCTCAGAAAGCTTCTTTCCAGTTTTGAACGGAAGATATTTCCTTTTTCCCCATAGCCCTCTATGGGCTTCCAAATATCCCTTTGCCAATTCCACAAGAACAGCCTTAGCGAAAGGCTGCTTGAAGGGAAAGATGTAACTCTGTGAGATGAATTCACAGACCACAGAGAAGTTTCTCAGAAAGCTTCTTTCCAGTTTTGAACGGAAGATATTTCCTTTTTCACCATAGCCCTCTACGGGCTTCCAAATATCCCTTTGCCAATTCCACAAGAACAGCCTTAGCGAAAGGCTGCTTGAAGGGAAAGATGTAACTCTGTGAGATGAATTCACAGAACACAGAGCAGTTTCTCAGAAATCTTCTTTCCAGATTTGAACGGAAGATATTTCCTTTTTCACCATAGCCCTCTAAGGGCTTCCAAATATCCCTTTTCCAATTCCACAAGAACAGCCTTAGCGAAAGGCTAATTGAAGGGAAAGATGTAACTCTGTGAGATGAATTCACAGAACACAGAGCAGTTTCTCAGAAAGCTTCTTTCCAGTTTTGAACGGAAGATATTTCCTTTTTCACTGTAACCCTCTATGGGCTTCCAAATATCCCTTTGCCAATTCCACAAGAACAGCCTTAGCGAAAGGCTTCTTGAAGGGAAAGATGTAACTCTGTGAGTTGAATTGACAGAACACAGAGCTGTTTCTCAGAAAGCTTCTTTCCAGTTTTGAACGCAAGATATTTCCTTTTTCACCATAGCCCTCTATGGGCTTCCAAATATCCCGTTGCCAATTCCACAAGAACAGCCTTAGCGAAAGGCTGCTTGAAGGGAAAGATGTAACTCTGTGAGATGAATTCACAGAACACAGAGAAGTTTCTCAGAAAGCTTCTTTCCAGTTTTGAACGGAAGATATTTCCTTTTTCCCCATAGCCCTCTATGGGCTTCCAAATATCCCTTTGCCAATTCCACAAGAACAGCCTTAGCGAAAGGCTGCTTGAAGGGAAAGATGTAACTCTGTGAGATGAATTCACAGAACACAGAGCAGTTTCTCAGAAAGCTTCTTTCCAGTTTTGAACGGAAGATATTTCCTTTTTCAACATAGCCCTCTATGGGCTTCCAAATATCCCTTTGCCAATTCCACAAGAACAGCCTTAGCGAAAGGCTTCTTGAAGGGAAAGATGTAACTCTGTGAGATGAATTCACAGAACACAGAGCAGTTTCTCAGAAAGCTTCTTTCCAGTTTTGAACGGAAGATATTTCCTTTTTCCCCATAGCCCACTATGGGCTTCCAAATATCCCGTTGCCAATTCCACAAGAACAGCCTTAGCGAAAGGCTTCTTGAAGGGAAAGATGTAACTCTGTGAGATGAATTCACAGAACACAGAGCAGTTTCTCAGAAAGCTTCTTTCCAGTTTTGAACGGAAGATATTTCCTTTTTCCCGATAGCCCTCTATGGGCTTCCAAATATCCCGTTGCCAATTCCACAAGAACAGCCTTAGCGAAAGGCTGCTTGAAGGGAAAGATGTAACTCTGTGAGATGAATTCACAGAACACAGAGCAGTTTCTCAGAAAGCTTCTTTCCAGTTTTGAACGGAAGATATTTCCTTTTTCGCCATAGCCCTCTATGGGCTTCCAAATATCCCGTTGCCAATTCCACAAGAACAGCCTTGGCGAAAGGCTTCTTGAAGGGAAAGATGTAACTCTGTGAAATGAAATCACAGAACACAGAGCAGTTTCTCAGAAAGCTTCTTTCCAGTTTTGAACGGAAGATATTTCCTTTTTCACTGTAGCCCTCTATGTGCTTCCAAATATCCCTTTGCCAATTCCACAAGAACAGCCTTAGCGAAAGGCTTCTTGAAGGGAAAGATGTAACTCTGTGAGATGAATTCACAGAACACAGAGAAGTTTCTCAGAAACCTTTCCAGTTTTGAACGGAAGATATTTCCTTTTTCCCCATAGCCCTCTATGGGCTTCCAAATATCCCTTTGCCAATTCCACAAGAACAGCCTTAGCGAAAGGCTGCTTGAAGGGAAAGATGTAACTCTGTGAAATGAAATCACAGAACACAGAGCAGTTTCTCAGAAAGCTTCTTCCCAGTTTTGAGCGGAAGATACTTCCTTTTTCACCATAGCCCTCTACGGGCTTCCAAATATCCCTTTGCCAATTCCACAAGAACAGCCTTAGCGAAAGACTGCTTGAAGCGAAAGATGTATCTCTGTGAGATGAATTCACAGACACAGAGCAGTTTCTCAGAAAGCTTCTTTCCAGTTTTGAACGGAAGATATTTCCTTTTTCCCCGTAGCCCTCTATGGGCTTCCAAATATCCCTTTGCCAATTCCACAAGAACAGCCTTAGCGAAAGGCTGCTTGAAGGGAAACATGTAACTCTGGAAGATGAATTCACAGAACACAGAGCAGTTTCTCAGAAAGCTTCTTTCCAGTTTTGAACGGAAGATATTTCCTTTTTCCCCATAGCCCTCCATGGGCTTCCAAATATCCCGTTGCCAATTCCACAAGAACAGCCTTAGCGAAAGGCTGCTTGAAGGGAAAGATGTAACTCTGTGAAATGAATTCACAGAACACAGAGCAGTTTCTCAGAAAGCTTCTTTCCAGTTTTGAACGGAAGATATTTCCTTTTTCACCATAGCCCTCTATGGGCTTCCAAATATCCCGTTGCCAATTCCACAAGAAGAGCCTTAGCGAAAGGCTGCTTGAAGGGAAAGATGTAACTCTGTGAGATGAATTCACAGAACACAGAGCAGTTTCTCAGAAAGCTTCTTTCCAGTTTTGAACGGAAGATATTTCCTTTTTCACCATAGCCCTCTATGGGCTTCCAAATATCCCTTTGCCAATTCCACAAGAACAGCCTTAGCGAAAGGCTGCTTGAAGGGAAAGATGTAACTCTGTGAGATGAATTCACAGAACACAGAGAAGTTTCTCAGAAGGCTTCTTTCCAGTTTTGAACGGAAGATATTTCCTTTTTCCCCATAGCCCTCTATGGGCTTCCAAATATCCCTTTGCCAATTCCACAAGAACAGCCTTAGCGAAAGGCTGCTTGAAGGGAAAGATGTAACTCTGTGAGATGAATTCACAGAACACAGAGCAGTTTCTCGGAAAGCTTCTTTCCAGTTTTGAACGGAAGATATTTCCTTTTTCACCATAGCCCTCTACGGGCTTCCAAATATCCCTTTGGCAATTCCACAAGAACAGCCTAAGCGAAAGGCTGCTTGAAGGGAAAGATGTAACTCTGTGAGATGAATTCACAGAACACAGAGCAGTTTCTCAGAAATCTTCTTTCCAGTTTTGAACGGAAGATATTTCCTTTTTCCCCATAGCCCTCTATGGGCTTCCAAATATCCCTTTGCCAATTCCACAAGAACAGCCTTAGCGAAAGGCTTCTTGAAGGGAAAGATGTAACTCTGTGAAATGAAATCACAGAACACAGAGCAGTTTCTCAGAAAGCTTCTTTCCAGTTTTGAACGGAAGATATTTCCTTTTTCACTGTAGCCCTCTATGTGCTTCCAAATATCCCTTTGCCAATTCCACAAGAACAGCCTTAGCGAAAGGCTTCTTGAAGGTAAAGATGTAACTCTGTGAGATGAATTCACAGAACACAGAGAAGTTTCTCAGAAACCTTCTTTCCAGTTTTGAACGGAAGATATTTCCTTTTTCCCCATAGCCCTCTATGGGCTTCCAAATATCCCTTTGCCAATTCCACAAGAACAGCCTTAGCGAAAGGCTGCTTGAAGGGAAAGATGTAACTCTGTGAAATGAAATCACAGAACACAGAGCAGTTTCTCAGAAAGCTTCTTCCCAGTTTTGAACGGAAGATACTTCCTTTTTCACCATAGCCCTCTACGGGCTTCCAAATAGCCCTTTGCCAATTCCACAAGAACAGCCTTAGCGAAAGACTGCTTGAAGCGAAAGATGTATCTCTGTGAGATGAATTCACAGACACAGAGCAGTTTCTCAGAAAGCTTCTTTCCAGTTTTGAACGGAAGATATTTCCTTTTTCCCCGTAGCCCTCTATGGGCTTCCAAATATCCCTTTGCCAATTCCACAAGAACAGCCTTAGCGAAAGGCTGCTTGAAGGGAAAGATGTAACTCTGTGAGATGAATTCACAGAACACAGAGCAGTTTCTCAGAAAGCTTCTTTCCAGTTTTGAACGGAAGATATTTCCTTTTTCCCCATAGCCCTCTATGGGCTTCCAAATATCCCTTTGCCAATTCCACAAGAACAGCCTTAGCGAAAGGCTGCTTGAAGGGAAAGATGTAACTCTGTGAGATGAATTCACAGAACACAGAGAAGTTTCTCAGAAAGCTTCTTTCCAGTTTTGAACGGAAGATATTTCCTTTTTCCCCATAGCCCTCTATGGGCTTCAAAATATCCCTTTGCCAATTCCACAAGAACAGCCTTAGCGAAAGGCTGCTTGAAGGGAAAGATGTAACTCTGTGAGATGAATTCACAGAACACAGAGCAGTTTCTCAGAAAGCTTCTTTCCAGTTTTGAACGGAAGATATTTCCTTTTTCACCATAGCCCTCTAAGGGCTTCCAAATATCCCTTTGCCAATTCCACAAGAACAGCCTTAGCGAAAGGCTGCTTGAAGGGAAAGATGTAACTCTGTGAGATGAATTCACAGAACACAGAGAAGTTTCTCAGAAATCTTCTTTCCAGTTTTGAACGGAAGATATTTCCTTTTTCACCATAGCCCTCTATGGGCTTCCAAATATCCCTTTGCCAATTCCACAAGAACAGCCTTAGCGAAAGGCTGCTTGAAGGGAAAGATGTAACTCTGTGAGATGAATTCACAGAACACAGAGCAGTTTCTCACAAAGCTTCTTTCCAGTTTTGAACGGAAGATATTTCCTTTTTCACTGTAGCCCTCTATGGGCTTCAAAATATCACTTTGCCAATTCCACAAGAACAGCCTTAGCGAAAGGCTTCTTGAAGGGAAAGATGTAACTCTGTGAGATGAATTCACAGAACACAGAGCAGTTTCTCAGAAAGCTTCTTTCCAGTTTTGAACGGAAGGTATTTCCTTTTTCACTGTAGCACTCTACGGGCTTCCAAATATCCCTTTGCCAATTCCACAAGAACGGCCTTAGCGAAAGGCTTCTTGAAGGGAAAGATGTAACTCTGTGAGATGAATTCACAGAACACAGAGCAGTTTCTCAGAAAGCTTCTTTCCAGTTTTGAACGGAAGATATTTCCTTTTTCCCCATAGCCCACTATGGGCTTCCAAATATCCCTTTGCCAATTCCACAAGAACAGCCTTAGCGAAAGGCTTCTTGAAGGGAAAGATGTAACTCTGTGCGATGAATTCACAGAACACAGAGCAGTTTCTCAGAAAGCTTCTTTCCAGTTTTGAACGGAAGATATTTCCTTTTTCACCATAGCCCTTTATGGGCTTCCAAATATCCCTTTGCCAATTCCACAAGAACAGCCTTAGCGAAAGGCTGCTTGAAGGGAAAGATGTAACTCTGTGAGATGAATTCACAGAACACAGAGCAGTTTCTCAGAAAGCTTCTTTCCAGTTTTGAACGGAAGATATTTCCTTTTTCCCCATAGCCCTCTATGTTCTTCCAAATATCCCGTTGCCAATTCCACAAGAACAGCCTTAGCGAAAGGCTGCTTGAAGGGAAAGATGTAACTCTGTGAGATGAATTCACAGAACACAGAGCAGTTTCTCAGAAAGCTTCTTTCCAGTTTTGAACGGAAGATATTTCCTTTTTCACCGTAGCCCTCTATGGGCTTCCAAATATCCCTTTGCCAATTCCACAAGAACAGCCTTAGCGAAAGGCTTCTTGAACGGAAAGATGTAACTCTGTGAGATGAATTCACAGAACACAGAGCAGTTTCTCAGAAAGCTTCTTTCCAGTTTTGAACGGAAGATATTTCCTTTTTCACCATAGCCCTCTATGGGCTTCCAAATATCCCTTTGCCAATTCCACAAGAACAGCCTTAGCGAAAGGCTGCTTGAAGGGAAAGATGTAACTCTGTGAGATGAATTCACAGAACACAGAGCAGTTTCTCAGAAATCTTCTTTCCAGTTTTGAACGGAAGATATTTCCTTTTTCCCCATAGCCCTCTATGGGCTTCCAAATATCCCTTTGCCAATTCCACAAGAACAGCCTTAGCGAAAGGCTTCTTGAAGAGAAAGATGTAACTCTGTGAAATGAAATCACAGAACACAGAGCAGTTTCTCAGAAAGCTTCTTTCCAGTTTTGAACGGAAGATATTTCCTTTTTCACTGTAGCCCTCTATGTGCTTCCAAATATCCCTTTGCCAATTCCACAAGAACAGCCTTAGCGAAAGGCTTCTTGAAGGGAAAGATGTAACTCTGTGAGATGAATTCACAGAACACTATGAAGTTTCTCAGAAAGCTTCTTTCCAGTTTTGAACGGAAGATATTTCCTTTTTCCCCATAGCCCTCTATGGGCTTCCAAATATCCCTTTGCCAATTCCACAAGAACAGCCTTAGCGAAAGGCTGCTTGAAGGGAAAGATGTAATTCTGTTAGATGAATACACAGAACACAGAGCAGTTTCTCAGAAAGCTTCTTTCCAGTTTTGAACGGAAGATACTTCCTTTTTCACCATAGCCCTCTACGGGCTTCCAAATATCCCTTTGCCAATTCCACAAGAACAGCCTTAGCGAAAGGCTTCTTGAAGGGAAAGATGTAACTCTGTGAGATGAATTCACAGAACACAGAGAAGTTTCTCAGAAAGCTTCTTTCCAGTTTTGAACGGAAGATGTTTCCTTTTTCACTGTAGCCCTCTACGGGCTTCCAAATATCCCTTTGCCAATTCCACAAGAACAGCCTTAGCGAAAGGCTTCTTGAAGGGAAAGATGTAACTCTGTGAGATGAATTCTAAGAAGACAGAGAAGTTTCTCAGAAAGCTTCTTTCCAGTTTTGAACGGAAGATATTTCCTTTTTCCCCATAGCCCTCTATGGCCTTCCAAATATCCCTTTGCCAATTCAACAAGAACAGCCTTAGCGAAAGGCTGCTTGAAGGGAAAGATGTAACTCTGTGAGATGAATTCACAGAACACAGAGCAGTTTCTCAGAAAGCTTCTTTCCAGTTTTGAACGGAAGATATTTCCTTTTTCACCATAGCCCTCTAAGGGCTTCCAAATATCCCTTTGCCAATTCCACAAGAACAGCCTTAGCGAAAGGCTGCTTGAAGGGAAAGATGTAACTCTGTGAGATGAATTCACAGAACACAGAGAAGTTTCTCAGAAATCTTCTTTCCAGTTTTGAACGGAAGATATTTCCTTTTTCACCATAGCCCTCTATGGGCTTCCAAATATCCCTTTGCCAATTCCACAAGAACAGCCTTAGCGAAAGGCTGCTTGAAGGGAAAGATGTAACTCTGTGAGATGAATTCACAGAACACAGAGCAGTTTCTCAGAAAGCTTCTTTCCAGTTTTGAACGGAAGATATTTCCTTTTTCACTGTAGCCCTCTATGGGCTTCAAAATATCACTTTGCCAATTCCACAAGAACAGCCTTAGCGAAAGGCTTCTTGAAGGGAAAGATGTAACTCTGTGAGATGAATTCACAGAACACAGAGCAGTTTCTCAGAAAGCTTCTTTCCAGTTTTGAACGGAAGGTATTTCCTTTTTCACTGTAGCACTCTACGGGCTTCCAAATATCCCTTTGCCAATTCCACAAGAACGGCCTTAGCGAAAGGCTTCTTGAAGGGAAAGATGTAACTCTGTGAGATGAATTCACAGAACACTATGAAGTTTCTCAGAAAGCTTCTTTCCAGTTTTGAACGGAAGATATTTCCTTTTTCCCCATAGCCCTCTATGGGCTTCCAAATATCCCTTTGCCAATTCCACAAGAACAGCCTTAGCGAAAGGCTGCTTGAAGGGAAAGATGTAACTCTGTGAGATGAATACACAGAACACAGAGCAGTTTCTCAGAAAGCTTCTTTCCAGTTTTGAACGGAAGATACTTCCTTTTTCACCATAGCCCTCTACGGGCTTCCAAATATCCCTTTGCCATTTCCACAAGAACAGCCTTAGCGAAAGGCTGCTTGAAGGGAAAGATGTATCTCTGTGAGATGAATTCACAGAACACAGAGCAGATTCTCAGAAAGCTTCTTTCCAGTTTTGAACGGAAGATATTTCCTTTTTCCCCATAGCCCTCTATGGGCTTCCAAATATCCCTTTGCCAATTCCACAAGAACAGCCTTAGCGAAAGGCTGCTTGAAGGGAAACATGTAACTCTGGAAGATGAATTCACAGAACACAGAGCAGTTTCTCAGAGAGCTTCTTTCCAGTTTTGAACGGAAGGTATTTCCTTTTTCCCCATAGCCCTCTATGGGCTTCCAAATATCCCTTTGCCAATTCCTCAAGAACAGCCTTAGCGAAGGGCTGCTTGAAGGGAAAGATGTAACTCTGTGAGATGAATTCACAGAACACAGAGCAGTTTCTCAGAAAGCTTCTTTCCAGTTTTGAACGGAAGATATTTCCTTTTTCACCATAGCCCTCTAAGGGCTTCCAAATATCCCTTTGCCAATTCCACAAGAACAGCCTTAGCGAAAGGCTTCTTGAAGGGAAAGATGTAACTCTGTGAGATGAATTCACAGAACACAGAGCAGTTTCTCAGAAATCTTCTTTCCAGTTTTGAACGGAAGATATTTCCTTTTTCACCATAGCCCTCTATGGGCTTCCAAATATCCCTTTGCCAATTCCACAAGAACAGCCTTAGCGAAAGGCTGCTTGAAGGGAAAGATGTAACTCTGTGAGATGAATTCACAGAACACAGAGCAGTTTCTCAGAAAGCTTCTTTCCAGTTTTGAACGGAAGATATTTCCTTTTTCACTGTAGCCCTCTATGGGCTTCCAAATATCCCTTTGCCAATTCCACAAGAACAGCCTTAGCGAAAGGCTTCTTGAAGGGAAAGATGTAACACTGTGAGATGAATTCACAGAACACAGAGCAGTTTCTCAGAAAGCTTCTTTCCAGTTTTGAACGGAAGGTATTTCCTTTTTCACTGCAGCCCTCTACGGGCTTCCAAATATCCCTTTGCCAATTCCACAAGAACAGCCTTAGCGAAAGGCTGCTTGAAGGGAAAGATGTAACTCTGTGAGATGAATTCACAGAACACAGAGAAGTTTCTCAGAAAGCTTCTTTCCAGTTTTGAACGGAAGATATTTCCTTTTTCCCCATAGCCCTCTATGGGCTTCCAATATCCCTTTGCCAATTCCACAAGAACAGCATTAGCGAAAGACTGCTTGAAGGGAAAGATGTAACTCTGTGAGATGAATTCACAGAACACAGAGCAGTTTCTCAGAAAGCTTCTTTCCAGTTTTCAACGGAAGATATTTCCTTTTTCAACATAGCCCTCTATGGGCTTCCAAATATCCCTTTGCCAATTCCACAAGAAGAGCCTTAGCGAAAGGCTTCTTGAAGGGAAAGATGTAACTCTGTGAGATGAATTCACAGAACACAGAGAAGTTTCTCAGAAAGCTTCTTTGCAGTTTTGAACGGAAGATATTTCCTTTTTCACTGTAGCCCTCTACGGGCTTCCAAATATCCCTTTGCCAATTCCACAAGAACAGCCTTAGCGAAAGGCTTCTTGAAGGGAAAGATGTAACTCTGTGAGATGAATTCTAAGAAGACAGAGAAGTTTCTCAGAAAGCTTCTTTCCAGTTTTGAACGGAAGATATTTCCTTTTTCCCCATAGCCCTCTATGGCCTTCCAAATATCCCTTTGCCAATTCAACAAGAACAGCCTTAGCGAAAGGCTGCTTGAAGGGAAAGATGTAACTCTGTGAGATGAATTCACAGAACACAGAGCAGTTTCTCAGAAAGCTTCTTTCCAGTTTTGAACGGAAGATATTTCCTTTTTCACCATAGCCCTCTAAGGGCTTCCAAATATCCCTTTGCCAATTCCACAAGAACAGCCTTAGCGAAAGGCTGCTTGAAGGGAAAGATGTAACTCTGTGAGATGAATTCACAGAACACAGAGAAGTTTCTCAGAAATCTTCTTTCCAGTTTTGAACGGAAGATATTTCCTTTTTCACCATAGCCCTCTATGGGCTTCCAAATATCCCTTTGCCAATTCCACAAGAACAGCCTTAGCGAAAGGCTGCTTGAAGGGAAAGATGTAACTCTGTGAGATGAATTCACAGAACACAGAGCAGTTTCTCACAAAGCTTCTTTCCAGTTTTGAACGGAAGATATTTCCTTTTTCACTGTAGCCCTCTATGGGCTTCAAAATATCACTTTGCCAATTCCACAAGAACAGCCTTAGCGAAAGGCTTCTTGAAGGGAAAGATGTAACTCTGTGAGATGAATTCACAGAACACAGAGCAGTTTCTCAGAAAGCTTCTTTCCAGTTTTGAACGGAAGGTATTTCCTTTTTCACTGTAGCACTCTACGGGCTTCCAAATATCCCTTTGCCAATTCCACAAGAACGGCCTTAGCGAAAGGCTTCTTGAAGGGAAAGATGTAACTCTGTGAGATGAATTCACAGAACACAGAGCAGTTTCTCAGAAAGCTTCTTTCCAGTTTTGAACGGAAGATATTTCCTTTTTCCCCATAGCCCACTATGGGCTTCCAAATATCCCTTTGCCAATTCCACAAGAACAGCCTTAGCGAAAGGCTTCTTGAAGGGAAAGATGTAACTCTGTGCGATGAATTCACAGAACACAGAGCAGTTTCTCAGAAAGCTTCTTTCCAGTTTTGAACGGAAGATATTTCCTTTTTCACCATAGCCCTTTATGGGCTTCCAAATATCCCTTTGCCAATTCCACAAGAACAGCCTTAGCGAAAGGCTGCTTGAAGGGAAAGATGTAACTCTGTGAGATGAATTCACAGAACACAGAGCAGTTTCTCAGAAAGCTTCTTTCCAGTTTTGAACGGAAGATATTTCCTTTTTCCCCATAGCCCTCTATGTTCTTCCAAATATCCCGTTGCCAATTCCACAAGAACAGCCTTAGCGAAAGGCTGCTTGAAGGGAAAGATGTAACTCTGTGAGATGAATTCACAGAACACAGAGCAGTTTCTCAGAAAGCTTCTTTCCAGTTTTGAACGGAAGATATTTCCTTTTTCACCGTAGCCCTCTATGGGCTTCCAAATATCCCTTTGCCAATTCCACAAGAACAGCCTTAGCGAAAGGCTTCTTGAACGGAAAGATGTAACTCTGTGAGATGAATTCACAGAACACAGAGCAGTTTCTCAGAAAGCTTCTTTCCAGTTTTGAACGGAAGATATTTCCTTTTTCACCATAGCCCTCTATGGGCTTCCAAATATCCCTTTGCCAATTCCACAAGAACAGCCTTAGCGAAAGGCTGCTTGAAGGGAAAGATGTAACTCTGTGAGATGAATTCACAGAACACTGAGCAGTTTCTCAGAAATCTTCTTTCCAGTTTTGAACGGAAGATATTTCCTTTTTCCCCATAGCCCTCTATGGGCTTCCAAATATCCCTTTGCCAATTCCACAAGAACAGCCTTAGCGAAAGGCTTCTTGAAGAGAAAGATGTAACTCTGTGAAATGAAATCACAGAACACAGAGCAGTTTCTCAGAAAGCTTCTTTCCAGTTTTGAACGGAAGATATTTCCTTTTTCACTGTAGCCCTCTATGTGCTTCCAAATATCCCTTTGCCAATTCCACAAGAACAGCCTTAGCGAAAGGCTTCTTGAAGGGAAAGATGTAACTCTGTGAGATGAATTCACAGAACACTATGAAGTTTCTCAGAAAGCTTCTTTCCAGTTTTGAACGGAAGATATTTCCTTTTTCCCCATAGCCCTCTATGGGCTTCCAAATATCCCTTTGCCAATTCCACAAGAACAGCCTTAGCGAAAGGCTGCTTGAAGGGAAAGATGTAATTCTGTTAGATGAATACACAGAACACAGAGCAGTTTCTCAGAAAGCTTCTTTCCAGTTTTGAACGGAAGATACTTCCTTTTTCACCATAGCCCTCTACGGGCTTCCAAATATCCCTTTGCCAATTCCACAAGAACAGCCTTAGCGAAAGGCTGCTTGAAGGGAAAGATGTATCTCTGTGAGATGAATTCATAGAACACAGAGAAGTTTCTCAGAAAGCTTCTTTCCAGTTTTGAACGGAAGATATTTCCTTTTTCCCCATAGCCCTCTATGGGCTTCCAAATATCCCTTTGCCAATTCCACAAGAACAGCCTTAGCGAAAGGCTGCTTGAAGGGAAAGATGTAACTCTCTGAGATGAATTCACAGAACACAGAGCAGTTTCTCAGAAAGCTTCTTTCCAGTTTTGAACGGAAGATATTTCCTTTTTCACCATAGCCCTCTATGGGCTTCCAAATATCCCTTTGCCAATTCCACAAGAACAGCATTAGCGAAAGGCTGCTTGAAGGGAAACATGTAACTCTGGAAGATGAATTCACAGAACACAGAGCAGTTTCTCAGAAAGCTTCTTTCCAGTTTTGAACGGAAGATATTTCCTTTTTCCCCATAGCCCTCTATGGGCTTCCAAATATCCCGTTGCCAATTCCACAAGAACAGCCTTAGCGAAAGGCTGCTTGAAGGGAAAGATGTAACTCTGTGAGATGAATTCACAGAACACAGAGCAGTTTCTCAGAAAGCTTCTTTCCAGTTTTGAACGTTAGATATTTCCTTTTTCACCATAGCCCTCTATGGGCTTCCAAATATCCCTTTGCCAATTCCACAAGAACAGCCTTAGCGAAAGGCTGCTTGAAGGGAAAGATGTAACTCTGTGAGATGAATTCACAGAACACAGAGCAGTTTCTCAGAAAGCTTCTTTCCAGTTTTGAACGGAAGATATTTCCTTTTTCACCATACCCCTCTATGGGATTCCAAATATCCCTTTGCCAATTCCACAAGAACAGCCTTAGCGAAAGGCTGCTTGAAGGGAAAGATGTAACTCTGTGAGATGAATTCACAGAACACAGAGCAGTTTCTCAGAAATCTTCTTTCCAGTTTTGAACGGAAGATATTTCCTTTTTCACCATAGCCCTCTATGGGCTTCCAAATATCCCTTTGCCAATTCCACAAGAACAGCCTTAGCGAAAGGCTGCTTGAAGGGAAAGATGTAACTCTGTGAGATGAATTCACAGAACACAGAGCAGTTTCTCAGAAAGCTTCTTTCCAGTTTTGAACGGAAGATATTTCCTTTTTCACCATAACCCTCTACGGGCTTCCAAATATCCCTTTGCCAATTCCACAAGAACAGCCTTAGCGAAAGGCTGCTTGAAGGGAAAGATGTAACTCTGTGAGATGAATTCACAGAACACAGAGCAGTTTCTCAGAAATCTTCTTTCCAGTTTTGAACGGAAGATATTTCCTTTTTCCCCATAGCCCTCTATGGGCTTCCAAATATCCCTTTGCCAATTCCACAAGAACAGCCTTAGCGAAAGGCTTCTTGAAGGGAAAGATGTAACTCTGTGAAATGAAATCACAGAACACAGAGCAGTTTCTCAGAAAGCTTCTTTCCAGTTTTGAACGGAAGATATTTCCTTTTTCACTGTAGCCCTCTATGTGCTTCCAAATATCCCTTTGCCAATTCCACAAGAACAGCCTTAGCGAAAGGCTTCTTGAAGGGAAAGATGTAACTCTGTGAGATGAATTCACAGAACACAGAGAAGTTTCTCAGAAAGCTTCTTTCCAGTTTTGAACGGAAGATATTTCCTTTTTCCCCATAGCCCACTATGGGCTTCCAAATATCCCTTTGCCAATTCCACAAGAACAGCCTTAGCGAAAGGCTGCTTGAAGGGAAAGATGTAACTCTGTGAGATGAATACACAGAACACAGAGCAGTTTCTCAGAAAGCTTCTTTCCAGTTTTGAACGGAAGATATTTCCTTTTTCACCATAGCCCTCTACGGGCTTCCAAATATACTTTGCCAATTCCACAAGAACAGCCTTAGCGAAAGGCTGCTTGAAGGGAAAGATGTATCTCTGTGAGATGAATTCACAGAACACAGAGCAGTTTCTCAGAAAGCTTCTTTCCAGTTTTGAACGGAAGATATTTCCTTTTTCCCCATAGCCCTCTATGGGCTTCCAAATATCCCTTTGCCAATTCCACAAGAACAGCCTTAGCGAAAGGCTGCTTGAAGGGAAAGATGTAACTCTGTGCGATGAATTCACAGAACACAGAGCAGTTTCTCAGAAAGCTTCTTTCCAGTTTTGAACGGAAGATATTTCCTTTTTCCCCATAGCCCTTTATGGGCTTCCAAATATCCCTTTGCCAATTCCACAAGAACAGCCTTAGCGAAAGGCTGCTTGAAGGGAAAGATGTAACTCTGTGAGATGAATTCACAGAACACAGAGCAGTTTCTCAGAAAGCTTCTTTCCAGTTTTGAACGGAAGATATTTCCTTTTTCCCCATAGCCCTCTATGTTCTTCCAAATATCCCGTTGCCAATTCCACAAGAACAGCCTTAGCGAAAGGCTGCTTGAAGGGAAAGATGTAACTCTGTGAGATGAATTCACAGAACACAGAGCAGTTTCTCAGAAAGCTTCTTTCCAGTTTTGAACGGAAGATATTTCCTTTTTCACCGTAGCCCTCTATGGGCTTCCAAATATCCCTTTGCCAATTCCACAAGAACAGCCTTAGCGAAAGGCTTCTTGAACGGAAAGATGTAACTCTGTGAGATGAATTCACAGAACACAGAGCAGTTTCTCAGAAAGCTTCTTTCCAGTTTTGAACGGAAGATATTTCCTTTTTCACCATAGCCCTCTATGGGCTTCCAAATATCCCTTTGCCAATTCCACAAGAACAGCCTTAGCGAAAGGCTGCTTGAAGGGAAAGATGTAACTCTGTGAGATGAATTCACAGAACACAGAGCAGTTTCTCAGAAATCTTCTTTCCAGTTTTGAACGGAAGATATTTCCTTTTTCCCCATAGCCCTCTATGGGCTTCCAAATATCCCTTTGCCAATTCCACAAGAACAGCCTTAGCGAAAGGCTGCTTGAAGGGAAAGATGTAACTCTGTGAGATGAATTCACAGAACACAGAGCAGTTTCTCAGAAAGCTTCTTTCCAGTTTTGAACGGAAGATATTTCCTTTTTCCCCATAGCCCTCTATGGGCTTCCAAATATCCCTTTGCCAATTCCACAAGAACAGCCTTAGCGAAAGGCTTCTTGAAGAGAAAGATGTAACTCTGTGAAATGAAATCACAGAACACAGAGCAGTTTCTCAGAAAGCTTCTTTCCAGTTTTGAACGGAAGATATTTCCTTTTTCACTGTAGCCCTCTATGTGCTTCCAAATATCCCTTTGCCAATTCCACAAGAACAGCCTTAGCGAAAGGCTTCTTGAAGGGAAAGATGTAACTCTGTGAGATGAATTCACAGAACACTATGAAGTTTGTCAGAAAGCTTCTTTCCAGTTTTGAACGGAAGATATTTCCTTTTTCCCCATAGCCCTCTATGGGCTTCCAAATATCCCTTTGCCAATTCCACAAGAACAGCCTTAGCGAAAGGCTGCTTGAAGGGAAAGATGTAACTCTGTGAGATGAATACACAGAACACAGAGCAGTTTCTCAGAAAGCTTCTTTCCAGTTTTGAACGGAAGATACTTCCTTTTTCACCATAGCCCTCTACGGGCTTCCAAATATCCCTTTGCCAATTCCACAAGAACAGCCTTAGCGAAAGGCTGCTTGAAGGGAAAGATGTATCTCTGTGAGATGAATTCACAGAACACAGAGAAGTTTCTCAGAAAGCTTCTTTCCAGTTTTGAACGGAAGATATTTAATTTTTCCCCATAGCCCTCTATGGGCTTCCAAATATCCCTTTGCCAATTCCACAAGAACAGCCTTAGCGAAAGGCTGCTTGAAGGGAAACATGTAACTCTGGAAGATGAATTCACAGAACACAGAGCAGTTTCTCAGAAAGCTTCTTTCCAGTTTTGAACGGAAGGTATTTCCTTTTTCCCCATAGCCCTCTATGGGCTTCCAAATATCCCGTTGCCAATTCCGCAAGAACAGCCTTAGCGAAAGGCTGCTTGAAGGGAAAGATGTAACTCTGTGAGATGAATTCACAGAACACAGAGCAGTTTCTCAGAAAGCTTCTTTCCAGTTTTGAACGGAAGATATTTCCTTTTTCACCATAGCCCTCTATGGGCTTCCAAATATCCCTTTGCCAATTCCACAAGAACAGTATTAGCGAAAGGCTGCTTGAAGGGAAACATGTAACTCTGGAAGATGAATTCACAGAACACAGAGCAGTTTCTCAGAAAGCTTCTTTCCAGTTTTGAACGGAAGATATTTCCTTTTTCCCCATAGCCCTCTATGGGCTTCCAAATATCCCGTTGCCAATTCCACAAGAACAGCCTTAGCGAAAGGCTGCTTGAAGGGAAAGATGTAACTCTGTGAGATGAATTCACAGAACACAGAGCAGTTTCTCAGAAAGCTTCTTTCCAGTTTTGAACGGAAGATATTTCCTTTTTCACCATAGCCCTCTATGGGCTTCCAAATATCCCTTTGCCAATTCCACAAGAACAGCCTTAGCGAAAGGCTGCTTGAAGGGAAAGATGTAACTCTGTGAGATGAATTCACAGAACACAGAGCAGTTTCTCAGAAAGCTTCTTTCCAGTTTTGAACGGAAGATATTTCCTTTTTCACCATAGCCCTCTATGGGATTCCAAATATCCCTTTGCCAATTCCACAAGAACAGCCTTAGCGAAAGGCTGCTTGAAGGGAAAGATGTAACTCTGTGAGATGAATTCACAGAACACAGAGCAGTTTCTCAGAAATCTTCTTTCCAGTTTTGAACGGAAGATATTTCCTTTTTCCCCATAGCCCTCTATGGGCTTCCAAATATCCCTTTGCCAATTCCACAAGAACAGCCTTAGCGAAAGGCTGCTTGAAGGGAAAGATGTAACTCTGTGAGATGAATTTACAGAACACAGAGCAGTTTCTCAGAAAGCTTCTTTCCAGTTTTGAACGGAAGATATTTCCTTTTTCACCATAACCCTCTACGGGCTTCCAAATATCCCTTTGCCAATTCCACAAGAACAGCCTTAGCGAAAGGCTGCTTGAAGGGAAAGATGTAACTCTGTGAGATGAATTCACAGAACACAGAGCAGTTTCTCAGAAAGCTTCTTTCCAGTTTTGAACGGAAGATATTTCCTTTTTCACCATAGCCCTCCACGGGCTTCCAAATATCCCTTTGCCAATTCCACAAGAACGGCCTTAGCGAAAGGCTTCTTGAAGGGAAAGATGTAACTCTGTGAGATGAATTCACAGAACACAGAGCAGTTTCTCAGAAAGCTTCTTTCCAGTTTTGAACGGAAGATATTTCCTTTTTCCCCATAGCCCACTATGGGCTTCCAAATATCCCTTTGCCAATTCCACAAGAACAGCCTTAGCGAAAGGCTTCTTGAAGGGAAAGGTGTAACTCTGTGCGATGAATTCACAGAACACAGAGCAGTTTCTCAGAAAGCTTCTTTCCAGTTTTGAACGGAAGATATTTCCTTTTTCCCCATAGCCCTCTATGGGCTTCCAAATATCCCTTTGCCAATTCCACAAGAACAGCCTTAGCGAAAGGCTGCTTGAAGGGAAAGATGTAACTCTGTGCGATGAATTCACAGAACACAGAGCAGTTTCTCAGAAAGCTTCTTTCCAGTTTTGAACAGAAGATATTTCCTTTTTCCCCATAGCCCTTTATGGGCTTCCAAATATCCCTTTGCCAATTCCACAAGAACAGCCTTAGCGAAAGGCTGCTTGAAGGGAAAGATGTAACTCTGTGAGATGAATTCACAGAACACAGAGCAGTTTCTCAGAAAGCTTCTTTCCAGTTTTGAACGGAAGATATTTCCTTTTTCCCCATAGCCCTCTATGTTCTTCCAAATATCCCGTTGCCAATTCCACAAGAACAGCCTTAGCGAAAGGCTGCTTGAAGGGAAAGATGTAACTCTGTGAGATGAATTCACAGAACACAGAGCAGTTTCTCAGAAAGCTTCTTTCCAGTTTTGAACGGAAGATATTTCCTTTTTCACCGTAGCCCTCTATGGGCTTCCAAATATCCCTTTGCCAATTCCACAAGAACAGCCTTAGCGAAAGGCTTCTTGAACGGAAAGATGTAACTCTGTGAGATGAATTCACAGAACACAGAGCAGTTTCTCAGAAAGCTTCTTTCCAGTTTTGAACGGAAGATATTTCCTTTTTCACCATAGCCCTCTATGGGCTTCCAAATATCCCTTTGCCAATTCCACAAGAACAGCCTTAGCGAAAGGCTGCTTGAAGGGAAAGATGTAACTCTGTGAGATGAATTCACAGAACACAGAGCAGTTTCTCAGAAATCTTCTTTCCAGTTTTGAACGGAAGATATTTCCTTTTTCCCCATAGCCCTCTATGGGCTTCCAAATATCCCTTTGCCAATTCCACAAGAACAGCCTTAGCGAAAGGCTGCTTGAAGGGAAAGATGTAACTCTGTGAGATGAATTCACAGAACACAGAGCAGTTTCTCAGAAATCTTCTTTCCAGTTTTGAACGGAAGATATTTCCTTTTTCCCCATAGCCCTCTATGGGCTTCCAAATATCCCTTTGCCAATTCCACAAGAACAGCCTTAGCGAAAGGCTTCTTGAAGAGAAAGATGTAACTCTGTGAAATGAAATCACAGAAGACAGAGCAGTTTCTCAGAAAGCTTCTTTCCAGTTTTGAACGGAAGATATTTCCTTTTTCACTGTAGCCCTCTATGTGCTTCCAAATATCCCTTTGCCAATTCCACAAGAACAGCCTTAGCGAAAGGCTTCTTGAAGGGAAAGATGTAACTCTGTGAGATGAATTCACAGAACACTATGAAGTTTCTCAGAAAGCTTCTTTCCAGTTTTGAACGGAAGATATTTCCTTTTTCCCCATAGCCCTCTATGGGCTTCCAAATATCCCTTTGCCAATTCCACAAGAACAGCCTTAGCGAAAGGCTGCTTGAAGGGAAAGATGTAACTCTGTGAGATGAATACACAGAACACAGAGCAGTTTCTCAGAAAGCTTCTTTCCAGTTTTGAACGGAAGATACTTCCTTTTTCACCATAGCCCTCTACGGGCTTCCAAATATCCCTTTGCCAATTCCACAAGAACAGCCTTAGCGAAAGGCTGCTTGAAGGGAAAGATGTATCTCTGTGAGATGAATTCACAGAACACAGAGAAGTTTCTCAGAAAGCTTCTTTCCAGTTTTGAACGGAAGATATTTCCTTTTTCCCCATAGCCCTCTATGGGCTTCCAAATATCCCTTTGCCAATTCCACAAGAACAGCCTTAGCGAAAGGCTGCTTGAAGGGAAACATGTAACTCTGGAAGATGAATTCACAGAACACAGAGCAGTTTCTCAGAAAGCTTCTTTCCAGTTTTGAACGGAAGGTATTTCCTTTTTCCCCATAGCCCTCTATGGGCTTCCAAATATCCCGTTGCCAATTCCGCAAGAACAGCCTTAGCGAAAGGCTGCTTGAAGGGAAAGATGTAACTCTGTGAGATGAATTCACAGAACACAGAGCAGTTTCTCAGAAAGCTTCTTTCCAGTTTTGAACGGAAGATATTTCCTTTTTCACCATAGCCCTCTATGGGCTTCCAAATATCCCTTTGCCAATTCCACAAGAACAGCCTTAGCGAAAGGCTGCTTGAAGGGAAAGATGTAACTCTGTGAGATGAATTCACAGAACACAGAGCAGTTTCTCAGAAAGCTTCTTTCCAGTTTTGAACGGAAGATATTTCCTTTTTCACCATAGCCCTCTATGGGCTTCCAAATATCCCTTTGCCAATTCCACAAGAACAGCCTTAGCGAAAGGCTGCTTGAAGGGAAAGATGTAACTCTGTGAGATGAATTCACAGAACACAGAGCAGTTTCTCAGAAAGCTTCTTTCCAGTTTTGAACGGAAGATATTTCCTTTTTCACCATAGCCCTCTATGGGATTCCAAATATCCCTTTGCCAATTCCACAAGAACAGCCTTAGCGAAAGGCTGCTTGAAGGGAAAGATGTAACTCTGTGAGATGAATTCACAGAACACAGAGCAGTTTCTCAGAAATCTTCTTTCCAGTTTTGAACGGAAGATATTTCCTTTTTCACCCTAGCCCTCTATGGGCTTCCAAATATCCCTTTGCCAATTCCACAAGAACAGCCTTAGCGAAAGGCTGCTTGAAGGGAAAGATGTAACTCTGTGAGATGAATTCACAGAACACAGAGCAGTTTCTCAGAAAGCTTCTTTCCAGTTTTGAACGGATGATATTTCCTTTTTCACCATAACCCTCTACGGGCTTCCAAATATCCCTTTGCCAATTCCACAAGAACAGCCTTAGCGAAAGGCTGCTTGAAGGGAAAGATGTAACTCTGTGAGATGAATTCACAGAACACAGAGCAGTTTCTCAGAAATCTTCTTTCCAGTTTTGAACGGAAGATATTTCCTTTTTCCCCATAGCCCTCTATGTTCTTCCAAATATCCCTTTGCCAATTCCACAAGAACAGCCTTAGCGAAAGGCTTCTTTAAGGGAAAGATGTAACTCTGTGAAATGAAATCACAGAACACAGAGCAGTTTCTCAGAAAGCTTCTTTCCAGTTTTGAACGGAAGATATTTCCTTTTTCACTGTAGCCCTCTATGTGCTTCCAAATATCCCTTTGCCAATTCCACAAGAACAGCCTTAGCGAAAGGCTTCTTGAAGGGAAAGATGTAACTCTGTGAGATGAATTCACAGAACACAGAGAAGTTTCTCAGAAAGCTTCTTTCCAGTTTTGAATGGAAGATATTTCCTTTTTCCCCATAGCCCTCTATGGGCTTCCAAATATCCCTTTGCCAATTCCACAAGAACAGCCTTAGCGAAAGGCTGCTTGAAGGGAAAGATGTAACTCTGTGAGATGAATTCACAGAACACAGAGCAGTTTCTCAGAAAGCTTCTTTCCAGTTTTGAACGGATGATATTTCCTTTTTCACCATAACCCTCTACGGGCTTCCAAATATCCCTTTGCCAATTCCACAAGAACAGCCTTAGCGAAAGGCTGCTTGAAGGGAAAGATGTAACTCTGTGAGATGAATTCACAGAACACAGAGCAGTTTCTCAGAAATCTTCTTTCCAGTTTTGAACGGAAGATATTTCCTTTTTCCCCATAGCCCTCTATGTTCTTCCAAATATCCCTTTGCCAATTCCACAAGAACAGCCTTAGCGAAAGGCTTCTTGAAGGGAAAGATGTAACTCTGTGAAATGAAATCACAGAACACAGAGCAGTTTCTCAGAAAGCTTCTTTCCAGTTTTGAACGGAAGATATTTCCTTTTTCACTGTAGCCCTCTATGTGCTTCCAAATATCCCTTTGCCAATTCCACAAGAACAGCCTTAGCGAAAGGCTTCTTGAAGGGAAAGATGTAACTCTGTGAGATGAATTCACAGAACACAGAGAAGTTTCTCAGAAAGCTTCTTTCCAGTTTTGAACGGAAGATATTTCCTTTTTCCCCATAGCCCTCTATGGGCTTCCAAATATCCCTTTGCCAATTCCACAAGAACAGCCTTAGCGAAAGGCTGCTTGAAGGGAAAGATGTAACTCTGTGAGATGAATACACAGAACACAGAGCAGTTTCTCAGAAAGCTTCTTTCCAGTTTTGAACGGAAGATATTTCCTTTTTCACCATAGCCCTCTACGGGCTTCCAAATATCCCTTTGCCAATTCCACAAGAACAGCCTTAGCGAAAGGCTGCTTGAAGGGAAAGATGTATCTCTGTGAGATGAATTCACAGAACACAGAGCAGTTTCTCAGAAAGCTTCTTTCCAGTTTTGAACGGAAGATATTTCCTTTTTCCCCATAGCCCTCTATGGGCTTCCAAATATCCCTTTGCCAATTCCACAAGAACAGCCTTAGCGAAAGGCTGCTTGAAGGGAAACATGTAACTCTGGAAGATGAATTCACAGAACACAGAGCAGTTTCTCAGAAAGCTTCTTTCCAGTTTTGAACGGAAGGTATTTCCTTTTTCCCCATAGCCCTCTATGGGCTTCCAAATATCCCGTTGCCAATTCCGCAAGAAGAGCCTTAGCGAAAGGCTGCTTGAAGGGAAAGATGTAACTCTGTGAGATGAATTCACAGAACACAGAGCAGTTTCTCAGAAAGCTTCTTTCCAGTTTTGAACGGAAGATATTTCCTTTTTCACCATAGCCCTCTAAGGGCTTCCAAATATACCTTTGCCAATTCCACAAGAACAGCCTTAGCGAAAGGCTGCTTGAAGGGAAAGATGTAACTCTGTGAGATGAATTCACAGAACACAGAGCAGTTTCTCAGAAAGCTTCTTTCCAGTTTTGAACGGAAGATATTTCCTTTTTCAACATAGCCCTCTAAGGGCTTCCAAATATCCCTTTGCCAATTCCACAAGAACAGCCTTAGCGAAAGGCTTCTTGAAGGGAAAGATGTAACTCTGTGCGATGAATTCACAGAACACAGAGCAGTTTCTCAGAAAGCTTCTTTCCAGTTTTGAACGGAAGATATTTCCTTTTTCCCCATAGCCCTTTATGGGCTTCCAAATATCCCTTTGCCAATTCCACAAGAACAGCCTTAGCGAAAGGCTGCTTGAAGGGAAAGATGTAACTCTGTGAGATGAATTCACAGAACACAGAGCAGTTTCTCAGAAAGCTTCTTTCCAGTTTTGAACGGAAGATATTTCCTTTTTCCCCATAGCCCTCTATGTTCTTCCAAATATCCCGTTGCCAATTCCACAAGAACAGCCTTAGCGAAAGGCTGCTTGAAGGGAAAGATGTAACTCTGTGAGATGAATTCACAGAACACAGAGCAGTTTCTCAGAAAGCTTCTTTCCAGTTTTGAACGGAAGATATTTCCTTTTTCACCGTAGCCCTCTATGGGCTTCCAAATATCCCTTTGCCAATTCCACAAGAACAGCCTTAGCGAAAGGCTTCTTGAACGGAAAGATGTAACTCTGTGAGATGAATTCACAGAACACAGAGCAGTTTCTCAGAAAGCTTCTTTCCAGTTTTGAACGGAAGATATTTCCTTTTTCACCATAGCCCTCTATGGGCTTCCAAATATCCCTTTGCCAATTCCACAATAACAGCCTTAGCGAAAGGCTGCTTGAAGGGAAAGATGTAACTCTGTGAGATGAATTCACAGAACACAGAGCAGTTTCTCAGAAATCTTCTTTCCAGTTTTGAACGGAAGATATTTCCTTTTTCCCCATAGCCCTCTATGGGCTTCCAAATATCCCATTGCCAATTCCACAAGAACAGCCTTAGCGAAAGGCTTCTTGAAGGGAAAGATGTAACTCTGTGAAATGAAATCACAGAACACAGAGCAGTTTCTCAGAAAGCTTCTTTCCAGTTTTGAACGGAAGATATTTCCTTTTTCACTGTAGCCCTCTATGTGCTTCCAAATATCCCTTTGCCAATTCCACAAGAACAGCCTTAGCGAAAGGCTTCTTGAAGGGAAAGATGTAACTCTGTGAGATGAATTCACAGAACTCTATGAAGTTTCTCAGAAAGCTTCTTTCCAGTTTTGAACGGAAGATATTTCCTTTTTCCCCATAGCCCTCTATGGGCTTCCAAATATCCCTTTGCCAATTCCACAAGAACAGCCTTAGCGAAAGGCTGCTTGAAGGGAAAGATGTAACTCTGTGAGATGAATACACAGAACACAGAGCAGTTTCTCAGAAAGCTTCTTTCCAGTTTTGAACGGAAGATACTTCCTTTTTCACCATAGCCCTCTACGGGCTTCCAAATATCCCTTTGCCAATTCCACAAGAACAGCCTTAGCGAAAGGCTGCTTGAAGGGAAAGATGTATCTCTGTGAGATGAATTCACAGAACACAGAGCAGTTTCTCAGAAAGCTTCTTTCCAGTTTTGAACGGAAGATATTTCCTTTTTCCCCATAGCCCTCTATGGGCTTCCAAATATCCCTTTGCCAATTCCACAAGAACAGCCTTAGCGAAAGGCTGCTTGAAGGGAAACATGTAACTCTGGAAGATGAATTCACAGAACACAGAGCAGTTTCTCAGAAAGCTTCTTTCCAGTTTTGAACGGAAGGTATTTCCTTTTTCCCCATAGCCCTCTATGGGCTTCCAAATATCCCGTTGCCAATTCCGCAAGAACAGCCTTAGCGAAAGGCTGCTTGAAGGGAAAGATGTAACTCTGTGAGATGAATTCACAGAACACAGAGCAGTTTCTCAGAAAGCTTCTTTCCAGTTTTGAACGGAAGATATTTCCTTTTTCAACATAGCCCTCTATGGGCTTCCAAATATCCCTTTGCCAATTCCACAAGAACAGCCTTAGCGAAGGGCTGCTTGAAGGGAAAGATGTAACTCTGTGAGATGAATTCACAGAACACAGAGCAGTTTCTCAGAAAGCTTCTTTCCAGTTTTGAAGGGAAGATATTTCCTTTTTCACCATAGCCCTCTAAGGGCTTCCAAATATCCCTTTGCCAATTCCACAAGAACAGCCTTAGCGAAAGGCTTCTTGACGGGAAAGATGTAACTCTGTGAGATGAATTCACAGAACACAGAGCAGTTTCTCAGAAATCTTCTTTCCAGTTTTGAACGGAAGATATTTCCTTTTTCACCATAGCCCTCTATGGGCTTCCAAATATCCCTTTGCCAATTCCACAAGAACAGCCTTAGCGAAAGGCTGCTTGAAGGGAAAGATGTAACTCTGTGAGATGAATTCACAGAACACAGAGCAGTTTCTCAGAAAGCTTCTTTCCAGTTTTGAACGGAAGATATTTCCTTTTTCACTGTAGCCCTCTATGGGCTTCAAAATATCCCTTTGCCAATTCCACAAGAACAGCCTTAGCGAAAGGCTTCTTGAAGGGAAAGATGTAACACTGTGAGATGAATTCACAGAACACAGAGCAGTTTCTCAGAAAGCTTCTTTCCAGTTTTGAACGGAAGGTATTTCCTTTTTCACTGCAGCCCTCTACGGGCTTCCAAATATCCCTTTGCCAATTCCACAAGAACAGCCTTAGCGAAAGGCTGCTTGAAGGGAAAGATGTAACTCTGTGAGATGAATTCACAGAACACAGAGCAGTTTCTCAGAAAGCTTCTTTCCAGTTTTGAACGGAAGATATTTCCTTTTTCCCCATAGCCCTCTATGGGCTTCCAAATATCCCTTTGCCAATTCCACAAGAACAGCATTAGCGAAAGGCTGCTTGAAGGGAAAGATGTAACTCTGTGAGATGAATTCACAGAACACAGAGCAGTTTCTCAGAAAGCTTCTTTCCAGTTTTGAACGGAAGATATTTCCTTTTTCAACATAGCCCTCTATGGGCTTCCAAATATCCCTTTGCCAATTCCACAAGAAGAGCCTTAGCGAAAGGCTTCTTGAAGGGAAAGATGTAACTCTGTGAGATGAATTCACAGAACACAGAGAAGTTTCTCAGAAAGCTTCTTTCCAGTTTTGAACGGAAGATATTTCCTTTTTCACTGTAGCCCTCTACGGGCTTCCAAATATCCCTTTGCCAATTCCACAAGAACAGCCTTAGCGAAAGGCTTCTTGAAGGGAAAGATGTAACTCTGTGAGATGAATTCTAAGAAGACAGAGAAGTTTCTCAGAAAGCTTCTTTCCAGTTTTGAACGGAAGATATTTCCTTTTTCCCCATAGCCCTCTATGGCCTTCCAAATATCCTTTTGCCAATTCAACAAGAACAGCCTTAGCGAAAGGCTGCTTGAAGGGAAAGATGTAACTCTGTGAGATGAATTCACAGAACACAGAGCAGTTTCTCAGAAAGCTTCTTTCCAGTTTTGAACGGAAGATATTTCCTTTTTCACCATAGCCCTCTATGTTCTTCCAAATATCCCTTTGCCAATTCCACAAGAACAGGCTTAGCGAAAGGTTGCTTGAAGGGAAAGATGTAACTCTGTGAGATGAATTCACAGAACACAGAGCAGTTTCTCAGAAAGCTTCTTTCCAGTTTTGAACGGAAGATATTTCCTTTTTCACCGTAGCCCTCTATGGGCTTCCAAATATCCCTTTGCCAATTCCACAAGAACAGCCTTAGCGAAAGGCTTCTTGAACGGAAAGATGTAACTCTGTGAGATGAATTCACAGAACACAGAGCAGTTTCTCAGAAAGCTTCTTTCCAGTTTTGAACGGAAGATATTTCCTTTTTCACCATAGCCCTCTATGGGCTTCCAAATATCCCTTTGCCAATTCCACAAGAACAGCCTTAGCGAAAGGCTGCTTGAAGGGAAAGATGTAACTCTGTGAGATGAATTCACAGAACACAGAGCAGTTTCTCAGAAAGCTTCTTTCCAGTTTTGAACGGAAGATATTTCCTTTTTCAACATAGCCCTCTATGGGCTTCCAAATATCCCTTTGCCAATTCCACAAGAACAGCCTTAGCGAAAGGCTTCTTGAAGGGAAAGATGTAACTCTGTGAGATGAATTCACAGAACACAGAGCAGTTTCTCAGAAAGCTTCTTTCCAGTTTTGAACGGAAGATATTTCCTTTTTCCCCATAGCCCACTATGGGCTTCCAAATATCCCGTTGCCAATTCCACAAGAACAGCCTTAGCGAAAGGCTTCTTGAAGGGAAAGATGTAACTCTGTGAGATGAATTCACAGAACACAGAGCAGTTTCTCAGAAAGCTTCTTTCCAGTTTTGAACGGAAGATATTTCCTTTTTCCCGATAGCCCTCTATGGGCTTCCAAATATCCCGTTGCCAATTCCACAAGAACAGCCTTAGCGAAAGGCTGCTTGAAGGGAAAGATGTAACTCTGTGAGATGAATTCACAGAACACAGAGCAGTTTCTCAGAAAGCTTCTTTCCAGTTTTGAACGGAAGATATTTCCTTTTTCGCCATAGCCCTCTATGGGCTTCCAAATATCCCGTTGCCAATTCCACAAGAACAGCCTTAGCGAAAGGCTGCTTGAAGGGAAAGATGTAACTCTGTGAGATGAATTTACAGAACACAGAGCAGTTTCTCAGAAAGCTTCTTTCCAGTTTTGAACGGAAGATATTTCCTTTTTCCCCATAGCCTTCTAAGGGGTTCCAAATATCCCTTTGCCAATTCCACAAGAACGCCTTAGCGAAAGGCTTCTTGAAGGGAAAGATGTAACTCTGTGAGATGAATTCACAGAACACAGAGCAGTTTCTCAGAAAGCTTCTTTCCAGTTTTGAACGGAAGATATTTCCTTTTTCCCCATAGCCCTCTATGGGCTTCCAAATATCCCTTTGCCAATTCCACAAGAACAGCCTTAGCGAAAGGCTGCTTGAAGGGAAAGATGTAACTCTGTGAGATGAATTCACAGAACACAGAGCAGTTTCTCAGAAAGCTTCTTTCCAGTTTTGAACGGAAGATATTTCCTTTTTCACCATAGCCCTCTACGGGCTTCCAAATATCCCTTTGCCAATTCCACAAGAACAGCCTTAGCGAAAGGCTTCTTGAAGGGAAAGATGTAACTCTGTGAGATGAATTCACAGAACACAGAGCAGTTTCTCAGAAATCTTCTTTCCAGTTTTGAACGGAAGATATTTCCTTTTTCCCCATAGCCCTCTATGGGCTTCCAAATATCCCTTTGCCAATTCCACAAGAACAGCCTTGGCGAAAGGCTTCTTGAAGGGAAAGATGTAACTCTGTGAAATGAAATCACAGAACACAGAGCAGTTTCTCAGAAAGCTTCTTTCCAGTTTTGAACGGAAGATATTTCCTTTTTCACTGTAGCCCTCTATGTGCTTCCAAATATCCCTTTGCCAATTCCACAAGAACAGCCTTAGCGAAAGGCTTCTTGAAGGGAAAGATGTAACTCTGTGAGATGAATTCACAGAACACAGAGAAGTTTCTCAGAAACCTTTCCAGTTTTGAACGGAAGATATTTCCTTTTTCCCCATAGCCCTCTATGGGCTTCCAAATATCCCTTTGCCAATTCCACAAGAACAGCCTTAGCGAAAGGCTGCTTGAAGGGAAAGATGTAACTCTGTGAAATGAAATCACAGAACACAGAGCAGTTTCTCAGAAAGCTTCTTCCCAGTTTTGAGCGGAAGATACTTCCTTTTTCACCATAGCCCTCTACGGGCTTCCAAATATCCCTTTGCCAATTCCACAAGAACAGCCTTAGCGAAAGACTGCTTGAAGCGAAAGATGTATCTCTGTGAGATGAATTCACAGACACAGAGCAGTTTCTCAGAAAGCTTCTTTCCAGTTTTGAACGGAAGATATTTCCTTTTTCCCCGTAGCCCTCTATGGGCTTCCAAATATCCCTTTGCCAATTCCACAAGAACAGCCTTAGCGAAAGGCTGCTTGAAGGGAAACATGTAACTCTGGAAGATGAATTCACAGAACACAGAGCAGTTTCTCAGAAAGCTTCTTTCCAGTTTTGAACGGAAGATATTTCCTTTTTCCCCATAGCCCTCCATGGGCTTCCAAATATCCCGTTGCCAATTCCACAAGAACAGCCTTAGCGAAAGGCTGCTTGAAGGGAAAGATGTAACTCTGTGAGATGAATTCACAGAACTCTATGAAGTTTCTCAGAAAGCTTCTTTCCAGTTTTGAACGGAAGATATTTCCTTTTTCCCCATAGCCCTCTATGGGCTTCCAAATATCCCTTTGCCAATTCCACAAGAACAGCCTTAGCGAAAGGCTGCTTGAAGGGAAAGATGTAACTCTGTGAGATGAATTCACAGAACACAGAGCAGTTTCTCAGAAAGCTTCTTTCCAGTTTTGAACGGAAGATATTTCCTTTTTCAACATAGCCCTCTATGGGCTTCCAAATATCCCTTTGCCAATTCCACAAGAACAGCCTTAGCGAAGGGCTGCTTGAAGGGAAAGATGTAACTCTGTGAGATGAATTCACAGAACACAGAGCAGTTTCTCAGAAAGCTTCTTTCCAGTTTTGAAGGGAAGATATTTCCTTTTTCACCATAGCCCTCTAAGGGCTTCCAAATATCCCTTTGCCAATTCCACAAGAACAGCCTTAGCGAAAGGCTTCTTGACGGGAAAGATGTAACTCTGTGAGATGAATTCACAGAACACAGAGCAGTTTCTCAGAAATCTTCTTTCCAGTTTTGAACGGAAGATATTTCCTTTTTCACCATAGCCCTCTATGGGCTTCCAAATATCCCTTTGCCAATTCCACAAGAACAGCCTTAGCGAAAGGCTGCTTGAAGGGAAAGATGTAACTCTGTGAGATGAATTCACAGAACACAGAGCAGTTTCTCAGAAAGCTTCTTTCCAGTTTTGAACGGAAGATATTTCCTTTTTCACTGTAGCCCTCTATGGGCTTCAAAATATCCCTTTGCCAATTCCACAAGAACAGCCTTAGCGAAAGGCTTCTTGAAGGGAAAGATGTAACACTGTGAGATGAATTCACAGAACACAGAGCAGTTTCTCAGAAAGCTTCTTTCCAGTTTTGAACGGAAGGTATTTCCTTTTTCACTGCAGCCCTCTACGGGCTTCCAAATATCCCTTTGCCAATTCCACAAGAACAGCCTTAGCGAAAGGCTGCTTGAAGGGAAAGATGTAACTCTGTGAGATGAATTCACAGAACACAGAGCAGTTTCTCAGAAAGCTTCTTTCCAGTTTTGAACGGAAGATATTTCCTTTTTCCCCATAGCCCTCTATGGGCTTCCAAATATCCCTTTGCCAATTCCACAAGAACAGCATTAGCGAAAGGCTGCTTGAAGGGAAAGATGTAACTCTGTGAGATGAATTCACAGAACACAGAGCAGTTTCTCAGAAAGCTTCTTTCCAGTTTTGAACGGAAGATATTTCCTTTTTCAACATAGCCCTCTATGGGCTTCCAAATATCCCTTTGCCAATTCCACAAGAAGAGCCTTAGCGAAAGGCTTCTTGAAGGGAAAGATGTAACTCTGTGAGATGAATTCACAGAACACAGAGAAGTTTCTCAGAAAGCTTCTTTCCAGTTTTGAACGGAAGATATTTCCTTTTTCACTGTAGCCCTCTACGGGCTTCCAAATATCCCTTTGCCAATTCCACAAGAACAGCCTTAGCGAAAGGCTTCTTGAAGGGAAAGATGTAACTCTGTGAGATGAATTCTAAGAAGACAGAGAAGTTTCTCAGAAAGCTTCTTTCCAGTTTTGAACGGAAGATATTTCCTTTTTCCCCATAGCCCTCTATGGCCTTCCAAATATCCTTTTGCCAATTCAACAAGAACAGCCTTAGCGAAAGGCTGCTTGAAGGGAAAGATGTAACTCTGTGAGATGAATTCACAGAACACAGAGCAGTTTCTCAGAAAGCTTCTTTCCAGTTTTGAACGGAAGATATTTCCTTTTTCACCATAGCCCTCTATGTTCTTCCAAATATCCCTTTGCCAATTCCACAAGAACAGGCTTAGCGAAAGGTTGCTTGAAGGGAAAGATGTAACTCTGTGAGATGAATTCACAGAACACAGAGCAGTTTCTCAGAAAGCTTCTTTCCAGTTTTGAACGGAAGATATTTCCTTTTTCACCGTAGCCCTCTATGGGCTTCCAAATATCCCTTTGCCAATTCCACAAGAACAGCCTTAGCGAAAGGCTTCTTGAACGGAAAGATGTAACTCTGTGAGATGAATTCACAGAACACAGAGCAGTTTCTCAGAAAGCTTCTTTCCAGTTTTGAACGGAAGATATTTCCTTTTTCACCATAGCCCTCTATGGGCTTCCAAATATCCCTTTGCCAATTCCACAAGAACAGCCTTAGCGAAAGGCTGCTTGAAGGGAAAGATGTAACTCTGTGAGATGAATTCACAGAACACAGAGCAGTTTCTCAGAAAGCTTCTTTCCAGTTTTGAACGGAAGATATTTCCTTTTTCAACATAGCCCTCTATGGGCTTCCAAATATCCCTTTGCCAATTCCACAAGAACAGCCTTAGCGAAAGGCTTCTTGAAGGGAAAGATGTAACTCTGTGAGATGAATTCACAGAACACAGAGCAGTTTCTCAGAAAGCTTCTTTCCAGTTTTGAACGGAAGATATTTCCTTTTTCCCCATAGCCCACTATGGGCTTCCAAATATCCCGTTGCCAATTCCACAAGAACAGCCTTAGCGAAAGGCTTCTTGAAGGGAAAGATGTAACTCTGTGAGATGAATTCACAGAACACAGAGCAGTTTCTCAGAAAGCTTCTTTCCAGTTTTGAACGGAAGATATTTCCTTTTTCCCGATAGCCCTCTATGGGCTTCCAAATATCCCGTTGCCAATTCCACAAGAACAGCCTTAGCGAAAGGCTGCTTGAAGGGAAAGATGTAACTCTGTGAGATGAATTCACAGAACACAGAGCAGTTTCTCAGAAAGCTTCTTTCCAGTTTTGAACGGAAGATATTTCCTTTTTCGCCATAGCCCTCTATGGGCTTCCAAATATCCCGTTGCCAATTCCACAAGAACAGCCTTAGCGAAAGGCTGCTTGAAGGGAAAGATGTAACTCTGTGAGATGAATTTACAGAACACAGAGCAGTTTCTCAGAAAGCTTCTTTCCAGTTTTGAACGGAAGATATTTCCTTTTTCCCCATAGCCTTCTAAGGGGTTCCAAATATCCCTTTGCCAATTCCACAAGAACGCCTTAGCGAAAGGCTTCTTGAAGGGAAAGATGTAACTCTGTGAGATGAATTCACAGAACACAGAGCAGTTTCTCAGAAAGCTTCTTTCCAGTTTTGAACGGAAGATATTTCCTTTTTCCCCATAGCCCTCTATGGGCTTCCAAATATCCCTTTGCCAATTCCACAAGAACAGCCTTAGCGAAAGGCTGCTTGAAGGGAAAGATGTAACTCTGTGAGATGAATTCACAGAACACAGAGCAGTTTCTCAGAAAGCTTCTTTCCAGTTTTGAACGGAAGATATTTCCTTTTTCACCATAGCCCTCTACGGGCTTCCAAATATCCCTTTGCCAATTCCACAAGAACAGCCTTAGCGAAAGGCTTCTTGAAGGGAAAGATGTAACTCTGTGAGATGAATTCACAGAACACAGAGCAGTTTCTCAGAAATCTTCTTTCCAGTTTTGAACGGAAGATATTTCCTTTTTCCCCATAGCCCTCTATGGGCTTCCAAATATCCCTTTGCCAATTCCACAAGAACAGCCTTGGCGAAAGGCTTCTTGAAGGGAAAGATGTAACTCTGTGAAATGAAATCACAGAACACAGAGCAGTTTCTCAGAAAGCTTCTTTCCAGTTTTGAACGGAAGATATTTCCTTTTTCACTGTAGCCCTCTATGTGCTTCCAAATATCCCTTTGCCAATTCCACAAGAACAGCCTTAGCGAAAGGCTTCTTGAAGGGAAAGATGTAACTCTGTGAGATGAATTCACAGAACACAGAGAAGTTTCTCAGAAACCTTTCCAGTTTTGAACGGAAGATATTTCCTTTTTCCCCATAGCCCTCTATGGGCTTCCAAATATCCCTTTGCCAATTCCACAAGAACAGCCTTAGCGAAAGGCTGCTTGAAGGGAAAGATGTAACTCTGTGAAATGAAATCACAGAACACAGAGCAGTTTCTCAGAAAGCTTCTTCCCAGTTTTGAGCGGAAGATACTTCCTTTTTCACCATAGCCCTCTACGGGCTTCCAAATATCCCTTTGATAATTCCACAAGAACAGCCTTAGCGAAAGACTGCTTGAAGCGAAAGATGTATCTCTGTGAGATGAATTCACAGACACAGAGCAGTTTCTCAGAAAGCTTCTTTCCAGTTTTGAACGGAAGATATTTCCTTTTTCCCCGTAGCCCTCTATGGGCTTCCAAATATCCCTTTGCCAATTCCACAAGAACAGCCTTAGCGAAAGGCTGCTTGAAGGGAAACATGTAACTCTGGAAGATGAATTCACAGAACACAGAGCAGTTTCTCAGAAAGCTTCTTTCCAGTTTTGAACGGAAGATATTTCCTTTTTCCCCATAGCCCTCCATGGGCTTCCAAATATCCCGTTGCCAATTCCACAAGAACAGCCTTAGCGAAAGGCTGCTTGAAGGGAAAGATGTAACTCTGTGAAATGAATTCACAGAACACAGAGCAGTTTCTCAGAAAGCTTCTTTCCAGTTTTGAACGGAAGATATTTCCTTTTTCACCATAGCCCTCTATGGGCTTCCAAATATCCCGTTGCCAATTCCACAAGAACAGCCTTAGCGAAAGGCTGCTTGAAGGGAAAGATGTAACTCTGTGAGATGAATTCACAGAACACAGAGCAGTTTCTCAGAAAGCTTCTTTCCAGTTTTGAACGGAAGATATTTCCTTTTTCACCATAGCCCTCTATGGGCTTCCAAATATCCCTTTGCCAATTCCACAAGAACAGCCTTAGCGAAAGGCTGCTTGAAGGGAAAGATGTAACTCTGTGAGATGAATTCACAGAACACAGAGAAGTTTCTCAGAAAGCTTCTTTCCAGTTTTGAACGGAAGATATTTCCTTTTTCCCCATAGCCCTCTATGGGCTTCCAAATATCCCTTTGCCAATTCCACAAGAACAGCCTTAGCGAAAGGCTGCTTGAAGGGAAAGATGTAACTCTGTGAGATGAATTCACAGAACACAGAGCAGTTTCTCGGAAAGCTTCTTTCCAGTTTTGAACGGAAGATATTTCCTTTTTCACCATAGCCCTCTACGGGCTTCCAAATATCCCTTTGGCAATTCCACAAGAACAGCCTAAGCGAAAGGCTGCTTGAAGGGAAAGATGTAACTCTGTGAGATGAATTCACAGAACACAGAGCAGTTTCTCAGAAATCTTCTTTCCAGTTTTGAACGGAAGATATTTCCTTTTTCCCCATAGCCCTCTATGGGCTTCCAAATATCCCTTTGCCAATTCCACAAGAACAGCCTTAGCGAAAGGCTTCTTGAAGGGAAAGATGTAACTCTGTGAAATGAAATCACAGAACACAGAGCAGTTTCTCAGAAAGCTTCTTTCCAGTTTTGAACGGAAGATATTTCCTTTTTCACTGTAGCCCTCTATGTGCTTCCAAATATCCCTTTGCCAATTCCACAAGAACAGCCTTAGCGAAAGGCTTCTTGAAGGTAAAGATGTAACTCTGTGAGATGAATTCACAGAACACAGAGAAGTTTCTCAGAAACCTTCTTTCCAGTTTTGAACGGAAGATATTTCCTTTTTCCCCATAGCCCTCTATGGGCTTCCAAATATCCCTTTGCCAATTCCACAAGAACAGCCTTAGCGAAAGGCTGCTTGAAGGGAAAGATGTAACTCTGTGAAATGAAATCACAGAACACAGAGCAGTTTCTCAGAAAGCTTCTTCCCAGTTTTGAACGGAAGATACTTCCTTTTTCACCATAGCCCTCTACGGGCTTCCAAATAGCCCTTTGCCAATTCCACAAGAACAGCCTTAGCGAAAGACTGCTTGAAGCGAAACATGTATCTCTGTGAGATGAATTCACAGACACAGAGCAGTTTCTCAGAAAGCTTCTTTCCAGTTTTGAACGGAAGATATTTCCTTTTTCCCCGTAGCCCTCTATGGGCTTCCAAATATCCCTTTGCCAATTCCACAAGAACAGCCTTAGCGAAAGGCTGCTTGAAGGGAAAGATGTAACTCTGTGAGATGAATTCACAGAACACAGAGCAGTTTCTCAGAAAGCTTCTTTCCAGTTTTGAACGGAAGATATTTCCTTTTTCACCATAGCCCTCTATGGGCTTCCAAATATCCCTTTGCCAATTCCACAAGAACAGCCTTAGCGAAAGGCTGCTTGAAGGGAAAGATGTAACTCTGTGAGATGAATTCACAGAACACAGAGAAGTTTCTCAGAAAGCTTCTTTCCAGTTTTGAACGGAAGATATTTCCTTTTTCCCCATAGCCCTCTATGGGCTTCAAAATATCCCTTTGCCAATTCCACAAGAACAGCCTTAGCGAAAGGCTGCTTGAAGGGAAAGATGTAACTCTGTGAGATGAATTCACAGAACACAGAGCAGTTTCTCAGAAAGCTTCTTTCCAGTTTTGAACGGAAGATATTTCCTTTTTCACCATAGCCCTCTACGGGCTTCCAAATATCCCTTTGCCAATTCCACAAGAACAGGCTTAGCGAAAGGCTGCTTGAAGGGAAAGATGTAACTCTGTGAGATGAATTCACAGAACACAGAGCAGTTTCTCAGAAAGCTTCTTTCCAGTTTTGAGCGGAAGATATTTCCTTTTTCACCATAGCCCTCTATGGGCTTCCAAATATCCCTTTGCCAATTCCACAAGAACAGCCTTAGCGAAAGGCTGCTTGAAGGGAAAGATGTAACTCTGTGAGATGAATTCACAGAACACAGAGCAGTTTCTCAGAAAGCTTCTTTCCAGTTTTGAACGGAAGATATTTCCTTTTTCCCCATAGCACTCTATGGCCTTCCAAATATCCCTTTGCCAATTCAGCAAGAACAGCCTTAGCGAAAGGCTCCTTGAAGGGAAAGATGTAACTCTGTGAGATGAATTCACAGAACACAGAGCAGTTTCTCAGAAAGCTTCTTTCCAGTTTTGAACGGAAGATATTTCCTTTTTCACCATAGCCCTCTACGGGCTTCCAAATATCCCTTTGCCAATTCACAAGAAAGGACTTAGCGAAAGGCTTCTTGAAGGGAAAGATGTAACTCTGTGAGATGAATTCACAGAACACAGAGCAGTTTCTCAGAAAGCTTCTTTCCAGTTTTGAACGGAAGATATTTCCTTTTTCCCCATAGCCCACTATGGGCTTCCAAATATCCCGTTGCCAATTCCACAAGAACAGCCTTAGCGAAAGGCTTCTTGAAGGGAAAGATGTAACTCTGTGAGATGAATTCACAGAACACAGAGCAGTTTCTCAGAAAGCTTCTTTCCAGTTTTGAACGGAAGATATTTCCTTTTTCACCATAGCCCTCTATGGGCTTCCAAATATCCCTTTGCCAATTCCACAATAACAGCCTTAGCGAAAGGCTGCTTGAAGGGAAAGATGTAACTCTGTGAGATGAATTCACAGAACACAGAGCAGTTTCTCAGAAATCTTCTTTCCAGTTTTGAACGGAAGATATTTCCTTTTTCCCCATAGCCCTCTATGGGCTTCCAAATATCCCATTGCCAATTCCACAAGAACAGCCTTAGCGAAAGGCTTCTTGAAGGGAAAGATGTAACTCTGTGAAATGAAATCACAGAACACAGAGCAGTTTCTCAGAAAGCTTCTTTCCAGTTTTGAACGGAAGATATTTCCTTTTTCACTGTAGCCCTCTATGTGCTTCCAAATATCCCTTTGCCAATTCCACAAGAACAGCCTTAGCGAAAGGCTTCTTGAAGGGAAAGATGTAACTCTGTGAGATGAATTCACAGAACTCTATGAAGTTTCTCAGAAAGCTTCTTTCCAGTTTTGAACGGAAGATATTTCCTTTTTCCCCATAGCCCTCTATGGGCTTCCAAATATCCCTTTGCCAATTCCACAAGAACAGCCTTAGCGAAAGGCTGCTTGAAGGGAAAGATGTAACTCTGTGAGATGAATACACAGAACACAGAGCAGTTTCTCAGAAAGCTTCTTTCCAGTTTTGAACGGAAGATACTTCCTTTTTCACCATAGCCCTCTACGGGCTTCCAAATATCCCTTTGCCAATTCCACAAGAACAGCCTTAGCGAAAGGCTGCTTGAAGGGAAAGATGTATCTCTGTGAGATGAATTCACAGAACACAGAGCAGTTTCTCAGAAAGCTTCTTTCCAGTTTTGAACGGAAGATATTTCCTTTTTCCCCATAGCCCTCTATGGGCTTCCAAATATCCCTTTGCCAATTCCACAAGAACAGCCTTAGCGAAAGGCTGCTTGAAGGGAAACATGTAACTCTGGAAGATGAATTCACAGAACACAGAGCAGTTTCTCAGAAAGCTTCTTTCCAGTTTTGAACGGAAGGTATTTCCTTTTTCCCCATAGCCCTCTATGGGCTTCCAAATATCCCGTTGCCAATTCCGCAAGAACAGCCTTAGCGAAAGGCTGCTTGAAGGGAAAGATGTAACTCTGTGAGATGAATTCACAGAACACAGAGCAGATTCTCAGAAAGCTTCTTTCCAGTTTTGAACGGAAGATATTTCCTTTTTCAACATAGCCCTCTATGGGCTTCCAAATATCCCTTTGCCAATTCCACAAGAACAGCCTTAGCGAAGGGCTGCTTGAAGGGAAAGATGTAACTCTGTGAGATGAATTCACAGAACACAGAGCACTTTCTCAGAAAGCTTCTTTCCAGTTTTGAAGGGAAGATATTTCCTTTTTCACCATAGCCCTCTAAGGGCTTCCAAATATCCCTTTGCCAATTCCACAAGAACAGCCTTAGCGAAAGGCTTCTTGACGGGAAAGATGTAACTCTGTGAGATGAATTCACAGAACACAGAGCAGTTTCTCAGAAATCTTCTTTCCAGTTTTGAACGGAAGATATTTCCTTTTTCACCATAGCCCTCTATGGGCTTCCAAATATCCCTTTGCCAATTCCACAAGAACAGCCTTAGCGAAAGGCTGCTTGAAGGGAAAGATGTAACTCTGTGAGATGAATTCACAGAACACAGAGCAGTTTCTCAGAAAGCTTCTTTCCAGTTTTGAACGGAAGATATTTCCTTTTTCACTGTAGCCCTCTATGGGCTTCAAAATATCCCTTTGCCAATTCCACAAGAACAGCCTTAGCGAAAGGCTTCTTGAAGGGAAAGATGTAACACTGTGAGATGAATTCACAGAACACAGAGCAGTTTCTCAGAAAGCTTCTTTCCAGTTTTGAACGGAAGGTATTTCCTTTTTCACTGCAGCCCTCTACGGGCTTCCAAATATCCCTTTGCCAATTCCACAAGAACAGCCTTAGCGAAAGGCTGCTTGAAGGGAAAGATGTAACTCTGTGAGATGAATTCACAGAACACAGAGCAGTTTCTCAGAAAGCTTCTTTCCAGTTTTGAACGGAAGATATTTCCTTTTTCCCCATAGCCCTCTATGGGCTTCCAAATATCCCTTTGCCAATTCCACAAGAACAGCATTAGCGAAAGGCTGCTTGAAGGGAAAGATGTAACTCTGTGAGATGAATTCACAGAACACAGAGCAGTTTCTCAGAAAGCTTCTTTCCAGTTTTGAACGGAAGATATTTCCTTTTTCAACATAGCCCTCTATGGGCTTCCAAATATCCCTTTGCCAATTCCACAAGAAGAGCCTTAGCGAAAGGCTTCTTGAAGGGAAAGATGTAACTCTGTGAGATGAATTCACAGAACACAGAGAAGTTTCTCAGAAAGCTTCTTTCCAGTTTTGAACGGAAGATATTTCCTTTTTCACTGTAGCCCTCTACGGGCTTCCAAATATCCCTTTGCCAATTCCACAAGAACAGCCTTAGCGAAAGGCTTCTTGAAGGGAAAGATGTAACTCTGTGAGATGAATTCTAAGAAGACAGAGAAGTTTCTCAGAAAGCTTCTTTCCAGTTTTGAACGGAAGATATTTCCTTTTTCCCCATAGCCCTCTATGGCCTTCCAAATATCCTTTTGCCAATTCAACAAGAACAGCCTTAGCGAAAGGCTGCTTGAAGGGAAAGATGTAACTCTGTGAGATGAATTCACAGAACACAGAGCAGTTTCTCAGAAAGCTTCTTTCCAGTTTTGAACGGAAGATATTTCCTTTTTCACCATAGCCCTCTATGTTCTTCCAAATATCCCTTTGCCAATTCCACAAGAACAGGCTTAGCGAAAGGTTGCTTGAAGGGAAAGATGTAACTCTGTGAGATGAATTCACAGAACACAGAGCAGTTTCTCAGAAAGCTTCTTTCCAGTTTTGAACGGAAGATATTTCCTTTTTCACCGTAGCCCTCTATGGGCTTCCAAATATCCCTTTGCCAATTCCACAAGAACAGCCTTAGCGAAAGGCTTCTTGAACGGAAAGATGTAACTCTGTGAGATGAATTCACAGAACACAGAGCAGTTTCTCAGAAAGCTTCTTTCCAGTTTTGAACGGAAGATATTTCCTTTTTCACCATAGCCCTCTATGGGCTTCCAAATATCCCTTTGCCAATTCCACAAGAACAGCCTTAGCGAAAGGCTGCTTGAAGGGAAAGATGTAACTCTGTGAGATGAATTCACAGAACACAGAGCAGTTTCTCAGAAAGCTTCTTTCCAGTTTTGAACGGAAGATATTTCCTTTTTCAACATAGCCCTCTATGGGCTTCCAAATATCCCTTTGCCAATTCCACAAGAACAGCCTTAGCGAAAGGCTTCTTGAAGGGAAAGATGTAACTCTGTGAGATGAATTCACAGAACACAGAGCAGTTTCTCAGAAAGCTTCTTTCCAGTTTTGAACGGAAGATATTTCCTTTTTCCCCATAGCCCACTATGGGCTTCCAAATATCCCGTTGCCAATTCCACAAGAACAGCCTTAGCGAAAGGCTTCTTGAAGGGAAAGATGTAACTCTGTGAGATGAATTCACAGAACACAGAGCAGTTTCTCAGAAAGCTTCTTTCCAGTTTTGAACGGAAGATATTTCCTTTTTCCCGATAGCCCTCTATGGGCTTCCAAATATCCCGTTGCCAATTCCACAAGAACAGCCTTAGCGAAAGGCTGCTTGAAGGGAAAGATGTAACTCTGTGAGATGAATTCACAGAACACAGAGCAGTTTCTCAGAAAGCTTCTTTCCAGTTTTGAACGGAAGATATTTCCTTTTTCGCCATAGCCCTCTATGGGCTTCCAAATATCCCGTTGCCAATTCCACAAGAACAGCCTTAGCGAAAGGCTGCTTGAAGGGAAAGATGTAACTCTGTGAGATGAATTTACAGAACACAGAGCAGTTTCTCAGAAAGCTTCTTTCCAGTTTTGAACGGAAGATATTTCCTTTTTCCCCATAGCCTTCTAAGGGGTTCCAAATATCCCTTTGCCAATTCCACAAGAACGCCTTAGCGAAAGGCTTCTTGAAGGGAAAGATGTAACTCTGTGAGATGAATTCACAGAACACAGAGCAGTTTCTCAGAAAGCTTCTTTCCAGTTTTGAACGGAAGATATTTCCTTTTTCCCCATAGCCCTCTATGGGCTTCCAAATATCCCTTTGCCAATTCCACAAGAACAGCCTTAGCGAAAGGCTGCTTGAAGGGAAAGATGTAACTCTGTGAGATGAATTCACAGAACACAGAGCAGTTTCTCAGAAAGCTTCTTTCCAGTTTTGAACGGAAGATATTTCCTTTTTCACCATAGCCCTCTACGGGCTTCCAAATATCCCTTTGCCAATTCCACAAGAACAGCCTTAGCGAAAGGCTTCTTGAAGGGAAAGATGTAACTCTGTGAGATGAATTCACAGAACACAGAGCAGTTTCTCAGAAATCTTCTTTCCAGTTTTGAACGGAAGATATTTCCTTTTTCCCCATAGCCCTCTATGGGCTTCCAAATATCCCTTTGCCAATTCCACAAGAACAGCCTTGGCGAAAGGCTTCTTGAAGGGAAAGATGTAACTCTGTGAAATGAAATCACAGAACACAGAGCAGTTTCTCAGAAAGCTTCTTTCCAGTTTTGAACGGAAGATATTTCCTTTTTCACTGTAGCCCTCTATGTGCTTCCAAATATCCCTTTGCCAATTCCACAAGAACAGCCTTAGCGAAAGGCTTCTTGAAGGGAAAGATGTAACTCTGTGAGATGAATTCACAGAACACAGAGAAGTTTCTCAGAAACCTTTCCAGTTTTGAACGGAAGATATTTCCTTTTTCCCCATAGCCCTCTATGGGCTTCCAAATATCCCTTTGCCAATTCCACAAGAACAGCCTTAGCGAAAGGCTGCTTGAAGGGAAAGATGTAACTCTGTGAAATGAAATCACAGAACACAGAGCAGTTTCTCAGAAAGCTTCTTCCCAGTTTTGAGCGGAAGATACTTCCTTTTTCACCATAGCCCTCTACGGGCTTCCAAATATCCCTTTGCCAATTCCACAAGAACAGCCTTAGCGAAAGACTGCTTGAAGCGAAAGATGTATCTCTGTGAGATGAATTCACAGACACAGAGCAGTTTCTCAGAAAGCTTCTTTCCAGTTTTGAACGGAAGATATTTCCTTTTTCCCCGTAGCCCTCTATGGGCTTCCAAATATCCCTTTGCCAATTCCACAAGAACAGCCTTAGCGAAAGGCTGCTTGAAGGGAAACATGTAACTCTGGAAGATGAATTCACAGAACACAGAGCAGTTTCTCAGAAAGCTTCTTTCCAGTTTTGAACGGAAGATATTTCCTTTTTCCCCATAGCCCTCCATGGGCTTCCAAATATCCCGTTGCCAATTCCACAAGAACAGCCTTAGCGAAAGGCTGCTTGAAGGGAAAGATGTAACTCTGTGAGATGAATTCACAGAACTCTATGAAGTTTCTCAGAAAGCTTCTTTCCAGTTTTGAACGGAAGATATTTCCTTTTTCCCCATAGCCCTCTATGGGCTTCCAAATATCCCTTTGCCAATTCCACAAGAACAGCCTTAGCGAAAGGCTGCTTGAAGGGAAAGATGTAACTCTGTGAGATGAATTCACAGAACACAGAGCAGTTTCTCAGAAAGCTTCTTTCCAGTTTTGAACGGAAGATATTTCCTTTTTCAACATAGCCCTCTATGGGCTTCCAAATATCCCTTTGCCAATTCCACAAGAACAGCCTTAGCGAAGGGCTGCTTGAAGGGAAAGATGTAACTCTGTGAGATGAATTCACAGAACACAGAGCAGTTTCTCAGAAAGCTTCTTTCCAGTTTTGAAGGGAAGATATTTCCTTTTTCACCATAGCCCTCTAAGGGCTTCCAAATATCCCTTTGCCAATTCCACAAGAACAGCCTTAGCGAAAGGCTTCTTGACGGGAAAGATGTAACTCTGTGAGATGAATTCACAGAACACAGAGCAGTTTCTCAGAAATCTTCTTTCCAGTTTTGAACGGAAGATATTTCCTTTTTCACCATAGCCCTCTATGGGCTTCCAAATATCCCTTTGCCAATTCCACAAGAACAGCCTTAGCGAAAGGCTGCTTGAAGGGAAAGATGTAACTCTGTGAGATGAATTCACAGAACACAGAGCAGTTTCTCAGAAAGCTTCTTTCCAGTTTTGAACGGAAGATATTTCCTTTTTCACTGTAGCCCTCTATGGGCTTCAAAATATCCCTTTGCCAATTCCACAAGAACAGCCTTAGCGAAAGGCTTCTTGAAGGGAAAGATGTAACACTGTGAGATGAATTCACAGAACACAGAGCAGTTTCTCAGAAAGCTTCTTTCCAGTTTTGAACGGAAGGTATTTCCTTTTTCACTGCAGCCCTCTACGGGCTTCCAAATATCCCTTTGCCAATTCCACAAGAACAGCCTTAGCGAAAGGCTGCTTGAAGGGAAAGATGTAACTCTGTGAGATGAATTCACAGAACACAGAGCAGTTTCTCAGAAAGCTTCTTTCCAGTTTTGAACGGAAGATATTTCCTTTTTCCCCATAGCCCTCTATGGGCTTCCAAATATCCCTTTGCCAATTCCACAAGAACAGCATTAGCGAAAGGCTGCTTGAAGGGAAAGATGTAACTCTGTGAGATGAATTCACAGAACACAGAGCAGTTTCTCAGAAAGCTTCTTTCCAGTTTTGAACGGAAGATATTTCCTTTTTCAACATAGCCCTCTATGGGCTTCCAAATATCCCTTTGCCAATTCCACAAGAAGAGCCTTAGCGAAAGGCTTCTTGAAGGGAAAGATGTAACTCTGTGAGATGAATTCACAGAACACAGAGAAGTTTCTCAGAAAGCTTCTTTCCAGTTTTGAACGGAAGATATTTCCTTTTTCACTGTAGCCCTCTACGGGCTTCCAAATATCCCTTTGCCAATTCCACAAGAACAGCCTTAGCGAAAGGCTTCTTGAAGGGAAAGATGTAACTCTGTGAGATGAATTCTAAGAAGACAGAGAAGTTTCTCAGAAAGCTTCTTTCCAGTTTTGAACGGAAGATATTTCCTTTTTCCCCATAGCCCTCTATGGCCTTCCAAATATCCTTTTGCCAATTCAACAAGAACAGCCTTAGCGAAAGGCTGCTTGAAGGGAAAGATGTAACTCTGTGAGATGAATTCACAGAACACAGAGCAGTTTCTCAGAAAGCTTCTTTCCAGTTTTGAACGGAAGATATTTCCTTTTTCACCATAGCCCTCTATGTTCTTCCAAATATCCCTTTGCCAATTCCACAAGAACAGGCTTAGCGAAAGGTTGCTTGAAGGGAAAGATGTAACTCTGTGAGATGAATTCACAGAACACAGAGCAGTTTCTCAGAAAGCTTCTTTCCAGTTTTGAACGGAAGATATTTCCTTTTTCACCGTAGCCCTCTATGGGCTTCCAAATATCCCTTTGCCAATTCCACAAGAACAGCCTTAGCGAAAGGCTTCTTGAACGGAAAGATGTAACTCTGTGAGATGAATTCACAGAACACAGAGCAGTTTCTCAGAAAGCTTCTTTCCAGTTTTGAACGGAAGATATTTCCTTTTTCACCATAGCCCTCTATGGGCTTCCAAATATCCCTTTGCCAATTCCACAAGAACAGCCTTAGCGAAAGGCTGCTTGAAGGGAAAGATGTAACTCTGTGAGATGAATTCACAGAACACAGAGCAGTTTCTCAGAAAGCTTCTTTCCAGTTTTGAACGGAAGATATTTCCTTTTTCAACATAGCCCTCTATGGGCTTCCAAATATCCCTTTGCCAATTCCACAAGAACAGCCTTAGCGAAAGGCTTCTTGAAGGGAAAGATGTAACTCTGTGAGATGAATTCACAGAACACAGAGCAGTTTCTCAGAAAGCTTCTTTCCAGTTTTGAACGGAAGATATTTCCTTTTTCCCCATAGCCCACTATGGGCTTCCAAATATCCCGTTGCCAATTCCACAAGAACAGCCTTAGCGAAAGGCTTCTTGAAGGGAAAGATGTAACTCTGTGAGATGAATTCACAGAACACAGAGCAGTTTCTCAGAAAGCTTCTTTCCAGTTTTGAACGGAAGATATTTCCTTTTTCCCGATAGCCCTCTATGGGCTTCCAAATATCCCGTTGCCAATTCCACAAGAACAGCCTTAGCGAAAGGCTGCTTGAAGGGAAAGATGTAACTCTGTGAGATGAATTCACAGAACACAGAGCAGTTTCTCAGAAAGCTTCTTTCCAGTTTTGAACGGAAGATATTTCCTTTTTCGCCATAGCCCTCTATGGGCTTCCAAATATCCCGTTGCCAATTCCACAAGAACAGCCTTAGCGAAAGGCTGCTTGAAGGGAAAGATGTAACTCTGTGAGATGAATTTACAGAACACAGAGCAGTTTCTCAGAAAGCTTCTTTCCAGTTTTGAACGGAAGATATTTCCTTTTTCCCCATAGCCTTCTAAGGGGTTCCAAATATCCCTTTGCCAATTCCACAAGAACGCCTTAGCGAAAGGCTTCTTGAAGGGAAAGATGTAACTCTGTGAGATGAATTCACAGAACACAGAGCAGTTTCTCAGAAAGCTTCTTTCCAGTTTTGAACGGAAGATATTTCCTTTTTCCCGATAGCCCTCTATGGGCTTCCAAATATCCCGTTGCCAATTCCACAAGAACAGCCTTAGCGAAAGGCTGCTTGAAGGGAAAGATGTAACTCTGTGAGATGAATTCACAGAACACAGAGCAGTTTCTCAGAAAGCTTCTTTCCAGTTTTGAACGGAAGATATTTCCTTTTTCGCCATAGCCCTCTATGGGCTTCCAAATATCCCGTTGCCAATTCCACAAGAACAGCCTTAGCGAAAGGCTGCTTGAAGGGAAAGATGTAACTCTGTGAGATGAATTTACAGAACACAGAGCAGTTTCTCAGAAAGCTTCTTTCCAGTTTTGAACGGAAGATATTTCCTTTTTCCCCATAGCCTTCTAAGGGGTTCCAAATATCCCTTTGCCAATTCCACAAGAACGCCTTAGCGAAAGGCTTCTTGAAGGGAAAGATGTAACTCTGTGAGATGAATTCACAGAACACAGAGCAGTTTCTCAGAAAGCTTCTTTCCAGTTTTGAACGGAAGATATTTCCTTTTTCCCCATAGCCCTCTATGGGCTTCCAAATATCCCTTTGCCAATTCCACAAGAACAGCCTTAGCGAAAGGCTGCTTGAAGGGAAAGATGTAACTCTGTGAGATGAATTCACAGAACACAGAGCAGTTTCTCAGAAAGCTTCTTTCCAGTTTTGAACGGAAGATATTTCCTTTTTCACCATAGCCCTCTACGGGCTTCCAAATATCCCTTTGCCAATTCCACAAGAACAGCCTTAGCGAAAGGCTTCTTGAAGGGAAAGATGTAACTCTGTGAGATGAATTCACAGAACACAGAGCAGTTTCTCAGAAATCTTCTTTCCAGTTTTGAACGGAAGATATTTCCTTTTTCCCCATAGCCCTCTATGGGCTTCCAAATATCCCTTTGCCAATTCCACAAGAACAGCCTTGGCGAAAGGCTTCTTGAAGGGAAAGATGTAACTCTGTGAAATGAAATCACAGAACACAGAGCAGTTTCTCAGAAAGCTTCTTTCCAGTTTTGAACGGAAGATATTTCCTTTTTCACTGTAGCCCTCTATGTGCTTCCAAATATCCCTTTGCCAATTCCACAAGAACAGCCTTAGCGAAAGGCTTCTTGAAGGGAAAGATGTAACTCTGTGAGATGAATTCACAGAACACAGAGAAGTTTCTCAGAAACCTTTCCAGTTTTGAACGGAAGATATTTCCTTTTTCCCCATAGCCCTCTATGGGCTTCCAAATATCCCTTTGCCAATTCCACAAGAACAGCCTTAGCGAAAGGCTGCTTGAAGGGAAAGATGTAACTCTGTGAAATGAAATCACAGAACACAGAGCAGTTTCTCAGAAAGCTTCTTCCCAGTTTTGAGCGGAAGATACTTCCTTTTTCACCATAGCCCTCTACGGGCTTCCAAATATCCCTTTGCCAATTCCACAAGAACAGCCTTAGCGAAAGACTGCTTGAAGCGAAAGATGTATCTCTGTGAGATGAATTCACAGACACAGAGCAGTTTCTCAGAAAGCTTCTTTCCAGTTTTGAACGGAAGATATTTCCTTTTTCCCCGTAGCCCTCTATGGGCTTCCAAATATCCCTTTGCCAATTCCACAAGAACAGCCTTAGCGAAAGGCTGCTTGAAGGGAAACATGTAACTCTGGAAGATGAATTCACAGAACACAGAGCAGTTTCTCAGAAAGCTTCTTTCCAGTTTTGAACGGAAGATATTTCCTTTTTCCCCATAGCCCTCCATGGGCTTCCAAATATCCCGTTGCCAATTCCACAAGAACAGCCTTAGCGAAAGGCTGCTTGAAGGGAAAGATGTAACTCTGTGAGATGAATTCACAGAACTCTATGAAGTTTCTCAGAAAGCTTCTTTCCAGTTTTGAACGGAAGATATTTCCTTTTTCCCCATAGCCCTCTATGGGCTTCCAAATATCCCTTTGCCAATTCCACAAGAACAGCCTTAGCGAAAGGCTGCTTGAAGGGAAAGATGTAACTCTGTGAGATGAATTCACAGAACACAGAGCAGTTTCTCAGAAAGCTTCTTTCCAGTTTTGAACGGAAGATATTTCCTTTTTCAACATAGCCCTCTATGGGCTTCCAAATATCCCTTTGCCAATTCCACAAGAACAGCCTTAGCGAAGGGCTGCTTGAAGGGAAAGATGTAACTCTGTGAGATGAATTCACAGAACACAGAGCAGTTTCTCAGAAAGCTTCTTTCCAGTTTTGAAGGGAAGATATTTCCTTTTTCACCATAGCCCTCTAAGGGCTTCCAAATATCCCTTTGCCAATTCCACAAGAACAGCCTTAGCGAAAGGCTTCTTGACGGGAAAGATGTAACTCTGTGAGATGAATTCACAGAACACAGAGCAGTTTCTCAGAAATCTTCTTTCCAGTTTTGAACGGAAGATATTTCCTTTTTCACCATAGCCCTCTATGGGCTTCCAAATATCCCTTTGCCAATTCCACAAGAACAGCCTTAGCGAAAGGCTGCTTGAAGGGAAAGATGTAACTCTGTGAGATGAATTCACAGAACACAGAGCAGTTTCTCAGAAAGCTTCTTTCCAGTTTTGAACGGAAGATATTTCCTTTTTCACTGTAGCCCTCTATGGGCTTCAAAATATCCCTTTGCCAATTCCACAAGAACAGCCTTAGCGAAAGGCTTCTTGAAGGGAAAGATGTAACACTGTGAGATGAATTCACAGAACACAGAGCAGTTTCTCAGAAAGCTTCTTTCCAGTTTTGAACGGAAGGTATTTCCTTTTTCACTGCAGCCCTCTACGGGCTTCCAAATATCCCTTTGCCAATTCCACAAGAACAGCCTTAGCGAAAGGCTGCTTGAAGGGAAAGATGTAACTCTGTGAGATGAATTCACAGAACACAGAGCAGTTTCTCAGAAAGCTTCTTTCCAGTTTTGAACGGAAGATATTTCCTTTTTCCCCATAGCCCTCTATGGGCTTCCAAATATCCCTTTGCCAATTCCACAAGAACAGCATTAGCGAAAGGCTGCTTGAAGGGAAAGATGTAACTCTGTGAGATGAATTCACAGAACACAGAGCAGTTTCTCAGAAAGCTTCTTTCCAGTTTTGAACGGAAGATATTTCCTTTTTCAACATAGCCCTCTATGGGCTTCCAAATATCCCTTTGCCAATTCCACAAGAAGAGCCTTAGCGAAAGGCTTCTTGAAGGGAAAGATGTAACTCTGTGAGATGAATTCACAGAACACAGAGAAGTTTCTCAGAAAGCTTCTTTCCAGTTTTGAACGGAAGATATTTCCTTTTTCACTGTAGCCCTCTACGGGCTTCCAAATATCCCTTTGCCAATTCCACAAGAACAGCCTTAGCGAAAGGCTTCTTGAAGGGAAAGATGTAACTCTGTGAGATGAATTCTAAGAAGACAGAGAAGTTTCTCAGAAAGCTTCTTTCCAGTTTTGAACGGAAGATATTTCCTTTTTCCCCATAGCCCTCTATGGCCTTCCAAATATCCTTTTGCCAATTCAACAAGAACAGCCTTAGCGAAAGGCTGCTTGAAGGGAAAGATGTAACTCTGTGAGATGAATTCACAGAACACAGAGCAGTTTCTCAGAAAGCTTCTTTCCAGTTTTGAACGGAAGATATTTCCTTTTTCACCATAGCCCTCTATGTTCTTCCAAATATCCCTTTGCCAATTCCACAAGAACAGGCTTAGCGAAAGGTTGCTTGAAGGGAAAGATGTAACTCTGTGAGATGAATTCACAGAACACAGAGCAGTTTCTCAGAAAGCTTCTTTCCAGTTTTGAACGGAAGATATTTCCTTTTTCACCGTAGCCCTCTATGGGCTTCCAAATATCCCTTTGCCAATTCCACAAGAACAGCCTTAGCGAAAGGCTTCTTGAACGGAAAGATGTAACTCTGTGAGATGAATTCACAGAACACAGAGCAGTTTCTCAGAAAGCTTCTTTCCAGTTTTGAACGGAAGATATTTCCTTTTTCACCATAGCCCTCTATGGGCTTCCAAATATCCCTTTGCCAATTCCACAAGAACAGCCTTAGCGAAAGGCTGCTTGAAGGGAAAGATGTAACTCTGTGAGATGAATTCACAGAACACAGAGCAGTTTCTCAGAAAGCTTCTTTCCAGTTTTGAACGGAAGATATTTCCTTTTTCAACATAGCCCTCTATGGGCTTCCAAATATCCCTTTGCCAATTCCACAAGAACAGCCTTAGCGAAAGGCTTCTTGAAGGGAAAGATGTAACTCTGTGAGATGAATTCACAGAACACAGAGCAGTTTCTCAGAAAGCTTCTTTCCAGTTTTGAACGGAAGATATTTCCTTTTTCCCCATAGCCCACTATGGGCTTCCAAATATCCCGTTGCCAATTCCACAAGAACAGCCTTAGCGAAAGGCTTCTTGAAGGGAAAGATGTAACTCTGTGAGATGAATTCACAGAACACAGAGCAGTTTCTCAGAAAGCTTCTTTCCAGTTTTGAACGGAAGATATTTCCTTTTTCCCGATAGCCCTCTATGGGCTTCCAAATATCCCGTTGCCAATTCCACAAGAACAGCCTTAGCGAAAGGCTGCTTGAAGGGAAAGATGTAACTCTGTGAGATGAATTCACAGAACACAGAGCAGTTTCTCAGAAAGCTTCTTTCCAGTTTTGAACGGAAGATATTTCCTTTTTCGCCATAGCCCTCTATGGGCTTCCAAATATCCCGTTGCCAATTCCACAAGAACAGCCTTAGCGAAAGGCTGCTTGAAGGGAAAGATGTAACTCTGTGAGATGAATTTACAGAACACAGAGCAGTTTCTCAGAAAGCTTCTTTCCAGTTTTGAACGGAAGATATTTCCTTTTTCCCCATAGCCTTCTAAGGGGTTCCAAATATCCCTTTGCCAATTCCACAAGAACGCCTTAGCGAAAGGCTTCTTGAAGGGAAAGATGTAACTCTGTGAGATGAATTCACAGAACACAGAGCAGTTTCTCAGAAAGCTTCTTTCCAGTTTTGAACGGAAGATATTTCCTTTTTCCCCATAGCCCTCTATGGGCTTCCAAATATCCCTTTGCCAATTCCACAAGAACAGCCTTAGCGAAAGGCTGCTTGAAGGGAAAGATGTAACTCTGTGAGATGAATTCACAGAACACAGAGCAGTTTCTCAGAAAGCTTCTTTCCAGTTTTGAACGGAAGATATTTCCTTTTTCACCATAGCCCTCTACGGGCTTCCAAATATCCCTTTGCCAATTCCACAAGAACAGCCTTAGCGAAAGGCTTCTTGAAGGGAAAGATGTAACTCTGTGAGATGAATTCACAGAACACAGAGCAGTTTCTCAGAAATCTTCTTTCCAGTTTTGAACGGAAGATATTTCCTTTTTCCCCATAGCCCTCTATGGGCTTCCAAATATCCCTTTGCCAATTCCACAAGAACAGCCTTGGCGAAAGGCTTCTTGAAGGGAAAGATGTAACTCTGTGAAATGAAATCACAGAACACAGAGCAGTTTCTCAGAAAGCTTCTTTCCAGTTTTGAACGGAAGATATTTCCTTTTTCACTGTAGCCCTCTATGTGCTTCCAAATATCCCTTTGCCAATTCCACAAGAACAGCCTTAGCGAAAGGCTTCTTGAAGGGAAAGATGTAACTCTGTGAGATGAATTCACAGAACACAGAGAAGTTTCTCAGAAACCTTTCCAGTTTTGAACGGAAGATATTTCCTTTTTCCCCATAGCCCTCTATGGGCTTCCAAATATCCCTTTGCCAATTCCACAAGAACAGCCTTAGCGAAAGGCTGCTTGAAGGGAAAGATGTAACTCTGTGAAATGAAATCACAGAACACAGAGCAGTTTCTCAGAAAGCTTCTTCCCAGTTTTGAGCGGAAGATACTTCCTTTTTCACCATAGCCCTCTACGGGCTTCCAAATATCCCTTTGATAATTCCACAAGAACAGCCTTAGCGAAAGACTGCTTGAAGCGAAAGATGTATCTCTGTGAGATGAATTCACAGACACAGAGCAGTTTCTCAGAAAGCTTCTTTCCAGTTTTGAACGGAAGATATTTCCTTTTTCCCCGTAGCCCTCTATGGGCTTCCAAATATCCCTTTGCCAATTCCACAAGAACAGCCTTAGCGAAAGGCTGCTTGAAGGGAAACATGTAACTCTGGAAGATGAATTCACAGAACACAGAGCAGTTTCTCAGAAAGCTTCTTTCCAGTTTTGAACGGAAGATATTTCCTTTTTCCCCATAGCCCTCCATGGGCTTCCAAATATCCCGTTGCCAATTCCACAAGAACAGCCTTAGCGAAAGGCTGCTTGAAGGGAAAGATGTAACTCTGTGAAATGAATTCACAGAACACAGAGCAGTTTCTCAGAAAGCTTCTTTCCAGTTTTGAACGGAAGATATTTCCTTTTTCACCATAGCCCTCTATGGGCTTCCAAATATCCCGTTGCCAATTCCACAAGAACAGCCTTAGCGAAAGGCTGCTTGAAGGGAAAGATGTAACTCTGTGAGATGAATTCACAGAACACAGAGCAGTTTCTCAGAAAGCTTCTTTCCAGTTTTGAACGGAAGATATTTCCTTTTTCACCATAGCCCTCTATGGGCTTCCAAATATCCCTTTGCCAATTCCACAAGAACAGCCTTAGCGAAAGGCTGCTTGAAGGGAAAGATGTAACTCTGTGAGATGAATTCACAGAACACAGAGAAGTTTCTCAGAAAGCTTCTTTCCAGTTTTGAACGGAAGATATTTCCTTTTTCCCCATAGCCCTCTATGGGCTTCCAAATATCCCTTTGCCAATTCCACAAGAACAGCCTTAGCGAAAGGCTGCTTGAAGGGAAAGATGTAACTCTGTGAGATGAATTCACAGAACACAGAGCAGTTTCTCGGAAAGCTTCTTTCCAGTTTTGAACGGAAGATATTTCCTTTTTCACCATAGCCCTCTACGGGCTTCCAAATATCCCTTTGGCAATTCCACAAGAACAGCCTAAGCGAAAGGCTGCTTGAAGGGAAAGATGTAACTCTGTGAGATGAATTCACAGAACACAGAGCAGTTTCTCAGAAATCTTCTTTCCAGTTTTGAACGGAAGATATTTCCTTTTTCCCCATAGCCCTCTATGGGCTTCCAAATATCCCTTTGCCAATTCCACAAGAACAGCCTTAGCGAAAGGCTTCTTGAAGGGAAAGATGTAACTCTGTGAAATGAAATCACAGAACACAGAGCAGTTTCTCAGAAAGCTTCTTTCCAGTTTTGAACGGAAGATATTTCCTTTTTCACTGTAGCCCTCTATGTGCTTCCAAATATCCCTTTGCCAATTCCACAAGAACAGCCTTAGCGAAAGGCTTCTTGAAGGTAAAGATGTAACTCTGTGAGATGAATTCACAGAACACAGAGAAGTTTCTCAGAAACCTTCTTTCCAGTTTTGAACGGAAGATATTTCCTTTTTCCCCATAGCCCTCTATGGGCTTCCAAATATCCCTTTGCCAATTCCACAAGAACAGCCTTAGCGAAAGGCTGCTTGAAGGGAAAGATGTAACTCTGTGAAATGAAATCACAGAACACAGAGCAGTTTCTCAGAAAGCTTCTTCCCAGTTTTGAACGGAAGATACTTCCTTTTTCACCATAGCCCTCTACGGGCTTCCAAATAGCCCTTTGCCAATTCCACAAGAACAGCCTTAGCGAAAGACTGCTTGAAGCGAAACATGTATCTCTGTGAGATGAATTCACAGACACAGAGCAGTTTCTCAGAAAGCTTCTTTCCAGTTTTGAACGGAAGATATTTCCTTTTTCCCCGTAGCCCTCTATGGGCTTCCAAATATCCCTTTGCCAATTCCACAAGAACAGCCTTAGCGAAAGGCTGCTTGAAGGGAAAGATGTAACTCTGTGAGATGAATTCACAGAACACAGAGCAGTTTCTCAGAAAGCTTCTTTCCAGTTTTGAACGGAAGATATTTCCTTTTTCACCATAGCCCTCTATGGGCTTCCAAATATCCCTTTGCCAATTCCACAAGAACAGCCTTAGCGAAAGGCTGCTTGAAGGGAAAGATGTAACTCTGTGAGATGAATTCACAGAACACAGAGAAGTTTCTCAGAAAGCTTCTTTCCAGTTTTGAACGGAAGATATTTCCTTTTTCCCCATAGCCCTCTATGGGCTTCAAAATATCCCTTTGCCAATTCCACAAGAACAGCCTTAGCGAAAGGCTGCTTGAAGGGAAAGATGTAACTCTGTGAGATGAATTCACAGAACACAGAGCAGTTTCTCAGAAAGCTTCTTTCCAGTTTTGAACGGAAGATATTTCCTTTTTCACCATAGCCCTCTACGGGCTTCCAAATATCCCTTTGCCAATTCCACAAGAACAGGCTTAGCGAAAGGCTGCTTGAAGGGAAAGATGTAACTCTGTGAGATGAATTCACAGAACACAGAGCAGTTTCTCAGAAAGCTTCTTTCCAGTTTTGAGCGGAAGATATTTCCTTTTTCACCATAGCCCTCTATGGGCTTCCAAATATCCCTTTGCCAATTCCACAAGAACAGCCTTAGCGAAAGGCTGCTTGAAGGGAAAGATGTAACTCTGTGAGATGAATTCACAGAACACAGAGCAGTTTCTCAGAAAGCTTCTTTCCAGTTTTGAACGGAAGATATTTCCTTTTTCCCCATAGCACTCTATGGCCTTCCAAATATCCCTTTGCCAATTCAGCAAGAACAGCCTTAGCGAAAGGCTCCTTGAAGGGAAAGATGTAACTCTGTGAGATGAATTCACAGAACACAGAGCAGTTTCTCAGAAAGCTTCTTTCCAGTTTTGAACGGAAGATATTTCCTTTTTCACCATAGCCCTCTACGGGCTTCCAAATATCCCTTTGCCAATTCACAAGAAAGGACTTAGCGAAAGGCTTCTTGAAGGGAAAGATGTAACTCTGTGAGATGAATTCACAGAACACAGAGCAGTTTCTCAGAAAGCTTCTTTCCAGTTTTGAACGGAAGATATTTCCTTTTTCCCCATAGCCCACTATGGGCTTCCAAATATCCCGTTGCCAATTCCACAAGAACAGCCTTAGCGAAAGGCTTCTTGAAGGGAAAGATGTAACTCTGTGAGATGAATTCACAGAACACAGAGCAGTTTCTCAGAAATCTTCTTTCCAGTTTTGAACGGAGACATTTCCTTTTTCACCGTAGCCCTCTATGGGCTTCCAAATATCCCTTTGCCAATTCCACAAGAACAGCCTTAGCGAAAGGCTTCTTGAAGGGAAAGATGTAACTCTGTGAGATGAATTCACAGAACACAGAGCAGTTTCTCAGAAAGCTTCTTTCCAGTTTTGAACGGAAGATATTTCCTTTTTCACTGTAGCCCTCTATGTTCTTCCAAATATCCCTTTGCCAATTCCACAAGAACAGCCTTAGCGAAAGGCTTCTTGAAGGGAAAGATGTAACTCTGTGAGATGAATTCACAGAACACAGAGAAGGTTCTCAGAAAGCTTCTTTCCAGTTTTGAACGGAAGATATTTCCTTTTTCCCCATAACCCTCTATGGGCTTCAAAATATCCCTTTGCCAATTCCACAAGAACAGCCTTAGCGAAAGGCTGCTTGAAGGGAAAGATGGAACTCTGTGAGATGAATTCACAGAACACAGAGCAGTTTCTCAGAAAGCTTCTTTCCAGTTTTGAACGGAAGATATTTCCTTTTTCACCATAGCCCTCTACGGGCTTCCAAATATCCGTTTGCCAATTCCACAAGAACAGGCTTAGCGAAAGGCTGCTTGAAGGGAAAGATGTAACTATGTGAGATGAATTCACAGAACACAGAGCAGTTTCTCAGAAAGCTTCTTTCCAGTTTTGAGCGGAAGATATTTCCTTTTTCACCATATCCCTCTATGGGCTTCCAAATATCCCTTTGCCAATTCCACAAGAACAGCCTTAGCGAAAGGCTGCTTGAAGGGAAAGATGTAACTCTGTGAGATGAATTCACAGAACACAGAGCAGTTTCTCAGAAAGCTTCTTTCCAGTTTTGAACGGAAGATATTTCCTTTTTCCCCATAGCCCTCTATGGGATTCCAAATATCCCTTTGCCAATTCCACAAGAACAGCCTTAGCGAAAGGCTGCTTGAAGGGAAAGATGTAACTCTGTGAGATGAATTCACAGAACACAGAGCAGTTTCTCAGAAAGCTTCTTTCCAGTTTTGAACGCAAGATATTTCCTTTTTCACTGTAGCCCTCTATGGGCTTCCAAATATCCCGTTGCCAATTCCACAAGAACAGCCTTAGCGAAAGGCTGCTTGAAGGGAAAGATGTAACTCTGTGAGATGAATTCACAGAACACAGAGCAGTTTCTCAGAAATCTTCTTTCCAGTTTTGAACGGAAGATATTTCCTTTTTCCCCAAAGCCCTCTATGGGCTTCCAAATATCCCTTTGCCAATTCCACAAGAACAGCCTTGGCGAAAGGCTTCTTGAAGGGAAAGATGTAACTCTGTGAAATGAAATCACAGAACACAGAGCAGTTTCTCAGAAAGCTTCTTTCCAGTTTTGAACGGAAGATATTTCCTTTTTCACTGTAGCCCTCTATGTGCTTCCAAATATCCCTTTGCCAATTCCACAAGAACAGCCTTAGCGAAAGGCTTCTTGAAGGGAAAGATGTAACTCTGTGAGATGAATTCACAGAACACAGAGAAGTTTCTCAGAAACCTTTCCAGTTTTGAACGGAAGATATTTCCTTTTTCCCCATAGCCCTCTATGGGCTTCCAAATATCCCGTTGCCAATTCCACAAGAACAGCCTTAGCGAAAGGCTGCTTGAAGGGAAAGATGTAACTCTGTGAAATGAATTCACAGAACACAGAGCAGTTTCTCAGAAAGCTTCTTTCCAGTTTTGAACGGAAGATATTTCCTTTTTCACCATAGCCCTCTATGGGCTTCCAAATATCCCGTTGCCAATTCCACAAGAACAGCCTTAGCGAAAGGCTGCTTGAAGGGAAAGATGTAACTCTGTGAGATGAATTCACAGAACACAGAGCAGTTTCTCAGAAAGCTTCTTTCCAGTTTTGAACGGAAGATATTTCCTTTTTCACCATAGCCCTCTATGGGCTTCCAAATATCCCTTTGCCAATTCCACAAGAACAGCCTTAGCGAAAGGCTGCTTGAAGGGAAAGATGTAACTCTGTGAGATGAATTCACAGAACACAGAGAAGTTTCTCAGAAAGCTTCTTTCCAGTTTTGAACGGAAGATATTTCCTTTTTCCCCATAGCCCTCTATGGGCTTCAAAATATCCCTTTGCCAATTCCACAAGAACAGCCTTAGCGAAAGGCTGCTTGAAGGGAAAGATGTAACTCTGTGAGATGAATTCACAGAACACAGAGCAGTTTCTCGGAAAGCTTCTTTCCAGTTTTGAACGGAAGATATTTCCTTTTTCACCATAGCCCTCTACGGGCTTCCAAATATCCCTTTGGCAATTCCACAAGAACAGCCTTAGCGAAAGGCTGCTTGAAGGGAAAGATGTAACTCTGTGAGATGAATTCACAGAACACAGAGCAGTTTCTCAGAAATCTTCTTTCCAGTTTTGAACGGAAGATATTTCCTTTTTCCCCATAGCCCTCTATGGGCTTCCAAATATCCCTTTGCCAATTCCACAAGAACAGCCTTAGCGAAAGGCTTCTTGAAGGGAAAGATGTAACTCTGTGAAATGAAATCACAGAACACAGAGCAGTTTCTCAGAAAGCTTCTTTCCAGTTTTGAACGGAAGATATTTCCTTTTTCACTGTAGCCCTCTATGTGCTTCCAAATATCCCTTTGCCAATTCCACAAGAACAGCCTTAGCGAAAGGCTTCTTGAAGGGAAAGATGTAACTCTGTGAGATGAATTCACAGAACACAGAGAAGTTTCTCAGAAACCTTCTTTCCAGTTTTGAACGGAAGATATTTCCTTTTTCCCCATAGCCCTCTATGGGCTTCCAAATATCCCTTTGCCAATTCCACAAGAACAGCCTTAGCGAAAGGCTGCTTGAAGGGAAAGATGTAACTCTGTGAAATGAAATCACAGAACACAGAGCAGTTTCTCAGAAAGCTTCTTCCCAGTTTTGAACGGAAGATACTTCCTTTTTCACCATAGCCCTCTACGGGCTTCCAAATAGCCCTTTGCCAATTCCACAAGAACAGCCTTAGCGAAAGACTGCTTGAAGCGAAAGATGTATCTCTGTGAGATGAATTCACAGACACAGAGCAGTTTCTCAGAAAGCTTCTTTCCAGTTTTGAACGGAAGATATTTCCTTTTTCCCCGTAGCCCTCTATGGGCTTCCAAATATCCCTTTGCCAATTCCACAAGAACAGCCTTAGCGAAAGGCTGCTTGAAGGGAAACATGTAACTCTGGAAGATGAATTCACAGAACACAGAGCAGTTTCTCAGAAAGCTTCTTTCCAGTTTTGAACGGAAGATATTTCCTTTTTCCCCATAGCCCTCTATGGGCTTCCAAATATCCCGTTGCCAATTCCACAAGAACAGCCTTAGCGAAAGGCTGCTTGAAGGGAAAGATGTAACTCTGTGAGATGAATTCACAGAACACAGAGCAGTTTCTCAGAAAGCTTCTTTCCAGTTTTGAACGGAAGATATTTCCTTTTTCACCATAGCCCTCTATGGGCTTCCAAATATCCCTTTGCCAATTCCACAAGAACAGCCTTAGCGAAAGGCTGCTTGAAGGGAAAGATGTAACTCTGTGAGATGAATTCACAGAACACAGAGAAGTTTCTCAGAAAGCTTCTTTCCAGTTTTGAACGGAAGATATTTCCTTTTTCCCCATAGCCCTCTATGGGCTTCAAAATATCCCTTTGCCAATTCCACAAGAACAGCCTTAGCGAAAGGCTGCTTGAAGGGAAAGATGTAACTCTGTGAGATGAATTCACAGAACACAGAGCAGTTTCTCAGAAAGCTTCTTTCCAGTTTTGAACGGAAGATATTTCCTTTTTCACCATAGCCCTCTACGGGCTTCCAAATATCCCTTTGCCAATTCCACAAGAACAGGCTTAGCGAAAGGCTGCTTGAAGGGAAAGATGTAACTCTGTGAGATGAATTCACAGAACACAGAGCAGTTTCTCAGAAAGCTTCTTTCCAGTTTTGAGCGGAAGATATTTTCTTTTTCACCATAGCCCTCTATGGGCTTCCAAATATCCCTTTGCCAATTCCACAAGAACAGCCTTAGCGAAAGGCTGCTTGAAGGGAAACATGTAACTCTGTGAGATGAATTCACAGAACACAGAGCAGTTTCTCAGAAAGCTTCTTTCCAGTTTTGAACGGAAGATATTTCCTTTTTCCCCATAGCACTCTATGGCCTTCCAAATATCCCTTTGCCAATTCAGCAAGAACAGCCTTAGCGAAAGGCTGCTTGAAGGGAAAGATGTAACTCTGTGAGATGAATTCACAGAACACAGAGCAGTTTCTCAGAAAGCTTCTTTCCAGTTTTGAACGGAAGATATTTCCTTTTTCACCATAGCCCTCTACGGGCTTCCAAATATCCCTTTGCCAATTCACAAGGAAGGACTTAGCGAAAGGCTTCTTGAAGGGAAAGATGTAACTCTGTGAGATGAATTCACAGAACACAGAGCAGTTTCTCAGAAAGCTTCTTTCCAGTTTTGAACGGAAGATATTTCCTTTTTCCCCATAGCCCACTATGGGCTTCCAAATATCCCGTTGCCAATTCCACAAGAACAGCCTTAGCGAAAGGCTTCTTGAAGGGAAAGATGTAACTCTGTGAGATGAATTCACAGAACACAGAGCAGTTTCTCAGAAATCTTCTTTCCAGTTTTGAACGGAGATATTTCCTTTTTCACCGTAGCCCTCTATGGGCTTCCAAATATCCCTTTGCCAATTCCACAAGAACAGCCTTAGCGAAAGGCTTCTTGAAGGGAAAGATGTAACTCTGTGAGATGAATTCACAGAACACAGAGCAGTTTCTCAGAAAGCTTCTTTCCAGTTTTGAACGGAAGATATTTCCTTTTTCACTGTAGCCCTCTATGTTCTTCCAAATATCCCTTTGCCAATTCCACAAGAACAGCCTTAGCGAAAGGCTTCTTGAAGGGAAAGATGTAACTCTGTGAGATGAATTCACAGAACACAGAGAAGGTTCTCAGAAAGCTTCTTTCCAGTTTTGAACGGAAGATATTTCCTTTTTCCCCATAGCCCTCTATGGGCTTCAAAATATCCCTTTGCCAATTCCACAAGAACAGCCTTAGCGAAAGGCTGCTTGAAGGGAAAGATGGAACTCTGTGAGATGAATTCACAGAACACAGAGCAGTTTCTCAGAAAGCTTCTTTCCAGTTTTGAACGGAAGATATTTCCTTTTTCACCATAGCCCTCTACGGGCTTCCAAATATCCGTTTGCCAATTCCACAAGAACAGGCTTAGCGAAAGGCTGCTTGAAGGGAAAGATGTAACTCTGTGAGATGAATTCACAGAACACAGAGCAGTTTCTCAGAAAGCTTCTTTCCAGTTTTGAGCGGAAGATATTTCCTTTTTCACCATAGCCCTCTATGGGCTTCCAAATATCCCTTTGCCAATTCCACAAGAACAGCCTTAGCGAAAGGCTGCTTGAAGGGAAAGATGTAACTCTGTGAGATGAATTCACAGAACACAGAGCAGTTTCTCAGAAAGCTTCTTTCCAGTTTTGAACGGAAGATATTTCCTTTTTCCCCATAGCCCTCTATGGGATTCCAAATATCCCGTTGCCAATTCCACAAGAACAGCCTTAGCGAAAGGCTGCTTGAAGGGAAAGATGTAACTCTGTGAGATGAATTCACAGAACACAGAGCAGTTTCTCAGAAAGCTTCTTTCCAGTTTTGAACGCAAGATATTTCCTTTTTCACTGTAGCCCTCTATGGGCTTCCAAATATCCCGTTGCCAATTCCACAAGAACAGCCTTAGCGAAAGGCTGCTTGAAGGGAAAGATGTAACTCTGTGAGATGAATTCACAGAACACAGAGCAGTTTCTCAGAAATCTTCTTTCCAGTTTTGAACGGAAGATATTTCCTTTTTCCCCAAAGCCCTCTATGGGCTTCCAAATATCCCTTTGCCAATTCCACAAGAACAGCCTTAGCGAAAGGCTGCTTGAAGGGAAAGATGTAACTCTGTGAGATGAATTCACAGAACACAGAGCAGTTTCTCAGAAAGCTTCTTTCCAGTTTTGAACGGAAGATATTTCCTTTTTCACCATAGCCCTCTACGGGCTTCCAAATATCCCTTTGCCAATTCCACAAGAACAGCCTTAGCGAAAGGCTGCTTGAAGGGAAAGATGTAACTCTGTGAGATGAATTCACAGAACACAGAGCAGTTTCTCAGAAATCTTCTTTCCAGTTTTGAACGGAAGATATTTCCTTTTTCCCCATAGCCCTCTATGGGCTTCCAAATATCCCTTTGCCAATTCCACAAGAACAGCCTTGGCGAAAGGCTTCTTGAAGGGAAAGATGTAACTCTGTGAGATGAATTCACAGAACACAGAGAAGTTTCTCAGAAACCTTTCCAGTTTTGAACGGAAGATATTTCCTTTTTCCCCATAGCCCTCTATGGGCTTCCAAATATCCCTTTGCCAATTCCACAAGAACAGCCTTAGCGAAAGGCTGCTTGAAGGGAAAGATGTAACTCTGTGAAATGAAATCACAGAACACAGAGCAGTTTCTCAGAAAGCTTCTTCCCAGTTTTGAGCGGAAGATACTTCCTTTTTCACCATAGCCCTCTACGGGCTTCCAAATATCCCTTTGCCAATTCCACAAGAACAGCCTTAGCGAAAGACTGCTTGAAGCCAAAGATGTATCTCTGTGAGATGAATTCACAGACACAGAGCAGTTTCTCAGAAAGCTTCTTTCCAGTTTTGAACGGAAGATATTTCCTTTTTCCCCGTAGCCCTCTATGGGCTTCCAAATATCCCTTTGCCAATTCCACAAGAACAGCCTTAGCGAAAGGCTGCTTGAAGGGAAACATGTAACTCTGGAAGATGAATTCACAGAACACAGAGCAGTTTCTCAGAAAGCTTCTTTCCAGTTTTGAACGGAAGATATTTCCTTTTTCCCCATAGCCCTCTATGGGCTTCCAAATATCCCGTTGCCAATTCCACAAGAACAGCCTTAGCGAAAGGCTGCTTGAAGGGAAAGATGTAACTCTGTGAAATGAATTCACAGAACACAGAGCAGTTTCTCAGAAAGCTTCTTTCCAGTTTTGAACGGAAGATATTTCCTTTTTCACCATAGCCCTCTATGGGCTTCCAAATATCCCGTTGCCAATTCCACAAGAACAGCCTTAGCGAAAGGCTGCTTGAAGGGAAAGATGTAACTCTGTGAGATGAATTCACAGAACACAGAGCAGTTTCTCAGAAAGCTTCTTTCCAGTTTTGAACGGAAGATATTTCCTTTTTCACCATAGCCCTCTATGGGCTTCCAAATATCCCTTTGCCAATTCCACAAGAACAGCCTTAGCGAAAGGCTGCATGAAGGGAAAGATGTAACTCTGTAAGATGAATTCACAGAACACAGAGAAGTTTCTCAGAAAGCTTCTTTCCAGTTTTGAACGGAAGATATTTCCTTTTTCCCCATAGCCCTCTATGGGCTTCAAAATATCCCTTTGCCAATTCCACAAGAACAGCCTTAGCGAAAGGCTGCTTGAAGGGAAAGATGTAACTCTGTGAGATGAATTCACAGAACACAGAGCAGTTTCTCAGAAAGCTTCTTTCCAGTTTTGAACGGAAGATATTTCCTTTTTCACCATAGCCCTCTACGGGCTTCCAAATATCCCTTTGGCAATTCCACAAGAACAGCCTTAGCGAAAGGCTGCTTGAAGGGAAAGATGTAACTCTGTGAGATGAATTCACAGAACACAGAGCAGTTTCTCAGAAATCTTCTTTCCAGTTTTGAACGGAAGATATTTCCTTTTTCCCCATAGCCCTCTATGGGCTTCCAAATATCCCTTTGCCAATTCCACAAGAACAGCCTTAGCGAAAGGCTTCTTGAAGGGAAAGATGTAACTCTGTGAAATGAAATCACAGAACACGGAGCAGTTTCTCAGAAAGCTTCTTTCCAGTTTTGAACGGAAGATATTTCCTTTTTCACTGTAGCCCTCTATGTGCTTCCAAATATCCCTTTGCCAATTCCACAAGAACAGCCTTAGCGAAAGGCTTCTTGAAGGGAAAGATGTAACTCTGTGAGATGAATTCACAGAACACAGAGAAGTTTCTCAGAAACCTTCTTTCCAGTTTTGAACGGAAGATATTTCCTTTTTCCCCATAGCCCTCTATGGGCTTCCAAATATCCCTTTGCCAATTCCACAAGAACAGCCTTAGCGAAAGGCTGCTTGAAGGGAAAGATGTAACTCTGTGAAATGAAATCACAGAACACAGAGCAGTTTCTCAGAAAGCTTCTTCCCAGTTTTGAACGGAAGATACTTCCTTTTTCACCATAGCCCTCTACGGGCTTCCAAATAGCCCTTTGCCAATTCCACAAGAACAGCCTTAGCGAAAGACTGCTTGAAGCGAAAGATGTATCTCTGTGAGATGAATTCACAGACACAGAGCAGTTTCTCAGAAAGCTTCTTTCCAGTTTTGAACGGAAGATATTTCCTTTTTCCCCGTAGCCCTCTATGGGCTTCCAAATATCCCTTTGCCAATTCCACAAGAACAGCCTTAGCGAAAGGCTGCTTGAAGGGAAACATGTAACTCTGGAAGATGAATTCACAGAACACAGAGCAGTTTCTCAGAAAGCTTCTTTCCAGTTTTGAACGGAAGATATTTCCTTTTTCCCCATAGCCCTCTATGGGCTTCCAAATATCCCGTTGCCAATTCCACAAGAACAGCCTTAGCGAAAGGCTGCTTGAAGGGAAAGATGTAACTCTGTGAGATGAATTCACAGAACACAGAGCAGTTTCTCAGAAAGCTTCTTTCCAGTTTTGAACGGAAGATATTTCCTTTTTCACCATAGCCCTCTATGGGCTTCCAAATATCCCTTTGCCAATTCCACAAGAACAGCCTTAGCGAAAGGCTGCTTGAAGGGAAAGATGTAACTCTGTGAGATGAATTCACAGAACACAGAGAAGTTTCTCAGAAAGCTTCTTTCCAGTTTTGAACGGAAGATATTTCCTTTTTCCCCATAGCCCTCTATGGGCTTCAAAATATCCCTTTGCCAATTCCACAAGAACAGCCTTAGCGAAAGGCTGCTTGAAGGGAAAGATGTAACTCTGTGAGATGAATTCACAGAACACAGAGCAGTTTCTCAGAAAGCTTCTTTCCAGTTTTGAACGGAAGATATTTCCTTTTTCACCATAGCCCTCTACGGGCTTCCAAATATCCCTTTGCCAATTCCACAAGAACAGGCTTAGCGAAAGGCTGCTTGAAGGGAAAGATGTAACTCTGTGAGATGAATTCACAGAACACAGAGCAGTTTCTCAGAAAGCTTCTTTCCAGTTTTGAGCGGAAGATATTTCCTTTTTCACCATAGCCCTCTATGGGCTTCCAAATATCCCTTTGCCAATTCCACAAGAACAGCCTTAGCGAAAGGCTGCTTGAAGGGAAAGATGTAACTCTGTGAGATGAATTCACAGAACACAGAGCAGTTTCTCAGAAAGCTTCTTTCCAGTTTTGAACGGAAGATATTTCCTTTTTCCCCATAGCACTCTAAGGCCTTCCAAATATCCCTTTGCCAATTCAGCAAGAACAGCCTTAGCGAAAGGCTGCTTGAAGGGAAAGATGTAACTCTGTGAGATGAATTCACAGAACACAGAGCAGTTTCTCAGAAAGCTTCTTTCCAGTTTTGAACGGAAGATATTTCCTTTTTCACCATAGCCCTCTACGGGCTTCCAAATATCCCTTTGCCAATTCACAAGAACGGCCTTAGCGAAAGGCTTCTTGAAGGGAAAGATGTAACTCTGTGAGATGAATTCACAGAACACAGAGCAGTTTCTCAGAAAGCTTCTTTCCAGTTTTGAACGGAAGATATTTCCTTTTTCCCCATAGCCCACTATGGGCTTCCAAATATCCCGTTGCCAATTCCACAAGAACAGCCTTAGCGAAAGGCTTCTTGAAGGGAAAGATGTAACTCTGTGAGATGAATTCACAGAACACAGAGCAGTTTCTCAGAAATCTTCTTTCCAGTTTTGAACGGAGATATTTCCTTTTTCACCGTAGCCCTCTATGGGCTTCCAAATATCCCTTTGCCAATTCCACAAGAACAGCCTTAGCGAAAGGCTTCTTGAAGGGAAAGATGTAACTCTGTGAGATGAATTCACAGAACACAGAGCAGTTTCTCAGAAAGCTTCTTTCCAGTTTTGAACGGAAGATATTTCCTTTTTCACTGTAGCCCTCTATGTTCTTCCAAATATCCCTTTGCCAATTCCACAAGAACAGCCTTAGCGAAAGGCTTCTTGAAGGGAAAGATGTAACTCTGTGAGATGAATTCACAGAACACAGAGAAGGTTCTCAGAAAGCTTCTTTCCAGTTTTGAACGGAAGATATTTCCTTTTTCCCCATAGCCCTCTATGGGCTTCCAAATATCCCTTTGCCAATTCCACAAGAACAGCCTTAGCGAAAGGCTGCTTGAAGGGAAAGATGGAACTCTGTGAGATGAATTCACAGAACACAGAGCAGTTTCTCAGAAAGCTTCTTTCCAGTTTTGAACGGAAGATATTTCCTTTTTCACCATAGCCCTCTACGGGCTTCCAAATATCCGTTTGCCAATTCCACAAGAACAGGCTTAGCGAAAGGCTGCTTGAAGGGAAAGATGTAACTCTGTGAGATGAATTCACAGAACACAGAGCAGTTTCTCAGAAAGCTTCTTTCCAGTTTTGAGCGGAAGATATTTCCTTTTTCACCATAGCCCTCTATGGGCTTCCAAATATCCCTTTGCCAATTCCACAAGAACAGACTTAGCGAAAGGCTGCTTGAAGGGAAAGATGTAACTCTGTGAGATGAATTCACAGAACACAGAGCAGTTTCTCAGAAAGCTTCTTTCCAGTTTTGAACGGAAGATATTTCCTTTTTCCCCATAGCCCTCTATGGGATTCCAAATATCCCTTTGCCAATTCCACAAGAACAGCCTTAGCGAAAGGCTGCTTGAAGGGAAAGATGTAACTCTGTGAGATGAATTCACAGAACACAGAGCAGTTTCTCAGAAAGCTTCTTTCCAGTTTTGAACGCAAGATATTTCCTTTTTCACTGTAGCCCTCTATGGGCTTCCAAATATCCCGTTGCCAATTCCACAAGAACAGCCTTAGAGAAAGGCTGCTTGAAGGGAAAGATGTAACTCTGTGAGATGAATTCACAGAACACAGAGCAGTTTCTCAGAAATCTTCTTTCCAGTTTTGAACGGAAGATATTTCCTTTTTCCCCATAGCCCTCTATGGGCTTCCAAATATCCCTTTGCCAATTCCACAAGAACAGCCTTAGCGAAAGGCTTCTTGAAGGGAAAGATGTAACTCTGTGAAATGAAATCACAGAACACAGAGCAGTTTCTCAGAAAGCTTCTTTCCAGTTTTGAACGGAAGATATTTCCTTTTTCACTGTAGCCCTCTATGTGCTTCGAAATATCCCTTTGCCAATTCCACAAGAACAGCCTTAGCGAAAGGCTTCTTGAAGGGAAAGATGTAACTCTGTGAGATGAATTCACAGAACACAGAGAAGTTTCTCAGAAAGCTTCTTTCCAGTTTTGAACGGAAGATATTTCCTTTTTCCCCATAGCCCTCTATGGGCTTCCAAATATCCCTTTGCCAATTCCACAAGAACAGCCTTAGCAAAAGGCTGCTTGAAGGGAAAGATGTAACTCTGTGAGATGAATTCACACAACACAGAGCAGTTTCTCAGAAATCTTCTTTCCAGTTTTGAACGGAAGATATTTCCTTTTTCCCCATAGCCCTCTATGGGCTTCCAAATATCCCTTTGCCAATTCCACAAGAACAGCCTTAGCGAAAGGCTTCTTGAAGGGAAAGATGTAACTCTGTGAAATGAAATCACAGAACACAGAGCAGTTTCTCAGAAAGCTTCTTTCCAGTTTTGAACGGAAGATATTTCCTTTTTCACTGTAGCCCTCTATGTGCTTCCAAATATCCCTTTGCCAATTCCACAAGAACAGCCTTAGCGAAAGGCTGCTTGAAGGGAAAGATGTAACTCTGTGAGATGAATTCACAGAACACAGAGAAGTTTCTCAGAAAGCTTCTTTCCAGTTTTGAACGGAAGATATTTCCTTTTTCCCCATAGCCCTCTATGGGCTTCCAAATATCCCTTTGCCAATTCCACAAGAACAGCCTTAGCGAAAGGCTGCTTGAAGGGAAAGATGTAACTCTGTGAGATGAATACAGAGAACACAGAGCAGTTTCTCAGAAAGCTTCTTCCCAGTTTTGAACGGAAGATACTTCCTTTTTCACCATAGCCCTCTACGGGCTTCCAAATATCCCTTTGCCAATTCCACAAGAACAGCCTTAGCGAAAGGCTGCTTGAAGGGAAAGATGTATCTCTGTGAGATGAATTCACAGAACACAGAGCAGTTTCTCAGAAAGCTTCTTTCCAGTTTTGAACGGAAGATATTTCCTTTTTCCCCATAGCCCTCTATGGGCTTCCAAATATCCCTTTGCCAATTCCACAAGAACAGCCTTAGCGAAAGGCTGCTTGAAGGGAAACATGTAACTCTGGAAGATGAATTCACAGAACACAGAGCAGTTTCTCAGAAAGCTTCTTTCCAGTTTTGAACGGAAGATATTTCCTTTTTCCCCATAGCCCTCTATGGGCTTCCAAATATCCCGTTGCCAATTCCACAAGAACAGCCTTAGCGAAAGGCTGCTTGAAGGGAAAGATGTAACTCTGTGAGATGAATTCACAGAACACAGAGCAGTTTCTCAGAAAGCTTCTTTCCAGTTTTAAACGGAAGATATTTCCTTTTTCACCATAGCCCTCTATGGGCTTCCAAATATCCCTTTGCCAATTCCACAAGAACAGCCTTAGCGAAAGGCTGCTAGAAGGGAAAGATGTAACTCTGTGAGATGAATTCACAGAACACAGAGCAGTTTCTCAGAAAGCTTCTTTCCAGTTTTGAACGGAAGATATTTCCTTTTTCACCATAGCCCTCTATGGGATTCCAAATATCCCTTTGCCAATTCCACAAGAACAGCCTTAGCGAAAGGCTGCTTGAAGGGAAAGATGTAACTCTGTGAGATGAATTCACAGAACACAGAGCAGTTTCTCAGAAAGCTTCTTTCCAGTTTTGAACGGAAGATATTTCCTTTTTCACCATAGCCCTCTACGGGCTTCCAAATATCCCTTTGCCAATTCCACAAGAACAGCCTTAGCGAAAGGCTTCTTGAAGGGAAAGATGTAACTCTGTGAGATGAATTCACAGAACACAGAGCAGTTTCTCAGAAAGCTTCTTTCCAGTTTTGAACGGAAGATATTTCCTTTTTCACTGTAGCCCTCTATGTTCTTCCAAATATCCCTTTGCCAATTCCACAAGAACAGCCTTAGCGAAAGGCTTCTTGAAGGGAAAGATGTAACTCTGTGAGATGAATTCACAGAACACAGAGAAGGTTCTCAGAAAGCTTCTTTCCAGTTTTGAACGGAAGATATTTCCTTTTTCCCCATAGCCCTCTATGGGCTTCAAAATATCCCTTTGCCAATTCCACAAGAACAGCCTTAGCGAAAGGCTGCTTGAAGGGAAAGATGGAACTCTGTGAGATGAATTCACAGAACACAGAGCAGTTTCTCAGAAAGCTTCTTTCCAGTTTTGAACGGAAGATATTTCCTTTTTCACCATAGCCCTCTACGGGCTTCCAAATATCCGTTTGCCAATTCCACAAGAACAGGCTTAGCGAAAGGCTGCTTGAAGGGAAAGATGTAACTCTGTGAGATGAATTCACAGAACACAGAGCAGTTTCTCAGAAAGCTTCTTTCCAGTTTTGAGCGGAAGATATTTCCTTTTTCACCATAGCCCTCTATGGGCTTCCAAATATCCCTTTGCCAATTCCACAAGAACAGCCTTAGCGAAAGGCTGCTTGAAGGGAAAGATGTAACTCTGTGAGATGAATTCACAGAACACAGAGCAGTTTCTCAGAAAGCTTCTTTCCAGTTTTGAACGGAAGATATTTCCTTTTTCCCCATAGCCCTCTATGGGATTCCAAATATCCCGTTGCCAATTCCACAAGAACAGCCTTAGCGAAAGGCTTCTTGAAGGGAAAGATGTAACTCTGTGAGATGAATTCACAGAACACAGAGCAGTTTCTCAGAAAGCTTCTTTCCAGTTTTGAACGCAAGATATTTCCTTTTTCACTGTAGCCCTCTATGGGCTTCCAAATATCCCGTTGCCAATTCCACAAGAACAGCCTTAGCGAAAGGCTGCTTGAAGGGAAAGATGCAACTCTGTGAGATGAATTCACAGAACACAGAGCAGTTTCTCAGAAATCTTCTTTCCAGTTTTGAACGGAAGATATTTCCTTTTTCCCCAAAGCCCTCTATGGGCTTCCAAATATCCCTTTGCCAATTCCACAAGAACAGCCTTAGCGAAAGGCTGCTTGAAGGGAAAGATGTAACTCTGTGAGATGAATTCACAGAACACAGAGCAGTTTCTCAGAAAGCTTCTTTCCAGTTTTGAACGGAAGATATTTCCTTTTTCACCATAGCCCTCTACGGGCTTCCAAATATCCCTTTGCCAATTCCACAAGAACAGCCTTAGCGAAAGGCTGCTTGAAGGGAAAGATGTAACTCTGTGAGATGAATTCACAGAACACAGAGCAGTTTCTCAGAAATCTTCTTTCCAGTTTTGAACGGAAGATATTTCCTTTTTCCCCATAGCCCTCTATGGGCTTCCAAATATCCCTTTGCCAATTCCACAAGAACAGCCTTGGCGAAAGGCTTCTTGAAGGGAAAGATGTAACTCTGTGAGATGAATTCACAGAACACAGAGAAGTTTCTCAGAAACCTTTCCAGTTTTGAACGGAAGATATTTCCTTTTTCCCCATAGCCCTCTATGGGCTTCCAAATATCCCTTTGCCAATTCCACAAGAACAGCCTTAGCGAAAGGCTGCTTGAAGGGAAAGATGTAACTCTGTGAAATGAAATCACAGAACACAGAGCAGTTTCTCAGAAAGCTTCTTCCCAGTTTTGAGCGGAAGATACTTCCTTTTTCACCATAGCCCTCTACGGGCTTCCAAATATCCCTTTGCCAATTCCACAAGAACAGCCTTAGCGAAAGACTGCTTGAAGCGAAAGATGTATCTCTGTGAGATGAATTCACAGACACAGAGCAGTTTCTCAGAAAGCTTCTTTCCAGTTTTGAACGGAAGATATTTCCTTTTTCCCCGTAGCCCTCTATGGGCTTCCAAATATCCCTTTGCCAATTCCACAAGAACAGCCTTAGCGAAAGGCTGCTTGAAGGGAAACATGTAACTCTGGAAGATGAATTCACAGAACACAGAGCAGTTTCTCAGAAAGCTTCTTTCCAGTTTTGAACGGAAGATATTTCCTTTTTCCCCATAGCCCTCTATGGGCTTCCAAATATCCCGTTGCCAATTCCACAAGAACAGCCTTAGCGAAAGGCTGCTTGAAGGGAAAGATGTAACTCTGTGAAATGAATTCACAGAACACAGAGCAGTTTCTCAGAAAGCTTCTTTCCAGTTTTGAACGGAAGATATTTCCTTTTTCACCATAGCCCTCTATGGGCTTCCAAATATCCCGTTGCCAATTCCACAAGAACAGCCTTAGCGAAAGGCTGCTTGAAGGGAAAGATGTAACTCTGTGAGATGAATTCACAGAACACAGAGCAGTTTCTCAGAAAGCTTCTTTCCAGTTTTGAACGGAAGATATTTCCTTTTTCACCATAGCCCTCTATGGGCTTCCAAATATCCCTTTGCCAATTCCACAAGAACAGCCTTAGCGAAAGGCTGCTTGAAGGGAAAGATGTAACTCTGTGAGATGAATTCACAGAACACAGAGCAGTTTCTCAGAAAGCTTCTTTCCAGTTTTGAACGGAAGATATTTCCTTTTTCACCATAGCCCTCTACGGGCTTCCAAATATCCCTTTGGCAATTCCACAAGAACAGCCTTAGCGAAAGGCTGCTTGAAGGGAAAGATGTAACTCTGTGAGATGAATTCACAGAACACAGAGCAGTTTCTCAGAAAGCTTCTTTCCAGTTTTGAACGGAAGATATTTCCTTTTTCACCATAGCCCTCTACGGGCTTCCAAATATCCCTTTGCCAATTCCACAAGAACAGGCTTAGCGAAAGGCTGCTTGAAGGGAAAGATGTAACTCTGTGAGATGAATTCACAGAACACAGAGCAGTTTCTCAGAAAGCTTCTTTCCAGTTTTGAGCGGAAGATATTTCCTTTTTCACCATAGCCCTCTATGGGCTTCCAAATATCCCTTTGCCAATTCCACAAGAACAGCCTTAGCGAAAGGCTGCTTGAAGGGAAAGATGTAACTCTGTGAGATGAATTCACAGAACACAGAGCAGTTTCTCAGAAAGCTTCTTTCCAGTTTTGAACGGAAGATATTTCCTTTTTCCCCATAGCACTCTAAGGCCTTCCAAATATCCCTTTGCCAATTCAGCAAGAACAGCCTTAGCGAAAGGCTGCTTGAAGGGAAAGATGTAACTCTGTGAGATGAATTCACAGAACACAGAGCAGTTTCTCAGAAAGCTTCTTTCCAGTTTTGAACGGAAGATATTTCCTTTTTCACCATAGCCCTCTACGGGCTTCCAAATATCCCTTTGCCAATTCACAAGAACGGCCTTAGCGAAAGGCTTCTTGAAGGGAAAGATGTAACTCTGTGAGATGAATTCACAGAACACAGAGCAGTTTCTCAGAAAGCTTCTTTCCAGTTTTGAACGGAAGATATTTCCTTTTTCCCCATAGCCCACTATGGGCTTCCAAATATCCCGTTGCCAATTCCACAAGAACAGCCTTAGCGAAAGGCTTCTTGAAGGGAAAGATGTAACTCTGTGAGATGAATTCACAGAACACAGAGCAGTTTCTCAGAAATCTTCTTTCCAGTTTTGAACGGAGATATTTCCTTTTTCACCGTAGCCCTCTATGGGCTTCCAAATATCCCTTTGCCAATTCCACAAGAACAGCCTTAGCGAAAGGCCTCTTGAAGGGAAAGATGTAACTCTGTGAGATGAATTCACAGAACACAGAGCAGTTTCTCAGAAAGCTTCTTTCCAGTTTTGAACGGAAGATATTTCCTTTTTCACTGTAGCCCTCTATGTTCTTCCAAATATCCCTTTGCCAATTCCACAAGAACAGCCTTAGCGAAAGGCTTCTTGAAGGGAAAGATGTAACTCTGTGAGATGAATTCACAGAACACAGAGAAGGTTCTCAGAAAGCTTCTTTCCAGTTTTGAACGGAAGATATTTCCTTTTTCCCCATAGCCCTCTATGGGCTTCCAAATATCCCTTTGCCAATTCCACAAGAACAGCCTTAGCGAAAGGCTGCTTGAAGGGAAAGATGGAACTCTGTGAGATGAATTCACAGAACACAGAGCAGTTTCTCAGAAAGCTTCTTTCCAGTTTTGAACGGAAGATATTTCCTTTTTCACCATAGCCCTCTACGGGCTTCCAAATATCCGTTTGCCAATTCCACAAGAACAGGCTTAGCGAAAGGCTGCTTGAAGGGAAAGATGTAACTCTGTGAGATGAATTCACAGAACACAGAGCAGTTTCTCAGAAAGCTTCTTTCCAGTTTTGAGCGGAAGATATTTCCTTTTTCACCATAGCCCTCTATGGGCTTCCAAATATCCCTTTGCCAATTCCACAAGAACAGACTTAGCGAAAGGCTGCTTGAAGGGAAAGATGTAACTCTGTGAGATGAATTCACAGAACACAGAGCAGTTTCTCAGAAAGCTTCTTTCCAGTTTTGAACGGAAGATATTTCCTTTTTCCCCATAGCCCTCTATGGGATTCCAAATATCCCTTTGCCAATTCCACAAGAACAGCCTTAGCGAAAGGCTGCTTGAAGGGAAAGATGTAACTCTGTGAGATGAATTCACAGAACACAGAGCAGTTTCTCAGAAAGCTTCTTTCCAGTTTTGAACGCAAGATATTTCCTTTTTCACTGTAGCCCTCTATGGGCTTCCAAATATCCCGTTGCCAATTCCACAAGAACAGCCTTAGAGAAAGGCTGCTTGAAGGGAAAGATGTAACTCTGTGAGATGAATTCACAGAACACAGAGCAGTTTCTCAGAAATCTTCTTTCCAGTTTTGAACGGAAGATATTTCCTTTTTCCCCATAGCCCTCTATGGGCTTCCAAATATCCCTTTGCCAATTCCACAAGAACAGCCTTAGCGAAAGGCTTCTTGAAGGGAAAGATGTAACTCTGTGAAATGAAATCACAGAACACAGAGCAGTTTCTCAGAAAGCTTCTTTCCAGTTTTGAACGGAAGATATTTCCTTTTTCACTGTAGCCCTCTATGTGCTTCGAAATATCCCTTTGCCAATTCCACAAGAACAGCCTTAGCGAAAGGCTTCTTGAAGGGAAAGATGTAACTCTGTGAGATGAATTCACAGAACACAGAGAAGTTTCTCAGAAAGCTTCTTTCCAGTTTTGAACGGAAGATATTTCCTTTTTCCCCATAGCCCTCTATGGGCTTCCAAATATCCCTTTGCCAATTCCACAAGAACAGCCTTAGCGAAAGGCTGCTTGAAGGGAAAGATGTAACTCTGTGAGATGAATTCACAGAACACAGAGCAGTTTCTCAGAAATCTTCTTTCCAGTTTTGAACGGAAGATATTTCCTTTTTCCCCATAGCCCTCTATGGGCTTCCAAATATCCCTTTGCCAATTCCACAAGAACAGCCTTAGCGAAAGGCTTCTTGAAGGGAAAGATGTAACTCTGTGAAATGAAATCACAGAACACAGAGCAGTTTCTCAGAAAGCTTCTTTCCAGTTTTGAACGGAAGATATTTCCTTTTTCACTGTAGCCCTCTATGTGCTTCCAAATATCCCTTTGCCAATTCCACAAGAACAGCCTTAGCGAAAGGCTGCTTGAAGGGAAAGATGTAACTCTGTGAGATGAATTCACAGAACACAGAGAAGTTTCTCAGAAAGCTTCTTTCCAGTTTTGAACGGAAGATATTTCCTTTTTCCCCATAGCCCTCTATGGGCTTCCAAATATCCCTTTGCCAATTCCACAAGAACAGCCTTAGCGAAAGGCTGCTTGTAGGGAAAGATGTAACTCTGTGAGATGAATACAGAGAACACAGAGCAGTTTCTCAGAAAGCTTCTTCCCAGTTTTGAACGGAAGATACTTCCTTTTTCACCATAGCCCTCTACGGGCTTCCAAATATCCCTTTGCCAATTCCACAAGAACAGCCTTAGCGAAAGGCTGCTTGAAGGGAAAGATGTATCTCTGTGAGATGAATTCACAGAACACAGAGCAGTTTCTCAGAAAGCTTCTTTCCAGTTTTGAACGGAAGATATTTCCTTTTTCCCCATAGCCCTCTATGGGCTTCCAAATATCCCTTTGCCAATTCCACAAGAACAGCCTTAGCGAAAGGCTGCTTGAAGGGAAACATGTAACTCTGGAAGATGAATTCACAGAACACAGAGCAGTTTCTCAGAAAGCTTCTTTCCAGTTTTGAACGGAAGATATTTCCTTTTTCCCCATAGCCCTCTATGGGCTTCCAAATATCCCGTTGCCAATTCCACAAGAACAGCCTTAGCGAAAGGCTGCTTGAAGGGAAAGATGTAACTCTGTGAGATGAATTCACAGAACACAGAGCAGTTTCTCAGAAAGCTTCTTTCCAGTTTTAAACGAAGATATTTCCTTTTTCACCATAGCCCTCTATGGGCTTCCAAATATCCCTTTGCCAATTCCACAAGAACAGCCTTAGCGAAAGGCTGCTTGAAGGGAAAGATGTAACTCTGTGAGATGAATTCACAGAACACAGAGCAGTTTCTCAGAAAGCTTCTTTCCAGTTTTGAACGGAAGATATTTCCTTTTTCACCATAGCCCTCTATGGGATTCCAAATATCCCTTTGCCAATTCCACAAGAACAGCCTTAGCGAAAGGCTGCTTGAAGGGAAAGATGTAACTCTGTGAGATGAATTCACAGAACACAGAGCAGTTTCTCAGAAATCTTCTTTCCAGTTTTGAACGGAAGATATTTCCTTTTTCACCATAGCCCTCTATGGGCTTCCAAATATCCCTTTGCCAATTCCACAAGAACAGCCTTAGCGAAAGGCTGCTTGAAGGGAAAGATGTAACTCTGTGAGATGAATTCACAGAACACAGAGCAGTTTCTCAGAAAGCTTCTTTCCAGTTTTGAACGGAAGATATTTCCTTTTTCACCATAACCCTCTACGGGCTTCCAAATATCCCTTTGCCAATTCCACAAGAACAGCCTTAGCGAAAGGCTGCTTGAAGGGAAAGATGTAACTCTGTGAGATGAATTCACAGAACACAGAGCAGTTTCTCAGAAATCTTCTTTCCAGTTTTGAACGGAAGATATTTCCTTTTTCCCCATAGCCCTCTATGGCCTTCCAAATATCCCTTTGCCAATTCCACAAGAACAGCCTTAGCGAAAGGCTGCTTGAAGGGAAAGATGTAACTCTGTGAGATGAATTCACAGAACACAGAGCAGTTTCTCAGAAAGCTTCTTTCCAGTTTTGAACGGAAGATATTTCCTTTTTCACCATAACCCTCTACGGGCTTCCAAATATCCCTTTGCCAATTCCACAAGAACAGCCTTAGCGAAAGGCTGCTTGAAGGGAAAGATGTAACTCTGTGAGATGAATTCACAGAACACAGAGCAGTTTCTCAGAAAGCTTCTTTCCAGTTTTGAACGGAAGATATTTCCTTTTTCACTGTAGCCCTCTATGGGCTTCAAAATATCACTTTGCCAATTCCACAAGAACAGCCTTAGCGAAAGGCTTCTTGAAGGGAAAGATGTAACTCTGTGAGATGAATTCACAGAACACAGAGCAGTTTCTCAGAAAGCTTCTTTCCAGTTTTGAACGGAAGGTATTTCCTTTTTCACTGTAGCCCTCTACGGGCTTCCAAATATCCCTTTGCCAATTCCACAAGAACAGCCTTAGCGAAAGGCTGCTTGAAGGGAAACATGTAACTCTGTAAGATGAATTCACAGAACACAGAGAAGTTTCTCAGAAAGCTTCTTTCCAGTTTTGAACGGAAGATATTTCCTTTTTCACCATAGCCCTCTATGGCCTTCCAAATATCCCTTTGCCAATTCCACAAGAACAGCCTTAGCGAAAGGCTGCTTGAAGGGAAAGATGTAACTCTGTGAGATGAATTCTAAGAAGACAGAGAAGTTTCTCCGAAAGCTTCTTTCCAGTTTTGAACGGAAGATATTTCCTTTTTCCCCATAGCCCTCTATGGCCTTCCAAATATCCCTTTGCCAATTGCACAAGAACAGCCTTAGCGAAAGGCTGCTTGAAGGGAAAGATGTAACTCTGTGAGATGAATTCACAGAACACAGAGGTGTTTCTCAGAAAGCTTCTTTCCAGTTTTGAACGGAAGATATTTCCTTTTTCACCATAGCCCTCTACGGGCTTCCAAATATCCCTTTGCCAATTCCACAATAACGGCCTTAGCGAAAGGCTTCTTGAAGGGAAAGATGTAACTCTGTGAGATGAATTCACAGAACACAGAGCAGTTTCTCAGAAAGCTTCTTTCCAGTTTTGAACGGAAGATATTTCCTTTTTCCCCATAGCCCACTATGGGCTTCCAAATATCCCGTTACCAATTCCACAAGAACAGCCTTAGCGAAAGGCTTCTTGAAGGGAAAGATGTAACTCTGTGCGATGAATTCACAGAACACAGAGCAGTTTCTCAGAAAGCTTCTTTCCAGTTTTGAACGGAAGATATTTCCTTTTTCCCCGTAGCCCTTTATGGGCTTCCAAATATCCCTTTGCCAATTCCACAAGAACAGCCTTAGCGAAAGGCTGCTTGAAGGGAAAGATGTAACTCTGTGAGATGAATTCACAGAACACAGAGCAGTTTCTCAGAAAGCTTCTTTTCAGTTTTGAACGGAAGATATTTCCTTTTTCCCCATAGCCCTCTATGTTCTTCCAAATATCCCGTTGCCAATTCCACAAGAACAGCCTTAGCGAAAGGCTGCTTGAAGGGAAAGATGTAACTCTGTGAGATGAATTCACAGAACACAGAGCAGTTTCTCAGAAAGCTTCTTTCCAGTTTTGAACGGAAGATATTTCCTTTTTCACCGTAGCCCTCTATGGGCTTCCAAATATCCCTTTGCCAATTCCACAAGAACAGCCTTAGCGAAAGGCTTCTTGAACGGAAAGATGTAACTCTGTGAGATGAATTCACAGAACACAGAGCATTTTCTCAGAAAGCTTCTTTCCAGTTTTGAACGGAAGATATTTCCTTTTTCCCCATAGCCCTCTATGGGCTTCCAAATATCCCTTTGCCAATTCCACAAGAACAGCCTTAGCGAAAGGCTGCTTGAAGGGAAAGATGTAACTCTGTGAGATGAATTCACAGAACACAGAGCAGTTTCTCAGAAAGCTTCTTTCCAGTTTTGAACGGAAGATATTTCCTTTTTCCCCATAGCCCTCTATGGGCTTCCAAATATCCCTTTGCCAATTCCACAAGAACAGCCTTAGCGAAAGGCTTCTTGAAGGGAAAGATGTAACTCTGTGAAATGAAATAACAGAACACAGAGCAGTTTCTCAGAAAGCTTCTTTCCAGGTTTGAACGGAAGATATTTCCTTTTTCACTGTAGCCCTCTATGTGCTTCCAAATATCCCTTTGCCAATTCCACAAGAACAGCCTTAGCGAAAGGCTTCTTGAAGGGAAAGATGTAACTCTGTGAGATGAATTCACAGAACACAGAGAAGTTTCTCAGAAAGCTTCTTTCCAGTTTTGAACGGAAGATATTTCCTTTTTCCCCATAGCCCTCTATGGGCTTCCAAATATCCCTTTGCCAATTCCACAAGAACAGCCTTAGCGAAAGGCTGCTTCAAGGGAAACATGTAACTCTGGAAGATGAATTCACAGAACACAGAGCAGTTTCTCAGAAAGCTTCTTTCCAGTTTTGAACGGAAGTTATTTCCTTTTTCCCCATAGCCCTCTATGGGCTTCCAAATATCCCGTTGCCAATTCCGCAAGAACAGCCTTAGCGAAAGGCTGCTTGAAGGGAAAGATGTAACTCTGTGAGATGAATTCACAGAACACAGAGCAGTTTCTCAGAAAGCTTCTTTCCAGTTTTGAACGGAAGATATTTCCTTTTTCCCCATAGCCCTCTATGGGCTTCCAAATATCCCTTTGCCAATTCCACAAGAACAGCCTTAGCGAAAGGCTGCTTGAAGGGAAAGATGTAACTCTGTGAGATGAATTCACAGAACACAGAGCAGTTTCTCAGAAAGCTTCTTTCCAGTTTTGAACGGAAGATATTTCCTTTTTCACCATAGCCCTCTAAGGGCTTCCAAATATCCCTTTGCCAATTCCACAAGAACAGCCTCAGCGAAAGGCTTCTTGAAGGGAAAGATGTAACTCTGTGAGATGAATTCACAGAACACAGAGCAGTTTCTCAGAAATCTTCTTTCCAGTTTTGAACGGAAGATATTTCCTTTTTCACCATAGCCCTCTATGGGCTTCCAAATATCCCTTTGCCAATTCCACAAGAACAGCCTTAGCGAAAGGCTGCTTGAAGGGAAAGATGTAACTCTGTGAGATGAATTCACAGAACACAGAGCAGTTTCTCAGAAAGCTTCTTTCCAGTTTTGAACGGAAGATATTTCCTTTTTCACTGTAGCCCTCTATGGGCTTCAAAATATCCCTTTGCCAATTCCACAAGAACAGCCTTAGCGAAAGGCTTCTTGAAGGGAAAGATGTAACACTGTGAGATGAATTCACAGAACACAGAGCAGTTTCTCAGAAAGCTTCTTTCCAGTTTTGAACGGAAGGTATTTCCTTTTTCACTGTAGCCCTCTACGGGCTTCCAAATATCCCTTTGCCAATTCCACAAGAACAGCCTTAGCGAAAGGCTGCTTGAAGGGAAAGATGTAACTCTGTGAGATGAATTCACAGAACACAGAGAAGTTTCTCAGAAAGCTTCTTTCCAGTTTTGAACGGAAGATATTTCCTTTTTCCCTATAGCCCTCTATGGGCTTCCAAATATCCCTTTGCCAATTCCACAAGAACAGCGTTAGCGAAAGGCTGCTTGAAGGGAAAGATGTAACTCTGTGAGATGAATTCACAGAACACAGAGCAGTTTCTCAGAAAGCTTCTTTCCAGTTTTGAACGGAAGATATTTCCTTTTTCAACATAGCCCTCTATGGGCTTCCAAATATCCCTTTGCCAATTCCACAAGAAGAGCCTTAGCGAAAGGCTTCTTGAAGGGAAAGATGTAACTCTGTGAGATGAATTCACAGAACACAGAGAAGTTTCTCAGAAAGCTTCTTTCCAGTTTTGAACGGAAGATATTTCCTTTTTCACTGTAGCCCTCTACGGGCTTCCAAATATCCCTTTGCCAATTCCACAAGAACAGCCTTAGCGAAAGGCTTCTTGAAGGGAAAGATGTAACTCTGTGAGATGAATTCTAAGAAGACAGAGAAGTTTCTCAGAAAGCTTCTTTCCAGTTTTGAACGGAAGATATTTCCTTTTTCCCCATAGCCCTCTATGGGCTTCCAAATATCCCTTTGCCAATTCAACAAGAACAGCCTTAGCGAAAGGCTGCTTGAAGGGAAAGATGTAACTCTGTGAGATGAATTCACAGAACACAGAGCAGTTTCTCAGAAAGCTTCTTTCCAGTTTTGAACGGAAGATATTTCCTTTTTCACCATAGCCCTCTACGGGCTTCCAAATATCCCTTTGCCAATTCCACAAGAACGGCCTTAGCGAAAGGCTTCTTGAAGGGAAAGATGTAACTCTGTGAGATGAATTCACAGAACACAGAGCAGTTTCTCAGAAAGCTTCTTTCCAGTTTTGAACGGAAGATATTTCCTTTTTCCCCATAGCCCTCTATGTTCTTCCAAATATCCCGTTGCCAATTCCACAAGAACAGGCTTAGCGAAAGGCTGCTTGAAGGGAAAGATGTAACTCTGTGAGATGAATTCACAGAACACAGAGCAGTTTCTCAGAAAGCTTCTTTCCAGTTTTGAACGGAAGATATTTCCTTTTTCCCCATAGCACTCTAAGGCCTTCCAAATATCCCTTTGCCAATTCAGCAAGAACAGCCTTAGCGAAAGGCTGCTTGAAGGGAAAGATGTAACTCTGTGAGATGAATTCACAGAACACAGAGCAGTTTCTCAGAAAGCTTCTTTCCAGTTTTGAACGGAAGATATTTCCTTTTTCACCATAGCCCTCTACGGGCTTCCAAATATCCCTTTGCCAATTCACAAGAACGGCCTTAGCGAAAGGCTTCTTGAAGGGAAAGATGTAACTCTGTGAGATGAATTCACAGAACACAGAGCAGTTTCTCAGAAAGCTTCTTTCCAGTTTTGAACGGAAGATATTTCCTTTTTCCCCATAGCCCACTATGGGCTTCCAAATATCCCGTTGCCAATTCCACAAGAACAGCCTTAGCGAAAGGCTTCTTGAAGGGAAAGATGTAACTCTGTGAGATGAATTCACAGAACACAGAGCAGTTTCTCAGAAATCTTCTTTCCAGTTTTGAACGGAGATATTTCCTTTTTCACCGTAGCCCTCTATGGGCTTCCAAATATCCCTTTGCCAATTCCACAAGAACAGCCTTAGCGAAAGGCTTCTTGAAGGGAAAGATGTAACTCTGTGAGATGAATTCACAGAACACAGAGCAGTTTCTCAGAAAGCTTCTTTCCAGTTTTGAACGGAAGATATTTCCTTTTTCACTGTAGCCCTCTATGTTCTTCCAAATATCCCTTTGCCAATTCCACAAGAACAGCCTTAGCGAAAGGCTTCTTGAAGGGAAAGATGTAACTCTGTGAGATGAATTCACAGAACACAGAGAAGGTTCTCAGAAAGCTTCTTTCCAGTTTTGAACGGAAGATATTTCCTTTTTCCCCATAGCCCTCTATGGGCTTCCAAATATCCCTTTGCCAATTCCACAAGAACAGCCTTAGCGAAAGGCTGCTTGAAGGGAAAGATGGAACTCTGTGAGATGAATTCACAGAACACAGAGCAGTTTCTCAGAAAGCTTCTTTCCAGTTTTGAACGGAAGATATTTCCTTTTTCACCATAGCCCTCTACGGGCTTCCAAATATCCGTTTGCCAATTCCACAAGAACAGGCTTAGCGAAAGGCTGCTTGAAGGGAAAGATGTAACTCTGTGAGATGAATTCATAGAACACAGAGCAGTTTCTCAGAAAGCTTCTTTCCAGTTTTGAGCGGAAGATATTTCCTTTTTCACCATAGCCCTCTATGGGCTTCCAAATATCCCTTTGCCAATTCCACAAGAACAGACTTAGCGAAAGGCTGCTTGAAGGGAAAGATGTAACTCTGTGAGATGAATTCACAGAACACAGAGCAGTTTCTCAGAAAGCTTCTTTCCAGTTTTGAACGGAAGATATTTCCTTTTTCCCCATAGCCCTCTATGGGATTCCAAATATCCCTTTGCCAATTCCACAAGAACAGCCTTAGCGAAAGGCTGCTTGAAGGGAAAGATGTAACTCTGTGAGATGAATTCACAGAACACAGAGCAGTTTCTCAGAAAGCTTCTTTCCAGTTTTGAACGCAAGATATTTCCTTTTTCACTGTAGCCCTCTATGGGCTTCCAAATATCCCGTTGCCAATTCCACAAGAACAGCCTTAGAGAAAGGCTGCTTGAAGGGAAAGATGTAACTCTGTGAGATGAATTCACAGAACACAGAGCAGTTTCTCAGAAATCTTCTTTCCAGTTTTGAACGGAAGATATTTCCTTTTTCCCCATAGCCCTCTACGGGCTTCCAAATATCCCTTTGCCAATTCCACAAGAACAGCCTTAGCGAAAGGCTTCTTGAAGGGAAAGATGTAACTCTGTGAGATGAATTCTAAGAAGACAGAGAAGTTTCTCAGAAAGCTTCTTTCCAGTTTTGAACGGAAGATATTTCCTTTTTCCCCATAGCCCTCTATGGGCTTCCAAATATCCCTTTGCCAATTCAACAAGAACAGCCTTAGCGAAAGGCTGCTTGAAGGGAAAGATGTAACTCTGTGAGATGAATTCACAGAACACAGAGCAGTTTCTCAGAAAGCTTCTTTCCAGTTTTGAACGGAAGATATTTCCTTTTTCACCATAGCCCTCTACGGGCTTCCAAATATCCCTTTGCCAATTCCACAAGAACGGCCTTAGCGAAAGGCTTCTTGAAGGGAAAGATGTAACTCTGTGAGATGAATTCACAGAACACAGAGCAGTTTCTCAGAAAGCTTCTTTCCAGTTTTGAACGGAAGATATTTCCTTTTTCCCCATAGCCCTCTATGTTCTTCCAAATATCCCGTTGCCAATTCCACAAGAACAGGCTTAGCGAAAGGCTGCTTGAAGGGATAGATGTAACTCTGTGAGATGAATTCACAGAACACAGAGCAGTTTCTCAGAAAGCTTCTTTCCAGTTTTGAACGGAAGATATTTCCTTTTTCACCGTAGCCCTCTATGGGCTTCCAAATATCCCTTTGCCAATTCCACCAGAACAGCCTTAGCGAAAGGCTGCTTGAAGGGAAAGATGTAACTCTGTGAGATGAATTCACAGAACACAGAGCAGTTTCTCAGAAAGCTTCTTTCCAGTTTTGAACGGAAGATATTTCCTTTTTCACCATAGCCCTCTATGGGCTTCCAAATATCCCTTTGCCAATTCCACAAGAACAGCCTTAGCGAAAGGCTTCTTGAAGGGAAAGATGTAACTCTGTGAGATGAATTCACAGAACACAGAGAAGTTTCTCAGAAAGCTTCTTTCCAGTTTTGAACGGAAGATATTTCCTTTTTCCCCATAGCCCTCTATGGGCTTCAAAATATCCCTTTGCCAATTCCAGAAGAACAGCCTTAGCGAAAGGCTGCTTGAAGGGAAAGATGTAACTCTGTGAGATGAATTCACAGAACACAGAGAAGTTTCTCAGAAAGCTTCTTTCCAGTTTTGAACGGAAGATATTTCCTTTTTCACCATAGCCCTTTATGGGCTTCAAAATATCCCTTTGCCAATTCCACAAGAACAGCCTTAGCGAAAGGCTGCTTGAAGGGAAAGATGTAACTCTGTGAGATGAATTCACAGAACACAGAGCAGTTTCTCAGAAAGCTTCTTTCCAGTTTTGAACGGAAGATATTTCCTTTTTCACCATAGCCCTCTACGGGCTTCCAAATATCCCTTTGCCAATTCCACAAGAACAGGCTTAGCGAAAGGCTGCTTGAAGGGAAAGATGTAACTCTGTGAGATGAATTCACAGAACACAGAGCAGTTTCTCAGAAAGTTTCTTTCCAGTTTTGAGCGGAAGATATTTCCTTTTTCACCATAGCCCTCTACGGGCTTCCAAATATCCCTTTGCCAATTCCACAAGAACAGGCTTAGCGAAAGGCTGCTTGAAGGGAAAGATGTAACTCTGTGAGATGAATTCACAGAACACAGAGCAGTTTCTCAGAAAGCTTCTTTCCAGTTTTGAGCGGAAGATATTTCCTTTTTCACCATAGCCCTCTATGGGCTTCCAAATATCCCTTTGCCAATTCCACAAGAACAGCCTTAGCGAAAGGCTGCTTGAAGGGAAAGATGTAACTCTGTGAGATGAATTCACAGAACACAGAGCAGTTTCTCAGAAAGCTTCTTTCCAGTTTTGAACGGAAGATATTTCCTTTTTCACCATAGCCCTCTATGGGCTTCCAAATATCCCTTTGCCAATTCCACAAGAACAGCCTTACCGAAAGGCTGCTTGAAGGGAAAGATGTAACTCTGTGAGATGAATTCAGAGAACACAGAGAAGTTTCTCAGAAAGCTTCTTTCCAGTTTTGAACGGAAGATATTTCCTTTTTCCCCATAGCCCTCTATGGGCTTCCAAATATCCCTTTGCCAATTCCACAAGAACAGCCTTAGCGAAAGGCTGCTTGAAGGGAAAGATGTAACTCTGTGAGATGAATTCACAGACCACAGAGAAGTTTCTCAGAAAGCTTCTTTCCAGTTTTGAACGGAAGATATTTCCTTTTTCACCATAGCCCTCTACGGGCTTCCAAATATCCCTTTGCCAATTCCACAAGAACAGCCTTAGCGAAAGGCTGCTTGAAGGGAAAGATGTAACTCTGTGAGATGAATTCACAGAACACAGAGCAGTTTCTCAGAAATCTTCTTTCCAGATTTGAACGGAAGATATTTCCTTTTTCACCATAGCCCTCTATGGGCTTCCAAATATCCCTTTGCCAATTCCACAAGAACAGCCTTAGCGAAAGGCTTCTTGAAGGGAAAGATGTAACTCTGTGAGATGAATTCACAGAACACAGAGCAGTTTCCAAGAAAGCTTCTTTCCAGTTTAGAACGGAAGATATTTCCTTTTTCACTGTAGCCCTCTATAGGCTTCCAAATATCCCTTTGCCAATTCCACAAGAACAGCCTTAGCGAAAGGCTTCTTGAAGGGAAAAATGTAAGTCTGTGAGATGAATTCACAGAACACAGAGCAGTTTCTCAGAAAGCTTCTTTCCAGTTTTGAACGCAAGATATTTCCTTTTTCACTGTATCCCTCTATGGGCTTCCAAATATCCCTTTGCCAATTCCACAAGAACAGCCTTATCGAAAGGCTTCTTGAAGGGAAAGATGTAACTCTGTGAGATGAATTCACAGAACACAGAGCAGTTTCTCAGAAAGCTTCTTTCCAGTTTTGAACGGAAGATATTTCCTTTTTCACTGTAACCCTCTATGGGCTTCCAAATATCCCTTTGCCAATTCCACAAGAACAGCCTTAGCGAAAGGCTTCTTGAAGGGAAAGATGTAACTCTGTGAGTTGAATTCACAGAACACAGAGCAGTTTCTCAGAAAGCTTCTTTCCAGTTTTGAACGCAAGATATTTCCTTTTTCACCATAGCCCTCTATGGGCTTCCAAATATCCCGTTGCCAATTCCACAAGAACAGCCTTAGCGAAAGGCTGCTTGAAGGGAAAGATGTAACTCTGTGAGATGAATTCACAGAACACAGAGCAGTTTCTCAGAAAGCTTCTTTCCAGTTTTGAACGGAAGATATTTCCTTTTTCAACATAGCCCTCTATGGGCTTCCAAATATCCCTTTGCCAATTCCACAAGAACAGCCTTAGCGAAAGGCTTCTTGAAGGGAAAGATGTAACTCTGTGAGTTGAATTCACAGAACACAGAGCAGTTTCTCAGAAAGCTTCTTTCCAATTTTGAACGGAAGATATTTCCTTTTTCGCCATAGCCCTCTATGGGCTTCCAAATATCCCGTTGCCAATTCCACAAGAGCAGCCTTAGCGAAAGGCTGCTTGAAGGGAAAGATGTAACTCTGTGAGATGAATTCACAGAACACAGAGCAGTTTCTCAGAAAGCTTCTTTCCAGTTTTGAACGGAAGATATTTCCTTTTTCACTGTAGCCCTCTATGAGGTTCCAAATATCCCTTTGCCAATTCCACAAGAACAGCCTTAGCGAAAGGCTTCTTGAAGGGAAAGATGTAACTCTGTGAGATGAATTCACGGAACACAGAGCAGTTTCTCAGAAAGCTTCTTTCCAGTTTTGAACGGAAGATATTTCCTTTTTCACTATAGCCCTCTACGGGCTTCCAAATATCCCTTTGCCATTTCCACAAGAACAGCCTTAGCGAAAGGCTGCTTGAAGGGAAAGATGTAACTCTGTGAGATGAATTCACAGAACACAGAGCAGTTTCTCAGAAAGCTTCTTTCCAGTTTTGAACGGAAGATATTTCCTTTTTCAACATAGCCCTCTATGGGCTTCCAAATATCCCTTTGCCAATTCCACAAGAACAGCCTTAGCGAAAGGCTTCTTGAAGGGAAAGATGTAACTCTGTGAGATGAATTCACAGAACACAGAGCAGTTTCTCAGAAAGCTTCTTTCCAGTTTTGAACGGAAGATATTTCCTTTTTCGCCATAGCCCACTATGGGCTTCCAAATATCCCGTTGCCAATTCCACAAGAACAGCCTTAGCGAAAGGCTTCTTGAAGGGAAAGATGTAACTCTGTGAGATGAATTCACAGAACACAGAGCAGTTTCTCAGAAAGCTTCTTTCCAGTTTTGAACGGAAGATATTTCCTTTTTCCCCATAGCCCTCTATGGGCTTCCAAATATCCCGTTGCCAATTCCACAAGAACAGCCTTAGCGAAAGGCTGCTTGAAGGGAAAGATGTAACTCTGTGAGATGAATTCACAGAACACAGAGCAGTTTCTCAGAAAGCTTCTTTCCAGTTTTGAACGGAAGATATTTCCTTTTTCGCCATAGCCCTCTATGGGCTTCCAAATATCCCGTTGCCAATTCCACAAGAACAGCCTTAGCGAAAGGCTTCTTGAAGGGAAAGATGTAACACTGTGAGATGAATTCACAGAACACAGAGCAGTTTCTCAGAAAGCTTCTTTCCAGTTTTGAACCGAAGGTATTTCCTTTTTCACTGTAGCCCTCTACGGGCTTCCAAATATCCCTTTGCCAATTCCACAAGAACAGCCTTAGCGAAAGGCTGCTTGAAGGGAAAGATGTAACTCTGTGAGATGAATTCACAGAACACAGAGAAGTTTCTCAGAAAGCTTCTTTCCAGTTTTGAACGGAAGATATTTCCTTTTTCCCCATAGCCCTCTATGGGCTTCCAAATATCCCTTTGCCAATTCCACAAGAACAGCATTAGCGAAAGGCTGCTTGAAGGGAAAGATGTAACTCTGTGAGATGAATTCACAGAACACAGAGCAGTTTCTCAGAAAGCTTCTTTCCAGTTTTGAACGGAAGATATTTCCTTTTTCAACATAGACCTCTATGGGCTTCCAAATATCCCTTTGCCAATTCCACAAGAAGAGCCTTAGCGAAAGGCTTCTTGAAGGGAAAGATGTAACTCTGTGAGATGAATTCACAGAACACAGAGAAGTTTCTCAGAAAGCTTCTTTCCAGTTTTGAACGGAAGATATTTCCTTTTTCACTGTAGCCCTCTACGGGCTTCCAAATATCCCTTTGCCAATTCCACAAGAACAGCCTTAGCGAAAGGCTTCTTGAAGGGAAAGATGTAACTCTGTGAGATGAATTCTAAGAAGACAGAGAAGTTTCTCAGAAAGCTTCTTTCCAGTTTTGAACGGAAGATATTTCCTTTTTCCCCATAGCCCTCTATGGGCTTCCAAATATCCCTTTGCCAATTCAACAAGAACAGCCTTAGCGAAAGGCTGCTTGAAGGGAAAGATGTAACTCTGTGAGATGAATTCACAGAACACAGAGCAGTTTCTCAGAAAGCTTCTTTCCAGTTTTGAACGGAAGATATTTCCTTTTTCACCATAGCCCTCTACGGGCTTCCAAATATCCCTTTGCCAATTCCACAAGAACGGCCTTAGCGAAAGGCTTCTTGAAGGGAAAGATGTAACTCTGTGAGATGAATTCACAGAACACAGAGCAGTTTCTCAGAAAGCTTCTTTCCAGTTTTGAACGGAAGATATTTCCTTTTTCCCCATAGCCCTCTATGTTCTTCCAAATATCCCGTTGCCAATTCCACAAGAACAGGCTTAGCGAAAGGCTGCTTGAAGGGAAAGATGTAACTCTGTGAGATGAATTCACAGAACACAGAGCAGTTTCTCAGAAAGCTTCTTTCCAGTTTTGAACGGAAGATATTTCCTTTTTCACCGTAGCCCTCTATGGGCTTCCAAATATCCCTTTGCCAATTCCACAAGAACAGCCTTAGCGAAAGGCTCCTTGAACGGAAAGATGTAACTCTGTGAGATGAATTCACAGAACACAGAGCAGTTTCTCAGAAAGCTTCTTTCCAGTTTTGAACGGAAGATATTTCCTTTTTCACCATAGCCCTCTATGGGCTTCCAAATATCCCTTTGCCAATTCCACAAGAACAGCCTTAGCGAAAGGCTTCTTGAAGGGAAAGATGTAACTCTGTGAGATGAATTCACAGAACACAGAGAAGTTTCTCAGAAAGCTTCTTTCCAGTTTTGAACGGAAGATATTTCCTTTTTCCCCATAGCCCTCTATGGGCTTCAAAATATCCCTTTGCCAATTCCAGAAGAACAGCCTTAGCGAAAGGCTGCTTGAAGGGAAAGATGTAACTCTGTGAGATGAATTCACAGAACACAGAGAAGTTTCTCAGAAAGCTTCTTTCCAGTTTTGAACGGAAGATATTTCCTTTTTCACCATAGCCCTCTATGGGCTTCAAAATATCCCTTTGCCAATTCCACAAGAACAGCCTTAGCGAAAGGCTGCTTGAAGGGAAAGATGTAACTCTGTGAGATGAATTCACAGAACACAGAGCAGTTTCTCAGAAAGCTTCTTTCCAGTTTTGAACGGAAGATATTTCCTTTTTCACCATAGCCCTCTACGGGCTTCCAAATATCCCTTTGCCAATTCCACAAGAACAGGCTTAGCGAAAGGCTGCTTGAAGGGAAAGATGTAACTCTGTGAGATGAATTCACAGAACACAGAGCAGTTTCTCAGAAAGTTTCTTTCCAGTTTTGAGCGGAAGATATTTCCTTTTTCACCATAGCCCTCTACGGGCTTCCAAATATCCCTTTGCCAATTCCACAAGAACAGGCTTAGCGAAAGGCTGCTTGAAGGGAAAGATGTAACTCTGTGAGATGAATTCACAGAACACAGAGCAGTTTCTCAGAAAGCTTCTTTCCAGTTTTGAGCGGAAGATATTTCCTTTTTCACCATAGCCCTCTATGGGCTTCCAAATATCCCTTTGCCAATTCCACAAGAACAGCCTTAGCGAAAGGCTGCTTGAAGGGAAAGATGTAACTCTGTGAGATGAATTCACAGAACACAGAGCAGTTTCTCAGAAAGCTTCTTTCCAGTTTTGAACGGAAGATATTTCCTTTTTCACCATAGCCCTTTATGGGCTTCCAAATATCCCTTTGCCAATTCCACAAGAACAGCCTTAGCGAAAGGCTGCTTGAAGGGAAAGATGTAACTCTGTGAGATGAATTCAGAGAACACAGAGAAGTTTCTCAGAAAGCTTCTTTCCAGTTTTGAACGGAAAATATTTCCTTTTTCCCCATAGCCCTCTATGGGCTTCCAAATATCCCTTTGCCAATTCCACAAGAACAGCCTTAGCGAAAGGCTGCTTGAAGGGAAAGATGTAACTCTGTGAGATGAATTCACAGACCACAGAGAAGTTTCTCAGAAAGCTTCTTTCCAGTTTTGAACGGAAGATATTTCCTTTTTCACCATAGCCCTCTACGGGCTTCCAAATATCCCTTTGCCAATTCCACAAGAACAGCCTTAGCGAAAGGCTGCTTGAAGGGAAAGATGTAACTCTGTGAGATGAATTCACAGAACACAGAGCAGTTTCTCAGAAATCTTCTTTCCAGATTTGAACGGAAGATATTTCCTTTTTCACCCTAGCCCTCTATGGGCTTCCAAATATCCCTTTGCCAATTCCACAAGAACAGCCTTAGCGAAAGGCTTCTTGAAGGGAAAGATGTAACTCTGTGAGATGAATTCACAGAACACAGAGCAGTTTCCAAGAAAGCTTCTTTCCAGTTTAGAACGGAAGATATTTCCTTTTTCACTGTAGCCCTCTATAGGCTTCCAAATATCCCTTTGCCAATTCCACAAGAACAGCCTTAGCGAAAGGCTTCTTGAAGGGAAAAATGTAAGTCTGTGAGATGAATTCACAGAACACAGAGCAGTTTCTCAGAAAGCTTCTTTCCAGTTTTGAACGCAAGATATTTCCTTTTTCACTGTATCCCTCTATGGGCTTCCAAATATCCCTTTGCCAATTCCACAAGAACAGCCTTAGCGAAAGGCTTCTTGAAGGGAAAGATGTAACTCTGTGAGATGAATTCACAGAACACAGAGCAGTTTCTCAGAAAGCTTCTTTCCAGTTTTGAACGGAAGATATTTCCTTTTTCACTGTAACCCTCTATGGGCTTCCAAATATCCCTTTGCCAATTCCACAAGAACAGCCTTAGCGAAAGGCTTCTTGAAGGGAAAGATGTAACTCTGTGAGTTGAATTCACAGAACACAGAGCAGTTTCTCAGAAAGCTTCTTTCCAGTTTTGAACGCAAGATATTTCCTTTTTCACCATAGCCCTCTATGGGCTTCCAAATATCCCGTTGCCAATTCCACAAGAACAGCCTTAGCGAAAGGCTGCTTGAAGGGAAAGATGTAACTCTGTGAGATGAATTCACAGAACACAGAGCAGTTTCTCAGAAAGCTTCTTTCCAGTTTTGAACGGAAGATATTTCCTTTTTCAACATAGCCCTCTATGGGCTTCCAAATATCCCTTTGCCAATTCCACAAGAACAGCCTTAGCGAAAGGCTTCTTGAAGGGAAAGATGTAACTCTGTGAGTTGAATTCACAGAACACAGAGCAGTTTCTCAGAAAGCTTCTTTCCAGTTTTGAACGGAAGATAATTCCTTTTTCCCCATAGCCCTCTATGGGCTTCCAAATATCCCTTTGCCAATTCCACAAGAACAGCCTTAGCGAAAGGCTGCTTGAAGGGAAAGATGTAACTCTGTGAGATGAATTCACAGAACACAGAGCAGTTTCTCAGAAAGCTTCTTTCCAGTTTTGAACGGAAGATATTTCCTTTTTCCCCATAGCCCACTATGGGCTTCCAAATATCCCGTTGCCAATTACACAAGAACAGCCTTAGCGAAAGGCTTCTTGAAGGGAAAGATGTAACTCTGTGAGATGAATTCACAGAACACAGAGCAGTTTCTCAGAAAGCTTCTTTAAAGTTTTGAACGGAAGATATTTCCTTTTTCCCCATAGCCCTCTATGGGCTTCCAAATATCCCGTTGCCAATTCCACAAGAACAGCCTTAGCGAAAGGCTGCTTGAAGGGAAAGATGTAACTCTGTGAGATGAATTCACAGAACACAGAGCAGTTTCTCAGAAAGCTTCTTTCCAGTTTTGAACGGAAGATATTTCCTTTTTCGCCATAGCCCTCTATGGGCTTCCAAATATCCCTTTGCCAATTCCACAAGAGCAGCCTTAGCGAAAGGCTGCTTGAAGGGAAAGATGTAACTCTGTGAGATGAATTCACAGAACACAGAGCAGTTTCTCAGAAAGCTTCTTTCCAGTTTTGAACGGAAGATATTTCCTTTTTCCCCATAGCCCTCTATGGCTTCCAAATATCCCGTTGCCAATTCCACAAGAACAGCCTTAGCGAAAGGCTGCTTGAAGGGAAACATGTAACTCTGTGAGATGAATTCACAGAACACAGAGCAGTTTCTCAGAAAGCTTCTTTCCAGTTTTGAACGGAAGATATTTCCTTTTTCACCATAGCCCTCCATGGGCTTCCAAATATCCCTTTGCCAATTCCACAAGAACAGCCTTAGCGAAAGGCTTCTTGAAGGGAAAGATGTAACTCTGTGAGATGAATTCACAGAACACAGAGCAGTTTCTCAGAAAGCTTCTTTCCAGTTTTGAACGGAAGATATTTCCTTTTTCACTGTAACCCTCTATGGGCTTCCAAATATCCCTTTGCCAATTCCACAAGAACAGCCTTAGCGAAAGGCTTCTTGAAGGGAAAGATGTAACTCTGTGAGTTGAATTCACAGAACACAGAGCAGTTTCTCAGAAAGCTTCTTTCCAGTTTTGAACGCAAGATATTTCCTTTTTCACCATAGCCCTCTATGGGCTTCCAAATATCCCGTTGCCAATTCCACAAGAACAGCCTTAGCGAAAGGCTGCTTGAAGGGAAAGATGTAACTCTGTGAGATGAATTCACAGAACACAGAGAAGTTTCTCAGAAAGCTTCTTTCCAGTTTTGAACGGAAGATATTTCCTTTTTCCCCATAGCCCTCTATGGGCTTCCAAATATCCCTTTGCCAATTCCACAAGAACAGCCTTAGCGAAAGGCTGCTTGAAGGGAAAGATGTAACTCTGTGAGATGAATTCACAGAACACAGAGCAGTTTCTCAGAAAGCTTCTTTCCAGTTTTGAACGGAAGATATTTCCTTTTTCAACATAGCCCTCTATGGGCTTCCAAATATCCCTTTGCCAATTCCACAAGAACAGCCTTAGCGAAAGGCTTCTTGAAGGGAAAGATGTAACTCTGTGAGATGAATTCACAGAACACAGAGCAGTTTCTCAGAAAGCTTCTTTCCAGTTTTGAACGGAAGATATTTCCTTTTTCCCCATAGCCCACTATGGGCTTCCAAATATCCCGTTGCCAATTCCACAAGAACAGCCTTAGCGAAAGGCTTCTTGAAGGGAAAGATGTAACTCTGTGAGATGAATTCACAGAACACAGAGCAGTTTCTCAGAAAGCTTCTTTCCAGTTTTGAACGGAAGATATTTCCTTTTTCCCCATAGCCCTCTATGGGCTTCCAAATATCCCGTTGCCAATTCCACAAGAACAGCCTTAGCGAAAGGCTGCTTGAAGGGAAAGATGTAACTCTGTGAGATGAATTCACAGAACACAGAGCAGTTTCTCAGAAAGCTTCTTTCCAGTTTTGAACGGAAGATATTTCCTTTTTCGCCATAGCCCTCTATGGGCTTCCAAATATCCCGTTGCCAATTCCACAAGAACAGCCTTAGCGAAAGGCTGCTTGAAGGGAAAGATGTAACTCTGTGAGATGAATTCACAGAACACAGAGCAGTTTCTCAGAAAGCTTCTTTCCAGTTTTGAACGGAAGATATTTCCTTTTTCCCCATAGCCTTCTAAGGGGTTCCAAATATCCCTTTGCCAATTCCACAAGAACAGCCTTAGCGAAAGGCTTCTTGAAGGGAAAGGTGTAACTCTGTGAGATGAATTCACAGAACACAGAGCAGTTTCTCAGAAAGCTTCTTTCCAGTTTTGAACGGAAGATATTTCCTTTTTCACTGTATCCCTCTATGGGCTTCCAAATATCCCTTTGCCAATTCCACAAGAACAGCCTTAGCGAAAGGCTTCTTGAAGGGAAAGATGTAACTCTGTGAGATGAATTCACAGAACACAGAGAAGTTTCTCAGAAAGCTTCTTTCCAGTTTTGAACGGAAGATATTTCCTTTTTCCCCATAGCCCTCTATGGGCTTCCAAATATCCCTTTGCCAATTCCACAAGAACAGCCTTAGCGAAAGGCTGCTTGAAGGGAAAGATGTAACTCTGTGAGATGAATTCACAGAACACAGAGCAGTTTCTCAGAAAGCTTCTTTCCAGTTTTGAACGGAAGATATTTCCTTTTTCACCATAGCAATCTACGGGCTTCCAAATATCCCTTTGCCAATTCCACAAGAACAGCCTTAGCGAAAGGCTGCTTGAAGGGAAAGATGTAACTCTGTGAGATGAATTCACAGAACACAGAGCAGTTTCTCAGAAATCTTCTTTCCAGTTTTGAACGGAAGATATTTCCTTTTTCCCCATAGCCCTCTATGGGCTTCCAAATATCCCTTTGCCAATTCCACAAGAACAGCCTTAGCGAAAGGCTTCTTGAAGGGAAAGATGTAACTCTGTGAAATGAAATCACAGAACACAGAGCAGTTTCTCAGAAAGCTTCTTTCCAGTTTTGAACGGAAGATATTTCCTTTTTCACTGTAGCCCTCTATGTGCTTCCAAATATCCCTTTGCCAATTCCACAAGAACAGCCTTAGCGAAAGGCTTCTTGAAGGGAAAGATGTAACTCTGTGAGATGAATTCACAGAACACAGAGAAGTTTCTCAGAAAGCTTCTTTCCAGTTTTGAACGGAAGATATTTCCTTTTTCCCCATAGCCCTCTATGGGCTTCCAAATATCCCTTTGCCAATTCCACAAGAACAGCCTTAGCGAAAGGCTGCTTGAAGGGAAAGATGTAACTCTGTGAAATGAAATCACAGAACACAGAGCAGTTTCTCAGAAAGCTTCTTCCCAGTTTTGAACGGAAGATACTTCCTTTTTCACCATAGCCCTCTACGGGCTTCCAAATATCCCTTTGCCAATTCCACAAGAACAGCCTTAGCGAAAGGCTGCTTGAAGCGAAAGATGTATCTCTGTGAGATGAATTCACAGACACAGAGCAGTTTCTCAGAAAGCTTCTTTCCAGTTTTGAACGGAAGATATTTCCTTTTTCCCCGTAGCCCTCTATGGGCATCCAAATATCCCTTTGCCAATTCCACAAGAACAGCCTTAGCGAAAGGCTGCTTGAAGGGAAACATGTAACTCTGGAAGATGAATTCACAGAACACAGAGCAGTTTCTCAGAAAGCTTCTTTCCAGTTTTGAACGGAAGATATTTCCTTTTTCACCATAGCCCTCTATGGGCTTCCAAATATCCCTTTGCCAATTCCACAAGAACAGCCTTAGCGAAAGGCTGCTTGAAGGGAAAGATGTAACTCTGTGAGATGAATTCACAGAACACAGAGCAGTTTCTCAGAAAGCTTCTTTCCAGTTTTGAACGGAAGATATTTCCTTTTTCACCATAGCCCTCTATGGGCTTCCAAATATCCCTTTGCCAATTCCACAAGAACAGCCTTAGCGAAAGGCTGCTTGAAGGGAAAGATGTAACTCTGTGAGATGAATTCACAGAACACAGAGAAGTTTCTCAGAAAGCTTCTTTCCAGTTTTGAACGGAAGATATTTCCTTTTTCCCCATAGCCCTCTATGGGCTTCCAAATATCCCTTTGCCAATTCCACAAGAACAGCCTTAGCGAAAGGCTGCTTGAAGGGAAAGATGTAACTCTGTGAGATGAATTCACAGAACACAGAGCAGTTTCTCAGAATGCTTCTTTCCAGTTTTGAACGGAAGATATTTCCTTTTTCACCATAGCCCTCTACGGGCTTCCAAATATCCCTTTGCCAATTCCACAAGAACAGCCTTAGCGAAAGGCTGCTTGAAGGGAAAGATGTAACTCTGTGAGATGAATTCACAGAACACAGAGCAGTTTCTCAGAAATCTTCTTTCCAGATTTGAACGGAAGATATTTCCTTTTTCACCATAGCCCTCTATGGGCTTCCAAATATCCCTTTGCCAATTCCACAAGAACAGCCTTAGCGAAAGGCTTCTTGAAGGGAAAGATGTAACTCTGTGAGATGAATTCACAGAACACAGAGCAGTTTCCAAGAAAGCTTCTTTCCAGTTTAGAACGGAAGATATTTCCTTTTTCACTGTAGCCCTCTATGGGCTTCCAAATATCCCTTTGCCAATTCCACAAGAACAGCCTTAGCGAAAGGCTTCTTGAAGGGAAAAATGTAAATCTGTGAGATGAATTCACAGAACACAGAGCAGTTTCTCAGAAAGCTTCTTTCCAGTTTTGAACGCAAGATATTTCCTTTTTCACTGTAGCCCTCTATGGGCTTCCAAATATCCCTTTGCCAATTCCACAAGAACAGCCCTAGCGAAAGGCTTCTTGAAGGGAAAGATGTAACTCTGTGAGATGAATTCACAGAACACAGAGCAGTTTCTCAGAAAGCTTCTTTCCAGTTTTGAACGGAAGATATTTCCTTTTTCACTGTAACCCTCTATGGGCTTCCAAATATCCCTTTGCCAATTCCACAAGAACAGCCTTAGCGAAAGGCTTCTTGAAGGGAAAGATGTAACTCTGTGAGTTGAATTCACAGAACACAGAGCAGTTTCTCAGAAAGCTTCTTTCCAGTTTTGAACGCAAGATATTTCCTTTTTCACCATAGCCCTCTATGGGCTTCCAAATATCCCGTTGCCAATTCCACAAGAACAGCCTTAGCGAAAGGCTGCTTGAAGGGAAAGATGTAACTCTGTGAGATGAATTCACAGAACACAGAGAAGTTTCTCAGAAAGCTTCTTTCCAGTTTTGAACGGAAGATATTTCCTTTTTCCCCATCGCCCTCTATGGGCTTCCAAATATCCCTTTGCCAATTCCACAAGAACAGCCTTAGCGAAAGGCTGCTTGAAGGGAAAGATGTAACTCTGTGAGATGAATTCACAGAACACAGAGCAGTTTCTCAGAAAGCTTCTTTCCAGTTTTGAACGGAAGATATTTCCTTTTTCCCCATAGCCCACTAAGGGCTTCCAAATATCCCGTTGCCAATTCCACAAGAACAGCCTTAGCGAAAGGCTTCTTGAAGGGAAAGATGTAACTCTGTGAGATGAATTCACAGAACACAGAGCAGTTTCTCAGAAAGCTTCTTTCCAGTTTTGAACGGAAGATATTTCCTTTTTCCCCATAGCCCTCTATGGGCTTCCAAATATCCCGTTGCCAATTCCACAAGAACAGCCTTAGCGAAAGGCTGCTTGAAGGGAAAGATGTAACTCTGTGAGATGAATTCACAGAACACAGAGCAGTTTCTCAGAAGGCTTCTTTCCAGTTTTGAACGGAAGATATTTCCTTTTTCGCCATAGCCCTCTATGGGCTTCCAAATATCCCGTTGCCAATTCCACAAGAACAGCCTTAGCGAAAGGCTGCTTGAAGGGAAAGATGTAACTCTGTGAGATGAATTCACAGAACACAGAGCAGTTTCTCAGAAAGCTTCTTTCCAGTTTTGAACGGAAGATATTTCCTTTTTCACTGTAGCCCTCTATGGGCTTCCAAATATCCCTTTGCCAATTCCACAAGAACAGCCTTAGCGAAAGGCTTCTTGAAGGGAAAGATGTAACTCTGTGAGATGAATTCACGGAACACAGAGCAGTTTCTCAGAAAGCTTCTTTCCAGTTTTGAACGGAAGATATTTCCTTTTTCACTATAGCCCTCTACGGGCTTCCAAATATCCCTTTGCCATTTCCACAAGAACAGCCTTAGCGAAAGGCTTCTTGAAGGGAAAGATGTAACTCTGTGAGATGAATTCACAGAACACAGAGCAGTTTCTCAGAAAGCTTCTTTCCAGTTTTGAACGGAAGATATTTCCTTTTTCACCATAGCCCTCTATGGGCTTACAAATATCCCTTTGCCAATTCCACAAGAACAGCCTTAGCGAAAGGCTGCTTGAAGGGAAAGATGTAACTCTGTGAGATGAATTCACAGAACACAGAGCAGTTTCTCAGAAAGCTTCTTTCCAGTTTTGAACGGAAGATATTTCCTTTTTCCCCATAGCCCTCTATGGCTTCCAAATATCCCGTTGACAATTCCACAAGAACAGCCTTAGCGAAAGGCTGCTTGAAGGGAAACATGTAACTCTGTGAGATGAATTCACAGAACACAGAGCAGTTTCTCAGAAAGCTTCTTTCCAGTTTTGAACGGAAGATATTTCCTTTTTCACCATATCCCTCCATGGGCTTCCAAATATCCCTTTGCCAATTCCACAAGAACAGCCTTAGCGAAAGGCTGCTTGAAGGGAAAGATGTAACTCTGTGAGATGAATTCAAAGAACACAGAGCAGTTTCTCAGAAAGCTTCTTTCCAGTTTTGAACGGAAGATATTTCCTTTTTCACCATAGCCCTCTATGGGCTTCCAAATATCCCTTTGCCAATTCCACAAGAACATCCTTAGCGAAAGGCTTCTTGAAGGGAAAGATGTAACTCTGTGAGATGAATTCACAGAACACAGAGCAGTTTCTCAGAAAGCTTCTTTCCAGTTTTGAACGGAAGATATTTCCTTTTTCACCATAGCCCTCTACGGGCTTCCAAATATACCTTTGCCAATTCCACAAGAACAGCCTTAGCGAAAGGCTTCTTGAAGGGAAAGATGTAACTCTGTGAGATGAATTCACAGAACACAGAGCAGTTTCCAAGAAAGCTTCTTTCCAGTTTAGAACGGAAGATATTTCCTTTTTCACTGTAGCCCTCTATGGGCTTCCAAATATCCCTTTGCCAATTCCACAAGAACAGCCTTAGCGAAAGGCTTCTTGAAGGGAAAAATGTAACTCTGTGAGATGAATTCACAGAACACAGAGCAGTTTCTCAGAAAGCTTCTTTCCAGTTTTGAACGCAAGATATTTCCTTTTTCACCATAGCCCTCTATGGGCTTCCAAATATCCCTTTGCCAATTCCACAACAACAGCCTTAGCGAAAGGCTTCTTGAAGGGAAAGATGTAACTCTGTGAGATGAATTCACAGAACACAGAGCAGTTTCTCAGAAAGCTTCTTTCCAGTTTTGAACGGAAGATATTTCCTTTTTCACTGTAACCCTCTATGGGCTTCCAAATATCCCTTTGCCAATTCCACAAGAACAGCCTTAGCGAAAGGCTTCTTGAACGGAAAGATGTAACTCTGTGAGTTGAATTCACAGAACACAGAGCAGTTTCTCAGAAAGCTTCTTTCCAGTTTTGAACGCAAGATATTTCCTTTTTCACCATAGCCCTCTATGGGCTTTCAAATATCCCGTTGCCAATTCCACAAGAACAGCCTTAGCGAAAGGCTGCTTTAAGGGAAAGATGTAACTCTGTGAGATGAATTCACAGAACACAGAGAAGTTTCTCAGAAAGCTTCTTTCCAGTTTTGAACGGAAGATATTTCCTTTTTCCCCATAGCCCTCTATGGGCTTCCAAATATCCCTTTGCCAATTCCACAAGAACAGCCTTAGCGAAAGGCTGCTTGAAGGGAAAGATGTAACTCTGTGAGATGAATTCACAGAACACAGAGCAGTTTCTCAGAAAGCTTCTTTCCAGTTTTGAACGGAAGATATTTCCTTTTTCAACATAGCCCTCTATGGGCTTCCAAATATCCCTTTGCCAATTCCACAAGAACAGCCTTAGCGAAAGGCTTCTTGAAGGGAAAGATGTAACTCTGTGAGATGAATTCACAGAACACAGAGCAGTTTCTCAGAAAGCTTCTTTCCAGTTTTGAACGGAAGATATTTCCTTTTTCGCCATAGCCCTCTATGGGCTTCCAAATATCCCTTTGCCAATTCCACAAGAACAGCCTTAGCGAAAGGCTGCTTGAAGGGAAAGATGTAACTCTGTGAGATGAATTCACAGAACACAGAGCAGTTTCTCAGAAAGCTTCTTTCCAGTTTTGAACGGAAGATATTTCCTTTTTCCCCATAGCCTTCTAAGGGGTTCCAAATATCCCTTTGCCAATTCCACAAGAACAGCCTTAGCGAAAGGCTTCTTGAAGGGAAAGATGTAACTCTGTGAGATGAATTCACAGAACACAGAGCAGTTTCTCAGAAAGCTTCTTTCCAGTTTTGAACGGAAGATATTTCCTTTTTCACTGTAGCCCTCTATGGGCTTCCAAATATCCCTTTGCCAATTCCACAAGAACAGCCTTAGCGAAAGGCTGCTTGAAGGGAAAGATGTAACTCTGTGAGATGAATTCACAGAACACAGAGAAGTTTCTCAGAAAGCTTCTTTCCAGTTTTGAACGGAAGATATTTCCTTTTTCCCCATAGCCCTCTATGGGCTTCCAAATATCCCTTTGCCAATTCCACAAGAACAGCCTTAGCGAAAGGCTGCTTGAAGGGAAAGATGTAACTCTGTGAGATGAATTCACAGAACACAGAGCAGTTTCTCAGAAAGCTTCTTTCCAGTTTTGAACGGAAGATATTTCCTTTTTCACCATAGCCCTCTACGGGCTTCCAAATATCCCTTTGCCAATTCCACAAGAACAGCCTTAGCGAAAGGCTGCTTGAAGGGAAAGATGTAACTCTGTGAGATGAATTCACAGAACACAGAGCAGTTTCTCAGAAAGCTTCTTTCCAGTTTTGAACGGAAGATATTTCCTTTTTCCCCATAGCCCTCTACGGGCTTCCAAATATACCTTTGCCAATTCCACAAGAACAGCCTTAGCGAAAGGCTTCTTGAAGGGAAAAATGTAACTCTGTGAGATGAATTCACAGAACACAGAGCAGTTTCTCAGAAAGCTTCTTTCCAGTTTTGAACGCAAGATATTTCCTTTTTCACTGTAGCCCTCTATGGGCTTCCAAATATCCCTTTGCCAATTCCACAAGAACAGCCTTAGCGAAAGGCTTCTTGAAGGGAAAGATGTAACTCTGTGAGATGAATTCACAGAACACAGAGCAGTTTCTCAGAAAGCTTCTTTCCAGTTTTGAACGGAAGATATTTCCTTTTTCACTGTAACCCTCTATGGGCTTCCAAATATCCCTTTGCCAATTCCACAAGAACAGCCTTAGCGAAAGGCTTCTTGAAGGGAAAGATGTAACTCTGTGAGTTGAATTCACAGAACACAGAGCAGTTTCTCAGAAAGCTTCTTTCCAGTTTTGAACGCAAGATATTTCCTTTTTCACCATAGCCCTCTATGGGCTTCCAAATATCCCGTTGCCAATTCCACAAGAACAGCCTTAGCGAAAGGCTGCTTGAAGGGAAAGATGTAACTCTGTGAGATGAATTCACAGAACACAGAGAAGTTTCTCAGAAAGCTTCTTTCCAGTTTTGAACGGAAGATATTTCCTTTTTCCCCATAGCCCTCTATGGGCTTCCAAATATCCCTTTGCCAATTCCACAAGAACAGCCTTAGCGAAAGGCTTCTTGAAGGGAAAGATGTAACTCTGTGAGATGAATTCACAGAACACAGAGCAGTTTCTCAGAAAGCTTCTTTCCAGTTTTGAACGGAAGATATTTCCTTTTTCACTGTAACCCTCTATGGGCTTCCAAATATCCCTTTGCCAATTCCACAAGAACAGCCTTAGCGAAAGGCTTCTTGAAGGGAAAGATGTAACTCTGTGAGTTGAATTCACAGAACACAGAGCAGTTTCTCAGAAAGCTTCTTTCCAGTTTTGAACGCAAGATATTTCCTTTTTCACCATAGCCCTCTATGGGCTTCCAAATATCCCGTTGCCAATTCCACAAGAACAGCCTTAGCGAAAGGCTGCTTGAAGGGAAAGATGTAACTCTGTGAGATGAATTCACAGAACACAGAGAAGTTTCTCAGAAAGCTTCTTTCCAGTTTTGAACGGAAGATATTTCCTTTTTCCCCATAGCCCTCTATGGGCTTCCAAATATCCCTTTGCCAATTCCACAAGAACAGCCTTAGCGAAAGGCTGCTTGAAGGGAAAGATGTAACTCTGTGAGATGAATTCACAGAACACCGAGCAGTTTCTCAGAAAGCTTCTTTCCAGTTTTGAACGGAAGATATTTCCTTTTTCAACATAGCCCTCTATGGGCTTCCAAATATCCCTTTGCCAATTCCACAAGAACAGCCTTAGCGAAAGGCTTCTTGAAGGGAAAGATGTAACTCTGTGAGATGAATTCACAGAACACAGAGCAGTTTCTCAGAAAGCTTCTTTCCAGTTTTGAACGGAAGATATTTCCTTTTTCCCCATAGCCCACTATGGGCTTCCAAATATCCCGTTGCCAATTCCACAAGAACAGCCTTAGCGAAAGGCTTCTTGAAGGGAAAGATGTAACTCTGTGAGATGAATTCACAGAACACAGAGCAGTTTCTCAGAAAGCTTCTTTCCAGTTTTGAACGGAAGATATTTCCTTTTTCCCCATAGCCCTCTATGGGCTTCCAAATATCCCGTTGCCAATTCCACAAGAACAGCCTTAGCGAAAGGCTGCTTGAAGGGAAAGATGTAACTCTGTGAGATGAATTCACAGAACACAGAGCAGTTTCTCAGAAAGCTTCTTTCCAGTTTTGAACGGAAGATATTTCCTTTTTCGCCATAGCCCTCTATGGGCTTCCAAATATCCCGTTGCCAATTCCACAAGAACAGCCTTAGCGAAAGGCTGCTTGAAGGGAAAGATGTAACTCTGTGAGATGAATTCACAGAACACAGAGCAGTTTCTCAGAAAGCTTCTTTCCAGTTTTGAACGGAAGATATTTCCTTTTTCCCCATAGCCTTCTAAGGGGTTCCAAATATCCCTTTGCCAATTCCACAAGAACAGCCTTAGCGAAAGGCTTCTTGAAGGGAAAGGTGTAACTCTGTGAGATGAATTCACAGAACACAGAGCAGTTTCTCAGAAAGCTTCTTTCCAGTTTTGAACGGAAGATATTTCCTTTTTCACTGTATCCCTCTATGGGCTTCCAAATATCCCTTTGCCAATTCCACAAGAACAGCCTTAGCGAAAGGCTTCTTGAAGGGAAAGATGTAACTCTGTGAGATGAATTCACAGAACACAGAGAAGTTTCTCAGAAAGCTTCTTTCCAGTTTTGAACGGAAGATATTTCCTTTTTCCCCATAGCCCTCTATGGGCTTCCAAATATCCCTTTGCCAATTCCACAAGAACAGCCTTAGCGAAAGGCTGCTTGAAGGGAAAGATGTAACTCTGTGAGATGAATTCACAGAACACAGAGCAGTTTCTCAGAAAGCTTCTTTCCAGTTTTGAACGGAAGATATTTCCTTTTTCACCATAGCAATCTACGGGCTTCCAAATATCCCTTTGCCAATTCCACAAGAACAGCCTTAGCGAAAGGCTGCTTGAAGGGAAAGATGTAACTCTGTGAGATGAATTCACAGAACACAGAGCAGTTTCTCAGAAATCTTCTTTCCAGTTTTGAACGGAAGATATTTCCTTTTTCCCCATAGCCCTCTATGGGCTTCCAAATATCCCTTTGCCAATTCCACAAGAACAGCCTTAGCGAAAGGCTTCTTGAAGGGAAAGATGTAACTCTGTGAAATGAAATCACAGAACACAGAGCAGTTTCTCAGAAAGCTTCTTTCCAGTTTTGAACGGAAGATATTTCCTTTTTCACTGTAGCCCTCTATGTGCTTCCAAATATCCCTTTGCCAATTCCACAAGAACAGCCTTAGCGAAAGGCTTCTTGAAGGGAAAGATGTAACTCTATGAGATGAATTCACAGAACACAGAGAAGTTTCTCAGAAAGCTTCTTTCCAGTTTTGAACGGAAGATATTTCCTTTTTCCCCATAGCCCTCTATGGGCTTCCAAATATCCCTTTGCCAATTCCACAAGAACAGCCTTAGCGAAAGGCTGCTTGAAGGGAAAGATGTAACTCTGTGAAATGAATTCACAGAACACAGAGCAGTTTCTCAGAAAGCTTCTTCCCAGTTTTGAACGGAAGATACTTCCTTTTTCACCATAGCCCTCTACGGGCTTCCAAATATCCCTTTGCCAATTCCACAAGAACAGCCTTAGCGAAAGGCTGCTTGAAGCGAAAGATGTATCTCTGTGAGATGAATTCACAGACACAGAGCAGTTTCTCAGAAAGCTTCTTTCCAGTTTTGAACGGAAGATATTTCCTTTTTCCCCGTAGCCCTCTATGGGCATCCAAATATCCCTTTGCCAATTCCACAAGAACAGCCTTAGCGAAAGGCTGCTTGAAGGGAAACATGTAACTCTGGAAGATGAATTCACAGAACACAGAGCAGTTTCTCAGAAAGCTTCTTTCCAGTTTTGAACGGAAGATATTTCCTTTTTCACCATAGCCCTCTATGGGCTTCCAAATATCCCTTTGCCAATTCCACAAGAACAGCCTTAGCGAAAGGCTGCTTGAAGGGAAAGATGTAACTCTGTGAGATGAATTCAAAGAACACAGAGCAGTTTCTCAGAAAGCTTCTTTCCAGTTTTGAACGGAAGATATTTCCTTTTTCACCATAGCCCTCTATGGGCTTCCAAATATCCCTTTGCCAATTCCACAAGAACAGCCTTAGCGAAAGGCTGCTTGAAGGGAAAGATGTAACTCTGTGAGATGAATTCACAGAACACAGAGAAGTTTCTCAGAAAGCTTCTTTCCAGTTTTGAACGGAAGATATTTCCTTTTTCCCCATAGCCCTCTATGGGCTTCCAAATATCCCTTTGCCAATTCCACAAGAACAGCCTTAGCGAAAGGCTGCTTGAAGGGAAAGATGTAACTCTGTGAGATGAATTCACAGAACACAGAGCAGTTTCTCAGAATGCTTCTTTCCAGTTTTGAACGGAAGATATTTCCTTTTTCACCATAGCCCTCTACGGGCTTCCAAATATCCCTTTGCCAATTCCACAAGAACAGCCTTAGCGAAAGGCTGCTTGAAGGGAAAGATGTAACTCTGTGAGATGAATTCACAGAACACAGAGCAGTTTCTCAGAAATCTTCTTTCCAGATTTGAACGGAAGATATTTCCTTTTTCACCATAGCCCTCTATGGGCTTCCAAATATCCCTTTGCCAATTCCACAAGAACAGCCTTAGCGAAAGGCTTCTTGAAGGGAAAGATGTAACTCTGTGAGATGAATTCACAGAACACAGAGCAGTTTCCAAGAAAGCTTCTTTCCAGTTTAGAACGGAAGATATTTCCTTTTTCACTGTAGCCCTCTATGGGCTTCCAAATATCCCTTTGCCAATTCCACAAGAACAGCCTTAGCGAAAGGCTTCTTGAAGGGAAAAATGTAAATCTGTGAGATGAATTCACAGAACACAGAGCAGTTTCTCAGAAAGCTTCTTTCCAGTTTTGAACGCAAGATATTTCCTTTTTCACTGTAGCCCTCTATGGGCTTCCAAATATCCCTTTGCCAATTCCACAAGAACAGCCCTAGCGAAAGGCTTCTTGAAGGGAAAGATGTAACTCTGTGAGATGAATTCACAGAACACAGAGCAGTTTCTCAGAAAGCTTCTTTCCAGTTTTGAACGGAAGATATTTCCTTTTTCACTGTAACCCTCTATGGGCTTCCAAATATCCCTTTGCCAATTCCACAAGAACAGCCTTAGCGAAAGGCTTCTTGAAGGGAAAGATGTAACTCTGTGAGTTGAATTCACAGAACACAGAGCAGTTTCTCAGAAAGCTTCTTTCCAGTTTTGAACGCAAGATATTTCCTTTTTCACCATAGCCCTCTATGGGCTTCCAAATATCCCGTTGCCAATTCCACAAGAACAGCCTTAGCGAAAGGCTGCTTGAAGGGAAAGATGTAACTCTGTGAGATGAATTCACAGAACACAGAGAAGTTTCTCAGAAAGCTTCTTTCCAGTTTTGAACGGAAGATATTTCCTTTTTCCCCATCGCCCTCTATGGGCTTCCAAATATCCCTTTGCCAATTCCACAAGAACAGCCTTAGCGAAAGGCTGCTTGAAGGGAAAGATGTAACTCTGTGAGATGAATTCACAGAACACAGAGCAGTTTCTCAGAAAGCTTCTTTCCAGTTTTGAACGGAAGATATTTCCTTTTTCCCCATAGCCCACTAAGGGCTTCCAAATATCCCGTTGCCAATTCCACAAGAACAGCCTTAGCGAAAGGCTTCTTGAAGGGAAAGATGTAACTCTGTGAGATGAATTCACAGAACACAGAGCAGTTTCTCAGAAAGCTTCTTTCCAGTTTTGAACGGAAGATATTTCCTTTTTCCCCATAGCCCTCTATGGGCTTCCAAATATCCCGTTGCCAATTCCACAAGAACAGCCTTAGCGAAAGGCTGCTTGAAGGGAAAGATGTAACTCTGTGAGATGAATTCACAGAACACAGAGCAGTTTCTCAGAAGGCTTCTTTCCAGTTTTGAACGGAAGATATTTCCTTTTTCGCCATAGCCCTCTATGGGCTTCCAAATATCCCGTTGCCAATTCCACAAGAACAGCCTTAGCGAAAGGCTGCTTGAAGGGAAAGATGTAACTCTGTGAGATGAATTCACAGAACACAGAGCAGTTTCTCAGAAAGCTTCTTTCCAGTTTTGAACGGAAGATATTTCCTTTTTCACTGTAGCCCTCTATGGGCTTCCAAATATCCCTTTGCCAATTCCACAAGAACAGCCTTAGCGAAAGGCTTCTTGAAGGGAAAGATGTAACTCTGTGAGATGAATTCACGGAACACAGAGCAGTTTCTCAGAAAGCTTCTTTCCAGTTTTGAACGGAAGATATTTCCTTTTTCACTATAGCCCTCTACGGGCTTCCAAATATCCCTTTGCCATTTCCACAAGAACAGCCTTAGCGAAAGGCTTCTTGAAGGGAAAGATGTAACTCTGTGAGATGAATTCACAGAACACAGAGCAGTTTCTCAGAAAGCTTCTTTCCAGTTTTGAACGGAAGATATTTCCTTTTTCACCATAGCCCTCTATGGGCTTACAAATATCCCTTTGCCAATTCCACAAGAACAGCCTTAGCGAAAGGCTGCTTGAAGGGAAAGATGTAACTCTGTGAGATGAATTCACAGAACACAGAGCAGTTTCTCAGAAAGCTTCTTTCCAGTTTTGAACGGAAGATATTTCCTTTTTCCCCATAGCCCTCTATGGCTTCCAAATATCCCTTTGACAATTCCACAAGAACAGCCTTAGCGAAAGGCTGCTTGAAGGGAAACATGTAACTCTGTGAGATGAATTCACAGAACACAGAGCAGTTTCTCAGAAAGCTTCTTTCCAGTTTTGAACGGAAGATATTTCCTTTTTCACCATATCCCTCCATGGGCTTCCAAATATCCCTTTGCCAATTCCACAAGAACAGCCTTAGCGAAAGGCTGCTTGAAGGGAAAGATGTAACTCTGTGAGATGAATTCAAAGAACACAGAGCAGTTTCTCAGAAAGCTTCTTTCCAGTTTTGAACGGAAGATATTTCCTTTTTCACCATAGCCCTCTATGGGCTTCCAAATATCCCTTTGCCAATTCCACAAGAACATCCTTAGCGAAAGGCTTCTTGAAGGGAAAGATGTAACTCTGTGAGATGAATTCACAGAACACAGAGCAGTTTCTCAGAAAGCTTCTTTCCAGTTTTGAACGGAAGATATTTCCTTTTTCACCATAGCCCTCTACGGGCTTCCAAATATACCTTTGCCAATTCCACAAGAACAGCCTTAGCGAAAGGCTTCTTGAAGGGAAAGATGTAACTCTGTGAGATGAATTCACAGAACACAGAGCAGTTTCCAAGAAAGCTTCTTTCCAGTTTAGAACGGAAGATATTTCCTTTTTCACTGTAGCCCTCTATGGGCTTCCAAATATCCCTTTGCCAATTCCACAAGAACAGCCTTAGCGAAAGGCTTCTTGAAGGGAAAAATGTAACTCTGTGAGATGAATTCACAGAACACAGAGCAGTTTCTCAGAAAGCTTCTTTCCAGTTTTGAACGCAAGATATTTCCTTTTTCACCATAGCCCTCTATGGGCTTCCAAATATCCCTTTGCCAATTCCACAACAACAGCCTTAGCGAAAGGCTTCTTGAAGGGAAAGATGTAACTCTGTGAGATGAATTCACAGAACACAGAGCAGTTTCTCAGAAAGCTTCTTTCCAGTTTTGAACGGAAGATATTTCCTTTTTCACTGTAACCCTCTATGGGCTTCCAAATATCCCTTTGCCAATTCCACAAGAACAGCCTTAGCGAAAGGCTTCTTGAACGGAAAGATGTAACTCTGTGAGTTGAATTCACAGAACACAGAGCAGTTTCTCAGAAAGCTTCTTTCCAGTTTTGAACGCAAGATATTTCCTTTTTCACCATAGCCCTCTATGGGCTTTCAAATATCCCGTTGCCAATTCCACAAGAACAGCCTTAGCGAAAGGCTGCTTTAAGGGAAAGATGTAACTCTGTGAGATGAATTCACAGAACACAGAGAAGTTTCTCAGAAAGCTTCTTTCCAGTTTTGAACGGAAGATATTTCCTTTTTCCCCATAGCCCTCTATGGGCTTCCAAATATCCCTTTGCCAATTCCACAAGAACAGCCTTAGCGAAAGGCTGCTTGAAGGGAAAGATGTAACTCTGTGAGATGAATTCACAGAACACAGAGCAGTTTCTCAGAAAGCTTCTTTCCAGTTTTGAACGGAAGATATTTCCTTTTTCAACATAGCCCTCTATGGGCTTCCAAATATCCCTTTGCCAATTCCACAAGAACAGCCTTAGCGAAAGGCTTCTTGAAGGGAAAGATGTAACTCTGTGAGATGAATTCACAGAACACAGAGCAGTTTCTCAGAAAGCTTCTTTCCAGTTTTGAACGGAAGATATTTCCTTTTTCGCCATAGCCCTCTATGGGCTTCCAAATATCCCTTTGCCAATTCCACAAGAACAGCCTTAGCGAAAGGCTGCTTGAAGGGAAAGATGTAACTCTGTGAGATGAATTCACAGAACACAGAGCAGTTTCTCAGAAAGCTTCTTTCCAGTTTTGAACGGAAGATATTTCCTTTTTCCCCATAGCCTTCTAAGGGGTTCCAAATATCCCTTTGCCAATTCCACAAGAACAGCCTTAGCGAAAGGCTTCTTGAAGGGAAAGATGTAACTCTGTGAGATGAATTCACAGAACACAGAGCAGTTTCTCAGAAAGCTTCTTTCCAGTTTTGAACGGAAGATATTTCCTTTTTCACTGTAGCCCTCTATGGGCTTCCAAATATCCCTTTGCCAATTCCACAAGAACAGCCTTAGCGAAAGGCTTCTTGAAGGGAAAGATGTAACTCTGTGAGATGAATTCACAGAACACAGAGAAGTTTCTCAGAAAGCTTCTTTCCAGTTTTGAACGGAAGATATTTCCTTTTTCCCCATAGCCCTCTATGGGCTTCCAAATATCCCTTTGCCAATTCCACAAGAACAGCCTTAGCGAAAGGCTGCTTGAAGGGAAAGATGTAACTCTGTGAGATGAATTCACAGAACACAGAGCAGTTTCTCAGAAAGCTTCTTTCCAGTTTTGAACGGAAGATATTTCCTTTTTCACCATAGCCCTCTACGGGCTTCCAAATATCCCTTTGCCAATTCCACAAGAACAGCCTTAGCGAAAGGCTGCTTGAAGGGAAAGATGTAACTCTGTGAGATGAATTCACAGAACACAGAGCAGTTTCTCAGAAAGCTTCTTTCCAGTTTTGAACGGAAGATATTTCCTTTTTCCCCATAGCCCTCTACGGGCTTCCAAATATACCTTTGCCAATTCCACAAGAACAGCCTTAGCGAAAGGCTTCTTGAAGGGAAAAATGTAACTCTGTGAGATGAATTCACAGAACACAGAGCAGTTTCTCAGAAAGCTTCTTTCCAGTTTTGAACGCAAGATATTTCCTTTTTCACTGTAGCCCTCTATGGGCTTCCAAATATCCCTTTGCCAATTCCACAAGAACAGCCTTAGCGAAAGGCTTCTTGAAGGGAAAGATGTAACTCTGTGAGATGAATTCACAGAACACAGAGCAGTTTCTCAGAAAGCTTCTTTCCAGTTTTGAACGGAAGATATTTCCTTTTTCACTGTAACCCTCTATGGGCTTCCAAATATCCCTTTGCCAATTCCACAAGAACAGCCTTAGCGAAAGGCTTCTTGAAGGGAAAGATGTAACTCTGTGAGTTGAATTCACAGAACACAGAGCAGTTTCTCAGAAAGCTTCTTTCCAGTTTTGAACGCAAGATATTTCCTTTTTCACCATAGCCCTCTATGGGCTTCCAAATATCCCGTTGCCAATTCCACAAGAACAGCCTTAGCGAAAGGCTGCTTGAAGGGAAAGATGTAACTCTGTGAGATGAATTCACAGAACACAGAGAAGTTTCTCAGAAAGCTTCTTTCCAGTTTTGAACGGAAGATATTTCCTTTTTCCCCATAGCCCTCTATGGGCTTCCAAATATCCCTTTGCCAATTCCACAAGAACAGCCTTAGCGAAAGGCTGCTTGAAGGGAAAGATGTAACTCTGTGAGATGAATTCACAGAACAGCGAGCAGTTTCTCAGAAAGCTTCTTTCCAGTTTTGAACGGAAGATATTTCCTTTTTCAACATAGCCCTCTGTGGGCTTCCAAATATCCCTTTGCCAATTCCACAAGAACAGCCTTAGCGAAAGGCTTCTTGAAGGGAAAGATGTAACTCTGTGAGATGAATTCACAGAACACAGAGCAGTTTCTCAGAAAGCTTCTTTCCAGTTTTGAACGGAAGATATTTCCTTTTTCCCCATAGCCCACTATGGGCTTCCAAATATCCCGTTGCCAATTCCACAAGAACAGCCTTAGCGAAAGGCTTCTTGAAGGGAAAGATGTAACTCTGTGAGATGAATTCACAGAACACAGAGCAGTTTCTCAGAAAGCTTCTTTCCAGTTTTGAACGGAAGATATTTCCTTTTTCCCCATAGCCCTCTATGGGCTTCCAAATATCCCGTTGCCAATTCCACAAGAACAGCCTTAGCGAAAGGCTGCTTGAAGGGAAAGATGTAACTCTGTGAGATGAATTCACAGAACACAGAGCAGTTTCTCAGAAAGCTTCTTTCCAGTTTTGAACGGAAGATATTTCCTTTTTCGCCATAGCCCTCTATGGGCTTCCAAATATCCCGTTGCCAATTCCACAAGAACAGCCTTAGCGAAAGGCTGCTTGAAGGGAAAGATGTAACTCTGTGAGATGAATTCACAGAACACAGAGCAGTTTCTCAGAAAGCTTCTTTCCAGTTTTGAACGGAAGATATTTCCTTTTTCCCCATAGCCTTCTAAGGGGTTCCAAATATCCCTTTGCCAATTCCACAAGAACAGCCTTAGCGAAAGGCTTCTTGAAGGGAAAGATGTAACTCTGTGAGATGAATTCACAGAACACAGAGCAGTTTCTCAGAAAGCTTCTTTCCAGTTTTGAACGGAAGATATTTCCTTTTTCACTGTATCCCTCTATGGGCTTCCAAATATCCCTTTGCCAATTCCACAAGAACAGCCTTAGCGAAAGGCTTCTTGAAGGGAAAGATGTAACTCTGTGAGATGAATTCACAGAACACAGAGAAGTTTCTCAGAAAGCTTCTTTCCAGTTTTGAACGGAAGATATTTCCTTTTTCCCCATAGCCCTCTATGGGCTTCCAAATATCCCTTTGCCAATTCCACAAGAACAGCCTTAGCGAAAGGCTGCTTGAAGGGAAAGATGTAACTCTGTTAGATGAATTCACAGAACACAGAGCAGTTTCTCAGAAAGCTTCTTTCCAGTTTTGAACGGAAGATATTTCCTTTTTCACCATAGCAATCTACGGGCTTCCAAATATCCCTTTGCCAATTCCACAAGAACAGCCTTAGCGAAAGGCTGCTTGAAGGGAAAGATGTAACTCTGTGAGATGAATTCACAGAACACAGAGCAGTTTCTCAGAAAGCTTCTTTCCAGTTTTGAACGGAAGATATTTCCTTTTTCACTGTATCCCTCTATGGGCTTCCAAATATCCCTTTGCCAATTCCACAAGAACAGCCTTAGCGAAAGGCTTCTCGAAGGGAAAGATGTAACTCTGTGAGATGAATTCACAGAACACAGAGAAGTTTCTCAGAAAGCTTCTTTCCAGTTTTGAACGGAAGATATTTCCTTTTTCCCCATAGCCCTCTATGGGCTTCCAAATATCCCTTTGCCAATTCCACAAGAACAGCCTTAGCGAAAGGCTGCTTGAAGGGAAAGATGTAACTCTGTGAGATGAATTCACAGAACACAGAGCAGTTTCTCAGAAAGCTTCTTTCCAGTTTTGAACGGAAGATATTTCCTTTTTCACCATAGCAATCTACGGGCTTCCAAATATCCCTTTGCCAATTCCACAAGAACAGCCTTAGCGAAAGGCTGCTTGAAGGGAAAGATGTAACTCTGTGAGATGAATTCACAGAACACAGAGCAGTTTCTCAGAAATCTTCTTTCCAGTTTTGAACGGAAGATATTTCCTTTTTCCCCATAGCCCTCTATGGGCTTCCAAATATCCCTTTGCCAATTCCACAAGAACAGCCTTAGCGAAAGGCTTCTTGAAGGGAAAGATGTAACTCTGTGAAATGAAATCACAGAACACAGAGCAGTTTCTCAGAAAGCTTCTTTCCAGTTTTGAACGGAAGATATTTCCTTTTTCACTGTAGCCCTCTATGTGCTTCCAAATATCCCTTTGCCAATTCCACAAGAACAGCCTTAGCGAAAGGCTTCTTGAAGGGAAAGATGTAACTCTGTGAGATGAATTCACAGAACACAGAGAAGTTTCTCAGAAAGCTTCTTTCCAGTTTTGAACGGAAGATATTTCCTTTTTCCCCATAGCCCTCTATGGGCTTCCAAATATCCCTTTGCCAATTCCACAAGAACAGCCTTAGCGAAAGGCTGCTTGAAGGGAAAGATGTAACTCTGTGAAATGAAATCACAGAACACAGAGCAGTTTCTCAGAAAGCTTCTTCCCAGTTTTGAACGGAAGATACTTCCTTTTTCACCATAGCCCTCTACGGGCTTCCAAATATCCCTTTGCCAATTCCACAAGAACAGCCTTAGCGAAAGGCTGCTTGAAGCGAAAGATGTATCTCTGTGAGATGAATTCACAGACACAGAGCGGTTTCTCAGAAAGCTTCTTTCCAGTTTTGAACGGAAGATATTTCCTTTTTCCCCGTAGCCCTCTATGGGCATCCAAATATCCCTTTGCCAATTCCACAAGAACAGCCTTAGCGAAAGGCTGCTTGAAGGGAAACATGTAACTCTGTAAGATGAATTCACAGAACACAGAGCAGTTTCTCAGAAAGCTTCTTTCCAGTTTTGAACGGAAGATATTTCCTTTTTCCCCATAGCCCTCTATGGGCTTCCAAATATCCCTTTGCCAATTCCACAAGAACAGCCTTAGCGAAAGGCTGCTTGAAGGGAAAGATGTAACTCTGTGAGATGAATTCACAGAACACAGAGCAGTTTCTCAGAATGCTTCTTTCCAGTTTTGAACGGAAGATATTTCCTTTTTCACCATAGCCCTCTACGGGCTTCCAAATATCCCTTTGCCAATTCCACAAGAACAGCCTTAGCGAAAGGCTGCTTGAAGGGAAAGATGTAACTCTGTGAGATGAATTCACAGAACACAGAGCAGTTTCTCAGAAATCTTCTTTCCAGATTTGAACGGAAGATATTTCCTTTTTCACCATAGCCCTCTATGGGCTTCCAAATATCCCTTTGCCAATTCCACAAGAACAGCCTTAGCGAAAGGCTGCTTGAAGGGAAAGATGTAACTCTGTGAGATGAATTCACAGAACACAGAGCAGTTTCCAAGAAAGCTTCTTTCCAGTTTAGAACGGAAGATATTTCCTTTTTCACTGTAGCCCTCTATGGGCTTCCAAATATCCCTTTGCCAATTCCACAAGAACAGCCTTAGCGAAAGGCTTCTTGAAGGGAAAAATGTAACTCTGTGAGATGAATTCACAGAACACAGAGCAGTTTCTCAGAAAGCTTCTTTCCAGTTTTGAACGCAAGATATTTCCTTTTTCACTGTAGCCCTCTATGGGCTTCCAAATATCCCTTTGCCAATTCCACAAGAACAGCCCTAGCGAAAGGCTTCTTGAAGGGAAAGATGTAACTCTGTGAGATGAATTCACAGAACACAGAGCAGTTTCTCAGAAAGCTTCTTTCCTGTTTTGAACGGAAGATATTTCCTTTTTCACTGTAACCCTCTATGGGCTTCCAAATATCCCTTTGCCAATTCCACAAGAACAGCCTTAGCGAAAGGCTTCTTGAAGGGAAAGATGTAACTCTGTGAGTTGAATTCACAGAACACAGAGCAGTTTCTCAGAAAGCTTCTTTCCAGTTTTGAACGCAAGATATTTCCTTTTTCACCATAGCCCTCTATGGGCTTCCAAATATCCCGTTGCCAATTCCACAAGAACAGCCTTAGCGAAAGGCTGCTTGAAGGGAAAGATGTAACTCTGTGAGATGAATTCACAGAACACAGAGAAGTTTCTCAGAAAGCTTCTTTCCAGTTTTGAACGGAAGATATTTCCTTTTTCCCCATCGCCCTCTATGGGCTTCCAAATATCCCTTTGCCAATTCCACAAGAACAGCCTTAGCGAAAGGCTGCTTGAAGGGAAAGATGTAACTCTGTGAGATGAATTCACAGAACACAGAGCAGTTTCTCAGAAAGCTTCTTTCCAGTTTTGAACGGAAGATATTTCCTTTTTCCCCATAGCCCACTAAGGGCTTCCAAATATCCCGTTGCCAATTCCACAAGAACAGCCTTAGCGAAAGGCTTCTTGAAGGGAAAGATGTAACTCTGTGAGATGAATTCACAGAACACAGAGCAGTTTCTCAGAAAGCTTCTTTCCAGTTTTGAACGGAAGATATTTCCTTTTTCCCCATAGCCCTCTATGGGCTTCCAAATATCCCGTTGCCAATTCCACAAGAACAGCCTTAGCGAAAGGCTGCTTGAAGGGAAAGATGTAACTCTGTGAGATGAATTCACAGAACACAGAGCAGTTTCTCAGAAAGCTTCTTTCCAGTTTTGAACGGAAGATATTTCCTTTTTCGCCATAGCCCTCTATGGGCTTCCAAATATCCCGTTGCCAATTCCACAAGAACAGCCTTAGCGAAAGGCTGCTTGAAGGGAAAGATGTAACTCTGTGAGATGAATTCACAGAACACAGAGCAGTTTCTCAGAAAGCTTCTTTCCAGTTTTGAACGGAAGATATTTCCTTTTTCACTGTAGCCCTCTATGGGCTTCCAAATATCCCTTTGCCAATTCCACAAGAACAGCCTTAGCGAAAGGCTTCTTGAAGGGAAAGATGTAACTCTGTGAGATGAATTCACGGAACACAGAGCAGTTTCTCAGAAAGCTTCTTTCCAGTTTTGAACGGAAGATATTTCCTTTTTCACTATAGCCCTCTACGGGCTTCCAAATATCCCTTTGCCATTTCCACAAGAACAGCCTTAGCGAAAGGCTTCTTGAAGGGAAAGATGTAACTCTGTGAGATGAATTCACAGAACACAGAGTAGTTTCTCAGAAAGCTTCTTTCCAGTTTTGAACGGAAGATATTTCCTTTTTCACCATAGCCCTCTATGGGCTTACAAATATCCCTTTGCCAATTCCACAAGAACAGCCTTAGCGAAAGGCTGCTTGAAGGGAAAGATGTAACTCTGTGAGATGAATTCACAGAACACAGAGCAGTTTCTCAGAAAGCTTCTTTCCAGTTTTGAACGGAAGATATTTCCTTTTTCCCCATAGCCCTCTATGGCTTCCAAATATCCCTTTGACAATTCCACAAGAACAGCCTTAGCGAAAGGCTGCTTGAAGGGAAACATGTAACTCTGTGAGATGAATTCACAGAACACAGAGCAGTTTCTCAGAAAGCTTCTTTCCAGTTTTGAACGGAAGATATTTCCTTTTTCACCATATCCCTCCATGGGCTTCCAAATATCCCTTTGCCAATTCCACAAGAACAGCCTTAGCGAAAGGCTGCTTGAAGGGAAAGATGTAACTCTGTGAGATGAATTCAAAGAACACAGAGCAGTTTCTCAGAAAGCTTCTTTCCAGTTTTGAACGGAAGATATTTCCTTTTTCACCATAGCCCTCTATGGGCTTCCAAATATCCCTTTGCCAATTCCACAAGAACATCCTTAGCGAAAGGCTTCTTGAAGGGAAAGATGTAACTCTGTGAGATGAATTCACAGAACACAGAGCAGTTTCTCAGAAAGCTTCTTTCCAGTTTTGAACGGAAGATATTTCCTTTTTCACCATAGCCCTCTACGGGCTTCCAAATATACCTTTGCCAATTCCACAAGAACAGCCTTAGCGAAAGGCTTCTTGAAGGGAAAGATGTAACTCTGTGAGATGAATTCACAGAACACAGAGCAGTTTCCAAGAAAGCTTCTTTCCAGTTTAGAACGGAAGATATTTCCTTTTTCACTGTAGCCCTCTATGGGCTTCCAAATATCCCTTTGCCAATTCCACAAGAACAGCCTTAGCGAAAGGCTTCTTGAAGGGAAAAATGTAACTCTGTGAGATGAATTCACAGAACACAGAGCAGTTTCTCAGAAAGCTTCTTTCCAGTTTTGAACGCAAGATATTTCCTTTTTCACCATAGCCCTCTATGGGCTTCCAAATATCCCTTTGCCAATTCCACAACAACAGCCTTAGCGAAAGGCTTCTTGAAGGGAAAGATGTAACTCTGTGAGATGAATTCACAGAACACAGAGCAGTTTCTCAGAAAGCTTCTTTCCAGTTTTGAACGGAAGATATTTCCTTTTTCACTGTAACCCTCTATGGGCTTCCAAATATCCCTTTGCCAATTCCACAAGAACAGCCTTAGCGAAAGGCTTCTTGAACGGAAAGATGTAACTCTGTGAGTTGAATTCACAGAACACAGAGCAGTTTCTCAGAAAGCTTCTTTCCAGTTTTGAACGCAAGATATTTCCTTTTTCACCATAGCCCTCTATGGGCTTTCAAATATCCCGTTGCCAATTCCACAAGAACAGCCTTAGCGAAAGGCTGCTTTAAGGGAAAGATGTAACTCTGTGAGATGAATTCACAGAACACAGAGAAGTTTCTCAGAAAGCTTCTTTCCAGTTTTGAACGGAAGATATTTCCTTTTTCCCCATAGCCCTCTATGGGCTTCCAAATATCCCTTTGCCAATTCCACAAGAACAGCCTTAGCGAAAGGCTGCTTGAAGGGAAAGATGTAACTCTGTGAGATGAATTCACAGAACACAGAGCAGTTTCTCAGAAAGCTTCTTTCCAGTTTTGAACGGAAGATATTTCCTTTTTCAACATAGCCCTCTATGGGCTTCCAAATATCCCTTTGCCAATTCCACAAGAACAGCCTTAGCGAAAGGCTTCTTGAAGGGAAAGATGTAACTCTGTGAGATGAATTCACAGAACACAGAGCAGTTTCTCAGAAAGCTTCTTTCCAGTTTTGAACGGAAGATATTTCCTTTTTCGCCATAGCCCTCTATGGGCTTCCAAATATCCCTTTGCCAATTCCACAAGAACAGCCTTAGCGAAAGGCTGCTTGAAGGGAAAGATGTAACTCTGTGAGATGAATTCACAGAACACAGAGCAGTTTCTCAGAAAGCTTCTTTCCAGTTTTGAACGGAAGATATTTCCTTTTTCCCCATAGCCTTCTAAGGGGTTCCAAATATCCCTTTGCCAATTCCACAAGAACAGCCTTAGCGAAAGGCTTCTTGAAGGGAAAGATGTAACTCTGTGAGATGAATTCACAGAACACAGAGCAGTTTCTCAGAAAGCTTCTTTCCAGTTTTGAACGGAAGATATTTCCTTTTTCACTGTAGCCCTCTATGGGCTTCCAAATATCCCTTTGCCAATTCCACAAGAACAGCCTTAGCGAAAGGCTTCTTGAAGGGAAAGATGTAACTCTGTGAGATGAATTCACAGAACACAGAGAAGTTTCTCAGAAAGCTTCTTTCCAGTTTTGAACGGAAGATATTTCCTTTTTCCCCATAGCCCTCTATGGGCTTCCAAATATCCCTTTGCCAATTCCACAAGAACAGCCTTAGCGAAAGGCTGCTTGAAGGGAAAGATGTAACTCTGTGAGATGAATTCACAGAACACAGAGCAGTTTCTCAGAAAGCTTCTTTCCAGTTTTGAACGGAAGATATTTCCTTTTTCAAAATAGCCCTCTACGGGCTTCCAAATATCCCTTTGCCAATTCCACAAGAACAGCCTTAGCGAAAGGCTGCTTGAAGGGAAAGATGTAACTCTGTGAGATGAATTCACAGAACACAGAGCAGTTTCTCAGAAAGCTTCTTTCCAGTTTTGAACGGAAGATATTTCCTTTTTCCCCATAGCCCTCTACGGGCTTCCAAATATACCTTTGCCAATTCCACAAGAACAGCCTTAGCGAAAGGCTTCTTGAAGGGAAAAATGTAACTCTGTGAGATGAATTCACAGAACACAGAGCAGTTTCTCAGAAAGCTTCTTTCCAGTTTTGAACGCAAGATATTTCCTTTTTCACTGTAGCCCTCTATGGGCTTCCAAATATCCCTTTGCCAATTCCACAAGAACAGCCTTAGCGAAAGGCTTCTTGAAGGGAAAGATGTAACTCTGTGAGATGAATTCACAGAACACAGAGCAGTTTCTCAGAAAGCTTCTTTCCAGTTTTGAACGGAAGATATTTCCTTTTTCACTGTAACCCTCTATGGGCTTCCAAATATCCCTTTGCCAATTCCACAAGAACAGCCTTAGCGAAAGGCTTCTTGAAGGGAAAGATGTAACTCTGTGAGTTGAATTCACAGAACACAGAGCAGTTTCTCAGAAAGCTTCTTTCCAGTTTTGAACGCAAGATATTTCCTTTTTCACCATAGCCCTCTATGGGCTTCCAAATATCCCGTTGCCAATTCCACAAGAACAGCCTTAGCGAAAGGCTGCTTGAAGGGAAAGATGTAACTCTGTGAGATGAATTCACAGAACACAGAGAAGTTTCTCAGAAAGCTTCTTTCCAGTTTTGAACGGAAGATATTTCCTTTTTCCCCATAGCCCTCTATGGGCTTCCAAATATCCCTTTGCCAATTCCACAAGAACAGCCTTAGCGAAAGGCTGCTTGAAGGGAAAGATGTAACTCTGTGAGATGAATTCACAGAACAGCGAGCAGTTTCTCAGAAAGCTTCTTTCCAGTTTTGAACGGAAGATATTTCCTTTTTCAACATAGCCCTCTGTGGGCTTCCAAATATCCCTTTGCCAATTCCACAAGAACAGCCTTAGCGAAAGGCTTCTTGAAGGGAAAGATGTAACTCTGTGAGATGAATTCACAGAACACAGAGCAGTTTCTCAGAAAGCTTCTTTCCAGTTTTGAACGGAAGATATTTCCTTTTTCCCCATAGCCCACTATGGGCTTCCAAATATCCCGTTGCCAATTCCACAAGAACAGCCTTAGCGAAAGGCTTCTTGAAGGGAAAGATGTAACTCTGTGAGATGAATTCACAGAACACAGAGCAGTTTCTCAGAAAGCTTCTTTCCAGTTTTGAACGGAAGATATTTCCTTTTTCCCCATAGCCCTCTATGGGCTTCCAAATATCCCGTTGCCAATTCCACAAGAACAGCCTTAGCGAAAGGCTGCTTGAAGGGAAAGATGTAACTCTGTGAGATGAATTCACAGAACACAGAGCAGTTTCTCAGAAAGCTTCTTTCCAGTTTTGAACGGAAGATATTTCCTTTTTCGCCATAGCCCTCTATGGGCTTCCAAATATCCCGTTGCCAATTCCACAAGAACAGCCTTAGCGAAAGGCTGCTTGAAGGGAAAGATGTAACTCTGTGAGATGAATTCACAGAACACAGAGCAGTTTCTCAGAAAGCTTCTTTCCAGTTTTGAACGGAAGATATTTCCTTTTTCCCCATAGCCTTCTAAGGGGTTCCAAATATCCCTTTGCCAATTCCAAAAGAACAGCCTTAGCGAAAGGCTTCTTGAAGGGAAAGATGTAACTCTGTGAGATGAATTCACAGAACACAGAGCAGTTTCTCAGAAAGCTTCTTTCCAGTTTTGAACGGAAGATATTTCCTTTTTCACTGTATCCCTCTATGGGCTTCCAAATATCCCTTTGCCAATTCCACAAGAACAGCCTTAGCGAAAGGCTTCTTGAAGGGAAAGATGTAACTCTGTGAGATGAATTCACAGAACACAGAGAAGTTTCTCAGAAAGCTTCTTTCCAGTTTTGAACGGAAGATATTTCCTTTTTCCCCATAGCCCTCTATGGGCTTCCAAATATCCCTTTGCCAATTCCACAAGAACAGCCTTAGCGAAAGGCTGCTTGAAGGGAAAGATGTAACTCTGTGAGATGAATTCACAGAACACAGAGCAGTTTCTCAGAAAGCTTCTTTCCAGTTTTGAACGGAAGATATTTCCTTTTTCACCATAGCAATCTACGGGCTTCCAAATATCCCTTTGCCAATTCCACAAGAACAGCCTTAGCGAAAGGCTGCTTGAAGGGAAAGATGTAACTCTGTGAGATGAATTCACAGAACACAGAGCAGTTTCTCAGAAAGCTTCTTTCCAGTTTTGAACGGAAGATATTTCCTTTTTCACTGTATCCCTCTATGGGCTTCCAAATATCCCTTTGCCAATTCCACAAGAACAGCCTTAGCGAAAGGCTTCTCGAAGGGAAAGATGTAACTCTGTGAGATGAATTCACAGAACACAGAGAAGTTTCTCAGAAAGCTTCTTTCCAGTTTTGAACGGAAGATATTTCCTTTTTCCCCATAGCCCTCTATGGGCTTCCAAATATCCCTTTGCCAATTCCACAAGAACAGCCTTAGCGAAAGGCTGCTTGAAGGGAAAGATGTAACTCTGTGAGATGAATTCACAGAACACAGAGCAGTTTCTCAGAAAGCTTCTTTCCAGTTTTGAACGGAAGATATTTCCTTTTTCACCATAGCAATCTACGGGCTTCCAAATATCCCTTTGCCAATTCCACAAGAACAGCCTTAGCGAAAGGCTGCTTGAAGGGAAAGATGTAACTCTGTGAGATGAATTCACAGAACACAGAGCAGTTTCTCAGAAATCTTCTTTCCAGTTTTGAACGGAAGATATTTCCTTTTTCACCATAGCCCTCTATGGGCTTCCAAATATCCCTTTGCCAATTCCACAAGAACAGGCTTAGCGAAAGGCTTCTTGAAGGGAAAGATGTAACTCTGTGAAATGAAATCACAGAACACAGAGCAGTTTCTCAGAAAGCTTCTTTCCAGTTTTGAACGGAAGATATTTCCTTTTTCACTGTAGCCCTCTATGTGCTTCCAAATATCCCTTTGCCAATTCCACAAGAACAGCCTTAGCGAAAGGCTTCTTGAAGGGAAAGATGTAACTCTGTGAGATGAATTCACAGAACACAGAGAAGTTTCTCAGAAAGCTTCTTTCCAGTTTTGAACGGAAGATATTTCCTTTTTCCCCATAGCCCTCTATGGGCTTCCAAATATCCCTTTGCCAATTCCACAAGAACAGCCTTAGCGAAAGGCTGCTTGAAGGGAAAGATGTAACTCTGTGAGATGAATTCACAGAACACAGAGCAGTTTCTCAGAAATCTTCTTTCCAGATTTGAACGGAAGATATTTCCTTTTTCACCATAGCCCTCTATGGGCTTCCAAATATCCCTTTGCCAATTCCACAAGAACAGCCTTAGCGAAAGGCTGCTTGAAGGGAAAGATGTAACTCTGTGAGATGAATTCACAGAACACAGAGCAGTTTCCAAGAAAGCTTCTTTCCAGTTTAGAACGGAAGATATTTCCTTTTTCACTGTAGCCCTCTATGGGCTTCCAAATATCCCTTTGCCAATTCCACAAGAACAGCCTTAGCGAAAGGCTTCTTGAAGGGAAAAATGTAACTCTGTGAGATGAATTCACAGAACACAGAGCAGTTTCTCAGAAAGCTTCTTTCCAGTTTTGAACGCAAGATATTTCCTTTTTCACTGTAGCCCTCTATGGGCTTCCAAATATCCCTTTGCCAATTCCACAAGAACAGCCCTAGCGAAAGGCTTCTTGAAGGGAAAGATGTAACTCTGTGAGATGAATTCACAGAACACAGAGCAGTTTCTCAGAAAGCTTCTTTCCAGTTTTGAACGGAAGATATTTCCTTTTTCACTGTAACCCTCTATGGGCTTCCAAATATCCCTTTGCCAATTCCACAAGAACAGCCTTAGCGAAAGGCTTCTTGAAGGGAAAGATGTAACTCTGTGAGTTGAATTCACAGAACACAGAGCAGTTTCTCAGAAAGCTTCTTTCCAGTTTTGAACGCAAGATATTTCCTTTTTCACCATAGCCCTCTATGGGCTTCCAAATATCCCGTTGCCAATTCCACAAGAACAGCCTTAGCGAAAGGCTGCTTGAAGGGAAAGATGTAACTCTGTGAGATGAATTCACAGAACACAGAGAAGTTTCTCAGAAAGCTTCTTTCCAGTTTTGAACGGAAGATATTTCCTTTTTCCCCATCGCCCTCTATGGGCTTCCAAATATCCCTTTGCCAATTCCACAAGAACAGCCTTAGCGAAAGGCTGCTTGAAGGGAAAGATGTAACTCTGTGAGATGAATTCACAGAACACAGAGCAGTTTCTCAGAAAGCTTCTTTCCAGTTTTGAACGGAAGATATTTCCTTTTTCCCCATAGCCCACTAAGGGCTTCCAAATATCCCGTTGCCAATTCCACAAGAACAGCCTTAGCGAAAGGCTTCTTGAAGGGAAAGATGTAACTCTGTGAGATGAATTCACAGAACACAGAGCAGTTTCTCAGAAAGCTTCTTTCCAGTTTTGAACGGAAGATATTTCCTTTTTCCCCATAGCCCTCTATGGGCTTCCAAATATCCCGTTGCCAATTCCACAAGAACAGCCTTAGCGAAAGGCTGCTTGAAGGGAAAGATGTAACTCTGTGAGATGAATTCACAGAACACAGAGCAGTTTCTCAGAAAGCTTCTTTCCAGTTTTGAACGGAAGATATTTCCTTTTTCGCCATAGCCCTCTATGGGCTTCCAAATATCCCGTTGCCAATTCCACAAGAACAGCCTTAGCGAAAGGCTGCTTGAAGGGAAAGATGTAACTCTGTGAGATGAATTCACAGAACACAGAGCAGTTTCTCAGAAAGCTTCTTTCCAGTTTTGAACGGAAGATATTTCCTTTTTCACTGTAGCCCTCTATGGGCTTCCAAATATCCCTTTGCCAATTCCACAAGAACAGCCTTAGCGAAAGGCTTCTTGAAGGGAAAGATGTAACTCTGTGAGATGAATTCACGGAACACAGAGCAGTTTCTCAGAAAGCTTCTTTCCAGTTTTGAACGGAAGATATTTCCTTTTTCACTATAGCCCTCTACGGGCTTCCAAATATCCCTTTGCCATTTCCACAAGAACAGCCTTAGCGAAAGGCTTCTTGAAGGGAAAGATGTAACTCTGTGAGATGAATTCACAGAACACAGAGTAGTTTCTCAGAAAGCTTCTTTCCAGTTTTGAACGGAAGATATTTCCTTTTTCACCATAGCCCTCTATGGGCTTACAAATATCCCTTTGCCAATTCCACAAGAACAGCCTTAGCGAAAGGCTGCTTGAAGGGAAAGATGTAACTCTGTGAGATGAATTCACAGAACACAGAGCACTTTCTCAGAAAGCTTCTTTCCAGTTTTGAACGGAAGATATTTCCTTTTTCCCCATAGCCCTCTATGGCTTCCAAATATCCCGTTGACAATTCCACAAGAACAGCCTTAGCGAAAGGCTGCTTGAAGGGAAACATGTAACTCTGTGAGATGAATTCACAGAACACAGAGCAGTTTCTCAGAAAGCTTCTTTCCAGTTTTGAACGGAAGATATTTCCTTTTTCACCATAGCCCTCCATGGGCTTCCAAATATCCCTTTGCCAATTCCACAAGAACAGCCTTAGCGAAAGGCTGCTTGAAGGGAAAGATGTAACTCTGTGAGATGAATTCAAAGAACACAGAGCAGTTTCTCAGAAAGCTTCTTTCCAGTTTTGAACGGAAGATATTTCCTTTTTCACCATAGCCCTCTATGGGCTTCCAAATATCCCTTTGCCAATTCCACAAGAACATCCTTAGCGAAAGGCTTCTTGAAGGGAAAGATGTAACTCTGTGAGATGAATTCACGGAACACAGAGCAGTTTCTCAGAAAGCTTCTTTCCAGTTTTGAACGGAAGATATTTCCTTTTTCACCATAGCCCTCTACGGGCTTCCAAATATACCTTTGCCAATTCCACAAGAACAGCCTTAGCGAAAGGCTTCTTGAAGGGAAAGATGTAACTCTGTGAGATGAATTCACAGAACACAGAGCAGTTTCCAAGAAAGCTTCTTTCCAGTTTAGAACGGAAGATATTTCCTTTTTCACTGTAGCCCTCTATGGGCTTCCAAATATCCCTTTGCCAATTCCACAAGAACAGCCTTAGCGAAAGGCTTCTTGAAGGGAAAAATGTAACTCTGTGAGATGAATTCACAGAACACAGAGCAGTTTCTCAGAAAGCTTCTTTCCAGTTTTGAACGCAAGATATTTCCTTTTTCACCATAGCCCTCTATGGGCTTCCAAATATCCCTTTGCCAATTCCACAACAACAGGCTTAGCGAAAGGCTTCTTGAAGGGAAAGATGTAACTCTGTGAGATGAATTCACAGAACACAGAGCAGTTTCTCAGAAAGCTTCTTTCCAGTTTTGAACGGAAGATATTTCCTTTTTCACTGTAACCCTCTATGGGCTTCCAAATATCCCTTTGCCTATTCCACAAGAACAGCCTTAGCGAAAGGCTTCTTGAACGGAAAGATGTAACTCTGTGAGTTGAATTCACAGAACACAGAGCAGTTTCTCAGAAAGCTTCTTTCCAGTTTTGAACGCAAGATATTTCCTTTTTCACCATAGCCCTCTATGGGCTTCCAAATATCCCGTTGCCAATTCCACAAGAACAGCCTTAGCGAAAGGCTGCTTGAAGGGAAAGATGTAACTCTGTGAGATGAATTCACAGAACACAAAGAAGTTTCTCAGAAAGCTTCTTTCCAGTTTTGAACGGAAGATATTTCCTTTTTCCCCATAGCCCTCTATGGGCTTCCAAATATCCCTTTGCCAATTCCACAAGAACAGCCGTAGCGAAAGGCTGCTTGAAGGGAAAGATGTAACTCTGTGAGATGAATTCACAGAACACAGAGCAGTTTCTCAGAAAGCTTCTTTCCAGTTTTGAACGGAAGATATTTCCTTTTTCAACATAGCCCTCTATGGGCTTCCAAATATCCCTTTGCCAATTCCACAAGAACAGCCTTAGCGAAAGGCTTCTTGAAGGGAAAGATGTAACTCTGTGAGATGAATTCACAGAACACAGAGCAGTTTCTCAGAAAGCTTCTTTCCAGTTTTGAACGGAAGATATTTCCTTTTTCGCCATAGCCCTCTATGGGCTTCCAAATATCCCGTTGCCAATTCCACAAGAACAGCCTTAGCGAAAGGCTGCTTGAAGGGAAAGATGTAACTCTGTGAGATGAATTCACAGAACACAGAGCAGTTTCTCAGAAAGCTTCTTTCCAGGTTTGAACGGAAGATATTTCCTTTTTCCCCATAGCCTTCTAAGGGGTTCCAAATATCCCTTTGCCAATTCCACAAGAACAGCCTTAGCGAAAGGCTTCTTGAAGGGAAAGATGTAACTCTGTGAGATGAATTCACAGAACACAGAGCAGTTTCTCAGAAAGCTTCTTTCCAGTTTTGAACGGAAGATATTTCCTTTTTCACTGTAGCTCTCTATGGGCTTCCAAATATCCCTTTGCCAATTCCACAAGAACAGCCTTAGCGAAAGGCTTCTTGAAGGGAAAGATGTAACTCTGTGAGATGAATTCACAGAACACAGAGAAGTTTCTCAGAAAGCTTCTTTCCAGTTTTGAACGGAAGATATTTCCTTTTTCCCCATAGCCCTCTATGGGCTTCCAAATATCCCTTTGCCAATTCCACAAGAACAGCCTTAGCGAAAGGCTGCTTGAAGGGAAAGATGTAACTCTGTGAGATGAATTCACAGAACACAGAGCAGTTTCTCAGAAAGCTTCTTTCCAGTTTTGAACGGAAGATATTTCCTTTTTCACCATAGCCCTCTACGGGCTTCCAAATATCCCTTTGCCAATTCCACAAGAACAGCCTTAGCGAAAGGCTGCTTGAAGGGAAAGATGTAACTCTGTGAGATGAATTCACAGAACACAGAGCAGTTTCTCAGAAATCTTCTTTCCAGTTTTGAACGGAAGATATTTCCTTTTTCCCCATAGCCCTCTATGGGCTTCCAAATATCCCTTTGCCAATTCCACAAGAACAGCCTTAGCGAAAGGCTGCTTGAAGGGAAAGATGTAACTCTGTGAGATGAATTCACAGAACACAGAGAAGTTTCCCAGAAACCTTCTTTCCAGTTTTGAACGGAAGATATTTCCTTTTTCCCCATAGCCCTCTATGGGCTTCCAAATATCCCTTTGCCAATTCCACAAGAACAGCCTTAGCGAAAGGCTGCTTGAAGGGAAAGATGTAACTCTGTGAAATGAAATCACAGAACACAGAGCAGTTTCTCAGAAAGCTTCTTCCCAGTTTTGAACGGAAGATACTTCCTTTTTCACCATAGCCTTCTACGGGCTTCCAAATATCCCTTTGCCAATTCCACAAGAACAGCCTTAGCGAAAGGCTGCTTGAAGCGAAAGATGTATCTCTGTGAGATGAATTCACAGACACAGAGCAGTTTCTCAGAAAGCTTCTTTCCAGTTTTGAACGGAAGATATTTCCTTTTTCCCCGTAGCCCTCTATGGGCATCCAAATATCCCTTTGCCAATTCCACAAGAACAGCCTTAGCGAAAGGCTGCTTGAAGGGAAACATGTAACTCTGGAAGATGAATTCCCAGAACACAGAGCAGTTTCTCAGAAAGCTTCTTTCCAGTTTTGAACGGAAGATATTTCCTTTTTCACCATAGCCCTCTATGGGCTTCCAAATATCCCTTTGCCAATTCCACAAGAACAGCCTTAGCGAAAGGCTGCTTGAAGGGAAAGATGTAACTCTGTGAGATGAATTCACAGAACACAGAGAAGTTTCTCAGAAAGCTTCTTTCCAGTTTTGAACGGAAGATATTTCCTTTTTCCCCATAGCCCTCTATGGGCTTCCAAATATCCCTTTGCCAATTCCACAAGAACAGCCTTAGCGAAAGGCTGCTTGAAGGGAAAGATGTAACTCTGTGAGATGAATTCACAGAACACAGAGCAGTTTCTCAGAAAGCTTCTTTCCAGTTTTGAACGGAAGATATTTCCTTTTTCACCATAGCCCTCTACGGGCTTCCAAATATCCCTTTGCCAATTCCACAAGAACAGGCTTAGCGAAAGGCTGCTTGAAGGGAAAGATGTAACTCTGTGAGATGAATTCACAGAACACAGAGCAGTTTCTCAGAAAGCTTCTTTCCAGTTTTGAGCGGAAGATATTTCCTTTTTCACCATAGCCCTCTATGGGCTTCCAAATATCCCTTTGCCAATTCCACAAGAACAGCCTTAGCGAAAGGCTGCTTGAAGGGAAAGATGTAACTCTGTGAGATGAATTCACAGAACACAGAGCAGTTTCTCAGAAAGCTTCTTTCCAGTTTTGAACGGAAGATATTTCCTTTTTCCCCAGAGCCCTCTATGGGCTTCCAAATATCCCGTTGCCAATTCCACAAGAACAGCCTTAGCGAAAGGCTGCTTGAAGGGAAAGATGTAACTCTGTGAGATGAATTCACAGAACACAGAGCAGTTTCTCAGAAAGCTTCTTTCCAGTTTTTAACGGAAGATATTTCCTTTTTCACCATAACCCTCTACGGGCTTCCAAATATCCCTTTGCCAATTCCACAAGAACAGGCTTAGCGAAAGGCTGCTTGAAGGGAAAGATGTAACTCTGTGAGATGAATTCACAGAACACAGAGCAGTTTCTCAGAAAGCTTCTTTCCAGTTTTGAGCGGAAGATATTTCCTTTTTCACCATAGCCCTCTATGGGCTTCCAAATATCCCTTTGCCAATTCCACAAGAACAGCCTTAGCGAAAGGCTGCTTGAAGGGAAAGATGTAACTCTGTGAGATGAATTCACAGAACACAGAGCAGTTTCTCAGAAAGCTTCTTTCCAGTTTTGAACGGAAGATATTTCCTTTTTCACTGTAGCCCTCTATGGGCTTCCAAATATCTTTTTGCCAATTCCACAAGAACAGTCTTAGCGAAAGGCTTCTTGAAGGGAAAGATGTAACTCTGTGAGATGAATTCACAGAACACAGAGAAGTTTCTCAGAAAGCTTCTTTCCAGTTTTGAACGGAAGATATTTCCTTTTTCCCCATAGCCCTCTATGGGCTTCCAAATATCCCTTTGCCAATTCCACAAGAACAGCCTTAGCGAAAGGCTTCTTGAAGGGAAAGATGTAACTCTGTGAGATGAATTCACAGAACACAGAGCAGTTTCTCAGAAAGCTTCTTTCCAGTTTTGAACGGAAGATATTTCCTTTTTCCCCATAGCCCTCTACGGGCTTCCAAATATCCCTTTGCCAATTCCACAAGAACAGCCTTAGCGAAAGGCTGCTTGAAGGGAAAGATGTAACTCTGTGAGATGAATTCACAGAACACAGAGAAGTTTCTCAGAAAGCTTCTTTCCAGTTTTGAACGGAAGATATTTCCTTTTTCCCCATAGCCCTCTATGGGCTTCCAAATATCCCTTTGCCAATTCCACAAGAACAGCCTTAGCGAAAGGCTGCTTGAAGGGAAAGATGTAACTCTGTGAGATGAATTCACAGAACACAGAGCAGTTTCTCAGAAAGCTTCTTTCCAGTTTTGAACGGAAGATATTTCCTTTTTCAACATAGCCCTCTATGGGCTTCCAAATATCCCTTTGCCAATTCCACAAGAACAGCCTTAGCGAAAGGCTTCTTGAAGGGAAAGATGTAACTCTGTGAGATGAATTCACAGAACACAGAGAAGTTTCTCAGAAAGCTTCTTTCCAGTTTTGAACGGAAGATATTTCCTTTTTCCCCATAGCCCTCTATGGCCTTCCAAATATCCCTTTGCCAATTCAACAAGAACAGCCTTAGCGAAAGGCTGCTTGAAGGGAAAGATGTAACTCTGTGAGATGAATTCACAGAACACAGAGCAGTTTCTCAGAAAGCTTCTTTCCAGTTTTGAACGGAAGATATTTCCTTTTTTACCATAGCCCTCTACGGGCTTCCAAATATCCCTTTGCCAATTCACTAGAACGGCCTTAGCGAAAGGCTTCTTGAAGGGAAAGATGTAACACTGTGAGATGAATTCACAGAACACAGAGCAGTTTCTCAGAAAGCTTCTTTCAAGTTTTGAACGGAAGATATTTCCTTTTTCACCATAGCCCTCCATGGGCTTCCAAATATCCCTTTGCCAATTCCACAAGAACAGCCTTAGCGAAAGGCTGCTTGAAGGGAAAGATGTAACTCTGTGAGATGAATTCAAAGAACACAGAGCAGTTTCTCAGAAAGCTTCTTTCCAGTTTTGAACGGAAGATATTTCCTTTTTCACCATAGCCCTCTATGGGCTTCCAAATATCCCTTTGCCAATTCCACAAGAACATCCTTAGCGAAAGGCTTCTTGAAGGGAAAGATGTAACTCTGTGAGATGAATTCACAGAACACAGAGCAGTTTCTCAGAAAGCTTCTTTCCAGTTTTGAACGGAAGATATTTCCTTTTTCACCATAGCCCTCTACGGGCTTCCAAATATACCTTTGCCAATTCCACAAGAACAGCCTTAGCGAAAGGCTTCTTGAAGGGAAAAATGTAACTCTGTGAGATGAATTCACAGAACACAGAGCAGTTTCTCAGAAAGCTTCTTTCCAGTTTTGAACGCAAGATATTTCCTTTTTCACTGTAGCCCTCTATGGGCTTCCAAATATCCCTTTGCCAATTCCACAAGAACAGCCTTAGCGAAAGGCTTCTTGAAGGGAAAGATGTAACTCTGTGAGATGAATTCACAGAACACAGAGCAGTTTCTCAGAAAGCTTCTTTCCAGTTTTGAACGGAAGATATTTCCTTTTTCACTGTAACCCTCTATGGGCTTCCAAATATCCCTTTGCCAATTCCACAAGAACAGCCTTAGCGAAAGGCTTCTTGAAGGGAAAGATGTAACTCTGTGAGTTGAATTCACAGAACACAGAGCAGTTTCTCAGAAAGCTTCTTTCCAGTTTTGAACGCAAGATATTTCCTTTTTCACCATAGCCCTCTATGGGCTTCCAAATATCCCGTTGCCAATTCCACAAGAACAGCCTTAGCGAAAGGCTGCTTGAAGGGAAAGAAGTAACTCTGTGAGATGAATTCACAGAACACAGAGAAGTTTCTCAGAAAGCTTCTTTCCAGTTTTGAACGGAAGATATTTCCTTTTTCCCCATAGCCCTCTATGGGCTTCCAAATATCCCTTTGCCAATTCCACAAGAACAGCCTTAGCGAAAGGCTGCTTGAAGGGAAAGATGTAACTCTGTGAGATGAATTCACAGAACACAGAGCAGTTTCTCAGAAAGCTTCTTTCCAGTTTTGAACGGAAGATATTTCCTTTTTCAACATAGCCCTCTATGGGCTTCCAAATATCCCTTTGCCAATTCCACAAGAACAGCCTTAGCGAAAGGCTTCTTGAAGGGAAAGATGTAACTCTGTGAGATGAATTCACAGAACACAGAGCAGTTTCTCAGAAAGCTTCTTTCCAGTTTTGAACGGAAGATATTTCCTTTTTCCCCATAGCCCACTATGGGCTTCCAAATATCCCGTTGCCAATTCCACAAGAACAGCCTTAGCGAAAGGCTTCTTGAAGGGAAAGATGTAACTCTGTGAGATGAATTCACAGAACACAGAGCAGTTTCTCAGAAAGCTTCTTTCCAGTTTTGAACGGAAGATATTTCCTTTTTCCCCATAGCCCTCTATGGGCTTCCAAATATCCCGTTGCCAATTCCACAAGAACAGCCTTAGCGAAAGGCTGCTTGAAGGGAAAGATGTAACTCTGTGAGATGAATTCACAGAACACAGAGCAGTTTCTCAGAAAGCTTCTTTCCAGTTTGAACGGAAGATATTTCCTTTTTCGCCATAGCCCTCTATGGGCTTCCAAATATCCCGTTGCCAATTCCACAAGAACAGCCTTAGCGAAAGGCTGCTTGAAGGGAAAGATGTAACTCTGTGAGATGAATTCACAGAACACAGAGCAGTTTCTCAGAAAGCTTCTTTCCAGTTTTGAACGGAAGATATTTCCTTTTTCCCCATAGCCTTCTAAGGGGTTCCAAATATCCCTTTGCCAATTCCACAAGAACAGCCTTAGCGAAAGGCTTCTTGAAGGGAAAGATGTAACTCTGTGAGATGAATTCACAGAACACAGAGCAGTTTCTCAGAAAGCTTCTTTCCAGTTTTGAACGGAAGATATTTCCTTTTTCACTGTATCCCTCTATGGGCTTCCAAATATCCCTTTGCCAATTCCACAAGAACAGCCTTAGCGAAAGGCTTCTTGAAGGGAAAGATGTAACTCTGTGAGATGAATTCACAGAACACAGAGCAGTTTCTCAGAAAGCTTCTTTAAAGTTTTGAACGGAAGATATTTCCTTTTTCCCCATAGCCCTCTATGGGCTTCCAAATATCCCGTTGCCAATTCCACAAGAACAGCCTTAGCGAAAGGCTGCTTGAAGGGAAAGATGTAACTCTGTGAGATGAATTCACAGAACACAGAGCAGTTTCTCAGAAAGCTTCTTTCCAGTTTTGAACGGAAGATATTTCCTTTTTCGCCATAGCCCTCTATGGGCTTCCAAATATCCCGTTGCCAATTCCACAAGAGCAGCCTTAGCGAAAGGCTGCTTGAAGGGAAAGATGTAACTCTGTGAGATGAATTCACAGAACACAGAGCAGTTTCTCAGAAAGCTTCTTTCCAGTTTTGAACGGAAGATATTTCCTTTTTCACTGTAGCCCTCTATGGGCTTCCAAATATCCCTTTGCCAATTCCACAAGAACAGCCTTAGCGAAAGGCGTCTTGCAGGGAAAGATGTAACTCTGTGAGATGAATTCACGGAACACAGAGCAGTTTCTCAGAAAGCTTCTTTCCAGTTTTGAACGGAAGATATTTCCTTTTTCACTATAGCCCTCTACGGGCTTCCAAATATCCCTTTGCCATTTCCACAAGAACAGCCTTAGCGAAAGGCTTCTTGAAGGGAAAGATGTAACTCTGAGAGATGAATTCACAGAACACAGAGCAGTTTCTCAGAAAGCTTCTTTCCAGTTTTGGACGGAAGATATTTCCTTTTTCACCATAGCCCTCTATGGGCTTACAAATATCCCTTTGCCAATTCCACAAGAACAGCCTTAGCGAAAGGCTGCTTGAAGGGAAAGATGTAACTCTGTGAGATGAATTCACAGAACACAGAGCAGTTTCTCAGAAAGCTTCTTTCCAGTTTTGAACGGAAGATATTTCCTTTTTCAACATAGCCCTCTATGGGCTTCCAAATATCCCTTTGCCAATTCCACAAGAACAGCCTTAGCGAAAGGCTTCTTGAAGGGAAAGATGTAACTCTGTGAGTTGAATTCACAGAACACAGAGCAGTTTCTCAGAAAGCTTCTTTCCAGTTTTGAACGGAAGATAATTCCTTTTTCCCCATAGCCCTCTATGGGCTTCCAAATATCCCTTTGCCAATTCCACAAGAACAGCCTTAGCGAAAGGCTGCTTGAAGGGAAAGATGTAACTCTGTGAGATGAATTCACAGAACACAGAGCAGTTTCTCAGAAAGCTTCTTTCCAGTTTTGAACGGAAGATATTTCCTTTTTCAACATAGCCCTCTATGGGCTTCCAAATATCCCTTTGCCAATTCCACAAGAACAGCCTTAGCGAAAGGCTTCTTGAAGGGAAAGATGTAACTCTGTGAGATGAATTCACAGAACACAGAGCAGTTTCTCAGAAAGCTTCTTTCCAGTTTTGAACGGAAGATATTACCTTTTTCGCCATAGCCCACTATGGGCTTCCAAATATCCCGTTGCCAATTACACAAGAACAGCCTTAGCGAAAGGCTTCTTGAAGGGAAAGATGTAACTCTGTGAGATGAATTCACAGAACACAGAGCAGTTTCTCAGAAAGCTTCTTTAAAGTTTTGAACGGAAGATATTTCCTTTTTCCCCATAGCCCTCTATGGGCTTCCAAATATCCCGTTGCCAATTCCACAAGAACAGCCTTAGCGAAAGGCTGCTTGAAGGGAAAGATGTAACTCTGTGAGATGAATTCACAGAACACAGAGCAGTTTCTCAGAAAGCTTCTTTCCAGTTTTGAACGGAAGATATTTCCTTTTTCGCCATAGCCCTCTATGGGCTTCCAAATATCCCGTTGCCAATTCCACAAGAGCAGCCTTAGCGAAAGGCTGCTTGAAGGGAAAGATGTAACTCTGTGAGATGAATTCACAGAACACAGAGCAGTTTCTCAGAAAGCTTCTTTCCAGTTTTGAACGGAAGATATTTCCTTTTTCACTGTAGCCCTCTATGGGCTTCCAAATATCCCTTTGCCAATTCCACAAGAACAGCCTTAGCGAAAGGCTTCTTGAAGGGAAAGATGTAACTCTGTGAGATGAATTCACGGAACACAGAGCAGTTTCTCAGAAAGCTTCTTTCCAGTTTTGAACGGAAGATATTTCCTTTTTCACTATAGCCCTCTACGGGCTTCCAAATATCCCTTTGCCATTTCCACAAGAACAGCCTTAGCGAAAGGCTTCTTGAAGGGAAAGATGTAACTCTGAGAGATGAATTCACAGAACACAGAGCAGTTTCTCAGAAAGCTTCTTTCCAGTTTTGGACGGAAGATATTTCCTTTTTCACCATAGCCCTCTATGGGCTTACAAATATCCCTTTGCCAATTCCACAAGAACAGCCTTAGCGAAAGGCTGCTTGAAGGGAAAGATGTAACTCTGTGAGATGAATTCACAGAACACAGAGCAGTTTCTCAGAAAGCTTCTTTCCAGTTTTGAACGGAAGATATTTCCTTTTTCCCCATAGCCCTCTATGGCTTCCAAATATCCCGTTGCCAATTCCACAAGAACAGCCTTAGCGAAAGGCTGCTTGAAGGGAAACATGTAACTCTGTGAGATGAATTCACAGAACACAGAGCAGTTTCTCAGAAAGCTTCTTTCCAGTTTTGAACGGAAGATATTTCCTTTTTCACCATAGCCCTCCATGGGCTTCCAAATATCCCTTTGCCAATTCCACAAGAACATCCTTAGCGAAAGGCTTCTTGAAGGGAAAGATGTAACTCTGTGAGATGAATTCACAGAACACAGAGCAGTTTCTCAGAAAGCTTCTTTCCAGTTTTGAACGGAAGATATTTCCTTTTTCACCATAGCCCTCTACGGGCTTCCAAATATACCTTTGCCAATTCCACAAGAACAGCCTTAGCGAAAGGCTTCTTGAAGGGAAAAATGTAACTCTGTGAGATGAATTCACAGAACACAGAGCAGTTTCTCAGAAAGCTTCTTTCCAGTTTTGAACGCAAGATATTTCCTTTTTCACTGTAGCCCTCTATGGGCTTCCAAATATCCCTTTGCCAATTCCACAAGAACAGCCTTAGCGAAAGGCTTCTTGAAGGGAAAGATGTAACTCTGTGAGATGAATTCACAGAACACAGAGCAGTTTCTCAGAAAGCTTCTTTCCAGTTTTGAACGGAAGATATTTCCTTTTTCACTGTAACCCTCTATGGGCTTCCAAATATCCCTTTGCCAATTCCACAAGAACAGCCTTAGCGAAAGGCTTCTTGAAGGGAAAGATGTAACTCTGTGAGTTGAATTCACAGAACACAGAGCAGTTTCTCAGAAAGCTTCTTTCCAGTTTTGAACGCAAGATATTTCCTTTTTCACCATAGCCCTCTATGGGCTTCCAAATATCCCGTTGCCAATTCCACAAGAACAGCCTTAGCGAAAGGCTGCTTGAAGGGAAAGAAGTAACTCTGTGAGATGAATTCACAGAACACAGAGAAGTTTCTCAAAAAGCTTCTTTCCAGTTTTGAACGGAAGATATTTCCTTTTTCCCCATAGCCCTCTATGGGCTTCCAAATATCCCTTTGCCAATTCCACAAGAACAGCCTTAGCGAAAGGCTGCTTGAAGGGAAAGATGTAACTCTGTGAGATGAATTCACAGAACACAGAGCAGTTTCTCAGAAAGCTTCTTTCCAGTTTTGAACGGAAGATATTTCCTTTTTCAACATAGCCCTCTATGGGCTTCCAAATATCCCTTTGCCAATTCCACAAGAACAGCCTTAGCGAAAGGCTTCTTGAAGGGAAAGATGTAACTCTGTGAGATGAATTCACAGAACACAGAGCAGTTTCTCAGAAAGCTTCTTTCCAGTTTTGAACGGAAGATATTTCCTTTTTCCCCAGAGCCCACTATGGGCTTCCAAATATCCCGTTGCCAATTCCACAAGAACAGCCTTAGCGAAAGGCTTCTTGAAGGGAAAGATGTAACTCTGTGAGATGAATTCACAGAACACAGAGCAGTTTCTCAGAAAGCTTCTTTCCAGTTTTGAACGGAAGATATTTCCTTTTTCCCCATAGCCCTCTATGGGCTTCCAAATATCCCGTTGCCAATTCCACAAGAACAGCCTTAGCGAAAGGCTGCTTGAAGGGAAAGATGTAACTCTGTGAGATGAATTCACAGAACACAGAGCAGTTTCTCAGAAAGCTTCTTTCCAGTTTTGAACGGAAGATATTTCCTTTTTCGCCATAGCCCTCTATGGGCTTCCAAATATCCCGTTGCCAATTCCACAAGAACAGCCTTAGCGAAAGGCTGCTTGAAGGGAAAGATGTAACTCTGTGAGATGAATTCACAGAACACAGAGCAGTTTCTCAGAAAGCTTCTTTCCAGTTTTGAACGGAAGATATTTCCTTTTTCCCCATAGCCTTCTAAGGGGTTCCAAATATCCCTTTGCCAATTCCACAAGAACAGCCTTAGCGAAAGGCTTCTTGAAGGGAAAGATGTAACTCTGTGAGATGAATTCACAGAACACAGAGCAGTTTCTCAGAAAGCTTCTTTCCAGTTTTGAACGGAAGATATTTCCTTTTTCACTGTATCCCTCTATGGGCTTCCAAATATCCCTTTGCCAATTCCACAAGAACAGCCTTAGCGAAAGGCTTCTCGAAGGGAAAGATGTAACTCTGTGAGATGAATTCACAGAACACAGAGAAGTTTCTCAGAAAGCTTCTTTCCAGTTTTGAACGGAAGATATTTCCTTTTTCCCCATAGCCCTCTATGGGCTTCCAAATATCCCTTTGCCAATTCCACAAGAACAGCCTTAGCGAAAGGCTGCTTGAAGGGAAAGATGTAACTCTGTGAGATGAATTCACAGAACACAGAGCAGTTTCTCAGAAAGCTTCTTTCCAGTTTTGAACGGAAGATATTTCCTTTTTCACCATAGCAATCTACGGGCTTCCAAATATCCCTTTGCCAATTCCACAAGAACAGCCTTAGCGAAAGGCTGCTTGAAGGGAAAGATGTAACTCTGTGAGATGAATTCACAGAACACAGAGCAGTTTCTCAGAAATCTTCTTTCCAGTTTTGAACGGAAGATATTTCCTTTTTCCCCATAGCCCTCTATGGGCTTCCAAATATCCCTTTGCCAATTCCACAAGAACAGCCTTAGCGAAAGGCTTCTTGAAGGGAAAGATGTAACTCTGTGAAATGAAATCACAGAACACAGAGCAGTTTCTCAGAAAGCTTCTTTCCAGTTTTGAACGGAAGATATTTCCTTTTTCACTGTAGCCCTCTATGTGCTTCCAAATATCCCTTTGCCAATTCCACAAGAACAGCCTTAGCGAAAGGCTTCTTGAAGGGAAAGATGTAACTCTGTGAGATGAATTCACAGAACACAGAGAAGTTTCTCAGAAAGCTTCTTTCCAGTTTTGAACGGAAGATATTTCCTTTTTCCCCATAGCCCTCTATGGGCTTCCAAATATCCCTTTGCCAATTCCACAAGAACAGCCTTAGCGAAAGGCTGCTTGAAGGGAAAGATGTAACTCTGTGAAATGAAATCACAGAACACAGAGCAGTTTCTCAGAAAGCTTCTTCCCAGTTTTGAACGGAAGATACTTCCTTTTTCACCATAGCCCTCTACGGGCTTCCAAATATCCCTTTGCCAATTCCACAAGAACAGCCTTAGCGAAAGGCTGCTTGAAGCGAAAGATGTATCTCTGTGAGATGAATTCACAGACACAGAGCAGTTTCTCAGAAAGCTTCTTTCCAGTTTTGAACGGAAGATATTTCCTTTTTCCCCGTAGCCCTCTATGGGCATCCAAATATCCCTTTGCCAATTCCACAAGAACAGCCTTAGCGAAAGGCAGCTTGAAGGGAAACATGTAACTCTGTAAGATGAATTCACAGAACACAGAGCAGTTTCTCAGAAAGCTTCTTTCCAGTTTTGAACGGAAGATATTTCCTTTTTCACCATAGCCCTCTATGGGCTTCCAAATATCCCTTTGCCAATTAAACAAGAACAGCCTTAGCGAAAGGCTGCTTGAAGGGAAAGATGTAACTCTGTGAGATGAATTCACAGAACACAGAGCAGTTTCTCAGAAAGCTTCTTTCCAGTTTTGAACGGAAGATATTTCCTTTTTCACCGTAGCCCTCTATGGGCTTCCAAATATCCCTTTGCCAATTCCACAAGAACAGCCTTAGCGAAAGGCTGCTTGAAGGGAAAGATGTAACTCTGTGAGATGAATTCACAGAACACAGAGAAGTTTCTCAGAAAGCTTCTTTCCAGTTTTGAACGGAAGATATTTCCTTTTTCCCCATAGCCCTCTATGGGCTTCCAAATATCCCTTTGCCAATTCCACAAGAACAGCCTTAGCGAAAGGCTGCTTGAAGGGAAAGATGTAACTCTGTGAGATGAATTCACAGAACACAGAGCAGTTTCTCAGAATGCTTCTTTCCAGTTTTGAACGGAAGATATTTCCTTTTTCACCATAGCCCTCTACGGGCTTCCAAATATCCCTTTGCCAATTCCACAAGAACAGCCTTAGCGAAAGGCTGCTTGAAGCGAAAGATGTAACTCTGTGAGATGAATTCACAGAACACAGAGCAGTTTCTCAGAAATCTTCTTTCCAGATTTGAACGGAAGATATTTCCTTTTTCACCATAGCCCTCTATGGGCTTCCAAATATCCCTTTGCCAATTCCACAAGAACAGCCTTAGCGAAAGGCTGCTTGAAGGGAAAGATGTAACTCTGTGAGATGAATTCACAGAACACAGAGCAGTTTCCAAGAAAGCTTCTTTCCAGTTTTGAACGCAAGATATTTCCTTTTTCACTGTAGCCCTCTATGGGCTTCCAAATATCCCTTTGCCATTTCCACAAGAACAGCCTTAGCGAAAGGCTTCTTGAAGGGAAAGATGTAACTCTGTGAGATGAATTCACAGAACACAGAGCAGTTTCTCAGAAAGCTTCTTTCCAGTTTTGAACGGAAGATATTTCCTTTTTCACCATAGCCCTCTATGGGCTTCCAAATATCCCTTTGCCAATTCCACAAGAACATCCTTAGCGAAAGGCTTCTTGAAGGGAAAGATGTAACTCTGTGAGATGAATTCACGGAACACAGAGCAGTTTCTCAGAAAGCTTCTTTCCAGTTTTGAACGGAAGATATTTCCTTTTTCACCATAGCCCTCTACGGGCTTCCAAATATACCTTTGCCAATTCCACAAGAACAGCCTTAGCGAAAGGCTTCTTGAAGGGAAAGATGTAACTCTGTGAGATGAATTCACAGAACACAGAGCAGTTTCCAAGAAAGCTTCTTTCCAGTTTAGAACGGAAGATATTTCCTTTTTCACTGTAGCCCTCTATGGGCTTCCAAATATCCCTTTGCCAATTCCACAAGAACAGCCTTAGCGAAAGGCTTCTTGAAGGGAAAAATGTAACTCTGTGAGATGAATTCACAGAACACAGAGCAGTTTCTCAGAAAGCTTCTTTCCAGTTTTGAACGCAAGATATTTCCTTTTTCACTGTAGCCCTCTATGGGCTTCCAAATATCCCTTTGCCAATTCCACAACAACAGCCTTAGCGAAAGGCTTCTTGAAGGGAAAGATGTAACTCTGTGAGATGAATTCACAGAACACAGAGCAGTTTCTCAGAAAGCTTCTTTCCAGTTTTGAACGGAAGATATTTCCTTTTTCACTGTAACCCTCTATGGGCTTCCAAATATCCCTTTGCCTATTCCACAAGAACAGCCTTAGCGAAAGGCTTCTTGAACGGAAAGATGTAACTCTGTGAGTTGAATTCACAGAACACAGAGCAGTTTCTCAGAAAGCTTCTTTCCAGTTTTGAACGCAAGATATTTCCTTTTTCACCATAGCCCTCTATGGGCTTCCAAATATCCCGTTGCCAATTCCACAAGAACAGCCTTAGCGAAAGGCTGCTTGAAGGGAAAGATGTAACTCTGTGAGATGAATTCACAGAACACAGAGAAGTTTCTCAGAAAGCTTCTTTCCAGTTTTGAACGGAAGATATTTCCTTTTTCCCCATAGCCCTCTATGGGCTTCCAAATATCCCTTTGCCAATTCCACAAGAACAGCCGTAGCGAAAGGCTGCTTGAAGGGAAAGATGTAACTCTGTGAGATGAATTCACAGAACACAGAGCAGTTTCTCAGAAAGCTTCTTTCCAGTTTTGAACGGAAGATATTTCCTTTTTCAACATAGCCCTCTATGGGCTTCCAAATATCCCTTTGCCAATTCCACAAGAACAGCCTTAGCGAAAGGCTTCTTGAAGGGAAAGATGTAACTCTGTGAGATGAATTCACAGAACACAGAGCAGTTTCTCAGAAAGCTTCTTTCCAGTTTTGAACGGAAGATATTTCCTTTTTCGCCATAGCCCTCTATGGGCTTCCAAATATCCCGTTGCCAATTCCACAAGAACAGCCTTAGCGAAAGGCTGCTTGAAGGGAAAGATGTAACTCTGTGAGATGAATTCACAGAACACAGAGCAGTTTCTCAGAAAGCTTCTTTCCAGTTTTGAACGGAAGATATTTCCTTTTTCACTGTAGCCCTCTATGGGCTTCCAAATATCCCTTTGCCAATTCCACAAGAACAGCCTTAGCGAAAGGCTGCTTGAAGGGAAAGATGTAACTCTGTGAAATGAAATCACAGAACACAGAGCAGTTTCTCAGAAAGCTTCTTCCCAGTTTTGAACGGAAGATACTTCCTTTTTCACCATAGCCCTCTACGGGCTTCCAAATATCCCTTTGCCAATTCCACAAGAACAGCCTTAGCGAAAGGCTGCTTGAAGCGAAAGATGTATCTCTGTGAGATGAATTCACAGACACAGAGCAGTTTCTCAGAAAGCTTCTTTCCAGTTTTGAACGGAAGATATTTCCTTTTTCCCCGTAGCCCTCTATGGGCATCCAAATATCCCTTTGCCAATTCCACAAGAACAGCCTTAGCGAAAGGCTGCTTGAAGGGAAACATGTAACTCTGGAAGATGAATTCACAGAACACAGAGCAGTTTCTCAGAAAGCTTCTTTCCAGTTTTGAACGGAAGATATTTCCTTTTTCACCATAGCCCTCTATGGGCTTCCAAATATCCCTTTGCCAATTCCACAAGAACAGCCTTAGCGAAAGGCTGCTTGAAGGGAAAGATGTAACTCTGTGAGATGAATTCACAGAACACAGAGAAGTTTCTCAGAAAGCTTCTTTCCAGTTTTGAACGGAAGATATTTCCTTTTTCCCCATAGCCCTCTATGGGCTTCCAAATATCCCTTTGCCAATTCCACAAGAACAGCCTTAGCGAAAGGCTGCTTGAAGGGAAAGATGTAACTCTGTGAGATGAATTCACAGAACACAGAGCAGTTTCCAAGAAAGCTTCTTTCCAGTTTAGAACGGAAGATATTTCCTTTTTCACTGTAGCCCTCTATAGGCTTCCAAATATCCCTTTGCCAATTCCACAAGAACAGCCTTAGCGAAAGGCTTCTTGAAGGGAAAAATGTAAGTCTGTGAGATGAATTCACAGAACACAGAGCAGTTTCTCAGAAAGCTTCTTTCCAGTTTTGAACGCAAGATATTTCCTTTTTCACTGTATCCCTCTATGGGCTTCCAAATATCCCTTTGCCAATTCCACAAGAACAGCCTTAGCGAAAGGCTTCTTGAAGGGAAAGATGTAACTCTGTGAGATGAATTCACAGAACACAGAGCAGTTTCTCAGAAAGCTTCTTTCCAGTTTTGAACGGAAGATATTTCCTTTTTCACTGTAACCCTCTATGGGCTTCCAAATATCCCTTTGCCAATTCCACAAGAACAGCCTTAGCGAAAGGCTTCTTGAAGGGAAAGATGTAACTCTGTGAGTTGAATTCACAGAACACAGAGCAGTTTCTCAGAAAGCTTCTTTCCAGTTTTGAACGCAAGATATTTCCTTTTTCACCATAGCCCTCTATGGGCTTCCAAATATCCCGTTGCCAATTCCACAAGAACAGCCTTAGCGAAAGGCTGCTTGAAGGGAAAGATGTAACTCTGTGAGATGAATTCACAGAACACAGAGCAGTTTCTCAGAAAGCTTCTTTCCAGTTTTGAACGGAAGATATTTCCTTTTTCAACATAGCCCTCTATGGGCTTCCAAATATCCCTTTGCCAATTCCACAAGAACAGCCTTAGCGAAAGGCTTCTTGAAGGGAAAGATGTAACTCTGTGAGTTGAATTCACAGAACACAGAGCAGTTTCTCAGAAAGCTTCTTTCCAGTTTTGAACGGAAGATAATTCCTTTTTCCCCATAGCCCTCTATGGGCTTCCAAATATCCCTTTGCCAATTCCACAAGAACAGCCTTAGCGAAAGGCTGCTTGAAGGGAAAGATGTAACTCTGTGAGATGAATTCACAGAACACAGAGCAGTTTCTCAGAAAGCTTCTTTCCAGTTTTGAACGGAAGATATTTCCTTTTTCAACATAGCCCTCTATGGGCTTCCAAATATCCCTTTGCCAATTCCACAAGAACAGCCTTAGCGAAAGGCTTCTTGAAGGGAAAGATGTAACTCTGTGAGATGAATTCACAGAACACAGAGCAGTTTCTCAGAAAGCTTCTTTCCAGTTTTGAACGGAAGATATTTCCTTTTTCCCCATAGCCCACTATGGGCTTCCAAATATCCCGTTGCCAATTACACAAGAACAGCCTTAGCGAAAGGCTTCTTGAAGGGAAAGATGTAACTCTGTGAGATGAATTCACAGAACACAGAGCAGTTTCTCAGAAAGCTTCTTTAAAGTTTTGAACGGAAGATATTTCCTTTTTCCCCATAGCCCTCTATGGGCTTCCAAATATCCCGTTGCCAATTCCACAAGAACAGCCTTAGCGAAAGGCTGCTTGAAGGGAAAGATGTAACTCTGTGAGATGAATTCACAGAACACAGAGCAGTTTCTCAGAAAGCTTCTTTCCAGTTTTGAACGGAAGATATTTCCTTTTTCGCCATATCCCTCTATGGGCTTCCAAATATCCCGTTGCCAATTCCACAAGAGCAGCCTTAGCGAAAGGCTGCTTGAAGGGAAAGATGTAACTCTGTGAGATGAATTCACAGAACACAGAGCAGTTTCTCAGAAAGCTTCTTTCCAGTTTTGAACGGAAGATATTTCCTTTTTCACTGTAGCCCTCTATGGGCTTCCAAATATCCCTTTGCCAATTCCACAAGAACAGCCTTAGCGAAAGGCTTCTTGAAGGGAAAGATGTAACTCTGTGAGATGAATTCACGGAACACAGAGCAGTTTCTCAGAAAGCTTCTTTCCAGTTTTGAACGGAAGATATTTCCTTTTTCACTATAGCCCTCTACGGGCTTCCAAATATCCCTTTGCCATTTCCACAAGAACAGCCTTAGCGAAAGGTTTCTTGAAGGGAAAGATGTAACTCTGAGAGATGAATTCACAGAACACAGAGCAGTTTCTCAGAAAGCTTCTTTCCAGTTTTGGACGGAAGATATTTCCTTTTCCCCATAGCCCTCTATGGGCTTACAAATATCCCTTTGCCAATTCCACAAGAACAGCCTTAGCGAAAGGCTGCTTGAAGGGAAAGATGTAACTCTGTGAGATGAATTCACAGAACACAGAGCAGTTTCTCAGAAAGCTTCTTTCCAGTTTTGAACGGAAGATATTTCCTTTTTCCCCATAGCCCTCTATGGCTTCCAAATATCCCGTTGCCAATTCCACAAGAACAGCCTTAGCGAAAGGCTGCTTGAAGGGAAACATGTAACTCTGTGAGATGAATTCACAGAACACAGAGCAGTTTCTCAGAAAGCTTCTTTCCAGTTTTGAACGGAAGATATTTCCTTTTTCACCATAGCCCTCCATGGGCTTCCAAATATCCCTTTGCCAATTCCACAAGAACAGCCTTAGCGAAAGGCTGCTTGAAGGGAAAGATGTAACTCTGTGAGATGAATTCAAAGAACACAGAGCAGTTTCTCAGAAAGCTTCTTTCCAGTTTTGAACGGAAGATATTTCCTTTTTCACCATAGCCCTCTATGGGCTTCCAAATATCCCTTTGCCAATTCCACAAGAACATCCTTAGCGAAAGGCTTCTTGAAGGGAAAGATGTAACTCTGTGAGATGAATTCACAGAACACAGAGCAGTTTCTCAGAAAGCTTCTTTCCAGTTTTGAACGGAAGATATTTCCTTTTTCACCATAGCCCTCTACGGGCTTCCAAATATACCTTTGCCAATTCCACAAGAACAGCCTTAGCGAAAGGCTTCTTGAAGGGAAAAATGTAACTCTGTGAGATGAATTCACAGAACACAGAGCAGTTTCTCAGAAAGCTTCTTTCCAGTTTTGAACGCAAGATATTTCCTTTTTCACTGTAGCCCTCTATGGGCTTCCAAATATCCCTTTGCCAATTCCACAAGAACAGCCTTAGCGAAAGGCTTCTTGAAGGGAAAGATGTAACTCTGTGAGATGAATTCACAGAACACAGAGCAGTTTCTCAGAAAGCTTCTTTCCAGTTTTGAACGGAAGATATTTCCTTTTTCACTGTAACCCTCTATGGGCTTCCAAATATCCCTTTGCCAATTCCACAAGAACAGCCTTAGCGAAAGGCTTCTTGAAGGGAAAGATGTAACTCTGTGAGTTGAATTCACAGAACACAGAGCAGTTTCTCAGAAAGCTTCTTTCCAGTTTTGAACGCAAGATATTTCCTTTTTCACCATAGCCCTCTATGGGCTTCCAAATATCCCGATGCCAATTCCACAAGAACAGCCTTAGCGAAAGGCTGCTTGAAGGGAAAGAAGTAACTCTGTGAGATGAATTCACAGAACACAGAGAAGTTTCTCAGAAAGCTTCTTTCCAGTTTTGAACGGAAGATATTTCCTTTTTCCCCATAGCCCTCTATGGGCTTCCAAATATCCCTTTGCCAATTCCACAAGAACAGCCTTAGCGAAAGGCTGCTTGAAGGGAAAGATGTAACTCTGTGAGATGAATTCACAGAACACAGAGCAGTTTCTCAGAAAGCTTCTTTCCAGTTTTGAACGGAAGATATTTCCTTTTTCAACATAGCCCTCTATGGGCTTCCAAATATCCCTTTGCCAATTCCACAAGAACAGCCTTAGCGAAAGGCTTCTTGAAGGGAAAGATGTAACTCTGTGAGATGAATTCACAGAACACAGAGCAGTTTCTCAGAAAGCTTCTTTCCAGTTTTGAACGGAAGATATTTCCTTTTTCCCCATAGCCCACTATGGGCTTCCAAATATCCCGTTGCCAATTCCACAAGAACAGCCTTAGCGAAAGGCTTCTTGAAGGGAAAGATGTAACTCTGTGAGATGAATTCACAGAACACAGAGCAGTTTCTCAGAAAGCTTCTTTCCAGTTTTGAACGGAAGATATTTCCTTTTTCCCCATAGCCCTCTATGGGCTTCCAAATATCCCGTTGCCAATTCCACAAGAACAGCCTTAGCGAAAGGCTGCTTGAAGGGAAAGATGTAACTCTGTGAGATGAATTCACAGAACACAGAGCAGTTTCTCAGAAAGCTTCTTTCCAGTTTGAACGGAAGATATTTCCTTTTTCGCCATAGCCCTCTATGGGCTTCCAAATATCCCGTTGCCAATTCCACAAGAACAGCCTTAGCGAAAGGCTGCTTGAAGGGAAAGATGTAACTCTGTGAGATGAATTCACAGAACACAGAGCAGTTTCTCAGAAAGCTTCTTTCCAGTTTTGAACGGAAGATATTTCCTTTTTCCCCATAGCCTTCTAAGGGGTTCCAAATATCCCTTTGCCAATTCCACAAGAACAGCCTTAGCGAAAGGCTTCTTGAAGGGAAAGATGTAACTCTGTGAGATGAATTCACAGAACACAGAGCAGTTTCTCAGAAAGCTTCTTTCCAGTTTTGAACGGAAGATATTTCCTTTTTCACTGTATCCCTCTATGGGCTTCCAAATATCCCTTTGCCAATTCCACAAGAACAGCCTTAGCGAAAGGCTTCTCGAAGGGAAAGATGTAACTCTGTGAGATGAATTCACAGAACACAGAGAAGTTTCTCAGAAAGCTTCTTTCCAGTTTTGAACGGAAGATATTTCCTTTTTCCCCATAGCCCTCTATGGGCTTCCAAATATCCCTTTGCCAATTCCACAAGAACAGCCTTAGCGAAAGGCTGCTTGAAGGGAAAGATGTAACTCTGTGAGATGAATTCACAGAACACAGAGCAGTTTCTCAGAAAGCTTCTTTCCAGTTTTGAACGGAAGATATTTCCTTTTTCACCATAGCAATCTACGGGCTTCCAAATATCCCTTTGCCAATTCCACAAGAACAGCCTTAGCGAAAGGCTGCTTGAAGGGAAAGATGTAACTCTGTGAGATGAATTCACAGAACACAGAGCAGTTTCTCAGAAATCTTCTTTCCAGTTTTGAACGGAAGATATTTCCTTTTTCCCCATAGCCCTCTATGGGCTTCCAAATATCCCTTTGCCAATTCCACAAGAACAGCCTTAGCGAAAGGCTTCTTGAAGGGAAAGATGTAACTCTGTGAAATGAAATCACAGAACACAGAGCAGTTTCTCAGAAAGCTTCTTTCCAGTTTTGAACGGAAGATATTTCCTTTTTCACTGTAGCCCTCTATGTGCTTCCAAATATCCCTTTGCCAATTCCACAAGAACAGCCTTAGCGAAAGGCTTCTTGAAGGGAAAGATGTAACTCTGTGAGATGAATTCACAGAACACAGAGAAGTTTCTCAGAAAGCTTCTTTCCAGTTTTGAACGGAAGATATTTCCTTTTTCCCCATAGCCCTCTATGGGCTTCCAAATATCCCTTTGCCAATTCCACAAGAACAGCCTTAGCGAAAGGCTGCTTGAAGGGAAAGATGTAACTCTGTGAAATGAAATCACAGAACACAGAGCAGTTTCTCAGAAAGCTTCTTCCCAGTTTTGAACGGAAGATACTTCCTTTTTCACCATAGCCCTCTACGGGCTTCCAAATATCCCTTTGCCAATTCCACAAGAACAGCCTTAGCGAAAGGCTGCTTGAAGCGAAAGATGTATCTCTGTGAGATGAATTCACAGACACAGAGCGGTTTCTCAGAAAGCTTCTTTCCAGTTTTGAACGGAAGATATTTCCTTTTTCCCCGTAGCCCTCTATGGGCATCCAAATATCCCTTTGCCAATTCCACAAGAACAGCCTTAGCGAAAGGCTGCTTGAAGGGAAACATGTAACTCTGTAAGATGAATTCACAGAACACAGAGCAGTTTCTCAGAAAGCTTCTTTCCAGTTTTGAACGGAAGATATTTCCTTTTTCCCCATAGCCCTCTATGGGCTTCCAAATATCCCTTTGCCAATTCCACAAGAACAGCCTTAGCGAAAGGCTGCTTGAAGGGAAAGATGTAACTCTGTGAGATGAATTCACAGAACACAGAGCAGTTTCTCAGAATGCTTCTTTCCAGTTTTGAACGGAAGATATTTCCTTTTTCACCATAGCCCTCTACGGGCTTCCAAATATCCCTTTGCCAATTCCACAAGAACAGCCTTAGCGAAAGGCTGCTTGAAGGGAAAGATGTAACTCTGTGAGATGAATTCACAGAACACAGAGCAGTTTCTCAGAAATCTTCTTTCCAGATTTGAACGGAAGATATTTCCTTTTTCACTGTAGCCCTCTATGGGCTTCCAAATATCCCTTTGCCAATTCCACAAGAACAGCCTTAGCGAAAGGCTTCTTGAAGGGAAAAATGTAACTCTGTGAGATGAATTCACAGAACACAGAGCAGTTTCTCAGAAAGCTTCTTTCCAGTTTTGAACGCAAGATATTTCCTTTTTCACTGTAGCCCTCTATGGGCTTCCAAATATCCCTTTGCCAATTCCACAAGAACAGCCCTAGCGAAAGGCTTCTTGAAGGGAAAGATGTAACTCTGTGAGATGAATTCACAGAACACAGAGCAGTTTCTCAGAAAGCTTCTTTCCAGTTTTGAACGGAAGATATTTCCTTTTTCACTGTAACCCTCTATGGGCTTCCAAATATCCCTTTGCCAATTCCACAAGAACAGCCTTAGCGAAAGGCTTCTTGAAGGGAAAGATGTAACTCTGTGAGTTGAATTCACAGAACACAGAGCAGTTTCTCAGAAAGCTTCTTTCCAGTTTTGAACGCAAGATATTTCCTTTTTCACCATAGCCCTCTATGGGCTTCCAAATATCCCGTTGCCAATTCCACAAGAACAGCCTTAGCGAAAGGCTGCTTGAAGGGAAAGATGTAACTCTGTGAGATGAATTCACAGAACACAGAGAAGTTTCTCAGAAAGCTTCTTTCCAGTTTTGAACGGAAGATATTTCCTTTTTCCCCATCGCCCTCTATGGGCTTCCAAATATCCCTTTGCCAATTCCACAAGAACAGCCTTAGCGAAAGGCTGCTTGAAGGGAAAGATGTAACTCTGTGAGATGAATTCACAGAACACAGAGCAGTTTCTCAGAAAGCTTCTTTCCAGTTTTGAACGGAAGATATTTCCTTTTTCCCCATAGCCCACTAAGGGCTTCCAAATATCCCGTTGCCAATTCCACAAGAACAGCCTTAGCGAAAGGCTTCTTGAAGGGAAAGATGTAACTCTGTGAGATGAATTCACAGAACACAGAGCAGTTTCTCAGAAAGCTTCTTTCCAGTTTTGAACGGAAGATATTTCCTTTTTCCCCATAGCCCTCTATGGGCTTACAAATATCCCGTTGCCAATTCCACAAGAACAGCCTTAGCGAAAGGCTGCTTGAAGGGAAAGATGTAACTCTGTGAGATGAATTCACAGAACACAGAGCAGTTTCTCAGAAAGCTTCTTTCCAGTTTTGAACGGAAGATATTTCCTTTTTCGCCATAGCCCTCTATGGGCTTCCAAATATCCCGTTGCCAATTCCACAAGAACAGCCTTAGCGAAAGGCTGCTTGAAGGGAAAGATGTAACTCTGTGAGATGAATTCACAGAACACAGAGCAGTTTCTCAGAAAGCTTCTTTCCAGTTTTGAACGGAAGATATTTCCTTTTTCACTGTAGCCCTCTATGGGCTTCCAAATATCCCTTTGCCAATTCCACAAGAACAGCCTTAGCGAAAGGCTTCTTGAAGGGAAAGATGTAACTCTGTGAGATGAATTCACGGAACACAGAGCAGTTTCTCAGAAAGCTTCTTTCCAGTTTTGAACGGAAGATATTTCCTTTTTCACTATAGCCCTCTACGGGCTTCCAAATATCCCTTTGCCATTTCCACAAGAACAGCCTTAGCGAAAGGCTTCTTGAAGGGAAAGATGTAACTCTGTGAGATGAATTCACAGAACACAGAGTAGTTTCTCAGAAAGCTTCTTTCCAGTTTTGAACGGAAGATATTTCCTTTTTCACCATAGCCCTCTATGGGCTTACAAATATCCCTTTGCCAATTCCACAAGAACAGCCTTAGCGAAAGGCTGCTTGAAGGGAAAGATGTAACTCTGTGAGATGAATTCACAGAACACAGAGCAGTTTCTCAGAAAGCTTCTTTCCAGTTTTGAACGGAAGATATTTCCTTTTTCCCCATAGCCCTCTATGGCTTCCAAATATCCCGTTGACAATTCCACAAGAACAGCCTTAGCGAAAGGCTGCTTGAAGGGAAACATGTAACTCTGTGAGATGAATTCACAGAACACAGAGCAGTTTCTCAGAAAGCTTCTTTCCAGTTTTGAACGGAAGATATTTCCTTTTTCACCATAGCCCTCCATGGGCTTCCAAATATCCCTTTGCCAATTCCACAAGAACAGCCTTAGCGAAAGGCTGCTTGAAGGGAAAGATGTAACTCTGTGAGATGAATTCAAAGAACACAGAGCAGTTTCTCAGAAAGCTTCTTTCCAGTTTTGAACGGAAGATATTTCCTTTTTCACCATAGCCCTCTATGGGCTTCCAAATATCCCTTTGCCAATTCCACAAGAACATCCTTAGCGAAAGGCTTCTTGAAGGGAAAGATGTAACTCTGTGAGATGAATTCACGGAACACAGAGCAGTTTCTCAGAAAGCTTCTTTCCAGTTTTGAACGGAAGATATTTCCTTTTTCACCATAGCCCTCTACGGGCTTCCAAATATACCTTTGCCAATTCCACAAGAACAGCCTTAGCGAAAGGCTTCTTGAAGGGAAAGATGTAACTCTGTGAGATGAATTCACAGAACACAGAGCAGTTTCCAAGAAAGCTTCTTTCCAGTTTAGAACGGAAGATATTTCCTTTTTCACTGTAGCCCTCTATGGGCTTCCAAATATCCCTTTGCCAATTCCACAAGAACAGCCTTAGCGAAAGGCTTCTTGAAGGGAAAAATGTAACTCTGTGAGATGAATTCACAGAACACAGAGCAGTTTCTCAGAAAGCTTCTTTCCAGTTTTGAACGCAAGATATTTCCTTTTTCACCATAGCCCTCTATGGGCTTCCAAATATCCCTTTGCCAATTCCACAACAACAGCCTTAGCGAAAGGCTTCTTGAAGGGAAAGATGTAACTCTGTGAGATGAATTCACAGAACACAGAGCAGTTTCTCAGAAAGCTTCTTTCCAGTTTTGAACGGAAGATATTTCCTTTTTCACTGTAACCCTCTATGGGCTTCCAAATATCCCTTTGCCTATTCCACAAGAACAGCCTTAGCGAAAGGCTTCTTGAACGGAAAGATGTAACTCTGTGAGTTGAATTCACAGAACACAGAGCAGTTTCTCAGAAAGCTTCTTTCCAGTTTTGAACGCAAGATATTTCCTTTTTCACCATAGCCCTCTATGGGCTTCCAAATATCCCGTTGCCAATTCCACAAGAACAGCCTTAGCGAAAGGCTGCTTGAAGGGAAAGATGTAACTCTGTGAGATGAATTCACAGAACACAGAGAAGTTTCTCAGAAAGCTTCTTTCCAGTTTTGAACGGAAGATATTTCCTTTTTCCCCATAGCCCTCTATGGGCTTCCAAATACCCCTTTGCCAATTCCACAAGAACAGCCGTAGCGAAAGGCTGCTTGAAGGGAAAGATGTAACTCTGTGAGATGAATTCACAGAACACAGAGCAGTTTCTCAGAAAGCTTCTTTCCAGTTTTGAACGGAAGATATTTCCTTTTTCAACATAGCCCTCTATGGGCTTCCAAATATCCCTTTGCCAATTCCACAAGAACAGCCTTAGCGAAAGGCTTCTTGAAGGGAAAGATGTAACTCTGTGAGATGAATTCACAGAACACAGAGCAGTTTCTCAGAAAGCTTCTTTCCAGTTTTGAACGGAAGATATTTCCTTTTTCGCCATAGCCCTCTATGGGCTTCCAAATATCCCGTTGCCAATTCCACAAGAACAGCCTTAGCGAAAGGCTGCTTGAAGGGAAAGATGTAACTCTGTGAGATGAATTCACAGAACACAGAGCAGTTTCTCAGAAAGCTTCTTTCCAGTTTTGAACGGAAGATATTTCCTTTTTCCCCATAGCCTTCTAAGGGGTTCCAAATATCCCTTTGCCAATTCCACAAGAACAGCCTTAGCGAAAGGCTTCTTGAAGGGAAAGATGTAACTCTGTGAGATGAATTCACAGAACACAGAGCAGTTTCTCAGAAAGCTTCTTTCCAGTTTTGAACGGAAGATATTTCCTTTTTCACTGTAGCTCTCTATGGGCTTCCAAATATCCCTTTGCCAATTCCACAAGAACAGCCTTAGCGAAAGGCTTCTTGAAGGGAAAGATGTAACTCTGTGAGATGAATTCACAGAACACAGAGAAGTTTCTCAGAAAGCTTCTTTCCAGTTTTGAACGGAAGATATTTCCTTTTTCCCCATAGCCCTCTATGGGCTTCCAAATATCCCTTTGCCAATTCCACAAGAACAGCCTTAGCGAAAGGCTGCTTGAAGGGAAAGATGTAACACTGTGAGATGAATTCACAGAACACAGAGCAGTTTCTCAGAAAGCTTCTTTCCAGTTTTGAACGGAAGATATTTCCTTTTTCACCATAGCCCTCTACGGGCTTCCAAATATCCCTTTGCCAATTCCACAAGAACAGCCTTAGCGAAAGGCTGCTTGAAGGGAAAGATGTAACTCTGTGAGATGAATTCACAGAACACAGAGCAGTTTCTCAGAAAGCTTCTTTCCAGTTTTGAGCGGAAGATATTTCCTTTTTCACCGTAGCCCTCTATGGGCTTCCAAATATCCCTTTGCCAATTCCACAAGAACAGCCTTAGCGAAAGGCTGCTTGAAGGGAAAGATGTAACACTGTGAGATGAATTCACAGAACACAGAGCAGTTTCTCAGAAAGCTTCTTTCCAGTTTTGAACGGAAGATATTTCCTTTTTCACTGTAGCCCTCTATGGGCTTCCAAATATCTTTTTGCCAATTCCACAAGAACAGTCTTAGCGAAAGGCTTCTTGAAGGGAAAGATGTAACTCTGTGAGATGAATTCACAGAACACAGAGAAGTTTCTCAGAAAGCTTCTTTCCAGTTTTGAACGGAAGATATTTCCTTTTTCCCCATAGCCCTCTATGGGCTTCCAAATATCCCTTTGCCAATTCCACAAGAACAGCCTTAGCGAAAGGCTTCTTGAAGGGAAAGATGTAACTCTGTGAGATGAATTCACAGAACACAGAGCAGTTTCTCAGAAAGCTTCTTTCCAGTTTTGAACGGAAGATATTTCCTTTTTCCCCATAGCCCTCTACGGGCTTCCAAATATCCCTTTGCCAATTCCACAAGAACAGCCTTAGCGAAAGGCTGCTTGAAGGGAAAGATGTAACTCTGTGAGATGAATTCACAGAACACAGAGAAGTTTCTCAGAAAGCTTCTTTCCAGTTTTGAACGGAAGATATTTCCTTTTTCCCCATAGCCCTCTATGGGCTTCCAAATATCCCTTTGCCAATTCCACAAGAACAGCCTTAGCGAAAGGCTGCTTGAAGGGAAAGATGTAACTCTGTGAGATGAATTCACAGAACACAGAGCAGTTTCTCAGAAAGCTTCTTTCCAGTTTTGAACGGAAGATATTTCCTTTTTCAACATAGCCCTCTATGGGCTTCCAAATATCCCTTTGCCAATTCCACAAGAACAGCCTTAGCGAAAGGCTTCTTGAAGGGAAAGATGTAACTCTGTGAGATGAATTCACAGAACACAGAGAAGTTTCTCAGAAAGCTTCTTTCCAGTTTTGAACGGAAGATATTTCCTTTTTCCCCATAGCCCTCTATGGCCTTCCAAATATCCCTTTGCCAATTCAACAAGAACAGCCTTAGCGAAAGGCTGCTTGAAGGGAAAGATGTAACTCTGTGAGATGAATTCACAGAACACAGAGCAGTTTCTCAGAAAGCTTCTTTCCAGTTTTGAACGGAAGATATTTCCTTTTTCACCATAGCCCTCTACGGGCTTCCAAATATCCCTTTGCCAATTCACTAGAACGGCCTTAGCGAAAGGCTTCTTGAAGGGAAAGATGTAACACTGTGAGATGAATTCACAGAACACAGAGCAGTTTCTCAGAAAGCTTCTTTCAAGTTTTGAACGGAAGATATTTCCTTTTTCACCATAGCCCTCCATGGGCTTCCAAATATCCCTTTGCCAATTCCACAAGAACAGCCTTAGCGAAAGGCTGCTTGAAGGGAAAGATGTAACTCTGTGAGATGAATTCAAAGAACACAGAGCAGTTTCTCAGAAAGCTTCTTTCCAGTTTTGAACGGAAGATATTTCCTTTTTCACCATAGCCCTCTATGGGCTTCCAAATATCCCTTTGCCAATTCCACAAGAACATCCTTAGCGAAAGGCTTCTTGAAGGGAAAGATGTAACTCTGTGAGATGAATTCACAGAACACAGAGCAGTTTCTCAGAAAGCTTCTTTCCAGTTTTGAACGGAAGATATTTCCTTTTTCACCATAGCCCTCTACGGGCTTCCAAATATACCTTTGCCAATTCCACAAGAACAGCCTTAGCGAAAGGCTTCTTGAAGGGAAAAATGTAACTCTGTGAGATGAATTCACAGAACACAGAGCAGTTTCTCAGAAAGCTTCTTTCCAGTTTTGAACGCAAGATATTTCCTTTTTCACTGTAGCCCTCTATGGGCTTCCAAATATCCCTTTGCCAATTCCACAAGAACAGCCTTAGCGAAAGGCTTCTTGAAGGGAAAGATGTAACTCTGTGAGATGAATTCACAGAACACAGAGCAGTTTCTCAGAAAGCTTCTTTCCAGTTTTGAACGGAAGATATTTCCTTTTTCACTGTAACCCTCTATGGGCTTCCAAATATCCCTTTGCCAATTCCACAAGAACAGCCTTAGCGAAAGGCTTCTTGAAGGGAAAGATGTAACTCTGTGAGTTGAATTCACAGAACACAGAGCAGTTTCTCAGAAAGCTTCTTTCCAGTTTTGAACGCAAGATATTTCCTTTTTCACCATAGCCCTCTATGGGCTTCCAAATATCCCGTTGCCAATTCCACAAGAACAGCCTTAGCGAAAGGCTGCTTGAAGGGAAAGAAGTAACTCTGTGAGATGAATTCACAGAACACAGAGAAGTTTCTCAGAAAGCTTCTTTCCAGTTTTGAACGGAAGATATTTCCTTTTTCCCCATAGCCCTCTATGGGCTTCCAAATATCCCTTTGCCAATTCCACAAGAACAGCCTTAGCGAAAGGCTGCTTGAAGGGAAAGATGTAACTCTGTGAGATGAATTCACAGAACACAGAGCAGTTTCTCAGAAAGCTTCTTTCCAGTTTTGAACGGAAGATATTTCCTTTTTCAACATAGCCCTCTATGGGCTTCCAAATATCCCTTTGCCAATTCCACAAGAACAGCCTTAGCGAAAGGCTTCTTGAAGGGAAAGATGTAACTCTGTGAGATGAATTCACAGAACACAGAGCAGTTTCTCAGAAAGCTTCTTTCCAGTTTTGAACGGAAGATATTTCCTTTTTCCCCATAGCCCACTATGGGCTTCCAAATATCCCGTTGCCAATTCCACAAGAACAGCCTTAGCGAAAGGCTTCTTGAAGGGAAAGATGTAACTCTGTGAGATGAATTCACAGAACACAGAGCAGTTTCTCAGAAAGCTTCTTTCCAGTTTTGAACGGAAGATATTTCCTTTTTCCCCATAGCCCTCTATGGGCTTCCAAATATCCCGTTGCCAATTCCACAAGAACAGCCTTAGCGAAAGGCTGCTTGAAGGGAAAGATGTAACTCTGTGAGATGAATTCACAGAACACAGAGCAGTTTCTCAGAAAGCTTCTTTCCAGTTTGAACGGAAGATATTTCCTTTTTCGCCATAGCCCTCTATGGGCTTCCAAATATCCCGTTGCCAATTCCACAAGAACAGCCTTAGCGAAAGGCTGCTTGAAGGGAAAGATGTAACTCTGTGAGATGAATTCACAGAACACAGAGCAGTTTCTCAGAAAGCTTCTTTCCAGTTTTGAACGGAAGATATTTCCTTTTTCCCCATAGCCTTCTAAGGGGTTCCAAATATCCCTTTGCCAATTCCACAAGAACAGCCTTAGCGAAAGGCTTCTTGAAGGGAAAGATGTAACTCTGTGAGATGAATTCACAGAACACAGAGCAGTTTCTCAGAAAGCTTCTTTCCAGTTTTGAACGGAAGATATTTCCTTTTTCACTGTATCCCTCTATGGGCTTCCAAATATCCCTTTGCCAATTCCACAAGAACAGCCTTAGCGAAAGGCTTCTCGAAGGGAAAGATGTAACTCTGTGAGATGAATTCACAGAACACAGAGAAGTTTCTCAGAAAGCTTCTTTCCAGTTTTGAACGGAAGATATTTCCTTTTTCCCCATAGCCCTCTATGGGCTTCCAAATATCCCTTTGCCAATTCCACAAGAACAGCCTTAGCGAAAGGCTGCTTGAAGGGAAAGATGTAACTCTGTGAGATGAATTCACAGAACACAGAGCAGTTTCTCAGAAAGCTTCTTTCCAGTTTTGAACGGAAGATATTTCCTTTTTCACCATAGCAATCTACGGGCTTCCAAATATCCCTTTGCCAATTCCACAAGAACAGCCTTAGCGAAAGGCTGCTTGAAGGGAAAGATGTAACTCTGTGAGATGAATTCACAGAACACAGAGCTGTTTCTCAGAAATCTTCTTTCCAGTTTTGAACGGAAGATATTTCCTTTTTCCCCATAGCCCTCTATGGGCTTCCAAATATCCCTTTGCCAATTCCACAAGAACAGCCTTAGCGCAAGGCTTCTTGAAGGGAAAGATGTAACTCTGTGAAATGAAATCACAGAACACAGAGCAGTTTCTCAGAAAGCTTCTTTCCAGTTTTGAACGGAAGATATTTCCTTTTTCACTGTAGCCCTCTATGTGCTTCCAAATATCCCTTTGCCAATTCCACAAGAACAGCCTTAGCGAAAGGCTTCTTGAAGGGAAAGATGTAACTCTGTGAGATGAATTCACAGAACACAGAGAAGTTTCTCAGAAAGCTTCTTTCCAGTTTTGAACGGAAGATATTTCCTTTTTCCCCATAGCCCTCTATGGGCTTCCAAATATCCCTTTGCCAATTCCACAAGAACAGCCTTAGCGAAAGGCTGCTTGAAGGGAAAGATGTAACTCTGTGAAATGAAATCACAGAACACAGAGCAGTTTCTCAGAAAGCTTCTTCCCAGTTTTGAACGGAAGATACTTCCTTTTTCACCATAGCCCTCTACGGGCTTCCAAATATCCCTTTGCCAATTCCACAAGAACAGCCTTAGCGAAAGGCTGCTTGAAGCGAAAGATGTATCTCTGTGAGATGAATTCACAGACACAGAGCAGTTTCTCAGAAAGCTTCTTTCCAGTTTTGAACGGAAGATATTTCCTTTTTCCCCGTAGCCCTCTATGGGCATCCAAATATCCCTTTGCCAATTCCACAAGAACAGCCTTAGCGAAAGGCTGCTTGAAGGGAAACATGTAACTCTGTAAGATGAATTCACAGAACACAGAGCAGTTTCTCAGAAAGCTTCTTTCCAGTTTTGAACGGAAGATATTTCCTTTTTCCCCATAGCCCTCTATGGGCTTCCAAATATCCCTTTGCCAATTCCACAAGAACAGCCTTAGCGAAAGGCTGCTTGAAGGGAAAGATGTAACTCTGTGAGATGAATTCACAGAACACAGAGCAGTTTCTCAGAATGCTTCTTTCCAGTTTTGAACGGAAGATATTTCCTTTTTCACCATAGCCCTCTACGGGCTTCCAAATATCCCTTTGCCAATTCCACAAGAACAGCCTTAGCGAAAGGCTGCTTGAAGGGAAAGATGTAACTCTGTGAGATGAATTCACAGAACACAGAGAAGTTTCTCAGAAAGCTTCTTTCCAGTTTTGAACGGAAGATATTTCCTTTTTCCCCATAGCCCTCTATGGGCTTCCAAATATCCCTTTGCCAATTCCACAAGAACAGCCTTAGCGAAAGGCTGCTTGAAGGGAAAGATGTAACTCTGTGAGATGAATTCACAGAACACAGAGCAGTTTCTCAGAAAGCTTCTTTCCAGTTTTGAACGGAAGATATTTCCTTTTTCACCATAGCCCTCTACGGGCTTCCAAATATCCCTTTGCCAATTCCACAAGAACAGGCTTAGCGAAAGGCTGCTTGAAGGGAAAGATGTAACTCTGTGAGATGAATTCACAGAACACAGAGCAGTTTCTCAGAAAGCTTCTTTCCAGTTTTGAGCGGAAGATATTTCCTTTTTCACCATAGCCCTCTATGGGCTTCCAAATATCCCTTTGCCAATTCCACAAGAACAGCCTTAGCGAAAGGCTGCTTGAAGGGAAAGATGTAACTCTGTGAGATGAATTCACAGAACACAGAGCAGTTTCTCAGAAAGCTTCTTTCCAGTTTTGAACGGAAGATATTTCCTTTTTCCCCGTAGCCCTCTATGGGCTTCCAAATATCCCTTTGCCAATTCCACAAGAACAGCCTTAGCGAAAGGCTGCTTGAAGGGAAACATGTAACTCTGGAAGATGAATTCACAGAACACAGAGCAGTTTCTCAGAAAGCTTCTTTCCAGTTTTGAACGGAAGATATTTCCTTTTTCCCCAGAGCCCTCTATGGGCTTCCAAATATCCCGTTGCCAATTCCACAAGAACAGCCTTAGCGAAAGGCTGCATGAAGGGAAAGATGTAACTCTGTGAGATGAATTCACAGAACACAGAGCAGTTTCTCAGAAAGCTTCTTTCCAGTTTTTAACGGAAGATATTTCCTTTTTCACCATAACCCTCTACGGGCTTCCAAATATCCCTTTGCCAATTCCACAAGAACAGGCTTAGCGAAAGGCTGCTTGTAGGGAAAGATGTAACTCTGTGAGATGAATTCACAGAACACAGAGCAGTTTCTCAGAAAGCTTCTTTCCAGTTTTGAACGGAAGATATTTCCTTTTTCAACATAGCCCTCTATGGGCTTCCAAATATCCCTTTGCCAATTCCACAAGAACAGCCTTAGCGAAAGGCTTCTTGAAGGGAAAGATGTAACTCTGTGAGATGAATTCACAGAACACAGAGCAGTTTCTCAGAAAGCTTCTTTCCAGTTTTGAACGGAAGATATTTCCTTTTTCGCCATAGCCCTCTATGGGCTTCCAAATATCCCGTTGCCAATTCCACAAGAACAGCCTTAGCGAAAGGCTGCTTGAAGGGAAAGATGTAACTCTGTGAGATGAATTCACAGAACACAGAGCAGTTTCTCAGAAAGCTTCTTTCCAGTTTTGAACGGAAGATATTTCCTTTTTCACCATAGCCCTCTATGGGCTTCTAAATATCCCTTTGCCAATTCCACAAGAACAGCCTTAGCGAAAGGCTGCTTGAAGGGAAAGATGTAACTCTGTGAGATGAATTCACAGAACACAGAGCAGTTTCTCAGAAAGCTTCTTTCCAGTTTTGAACGGAAGATATTTCCTTTTTCCCCATAGCCCTCTATGGGCTTCCAAATATCCCTTTGCCAATTCCACAAGAACAGCCTTAGCGAAAGGCTGCTTGAAGGGAAAGATGTAACTCTGTGAGATGAATTCACAGAACACAGAGAAGTTTCTCAGAAACCTTCTTTCCAGTTTTGAACGGAAGATATTTCCTTTTTCCCCATAGCCCTCTATGGGCTTCCAAATATCCCTTTGCCAATTCCACAAGAACAGCCTTAGCGAAAGGCTGCTTGAAGGGAAAGATGTAACTCTGTGAAATGAAATCACAGAACACAGAGCAGTTTCTCAGAAAGCTTCTTCCCAGTTTTGAACGGAAGATACTTCCTTTTTCACCATAGCCTTCTACGGGCTTCCAAATATCCCTTTGCCAATTCCACAAGAACAGCCTTAGCGAAAGGCTGCTTGAAGCGAAAGATGTATCTCTGTGAGATGAATTCACAGACACAGAGCAGTTTCTCAGAAAGCTTCTTTCCAGTTTTGAACGGAAGATATTTCCTTTTTCCCCGTAGCCCTCTATGGGCATCCAAATATCCCTTTGCCAATTCCACAAGAACAGCCTTAGCGAAAGGCTGCTTGAAGGGAAACATGTAACTCTGGAAGATGAATTCACAGAACACAGAGCAGTTTCTCAGAAAGCTTCTTTCCAGTTTTGAACGGAAGATATTTCCTTTTTCACCATAGCCCTCTATGGGCTTCTAAATATCCCTTTGCCAATTCCACAAGAACAGCCTTAGCGAAAGGCTGCTTGAAGGGAAAGATGTAACTCTGTGAGATGAATTCACAGAACACAGAGAAGTTTCTCAGAAAGCTTCTTTCCAGTTTTGAACGGAAGATATTTCCTTTTTCCCCATAGCCCTCTATGGGCTTCCAAATATCCCTTTGCCAATTCCACAAGAACAGCCTTAGCGAAAGGCTGCTTGAAGGGAAAGATGTAACTCTGTGAGATGAATTCACAGAACACAGAGCAGTTTCTCAGAAAGCTTCTTTCCAGTTTTGAACGGAAGATATTTCCTTTTTCACCATAGCCCTCTACGGGCTTCCAAATATCCCTTTGCCAATTCCACAAGAACAGGCTTAGCGAAAGGCTGCTTGAAGGGAAAGATGTAACTCTGTGAGATGAATTCACAGAACACAGAGCAGTTTCTCAGAAAGCTTCTTTCCAGTTTTGAGCGGAAGATATTTCCTTTTTCACCATAGCCCTCTATGGGCTTCCAAATATCCCTTTGCCAATTCCACAAGAACAGCCTTAGCGAAAGGCTGCTTGAAGGGAAAGATGTAACTCTGTGAGATGAATTCACAGAACACAGAGCAGTTTCTCAGAAAGCTTCTTTCCAGTTTTGAACGGAAGATATTTCCTTTTTCCCCGTAGCCCTCTATGGGCTTCCAAATATCCCTTTGCCAATTCCACAAGAACAGCCTTAGCGAAAGGCTGCTTGAAGGGAAACATGTAACTCTGGAAGATGAATTCACAGAACACAGAGCAGTTTCTCAGAAAGCTTCTTTCCAGTTTTGAACGGAAGATATTTCCTTTTTCCCCAGAGCCCTCTATGGGCTTCCAAATATCCCGTTGCCAATTCCACAAGAACAGCCTTAGCGAAAGGCTGCTTGAAGGGAAAGATGTAACTCTGTGAGATGAATTCACAGAACACAGAGCAGTTTCTCAGAAAGCTTCTTTCCAGTTTTTAACGGAAGATATTTCCTTTTTCACCATAACCCTCTACGGGCTTCCAAATATCCCTTTGCCAATTCCACAAGAACAGGCTTAGCGAAAGGCTGCTTGAAGGGAAAGATGTAACTCTGTGAGATGAATTCACAGAACACAGAGCAGTTTCTCAGAAAGCTTCTTTCCAGTTTTGAACGGAAGATATTTCCTTTTTCAACATAGCCCTCTATGGGCTTCCAAATATCCCTTTGCCAATTCCACAAGAACAGCCTTAGCGAAAGGCTTCTTGAAGGGAAAGATGTAACTCTGTGAGATGAATTCACAGAACACAGAGCAGTTTCTCAGAAAGCTTCTTTCCAGTTTTGAACGGAAGATATTTCCTTTTTCGCCATAGCCCTCTATGGGCTTCCAAATATCCCGTTGCCAATTCCACAAGAACAGCCTTAGCGAAAGGCTGCTTGAAGGGAAAGATGTAACTCTGTGAGATGAATTCACAGAACACAGAGCAGTTTCTCAGAAAGCTTCTTTCCAGTTTTGAACGGAAGATATTTCCTTTTTCACCATAGCCCTCTATGGGCTTCTAAATATCCCTTTGCCAATTCCACAAGAACAGCCTTAGCGAAAGGCTGCTTGAAGGGAAAGATGTAACTCTGTGAGATGAATTCACAGAACACAGAGAAGTTTCTCAGAAAGCTTCTTTCCAGTTTTGAACGGAAGATATTTCCTTTTTCCCCATAGCCCTCTATGGGCTTCCAAATATCCCTTTGCCAATTCCACAAGAACAGCCTTAGCGAAAGGCTGCTTGAAGGGAAAGATGTAACTCTGTGAGATGAATTCACAGAACACAGAGCAGTTTCTCAGAAAGCTTCTTTCCAGTTTTGAACGGAAGATATTTCCTTTTTCACCATAGCCCTCTACGGGCTTCCAAATATCCCTTTGCCAATTCCACAAGAACAGGCTTAGCGAAAGGCTGCTTGAAGGGAAAGATGTAACTCTGTGAGATGAATTCACAGAACACAGAGCAGTTTCTCAGAAAGCTTCTTTCCAGTTTTGAGCGGAAGATATTTCCTTTTTCACCATAGCCCTCTATGGGCTTCCAAATATCCCTTTGCCAATTCCACAAGAACAGCCTTAGCGAAAGGCTGCTTGAAGGGAAAGATGTAACTCTGTGAGATGAATTCACAGAACACAGAGCAGTTTCTCAGAAAGCTTCTTTCCAGTTTTGAACGGAAGATATTTCCTTTTTCCCCGTAGCCCTCTATGGGCTTCCAAATATCCCTTTGCCAATTCCACAAGAACAGCCTTAGCGAAAGGCTGCTTGAAGGGAAACATGTAACTCTGGAAGATGAATTCACAGAACACAGAGCAGTTTCTCAGAAAGCTTCTTTCCAGTTTTGAACGGAAGATATTTCCTTTTTCCCCAGAGCCCTCTATGGGCTTCCAAATATCCCGTTGCCAATTCCACAAGAACAGCCTTAGCGAAAGGCTGCTTGAAGGGAAAGATGTAACTCTGTGAGATGAATTCACAGAACACAGAGCAGTTTCTCAGAAAGCTTCTTTCCAGTTTTTAACGGAAGATATTTCCTTTTTCACCATAACCCTCTACGGGCTTCCAAATATCCCTTTGCCAATTCCACAAGAACAGGCTTAGCGAAAGGCTGCTTGAAGGGAAAGATGTAACTCTGTGAGATGAATTCACAGAACACAGAGCAGTTTCTCAGAAAGCTTCTTTCCAGTTTTGAACGGAAGATATTTCCTTTTTCAACATAGCCCTCTATGGGCTTCCAAATATCCCTTTGCCAATTCCACAAGAACAGCCTTAGCGAAAGGCTTCTTGAAGGGAAAGATGTAACTCTGTGAGATGAATTCACAGAACACAGAGCAGTTTCTCAGAAAGCTTCTTTCCAGTTTTGAACGGAAGATATTTCCTTTTTCGCCATAGCCCTCTATGGGCTTCCAAATATCCCGTTGCCAATTCCACAAGAACAGCCTTAGCGAAAGGCTGCTTGAAGGGAAAGATGTAACTCTGTGAGATGAATTCACAGAACACAGAGCAGTTTCTCAGAAAGCTTCTTTCCAGTTTTGAACGGAAGATATTTCCTTTTTCCCCATAGCCTTCTAAGGGGTTCCAAATATCCCTTTGCCAATTCCACAAGAACAGCCTTAGCGAAAGGCTTCTTGAAGGGAAAGATGTAACTCTGTGAGATGAATTCACAGAACACAGAGCAGTTTCTCAGAAAGCTTCTTTCCAGTTTTGAACGGAAGATATTTCCTTTTTCACTGTAGCTCTCTATGGGCTTCCAAATATCCCTTTGCCAATTCCACAAGAACAGCCTTAGCGAAAGGCTTCTTGAAGGGAAAGATGTAACTCTGTGAGATGAATTCACAGAACACAGAGAAGTTTCTCAGAAAGCTTCTTTCCAGTTTTGAACGGAAGATATTTCCTTTTTCCCCATAGCCCTCTATGGGCTTCCAAATATCCCTTTGCCAATTCCACAAGAACAGCCTTAGCGAAAGGCTGCTTGAAGGGAAAGATGTAACTCTGTGAGATGAATTCACAGAACACAGAGCAGTTTCTCAGAAAGCTTCTTTCCAGTTTTGAACGGAAGATATTTCCTTTTTCACCATAGCCCTCTACGGGCTTCCAAATATCCCTTTGCCAATTCCACAAGAACAGCCTTAGCGAAAGGCTGCTTGAAGGGAAAGATGTAACTCTGTGAGATGAATTCACAGAACACAGAGCAGTTTCTCAGAAATCTTCTTTCCAGTTTTGAACGGAAGATATTTCCTTTTTCCCCATAGCCCTCTATGGGCTTCCAAATATCCCTTTGCCAATTCCACAAGAACAGCCTTAGCGAAAGGCTGCTTGAAGGGAAAGATGTAACTCTGTGAGATGAATTCACAGAACACAGAGAAGTTTCCCAGAAACCTTCTTTCCAGTTTTGAACGGAAGATATTTCCTTTTTCCCCATAGCCCTCTATGGGCTTCCAAATATCCCTTTGCCAATTCCACAAGAACAGCCTTAGCGAAAGGCTGCTTGAAGGGAAAGATGTAACTCTGTGAAATGAAATCACAGAACACAGAGCAGTTTCTCAGAAAGCTTCTTCCCAGTTTTGAACGGAAGATACTTCCTTTTTCACCATAGCCTTCTACGGGCTTCCAAATATCCCTTTGCCAATTCCACAAGAACAGCCTTAGTGAAAGGCTGCTTGAAGGGAAAGATGTAACTCTGTGAGATGAATTCAGAGAACACAGAGCAGTTTCTCAGAAAGCTTCTTTCCAGTTTTGAACGGAAGATATTTCCTTTTTCACTGTAGCCCTCTATGGGCTTCCAAATATCTTTTTGCCAATTCCACAAGAACAGTCTTAGCGAAAGGCTTCTTGAAGGGAAAGATGTAACTCTGTGAGATGAATTCACAGAACACAGAGAAGTTTCTCAGAAAGCTTCTTTCCAGTTTTGAACGGAAGATATTTCCTTTTTCCCCATAGCCCTCTATGGGCTTCCAAATATCCCTTTGCCAATTCCACAAGAACAGCCTTAGCGAAAGGCTTCTTGAAGGGAAAGATGTAACTCTGTGAGATGAATTCACAGAACACAGAGCAGTTTCTCAGAAAGCTTCTTTCCAGTTTTGAACGGAAGATATTTCCTTTTTCCCCATAGCCCTCTACGGGCTTCCAAATATCCCTTTGCCAATTCCACAAGAACAGCCTTAGCGAAAGGCTGCTTGAAGGGAAAGATGTAACTCTGTGAGATGAATTCACAGAACACAGAGAAGTTTCTCAGAAAGCTTCTTTCCAGTTTTGAACGGAAGATATTTCCTTTTTCCCCATAGCCCTCTATGGGCTTCCAAATATCCCTTTGCCAATTCCACAAGAACAGCCTTAGCGAAAGGCTGCTTGAAGGGAAAGATGTAACTCTGTGAGATGAATTCACAGAACACAGAGCAGTTTCTCAGAAAGCTTCTTTCCAGTTTTGAACGGAAGATATTTCCTTTTTCAACATAGCCCTCTATGGGCTTCCAAATATCCCTTTGCCAATTCCACAAGAACAGCCTTAGCGAAAGGCTTCTTGAAGGGAAAGATGTAACTCTGTGAGATGAATTCACAGAACACAGAGAAGTTTCTCAGAAAGCTTCTTTCCAGTTTTGAACGGAAGATATTTCCTTTTTCCCCATAGCCCTCTATGGCCTTCCAAATATCCCTTTGCCAATTCAACAAGAACAGCCTTAGCGAAAGGCTGCTTGAAGGGAAAGATGTAACTCTGTGAGATGAATTCACAGAACACAGAGCAGTTTCTCAGAAAGCTTCTTTCCAGTTTTGAACGGAAGATATTTCCTTTTTCACCATAGCCCTCTACGGGCTTCCAAATATCCCTTTGCCAATTCACAAGAACGGCCTTAGCGAAAGGCTTCTTGAAGGGAAAGATGTAACACTGTGAGATGAATTCACAGAACACAGAGCAGTTTCTCAGAAAGCTTCTTTCAAGTTTTGAACGGAAGATATTTCCTTTTTCCCCATAGCCCACTATGGGCTTCCAAATATCCCGTTGCCAATTCCACAAGAACAGCCTTAGCGAAAGGCTTCTTGAAGGGAAAGATGTAACTCTGTGAGATGAATTCACAGAACACAGAGCAGTTTCTCCGAAAGCTTCTTTCCAGTTTTGAACGGAAGATATTTCCTTTTTCCCCATAGCCCTTTATGGGCTTCCAAATATCCCTTTGCCAATTCCACAAGAACAGCCTTAGCGAAATGCTGCTTGAAGGGAAAGATGTAACTCTGTGAGATGAATTCACAGAACACAGAGCAGTTTCTCAGAAAGCTTCTTTCCAGTTTTGAACGGAAGATATTTCCTTTTTCCCCATAGCCCTCTATGTTCTTCCAAATATCCCTTTGCCAATTCCACAAGAACAGCCTTAGCGAAAGGCTGCTTGAAGGGAAAGATGTAACTCTGTGAGATGAATTCACAGAACACAGAGTAGTTTCTCAGAAAGCTTCTTTCCAGTTTTGAACGGAAGATATTTCCTTTTTCACCGTAGCCCTCTATGGGCTTCCAAATATCCCTTTGCCAATTCCACAAGAACAGCCTTAGCGAAAGGCTTCTTGAACGGAAAGATGTAACTCTGTGAGATGAATTCACAGAACACAGAGCAGTTTCTCAGAAAGCTTCTTTCCAGTTTTGAACGGAAGATATTTCCTTTTTCCCCATAGCCCTCTATGGGCTTCCAAATATCCCTTTGCCAATTCCACAAGAACAGCCTTAGCGAAAGGCTGCTTGAAGGGAAAGATGTAACTCTGTGAGATGAATTCACAGAACACAGAGTAGTTTCTCAGAAAGCTTCTTTCCAGTTTTGAACGGAAGATATTTCCTTTTTCACTGTAGCCCTCTATGGGCTTCCAAATATCCCTTTGCCAATTCCACAAGAACAGCCTTAGCGAAAGGCTGCTTGAAGGTAAAGATGTAACTCTGTGGGATGAATTCACAGAACACAGAGCAGTTTCTCAGAAAGCTTCTTTCCAGTTTTGAACGGAAGATATTTCCTTTTTCCCCATAGCCCTCTATGGGCTTCCAAATATCCCTTTGCCAATTCCACAAGAACAGCCTTAGCGAAAGGCTGCTTGAAGGGAAAGATGTAACTCTGTGAGATGAATTCACAGAACACAGAGCAGTTTCTCAGAAATCTTCTTTCCAGTTTTGAACGGAGATATTTCCTTTTTCACCGTAGCCCTCTATGGGCTTCCAAATATCCCTTTGCCAATTCACAAGAACAGCCTTAGCGAAAGGCTTCTTGAAGGGAAAGATGTAACTCTGTGAGATGAATTCACAGAACACAGAGCAGTTTCTCAGAAAGCTTCTTTCCAGTTTTGAACGGAAGATATTTCCTTTTTCACTGTAGCCCTCTATGGGCTTCCAAATATCCCTTTGCCAATTCCACAAGAACAGCCTTAGCGAAAGGCTTCTTGAAGGGAAAGATGTAACTCTGTGAGATGAATTCACAGAACACAGAGAAGTTTCTCAGAAAGCTTCTTTCCAGTTTTGAACGGAAGATATTTCCTTTTTCCCCATAGCCCTCTATGGGCTTCAAAATATCCCTTTGCCAATTCCACAAGAACAGCCTTAGCGAAAGGCTGCTTGAAGGGAAAGATGTAACTCTGTGAGATGAATTCACAGAACACAGAGCAGTTTCTCAGAAAGCTTCTTTCCAGTTTTGAACGGAAGATATTTCCTTTTTCACCATAGCCCTCTACGGGCTTCCAAATATCCGTTTGCCAATTCCACAAGAACAGGCTTAGCGAAAGGCTGCTTGAAGGGAAAGATGTAACTCTGTGAGATGAATTCACAGAACACAGAGCAGTTTCTCAGAAAGCTTCTTTCCAGTTTTGAGCGGAAGATATTTCCTTTTTCACCATAGCCCTCTATGGGCTTCCAAATATCCCTTTGCCAATTCCACAAGAACAGCCTTAGCGAAAGGCTGCTTGAAGGGAAAGATGTAACTCTGTGAGATGAATTCACAGAACACAGAGCAGTTTCTCAGAAAGCTTCTTTCCAGTTTTGAACGGAAGATATTTCCTTTTTCACTATAGCCCTCTATGGGCTTCCAAATATCCCTTTGCCAATTCCACAAGAACAGCCTTAGCGAAAGGCTGCTTGAAGGGAAAGATGTAACTCTGTGAGATGAATTCACAGAACACAGAGCAGTTTCTCAGAAAGCTTCTTTCCAGTTTTGAACGGAAGATATTTCCTTTTTCACTGTAGCCCTCTATGGCCTTCCAAATATCCCTTTGCCAATTCCACAAGAACAGTCTTAGCGAAAGGCTTCTTGAAGGGAAAGATGTAACTCTGTGAGATGAATTCACAGAACACAGAGAAGTTTCTCAGAAAGCTGCTTTCCAGTTTTGAACGGAAGATATTTCCTTTTTCCCCATAGCCCTCTATGGGCTTCCAAATATCCCGTTGCCAATTCCACAAGAACAGCCTTAGCGAAAGGCTGCTTGAAGGGAAAGATGTAACTCTGTGAGATGAATTCACAGAACACAGAGCAGTTTCTCAGAAAGCTTCTTTCCAGTTTTGAACGGAAGATATTTCCTTTTTCACCATAGCCCTCTACGGGCTTCCAAATATCCCTTTGCCAATTCCACAAGAACAGCCTTAGCGAAAGGCTGCTTGAAGGGAAAGATGTAACTCTGTGAGATGAATTCACAGAACACAGAGCAGTTTCTCAGAAATCTTCTTTCCAGTTTTGAACGGAAGATATTTCCTTTTTCCCCATAGCCCTCTATGGGCTTCCAAATATCCCTTTGCCAATTCCACAAGAACAGCCTTAGCGAAAGGCTTCTTGAAGGGAAAGATGTAACTCTGTGAAATGAAATCACAGAACACAGAGCAGTTTCTCAGAAAGCTTCTTTCCAGTTTTGAACGGAAGATATTTCCTTTTTCACTGTAGCCCTCTATGTGCTTCCAAATATCCCTTTGCCAATTCCACAAGAACAGCCTTAGCGAAAGGCTTCTTGAAGGGAAAGATGTAACTCTGTGAGATGAATTCACAGAACACAGAGAAGTTTCTCAGAAAGCTTCTTTCCAGTTTTGAACGGAAGATATTTCCTTTTTCCCCATAGCCCTCTATGGGCTTCCAAATATCCCTTTGCCAATTCCACAAGAACAGCCTTAGCGAAAGGCTGCTTGAAGGGAAAGATGTAACTCTGTGAGATGAATTCACAGAACACAGAGCAGTTTCTCAGAAAGCTTCTTTCCAGTTTTGAACGGAAGATATTTCCTTTTTCACCATAGCCCTCTACGGGCTTCCAAATATCCCTTTGCCAATTCCACAAGAACAGCCTTAGCGAAAGGCTGCTTGAAGGGAAAGATGTAACTCTGTGAGATGAATTCACAGAACACAGAGCAGTTTCTCAGAAATCTTCTTTCCAGTTTTGAACGGAAGATATTTCCTTTTTCCCCATAGCCCTCTATGGGCTTCCAAATATCCCTTTGCCAATTCCACAAGAACAGCCTTAGCGAAAGGCTTCTTGAAGGGAAAGATGTAACTCTGTGAAATGAAATCACAGAACACAGAGCAGTTTCTCAGAAAGCTTCTTTCCAGTTTTGAACGGAAGATATTTCCTTTTTCACTGTAGCCCTCTATGTGCTTCCAAATATCCCTTTGCCAATTCCACAAGAACAGCCTTAGCGAAAGGCTTCTTGAAGGGAAAGATGTAACTCTGTGAGATGAATTCACAGAACACAGAGAAGTTTCTCAGAAAGCTTCTTTCCAGTTTTGAACGGAAGATATTTCCTTTTTCCCCATAGCCCTCTATGGGCTTCCAAATATCCCTTTGCCAATTCCACAAGAACAGCCTTAGCGAAAGGCTGCTTGAAGGGAAAGATGTAACTCTGTGAGATGAATTCACAGAACACAGAGCAGTTTCTCAGAAATCTTCTTTCCAGTTTTGAACGGAAGATATTTCCTTTTTCCCCATAGCCCTCTATGGGCTTCCAAATATCCCTTTGCCAATTCCACAAGAACGGCCTTAGCGAAAGGCTTCTTGAAGGGAAAGATGTAACTCTGTGAAATGAAATCACAGAACACAGAGCAGTTTCTCAGAAAGCTTCTTTCCAGTTTTGAACGGAAGATATTTCCTTTTTCACTGTAGACCTCTATGTGCTTCCAAATATCCCTTTGCCAATTCCACAAGAACAGCCTTAGCGAAAGGCTTCTTGAAGGGAAAGATGTAACTCTGTGAGATGAATTCACAGAACACAGAGAAGTTTCTCAGAAAGCTTCTTTCCAGTTTTGAACGGAAGATATTTCCTTTTTCACCATAGCCCTCTATGGGCTTCCAAATATCCCTTTGCCAATTCCACAAGAACAGCCTTAGCGAAAGGCTGCTTGAAGGGAAAGATGTAACTCTGTGAGATGAATACAGAGAACACAGAGCAGTTTCTCAGAAAGCTTCTTCCCAGTTTTGAACGGAAGATACTTCCTTTTTCACCATAGCCCTCTACGGGCTTCCAAATATCCCTTTGCCAATTCCACAAGAACAGCGTTAGCGAAAGGCTGCTTGAAGGGAAAGATGTATCTCTGTGAGATGAATTCACAGAACACAGAGCAGTTTCTCAGAAAGCTTCTTTCCAGTTTTGAACGGAAGATATTTCCTTTTTCCCCATAGCCCTCTATGGGCTTCCAAATATCCCTTTGCCAATTCCACAAGAACAGCCTTAGCGAAAGGCTGCTTGAAGGGAAACATGTAACTCTGGAAGATGAATTCACAGAACACAGAGCAGTTTCTCAGAAAGCTTCTTTCCAGTTTTGAACGGAAGATATTTCCTTTTTCCCCATAGCCCTCTATGGGCTTCCAAATATCCCGTTGCCAATTCCACAAGAACAGCCTTAGCGAAAGGCTGCTTGAAGGGAAAGATGTAACTCTGTGAGATGAATTCACAGAACACAGAGCAGTTTCTCAGAAAGCTTCTTTCCAGTTTTGAACGGAAGATATTTCCTTTTTCACCATAGCCCTCTATGGGCTTCCAAATATCCCTTTGCCAATTCCACAAGAACAGCCTTAGCGAAAGGCTGCTTGAAGGGAAAGATGTAACTCTGTGAGATGAATTCACAGAACACAGAGTAGTTTCTCAGAAAGCTTCTTTCCAGTTTTGAACGGAAGATATTTCCTTTTTCACCATAGCCCTCTATGGGATTCCAAATATCCCTTTGCCAATTCCACAAGAACAGCCTTAGCGAAAGGCTGCTTGAAGGGAAAGATGTAACTCTGTGAGATGAATTCACAGAACACAGAGCAGTTTCTCAGAAATCTTCTTTCCAGTTTTGAACAGAAGATATTTCCTTTTTCACCATAGCCCTCTATGGGCTTCCAAATATCCCTTTGCCAATTCCACAAGAACAGCCTTAGCGAAAGGCTGCTTGAAGGGAAAGATGTAACTCTGTGAGATGAATTCACAGAACACAGAGCAGTTTCTCAGAAAGCTTCTTTCCAGTTTTGAACGGAAGATATTTCCTTTTTCACCATAACCCTCTACGGGCTTCCAAATATCCCTTTGCCAATTCCACAAGAACAGCCTTAGCGAAAGGCTGCTTGAAGGGAAAGATGTAACTCTGTGAGATGAATTCACAGAACACAGAGCAGTTTCTCAGAAATCTTCTTTCCAGTGTTGAACGGAAGATATTTCCTTTTTCCCCATAGCCCTCTATGGCCTTCCAAATATCCCTTTGCCAATTCCACAAGAACAGCCTTAGCGAAAGGCTGCTTGAAGGGAAAGATGTAACTCTGTGAGATGAATTCACAGAACACAGAGCAGTTTCTCAGAAAGCTTCTTTCCAGTTTTGAACGGAAGATATTTCCTTTTTCACCATAACCCTCTACGGGCTTCCAAATATCCCGTTGCCAATTCCACAAGAACAGCCTTAGCGAAAGGCTGCTTGAAGGGAAAGATGTAACTCTGCGAGATGAATTCACAGAACACAGAGCAGTTTCTCAGAAAGCTTCTTTCCAGTTTGGAACGGAAGATATTTCCTTTTTCACTGTAGCCCTCTATGGGCTTCAAAATATCACTTTGCCAATTCCACAAGAACAGCCTTAGCGAAAGGCTTCTTGAAGGGAAAGATGTAACTCTGTGAGATGAATTCACAGAACACAGAGCAGTTTCTCAGAAAGCTTCTTTCCAGTTTTGAACGGAAGGTATTTCCTTTTTCACTGTAGCCCTCTACGGGCTTCCAAATATCCCTTTGCCAATTCCACAAGAACAGCCTTAGGGAAAGGCTGCTTGAAGGGAAAGATGTAACTCTGTAAGATGAATTCACAGAACACAGAGAAGTTTCTCAGAAAGCTTCTTTCCAGTTTTGAACGGAAGATATTTCCTTTTTCACCATAGCCCTCTATGGGCTTCCAAATATCCCTTTGCCAATTCCACAAGAACAGCCTTAGCGAAAGGCTGCTTGAAGGGAAAGATGTAACTCTGTGAGATGAATTCACAGAACACAGAACAGTTTCTCAGAAATCTTCTTTCCAGTTTTGAACGGAAGATATTTCCTTTTTCCCCATAGCCCTCTATGGGCTTCCAAATATCCCTTTGCCAATTCCACAAGAACAGCCTTAGCGAAAGGCTTCTTGAAGGGAAAGATGTAACTCTGTGAAATGAAATCACAGAACACAGAGCAGTTTCTCAGAAAGCTTCTTTCCAGTTTTGAACGGAAGATATTTCCTTTTTCACTGTAGCCCTCTATGTGCTTCCAAATATCCCTTTGCCAATTCCACAAGAACAGCCTTAGCGAAAGGCTTCTTGAAGGGAAAGATGTAACTCTGTGAGATGAATTCACAGAACACAGAGAAGTTTCTCAGAAAGCTTCTTTCCAGTTTTGAACGGAAGATATTTCCTTTTTCCCCATAGCCCTCTATGGGCTTCCAAATATCCCTTTGCCAATTCCACAAGAACAGCCTTAGCGAAAGGCTGCTTGAAGCGAAAGATGTAACTCTGTGAGATGAATTCACAGAACACAGAGCAGTTTCTCAGAAAGCTTCTTTCCAGTTTTGAACGGAAGATACTTCCTTTTTCACCATAGCCCTCTACGGGCTTCCAAATATCCCTTTGCCAATTCCACAAGAACAGCCTTAGCGAAAGGTTGCTTGAAGGGAAAGATGTATCTCTGTGAGATGAATTCACAGAACACAGAGCAGTTTCTCAGAAAGCTTCTTTCCAGTTTTGAACGGAAGATATTTCCTTTTTCCCCATAGCCCTCTATGGGCTTCCAAATATCCCTTTGCCAATTCCACAAGAACAGCCTTAGCGAAAGGCTGCTTGAAGGGAAACATGTAACTCTGGAAGATGAATTCACAGAACACAGAGCAGTTTCTCAGAAAGCTTCTTTCCAGTTTTGAACGGAAGGTATTTCCTTTTTCCCCATAGCCCTCTATGGGCTTCCAAATATCCCGTTGCCAATTCCGCAAGAACAGCCTTAGCGAAAGGCTGCTTGAAGGGAAAGATGTAACTCTGTGAGATGAATTCACAGAACACAGAGCAGTTTCTCAGAAAGCTTCTTTCCAGTTTTGAACGGAAGATATTTCCTTTTTCACCATAGCCCTCTATGGGCTTCCAAATATCCCTTTGCCAATTCCACAAGAACAGCCTTAGCGAAAGGCTGCTTGAAGGGAAAGATGTAACTCTGTGAGATGAATTCACAGAACACAGAGCAGTTTCTCAGAAAGCTTCTTTCCAGTTTTGAACGGAAGATATTTCCTTTTTCACCATAGCCCTCTAAGGGCTTCCAAATATCCCTTTGCCAATTCCACAAGAACAGCCTTAGCGAAAGGCTTCTTGAAGGGAAAGATGTAACTCTGTGAGATGAATTCACAGAACACAGAGCAGTTTCTCAGAAATCTTCTTTCCAGTTTTGAACGGAAGATATTTCCTTTTTCAGCATAGCCCACTATGGGCTTCCAAATATCCCTTTGCCAATTCCACAAGAACAGCCTTAGCGAAAGGCTGCTTGAAGGGAAAGATGTAACTCTGTGAGATGAATTCACAGAACACAGAGCAGTTTCTCAGAAAGCTTCTTTCCAGTTTTGAACGGAAGATATTTCCTTTTTCACTGTAGCCCTCTATGGGATTCAAAATATCCCTTTGCCAATTCCACAAGAACAGCCTTAGCGAAAGGCTTCTTGAAGGGAAAGATGTAACACTGTGAGATGAATTCACAGAACACAGAGCAGTTTCTCAGAAAGCTTCTTTCCAGTTTTGAACGGAAGGTATTTCCTTTTTCACTGTAGCCCTCTACGGGCTTCCAAATATCCCTTTCCCAATTCCACAAGAACAGCCTTAGCGAAAGGCTGCTTGAAGGGAAAGATGTAACTCTGTGAGATGAATTCACAGAACACAGAGAAGTTTCTCAGAAAGCTTCTTTCCAGTTTTGAACGGAAGATATTTCCTTTTTCCCCATAGCCCTCTATGGGCTTCCAAATATCCCTTTGCCAATTCCACAAGAACAGCATTAGCGAAAGGCTGCTTGAAGGGAAAGATGTAACTCTGTGAGATGAATTCACAGAACACACAGCAGTTTCTCAGAAAGCTTCTTTCCAGTTTTGAACGGAAGATATTTCCTTTTTCACTGTAGCCCTCTATGGGCTTCCAAATATCCCTTTGCCAATTCCACAAGAACAGCCTTAGCGAAAGGCTTCTTGAAGGGAAAGATGTAACTCTGTGAGATGAATTCACAGAACACAGAGAAGTTTCTCAGAAAGCTTCTTTCCAGTTTTGAACGGAAGGTATTTCCTTTTTCCCCATAGCCCTCTATGGGCTTCCAAATATCCCTTTGCCAATTCCACAAGAACAGCCTTAGCGAAAGGCTGCTTGAAGGGAAAGATGTAACTCTGTGAGATGAATTCACAGAACACAGAGCAGTTTCTCAGAAAGCTTCTTTCCAGTTTTGAACGGAAGATATTTCCTTTTTCACTGTAGCCCTCTATGGGCTTCCAAATATCCCTTTGCCAATTCCACAAGAACAGCCTTAGCGAAAGGCTTCTTGAAGGGAAAGATGTAACTCTGTGAGATGAATTCACAGAACACAGAGCAGTTTCTCAGAAAGCTTCTTTCCAGTTTTGAACGGAAGATATTTCCTTTTTTCCCATAGCCCTCTATGGGCTTCCAAATATCCCGTTGCCAATTCCACAAGAACAGCCTTAGCGAAAGGCTGCTTGAAGGGAAAGATGTAACTCTGTGAGATGAATTCACAGAACACAGAGCAGTTTCTCAGAAAGCTTCTTTCCAGTTTTGAACGGAAGATATTTCCTTTTTCGCCATAGCCCTCTATGGGCTTCCAAATATCCCGTTGCCAATTCCACAAGAACAGCCTTAGCGAAAGGCTGCTTGAAGGCAAAGATGTAACTCTGTGAGATGAATTCACAGAACACAGAGCAGTTTCTCAGAAAGCTTCTTTCCAGTTTTGAACGGAAGATATTTCCTTTTTCACCGTAGCCCTCTATGGGCTTCCAAATATCCCTTTGCCAATTCCACAAGAACAGCATTAGCGAAAGGCTGCTTGAAGGGAAAGATGTAACTCTGTGAGATGAATTCACAGAACACAGAGCAGTTTCTCAGAAAGCTTCTTTCCAGTTTTGAACGGAAGATATTTCCTTTTTCACTGTAGCCCTCTATGGGCTTCCAAATATCCCTTTGCCAATTCCACAAGAACAGCCTTAGCGAAAGGCTTCTTGAAGGGAAAGATGTAACTCTGTGAGATGAATTCACAGAACACAGAGAAGTTTCTCAGAAAGCTTCTTTCCAGTTTTGAACGGAAGATATTTCCTTTTTCCCCATAGCCCTCTATGGGCTTGCAAATATCCCTTTGCCAATTCCACAAGAACAGCCTTAGCGAAAGGCTGCTTGAAGGGAAAGATGGAACTCTGTGAGATGAATTCACAGAACACAGAGCAGTTTCTCAGAAAGCTTCTTTCCAGTTTTGAACGGAAGATATTTCCTTTTTCCCCATAGCCCTCTATGGCTTCCAAATATCCCGTTGCCAATTCCACAAGAACAGCCTTAGCGAAAGACTGCTTGAAGGGAAACATGTAACTCTGTGAGATGAATTCACAGAACACAGAGCAGTTTCTCAGAAAGCTTCTTTCCAGTTTTGAACGGAAGATATTTCCTTTTTCCCCATAGCCCTCTATGGGCTTCCAAATATCCCTTTGCCAATTCCACAAGAACAGCCTTAGCGAAAGGCTGCTTGAAGGGAAAGATGTAACTCTGTGAGATGAATTCACAGAACACAGAGCAGTTTCTCAGAAAGCTTCTTTCCAGTTTTGAACGGAAGATATTTCCTTTTTCACCATAGCCCTCTATGGGCTTCCAAATATCCCTTTGCCAATTCCACAAGAACATACTTAGCGAAAGGCTGCTTGAAGGTAAAGATGTAACTCCGTGAGATGAATTCACAGAACACAGAGCAGTTTCTCAGAAAGCTTCTTTCCAGTTTTGAACGGAAGATATTTCCTTTTTCACCATAGCCCTCTATGGGCTTCCAAATATCCCTTTGCCAATTTCACAAGAACAGCCTTAGCGAAAGGCTGCTTGAAGGGAAAGATGGAACTCTGTGAGATGAATTCACAGAACACAGAGCAGTTTCTCAGAAATCTTCTTTCCAGTTTTGAACGGAAGATATTTCCTTTTTCACCGTAGCCTTCTATGGGCTTCCAAATATCCCTTTGCCAATTCCACAAGAACAGCCTTAGCGAAAGGCTTCTTGAAGGGAAAGATGTAACTCTGTGGGATGAATTCACAGAACACAGAGAAGTTTCTCAGAAAGCTTCTTTCCAGTTTTGAAAGGAAGATATTTCCTTTTTCCCCATAGCCCTCTATGGGCTTCCAAATATCCCTTTGCCAATTCCACAAGAACAGCCTTAGCGAAAGGCTGCTTGAAGGGAAAGATGTAACTCTGTGAGATGAATTCACAGACCACAGAGCAGTTTCTCAGAAAGCTTCTTTCCAGTTTTGAACGGAAGATATTTCCTTTTTCACCATAGCCCTCTACGGGCTTCCAAATATCCCTTTGCCAATTCCACAAGAACAGCCTTAGCGAAAGGCTGCTTGAAGGGAAACATGTAACTCTGTGAGATGAATTCCCAGAACACAGTGCAGTTTCTCAGAAAGCTTCTTTCCAGTTTTGAACAGAAGATATTTCCTTTTTCCCCATAGCCCTCTATGGGCTTCCAAATATCCCTTTGCCAATTCCACAAGAACAGCCTTAGTGAAAGGCTGCTTGAAGAGAAAGATGGAACTCTGTGAGATGAATTCACAGAACACAGAGCAGTTTCTCAGAAAGCTTCTTTCCAGTTTTGAACGGAAGATATTTCCTTTTTCCCCATAGCCCTCTATGGGCTTCCAAATATCCCTTTGCCAATTCCAGAAGAACAGCCTTAGCGAAAGGCTGCTTGAAGGGAAAGATGTAACTCTGTGAGATGAATTCACAGAACACAGAGCAGTTTCTCAGAAAGCTTCTTTCCAGTTTTGAACGGAAGTTATTTCTTTTTTCCCCATAGCCCTCTATGGGCTTCCAAATATCCCGTTGCCAATTCCACAAGAACAGCCTTAGCGACAGGCTTCTTGAAGGGAAAAATGTAACTCTGTGAGATGAATTCACAGAACACAGAGCAGTTTCGCAGAAAGCTTCTTTCCAGTTTTGAACGGAAGATATTTCCTTTTTCACTGTAGCCCTCTATGGGCTTCCAAATATCCCTTTGCCAATTCCACAAGAACAGCCTTAGCGAAAGGCTTCTTGAAGGGAAAGATGTAACTCTGTGAGATGAATTCACAGAACACAGAGCAGTTTCTCAGAAAGCTTCTTTCCAGTTTTGAACGGAAGATATTTCCTTTTTCACTGTAGCCCTCTATGGGCTTCCAAATATCCCTTTGCCAATTCCTCAAGCACAGCCTTAGCGAAAGGCTTCTTGAAGGGAAAGACGTAACTCTGTGAGATGAATTCACAGAACACAGAGCAGTTTCTCAGAAAGCTTCTTTCCAGTTTTGAACGGAAGATATTTCCTTTTTCACTGCAGCCCTCTATGGGCTTCCAAATATCCCTTTGCCAATTCCACAAGAACAGCCTTAGCGAAAGGCTTCTTGAAGTGAACGATGTAGCTCTGTGAGATGAATTCACAGAACACAGAGAAGTTTCTCAGAAAGCTTCTTTCCAGTTTTGAACGGAAGATATTTCCTTTTTCCCCGTAGCCCTCTATGGGCTTCCAAATATCCCTTTGCCAATTCCACAAGAACAGCCTTAGCGAAAGGCTGCTTGAAGGGAAAGATGTAACTCTGTGAGATGAATTCACAGAACACAGAGCAGTTTCTCAGAAAGCTTCTTTCCAGTATTGAACGGAAGATATTTCCTTTTTCACCATAGCCCTCTACGGGCTTCCAAATATCCCTTTGCCAATTCCACAAGAACAGCCTTAGCGAAAGGCTTCTTGAAGGGAAAGATGTAACTCTGTGAGATGAATTCACAGAACACAGAGCAGTTTCTCAGAAAGCTTCTTTCCAGTTTTGAACGCAAGATATTTCCTTTTTCACTGTAGCCCTCTATGGGCTTCCAAATATCCCTTTGCCAATTCCACAAGAACAGCCTTAGCGAAAGGCTTCTTGAAGGGAAAGATGTAACTCTGTGAGATGAATTCACAGAACACACAGAAGTTTCTCAGAAAGCTTCTTTCCAGTTTTGAACGGAAGATATTTCCTTTTTCCCCATAGCCCTCTATGGGCTTCCAAATATCCCTTTGCCAATTCCACAAGAACAGCCTTAGCGAAAGGCTGCTTGAAGGGAAAGATGGAACTCTGTGAGATGAATTCACAGAACACAGAGCAGTTTCTCAGAAAGCTTCTTTCCAGTTTTGAACGGAAGATATTTCCTTTTTCCCCATAGCCCTCTATGGCTTCCAAATATCCCGTTGCCAATTCCACAAGAACAGCCTTAGCGAAAGACTGCTTGAAGGGAAACATGTAACTCTGTGAGATGAATTCACAGAACACAGAGCAGTTTCTCAGAAAGCTTCTTTCCAGTTTTGAACGGAAGATATTTCCTTTTTCCCCATAGCCCTCTATGGGCTTCCAAATATCCCTTTGCCAATTCCACAAGAACAGCCTTAGCGAAAGGCTGCTTGAAGGGAAAGATGTAACTCTGTGAGATGAATTCACAGAACACAGAGCAGTTTCTCAGAAATCTTCTTTCCAGTTTTGAACGGAAGATATTTCCTTTTTCACCATAGCCCTCTATGGGCTTCCAAATATCCCTTTGCCAATTTCACAAGAACAGCCTTAGCGAAAGGCTGCTTGAAGGGAAAGATGGAACTCTGTGAGATGAATTCACAGAACACAGAGCAGTTTCTCAGAAATCTTCTTTCCAGTTTTGAACGGAAGATATTTCCTTTTTCACCGTAGCCTTCTATGGGCTTCCAAATATCCCTTTGCCAATTCCACAAGAACAGCCTTAGCGAAAGGCTTCTTGAAGGGAAAGATGTAACTCTGTGGGATGAATTCACAGAACACAGAGAAGTTTCTCAGAAAGCTTCTTTCCAGTTTTGAAAGGAAGATATTTCCTTTTTCCCCATAGCCCTCTATGGGCTTCCAAATATCCCTTTGCCAATTCCACAAGAACAGCCTTAGCGAAAGGCTGCTTGAAGGGAAAGATGTAACTCTGTGAGATGAATTCACAGACCACAGAGCAGTTTCTCAGAAAGCTTCTTTCCAGTTTTGAACGGAAGATATTTCCTTTTTCACCATAGCCCTCTACGGGCTTCCAAATATCCCTTTGCCAATTCCACAAGAACAGCCTTAGCGAAAGGCTGCTTGAAGGGAAACATGTAACTCTGTGAGATGAATTCCCAGAACACAGAGCAGTTTCTCAGAAAGCTTCTTTCCAGTTTTGAACAGAAGATATTTCCTTTTTCCCCATAGCCCTCTATGGGCTTCCAAATATCCCTTTGCCAATTACACAAGAACAGCCTTAGTGAAAGGCTGCTTGAAGAGAAAGATGGAACTCTGTGAGATGAATTCACAGAACACAGAGCAGTTTCTCAGAAAGCTTCTTTCCAGTTTTGAACGGAAGATATTTCCTTTTTCCCCATAGCCCTCTATGGGCTTCCAAATATCCCTTTGCCAATTCCAGAAGAACAGCCTTAGCGAAAGGCTGAATGAAGGGAAAGATGTAGCTCTGTGAGATGAATTCACAGACCACAGAGCAGTTTCTCAGAAAGCTTCTTTCCAGTTTTGAACGGAAGATATTTCCTTTTTCCCGTAGCCCTTTATGGGCTTCAAAATATCCCTTTGCCAATTCCACAAGAACAGCCTTAACGAAAGGCTTCTTGAAGGGAAAGATGTAACTCTGTGAGATGAATTCACAGAACACAGAGAAGTTTCTCAGAAAGCTTCTTTCCAGTTTTGAACGGAAGATATTTCCTTTTTCCCCATAGCCCTTTATGGGCTTCAAAATATCCCTTTGCCAATTCCACAAGAACAGCCTTAGCGAAAGGCTGCTTGAAGGGAAAGATGTAACTCTGTGAGATGAATTCACAGAACACAGAGCAGTTTCTCAGAAAGCTTCTTTCCAGTTTTGAACGGAAGATATGTCCTTTTTCAACATAGCCCTCTACGGGCTTCCAAATATCCCTTTGCCAATTCCACAAGAACAGCCTTAACGAAAGGCTGCTTGAAGGGAAAGATGTAACTCTGTGAGATGAATTCACAGAACACAGAGCAGTTTCTCAGAAAGCTTCTTTCCAGTTTTGAGCGGAAGATATTTCCTTTTTCACCATAGCCCTCTATGGGCTTCCAAATATCCCTTTGCCAATTCCACAAGAACAGCCTTAGCGAAAGGTTGCATGAAGGGAAAGATGTAACTCTGTGAGATGAATTCACAGAACACAGAGCAGTTTCTCAGAAAGCTTCTTTCCAGTTTTGAACGGAAGATATTTCCTTTTTCCCCATAGCCCACTATGGGCTTCCAAATATCCCGTTGCCTATTCAACAAGAACAGCCTTAGCGAAAGGCTTCTTGAAGGGAAAGATGTAACTCTGTGAGATGAATTCACAGAACACAGAGCAGTTTCTCAGAAAGCTTCTTTCCAGTTTTGAACGGAAGATATTTCCTTTTTCCCCATAGCCCTCTATGGGCTTCCAAATATCCCGTTGCCAATTCCACAAGAACAGCCTTAGCGAAAGGCTGCTTGAAGGGAAAGATGTAACTCTGTGAGATGAATTCACAGAACACAGAGCAGTTTCTCAGAAAGCTTCTTTCCAGTTTTGAACGGAAGATATTTCCTTTTTCCCCATAGCCCTCTAAGGGCTTCCAAATATCCCATTGCCAATTCCACAAGAACAGCCTTAGCGAAAGGCTGCTTGAATGGAAAGATGTAACTCTGTGAGATGAATTCACAGAACACAGAGCAGTTTCTCAGAAAGCTTCTTTCCAGTTTTGAACGGAAGATATTTCATTTTTCCCCATAGCCCTCTATGGGCTTCCAAATATCCCTTTGCCAATTCCACAAGAACAGCCTTAGCGAAAGGCTGCTTGAAGGGAAAGATGTAACTCTGTGAGATGAATTCACAGAACACAGAGCAGTTTCTCAGAAAGCTTCTTTCCAGTTTTGAACGGAAGATATTTCCTTTTTCACCATAGCCCTCTACGGGCTTCCAAATATCCGTTTGCCAATTCCACAAGAACAGGCTTAGCGAAAGGCTGCTTGAAGGGAAAGATGTAACTCTGTGAGATGAATTCACAGAACACACAGAAGTTTCTCAGAAAGCTTCTTTCCAGTTTTGAACGGAAGATATTTCCTTTTTCCCCATAGCCCTCTATGGGCTTCCAAATATCCCTTTGCCAATTCCACAAGAACAGCCTTAGCGAAAGGCTGCTTGAAGGGAAAGATGGAACTCTGTGAGATGAATTCACAGAACACAGAGCAGTTTCTCAGAAAGCTTCTTTCCAGTTTTGAACGGAAGATATTTCCTTTTTCCCCATAGCCCTCTATGGCTTCCAAATATCCCGTTGCCAATTCCACAAGAACAGCCTTAGCGAAAGACTGCTTGAAGGGAAACATGTAACTCTGTGAGATGAATTCACAGAACACAGAGCAGTTTCTCAGAAAGCTTCTTTCCAGTTTTGAACGGAAGATATTTCCTTTTTCCCCATAGCCCTCTATGGGCTTCCAAATATCCCTTTGCCAATTCCACAAGAACAGCCTTAGCGAAAGGCTGCTTGAAGGGAAAGATGTAACTCTGTGAGATGAATTCACAGAACACAGAGCAGTTTCTCAGAAATCTTCTTTCCAGTTTTGAACGGAAGATATTTCCTTTTTCACCATAGCCCTCTATGGGCTTCCAAATATCCCTTTGCCAATTTCACAAGAACAGCCTTAGCGAAAGGCTGCTTGAAGGGAAAGATGGAACTCTGTGAGATGAATTCACAGAACACAGAGCAGTTTCTCAGAAATCTTCTTTCCAGTTTTGAACGGAAGATATTTCCTTTTTCACCGTAGCCTTCTATGGGCTTCCAAATATCCCTTTGCCAATTCCACAAGAACAGCCTTAGCGAAAGGCTTCTTGAAGGGAAAGATGTAACTCTGTGGGATGAATTCACAGAACACAGAGAAGTTTCTCAGAAAGCTTCTTTCCAGTTTTGAAAGGAAGATATTTCCTTTTTCCCCATAGCCCTCTATGGGCTTCCAAATATCCCTTTGCCAATTCCACAAGAACAGCCTTAGCGAAAGGCTGCTTGAAGGGAAAGATGTAACTCTGTGAGATGAATTCACAGACCACAGAGCAGTTTCTCAGAAAGCTTCTTTCCAGTTTTGAACGGAAGATATTTCCTTTTTCACCATAGCCCTCTACGGGCTTCCAAATATCCCTTTGCCAATTCCACAAGAACAGCCTTAGCGAAAGGCTGCTTGAAGGGAAACATGTAACTCTGTGAGATGAATTCCCAGAACACAGAGCAGTTTCTCAGAAAGCTTCTTTCCAGTTTTGAACAGAAGATATTTCCTTTTTCCCCATAGCCCTCTATGGGCTTCCAAATATCCCTTTGCCAATTACACAAGAACAGCCTTAGTGAAAGGCTGCTTGAAGAGAAAGATGGAACTCTGTGAGATGAATTCACAGAACACAGAGCAGTTTCTCAGAAAGCTTCTTTCCAGTTTTGAACGGAAGATATTTCCTTTTTCCCCATAGCCCTCTATGGGCTTCCAAATATCCCTTTGCCAATTCCAGAAGAACAGCCTTAGCGAAAGGCTGAATGAAGGGAAAGATGTAGCTCTGTGAGATGAATTCACAGACCACAGAGCAGTTTCTCAGAAAGCTTCTTTCCAGTTTTGAACGGAAGATATTTCCTTTTTCCCGTAGCCCTTTATGGGCTTCAAAATATCCCTTTGCCAATTCCACAAGAACAGCCTTAACGAAAGGCTTCTTGAAGGGAAAGATGTAACTCTGTGAGATGAATTCACAGAACACAGAGAAGTTTCTCAGAAAGCTTCTTTCCAGTTTTGAACGGAAGATATTTCCTTTTTCCCCATAGCCCTTTATGGGCTTCAAAATATCCCTTTGCCAATTCCACAAGAACAGCCTTAGCGAAAGGCTGCTTGAAGGGAAAGATGTAACTCTGTGAGATGAATTCACAGAACACAGAGCAGTTTCTCAGAAAGCTTCTTTCCAGTTTTGAACGGAAGATATGTCCTTTTTCAACATAGCCCTCTACGGGCTTCCAAATATCCCTTTGCCAATTCCACAAGAACAGCCTTAACGAAAGGCTGCTTGAAGGGAAAGATGTAACTCTGTGAGATGAATTCACAGAACACAGAGCAGTTTCTCAGAAAGCTTCTTTCCAGTTTTGAGCGGAAGATATTTCCTTTTTCACCATAGCCCTCTATGGGCTTCCAAATATCCCTTTGCCAATTCCACAAGAACAGCCTTAGCGAAAGGTTGCATGAAGGGAAAGATGTAACTCTGTGAGATGAATTCACAGAACACAGAGCAGTTTCTCAGAAAGCTTCTTTCCAGTTTTGAACGGAAGATATTTCCTTTTTCCCCATAGCCCACTATGGGCTTCCAAATATCCCGTTGCCTATTCAACAAGAACAGCCTTAGCGAAAGGCTTCTTGAAGGGAAAGATGTAACTCTGTGAGATGAATTCACAGAACACAGAGCAGTTTCTCAGAAAGCTTCTTTCCAGTTTTGAACGGAAGATATTTCCTTTTTCCCCATAGCCCTCTATGGGCTTCCAAATATCCCGTTGCCAATTCCACAAGAACAGCCTTAGCGAAAGGCTGCTTGAAGGGAAAGATGTAACTCTGTGAGATGAATTCACAGAACACAGAGCAGTTTCTCAGAAAGCTTCTTTCCAGTTTTGAACGGAAGATATTTCCTTTTTCCCCATAGCCCTCTAAGGGCTTCCAAATATCCCATTGCCAATTCCACAAGAACAGCCTTAGCGAAAGGCTGCTTGAATGGAAAGATGTAACTCTGTGAGATGAATTCACAGAACACAGAGCAGTTTCTCAGAAAGCTTCTTTCCAGTTTTGAACGGAAGATATTTCATTTTTCCCCATAGCCCTCTATGGGCTTCCAAATATCCCTTTGCCAATTCCACAAGAACAGCCTTAGCGAAAGGCTGCTTGAAGGGAAAGATGTAACTCTGTGAGATGAATTCACAGAACACAGAGCAGTTTCTCAGAAAGCTTCTTTCCAGTTTTGAACGGAAGATATTTCCTTTTTCACCATAGCCCTCTACGGGCTTCCAAATATCCGTTTGCCAATTCCACAAGAACAGGCTTAGCGAAAGGCTGCTTGAAGGGAAAGATGTAACTCTGTGAGATGAATTCACAGAACACAGAGCAGTTTCTCAGAAAGCTTCTTTCCAGTTTTGAGCGGAAGATATTTCCTTTTTCACCATAGCCCTCTATGGGCTTCCAAATATCCCTTTGCCAATTCCACAAGAACAGCCTTAGCGAAAGGCTGCTTGAAGGGAAAGATGGAACTCTGTGAGATGAATTCACAGAACACAGAGCAGTTTCTCAGAAAGCTTCTTTCCAGTTTTGAACGGAAGATATTTCCTTTTTCCCCATAGCCCTCTATGGGATTCCAAATATCCCTTTGCCAATTCCACAAGAACAGCCTTAGCGAAAGGCTGCTTGAAGGGAAAGATGTAACTCTGTGAGATGAATTCACAGAACACAGAGCAGTTTCTCAGAAAGCTTCTTTCCAGTTTTGAACGGAAGATATTTCCTTTTTCCCCATAGCCCTCTATGGGCTTCCAAATATCCCTTTGCCAATTCCACAAGAACAGCCTTAGCGAAAGGCTGCTTGAAGGGAAAGATGTAACTCTGTGAGATGAATTCACAGAACACAGAGCAGTTTCTCAGAAATCTTCTTTCCAGTTTTGAACGGAAGATATTTCCTTTTTCCCCATAGCCCTCTATGGGCTTCCAAATATCCCTTTGCCAATTCCACAAGAACAGCCTTAGCGAAAGGCTTCTTGAAGGGAAAGATGTAACTCTGTGAAATGAAATCACAGAACACAGAGCAGTTTCTCAGAAAGCTTCTTTCCAGTTTTGAACGGAAGATATTTCCTTTTTCACTGTAGCCCTCTATGTGCTTCCAAATATCCCTTTGCCAATTCCACAAGAACAGCCTTAGCGAAAGGCTGCTTGAAGGGAAAGATGTAACTCTGTGAGATGAATTCACAGAACACAGAGAAGTTTCTCAGAAAGCTTCTTTCCAGTTTGAACGGAAGATATTTCCTTTTTCCCCATAGCCCTCTATGGGCTTCCAAATATCCCTTTGCCAATTCCACAAGAACAGCCTTAACGAAAGGCTTCTTGAAGGGAAAGATGTAACTCTGTGAGATGAATTCGCAGAACACAGAGAAGTTTCTCAGAAAGCTTCTTTCCAGTTTTGAACGGAAGATATTTCCTTTTTCCCCATAGCCCTTTATGGGCTTCAAAATATCCCTTTGCCAATTCCACAAGAACAGCCTTAGCGAAAGGCTGCTTGAAGGGAAAGATGTAACTCTGTGAGATGAATTCACAGAACACAGAGCAGTTTCTCAGAAAGCTTCTTTCCAGTTTTGAACGGAAGATATGTCCTTTTTCAACGTAGCCCTCTACGGGCTTCCAAATATCCCTTTGCCAATTCCACAAGAACAGCCTTAACGAAAGGCTGCTTGAAGGGAAAGATGTAACTCTGTGAGATGAATTCACAGAACACAGAGCAGTTTCTCAGAAAGCTTCTTTCCAGTTTTGAGCGGAAGATATTTCCTTTTTCACCATAGCCCTCTATGGGCTTCCAAATATCCCTTTGCCAATTCCACAAGAACAGCCTTAGCGAAAGGTTGCATGAAGGGAAAGATGTAACTCTGTGAGATGAATTCACAGAACACAGAGCAGTTTCTCAGAAAGCTTCTTTCCAGTTTTGAACGGAAGATATTTCCTTTTTCCCCATAGCCCACTATGGGCTTCCAAATATCCCGTTGCCTATTCAACAAGAACAGCCTTAGCGAAAGGCTTCTTGAAGGGAAAGATGTAACTCTGTGAGATGAATTCACAGAACACAGAGCAGTTTCTCAGAAAGCTTCTTTCCAGTTTTGAACGGAAGATATTTCCTTTTTCCCCATAGCCCTCTATGGGCTTCCAAATATCCCGTTGCCAATTCCACAAGAACAGCCTTAGCGAAAGGCTGCTTGAAGGGAAAGATGTAACTCTGTGAGATGAATTCACAGAACACAGAGCAGTTTCTCAGAAAGCTTCTTTCCAGTTTTGAACGGAAGATATTTCCTTTTTCCCCATAGCCCTCTAAGGGCTTCCAAATATCCCATTGCCAATTCCACAAGAACATCCTTAGCGAAAGGCTGCTTGAAGGTAAAGATGTAACTCTGTGAGATGAATTCACAGAACACAGAGCAGTTTCTCAGAAAGCTTCTTTCCAGTTTTGAACGGAAGATATTTCATTTTTCCCCATAGCCCTCTATGGGCTTCCAAATATCCCTTTGCCAATTCCACAAGAACAGCCTTAGCGAAAGGCTGCTTGAAGGGAAAGATGTAACTCTGTGAGATGAATTCACAGAACACAGAGCAGTTTCTCAGAAAGCTTCTTTCCAGTTTTGAACGGAAGATATTTCCTTTTTCACCATAGCCCTCTACGGGCTTCCAAATATCCGTTTGCCAATTCCACAAGAACAGGCTTAGCGAAAGGCTGCTTGAAGGGAAAGATGTAACTCTGTGAGATGAATTCACAGAACACAGAGCAGTTTCTCAGAAAGCTTCTTTCCAGTTTTGAGCGGAAGATATTTCCTTTTTCACCATAGCCCTCTATGGGCTTCCAAATATCCCTTTGCCAATTCCACAAGAACAGCCTTAGCGAAAGGCTGCTTGAAGGGAAAGATGTAACTCTGTGAGATGAATTCACAGAACACAGAGCAGTTTCTCAGAAAGCTTCTTTCCAGTTTTGAACGGAAGATATTTCCTTTTTCCCCATAGCCCTCTATGGGATTCCAAATATCCCTTTGCCAATTCCACAAGAACAGCCTTAGCGAAAGGCTGCTTGAAGGGAAAGATGTAACTCTGTGAGATGAATTCACAGAACACAGAGCAGTTTCTCAGAAAGCTTCTTTCCAGTTTTGAACGCAAGATATTTCCTTTTTCACTGTAGCCCTCTATGGGCTTCCAAATATCCCGTTGCCAATTCCACAAGAACAGCCTTAGCGAAAGGCTGCTTGAAGGGAAAGATGTAACTCTGTGAGATGAATTCACAGAACACAGAGCAGTTTCTCAGAAATCTTCTTTCCAGTTTTGAACGGAAGATATTTCCTTTTTCCCCATAGCCCTCTATGGGCTTCCAAATATCCCTTTGCCAATTCCACAAGAACAGCCTTAGCGAAAGGCTTCTTGAAGGGAAAGATGTAACTCTGTGAAATGAAATCACAGAACACAGAGCAGTTTCTCAGAAAGCTTCTTTCCAGTTTTGAACGGAAGATATTTCCTTTTTCACTGTAGCCCTCTATGTGCTTCCAAATATCCCTTTGCCAATTCCACAAGAACAGCCTTAGCGAAAGGCTTCTTGAAGGGAAAGATGTAACTCTGTGAGATGAATTCACAGAACACAGAGAAGTTTCTCAGAAAGCTTCTTTCCAGTTTTGAACGGAAGATATTTCCTTTTTCCCCATAGCCCTCTATGGGCTTCCAAATATCCCTTTGCCAATTCCACAAGAAGAGCCTTAGCGAAAGGCTGCTTGAAGGGAAAGATGTAACTCTGTGAGATGAATTCACAGAACACAGAGCAGTTTCTCAGAAATCTTCTTTCCAGTTTTGAACGGAAGATATTTCCTTTTTCCCCATAGCCCTCTATGGGCTTCCAAATATCCCTTTGCCAATTCCACAAGAACAGCCTTAGCGAAAGGCTTCTTGAAGGGAAAGATGTATCTCTGTGAAATGAAATCACAGAACACAGAGCAGTTTCTCAGAAAGCTTCTTTCCAGTTTTGAACGGAAGATATTTCCTTTTTCACTGTAGCCCTCTATGTGCTTCCAAATATCCCTTTGCCAATTCCACAAGAACAGCCTTAGCGAAAGGCTGCTTGAAGGGAAAGATGTAACTCTGTGAGATGAATTCACAGAACACAGAGAAGTTTCTCAGAAAGCTTCTTTCCAGTTTTGAACGGAAGATATTTCCTTTTTCCCCATAGCCCTCTATGGGCTTCCAAATATCCCTTTGCCAATTCCACAAGAACAGCCTTAGCGAAAGGCTGCTTGAAGGTAAAGATGTAACTCTGTGAGATGAATACAGAGAACACAGAGCAGTTTCTCAGAAAGCTTCTTCCCAGTTTTGAACGGAAGATACTTCCTTTTTCACCATAGCCCTCTACGGGCTTCCAAATATCCCTTTGCCAATTCCACAAGAACAGCCTTAGCGAAAGGCTGCTTGAAGGGAAAGATGTATCTCTGTGAGATGAATTCACAGAACACAGAGCAGTTTCTCAGAAAGCTTCTTTCCAGTTTTGAACGGAAGATATTTCCTTTTTCCCCATAGCCCTCTATGGGCTTCCAAATATCCCTTTGCCAATTCCACAAGAACAGCCTTAGCGAAAGGCTGCTTGAAGGGAAACATGTAACTCTGGAAGATGAATTCACAGAACACAGAGCAGTTTCTCAGAAAGCTTCTTTCCAGTTTTGAACGGAAGATATTTCCTTTTTCCCCATAGCCCTCTATGGGCTTCCAAATATCCCGTTGCCAATTCCACAAGAACAGCCTTAGCGAAAGGCTGCTTGAAGGGAAAGATGTAACTCTGTGAGATGAATTCACAGAACACAGAGCAGTTTCTCAGAAAGCTTCTTTCCAGTTTTGAACGGAAGATATTTCCTTTTTCACCATAGCCCTCTATGGGATTCCAAATATCCCTTTGCCAATTCCACAAGAACAGCCTTAGCGAAAGGCTGCTTGAAGGGAAAGATGTAACTCTGTGAGATGAATTCACAGAACACAGAGCAGTTTCTCAGAAATCTTCTTTCCAGTTTTGAACGGAAGATATTTCCTTTTTCACCATAGCCCTCTATGGGCTTCCAAATATCCCTTTGCCAATTCCACAAGAACAGCCTTAGCGAAAGGCTGCTTGAAGGGAAAGATGTAACTCTGTGAGATGAATTCAAAGAACACAGAGCAGGTTCTCAGAAAGATTCTTTCCAGTTTTGAACGGAAGATATTTCCTTTTTCACCATAACCCTCTACGGGCTTCCAAATATCCCTTTGCCAATTCCACAAGAACAGCCTTAGCGAAAGGCTGCTTGAAGGGAAAGATGTAACTCTGTGAGATGAATTCACAGAACACAGAGCAGTTTCTCAGAAATCTTCTTTCCAGTTTTGAACGGAAGATATTTCCTTTTTCCCCATAGCCCTCTATGGCCTTCCAAATATCCCTTTGCCAATTCCACAAGAACAGCCTTAGCGAAAGGCTGCTTGAAGGGAAAGATGTAACTCTGTGAGATGAATTCACAGAACACAGAGCAGTTTCTCAGAAAGCTTCTTTCCAGTTTTGAACGGAAGATATTTCCTTTTTCACCATAACCCTCTACGGGCTTCCAAATATCCCTTTGCCAATTCCACAAGAACAGCCTTAGCGAAAGGCTGCTTGAAGGGAAAGATGTAACTCTGTGAGATGAATTCACAGAACACAGAGCAGTTTCTCAGAAAGCTTCTTTCCAGTTTTGAACGGAAGATATTTCCTTTTTCACTGTAGCCCTCTATGGGCTTCAAAATATCACTTTGCCAATTAGACAAGAACAGCCTTAGCGAAAGGCTTCTTGAAGGGAAAGATGTAACTCTGTGAGATGAATTCACAGAACACAGAGCAGTTTCTCAGAAAGCTTCTTTCCAGTTTTGAACGGAAGGTATTTCCTTTTTCACTGTAGCCCTCTACGGGCTTCCAAATATCCCTTTGCCAATTCCACAAGAACAGCCTTAGCGAAAGGCTGCTTGAAGGGAAAGATGTAACTCTGTAAGATGAATTCACAGAACACAGAGAAGTTTCTCAGAAAGCTTCTTTCCAGTTTTGAACGGAAGATATTTCCTTTTTCACCATAGCCCTCTATGGCCTTCCAAATATCCCTTTGCCAATTCCACAAGAACAGCCTTAGCGAAAGGCTGCTTGAAGGGAAAGATGTAACTCTGTGAGATGAATTCTAAGAAGACAGAGAAGTTTCTCAGAAAGCTTCTTTCCAGTTTTGAACGGAAGATATTTCCTTTTTCCCCATAGCCCTCTATGGCCTTCCAAATATCCCTTTGCCAATTCCATAAGAACAGCCTTAGCGAAAGGCTGCTTGAAGGGAAAGATGTAACTCTGTGAGATGAATTCACAGAACACAGAGCAGTTTCTCAGAAAGCTTCTTTCCAGTTTTGAACGGAAGATATTTCCTTTTTCACCATAGCCCTCTACGGGCTTCCAAATATCCCTTTGCCAATTCCACAATAACGGCCTTAGCGAAAGGCTTCTTGAAGGGAAAGATGTAACTCTGTGAGATGAATTCACAGAACACAGAGCAGTTTCTCAGAAAGCTTCTTTCCAGTTTTGAACAGAAGATATTTCCTTTTTCCCCATAGCCCACTATGGGCTTCCAAATATCCCGTTGCCAATTCCACAAGAACAGCCTTAGCGAAAGGCTTCTTGAAGGGAAAGATGTAACTCTGTGCGATGAATTCACAGAACACAGAGCAGTTTCTCAGAAAGCTTCTTTCCAGTTTTGAACGGAAGATATTTCCTTTTACCCCATAGCCCTTTATGGGCTTCCAAATATCCCTTTGCCAATTCCACAAGAACAGCCTTAGCGAAAGGCTGCTTGAAGGGAAAGATGTAACTCTGTGAGATGAATTCACAGAACACAGAGCAGTTTCTCAGAAAGCTTCTTTCCAGTTTTGAACGGAAGATATTTCCTTTTTCCCCATAGCCCTCTATGGGCTTCCAAATATCCCTTTGCCAATTCCACAAGAACAGCCTTAGCGAAAGGCTGCTTGAAGGGAAAGATGTAACTCTGTGAGATGAATTCACAGAACACAGAGCAGTTTCTCAGAAAGCTTCTTTCCAGTTTTGAACGGAAGATATTTCCTTTTTCCCCATAGCCCTCTATGGGCTTCCAAATATCCCGTTGCCAATTCCACAAGAACAGCCTTAGCGAAAGGCTTCTTGAAGGGAAAGATGTAACTCTGTGAAATGAAATCACAGAACACAGAGCAGTTTCTCAGAAAGCTTCTTTCCAGGTTTGAACGGAAGATATTTCCTTTTTCACTGTAGCCCTCTATGGGCTTCAAAATATCCCTTTGCCAATTCCACAAGAACAGCCTTAGCGAAAGGCTAATTGAAGGGAAAGATGTAACTCTGTGAGATGAATTCACAGAACACAGAGCAGTTTCTCAGAAAGCTTCTTTCCAGTTTTGAACGGAAGGTATTTCCTTTTTCACTGTAGCCCTCTACGGGCTTCCAAATATCCCTTTGCCAATTCCACAAGAACAGCCTTAGCGAAAGGCTGCTTGAAGGGAAAGATGTAACTCTGTGAGAGGAATTCACAGAACACAGAGCAGTTTCTCAGAAAGCTTCTTTCCAGTTTTGAACGGAAGATATTTCCTTTTTCACCGTAGCCCTCTATGGGCTTCCAAATATCCCTTTGCCAATTCCACAAGAACAGCCTTAGCGAAAGGCTGCTTGAAGGGAAAGATGTAACTCTGTGAGATGAATTCACAGAACACAGAGCAGTTTCTCAGAAAGCTTCTTTCCAGTTTTGAACGGAAGATATTTCCTTTTTCCCCATAGCCCTCTATGGCTTCCAAATATCCCGTTGCCAATTCCACAAGAACAGCCTTAGCGAAAGGCTGCTTGAAGGGAAACATGTAACTCTGTGAGATGAATTCACAGAACACAGAGCAGTTTCTCAGAAAGCTTCTTTCCAGTTTTGAACGGAAGATACTTCCTTTTTCACCATGGCCCTCTATGGGCTTCCAAATATCCCTTTGCCAATTCCACAAGAACAGCCTTAGCGAAAGGCTGCTTGAAGGGAAAGATGTAACTCTGTGAGATGAATTCACAGAACACAGAGCAGTATCTCAGAAAGCTTCTTTCCTGTTTTGAACGGAAGATATTTCCTTTTTCACCATAGCCCTCTATGGGCTTCCAAATATCCCTTTGCCAATTCCACAAGAACAGCCTTAGCGAAAGGCTGCTTGAAGGGAAACATGTAACTCTGTGAGATGAATTCACAGAACACTGAGCAGTTTCTCAGAAATCTTCTTTCCAGGTTTGAACGGAAGATATTTCCTTTTTCACCATAGCCCTCCATGGGCTTCCAAATATCCCTTTGCCAATTCCACAAGAACAGCCTTAGCGAAAGGCTTCTTGAAGGGAAAGATGTAACTCTGTGAGATGAATTCACAGAACACAGAGCAGTTTCTCAGAAAGCTTCTTTCCAGTTTTGAACGGAAGATATTTCCTTTTTCACTGAAGCCCTCTATGGGCTTCCAAATATCCCTTTGCCAATTCCACAAGAACAGCCTTAGCGAAAGGCTTCTTGAAGGGAAAGATGTAACTCTGTGAGATGAATTCACAGAACACAGAGAACTTTCTCAGAAAGCTTCTTTCCAGTTTTGAACGGAAGATATTTCCTTTTTCCCCATAGCCCTCTATGGGCTTCCAAATATCCCTTTGCCAATTCCACAAGAACAGCCTTAGCGAAAGGCTGCTTGAAGGGAAAGATGGAACTCTGTGAGATGAATTCACAGAACACAGAGCAGTTTCTCAGAAAGCTTCTTTCCAGTTTTGAACGGAAGATATTTCCTTTTTCCCCATAGCCCTCTATGGCTTCCAAATATCCCGTTGCCAATTCCACAAGAACAGCCTTAGCGAAAGACTGCTTGAAGGGAAACATGTAACTCTGTGAGATGAATTCACAGAACACAGAGCAGTTTCTCAGAAAGCTTCTTTCCAGTTTTGAACGGAAGATATTTCCTTTTTCCCCATAGCCCTCTATGGGCTTCCAAATATCCCTTTGCCAATTCCACAAGAACAGCCTTAGCGAAAGGCTGCTTGAAGGGAAAGATGTAACTCTGTGAGATGAATTCACAGAACACAGAGCAGTTTCTCAGAAAGCTTCTTTCCAGTTTTGAACGGAAGATATTTCCTTTTTCACCATAGCCCTCTATGGGCTTCCAAATATCCCTTTGCCAATTCCACAAGAACATCCTTAGCGAAAGACTGCTTGAAGGTAAAGATGTAACTCCGTGAGATGAATTCACAGAACACAGAGCAGTTTCTCAGAAAGCTTCTTTCCAGTTTTGAACGGAAGATATTTCCTTTTTCACCATAGCCCTCTATGGGCTTCCAAATATCCCTTTGCCAATTCCACAAGAACAGCCTTAGCGAAAGGCTTCTTGAAGGGAAAGATGTAACTCTGTGGGATGAATTCACAGAACACAGAGAAGTTTCTCAGAGAGCTTCTTTCCAGTTTTGAAAGGAAGATATTTCCTTTTTCCCCATAGCCCTCTATGGGCTTCCAAATATCCCTTTGCCAATTCCACAAGAACAGCCTTAGCGAAAGGCTGCTTGAAGGGAAAGATGTAACTCTGTGAGATGAATTCACAGACCACAGAGCAGTTTCTCAGAAAGCTTCTTTCCAGTTTTGAACGGAAGATATTTCCTTTTTCACCATAGCCCTCTACGGGCTTCCAAATATCCCTTTGCCAATTCCACAAGAACAGCCTTAGCGAAAGGCTGCTTGAAGGGAAACATGTAACTCTGTGAGATGAATTCCCAGAACACAGAGCAGTTTCTCAGAAAGCTTCTTTCCAGTTTTGAACAGAAGATATTTCCTTTTTCCCCATAGCCCTCTATGGGCTTCCAAATATCCCTTTGCCAATTCCACAAGAACAGCCTTAGTGAAAGGCTGCTTGAAGAGAAAGATGGAACTCTGTGAGATGAATTCACAGAACACAGAGCAGTTTCTCAGAAAGCTTCTTTCCAGTTTTGAACGGAAGATATTTCCTTTTTCCCCATAGCCCTCTATGGGCTTCCAAATATCCCTTTGCCAATTCCAGAAGAACAGCCTTAGCGAAAGGCTGAATGAAGGGAAAGATGTAGCTCTGTGAGATGAATTCACAGACCACAGAGCAGTTTCTCAGAAAGCTTCTTTCCAGTTTTGAACGGAAGATATTTCCTTTTTCCCGTAGCCCTTTATGGGCTTCAAAATATCCCTTTGCCAATTCCACAAGAACAGCCTTAACGAAAGGCTTCTTGAAGGGAAAGATGTAACTCTGTGAGATGAATTCACAGAACACAGAGAAGTTTCTCAGAAAGCTTCTTTCCAGTTTTGAACGGAAGATATTTCCTTTTTCCCCATAGCCCTTTATGGGCTTCAAAATATCCCTTTGCCAATTCCACAAGAACAGCCTTAGCGAAAGGCTGCTTGAAGGGAAAGATGTAACTCTGTGAGATGAATTCACAGAACACAGAGCAGTTTCTCAGAAAGCTTCTTTCCAGTTTTGAACGGAAGATATGTCCTTTTTCAACATAGCCCTCTACGGGCTTCCAAATATCCCTTTGCCAATTCCACAAGAACAGCCTTAACGAAAGGCTGCTTGAAGGGAAAGATGTAACTCTGTGAGATGAATTCACAGAACACAGAGCAGTTTCTCAGAAAGCTTCTTTCCAGTTTTGAGCGGAAGATATTTCCTTTTTCACCATAGCCCTCTATGGGCTTCCAAATATCCCTTTGCCAATTCCACAAGAACAGCCTTAGCGAAAGGTTGCATGAAGGGAAAGATGTAACTCTGTGAGATGAATTCACAGAACACAGAGCAGTTTCTCAGAAAGCTTCTTTCCAGTTTTGAACGGAAGATATTTCCTTTTTCCCCATAGCCCACTATGGGCTTCCAAATATCCCGTTGCCTATTCAACAAGAACAGCCTTAGCGAAAGGCTTCTTGAAGGGAAAGATGTAACTCTGTGAGATGAATTCACAGAACACAGAGCAGTTTCTCAGAAAGCTTCTTTCCAGTTTTGAACGGAAGATATTTCCTTTTTCCCCATAGCCCTCTATGGGCTTCCAAATATCCCGTTGCCAATTCCACAAGAACAGCCTTAGCGAAAGGCTGCTTGAAGGGAAAGATGTAACTCTGTGAGATGAATTCACAGAACACAGAGCAGTTTCTCAGAAAGCTTCTTTCCAGTTTTGAACGGAAGATATTTCCTTTTTCCCCATATCCCTCTAAGGGCTTCCAAATATCCCATTGCCAATTCCACAAGAACAGCCTTAGCGAAAGGCTGCTTGAATGGAAAGATGTAACTCTGTGAGATGAATTCACAGAACACAGAGCAGTTTCTCAGAAAGCTTCTTTCCAGTTTTGAACGGAAGATATTTCCTTTTTCCCCATAGCCCTCTATGGGCTTCCAAATATCCCTTTGCCAATTCCACAAGAACAGCCTTAGCGAAAGGCTGCTTGAAGGGAAAGATGTAACTCTGTGAGATGAATTCACAGAACACAGAGCAGTTTCTCAGAAAGCTTCTTTCCAGTTTTGAACGGAAGATATTTCCTTTTTCACCATAGCCCTCTACGGGCTTCCAAATATCCGTTTGCCAATTCCACAAGAACAGGCTTAGCGAAAGGCTGCTTGAAGGGAAAGATGTAACTCTGTGAGATGAATTCACAGAACACAGAGCAGTTTCTCAGAAAGCTTCTTTCCAGTTTTGAGCGGAAGATATTTCCTTTTTCACCATAGCCCTCTATGGGCTTCCAAATATCCCTTTGCCAATTCCACAAGAACAGCCTTAGCGAAAGGCTGCTTGAAGGGAAAGATGTAACTCTGTGAGATGAATTCACAGAACACAGAGCAGTTTCTCAGAAAGCTTCTTTCCAGTTTTGAACGGAAGATATTTCCTTTTTCCCCATAGCCCTCTATGGGATTCCAAATATCCCTTTGCCAATTCCACAAGAACAGCCTTAGCGAAAGGCTGCTTGAAGGGAAAGATGTAACTCTGTGAGATGAATTCACAGAACACAGAGCAGTTTCTCAGAAAGCTTCTTTCCAGTTTTGAACGCAAGATATTTCCTTTTTCACTGTAGCCCTCTATGGGCTTCCAAATATCCCGTTGCCAATTCCACAAGAACAGCCTTAGCGAAAGGCTGCTTGAAGGGAAAGATGTAACTCTGTGAGATGAATTCACAGAACACAGAGCAGTTTCTCAGAAATCTTCTTTCCAGTTTTGAACGGAAGATATTTCCTTTTTCCCCATAGCCCTCTATGGCCTTCCAAATATCCCTTTGCCAATTCCACAAGAACAGCCTTAGCGAAAGGCTGCTTGAAGGGAAAGATGTAACTCTGTGAGATGAATTCTAAGAAGACAGAGAAGTTTCTCAGAAAGCTTCTTTCCAGTTTTGAACGGAAGATATTTCCTTTTTCCCCATAGCCCTCTATGGCCTTCCAAATATCCCTTTGCCAATTCCATAAGAACAGCCTTAGCGAAAGGCTGCTTGAAGGGAAAGATGTAACTCTGTGAGATGAATTCACAGAACACAGAGCAGTTTCTCAGAAAGCTTCTTTCCAGTTTTGAACGGAAGATATTTCCTTTTTCACCATAGCCCTCTACGGGCTTCCAAATATCCCTTTGCCAATTCCACAATAACGGCCTTAGCGAAAGGCTTCTTGAAGGGAAAGATGTAACTCTGTGAGATGAATTCACAGAACACAGAGCAGTTTCTCAGAAAGCTTCTTTCCAGTTTTGAACGGAAGATATTTCCTTTTTCCCCATAGCCCACTATGGGCTTCCAAATATCCCGTTGCCAATTCCACAAGAACAGCCTTAGCGAAAGGCTTCTTGAAGGGAAAGATGTAACTCTGTGCGATGAATTCACAGAACACAGAGCAGTTTCTCAGAAAGCTTCTTTCCAGTTTTGAACGGAAGATATTTCCTTTTTCCCCATAGCCCTTTATGGGCTTCCAAATATCCCTTTGCCAATTCCACAAGAACAGCCTTAGCGAAAGGCTGCTTGAAGGGAAAGATGTAACTCTGTGAGATGAATTCACAGAACACAGAGCATTTTCTCAGAAAGCTTCTTTCCACTTTTGAACGGAAGATATTTCCTTTTTCCCCATAGCCCTCTATGGGCTTCCAAATATCCCTTTGCCAATTCCACAAGAACAGCCTTAGCGAAAGGCTGCTTGAAGGGAAAGATGTAACTCTGTGAGATGAATTCACAGAACACAGAGCAGTTTCTCAGAAAGCTTCTTTCCAGTTTTGAACGGAAGATATTTCCTTTTTCCCCATAGCCCTCTATGTTCTTCCAAATATCCCTTTGCCAATTCCACAAGAACAGCCTTAGCGAAAGGCTTCTTGAAGGGAAAGATGTAACTCTGTGAAATGAAATCACAGAACACAGAGCAGTTTCTCAGAAAGCTTCTTTCCAGGTTTGAACGGAAGATATTTCCTTTTTCACTGTAGCCCTCTATGTGCTTCCAAATATCCCTTTGCCAATTCCACAAGAACAGCCTTAGCGAAAGGCTTCTTGAAGGGAAAGATGTAACTCTGTGAGATGAATTCACAGAACACAGAGAAGTTTCTCAGAAAGCTTCTTTCCAGTTTTGAACGGAAGATATTTCCTTTTTCCCCATAGCCCTCTATGGGCTTCCAAATATCCCTTTGCCAATTCCACAAGAACAGCCTTAGCGAAAGGCTGCTTGAAGGGAAAGATGTAACTCTGTGAGATGAATACACAGAACACAGAGCAGTTTCTCAGAAAGCTTCTTTCCAGTTTTGAACGGAAGATATTTCCTTTTTCACCATAGCCCTCTACGGGCTTCCAAATATCCCTTTGCCAATTCCACAAGAACAGCCTTAGCGAAAGGCTGCTTGAAGGGAAAGATGTATCTCTGTGAGATGAATTCACAGAACACAGAGCAGTTTCTCAGAAAGCTTCTTTCCAGTTTTGAACGGAAGATATTTCCTTTTTCCCCATAGCCCTCTATGGGCTTCCAAATATCCCTTTGCCAATTCCACAAGAACAGCCTTAGCGAAAGGCTGCTTGAAGGGAAACATGTAACTCTGGAAGATGAATTCACAGAACACAGAGCAGTTTCTCAGAAAGCTTCTTTCCAGTTTTGAACGGAAGGTATTTCCTTTTTCCCCATAGCCCTCTATGGGCTTCCAAATATCCCGTTGCCAATTCCGCAAGAACAGCCTTAGCGAAAGGCTGCTTGAAGGGAAAGATGTAACTCTGTGAGATGAATTCACAGAACACAGAGCAGTTTCTCAGAAAGCTTCTTTCCAGTTTTGAACGGAAGATATTACCTTTTTCCCCATAGCCCTCTATGGGCTTCCAAATATCCCTTTGCCAATTCCACAAGAACAGCCTTAGCGAAAGGCTGCTGGAAGGGAAAGATGTAACTCTGTGAGATGAATTCACAGAACACAGAGCAGTTTCTCAGAAAGCTTCTTTCCAGTTTTGAACGGAAGATATTTCCTTTTTCACCATAGCCCTCTAAGGGCTTCCAAATATCCCTTTGCCAATTCCACAAGAACAGCCTTAGCGAAAGGCTTCTTGAAGGGAAAGATGTAACTCTGTGAGATGAATTCACAGAACACAGAGCAGTTTCTCAGAAATCTTCTTTCCAGTTTTGAACGGAAGATATTTCCTTTTTCACCATAGCCCTCTATGGGCTTCCAAATATCCCTTTGCCAATTCCACAAGAACAGCCTTAGCGAAAGGCTGCTTGAAGGGAAAGATGTAACTCTGTGAGATGAATTCACAGAACACAGAGCAGTTTCTCAGAAAGCTTCTTTCCAGTTTTGAACGGAAGATATTTCCTTTTTCACTGTAGCCCTCTATGGGCTTCAAAATATCCCTTTGCCAATGCCACAAGAACAGCCTTAGCGAAAGGCTTCTTGAAGGGAAAGATGTAACACTGTGAGATGAATTCACAGAACACAGAGCAGTTTCTCAGAAAGCTTCTTTCCAGTTTTGAACGGAAGGTATTTCCTTTTTCACTGTAGCCCTCTACGGGCTTCCAAATATCCCTTTGCCAATTCCACAAGAACAGCCTTAGCGAAAGGCTGCTTGAAGGGAAAGATGTAACTCTGTGAGATGAATTCACAGAACACAGAGAAGTTTCTCAGAAAGCTTCTTTCCAGTTTTGAACGGAAGATATTTCCTTTTTCCCCATAGCCCTCTATGGGCTTCCAAATATCCCTTTGCCAATTCCACAAGAACAGCATTAGCGAAAGGCTGCTTGAAGGGAAAGATGTAACTCTGTGAGATGAATTCACAGAACACAGAGCAGTTTCTCAGAAAGCTTCTTTCCAGTTTTGAACGGAAGATATTTCCTTTTTCAACATAGCCCTCTATGGGCTTCCAAATATCCCTTTGCCAATTCCACAAGAAGAGCCTTAGCGAAAGGCTTCTTGAAGGGAAAGATGTAACTCTGTGAGATGAATTCACAGAACACAGAGAAGTTTCTCAGAAAGCTTCTTTCCAGTTTTGAACGGAAGATATTTCCTTTTTCACTGTAGCCCTCTACGGGCTTCCAAATATCCCTTTGCCAATTCCACAAGAACAGCCTTAGCGAAAGGCTTCTTGAAGGGAAAGATGTAACTCTGTGAGATGAATTCTAAGAAGACAGAGAAGTTTCTCAGAAAGCTTCTTTCCAGTTTTGAACGGAAGATATTTCCTTTTTCCCCATAGCCCTCTATGGGCTTCCAAATATCCCTTTGCCAATTCAACAAGAACAGCCTTAGCGAAAGGCTGCTTGAAGGGAAAGATGTAACTCTGTGAGATGAATTCACAGAACACAGAGCAGTTTCTCAGAAAGCTTCTTTCCAGTTTTGAACGGAAGATATTTCCTTTTTCACCATAGCCCTCTACGGGCTTCCAAATATCCCTTTGCCAATTCCACAAGAACGGCCTTAGCGAAAGGCTTCTTGAAGGGAAAGATGTAACTCTGTGAGATGAATTCACAGAACACAGAGCAGTTTCTCAGAAAGCTTCTTTCCAGTTTTGAACGGAAGATATTTCCTTTTTCCCCATAGCCCTCTATGTTCTTTCAAATATCCCGTTGCCAATTCCACAAGAACAGGCTTAGCGAAAGGCTGCTTGAAGGGAAAGATGTAACTCTGTGAGATGAATTCACAGAACACAGAGCAGTTTCTCAGAAAGCTTCTTTCCAGTTTTGAACGGAAGATATTTCCTTTTTCACCATAGCCCTCTACGGGCTTCCAAATATCCCTTTGCCAATTCCACAAGAACAGGCTTAGCGAAAGGCTGCTTGAAGGGAAAGATGTAACTCTGTGAGATGAATTCACAGAACACAGAGCAGTTTCTCAGAAAGTTTCTTTCCAGTTTTGAGCGGAAGATATTTCCTTTTTCACCATAGCCCTCTACGGGCTTCCAAATATCCCTTTGCCAATTCCACAAGAACAGGCTTAGCGAAAGGCTGCTTGAAGGGAAAGATGTAACTCTGTGAGATGAATTCACAGAACACAGAGCAGTTTCTCAGAAAGCTTCTTTCCAGTTTTGAGCGGAAGATATTTCCTTTTTCACCATAGCCCTCTATGGGCTTCCAAATATCCCTTTGCCAATTCCACAAGAACAGCCTTAGCGAAAGGCTGCTTGAAGGGAAAGATGTAACTCTGTGAGATGAATTCACAGAACACAGAGCATTTTTTCAGAAAGCTTCTTTCCAGTTTTGAACGGAAGATATTTCCTTTTTCACCATAGCCCTCTATGGGCTTCCAAATATCCCTTTGCCAATTCCACAAGAACAGCCTTAGCGAAAGGCTGCTTGAAGGGAAAGATGTAACTCTGTGAGATGAATTCAGAGAACACAGAGAAGTTTCTCAGAAAGCTTCTTTCCAGTTTTGAACGGAAGATATTTCCTTTTTCCCCATAGCCCTCTATGGGCTTCCAAATATCCCTTTGCCAATTCCACAAGAACAGCCTTAGCGAAAGGCTGCTTGAAGGGAAAGATGTAACTCTGTGAGATGAATTCACAGACCACAGAGAAGTTTCTCAGAAAGCTTCTTTCCAGTTTTGAACGGAAGATATTTCCTTTTTCACCATAGCCCTCTACGGGCTTCCAAATATCCCTTTGCCAATTCCACAAGAACAGCCTTAGCGAAAGGCTGCTTGAAGGGAAAGATGTAACTCTGTGAGATGAATTCACAGAACACAGAGCAGTTTCTCAGAAATCTTCTTTCCAGATTTGAACGGAAGATATTTCCTTTTTCACCATAGCCCTCTATGGGCTTCCAAATATCCCTTTGCCAATTCCACAAGAACAGCCTTAGCGAAAGGCTTCTTGAAGGGAAAGATGTAACTCTGTGAGATGAATTCACAGAACACAGAGCAGTTTCCAAGAAAGCTTCTTTCCAGTTTAGAACGGAAGATATTTCCTTTTTCACTGTAGCCCTCTATGGGCTTCCAAATATCCCTTTGCCAATTCCACAAGAACAGCCTTAGCGAAAGGCTTCTTGAAGGGAAAAATGTAAGTCTGTGAGATGAATTCACAGAACACAGAGCAGTTTCTCAGAAAGCTTCTTTCCAGTTTTGAACGCAAGATATTTCCTTTTTCACTGTAGCCCTCTATGGGCTTCCAAATATCCCTTTGCCAATTCCACAAGAACAGCCTTAGCGAAAGGCTTCTTGAAGGGAAAGATGTAACTCTGTGAGATGAATTCACAGAACACAGAGCAGTTTCTCAGAAAGCTTCTTTCCAGTTTTGAACGGAAGATATTTCCTTTTTCACTGTAACCCTCTATGGGCTTCCAAATATCCCTTTGCCAATTCCACAAGAACAGCCTTAGCGAAAGGCTTCTTGAAGGGAAAGATGTAACTCTGTGAGTTGAATTCACAGAACACAGAGCAGTTTCTCAGAAAGCTTCTTTCCAGTTTTGAACGCAAGATATTTCCTTTTTCACCATAGCCCTCTATGGGCTTCCAAATATCCCGTTGCCAATTCCACAAGAACAGCCTTAGCGAAAGGCTGCTTGAAGGGAAAGATGTAACTCTGTGAGATGAATTCACAGAACACAGAGAAGTTTCTCAGAAAGCTTCTTTCCAGTTTTGAACGGAAGATAATTCCTTTTTCCCCATAGCCCTCTATGGGCTTCCAAATATCCCTTTGCCAATTCCACAAGAACAGCCTTAGCGAAAGGCTGCTTGAAGGGAAAGATGTAACTCTGTGAGATGAATTCACAGAACACAGAGCAGTTTCTCAGAAAGCTTCTTTCCAGTTTTGAACGGAAGATATTTCCTTTTTCACTGTAGCCCTCTATGGGCTTCCAAATATCCCTTTGCCAATTCCACAAGAACAGCCTTAGCGAAAGGCTTCTTGAAGGGAAAGATGTAACTCTGTGAGATGAATTCACGGAACACAGAGCAGTTTCTCAGAAAGCTTCTTTCCAGTTTTGAACGGAAGATATTTCCTTTTTCACTATAGCCCTCTACGGGCTTCCAAATATCCCTTTGCCATTTCCACAAGAACAGCCTTAGCGAAAGGCTTCTTGAAGGGAAAGATGTAACTCTGTGAGATGAATTCACAGAACACAGAGCAGTTTCTCAGAAAGCTTCTTTAAAGTTTTGAACGGAAGATATTTCCTTTTTCCCCATAGCCCTCTATGGGCTTCCAAATATCCCGTTGCCAATTCCACAAGAACAGCCTTAGCGAAAGGCTGCTTGAAGGGAAAGATGTAACTCTGTGAGATGAATTCACAGAACACAGAGCAGTTTCTCAGAAAGCTTCTTTCCAGTTTTGAACGGAAGATATTTCCTTTTTCGCCATAGCCCTCTATGGGCTTCCAAATATCCCGTTGCCAATTCCACAAGAGCAGCCTTAGCGAAAGGCTGCTTGAAGGGAAAGATGTAACTCTGTGAGATGAATTCACAGAACACAGAGCAGTTTCTCAGAAAGCTTCTTTCCAGTTTTGAACAGAAGATATTTCCTTTTTCACTGTAGCCCTCTATGGGCTTCCAAATATCCCTTTGCCAATTCCACAAGAACAGCCTTAGCGAAAGGCTTCTTGAAGGGAAAGATGTAACTCTGTGAGATGAATTCACGGAACACAGAGCAGTTTCTCAGAAAGCTTCTTTCCAGTTTTGAACGGAAGATATTTCCTTTTTCACTATAGCCCTCTACGGGCTTCCAAATATCCCTTTGCCATTTCCACAAGAACAGCCTTAGCGAAAGGCTTCTTGAAGGGAAAGATGTAACTGTGTGAGATGAATTCACAGAACACAGAGCAGTTTCTCAGAAAGCTTCTTTCCAGTTTTGAACGGAAGATATTTCCTTTTTCACCATAGCCCTCTATGGGCTTACAAATATCCCTTTGCCAATTCCACAAGAACAGCCTTAGCGAAAGGCTGCTTGAAGGGAAAGATGTAACTCTGTGAGATGAATTCACAGAACACAGAGCAGTTTCTCAGAAAGCTTCTTTCCAGTTTTGAACGGAAGATATTTCCTTTTTCCCCATAGCCCTCTATGGCTTCCAAATATCCCGTTGCCAATTCCACAAGAACAGCCTTAGCGAAAGGCTGCTTGAAGGGAAACATGTAACTCTGTGAGATGAATTCACAGAACACAGAGCAGTTTCTCAGAAAGCTTCTTTCCAGTTTTGAACGGAAGATATTTCCTTTTTCACCATAGCCCTCCATGGGCTTCCAAATATCCCTTTGCCAATTCCACAAGAACAGCCTTAGCGAAAGGCTGCTTGAAGGGAAAGATGTAACTCTGTGAGATGAATTCAAAGAACACAGAGCAGTTTCTCAGAAAGCTTCTTTCCAGTTTTGAACGGAAGATATTTCCTTTTTCACCATAGCCCTCTATGGGCTTCCAAATATCCCTTTGCCAATTCCACAAGAACATCCTTAGCGAAAGGCTTCTTGAAGGGAAAGATGTAACTCTGTGAGATGAATTCACAGAACACAGAGCAGTTTCTCAGAAAGCTTCTTTCCAGTTTTGAACGGAAGATATTTCCTTTTTCACCATAGCCCTCTACGGGCTTCCAAATATACCTTTGCCAATTCCACAAGAACAGCCTTAGCGAAAGGCTTCTTGAAGGGAAAAATGTAACTCTGTGAGATGAATTCACAGAACACAGAGCAGTTTCTCAGAAAGCTTCTTTCCAGTTTTGAACGCAAGATATTTCCTTTTTCACTGTAGCCCTCTATGGGCTTCCAAATATCCCTTTGCCAATTCCACAAGAACAGCCTTAGCGAAAGGCTTCTTGAAGGGAAAGATGTAACTCTGTGAGATGAATTCACAGAACACAGAGCAGTTTCTCAGAAAGCTTCTTTCCAGTTTTGAACGGAAGATATTTCCTTTTTCACTGTAACCCTCTATGGGCTTCCAAATATCCCTTTGCCAATTCCACAAGAACAGCCTTAGCGAAAGGCTTCTTGAAGGGAAAGATGTAACTCTGTGAGTTGAATTCACAGAACACAGAGCAGTTTCTCAGAAAGCTTCTTCCCAGTTTTGAACGCAAGATATTTCCTTTTTCACCATAGCCCTCTATGGGCTTCCAAATATCCCGTTGCCAATTCCACAAGAACAGCCTTAGCGAAAGGCTGCTTGAAGGGAAAGATGTAACTCTGTGAGATGAATTCACAGAACACAGAGAAGTTTCTCAGAAAGCTTCTTTCCAGTTTTGAACGGAAGATATTTCCTTTTTCCCCATAGCCCTCTATGGGCTTCCAAATATCCCTTTGCCAATTCCACAAGAAAAGCCTTAGCGAAAGGCTGCTTGAAGGGAAAGATGTAACTCTGTGAGATGAATTCACAGAACACAGAGCAGTTTCTCAGAAAGCTTCTTTCCAGTTTTGAACGGAAGATATTTCCTTTTTCAACATAGCCCTCTATGGGCTTCCAAATATCCCTTTGCCAATTCCACAAGAACAGCCTTAGCGAAAGGCTTCTTGAAGGGAAAGATGTAACTCTGTGAGATGAATTCACAGAACACAGAGCAGTTTCTCAGAAAGCTTCTTTCCAGTTTTGAACGGAAGATATTTCCTTTTTCCCCATAGCCCTCTATGGGCTTCCAAATATCCCGTTGCCAATTCCACAAGAACAGCCTTAGCGAAAGGCTGCTTGAAGGGAAAGATGTAACTCTGTGAGATGAATTCACAGAACACAGAGCAGTTTCTCAGAAAGCTTCTTTCCAGTTTTGAACGGAAGATATTTCCTTTTTCGCCATAGCCCTCTATGGGCTTCCAAATATCCCGTTGCCAATTCCACAAGAACAGCCTTAGCGAAAGGCTGCTTGAAGGGAAAGATGTAACTCTGTGAGATGAATTCACAGAACACAGAGCAGTTTCTCAGAAAGCTTCTTTCCAGTTTTGAACGGAAGATATTTCCTTTTTCCCCATAGCCTTCTAAGGGGTTCCAAATATCCCTTTGCCAATTCCACAAGAACAGCCTTAGCGAAAGGCTTCTTGAAGGGAAAGATGTAACTCTGTGAGATGAATTCACAGAACACAGAGCAGTTTCTCAGAAATCTTCTTTCCAGTTTTGAACGGAAGATATTTCCTTTTTCCCCATAGCCCTCTATGGGCTTCCAAATATCCCTTTGCCAATTCCACAAGAACAGCCTTAGCGAAAGGCTTCTTGAAGGGAAAGATGTAACTCTGTGAAATGAAATCACAGAACACAGAGCAGTTTCTCAGAAAGCTTCTTTCCAGTTTTGAACGGAAGATATTTCCTTTTTCACTGTAGCCCTCTATGTGCTTCCAAATATCCCTTTGCCAATTCCACAAGAACAGCCTTAGCGAAAGGCTTCTTGAAGGGAAAGATGTAACTCTGTGAGATGAATTCACAGAACACAGAGAAGTTTCTCAGAAACCTTCTTTCCAGTTTTCAACGGAAGATATTTCCTTTTTCCCCATAGCCCTCTATGGGCTTCCAAATATCCCTTTGCCAATTCCACAAGAACAGCCTTAGCGAAAGGCTGCTTGAAGGGAAAGATGTAACTCTGTGAAATGAAATCACAGAACACAGAGCAGTTTCTCAGAAAGCTTCTTCCCAGTTTTGAACGGAAGATACTTCCTTTTTCACCGTAGCCCTCTACGGGCTTCCAAATATCCCTTTGCCAATTCCACAAGAACAGCCTTAGCGAAAGGCTGCTTGAAGCGAAAGATGTAACTCTGTGAGATGAATTCACAGAACACAGAGCAGTTTCCAAGAAAGCTTCTTTCCAGTTTAGAACGGAAGATATTTCCTTTTTCACTGTAGCCCTCTATGGGCTTCCAAATATCCCTTTGCCAATTCCACAAGAACAGCCTTAGCGAAAGGCTTCTTGAAGGGAAAAATGTAACTCTGTGAGATGAATTCACAGAACACAGAGCAGTTTCTCAGAAAGCTTCTTTCCAGTTTTGAACGCAAGATATTTCCTTTTTCACTGTAGCCCTCTATGGGCTTCCAAATATCCCTTTGCCAATTCCACAAGAACAGCCCTAGCGAAAGGCTTCTTGAAGGGAAAGATGTAACTCTGTGAGATGAATTCACAGAACACAGAGCAGTTTCTCAGAAAGCTTCTTTCCAGTTTTGAACGGAAGATATTTCCTTTTTCACTGTAACCCTCTATGGGCTTCAAAATATCCCTTTGCCAATTCCACAAGAACAGCCTTAGCGAAAGGCTTCTTGAAGGGAAAGATGTAACTCTGTGAGTTGAATTCACAGAACACAGAGCAGTTTCTCAGAAAGCTTCTTTCCAGTTTTGAACGCAAGATATTTCCTTTTTCACCATAGCCCTCTATGGGCTTCCAAATATCCCGTTGCCAATTCCACAAGAACAGCCTTAGCGAAAGGCTGCTTGAAGGGAAAGATGTAACTCTGTGAGATGAATTCACAGAACACAGAGAAGTTTCTCAGAAAGCTTCTTTCCAGTTTTGAACGGAAGATATTTCTTTTTTCCCCATCGCCCTCTATGGGCTTCCAAATATCCCTTTGCCAATTCCACAAGAACAGCCTTAGCGAAAGGCTGCTTGAAGGGAAAGATGTAACTCTGTGAGATGAATTCACAGAACACAGAGCAGTTTCTCAGAAAGCTTCTTTCCAGTTTTGAACGGAAGATATTTCCTTTTTCAACATAGCCCTCTATGGGCTTCCAAATATCCCTTTGCCAATTCCACAAGAACAGCCTTAGCGAAAGGCTTCTTGAAAGGAAAGATGTAACTCTGTGAGATGAATTCACAGAACACAGAGCAGTTTCTCAGAAAGCTTCTTTCCAGTTTTGAACGGAAGATATTTCCTTTTTCCCCATAGCCCACTATGGGCTTCCAAATATCCCGTTGCCAATTCCACAAGAACAGCCTTAGCGAAAGGCTTCTTGAAGGGAAAGATGTAACTCTGTGAGATGAATTCACAGAACACAGAGCAGTTTCTCAGAAAGCTTCTTTCCAGTTTTGAACGGAAGATATTTCCTTTTTCCCCATAGCCCTCTATGGGCTTCCAAATATCCCGTTGCCAATTCCACAAGAACAGCCTTAGCGAAAGGCTGCTTGAAGGGAAAGATGTAACTCTGTGAGATGAATTCACAGAACACAGAGCAGTTTCTCAGAAAGCTTCTTTCCAGTTTTGAACGGAAGATATTTCCTTTTTCGCCATAGCCCTCTATGGGCTTCCAAATATCCCGTTGCCAATTCCACAAGAACAGCCTTAGCGAAAGGCTGCTTGAAGGGAAAGATGTAACTCTGTGAGATGAATTCACAGAACACAGAGCAGTTTCTCAGAAAGCTTCTTTCCAGTTTTGAACGGAAGATATTTCCTTTTTCACTGTAGCCCTCTATGGGCTTCCAAATATCCCTTTGCCAATTCCACAAGAACAGCCTTAGCGAAAGGCTTCTTGAAGGGAAAGATGTAACTCTGTGAGATGAATTCACGGAACACAGAGCAGTTTCTCAGAAAGCTTCTTTCCAGTTTTGAACGGAAGATATTTCCTTTTTCACTGTAGCCCACTAAGGGCTTCCAAATATCCCTTTGCCAATTCCACAAGAACAGCCTTAGCGAAAGGCTTCTTGAAGGGAAAGATGTAACTCTGTGAGATGAATTCACAGAACACAGAGCAGTTTCTCAGAAAGCTTCTTTCCAGTTTTGAACGGAAGATATTTCCTTTTTCACTGTAACCCTCTATGGGCTTCCAAATATCCCTTTGCCAATTCCACAAGAACAGCCTTAGCGAAAGGCTTGTTGAAGGGAAAGATGTAACTCTGTGAGTTGAATTCACAGAACACAGAGCAGTTTCTCAGAAAGCTTCTTTCCAGTTTTGAACGCAAGATATTTCCTTTTTCACCATAGCCCTCTATGGGCTTCCAAATATCCCGTTGCCAATTCCACAAGAACAGCCTTAGCGAAAGGCTGCTTGAAGGGAAAGATGTAACTCTGTGAGATGAATTCACAGAACACAGAGAAGTTTCTCAGAAAGCTTCTTTCCAGTTTTGAACGGAAGATAATTCCTTTTTCCCGATAGCCCTCTATGGGCTTCCAAATATCCCTTTGCCAATTCCACAAGAACAGCCTTAGCGAAAGGCTGCTTGAAGGGAAAGATGTAACTCTGTGAGATGAATTCACAGAACACAGAGCAGTTTCTCAGAAAGCTTCTTTCCAGTTTTGAACGGAAGATATTTCCTTTTTCAACATAGCCCTCTATGGGCTTCCAAATATCCCTTTGCCAATTCCACAAGAACAGCCTTAGCGAAAGGCTTCTTGAAGGGAAAGATGTAACTCTGTGAGATGAATTCACAGAACACAGAGCAGTTTCTCAGAAAGCTTCTTTCCAGTTTTGAACGGAAGATATTTCCTTTTTCCCCATAGCCCACTATGGGCTTCCAAATATCCCGTTGCCAATTCCACAAGAACAGCCTTAGCGAAAGGCTTCTTGAAGGGAAAGATGTAACTCTGTGAGATGAATTCACAGAACACAGAGCAGTTTCTCAGAAAGCTTCTTTAAAGTTTTGAACGGAAGATATTTCCTTTTTCCCCATAGCCCTCTATGGGCTTCCAAATATCCCGTTGCCAATTCCACAAGAACAGCCTTAGCGAAAGGCTGCTTGAAGGGAAAGATGTAACTCTGTGAGATGAATTCACAGAACACAGAGCAGTTTCTCAGAAAGCTTCTTTCCAGTTTTGAACGGAAGATATTTCCTTTTTCGCCATAGCCCTCTATGGGCTTCCAAATATCCCGTTGCCAATTCCACAAGAGCAGCCTTAACGAAAGGCTGCTTGAAGGGAAAGATGTAACTCTGTGAGATGAATTCACAGAACACAGAGCAGTTTCTCAGAAAGCTTCTTTCCAGTTTTGAACGGAAGATATTTCCGTTTTCACTGTAGCCCTCTATGGGCTTCCAAATATCCCTTTGCCAATTCCACAAGAACAGCCTTAGCGAAAGGCTTCTTGAAGGGAAAGATGTAACTCTGTGAGATGAATTCACGGAACACAGAGCAGTTTCTCAGAAAGCTTCTTTCCAGTTTTGAACGGAAGATATTTCCTTTTTCACTATAGCCCTCTACGGGCTTCCAAATATCCCTTTGCCATTTCCACAAGAACAGCCTTAGCGAAAGGCTTCTTGAAGGGAAAGATGTAACTCTGTGAGATGAATTCACAGAACACAGAGCAGTTTCTCAGAAAGCTTCTTTCCAGTTTTGTACGGAAGATATTTCCTTTTTCACCATAGCCCTCTATGGGCTTACAAATATCCCTTTGCCAATTCCACAAGAACAGCCTTAGCGAAAGGCTGCTTGAAGGGAAAGATGTAACTCTGTGAGATGAATTCACAGAACACAGAGCAGTTTCTCAGAAAGCTTCTTTCCAGTTTTGAACGGAAGATATTTCCTTTTTCCCCATAGCCCTCTATGGCTTCCAAATATCCCGTTGCCAATTCCACAAGAACAGCCTTAGCGAAAGGCTGCTTGAAGGGAAACATGTAACTCTGTGAGATGAATTCACAGAACACAGAGCAGTTTCTCAGAAAGCTTCTTTCCAGTTTTGAACGGAAGATATTTCCTTTTTCACCATAGCCCTCCATGGGCTTCCAAATATCCCTTTGCCAATTCCACAAGAACAGCCTTAGCGAAAGGCTGCTTGAAGGGAAAGATGTAACTCTGTGAGATGAATTCAAAGAACACAGAGCAGTTTCTCAGAAAGCTTCTTTCCAGTTTTGAACGGAAGATATTTCCTTTTTCACCATAGCCCTCTATGGGCTTCCAAATATCCCTTTGCCAATTCCACAAGAACATCCTTAGCGAAAGGCTTCTTGAAGGGAAAGATGTAACTCTGTGAGATGAATTCACAGAACACAGAGCAGTTTCTCAGAAAGCTTCTTTCCAGTTTTGAACGGAAGATATTTCCTTTTTCACCATAGCCCTCTACGGGCTTCCAAATATACCTTTGCCAATTCCACAAGAACAGCCTTAGCGAAAGGCTTCTTGAAGGGAAAAATGTAACTCTGTGAGATGAATTCACAGAACACAGAGCAGTTTCTCAGAAAGCTTCTTTCCAGTTTTGAACGCAAGATATTTCCTTTTTCACTGTAGCCCTCTATGGGCTTCCAAATATCCCTTTGCCAATTCCACAAGAACAGCCTTAGCGAAAGGCTTCTTGAAGGGAAAGATGTAACTCTGTGAGATGAATTCACAGAACACAGAGCAGTTTCTCAGAAAGCTTCTTTCCAGTTTTGAACGGAAGATATTTCCTTTTTCACTGTAACCCTCTATGGGCTTCCAAATATCCCTTTGCCAATTCCACAAGAACAGCCTTAGCGAAAGGCTTCTTGAAGGGAAAGATGTAACTCTGTGAGTTGAATTCACAGAACACAGAGCAGTTTCTCAGAAAGCTTCTTTCCAGTTTTCAACGCAAGATATTTCCTTTTTCACCATAGCCCTCTATGGGCTTCCAAATATCCCGTTGCCAATTCCACAAGAACAGCTTTAGCGAAAGGCTGCTTGAAGGGAAAGATGTAACTCTGTGAGATGAATTCACAGAACACAGAGAAGTTTCTCAGAAAGCTTCTTTCCAGTTTTGAACGGAAGATATTTCCTTTTTCACCATAGCAATCTACGGGCTTCCAAATATCCCTTTGCCAATTCCACAAGAACAGCCTTAGCGAAAGGCTGCTTGAAAGGAAAGATGTAACTCTGTGAGATGAATTCACAGAACACAGAGCAGTTTCTCAGAAATCTTCTTTCCAGTTTTGAACGGAAGATATTTCCTTTTTCCCCATAGCCCTCTATGGGCTTCCAAATATCCCTTTGCCAATTCCACAAGAACAGCCTTAGCGAAAGGCTTCTTGAAGGGAAAGATGTAACTCTGTGAAATGAAATCACAGAACACAGAGCAGTTTCTCAGAAAGCTTCTTTCCAGTTTTGAACGGAAGATATTTCCTTTTTCACTGTAGCCCTCTATGTGCTTCCAAATATCCCTTTGCCAATTCCACAAGAACAGCCTTAGCGAAAGGCTTCTTGAAGGGAAAGATGTAACTCTGTGAGATGAATTCACAGAACACAGAGAAGTTTCTCAGAAACCTTCTTTCCAGTTTTCAACGGAAGATATTTCCTTTTTCCCCATAGCCCTCTATGGGCTTCCAAATATCCCTTTGCCAATTCCACAAGAACAGCCTTAGCGAAAGGCTGCTTGAAGGGAAATATGTAACTCTGTGAAATGAAATCACAGAACACAGAGCAGTTTCTCAGAAAGATTCTTCCCAGTTTTGAACGGAAGAAACTTCCTTTTTCACCATAGCCCTCTACGGGCTTCCAAATATCCCTTTGCCAATTCCACAAGAACAGCCTTAGCGAAAGGCTGCTTGAAGCGAAAGATGTATCTCTGTGAGATGAATTCACAGACACAGAGCAGTTTCTCAGAAAGCTTCTTTCCAGTTTTGAACGGAAGATATTTCCTTTTTCCCCGTAGCCCTCTATGGGCATCCAAATATCCCTTTGCCAATTCCACAAGAACAGCCTTAGCGAAAGGCTGCTTGAAGGGAAACATGTAACTCTGGAAGATGAATTCACAGAACACAGAGCAGTTTCTCAGAAAGCTTCTTTCCAGTTTTGAACGGAAGATATTTCCTTTTTCCCCATAGCCCTCTATGGGCTTCCAAATATCCCTTTGCCAATTCCACAAGAACAGCCTTAGCGAAAGGCTGCTTGAAGGGAAAGATGTAACTCTGTGAGATGAATTCACAGAACACAGAGCAGTTTCTCAGAAAGCTTCTTTCCAGTTTTGAACGGAAGATATTTCCTTTTTCACCATAGCCCTCTATGGGCTTCCAAATATCCCTTTGCCAATTCCACAAGAACAGCCTTAGCGAAAGGCTTCTTGAAGGGAAAGATGTAACTCTGTGAGATGAATTCACAGAACACAGAGCAGTTTCTCAGAAAGCTTCTTTCCAGTTTTGAACGGAAGATATTTCCTTTTTCCCCATAGCCCACTATGGGCTTCCAAATATCCCGTTGCCAATTCCACAAGAACAGCCTTAGCGAAAGGCTTCTTGAAGGGAAAGATGTAACTCTGTGAGATGAATTCACAGAACACAGAGCAGTTTCTCAGAAAGCTTCTTTCCAGTTTTGAACGGAAGATATTTCCTTTTTCCCCATAGCCCTCTATGGGCTTCCAAATATCCCGTTGCCAATTCCACAAGAACAGCCTTAGCGAAAGGCTGCTTGAAGGGAAAGATGTAACTCTGTGAGATGAATTCACAGAACACAGAGCAGTTTCTCAGAAAGCTTCTTTCCAGTTTTGAACGGAAGATATTTCCTTTTTCGCCATAGCCCTCTATGGGCTTCCAAATATCCCGTTGCCAATTCCACAAGAACAGCCTTAGCGAAAGGCTGCTTGAAGGGAAAGATGTAACTCTGTGAGATGAATTCACAGAACACAGAGCAGTTTCTCAGAAAGCTTCTTTCCAGTTTTGAACGGAAGATATTTCCTTTTTCACTGTAGCCCTCTATGGGCTTCCAAATATCCCTTTGCCAATTCCACAAGAACAGCCTTAGCGAAAGGCTTCTTGAAGGGAAAGATGTAACTCTGTGAGATGAATTCACGGAACACAGAGCAGTTTCTCAGAAAGCTTCTTTCCAGTTTTGAACGGAAGATATTTCCTTTTTCACTGTAGCCCACTAAGGGCTTCCAAATATCCCTTTGCCAATTCCACAAGAACAGCCTTAGCGAAAGGCTTCTTGAAGGGAAAGATGTAACTCTGTGAGATGAATTCACAGAACACAGAGCAGTTTCTCAGAAAGCTTCTTTCCAGTTTTGAACGGAAGATATTTCCTTTTTCACTGTAACCCTCTATGGGCTTCCAAATATCCCTTGGCCAATTCCACAAGAACAGCCTTAGCGAAAGGCTTCTTGAAGGGAAAGATGTAACTCTGTGAGTTGAATTCACAGAACACAGAGCAGTTTCTCAGAAAGCTTCTTTCCAGTTTTGAACGCAAGATATTTCCTTTTTCACCATAGCCCTCTATGGGCTTCCAAATATCCCGTTGCCAATTCCACAAGAACAGCCTTAGCGAAAGGCTGCTTGAAGGGAAAGATGTAACTCTGTGAGATGAATTCACAGAACACAGAGAAGTTTCTCAGATAGCTTCTTTCCAGTTTTGAACGGAAGATAATTCCTTTTTCCCGATAGCCCTCTATGGGCTTCCAAATATCCCTTTGCCAATTCCACAAGAACAGCCTTAGCGAAAGGCTGCTTGAAGGGAAAGATGTAACTCTGTGAGATGAATTCACAGAACACAGAGCAGTTTCTCAGAAAGCTTCTTTCCAGTTTTGAACGGAAGATATTTCCTTTTTCAACATAGACCTCTATGGGCTTCCAAATATCCCTTTGCCAATTCCACAAGAACAGCCTTAGCGAAAGGCTTCTTGAAGGGAAAGATGTAACTCTGTGAGATGAATTCACAGAACACAGAGCAGTTTCTCAGAAAGCTTCTTTCCAGTTTTGAACGGAAGATATTTCCTTTTTCCCCATAGCCCACTATGGGCTTCCAAATATCCCGTTGCCAATTCCACAAGAACAGCCTTAGCGAAAGGCTTCTTGAAGGGAAAGATGTAACTCTGTGAGATGAATTCACAGAACACAGAGCAGTTTCTCAGAAAGCTTCTTTAAAGTTTTGAACGGAAGATATTTCCTTTTTCCCCATAGCCCTCTATGGGCTTCCAAATATCCCGTTGCCAATTCCACAAGAACAGCCTTAGCGAAAGGCTGCTTGAAGGGAAAGATGTAACTCTGTGAGATGAATTCACAGAACACAGAGCAGTTTCTCAGAAAGCTTCTTTCCAGTTTTGAACGGAAGATATTTCCTTTTTCGCCATAGCCCTCTATGGGCTTCCAAATATCCCGTTGCCAATTCCACAAGAGCAGCCTTAGCGAAAGGCTGCTTGAAGGGAAAGATGTAACTCTGTGAGATGAATTCACAGAACACAGAGCAGTTTCTCAGAAAGCTTCTTTCCAGTTTTGAACGGAAGATGTTTCCGTTTTCACTGTAGCCCTCTATGGGCTTCCAAATATCCCTTTGCCAATTCCACAAGAACAGCCTTAGCGAAAGGCTTCTTGAAGGGAAAGATGTAACTCTGTGAGATGAATTCACGGAACACAGAGCAGTTTCTCAGAAAGCTTCTTTCCAGTTTTGAACGGAAGATATTTCCTTTTTCACTATAGCCCTCTACGGGCTTCCAAATATCCCTTTGCCATTTCCACAAGAACAGCCTTAGCGAAAGGCTTCTTGAAGGGAAAGATGTAACTCTGTGAGATGAATTCACAGAACACAGAGCAGTTTCTCAGAAAGCTTCTTTCCAGTTTTGAACGGAAGATATTTCCTTTTTCACCATAGCCCTCTATGGGCTTACAAATATCCCTTTGCCAATTCCACAAGAACAGCCTTAGCGAAAGGCTGCTTGAAGGGAAAGATGTAACTCTGTGAGATGAATTCACAGAACACAGAGCAGTTTCTCAGAAAGCTTCTTTCCAGTTTTGAACGGAAGATATTTCCTTTTTCCCCATAGCCCTCTATGGCTTCCAAATATCCCGTTGCCAATTCCACAAGAACAGCCTTAGCGAAAGGCTGCTTGAAGGGAAACATGTAACTCTGTGAGATGAATTCACAGAACACAGAGCAGTTTCTCAGAAAGCTTCTTTCCAGTTTTGAACGGAAGATATTTCCTTTTTCACCATAGCCCTCCATGGGCTTCCAAATATCCCTTTGCCAATTCCACAAGAACAGCCTTAGCGAAAGGCTGCTTGAAGGGAAAGTTGTAACTCTGTGAGATGAATTCAAAGAACACAGAGCAGTTTCTCAGAAAGCTTCTTTCCAGTTTTGAACGGAAGATATTTCCTTTTTCACCATAGCCCTCTATGGGCTTCCAAATATCCCTTTGCCAATTCCACAAGAACATCCTTAGCGAAAGGCTTCTTGAAGGGAAAGATGTAACTCTGTGAGTTGAATTCACAGAACACAGAGCAGTTTCTCAGAAAGCTTCTTTCCAGTTTTGAACGCAAGATATTTCCTTTTTCACCATAGCCCTCTATGGGCTTCCAAATATCCCGTTGCCAATTCCACAAGAACAGCCTTAGCGAAAGGCTGCTTGAAGGGAAAGATGTAACTCTGTGAGATGAATTCACAGAACACAGAGAAGTTTCTCAGAAAGCTTCTTTCCAGTTTTGAACGGAAGATATTTCCTTTTTCCCCATCGCCCTCTATGGGCTTCCAAATATCCCTTTGCCAATTCCACAAGAACAGCCTTAGCGAAAGGCTGCTTGAAGGGAAAGATGTAACTCTGTGAGATGAATTCACAGAACACAGAGCAGTTTCTCAGAAAGCTTCTTTCCAGTTTTGAACGGAAGATATTTCCTTTTTCACTGTAACCCTCCATGGGCTTCCAAATATCCCTTTGCCAATTCCACAAGAACAGCCTTAGCGAAAGGCTTCTTGAAGGGAAAGATGTAACTCTGTGAGTTGAATTCACAGAACACAGAGCAGTTTCTCAGAAAGCTTCTTTCCAGTTTTGAACGCAAGATATTTCCTTTTTCACCATAGCCCTCTATGGGCTTCCAAATATCCCGTTGCCAATTCCACAAGAACAGCCTTAGCGAAAGGCTGCTTGAAGGGAAAGATGTAACTCTGTGAGATGAATTCACAGAACACAGAGAAGTTTCTCAGAAAGCTTCTTTCCAGTTTTGAACGGAAGATATTTCCTTTTTCCCCATCGCCCTCTATGGGCTTCCAAATATCCCGTTGCCAATTCCACAAGAACAGCCTTAGCGAAAGGCTGCTTGAAGGGAAAGATGTAACTCTGTGAGATGAATTCACAGAACACAGAGAAGTTTCTCAGAAAGCTTCTTTCCAGTTTTGAACGGAAGATATTTCCTTTTTCCCCATAGCCCTCTATGGGCTTCCAAATATCCCTTTGCCAATTCCACAAGAACAGCCTTAGCGAAAGGCTGCTTGAAGGGAAAGATGTAACTCTGTGAGATGAATTCACAGAACACAGAGCAGTTTCTCAGAAAGCTTCTTTCCAGTTTTGAACGGAAGATATTTCCTTTTTCACTGTAGCCCTCTATGGGCTTCCAAATATCCCTTTGCCAATTCCACAAGAACAGCCTTAGCGAAAGGCTTCTTGAAGGGAAAGATGTAACTCTGTGAGATGAATTCACAGAACACAGAGAAGTTTCTCAGAAAGCTTCTTTCCAGTTTTGAACGGAAGATATTTCCTTTTTCCCTATAGCCCTCTATGGGCTTCAAAATATCCCTTTGCCAATTCCACAAGAACAGCCTTAGCGAAAGGCTGCTTGAAGGGAAAGATGTAATTCTGTGAGATGAATTCACAGAACACAGAGCAGTTTCTCAGAAAGCTTCTTTCCAGTTTTGAACGGAAGATATTTCCTTTTTCACCATAGCCCTCTACGGGCTTCCAAATATCCGTTTGCCAATTCCACAAGAACAGGCTTAGCGAAAGGCTGCTTGAAGGGAAATATGTAACTCTGTGAGATGAATTCACAGAACACAGAGCAGTTTCTCAGAAAGCTTCTTACCAGTTTTGAGCGGAAGATATTTCCTTTTTCACCATACCGCTCTATGGGCTTCCAAATATCCCTTTGCCAATTCCACAAGAACAGCCTTAGCGAAAGGCTGCTTGAAGGGAAAGATGTAACTCTGTGAGATGAATTCACAGAACACAGAGCAGTTTCTCAGAAAGCTTCTTTCCAGTTTTGAACGGAAGATATTTCCTTTTTCACTGTAGCCCTCTATGGCCTTCCAAATATCCCTTTGCCAATTCCACAAGAACAGTCTTAGCGAAAGGCTTCTTGAAGGGAAAGATGTAACTCTGTGAGATGAATTCACAGAACACAGAGAAGTTTCTCAGAAAGCTTCTTTCCAGTTTTGAACGGAAGATATTTCCTTTTTCCCCATAGCCCTCTATGGGCTTCCAAATATCCCTTTGCCAATTCCACAAGAACAGCCTTAGCGAAAGGCTGCTTGAAGGGAAAGATGTAACTCTGTGAGATGAATTCACAGAACACAGAGCAGTTTCTCAGAAAGCTTCTTTCCAGTTTTGAACGGAAGATATTTCCTTTTTCACCATAGCCCTCTACGGGCTTCCAAATATCCCTTTGCCAATTCCACAAGAACAGCCTTAGCGAAAGGCTGCTTGAAGGGAAAGATGTAACTCTGTGAGATGAATTCACAGAACACAGAGCAGTTTCTCAGAAATCTTCTTTCCAGTTTTGAACGGAAGATATTTCCTTTTTCCCCATAGCCCTCTATGGGCTTCCAAATATCCCTTTGCCAATTCCACAAGAACAGCCTTAGCGAAAGGCTTCTTGAAGGGAAAGATGTAACTCTGTGAAATGAAATCACAGAACACAGAGCAGTTTCTCAGAAAGCTTCTTTCCAGTTTTGAACGGAAGATATTTCCTTTTTCACTGTAGCCCTCTATGCGCTTCCAAATATCCCTTTGCCAATTCCACAAGAACAGCCTTAGCGAAAGGCTTCTTGAAGGGAAAGATGTAACTCTGTGAGATGAATTCACAGAACACAGAGAAGTTTCTCAGAAAGCTTCTTTCCAGTTTTGAACGGAAGATATTTCCTTTTTCCCCATAGCCCTCTATGGGCTTCCAAATATCCCTTTGCCAATTCCACAAGAACAGCCTTAGCGAAAGGCTGCTTGAAGGGAAAGATGTAACTCTGTGAGATGAATTCACAGAACACAGAGCAGTTTCTCAGAAATCTTCTTTCCAGTTTTGAACGGAAGATATTTCCTTTTTCCCCATAGCCCTCTATGGGCTTCCAAATATCCCTTTGCCAATTCCACAAGAACAGCCTTAGCGAAAGGCTTCTTGAAGGGAAAGATGTAACTTTCTGAAATGAAATCACAGAACACAGAGCAGTTTCTCAGAAAGCTTCTTTCCAGTTTTGAACGGAAGATATTTCCTTTTTCACTGTAGCCCTCTATGTGCTTCCAAATATCCCTTTGCCAATTCCACAAGAACAGCCTTAGCGAAAGGCTTCTTGAAGGGAAAGATGTAACTCTGTGAGATGAATTCACAGAACACAGAGAAGTTTCTCAGAAAGCTTCTTTCCAGTTTTGAACGGAAGATATTTCCTTTTTCACCATAGCCCTCTATGGGCTTCCAAATATCCCTTTGCCAATTCCACAAGAACAGCCTTAGCGAAAGGCTGCTTGAAGGGAAAGATGTAACTCTGTGAGATGAATATAGAGAACACAGAGCAGTTTCTCAGAAAGCTTCTTCCCAGTTTTGAACGGAAGATACTTCCTTTTTCACCATAGCCCTCTACGGGCTTCCAAATATCCCTTTGCCAATTCCACAAGAACAGCCTTAGCGAAAGGCTGCTTGAAGGGAAAGATGTATCTCTGTGAGATGAATTCACAGAACACAGAGCAGTTTCTCAGAAAGCTTCTTTCCAGTTTTGAACGGAAGATATTTCCTTTTTCCCCATAGCCCTCTATGGGCTTCCAAATATCCCTTTGCCAATTCCACAAGAACAGCCTTAGCGAAAGGCTGCTTGAAGGGAAACATGTAACTCTGGAAGATGAATTCACAGAACACAGAGCAGTTTCTCAGAAAGCTTCTTTCCAGTTTTGAACGGAAGATATTTCCTTTTTCCCCATAGCCCTCTATGGGCTTCCAAATATCCCGTTGCCAATTCCACAAGAACAGCCTTAGCGAAAGGCTGCTTCAAGGGAAAGATGTAACTCTGTGAGATGAATTCACAGAACACAGAGCAGTTTCTCAGAAAGCTTCTTTCCAGTTTTGAACGGAAGATATTTCCTTTTTCACCATAGCCCTCTATGGGCTTCCAAATATCCCTTTGCCAATTCCACAAGAACAGCCTTAGCGAAAGGCTGCTTGAAGGGAAAGATGTAACTCTGTGAGATGAATTCACAGAACACAGAGCAGTTTCTCAGAAAGCTTCTTTCCAGTTTTGAACGGAAGATATTTCCTTTTTCACCATAGCCCTCTATGGGATTCCAAATATCCCTTTGCCAATTCCACAAGAACAGCCTTAGCGAAAGGCTGCTTGAAGGGAAACATGTAACTCTGTGAGATGAATTCACAGAACACAGAGCAGTTTCTCAGAAATCTTCTTTCCAGTTTTGAACGGAAGATATTTCCTTTTTCACCATAGCCCTCTATGGGCTTCCAAATATCCCTTTGCCAATTCCACAAGAACAGCCTTAGCGAAAGGCTGCTTGAAGGGAAAGATGTAACTCTGTGAGATGAATTCACAGAACACAGAGCAGTTTCTCAGAAAGCTTCTTTCCAGTTTTGAACGGAAGATATTTCCTTTTTCACCATAACCCTCTACGGGCTTCCAAATATCCCTTTGCCAATTCCACAAGAACAGCCTTAGCGAAAGGCTGCTTGAAGGGAAAGATGTAACTCTGTGAGATGAATTCACAGAACACAGAGCAGTTTCTCAGAAATCTTCTTTCCAGTTTTGAACGGAAGATATTTCCTTTTTCCCCATAGCCCTCTATGGCCTTCCAAATATCCCTTTGCCAATTCCACAAGAACAGCCTTAGCGAAAGGCTAATTGAAGGGAAAGATGTAACTCTGTGAGATGAATTCACAGAACACTGAGCAGTTTCTCAGAAAGCTTCTTTCCAGTTTTGAACGGAAGATATTTCCTTTTTCACCATAACCCTCTACGGGCTTCCAAATATCCCGTTGCCAATTACACAAGAACAGCCTTAGCGAAAGGCTGCTTGAAGGGAAAGATGTAACTCTGCGAGATGAATTCACAGAACACAGAGCAGTTTCTCAGAAAGCTTCTTTCCAGTTTGGAACGGAAGATATTTCCTTTTTCACTGTAGCCCTCTATGGGCTTCAAAATATCACTTTGCCAATTCCACAAGAACAGCCTTAGCGAAAGGCTTCTTGAAGGGAAAGATGTAACTCTGTGAGATGAATTCACAGAACACAGAGCAGTTTCTCAGAAAGCTTCTTTCCAGTTTTGAACCGAAGGTATTTCCTTTTTCACTGTAGCCCTCTACGGGCTTCCAAATATCCCTTTGCCAATTCCACAAGAACAGCCTTAGCGAAAGGCTGCTTGAAGGGAAAGATGTAACTCTGTAAGATGAATTCACAGAACACAGAGAAGTTTCTCAGAAAGCTTCTTTCCAGTTTTGAACGGAAGATATTTCCTTTTTCACCATAGCCCTCTTTGGGCTTCCAAATATCCCTTTGCCAATTCCACAAGAACAGCCTTAGCGAAAGGCTGCTTGAAGGGAAAGATGTAACTCTGTGAGATGAATTCACAGAACACAGAGCAGTTTCTCAGAAATCTTCTTTCCAGTTTTGAACGGAAGATATTTCCTTTTTCCCCATAGCCCTCTATGGGCTTCCAAATATCACTTTGCCAATTCCACAAGAACAGCCTTAGGGAAAGGCTTCTTGAAGGGAAAGATGTAACTCTGTGAAATGAAATCACAGAACACAGAGCAGTTTCTCAGAAAGCTTCTTTCCAGTTTTGAACGGAAGATATTTCCTTTTTCACTGTAGCCCTCTATGTGCTTCCAAATATCCCTTTGCCAATTCCACAAGAACAGCCTTAGCGAAAGGCTTCTTGAAGGGAAAGATGTAACTCTGTGAGATGAATTCACAGAACACAGAGAAGTTTCTCAGAAAGCTTCTTTCCAGTTTTGAACGGAAGATATTTCCTTTTTCCCCATAGCCCTCTATGGGCTTCCAAATATCCCTTTGCCAATTCCACAAGAACAGCCTTAGCGAAAGGCTGCTTGAAGGGAAAGATGTAACTCTGTGAGATGAATACACAGAACACAGAGCAGTTTCTCAGAAAGCTTCTTTCCAGTTTTGAACGGAAGATACTTCCTTTTTCACCATAGCCCTCTACGGGCTTCCAAATATCCCTTTGCCAATTCCACAAGAACAGCCTTAGCGAAAGGCTGCTTGAAGGGAAAGATGTATCTCTGTGAGATGAATTCACAGAACACAGAGCAGTTTCTCAGAAAGCTTCTTTCCAGTTTTGAACGGAAGATATTTCCTTTTTCCCCATAGCCCTCTATGGGCTTCCAAATATCCCTTTGCCAATTCCACAAGAACAGCCTTAGCGAAAGGCTGCTTGAAGGGAAACATGTAACTCTGGAAGATGAATTCACAGAACACAGAGCAGTTTCTCAGAAAGCTTATTTCCAGTTTTGAACGGAAGGTATTTCCTTTTTCCCCATAGCCCTCTATGGGCTTCCAAATATCCCGTTGCCAATTCCGCAAGAACAGCCTTAGCGAAAGGCTGCTTGAAGGGAAAGATGTAACTCTGTGAGATGAATTCACAGAACACAGAGCAGTTTCTCAGAAAGCTTCTTTCCAGTTTTGAACGGAAGATATTTCCTTTTTCACCATAGCCCTCTATGGGCTTCCAAATATCCCTTTGCCAATTCCACAAGAACAGCCTTAGCGAAAGGCTGCTTGAAGGGAAAGATGTAACTCTGTGAGATGAATTCACAGAACACAGAGCAGTTTCTCAGAAAGCTTCTTTCCAGTTTTGAACGGAAGATATTTCCTTTTTCACCATAGCCCTCTATGGGCTTCCAAATATCCCTTTGCCAATTCCACAAGAACAGCCTTAGCGAAAGGCTGCTTGAAGGTAAAGATGTAACTCCGTGAGATGAATTCACAGAACACAGAGCAGTTTCTCAGAAAGCTTCTTTCCAGTTTTGAACGGAAGATATTTCCTTTTTCACCATAGCCCTCTATGGGCTTCCAAATATCCCTTTGCCAATTTCACAAGTACAGACTTAGCGAAAGGCTGCTTGAAGGGAAAGATGGAACTCTGTGAGATGAATTCACAGAACACAGAGCAGTTTCTCAGAAATCTTCTTTCCAGTTTTGAACGGAAGATATTTCCTTTTTCACCGTAGCCTTCTATGGGCTTCCAAATATCCCTTTGCCAATTCCACAAGAACAGCCTTAGCGAAAGGCTTCTTGAAGGGAAAGATGTAACTCTGTGGGATGAATTCACAGAACACAGAGAAGTTTCTCAGAAAGCTTCTTTCCAGTTTTGAAAGGAAGATATTTTCTTTTTCCCCATAGCCCTCTATGGGCTTCCAAATATCCCTTTGCCAATTCCACAAGAACAGCCTTAGCGAAAGGCTGCTTGGTGGGAAAGATGTAACTCTGTGAGATGAATTCACAGACCACAGAGCAGTTTCTCAGAAAGCTTCTTTCCAGTTTTGAACGGAAGATATTTCCTTTTTCACCATAGCCCTCTACGGGCTTCCAAATATCCCTTTGCCAATTCCACAAGAACAGCCTTAGCGAAAGGCTGCTTGAAGGGAAACATGTAACTCTGTGAGATGAATTCCCAGAACACAGAGCAGTTTCTCAGAAAGCTTCTTTCCAGTTTTGAACAGAAGATATTTCCTTTTTCCCCATAGCCCTCTATGGGCTTCCAAATATCCCTTTGCCAATTCCACAAGAACAGCCTTAGTGAAAGGCTGCTTGAAGAGAAAGATGGAACTCTGTGAGATGAATTCACAGAACACAGAGCAGTTTCTCAGAAAGCTTCTTTCCAGTTTTGAACGGAAGATATTTCCTTTTTCCCCATAGCCCTCTATGGGCTTCCAAATATCCCTTTGCCAATTCCAGAAGAACAGCCTTAGCGAAAGGCTGAATGAAGGGAAAGATGTAGCTCTGTGAGATGAATTCACAGACCACAGAGCAGTTTCTCAGAAAGCTTCTTTCCAGTTTTGAACGGAAGATATTTCCTTTTTCCCCATAGCCCTTTATGGGCTTCCAAATATCCCTTTGCCAATTCCACAAGAACAGCCTTAGCGAAAGGCTTCTTGAAGGGAAAGATGTAACTCTGTAAGATGAATTCTAAGAAGACAGAGAAGTTTCTCAGAAAGCTTCTTTCCAGTTTTGAACGGAAGATATTTCCTTTTTCCCCATAGCCCTCTATGGCCTTCCAAATATCCCTTTGCCAATTCAACAAGAACAGCCTTAGCGAAAGGCTGCTTGAAGGGAAAGATGTAACTCTGTGAGATGAATTCACAGAACACAGAGCAGTTTCTCAGAAAGCTTCTTTCCAGTTTTGAACGGAAGATATTTCCTTTTTCTCCATAGCCCTCTACGGGCTTCCAAATATCCCTTTGCCAATTCCACAAGAACGGCCTTAGCGAAAGGCTTCTTGAAGGGAAAGATGTAACTCTGTGAGATGAATTCACAGAACACAGAGCAGTTTCTCAGAAAGCTTCTTTCCAGTTTTGAACGGAAGATATTTCCTTTTTCCCCATAGCCCTCTATGTTCTTCCAAATATCCCGTTGCCAATTCCACAAGAACAGGCTTAGCGAAAGGCTGCTTGAAGGGAAAGATGTAACTCTGTGAGATGAATTCACAGAATACAGAGCAGTTTCTCAGAAAGCTTCTTTCCAGTTTTGAACGGAAGATATTTCCTTTTTCAACGTAGCCCTCTATGGGCTTCCAAATATCCCTTTGCCAATTCCACAAGAACAGCCTTAGCGAAAGGCTTCTTGAACGGAAAGATGTAACTCTGTGAGACGAATTCACAGAACACAGAGCAGTTTCTCAGAAAGCTTCTTTCCAGTTTTGAACGGAAGATATTTCCTTTTTCACCATAGCCCTCTATGGGCTTCCAAATATCCCTTTGCCAATTCCACAAGAACAGCCTTAGCGAAAGACTGCTTGAAGGGAAAGATGTAACTCTGTGAGATGAATTCACAGAACACAGAGCAGTTTCTCAGAAAGCTTCTTTCCAGTTTTGAACGGAAGATATTTCCTTTTTCACCATAGCCCTCTACGGGCTTCCAAATATCCCTTTGCCAATTCCACAAGAACAGGCTTAGCGAAAGGCGGCTTGAAGGGAAAGATGTAACTCTGTGAGATGAATTCACAGAACACAGAGCAGTTTCTCAGAAAGTTTCTTTCCAGTTTTGAGCGGAAGATATTTCCTTTTTCACCATAGCCCTCTACGGGCTTCCAAATATCCCTTTGCCAATTCCACAAGAACAGCCTTAGCGAAAGGCTTCTTGAAGGGAAAGATGTAACTCTGTGAGTTGAATTCACAGAACACAGAGCAGTTTCTCAGAAAGCTTCTTTCCAGTTTTGAACGCAAGATATTTCCTTTTTCACCATAGCCCTCTATGTGCTTCCAAATATCCCGTTGCCAATTCCACAAGAACAACCTTAGCGAAAGGCTGCTTGAAGGGAAAGATGTAACTCTGTGAGATGAATTCACAGAACACAGAGAAGTTTCTCAGAAAGCTTCTTTCCAGTTTTGAACGGAAGATATTTCCTTTTTCCCCATAGCCCTCTATGGGCTTCCAAATATCCCTTTGCCAATTCCACAAGAACAGCCTTAGCGAAAGGCTGCTTGAAGGGAAAGATGTAACTCTGTGAGATGAATTCACAGAACACAGAGCAGTTTCTCAGAAAGCTTCTTTCCAGTTTTGAACGGAAGATATTTCCTTTTTCAACATAGCCCTCTATGGGCTTCCAAATATCCCTTTGCCAATTGCACAAGAACAGCCTTAGCGAAAGGCTTCTTGAAGGGAAAGATGTAACTCTGTGAGATGAATTCACAGAACACAGAGCAGTTTCTCAGAAAGCTTCTTTCCAGTTTTGAACGGAAGATATTTCCTTTTTCCCCATAGCCCACTATGGGCTTCCAAATATCCCGTTGCCAATTCCACAAGAACAGCCTTAGCGAAAGGCTTCTTGAAGGGAAAGATGTAACTCTGTGAGATGAATTCACAGAACACAGAGCAGTTTCTCAGAAAGCTTCTTTCCAGTTTTGAACGGAAGATATTTCCTTTTTTCCCATAGCCCTCTATGGGCTTCCAAATATCCCGTTGCCAATTCCACAAGAACAGCCTTAGCGAAAGGCTGCTTGAAGGGAAAGATGTAACTCTGTAGATGAATTCACAGAACACAGAGCAGTTTCTCAGAAAGCTTCTTTCCAGTTTTGAACGGAAGATATTTCCTTTTTCGCCATAGCCCTCTATGGGCTTCCAAATATCCCGTTGCCAATTCCACAAGAACAGCCTTAGCGAAAGGCTGCTTGAAGGGAAAGATGTAACTCTGTGAGATGAATTCACAGAACACAGAGCAGTTTCTCAGAAAGCTTCTTTCCAGTTTTGAACGGAAGATATTTCCTTTTTCACTGTAGCCCTCTATGGGCTTCCAAATATCCCTTTGCCAATTCCACAAGAACAGCCTTAGCGAAAGGCTTCTTGAAGGGAAAGATGTAACTCTGTGAGATGAATTCACGGAACACAGAGCAGTTTCTCAGAAAGCTTCTTTCCAGTTTTGAACGGAAGATATTTCCTTTTTCACTATAGCCCTCTACGGGCTTCCAAATATCCCTTTGCCATTTATACAAGAACAGCCTTAGCGAAAGGCTTCTTGAAGGGAAAGATGTAACTCTGTGAGATGAATTCACAGAACACAGAGCAGTTTCTCAGAAAGCTTCTTTCCAGTTTTGAACGGAAGATATTTCCTTTTTCACCATAGCCCTCTATGGGCTTCCAAATATCCCTTTGCCAATTCCACAAGAACAGCCTTAGCGAAAGGCTGCTTGAAGGGAAAGATGTAACTCTGTGAGATGAATTCACAGAACACAGAGCAGTTTCTCAGAAAGCTTCTTTCCAGTTTTGAACGGAAGATATTTCCTTTTTCCCCATAGCCCTCTATGGCTTCCAAATATCCCGTTGCCAATTCCACAAGAACAGCCTTAGCGAAAGGCTGCTTGAAGGGATACATGTAACTCTGTGAGATGAATTCACAGAACACAGAGCAGTTTCTCAGAAAGCTTCTTTCCAGTTTTGAACGGAAGATATTTCCTTTTTCACCATAGCCCTCCATGGGCTTCCAAATATCCCTTTGCCAATTCCACAAGAACAGCCTTAGCGAAAGGCTGCTTGAAGGGAAAGATGTAACTCTGTGAGATGAATTCAAAGAACACAGAGCAGTTTCTCAGAAAGCTTCTTTCCAGTTTTGAACGGAAGATATTTCCTTTTTCACCATAGCCCTCTACGGGCTTCCAAATATACCTTTGCCAATTCCACAAGAACAGCCTTAGCGAAAGGCTTCTTGAAGGGAAAGATGTAACTCTGTGAGATGAATTCACAGAACACAGAGCAGTTTCTCAGAAATCTTCTTTCCAGTTTTGAACGGAAGATATTTCCTTTTTCACCGTAGCCCTCTATGGGCTTCCAAATATCCCTTTGCCAATTCCACAAGAACAGCCTTAGCGAAAGGCTTCTTGAAGGGAAAGATGTAACTCTGTGAGATGAATTCACAGAACACAGAGCAGTTTCTCAGAAAGCTTCTTTCCAGTTTTGAACGGAAGATATTTCCTTTTTCACTGTAGCCCTCTATGGGCTTCCAAATATCCCTTTGCCAATTCCACAAGAACAGCCTTAGCGAAAGGCTTCTTGAAGGGAAAGATGTAACTCTGTGAGATGAATTCACAGAACACAGAGAAGTTTCTCAGAAAGCTTCTTTCCAGTTTTGAAGGGAAGATATTTCCTTTTTCCCCATAGCCCTCTATGGGCTTGCAAATATCCCTTTGCCAATTCCACAAGAACAGCCTTAGCGAAAGGCTGCTTGAAGGGAAAGATGGAACTCTGTGAGATGAATTCACAGAACACAGAGCAGTTTCTCAGAAAGCTTCTTTCCAGTTTTGAACGGAAGATATTTCCTTTTTCCCCATAGCCCTCTATGGCTTCCAAATATCCCGTTGCCAATTCCACAAGAACAGCCTTAGCGAAAGACTGCTTGAAGGGAAACATGTAACTCTGTGAGATGAATTCACAGAACACAGAGCAGTTTCTCAGAAAGCTTCTTTCCAGTTTTGAACGGAAGATATTTCCTTTTTCCCCATAGCCCTCTATGGGCTTCCAAATATCCCTTTGCCAATTCCACAAGAACAGCCTTAGCGAAAGGCTGCTTGAAGGGAAAGATGTAACTCTGTGAGATGAATTCACAGAACACAGAGCAGTTTCTCAGAAAGCTTCTTTCCAGTTTTGAACGGAAGATATTTCCTTTTTCACCATAGCCCTCTATGGGCTTCCAAATATCCCTTTGCCAATTCCACAAGAACATCCTTAGCGAAAGGCTGCTTGAAGGTAAAGATGTAACTCCGTGAGATGAATTCACAGAACACAGAGCAGTTTCTCAGAAAGCTTCTTTCCAGTTTTGAACGGAAGATATTTCCTTTTTCACCATAGCCCTCTATGGGCTTCCAAATATCCCTTTGCCAATTTCACAAGAACAGACTTAGCGAAAGGCTGCTTGAAGGGAAAGATGGAACTCTGTGAGATGAATTCACAGAACACAGAGCAGTTTCTCAGAAATCTTCTTTCCAGTTTTGAACGGAAGATATTTCCTTTTTCACCGTAGCCTTCTATGGGCTTCCAAATATCCCTTTGCCAATTCCACAAGAACAGCCTTAGCGAAAGGCTTCTTGAAGGGAAAGATGTAACTCTGTGGGATGAATTCACAGAACACAGAGAAGTTTCTCAGAAAGCTTCTTTCCAGTTTTGAAAGGAAGATATTTCCTTTTTCCCCATAGCCCTCTATGGGCTTCCAAATATCCCTTTGCCAATTCCACAAGAACAGCCTTAGCGAAAGGCTGCTTGAAGGGAAAGATGTAACTCTGTGAGATGAATTCACAGACCACAGAGCAGTTTCTCAGAAAGCTTCTTTCCAGTTTTGAACGGAAGATATTTCCTTTTTCACCATAGCCCTCTACGGGCTTCCAAATATCCCTTTGCCAATTCCACAAGAACAGCCTTAGCGAAAGGCTGCTTGAAGGGAAACATGTAACTCTGTGAGATGAATTCCCAGAACACAGAGCAGTTTCTCAGAAAGCTTCTTTCCAGTTTTGAACAGAAGATATTTCCTTTTTCCCCATAGCCCTCTATGGGCTTCCAAATATCCCTTTGCCAATTCCACAAGAACAGCCTTAGTGAAAGGCTGCTTGAAGAGAAAGATGGAACTCTGTGAGATGAATTCACAGAACACAGAGCAGTTTCTCAGAAAGCTTCTTTCCAGTTTTGAACGGAAGATATTTCCTTTTTCCCCATAGCCCTCTATGGGCTTCCAAATATCCCTTTGCCAATTCCAGAAGAACAGCCTTAGCGAAAGGCTGAATGAAGGGAAAGATGTAGCTCTGTGAGATGAATTCACAGAACACAGAGAAGTTTCTCAGAAAGCTTCTTTCCAGTTTTGAACGGAAGGTATTTCCTTTTTCCCCATAGCCCTTTATGGGCTTCAAAATATCCCTTTGCCAATTCCACAAGAACAGCCTTAGCGAAAGTCTGCTTGAAGGGAAAGATGTAACTCTGTGAGATGAATTCACAGAACACAGAGCAGTTTCTCAGAAAGCTTCTTTCCAGTTTTGAACGGAAGATATTTCCTTTTTCAACATAGCCCTCTACGGGCTTCCAAATATCCCTTTGCCAATTCCACAAGAACAGCCTTAACGAAAGGCTGCTTGAAGGGAAAGATGTAACTCTGTGAGATGAATTCACAGAACACAGAGCAGTTTCTCAGAAAGCTTCTTTCCAGTTTTGAGCGGAAGATATTTCCTTTTTCACCATAGCCCTCTATGGGCTTCCAAATATCCCTTTGCCAATTCCACAAGAACAGCCTTAGCGAAAGGTTGCATGAAGGGAAAGATGTAACTCTGTGAGATGAATTCACAGAACACAGAGCAGTTTCTCAGAAAGCTTCTTTCCAGTTTTGAACGGAAGATATTTCCTTTTTCCCCATAGCCCACTACGGGCTTCCAAATATCCCGTTGCCTATTCCACAAGAACAGCCTTAGCGAAAGGCTTCTTGAAGGGAAAGATGTAACTCTGTGAGATGAATTCACAGAACACAGAGCAGTTTCTCAGAAAGCTTCTTTCCAGTTTTGAACGGAAGATATTTCCTTTTTCCCCGTAGCCCTCTATGGGCTTCCAAATATCCCGTTGCCAATTCCACAAGAACAGCCTTAGCGAAAGGCTGCTTGAAGGGAAAGATGTAACTCTGTGAGATGAATTCAAAGAACACAGAGCAGTTTCTCAGAAAGCTTCTTTCCAGTTTTGAACGGAAGATATTTCCTTTTTCACCATAGCCCTCTACGGGCTTCCAAATATACCTTTGCCAATTCCACAAGAACAGCCTTAGCGAAAGGCTTCTTGAAGGGAAAGATGTAACTCTGTGAGATGAATTCACAGAACACAGAGCAGTTTCTCAGAAATCTTCTTTCCAGTTTTGAACGGAAGATATTTCCTTTTTCACCGTAGCCCTCTATGGGCTTCCAAATATCCCTTTGCCAATTCCACAAGAACAGCCTTAGCGAAAGGCTTCTTGAAGGGAAAGATGTAACTCTGTGAGATGAATTCACAGAACACAGAGCAGTTTCTCAGAATGCTTCTTTCCAGTTTTGAACGGAAGATATTTCCTTTTTCACTGTAGCCCTCTATGGGCTTCCAAATATCCCTTTGCCAATTCCACAAGAACAGCCTTAGCGAAAGGCTTCTTGAAGGGAAAGATGTAACTCTGTGAGATGAATTCACAGAACACAGAGAAGTTTCTCAGAAAGCTTCTTTCCAGTTTTGAAGGGAAGATATTTCCTTTTTCCCCATAGCCCTCTATGGGCTTGCAAATATCCCTTTGCCAATTCCACAAGAACAGCCTTAGCGAAAGGCTGCTTGAAGGGAAAGATGGAACTCTGTGAGATGAATTCACAGAACACAGAGCAGTTTCTCAGAAAGCTTCTTTCCAGTTTTGAACGGAAGATATTTCCTTTTTCCCCATAGCCCTCTATGGCTTCCAAATATCCCGTTGCCAATTCCACAAGAACAGCCTTAGCGAAAGACTGCTTGAAGGGAAACATGTAACTCTGTGAGATGAATTCACAGAACACAGAGCAGTTTCTCAGAAAGCTTCTTTCCAGTTTTGAACGGAAGATATTTCCTTTTTCCCCATAGCCCTCTATGGGCTTCCAAATATCCCTTTGCCAATTCCACAAGAACAGCCTTAGCGAAAGGCTGCTTGAAGGGAAAGATGTAACTCTGTGAGATGAATTCACAGAACACAGAGCAGTTTCTCAGAAAGCTTCTTTCCAGTTTTGAACGGAAGATATTTCCTTTTTCACCATAGATCTCTATGGGCTTCCAAATATCCCTTTGCCAATTCCACAAGAACATCCTTAGCGAAAGGCTGCTTGAAGGTAAAGATGTAACTCCGTGAGATGAATTCACAGAACACAGAGCAGTTTCTCAGAAAGCTTCTTTCCAGTTTTGAACGGAAGATATTTCCTTTTTCACCATAGCCCTCTATGGGCTTCCAAATATCCCTTTGCCAATTTCACAAGAACAGACTTAGCGAAAGGCTGCTTGAAGGGAAAGATGGAACTCTGTGAGATGAATTCACAGAACACAGAGCAGTTTCTCAGAAATCTTCTTTCCAGTTTTGAACGGAAGATATTTCCTTTTTCACCGTAGCCTTCTATGGGCTTCCAAATATCCCTTTGCCAATTCCACAAGAACAGCCTTAGCGAAAGGCTTCTTGAAGGGAAAGATGTAACTCTGTGGGATGAATTCACAGAACACAGAGAAGTTTCTCAGAAAGCTTCTTTCCAGTTTTGAAAGGAAGATATTTCCTTTTTCCCCATAGCCCTCTATGGGCTTCCAAATATCCCTTTGCCAATTCCACAAGAACAGCCTTAGCGAAAGGCTGCTTGAAGGGAAAGATGTAACTCTGTGAGATGAATTCACAGACCACAGAGCAGTTTCTCAGAAAGCTTCTTTCCAGTTTTGAACGGAAGATATTTCCTTTTTCACCATAGCCCTCTACGGGCTTCCAAATATCCCTTTGCCAATTCCACAAGAACAGCCTTAGCGAAAGGCTGCTTGAAGGGAAACATGTAACTCTGTGAGATGAATTCCCAGAACACAGAGCAGTTTCTCAGAAAGCTTCTTTCCAGTTTTGAACAGAAGATATTTCCTTTTTCCCCATAGCCCTCTATGGGCTTCCAAATATCCCTTTGCCAATTCCACAAGAACAGCCTTAGTGAAAGGCTGCTTGAAGAGAAAGATGGAACTCTGTGAGATGAATTCACAGAACACAGAGCAGTTTCTCAGAAAGCTTCTTTCCAGTTTTGAACGGAAGATATTTCCTTTTTCCCCATAGCCCTCTATGGGCTTCCAAATATCCCTTTGCCAATTCCAGAAGAACAGCCTTAGCGAAAGGCTGAATGAAGGGAAAGATGTAGCTCTGTGAGATGAATTCACAGAACACAGAGAAGTTTCTCAGAAAGCTTCTTTCCAGTTTTGAACGGAAGGTATTTCCTTTTTCCCCATAGCCCTTTATGGGCTTCAAAATATCCCTTTGCCAATTCCACAAGAACAGCCTTAGCGAAAGGCTGCTTGAAGGGAAAGATGTAACTCTGTGAGATGAATTCACAGAACACAGAGCAGTTTCTCAGAAAGCTTCTTTCCAGTTTTGAACGGAAGATATTTCCTTTTTCAACATAGCCCTCTACGGGCTTCCAAATATCCCTTTGCCAATTCCACAAGAACAGCCTTAACGAAAGGCTGCTTGAAGGGAAAGATGTAACTCTGTGAGATGAATTCACAGAACACAGAGCAGTTTCTCAGAAAGCTTCTTTCCAGTTTTGAGCGGAAGATATTTCCTTTTTCACCATAGCCCTCTATGGGCTTCCAAATATCCCTTTGCCAATTCCACAAGAACAGCCTTAGCGAAAGGTTGCATGAAGGGAAAGATGTAACTCTGTGAGATGAATTCACAGAACACAGAGCAGTTTCTCAGAAAGCTTCTTTCCAGTTTTGAACGGAAGATATTTCCTTTTTCCCCATAGCCCACTATGGGCTTCCAAATATCCCGTTGCCTATTCCACAAGAACAGCCTTAGCGAAAGGCTTCTTGAAGGGAAAGATGTAACTCTGTGAGATGAATTCACAGAACACAGAGCAGTTTCTCAGAAAGCTTCTTTCCAGTTTTGAACGGAAGATATTTCCTTTTTCCCCATAGCCCTCTATGGGCTTCCAAATATCCCGTTGCCAATTCCACAAGAACAGCCTTAGCGAAAGGCTGCTTGAAGGGAAAGATGTAACTCTGTGAGATGAATTCACAGAACACAGAGCAGTTTCTCAGAAAGCTTCTTTCCAGTTTTGAACGGAAGATATTTCCTTTTTCCCCATAGCCCTCTATGGGCTTCCAAATATCCCATTGCCAATTCCACAAGAACAGCCTTAGCGAAAGGCTGCTTGAATGGAAAGATGTAACTCTGTGAGATGAATTCACAGAACACAGAGCAGTTTCTCAGAAAGCTTCTTTCCAGTTTTGAACGGAAGATATTTCCTTTTTCCCCATAGCCCTCTATGGGCTTCCAAATATCCCTTTGCCAATTCCACAAGAACAGCCTTAGCGAAAGGCTGCTTGAAGGGAAAGATGTAACTCTGTGAGATGAATTCACAGAACACAGAGCAGTTTCTCAGAAAGCTTCTTTCCAGTTTTGAACGGAAGATATTTCCTTTTTCACTGTAGCCCTCTATGGGCTTCCAAATATCCCTTTGCCATTTCCACAAGAACAGCCTTAGCGAAAGGCTTCTTGAAGGGAAAGATGGAACTCTGTGAGATGAATTCACAGAACACAGAGCAGTTTCTCAGAAAGCTTCTTTCCAGTTTTGAACGGAAGATATTTCCTTTTTCCCCATAGCCATCTATGGGCTTCCAAATATCCCTTTGCCAATTCCACAAGAACAGCCTTAGCGAAAGGCTGAATGAAGGGAAAGATGTAGCTCTGTGAGATGAATTCACAGACCACAGAGCAGTTTCTCAGAAAGCTTCTTTCCAGTTTTGAACGGAAGATATTTCCTTTTTCCCCATAGCCCTTTATGGGCTTCAAAATATCCCTTTGCCAATTCCACAAGAACAGCCTTAACGAAAGGCTTCTTGAAGGGAAAGATGTAACTCTGTGAGATGAATTCACAGAACACAGAGAAGTTTCTCAGAAAGCTTCTTTCCAGTTTTGAACGGAAGATATTTCCTTTTTCCCCATAGCCCTTTATGGGCTTCAAAATATCCCTTTGCCAATTCCACAAGAACAGCCTTAGCGAAAGGCTGCTTGAAGGGAAAGATGTAACTCTGTGAGATGAATTCACAGAACACAGAGCAGTTTCTCAGAAAGCTTCTTTCCAGTTTTGAACGGAAGATATGTCCTTTTTCACCATAGCCCTCTACGGGCTTCCAAATATCCCTTTGCCAATTCCACAAGAACAGCCTTAACGAAAGGCTGCTTGAAGGGAAAGATGTAACTCTGTGAGATGAATTCACAGAACACAGAGCAATTTCTCAGAAAGCTTCTTTCCAGTTTTGAGCGGAAGATATTTCCTTTTTCACCATAGCCCTCTATGGGCTTCCAAATATCCCTTTGCCAATTCCACAAGAACAGCCTTAGCGAAAGGTTGCTTGAAGGGAAAGATGTAACTCTGTGAGATGAATTCACAGAACACAGAGCAGTTTCTCAGAAAGCTTCTTTCCAGTTTTGAACGGAAGATATTTCCTTTTTCCCCATAGCCACTATGGGCTTCCAAATATCCCGTTGCCAATTCCACAAGAACAGCCTTAGCGAAAGGCTTCTTGAAGGGAAAGATGTAACTCTGTGAGATGAATTCACAGAACACAGAGCAGTTTCTCAGAAAGCTTCTTTCCAGTTTTGAACGGAAGATATTTCCTTTTTCCCCATAGCCCTCTATGGGCTTCCAAATATCCCGTTGCGAATTCCACAAGAACAGCCTTAGCGAAAGGCTGCTTGAAGGGAAAGATGTAACTCTGTGAGATGAATTCACAGAACACAGAGCAGTTTCTCAGAAAGCTTCTTTCCAGTTTTGAACGGAAGATATTTCCTTTTTCCCCAGCCCTCTATGGGCTTCCAAATATCCCATTGCCAATTCCACAAGAACAGCCTTAGCGAAAGGCTGCTTGAATGGAAAGATGTAACTCTGTGAGATGAATTCACAGAACACAGAGCAGTTTCTCAGAAAGCTTCTTTCCAGTTTTGAACGGAAGATATTTCGTTTTTCACCATAGCCCTCTATGGGCTTACAAATATCCCTTTGCCAATTCCACAAGAACAGCCTTAGCGAAAGGCTGCTTGAAGGGAAAGATGTAACTCTGTGAGATGAATTCACAGAACACAGAGCAGTTTCTCAGAAAGCTTCTTTCCAGTTTTGAACGGAAGATATTTCCTTTTTCACTGTAGCCCTCTATGGGCTTCCAAATATCCCTTTGCCAATTCCACAAGCACAGCCTTAACGAAAGGCTTCTTGAAGGGAAAGACGTAACTCTGTGAGATGAATTCACAGAACACAGAGAAGTTTCTCAGAAAGCTTCTTTCCAGTTTTGAACGGAAGATATTTCCTTTTTCACTGCAGCCCTCTATGGGCTTCCAAATATCCCGTTGCGAATTCCACAAGAACAGCCTTAGCGAAAGGCTGCTTGAAGGGAAAGATGTAACTCTGTGAGATGAATTCACAGAACACAGAGCAGTTTCTCAGAAAGCTTCTTTCCAGTTTTGAACGGAAGATATTTCCTTTTTCCCCATAGCCCTCTATGGGCTTCCAAATATCCCATTGCCAATTCCACAAGAACAGCCTTAGCGAAAGGCTGCTTGAATGGAAAGATGTAACTCTGTGAGATGAATTCACAGAACACAGAGCAGTTTCTCAGAAAGCTTCTTTCCAGTTTTGAACGGAAGATATTTCGTTTTTCACCATAGCCCTCTATGGGCTTACAAATATCCCTTTGCCAATTCCACAAGAACAGCCTTAGCGAAAGGCTGCTTGAAGGGAAAGATGTAACTCTGTGAGATGAATTCACAGAACACAGAGCAGTTTCTCAGAAAGCTTCTTTCCAGTTTTGAACGGAAGATATTTCCTTTTTCACTGTAGCCCTCTATGGGCTTCCAAATATCCCTTTGCCAATTCCACAAGCACAGCCTTAACGAAAGGCTTCTTGAAGGGAAAGACGTAACTCTGTGAGATGAATTCACAGAACACAGAGAAGTTTCTCAGAAAGCTTCTTTCCAGTTTTGAACGGAAGATATTTCCTTTTTCACTGCAGCCCTCTATGGGCTTCCAAATATCCCTTTGCCAATTCCACAAGAACAGCCTTAGCGAAAGGCTTCTTGAAGGAAACGATGTAGCTCTGTGAGATGAATTCACAGAACACAGAGAAGTTTCTCAGAAAGCTTCTTTCCAGTTTTGAACGGAAGATATTTCCTTTTTCCCCGTAGCCCTCTATGGGCTTCCAAATATCCCTTTGCCAATTCCACAAGAACAGCCTTAGCGAAAGGCTGCTTGAAGGGAAAGATGTAACTCTGTGAGATGAATTCACAGAACACAGAGCAGTTTCTCAGAAAGCTTCTTTCCAGTATTGAACGGAAGATATTTCCTTTTTCACCATAGCCCTCTACGGGCTTCCAAATATCCCTTTGCCAATTCCACAAGAACAGCCTTAGCGAAAGGCTGCTTGAAGGGAAACATGTAACTCTGTGAGATGAATTCCCAGAACACAGAGCAGTTTCTCAGAAAGCTTCTTTCCAGTTTTGAACAGAAGATATTTCCTTTTTCCCCATAGCCCTCTATGGGCTTCCAAATATCCCTTTGCCAATTCCACAAGAACAGCCTTAGTGAAAGGCTGCTTGAAGAGAAAGATGGAACTCTGTGAGATGAATTCACAGAACACAGAGCAGTTTCTCAGAAAGCTTCTTTCCAGTTTTGAACGGAAGATATTTCCTTTTTCCCCATAGCCCTCTATGGGCTTCGAAATATCCCTTTGCCAATTCCACAAGAACAGCCTTAGCGAAAGGCTGAATGAAGGGAAAGATGTAGCTATGTGAGATGAATTCACAGACCACAGAGCAGTTTCTCAGAAAGCTTCTTTCCAGTTTTGAACGGAAGATATTTCCTTTTTCCCCATAGCCCTCTATGGCTTCCAAATATCCCGTTTCCAATTCCACAAGAACAGCCTTAGCGAAAGGCGGCTTGAAGGGAAACATGTAACTCTGTGAGATGAATTCACAGAACACAGAGCAGTTTCTCAGAAAGCTTCTTTCCAGTTTTGAACGGAAGATATTTCCTTTTTCCCCATAACCCTCTAGGAGCTTCCAAATATCCCTTTGCCAATTCCACAAGAACAGCCTTAGCGAAAGGCTTCTTGAAGGGAAAGATGTAACTCTGTGAGATGAATTCACAGAACACAGAGCAGTTTCTCAGAAAGCTTCTTTCCAGTTTTGAACGGAAGATATTTCCTTTTTCACTGTAGCCCTCTATGGGCTTCCAAATATCCCTTTGCCATTTCCACAAGAACAGCCTTAGCGAAAGGCTTCTTGAAGGGAAAGATGGAATTCTGTGAGATGAATTCACAGAACACAGAGCAGTTTCTCAGAAAGCTTCTTTCCAGTTTTGAACGGAAGATATTTCCTTTTTCCCCACAGCCCTCTATGGGCTTCCAAATATCCCTTTGCCAATTCCACAAGAACAGCCTTAGCGAAAGGCTGAATGAAGGGAAAGATGTAGCTCTGTGAGATGAATTCACAGACCACAGAGCAGTTTCTCAGAAAGCTTCTTTCCAGTTTTGAACGGAAGATATTTCCTTTTTCCCCATAGCCCTTTATGGGCTTCAAAATATCCCTTTGCCAATTCCACAAGAACAGCCTTAACGAAAGGCTTCTTGAAGGGAAAGATGTAACTCTGTGAGATGAATTCACAGAACACAGAGAAGTTTCTCAGAAAGCTTCTTTCCAGTTTTGAACGGAAGATATTTCCTTTTTCCCCATAGCCCTTTATGGGCTTCAAAATATCCCTTTGCCAATTCCACAAGAACAGCCTTAGCGAAAGGCTGCTTGAAGGGAAAGATGTAACTCTGTGAGATGAATTCACAGAACACAGAGCAGTTTCTCAGAAAGCTTCTTTCCAGTTTTGAACGGAAGATATGTCCTTTTTCAACATAGCCCTCTACGGGCTTCCAAATATCCCTTTGCCAATTCCACAAGAACAGCCTTAAAGAAAGGCTGCTTGAAGGGAAAGATGTAACTCTGTGAGATGAATTCACAGAACACAGAGCAGTTTCTCAGAAAGCTTCTTTCCAGTTTTGAGCGGAAGATATTTCCTTTTTCACCATAGCCCTCTATGGGCTTCCAAATATCCCTTTGCCAATTCCACAAGAACAGCCTTAGCGAAAGGTTGCTTGAAGGGAAAGATGTAACTCTGTGAGATGAATTCACAGAACACAGAGCAGTTTCTCAGAAAGCTTCTTTCCAGTTTTGAACGGAAGATATTTCCTTTTTCCCCATAGCCACTATGGGCTTCCAAATATCCCGTTGCCAATTCCACAAGAACAGCCTTAGCGAAAGGCTTCTTGAAGGGAAAGATGTAACTCTGTGAGATGAATTCACAGAACACAGAGCAGTTTCTCAGAAAGCTTCTTTCCAGTTTTGAACGGAAGATATTTCCTTTTTCCCCATAGCCATCTATGGGCTTCCAAATATCCCGTTGCCAATTCCACAAGAACAGCCTTAGCGAAAGGCTGCTTGAAGGGAAAGATGTAACTCTGTGAGATGAATTCACAGAACACAGAGCAGTTTCTCAGAAAGCTTCTTTCCAGTTTTGAACGGAAGATATTTCCTTTTTCCCCATAGCCCTCTATGGGCTTCCAAATATCCCATTGCCAATTCCACAAGAACAGCCTTAGGGAAAGGCTGCTTGAATGGAAAGATGTAACTCTGTGAGATGAATTCACAGAACACAGAGCAGTTTCTCAGAAAGCTTCTTTCCAGTTTTGAACGGAAGATATTTCATTTTTCACCATAGCCCTCTATGGGCTTACAAATATCCCTTTGCCAATTCCACAAGAACAGCCTTAGCGAAAGGCTGCTTGAAGGGAAAGATGTAACTCTGTGAGATGAATTCACAGAACACAGAGCAGTTTCTCAGAAAGCTTCTTTCCAGTTTTGAACGGAAGATATTTCCTTTTTCACTGTAGCCCTCTATGGGCTTCCAAATATCCCTTTGCCATTTCCACAAGAACAGCCTTAGCGAAAGGCTTCTTGAAGGGAAAGATGTAACTCTGTGAGATGAATTCACAGAACACAGAGTAATTTCTCAGATAGCTTCTTTCCAGTTTTGAACGCAAGATATTTCCTTTTTCACTGTAGCCCTCTATGGGCTTCCAAATATCCCTTTGCCAATTCCACAAGAACAGCCTTAGCGAAAGGCTGCTTGAAGGGAAACATGTAACTCTGTGAGATGAATTCCCAGAACACAGAGCAGTTTCTCAGAAAGCTTCTTTCCAGTTTTGAACAGAAGATATTTCCTTTTTCCCCATAGCCCTCTATGGGCTTCCAAATATCCCTTTGCCAATTCCACAAGAACAGCCTTAGTGAAAGGCTGCTTGAAGAGAAAGATGGAACTCTGTGAGATGAATTCACAGAACACAGAGCAGTTTCTCAGAAAGCTTCTTTCCAGTTTTGAACGGAAGTTATTTCCTTTTTCCCCATAGCCCTCTATGGGCTTCCAAATATCCCTTTGCCAATTCCAGAAGAACAGCCTTAGCGAAAGGCTGAATGAAGGGAAAGATGTAGCTCTGTGAGATGAATTCACAGAACACAGAGAAGTTTCTCAGAAAGCTTCTTTCCAGTTTTGAACGGAAGGTATTTCCTTTTTCCCCATAGCCCTTTATGGGCTTCAAAATATCCCTTTGCCAATTCCACAAGAACAGCCTTAGCGAAAGGCTGCTTGAAGGGAAAGATGTAACTCTGTGAGATGAATTCACAGAACACAGAGCAGTTTCTCAGAAAGCTTCTTTCCAGTTTTGAACGGAAGATATTTCCTTTTTCAACATAGCCCTCTACGGGCTTCCAAATATCCCTTTGCCAATTCCACAAGAACAGCCTTAACGAAAGGCTGCTTGAAGGGAAAGATGTAACTCTGTGAGATGAATTCACAGAACACAGAGCAGTTTCTCAGAAAGCTTCTTTCCAGTTTTGAGCGGAAGATATTTCCTTTTTCACCATAGCCCTCTATGGGCTTCCAAATATCCCTTTGCCAATTCCACAAGAACAGCCTTAGCGAAAGGTTGCATGAAGGGAAAGATGTAACTCTGTGAGATGAATTCACAGAACACAGAGCAGTTTCTCAGAAAGCTTCTTTCCAGTTTTGAACGGAAGATATTTCCTTTTTCCCCATAGCCCACTATGGGCTTCCAAATATCCCGTTGCCTATTCCACAAGAACAGCCTTAGCGAAAGGCTTCTTGAAGGGAAAGATGTAACTCTGTGAGATGAATTCACAGAACACAGAGCAGTTTCTCAGAAAGCTTCTTTCCAGTTTTGAACGGAAGATATTTCCTTTTTCCCCATAGCCCTCTATGGGCTTCCAAATATCCCGTTGCCAATTCCACAAGAACAGCCTTAGCGAAAGGCTGCTTGAAGGGAAAGATGTAACTCTGTGAGATGAATTCACAGAACACAGAGCAGTTTCTCAGAAAGCTTCTTTCCAGTTTTGAACGGAAGATATTTCCTTTTTCCCCATAGCCCTCTATGGGCTTCCAAATATCCCATTGCCAATTCCACAAGAACAGCCTTAGCGAAAGGCTGCTTGAATGGAAAGATGTAACTCTGTGAGATGAATTCACAGAACACAGAGCAGTTTCTCAGAAAGCTTCTTTCCAGTTTTGAACGGAAGATATTTCCTTTTTCCCCATAGCCCTCTATGGGCTTCCAAATATCCCTTTGCCAATTCCACAAGAACAGCCTTAGCGAAAGGCTGCTTGAAGGGAAAGATGTAACTCTGTGAGATGAATTCACAGAACACAGAGCAGTTTCTCAGAAAGCTTCTTTCCAGTTTTGAACGGAAGATATTTCCTTTTTCACTGTAGCCCTCTATGGGCTTCCAAATATCCCTTTGCCATTTCCACAAGAACAGCCTTAGCGAAAGGCTTCTTGAAGGGAAAGATGGAACTCTGTGAGATGAATTCACAGAACACAGAGCAGTTTCTCAGAAAGCTTCTTTCCAGTTTTGAACGGAAGATATTTCCTTTTTCCCCATAGCCATCTATGGGCTTCCAAATATCCCTTTGCCAATTCCACAAGAACAGCCTTAGCGAAAGGCTGAATGAAGGGAAAGATGTAGCTCTGTGAGATGAATTCACAGACCACAGAGCAGTTTCTCAGAAAGCTTCTTTCCAGTTTTGAACGGAAGATATTTCCTTTTTCCCCATAGCCCTTTATGGGCTTCAAAATATCCCTTTGCCAATTCCACAAGAACAGCCTTAACGAAAGGCTTCTTGAAGGGAAAGATGTAACTCTGTGAGATGAATTCACAGAACACAGAGAAGTTTCTCAGAAAGCTTCTTTCCAGTTTTGAACGGAAGATATTTCCTTTTTCCCCATAGCCCTTTATGGGCTTCAAAATATCCCTTTGCCAATTCCACAAGAACAGCCTTAGCGAAAGGCTGCTTGAAGGGAAAGATGTAACTCTGTGAGATGAATTCACAGAACACAGAGCAGTTTCTCAGAAAGCTTCTTTCCAGTTTTGAACGGAAGATATGTCCTTTTTCACCATAGCCCTCTACGGGCTTCCAAATATCCCTTTGCCAATTCCACAAGAACAGCCTTAACGAAAGGCTGCTTGAAGGGAAAGATGTAACTCTGTGAGATGAATTCACAGAACACAGAGCAATTTCTCAGAAAGCTTCTTTCCAGTTTTGAGCGGAAGATATTTCCTTTTTCACCATAGCCCTCTATGGGCTTCCAAATATCCCTTTGCCAATTCCACAAGAACAGCCTTAGCGAAAGGTTGCTTGAAGGGAAAGATGTAACTCTGTGAGATGAATTCACAGAACACAGAGCAGTTTCTCAGAAAGCTTCTTTCCAGTTTTGAACGGAAGATATTTCCTTTTTCCCCATAGCCACTATGGGCTTCCAAATATCCCGTTGCCAATTCCACAAGAACAGCCTTAGCGAAAGGCTTCTTGAAGGGAAAGATGTAACTCTGTGAGATGAATTCACAGAACACAGAGCAGTTTCTCAGAAAGCTTCTTTCCAGTTTTGAACGGAAGATATTTCCTTTTTCCCCATAGCCCTCTATGGGCTTCCAAATATCCCGTTGCGAATTCCACAAGAACAGCCTTAGCGAAAGGCTGCTTGAAGGGAAAGATGTAACTCTGTGAGATGAATTCACAGAACACAGAGCAGTTTCTCAGAAAGCTTCTTTCCAGTTTTGAACGGAAGATATTTCCTTTTTCCCCAGCCCTCTATGGGCTTCCAAATATCCCATTGCCAATTCCACAAGAACAGCCTTAGCGAAAGGCTGCTTGAATGGAAAGATGTAACTCTGTGAGATGAATTCACAGAACACAGAGCAGTTTCTCAGAAAGCTTCTTTCCAGTTTTGAACGGAAGATATTTCGTTTTTCACCATAGCCCTCTATGGGCTTACAAATATCCCTTTGCCAATTCCACAAGAACAGCCTTAGCGAAAGGCTGCTTGAAGGGAAAGATGTAACTCTGTGAGATGAATTCACAGAACACAGAGCAGTTTCTCAGAAAGCTTCTTTCCAGTTTTGAACGGAAGATATTTCCTTTTTCACTGTAGCCCTCTATGGGCTTCCAAATATCCCTTTGCCAATTCCACAAGCACAGCCTTAACGAAAGGCTTCTTGAAGGGAAAGACGTAACTCTGTGAGATGAATTCACAGAACACAGAGAAGTTTCTCAGAAAGCTTCTTTCCAGTTTTGAACGGAAGATATTTCCTTTTTCACTGCAGCCCTCTATGGGCTTCCAAATATCCCGTTGCGAATTCCACAAGAACAGCCTTAGCGAAAGGCTGCTTGAAGGGAAAGATGTAACTCTGTGAGATGAATTCACAGAACACAGAGCAGTTTCTCAGAAAGCTTCTTTCCAGTTTTGAACGGAAGATATTTCCTTTTTCCCCATAGCCCTCTATGGGCTTCCAAATATCCCATTGCCAATTCCACAAGAACAGCCTTAGCGAAAGGCTGCTTGAATGGAAAGATGTAACTCTGTGAGATGAATTCACAGAACACAGAGCAGTTTCTCAGAAAGCTTCTTTCCAGTTTTGAACGGAAGATATTTCGTTTTTCACCATAGCCCTCTATGGGCTTACAAATATCCCTTTGCCAATTCCACAAGAACAGCCTTAGCGAAAGGCTGCTTGAAGGGAAAGATGTAACTCTGTGAGATGAATTCACAGAACACAGAGCAGTTTCTCAGAAAGCTTCTTTCCAGTTTTGAACGGAAGATATTTCCTTTTTCACTGTAGCCCTCTATGGGCTTCCAAATATCCCTTTGCCAATTCCACAAGCACAGCCTTAACGAAAGGCTTCTTGAAGGGAAAGACGTAACTCTGTGAGATGAATTCACAGAACACAGAGAAGTTTCTCAGAAAGCTTCTTTCCAGTTTTGAACGGAAGATATTTCCTTTTTCACTGCAGCCCTCTATGGGCTTCCAAATATCCCTTTGCCAATTCCACAAGAACAGCCTTAGCGAAAGGCTTCTTGAAGGGAACGATGTAGCTCTGTGAGATGAATTCACAGAACACAGAGAAGTTTCTCAGAAAGCTTCTTTCCAGTTTTGAACGGAAGATATTTCCTTTTTCCCCGTAGCCCTCTATGGGCTTCCAAATATCCCTTTGCCAATTCCACAAGAACAGCCTTAGCGAAAGGCTGCTTGAAGGGAAAGATGTAACTCTGTGAGATGAATTCACAGAACACAGAGCAGTTTCTCAGAAAGCTTCTTTCCAGTATTGAACGGAAGATATTTCCTTTTTCACCATAGCCCTCTACGGGCTTCCAAATATCCCTTTGCCAATTCCACAAGAACAGCCTTAGCGAAAGGCTGCTTGAAGGGAAACATGTAACTCTGTGAGATGAATTCCCAGAACACAGAGCAGTTTCTCAGAAAGCTTCTTTCCAGTTTTGAACAGAAGATATTTCCTTTTTCCCCATAGCCCTCTATGGGCTTCCAAATATCCCTTTGCCAATTCCACAAGAACAGCCTTAGTGAAAGGCTGCTTGAAGAGAAAGATGGAACTCTGTGAGATGAATTCACAGAACACAGAGCAGTTTCTCAGAAAGCTTCTTTCCAGTTTTGAACGGAAGATATTTCCTTTTTCCCCATAGCCCTCTATGGGCTTCGAAATATCCCTTTGCCAATTCCACAAGAACAGCCTTAGCGAAAGGCTGAATGAAGGGAAAGATGTAGCTATGTGAGATGAATTCACAGACCACAGAGCAGTTTCTCAGAAAGCTTCTTTCCAGTTTTGAACGGAAGATATTTCCTTTTTCCCCATAGCCCTCTATGGCTTCCAAATATCCCGTTTCCAATTCCACAAGAACAGCCTTAGCGAAAGGCGGCTTGAAGGGAAACATGTAACTCTGTGAGATGAATTCACAGAACACAGAGCAGTTTCTCAGAAAGCTTCTTTCCAGTTTTGAACGGAAGATATTTCCTTTTTCCCCATAACCCTCTAGGAGCTTCCAAATATCCCTTTGCCAATTCCACAAGAACAGCCTTAGCGAAAGGCTTCTTGAAGGGAAAGATGTAACTCTGTGAGATGAATTCACAGAACACAGAGCAGTTTCTCAGAAAGCTTCTTTCCAGTTTTGAACGGAAGATATTTCCTTTTTCACTGTAGCCCTCTATGGGCTTCCAAATATCCCTTTGCCATTTCCACAAGAACAGCCTTAGCGAAAGGCTTCTTGAAGGGAAAGATGGAATTCTGTGAGATGAATTCACAGAACACAGAGCAGTTTCTCAGAAAGCTTCTTTCCAGTTTTGAACGGAAGATATTTCCTTTTTCCCCACAGCCCTCTATGGGCTTCCAAATATCCCTTTGCCAATTCCACAAGAACAGCCTTAGCGAAAGGCTGAATGAAGGGAAAGATGTAGCTCTGTGAGATGAATTCACAGACCACAGAGCAGTTTCTCAGAAAGCTTCTTTCCAGTTTTGAACGGAAGATATTTCCTTTTTCCCCATAGCCCTTTATGGGCTTCAAAATATCCCTTTGCCAATTCCACAAGAACAGCCTTAACGAAAGGCTTCTTGAAGGGAAAGATGTAACTCTGTGAGATGAATTCACAGAACACAGAGAAGTTTCTCAGAAAGCTTCTTTCCAGTTTTGAACGGAAGATATTTCCTTTTTCCCCATAGCCCTTTATGGGCTTCAAAATATCCCTTTGCCAATTCCACAAGAACAGCCTTAGCGAAAGGCTGCTTGAAGGGAAAGATGTAACTCTGTGAGATGAATTCACAGAACACAGAGCAGTTTCTCAGAAAGCTTCTTTCCAGTTTTGAACGGAAGATATGTCCTTTTTCAACATAGCCCTCTACGGGCTTCCAAATATCCCTTTGCCAATTCCACAAGAACAGCCTTAAAGAAAGGCTGCTTGAAGGGAAAGATGTAACTCTGTGAGATGAATTCACAGAACACAGAGCAGTTTCTCAGAAAGCTTCTTTCCAGTTTTGAGCGGAAGATATTTCCTTTTTCACCATAGCCCTCTATGGGCTTCCAAATATCCCTTTGCCAATTCCACAAGAACAGCCTTAGCGAAAGGTTGCTTGAAGGGAAAGATGTAACTCTGTGAGATGAATTCACAGAACACAGAGCAGTTTCTCAGAAAGCTTCTTTCCAGTTTTGAACGGAAGATATTTCCTTTTTCCCCATAGCCACTATGGGCTTCCAAATATCCCGTTGCCAATTCCACAAGAACAGCCTTAGCGAAAGGCTTCTTGAAGGGAAAGATGTAACTCTGTGAGATGAATTCACAGAACACAGAGCAGTTTCTCAGAAAGCTTCTTTCCAGTTTTGAACGTAAGATATTTCCTTTTTCCCCATAGCCATCTATGGGCTTCCAAATATCCCGTTGCCAATTCCACAAGAACAGCCTTAGCGAAAGGCTGCTTGAAGGGAAAGATGTAACTCTGTGAGATGAATTCACAGAACACAGAGCAGTTTCTCAGAAAGCTTCTTTCCAGTTTTGAACGGAAGATATTTCCTTTTTCCCCATAGCCCACTATGGGCTTCCAAATATCCCGTTGCCTATTCAACAAGAACAGCCTTAGCGAAAGGCTTCTTGAAGGGAAAGATGTAACTCTGTGAGATGAATTCACAGAACACAGAGCAGTTTCTCAGAAAGCTTCTTTCCAGTTTTGAACGGAAGATATTTCCTTTTTCCCCATAGCCCTCTATGGGCTTCCAAATATCCCGTTGCCAATTCCACAAGAACAGCCTTAGCGAAAGGCTGCTTGAAGGGAAAGATGTAACTCTGTGAGATGAATTCACAGAACACAGAGCAGTTTCTCAGAAAGCTTCTTTCCAGTTTTGAACGGACGATATTTCCTTTTTCCCCATAGCCCTCTATGGGCTTCCAAATATCCCATTGCCAATTCCACAAGAACAGCCTTAGCGAAAGGCTGCTTGAATGGAAAGATGTAACTCTGTGAGATGAATTCACAGAACACAGAGCAGTTTCTCAGAAAGCTTCTTTCCAATTTTGAACGGAAGATATTTCATTTTTCACCATAGCCCTCTATGGGCTTCCAAATATCCCTTTGCCAATTCCACAAGAACAGCCTTAGCGAAAGGCTGCTTGAAGTGAAAGATGTAACTCTGTGAGATGAATTCACAGAGCACAGAGCAGTTTCTCAGAAAGCTTCTTTCCAGTTTTGAACGGAAGATATTTCCTTTTTCACCATAGCCCTCTACGGGCTTCCAAATATCCCTTTGCCAATTACACAAGAACAGCCTTAGCGAAAGGCTGCTTGAAGGGAAAGATGTAACTCTGTGAGATGAATTCACAGAACACAGAGCAGTTTCTCAGAAAGCTTCTTTCCAGTTTTGAACGGAAGTTATTTCTTTTTTCCCCATAGCCCTCTATGGGCTTCCAAATATCCCGTTGCCAATTCCACAAGAACAGCCTTAGCGACAGGCTTCTTGAAGGGAAAAATGTAACTCTGTGAGATGAATTCACAGAACACAGAGCAGTTTCTCAGAAAACTTCTTTCCAGTTTTGAACGGAAGATATTTCCTTTTTCACTGTAGCCCTCTATGGGCTTCCAAATATCCCTTTGCCAATTCCACAAGAACAGCCTTAGCGAAAGGCTTCTTGAAGGGAAAGATGTAACTCTGTGAGATGAATTCACAGAACACAGAGCAGTTTCTCAGAAAGCTTCTTTCCAGTTTTGAACGGAAGATATTTCCTTTTTCACTGTAGCCCTCTATGGGCTTCCAAATATCCCTTTGCCAATTCCACAAGCACAGCCTTAGCGAAAGGCTTCTTGAAGGGAAAGACGTAACTCTGTGAGATGAATTCACAGAACACAGAGCAGTTTCTCAGAAAGCTTCTTTCCAGTTTTGAACGGAAGATATTTCCTTTTTCACTGCAGCCCTCTATGGGCTTCCAAATATCCCTTTGCCAATTCCACAAGAACAGCCTTAGCGAAAGGCTTCTTGAAGGGAACGATGTAGCTCTGTGAGATGAATTCACAGAACACAGAGAAGTTTCTCAGAAAGCTTCTTTCCAGTTTTGAACGGAAGATATTTCCTTTTTCCCCGTAGCCCTCTATGGGCTTCCAAATATCCCTTTGCCAATTCCACAAGAACAGCCTTAGCGAAAGGCTGCTTGAAGGGAAAGATGTAACTCTGTGAGATGAATTCACAGAACACAGAGCAGTTTCTCAGAAAGCTTCTTTCCAGTATTGAACGGAAGATATTTCCTTTTTCACCATAGCCCTCTACGGGCTTCCAAATATCCCTTTGCCAATTCCACAAGAACAGCCTTAGCGAAAGGCTGCTTGAAGGGAAACATGTAACTCTGTGAGATGAATTCCCAGAACACAGAGCAGTTTCTCAGAAAGCTTCTTTCCAGTTTTGAACAGAAGATATTTCCTTTTTCCCCATAGCCCTCTATGGGCTTCCAAATATCCCTTTGCCAATTCCACAAGAACAGCCTTAGTGAAAGGCTGCTTGAAGAGAAAGATGGAACTCTGTGAGATGAATTCACAGAACACAGAGCAGTTTCTCAGAAAGCTTCTTTCCAGTTTTGAACGGAAGATATTTCCTTTTTCCCCATAGCCCTCTATGGGCTTCGAAATATCCCTTTGCCAATTCCACAAGAACAGCCTTAGCGAAAGGCTGAATGAAGGGAAAGATGTAGCTCTGTGAGATGAATTCACAGACCACAGAGCAGTTTCTCAGAAAGCTTCTTTCCAGTTTTGAACGGAAGATATTTCCTTTTTCACTGTAGCCCTCTATGGGCTTCAAAATATCCCTTTGCCAATTCCACAAGAACAGCCTTAGCGAAAGGCTAATTGAAGGGAAAGATGTAACTCTGTGAGATGAATTCACAGAACACAGAGCAGTTTCTCAGAAAGCTTCTTTCCAGTTTTGAACGGAAGGTATTTCCTTTTTCACTGTAGCCCTCTACGGGCTTCCAAATATCCCTTTGCCAATTCCACAAGAACAGCCTTAGCGAAAGGCTGCTTGAAGGGAAAGATGTAACTCTGTGAGAGGAATTCACAGAACACAGAGCAGTTTCTCAGAAAGCTTCTTTCCAGTTTTGAACGGAAGATATTTCCTTTTTCACCGTAGCCCTCTATGGGCTTCCAAATATCCCTTTGCCAATTCCACAAGAACAGCCTTAGCGAAAGGCTGCTTGAAGGGAAAGATGTAACTCTGTGAGATGAATTCACAGAACACAGAGCAGTTTCTCAGAAAGCTTCTTTCCAGTTTTAAACGGAAGATATTTCCTTTTTCCCCATAGCCCTCTATGGCTTCCAAATATCCCGTTGCCAATTCCACAAGAACAGCCTTAGCGAAAGGCTGCTTGAAGGGAAACATGTAACTCTGTGAGATGAATTCACAGAACACAGAGCAGTTTCTCAGAAAGCTTCTTTCCAGTTTTGAACGGAAGATACTTCCTTTTTCACCATAGCCCTCTATGGGCTTCCAAATATCCCTTTGCCAATTCCACAAGAACAGCCTTAGCGAAAGGCTGCTTGAAGGGAAAGATGTAACTCTGTGAGATGAATTCACAGAACACAGAGCAGTATCTCAGAAAGCTTCTTTCCTGTTTTGAACGGAAGATATTTCCTTTTTCACCATAGCCCTCTATGGGCTTCCAAATATCCCTTTGCCAATTCCACAAGAACAGCCTTAGCGAAAGGCTGCTTGAAGGGAAACATGTAACTCTGTGAGATGAATTCACAGAACACTGAGCAGTTTCTCAGAAATCTTCTTTCCAGGTTTGAACGGAAGATATTTCCTTTTTCACCATAGCCCTCTATGCGCTTCCAAATATCCCTTTGCCAATTCCACAAGAACAGCCTTAGCGAAAGGCTTCTTGAAGGGAAAGATGTAACTCTGTGAGATGAATTCACAGAACACAGAGCAGTTTCTCAGAAAGCTTCTTTCCAGTTTTGAACGGAAGATATTTCCTTTTTCACTGTAGCCCTCTATGGGCTTCCAAATATCCCTTTGCCATTTCCACAAGAACAGCCTTAGCGAAAGGCTTCTTGAAGGGAAAGATGTAACTCTGTGAGGTGAATTCACAGAACACAGAGTAGTTTCTCAGATAGCTTCTTTCCAGTTTTGAACGCAAGATATTTCCTTTTTCACTGTAGCCCTCTATGGGCTTCCAAATATCCCTTTGCCAATTCCACAAGAACAGCCTTAGCGAAAGGCTTCTTGAAGTGAAAGATGTAACTCTGTGAGATGAATTCACAGAACACAGAGCAGTTTCTCAGAAAGCTTCTTTCCAGTTTTGAACGGAAGATATTTCCTTTTTCACCATAGCCCTATACGGGCTTCCAAATATCCCTTTGCCAATTACACAAGAACAGCCTTAGCGAAAGGCTGCTTGAAGGGAAAGATGTAACTCTGTGAGATGAATTCACAGAACACAGAGCAGTTTCTCAGAAAGCTTCTTTCCAGTTTTGAACGGAAGTTATTTCTTTTTTCCCCATAGCCCTCTATGGGCTTCCAAATATCCCGTTGCCAATTCCACAAGAACAGCCTTAGCGACAGGCTTCTTGAAGGGAAAAATGTAACTCTGTGAGATGAATTCACAGAACACAGAGCAGTTTCTCAGAAAGCTTCTTTCCAGTTTTGAACGGAAGATATTTCCTTTTTCACTGTAGCCCTCTATGGGCTTCCAAATATCCCTTTGCCAATTCCACAAGAACAGCCTTAGCGAAAGGCTTCTTGAAGGGAAAGATGTAACTCTGTGAGATGAATTCACAGAACACAGAGCAGTTTCTCAGAAAGCTTCTTTCCAGTTTTGAACGGAAGATATTTCCTTTTTCACTGTAGCCCTCTATGGGCTTCCAAATATCCCTTTGCCAATTCCACAAGCACAGCCTTAGCGAAAGGCTTCTTGAAGGGAAAGACGTAACTCTGTGAGATAAATTCACAGAACAAAGAGCAGTTTCTCAGAAAGCTTCTTTCCAGTTTTGAACGGAAGATATTTCCTTTTTCACTGCAGCCCTCTATGGGCTTCCAAATATCCCTTTGCCAATTCCACAAGAACAGCCTTAGCGAAAGGCTTCTTGAAGGGAACGATGTAGCTCTGTGAGATGAATTCACAGAACACAGAGAAGTTTCTCAGAAAGCTTCTTTCCAGTTTTGAACGGAAGATATTTCCTTTTTCCCCGTAGCCCTCTATGGGCTTCCAAATATCCCTTTGCCAATTCCACAAGAACAGCCTTAGCGAAAGGCTGCTTGAAGGGAAAGATGTAACTCTGTGAGATGAATTCACAGAACACAGAGCAGTTTCTCAGAAAGCTTCTTTCCAGTATTGAACGGAAGATATTTCCTTTTTCACCATAGCCCTCTACGGGCTTCCAAATATCCCTTTGCCAATTCCACAAGAACAGCCTTAGCGAAAGGCTGCTTGAAGGGAAACATGTAACTCTGTGAGATGAATTCCCAGAACACAGAGCAGTTTCTCAGAAAGCTTCTTTCCAGTTTTGAACAGAAGATATTTCCTTTTTCCCCATAGCCCTCTATGGGCTTCCAAATATCCCTTTGCCAATTCCACAAGAACAGCCTTAGTGAAAGGCTGCTTGAAGAGAAAGATGGAACTCTGTGAGATGAATTCACAGAACACAGAGCAGTTTCTCAGAAAGCTTCTTTCCAGTTTTGAACGGAAGATATTTCCTTTTTCCCCATAGCCCTCTATGGGCTTCGAAATATCCCTTTGCCAATTCCACAAGAACAGCCTTAGCGAAAGGCTGAATGAAGGGAAAGATGTAGCTCTGTGAGATGAATTCACAGACCACAGAGCAGTTTCTCAGAAAGCTTCTTTCCAGTTTTGAACGGAAGATATTTCCGTTTTCCCCATAGCCCTCTATGGCTTCCAAATATCCCGTTTCCAGTTCCACAAGAACAGCCTTAGCGACAGGCTTCTTGAAGGGAAAAATGTAACTCTGTGAGATGAATTCACAGAACACAGAGCAGTTTCTCAGAAAGCTTCTTTCCAGTTTTGAACGGAAGTTATTTCTTTTTTCCCCATAGCCCTCTATGGGCTTCCAAATATCCCGTTGCCAATTCCACAAGAACAGCCTTAGCGACAGGCTTCTTGAAGGGAAAAATGTAACTCTGTGAGATGAATTCACAGAACACAGAGCAGTTTCTCAGAAAGCTTCTTTCCAGTTTTGAACGGAAGATATTTCCTTTTTCACTGTAGCCCTCTATGGGCTTCCAAATATCCCTTTGCCAATTCCACAAGAACAGCCTTAGCGAAAGGCTTCTTGAAGGGAAAGATGTAACTCTGTGAGATGAATTCACAGAACACAGAGCAGTTTCTCAGAAAGCTTCTTTCCAGTTTTGAACGGAAGATATTTCCTTTTTCACTGTAGCCCTCTATGGGCTTCCAAATATCCCTTTGCCAATTCCACAAGCACAGCCTTAGCGAAAGGCTTCTTGAAGGGAAAGACGTAACTCTGTGAGATGAATTCACAGAACACAGAGCAGTTTCTCAGAAAGCTTCTTTCCAGTTTTGAACGGAAGATATTTCCTTTTTCACCGTAGCCCTCTATGGGCTTCCAAATATCCCTTTGCCAATTCCACAAGAACAGCCTTAGCGAAAGGCTGCTTGAAGGGAAAGATGTAACTCTGTGAGATGAATTCACAGAACACAGAGCAGTTTCTCAGAAAGCTTCTTTCCAGTTTTGAACGGAAGATATTTCCTTTTTCCCCATAGCCCTCGATGGCTTCCAAATATCCCGTTGCCAATTCCACAAGAACAGACTTAGCGAAAGGCTGCTTGAAGGGAAACATGTAACTCTGTGAGATGAATTCACAGAACACAGAGCAGTTTCTCAGAAAGCTTCTTTCCAGTTTTGAACGGAAGATACTTCCTTTTTCACCATAGCCATCTATGGGCTTCCAAATATCCCTTTGCCAATTCCACAAGAACAGCCTTAGCGAAAGGCTGCTTGAAGGGAAAGATGTAACTCTGTGAGATGAATTCACAGAACACAGAGCAGTATCTCAGAAAGCTTCTTTCCTGTTTTGAACGGAAGATATTTCCTTTTTCACCATAGCCCTCTATGGGCTTCCAAATATCCCTTTGCCAATTCCACAAGAACAGCCTTAGCGAAAGGCTGCTTGAAGGGAAACATGTAACTCTGTGAGATGAATTCACAGAACACTGAGCAGTTTCTCAGAAATCTTCTTTCCAGGTTTGAACGGAAGATATTTCCTTTTTCACCATAGCCCTCTATGGGCTTCCAAATATCCCTTTGCCAATTCCACAAGAACAGCCTTAGCGAAAGGCTTCTTGAAGGGAAAGATGTAACTCTGTGAGATGAATTCACAGAACACAGAGCAGTTTCTCAGAAAGCTTCTTTCCAGTTTTGAACGGAAGATATTTCCTTTTTCCCCATAGCCCACTATGGGCTTCCAAATATCCCGTTGCCTATTCAACAAGAACAGCCTTAGCGAAAGGCTTCTTGAAGGGAAAGATGTAACTCTGTGAGATGAATTCACAGAACACAGAGCAGTTTCTCAGAAAGCTTCTTTCCAGTTTTGAACGGAAGATATTTCCTTTTTCCCCATAGCCCTCTATGGGCTTCCAAATATCCCGTTGCCAATTCCACAAGAACAGCCTTAGCGAAAGGCTGCTTGAAGGGAAAGATGTAACTCTGTGAGATGAATTCACAGAACACAGAGCAGTTTCTCAGAAAGCTTCTTTCCAGTTTTGAACGGACGATATTTCCTTTTTCCCCATAGCCCTCTATGGGCTTCCAAATATCCCATTGCCAATTCCACAAGAACAGCCTTAGCGAAAGGCTGCTTGAATGGAAAGATGTAACTCTGTGAGATGAATTCACAGAACACAGAGCAGTTTCTCAGAAAGCTTCTTTCCAGTTTTGAACGGAAGATATTTCATTTTTCACCATAGCCCTCTATGGGCTTCCAAATATCCCTTTGCCAATTCCACAAGAACAGCCTTAGCGAAAGGCTGCTTGAAGTGAAAGATGTAACTCTGTGAGATGAATTCACAGAGCACAGAGCAGTTTCTCAGAAAGCTTCTTTCCAGTTTTGAACGGAAGATATTTCCTTTTTCACCATAGCCCTCTACGGGCTTCCAAATATCCCTTTGCCAATTACACAAGAACAGCCTTAGCGAAAGGCTGCTTGAAGGGAAAGATGTAACTCTGTGAGATGAATTCACAGAACACAGAGCAGTTTCTCAGAAAGCTTCTTTCCAGTTTTGAACGGAAGTTATTTCTTTTTTCCCCATAGCCCTCTATGGGCTTCCAAATATCCCGTTGCCAATTACACAAGAACAGCCTTAGCGACAGGCTTCTTGAAGGGAAAAATGTAACTCTGTGAGATGAATTCACAGAACACAGAGCAGTTTCTCAGAAAGCTTCTTTCCAGTTTTGAACGGAAGATATTTCCTTTTTCACTGTAGCCCTCTATGGGCTTCCAAATATCCCTTTGCCAATTCCACAAGCACAGACTTAGCGAAAGGCTTCTTGAAGGGAAAGACGTAACTCTGTGAGATGAATTCACAGAACACAGAGCAGTTTCTCAGAAAGCTTCTTTCCAGTTTTGAACGGAAGATATTTCCTTTTTCACTGCAGCCCTCTATGGGCTTCCAAATATCCCTTTGCCAATTCCACAAGAACAGCCTTAGCGAAAGGCTTCTTGAAGGGAACGATGTAGCTCTGTGAGATGAATTCACAGAACACAGAGAAGTTTCTCAGAAAGCTTCTTTCCAGTTTTGAACGGAAGATATTTCCTTTTTCCCCGTAGCCCTCTATGGGCTTCCAAATATCCCTTTGCCAATTCCACAAGAACAGCCTTAGCGAAAGGCTGCTTGAAGGGAAAGATGTAACTCTGTGAGATGAATTCACAGAACACAGAGCAGTTTCTCAGAAAGCTTCTTTCCAGTGTTGAACGGAAGATATTTCCTTTTTCACCATAGCCCTCTACGGGCTTCCAAATATCCCTTTGCCAATTCCACAAGAACAGCCTTAGCGAAAGGCTGCTTGAAGGGAAACATGTAACTCTGTGAGATGAATTCCCAGAACACAGAGCAGTTTCTCAGAAAGCTTCTTTCCAGTTTTGAACAGAAGATATTTCCTTTTTCCCCATAGCCCTCTATGGGCTTCCAAATATCCCTTTGCCAATTCCACAAGAACAGCCTTAGTGAAAGGCTGCTTGAAGAGAAAGATGGAACTCTGTGAGATGAATTCACAGAACACAGAGCAGTTTCTCAGAAAGCTTCTTTCCAGTTTTGAACGGAAGATATTTCCTTTTTCCCCATAGCCCTCTATGGGCTTCGAAATATCCCTTTGCCAATTCCACAAGAACAGCCTTAGCGAAAGGCTGAATGAAGGGAAAGATGTAGCTCTGTGAGATGAATTCACAGACCACAGAGCAGTTTCTCAGAAAGCTTCTTTCCAGTTTTGAACGGAAGATATTTCCTTTTTCACTGTAGCCCTCTATGGGCTTCAAAATATCCCTTTGCCAATTCCACAAGAACAGCCTTAGCGAAAGGCTAATTGAAGGGAAAGATGTAACTCTGTGAGATGAATTCACAGAACACAGAGCAGTTTCTCAGAAAGCTTCTTTCCAGTTTTGAACGGAAGGTATTTCCTTTTTCACTGTAGCCCTCTACGGGCTTCCAAATATCCCTTTGCCAATTCCACAAGAACAGCCTTAGCGAAAGGCTGCTTGAAGGGAAAGATGTAACTCTGTGAGAGGAATTCACAGAACACAGAGCAGTTTCTCAGAAAGCTTCTTTCCAGTTTTGAACGGAAGATATTTCCTTTTTCACCGTAGCCCTCTATGGGCTTCCAAATATCCCTTTGCCAATTCCACAAGAACAGCCTTAGCGAAAGGCTGCTTGAAGGGAAAGATGTAACTCTGTGAGATGAATTCACAGAACACAGAGCAGTTTCTCAGAAAGCTTCTTTCCAGTTTTGAACGGAAGATATTTCCTTTTTCCCCATAGCCCTCTATGGCTTCCAAATATCCCGTTGCCAATTCCACAAGAACAGCCTTAGCGAAAGGCTGCTTGAAGGGAAACATGTAACTCTGTGAGATGAATTCACAGAACACAGAGCAGTTTCTCAGAAAGCTTCTTTCCAGTTTTGAACGGAAGATACTTCCTTTTTCACCATAGCCCTCTATGGGCTTCCAAATATCCCTTTGCCAATTCCACAAGAACAGCCTTAGCGAAAGGCTGCTTGAAGGGAAAGATGTAACTCTGTGAGATGAATTCACAGAACACAGAGCAGTATCTCAGAAAGCTTCTTTCCTGTTTTGAACGGAAGATATTTCCTTTTTCACCATAGCCCTCTATGGGCTTCCAAATATCCCTTTGCCAATTCCACAAGAACAGCCTTAGCGAAAGGCTGCTTGAAGGGAAACATGTAACTCTGTGAGATGAATTCACAGAACACTGAGCAGTTTCTCAGAAATCTTCTTTCCAGGTTTGAACGGAAGATATTTCCTTTTTCACCATAGCCCTCTATGCGCTTCCAAATATCCCTTTGCCAATTCCACAAGAACAGCCTTAGCGAAAGGCTTCTTGAAGGGAAAGATGTAACTCTGTGAGATGAATTCACAGAACACAGAGCAGTTTCTCAGAAAGCTTCTTTCCAGTTTTGAACGGAAGATATTTCCTTTTTCACTGTAGCCCTCTATGGGCTTCCAAATATCCCTTTGCCATTTCCACAAGAACAGCCTTAGCGAAAGGCTTCTTGAAGGGAAAGATGTAACTCTGTGAGATGAATTCACAGAACACAGAGTAGTTTCTCAGATAGCTTCTTTCCAGTTTTGAACGCAAGATATTTCCTTTTTCACTGTAGCCCTCTATGGGCTTCCAAATATCCCTTTGCCAATTCCACAAGAACAGCCTTAGCGAAAGGCTTCTTGAAGTGAAAGATGTAACTCTGTGAGATGAATTCACAGAACACAGAGCAGTTTCTCAGAAAGCTTCTTTCCAGTTTTGAACGGAAGATATTTCCTTTTTCACCATAGCCCTATACGGGCTTCCAAATATCCCTTTGCCAATTACACAAGAACAGCCTTAGCGAAAGGCTGCTTGAAGGGAAAGATGTAACTCTGTGAGATGAATTCACAGAACACAGAGCAGTTTCTCAGAAAGCTTCTTTCCAGTTTTGAACGGAAGTTATTTCTTTTTTCCCCATAGCCCTCTATGGGCTTCCAAATATCCCGTTGCCAATTCCACAAGAACAGCCTTAGCGACAGGCTTCTTGAAGGGAAAAATGTAACTCTGTGAGATGAATTCACAGAACACAGAGCAGTTTCTCAGAAAGCTTCTTTCCAGTTTTGAACGGAAGATATTTCCTTTTTCACTGTAGCCCTCTATGGGCTTCCAAATATCCCTTTGCCAATTCCACAAGAACAGCCTTAGCGAAAGGCTTCTTGAAGGGAAAGATGTAACTCTGTGAGATGAATTCACAGAACACAGAGCAGTTTCTCAGAAAGCTTCTTTCCAGTTTTGAACGGAAGATATTTCCTTTTTCACTGTAGCCCTCTATGGGCTTCCAAATATCCCTTTGCCAATTCCACAAGCACAGCCTTAGCGAAAGGCTTCTTGAAGGGAAAGACGTAACTCTGTGAGATAAATTCACAGAACACAGAGCAGTTTCTCAGAAAGCTTCTTTCCAGTTTTGAACGGAAGATATTTCCTTTTTCACTGCAGCCCTCTATGGGCTTCCAAATATACCTTTGCCAATTCCACAAGAACAGCCTTAGCGAAAGGCTTCTTGAAGGGAACGATGTAGCTCTGTGAGATGAATTCACAGAACACAGAGAAGTTTCTCAGAAAGCTTCTTTCCAGTTTTGAACGGAAGATATTTCCTTTTTCCCCGTAGCCCTCTATGGGCTTCCAAATATCCCTTTGCCAATTCCACAAGAACAGCCTTAGCGAAAGGCTGCTTGAAGGGAAAGATGTAACTCTGTGAGATGAATTCACAGAACACAGAGCAGTTTCTCAGAAAGCTTCTTTCCAGTATTGAACGGAAGATATTTCCTTTTTCACCATAGCCCTCTACGGGCTTCCAAATATCCCTTTGCCAATTCCACAAGAACAGCCTTAGCGAAAGGCTGCTTGAAGGGAAACATGTAACTCTGTGAGATGAATTCCCAGAACACAGAGCAGTTTCTCAGAAAGCTTCTTTCCAGTTTTGAACAGAAGATATTTCCTTTTTCCCCATAGCCCTCTATGGGCTTCCAAATATCCCTTTGCCAATTCCACAAGAACAGCCTTAGTGAAAGGCTGCTTGAAGAGAAAGATGGAACTCTGTGAGATGAATTCACAGAACACAGAGCAGTTTCTCAGAAAGCTTCTTTCCAGTTTTGAACGGAAGATATTTCCTTTTTCCCCATAGCCCTCTATGGGCTTCGAAATATCCCTTTGCCAATTCCACAAGAACAGCCTTAGCGAAAGGCTGAATGAAGGGAAAGATGTAGCTCTGTGAGATGAATTCACAGACCACAGAGCAGTTTCTCAGAAAGCTTCTTTCCAGTTTTGAACGGAAGATATTTCCTTTTTCCCCATAGCCCTCTATGGCTTCCAAATATCCCGTTTCCAGTTCCACAAGAACAGCCTTAGCGAAAGGCGGCTTGAAGGGAAACATGTAACTCTGTGAGATGAATTCACAGAACACAGAGCAGTTTCTCAGAAAGCTTCTTTCCAGTTTTGAACGGAAGATATTTCCTTTTTCCCCATAACCCTCTAGGAGCTTCCAAATATCCCTTTGCCAATTCCACAAGAACAGCCTTAGCGAAAGGCTGCTTGAAGGGAAAGATGTAACTCTGTGAGATGAATTCACAGAACACAGAGCAGTTTCTCAGAAAGCTTCTTTCCAGTTTTGAACGGAAGATATTACCTTTTTCACTGTAGCCCTCTATGGGCTTCCAAATATCCCTTTGCCATTTCCACAAGAACAGCCTTAGCGAAAGGCTTCTTGAAGGGAAAGATGGAACTCTGTGAGATGAATTCACAGAACACAGAGCAGTTTCTCAGAAAGCTTCTTTCCAGTTTTGAACGGAAGATATTTCCTTTTTCCCCATAGCCCTCTATGGGCTTCCAAATATCCCTTTGCCAATTCCACAAGAACAGCCTTAGCGAAAGGCTGAATGAAGGGAAAGATGTAGCTCTGTGAGATGAATTCACAGACCACAGAGCAGTTTCTCAGAAAGCTTCTTTCCAGTTTTGAACGGAAGATATTTCCTTTTTCCCCATAGCCCTTTATGGGCTTCAAAATATCCCTTTGCCAATTCCACAAGAACAGCCTTAACGAAAGGCTTCTTGAAGGGAAAGATGTAACTCTGTGAGATGAATTCACAGAACACAGAGAAGTTTCTCAGAAAGCTTCTTTCCAGTTTTGAACGGAAGATATTTCCTTTTTCCCCATAGCCCTTTATGGGCTTCAAAATATCCCTTTGCCAATTCCACAAGAACAGCCTTAGCGAAAGGCTGCTTGAAGGGAAAGATGTAACTCTGTGAGATGAATTCACAGAACACAGAGCAGTTTCTCAGAAAGCTTCTTTCCAGTTTTGAACGGAAGATATGTCCTTTTTCAACATAGCCCTCTACGGGCTTCCAAATATCCCTTTGCCAATTCCACAAGAACAGCCTTAACGAAAGGCTGCTTGAAGGGAAAGATGTAACTCTGTGAGATGAATTCACAGAACACAGAGCAGTTTCTCAGAAAGCTTCTTTCCAGTTTTGAGCGGAAGATATTTCCTTTTTCACCATAGCCCTCTATGGGCTTCCAAATATCCCTTTGCCAATTCCACAAGAACAGCCTCAGCGAAAGGTTGCTTGAAGGGAAAGATGTAACTCTGTGAGATGAATTCACAGAACACAGAGCAGTTTCTCAGAAAGCTTCTTTCCAGTTTTGAACGGAAGATATTTCCTTTTTCCCCATAGCCACTATGGGCTTCCAAATATCCCGTTGCCAATTCCACAAGAACAGCCTTAGCGAAAGGCTTCTTGAAGGGAAAGATGTAACTCTGTGAGATGAATTCACAGAACACAGAGCAGTTTCTCAGAAAGCTTCTTTCCAGTTTTGAACGGAAGATATCTCCTTTTTCCCCATAGCCCTCTATGGGCTTCCAAATATCCCGTTGCCAATTCCACAAGAACAGCCTTAGCGAAAGGCTGCTTGAAGGGAAAGATGTAACTCTCTGAGATGAATTCACAGAACACAGAGCAGTTTCTCAGAAAGCTTCTTTCCAGTTTTGAACGGAAGATATTTCCTTTTTCCCCATAGCCCTCTATGGGCTTCCAAATATCCCATTGCCAATTCCACAAGAACAGCCTTAGCGAAAGGCTGCTTGAATGGAAAGATGTAACTCTGTGAGATGAATTCACAGAACACAGAGCAGTTTCTCAGAAAGCTTCTTTCCAGTTTTGAACGGAAGATATTTCATTTTTCACCATAGCCCTCTATGGGCTTACAAATATCCCTTTGCCAATTCCACAAGAACAGCCTTAGCGAAAGGCTGCTTGAAGGGAAAAATGTAACTCTGTGAGATGAATTCACAGAACACAGAGCAGTTTCTCAGAAAGCTTCTTTCCAGTTTTGAACGGAAGATATTTCCTTTTTCACTGTAGCCCTCTATGGGCTTCCAAATATCCCTTTGCCATTTCCACAAGAACAGCCTTAGCGAAAGGCTTCTTGAAGGGAAAGATGTAACTCTGTGAGATGAATTCACAGAACACAGAGTAGTTTCTCAGATAGCTTCTTTCCAGTTTTGAACGCAAGATATTTCCTTTTTCACTGTAGCCCTCTATGGGCTTCCAAATATCCCTTTGCCAATTCCACAAGAACAGCCTTAGCGAAAGGCTTCTTGAAGTGAAAGATGTAACTCTGTGAGATGAATTCACAGAACACAGAGCAGTTTCTCAGAAAGCTTCTTTCCAGTTTTGAACGGAAGATATTTCCTTTTTCACCATAGCCCTCTACGGGCTTCCAAATATCCCTTTGCCAATTACACAAGAACAGCCTTAGCGAAAGGCTGCTTGAAGAGAAATATGTAACTCTGTGAGATGAATTCACAGAACACAGAGCAGTTTCTCAGAAAGCTTCTTTCCAGTTTTGAACGGAAGTTATTTCTTTTTTCCCCATAGCCCTCTATGGGCTTCCAAATATCCCGTTGCCAATTCCACAAGAACAGCCTTAGCGACAGGCTTCTTGAAGGGAAAAATGTAACTCTGTGAGATGAATTCACAGAACACAGAGCAGTTTCTCAGAAAGCTTCTTTCCAGTTTTGAACGGAAGATATTTCCTTTTTCACTGTAGCCCTCTATGGGCTTCCAAATATCCCTTTGCCAATTCCACAAGAACAGCCTTAGCGAAAGGCTTCTTGAAGGGAAAGATGTAACTCTGTGAGATGAATTCACAGAACACAGAGCAGTTTCTCAGAAAGCTTCTTTCCAGTTTTGAACGGAAGATATTTCCTTTTTCACTGTAGCCCTCTATGGGCTTCCAAATATCCCTTTGCCAATTCCACAAGCACAGCCTTAGCGAAAGGCTTCTTGAAGGGAAAGACGTAACTCTGTGAGATGAATTCACAGAACACAGAGCAGTTTCTCAGAAAGCTTCTTTCCAGTTTTGAACGGAAGATATTTCCTTTTTCACTGCAGCCCTCTATGGGCTTCCAAATATCGCTTTGCCAATTCCACAAGAACAGCCTTAGCGAAAGGCTTCTTGAAGGGAACGATGTAGCTCTGTGAGATGAATTCACAGAACACAGAGAAGTTTCTCAGAAAGCTTCTTTCCAGTTTTGAACGGAAGATATTTCCTTTTTCACTGCAGCCCTCTATGGGCTTCCAAATATCCCTTTGCCAATTCCACAAGAACAGCCTTAGCGAAAGGCTGCTTGAAGGGAAAGATGTAACTCTGTGAGATGAATTCACAGAACACAGAGCAGTTTCTCAGAAAGCTTCTTTCCAGTATTGAACGGAAGATATTTACTTTTTCACCATAGCCCTCTACGGGCTTCCAAATATCCCTTTGCCAATTCCACAAGAACAGCCTTAGCGAAAGGCTGCTTGAAGGGAAACATGTAACTCTGTGAGATGAATTCCCAGAACACAGAGCAGTTTCTCAGAAAGCTTCTTTCCAGTTTTGAACAGAAGATATTTCCTTTTTCCCCATAGCCCTCTATGGGCTTCCAAATATCCCTTTGCCAATTCCACAAGAACAGCCTTAGTGAAAGGCTGCTTGAAGAGAAAGATGGAACTCTGTGAGATGAATTCACAGAACACAGAGCAGTTTCTCAGAAAGCTTCTTTCCAGTTTTGAACGGAAGATATTTCCTTTTTCCCCATAGCCCTCTATGGGCTTCGAAATATCCCTTTGCCAATTCCACAAGAACAGCCTTAGCGAAAGGCTGAATGAAGGGAAAGATGTAGCTCTGTGAGATGAATTCACAGACCACAGAGCAGTTTCTCAGAAAGCTTCTTTCCAGTTTTGAACGGAAGATATTTCCTTTTTCCCCATAGCCCTCTATGGCTTCCAAATATCCCGTTTCCAATTCCACAAGAACAGCCTTAGCGAAAGGCGGCTTGAAGGGAAACATGTAACTCTGTGAGATGAATTCACAGAACACAGAGCAGTTTCTCAGAAAGCTTCTTTCCAGTTTTGAACGGAAGATATTTCCTTTTTCCCCATAACCCTCTAGGAGCTTAAAAATATCCCTTTGCCAATTCCACAAGAACAGCCTTAGCGAAAGGCTGCTTGAAGGGAAAGATGTAACTCTGTGAGATGAATTCACAGAACACAGAGCAGTTTCTCAGAAAGCTTCTTTCCAGTTTTGAACGGAAGATATTTCCTTTTTCACTGTAGCCCTCTATGGGCTTCAAAATATCCCTTTGCCAATTCCACAAGAACAGCCTTAGCGAAAGGCTAATTGAAGGGAAAGATGTAACTCTGTGAGATGAATTCACAGAACACAGAGCAGTTTCTCAGAAAGCTTCTTTCCAGTTTTGAACGGAAGGTATTTCCTTTTTCACTGTAGCCCTCTACGGGCTTCCAAATATCCCTTTGCCAATTCCACAAGAACAGCCTTAGCGAAAGGCTGCTTGAAAGGAAAGATGTAACTCTGTGAGAGGAATTCACAGAACACAGAGCAGTTTCTCAGAAAGCTTCTTTCCAGTTTTGAACGGAAGAGATTTCCTTTTTCACCGTAGCCCTCTATGGGCTTCCAAATATCCCTTTGCCAATTCCACAAGAACAGCCTTAGCGAAAGGCTGCTTGAAGGGAAAGATGTAACTCTGTGAGATGAATTCACGGAACACAGAGCAGTTTCTCAGAAAGCTTCTTTCCAGTTTTGAACGGAAGATATTTCCTTTTTCCCCATAGCCCTCTATGGCTTCCAAATATCCCGTTGCCAATTCCACAAGAACAGCCTTAGCGAAAGGCTGCTTGAAGGGAAACATGTCACTCTGTGAGATGAATTCACAGAACACAGAGCAGTTTCTCAGAAAGCTTCTTTCCAGTTTTGAACGGAAGATACTTCCTTTTTCACCATAGCCCTCTATGGGCTTCCAAATATCCCTTTGCCAATTCCACAAGAACAGCCTTAGCGAAAGGCTGCTTGAAGGGAAAGATGTAACTCTGTGAGATGAATTCACAGAACACAGAGCAGTATCTCAGAAAGCTTCTTTCCTGTTTTGAACGGAAGATGTTTCCTTTTTCACCATAGCCCTCTATGGGCTTCCAAATATCCCTTTGCCAATTCCACAAGAACAGCCTTAGCGAAAGGCTGCTTGAAGGGAAACATGTAACTCTGTGAGATGAATTCACAGAACACTGAGCAGTTTCTCAGAAATCTTCTTTCCAGGTTTGAACGGAAGATATTTCCTTTTTCACCATAGCCCTCTATGGGCTTCCAAATATCCCTTTGCCAATTCCACAAGAACAGCCTTAGCGAAAGGCTGCTTGAAGGGAAAGATGTAACTCTGTGAGATGAATTCACAGAACACAGAGCAGTTTCTCAGAAAGCTTCTTTCCAGTTTTGAACGGAAGATATTTCCTTTTTCCCCATAGCCCACTATGGGCTTCCAAATATCCCGTTGCCTATTCAACAAGAACAGCCTTAGCGAAAGGCTTCTTGAAGGGAAAGATGTAACTCTGTGAGATGAATTCACAGAACACAGAGCAGTTTCTCAGAAAGCTTCTTTCCAGTTTTGAACGGAAGATATTTCCTTTTTCCCCATAGCCCTCTATGGGCTTCCAAATATCCCGTTGCCAATTCCACAAGAACAGCCTTAGCGAAAGGCTGCTTGAAGGGAAAGATGTAACTCTGTGAGATGAATTCACAGAACACAGAGCAGTTTCTCAGAAAGCTTCTTTCCAGTTTTGAACGGAAGATATTTCATTTTTCACCATAGCCCTCTATGGGCTTCCAAATATCCCTTTGCCAATTACACAAGAACAGCCTTAGCCAAAGGCTGCTTGAAGTGAAAGATGTAACTCTGTGAGATGAATTCACAGAACACAGAGCAGTTTCTCAGAAAGCTTCTTTCCAGTTTTGAACGGAAGATATTTCCTTTTTCACCATAGCCCTCTACGGGCTTCCAAATATCCCTTTGCCAATTACACAAAAACAGCCTTAGCGAAAGGCTGCTTGAAGGGAAAGATGTAACTCTGTGAGATGAATTCACAGAACACAGAGCAGTTTCTCAGAAAGCTTCTTTCCAGTTTTGAACGGAAGTTATTTCTTTTTTCCCCATAGCCCTCTATGGGCTTCCAAATATCCCGTTGCCAATTCCACAAGAACAGCCTTAGCGACAGGCTTCTTGAAGGGAAAAATGTAACTCTGTGAGATGAATTCACAGAACACAGAGCAGTTTCTCAGAAAGCTTCTTTCCAGTTTTGAACGGAAGATATTTCCTTTTTCACTGTAGCCCTCTATGGGCTTCCAAATATCCCTTTGCCAATTCCACAAGAACAGCCTTAGCGAAAGGCTTCTTGAAGGGAAAGATGTAACTCTGTGAGATGAATTCACAGAACACAGAGCAGTTTCTCAGAAAGCTTCTTTCCAATTTTGAACGGAAGATATTTCCTTTTTCACTGTAGCCCTCTATGGGCTTCCAAATATCCCTTTGCCAATTCCACAAGCACAGCCTTAGCGAAAGGCTTCTTGAAGGGAAAGACGTAACTCTGTGAGATGAATTCACAGAACACAGAGCAGTTTCTCAGAAAGCTTCTTTCCAGTTTTGAACGGAAGATATTTCCTTTTTCACTGCAGCCCTCTATGGGCTTCCAAATATCCCTTTGCCAATTCCACAAGAACAGCCTTAGCGAAAGGCTTCTTGAAGGGAACGATGTAGCTCTGTGAGATGAATTCACAGAACACAGAGAAGTTTCTCAGAAAGCTTCTTTCCAGTTTTGAACGGAAGATATTTCCTTTTTCCCCGTAGCCCTCTATGGGCTTCCAAATATCCCTTTGCCAATTCCACAAGAACAGCCTTAGCGAAAGGCTGCTTGAAGGGAAAGATGTAACTCTGTGAGATGAATTCACAGAACACAGAGCAGTTTCTCAGAAAGCTTCTTTCCAGTATTGAACGGAAGATATTTCCTTTTTCACCATAGCCCTCTACGGGCTTCCAAATATCCCTTTGCCAATTCCACAAGAACAGCCTTAGCGAAAGGCTGCTTGAAGGGAAACATGTAACTCTGTGAGATGAATTCCCAGAACACAGAGCAGTTTCTCAGAAAGCTTCTTTCCAGTTTTGAACAGAAGATATTTCCTTTTTCCCCATAGCCCTCTATGGGCTTCCAAATATCCCTTTGCCAATTCCACAAGAACAGCCTTAGTGAAAGGCTGCTTGAAGAGAAAGATGGAACTCTGTGAGATGAATTCACAGAACACAGAGCAGTTTCTCAGAAAGCTTCTTTCCAGTTTTGAACGGAAGATATTTCCTTTTTCCCCATAGCCCTCTATGGGCTTCGAAATATCCCTTTGCCAATTCCACAAGAACAGCCTTAGCGAAAGGCTGAATGAAGGGAAAGATGTAGCTCTGTGAGATGAATTCACAGACCACAGAGCAGTTTCTCAGAAAGCTTCTTTCCAGTTTTGAACGGAAGATATTTCCTTTTTCACTGTAGCCCTCTATGGGCTTCAAAATATCCCTTTGCCAATTCCACAAGAACAGCCTTAGCGAAAGGCTGAATGAAGGGAAAGATGTAGCTCTGTGAGATGAATTCACAGACCACAGAGCAGTTTCTCAGAAAGCTTCTTTCCAGTTTTGAACGGAAGATATTTCCTTTTTCACTGTAGCCCTCTATGGGCTTCAAAATATCCCTTTGCCAATTCCACAAGAACAGCCTTAGCGAAAGGCTAATTGAAGGGAAAGATGTAACTCTGTGAGATGAAATCACAGAACACAGAGCAGTTTCTCAGAAAGCTTCTTTCCAGTTTTGAACGGAAGGTATTTCCTTTTTCACTGTAGCCCTCTACGGGCCTCCAAATATCCCTTTGCCAATTCCACAAGAACAGCCTTAGCGAAAGGCTGCTTGAAGGGAAAGATGTAACTCTGTGAGAGGAATTCACAGAACACAGAGCAGTTTCTCAGAAAGCTTCTTTCCAGTTTTGAACGGAAGATATTTCCTTTTTCACCGTAGCCCTCTATGGGCTTCCAAATATCCCTTTGCCAATTCCACAAGAACAGCCTTAGCGAAAGGCTGCTTGAAGGGAAAGATGTAACTCTGTGAGATGAATTCACAGAACACAGAGCAGTTTCTCAGAAAGCTTCTTTCCAGTTTTGAACGGAAGATATTTCCTTTTTCCCCATAGCCCTCTATGGCTTCCAAATATCCCGTTGCCAATTCCACAAGAACAGCCTTAGCGAAAGGCTGCTTGAAGGGAAACATGTAACTCTGTGAGATGAATTCACAGAACACAGAGCAGTTTCTCAGAAAGCTTCTTTCCAGTTTTGAACGGAAGATACTTCCTTTTTCACCATAGCCCTCTATGGGCTTCCAAATATCCCTTTGCCAATTCCACAAGAACAGCCTTAGCGAAAGGCTGCTTGAAGGGAAAGATGTAACTCTGTGAGATGAATTCACAGAACACAGAGCAGTATCTCAGAAAGCTTCTTTCCTGTTTTGAACGGAAGATATTTCCTTTTTCACCATAGCCCTCTATGGGCTTCCAAATATCCCTTTGCCAATTCCACAAGAACAGCCTTAGCGAAAGGCTGCTTGAAGGGAAACATGTAACTCTGTGAGATGAATTCACAGAACACTGAGCAGTTTCTCAGAAATCTTCTTTCCAGGTTTGAACGGAAGATATTTCCTTTTTCACCATAGCCCTCTATGGGCTTCCAAATATCCCTTTGCCAATTCCACAAGAACAGCCTTAGCGAAAGGCTTCTTGAAGGGAAAGATGTAACTCTGTGAGATGAATTCACAGAACACAGAGCAGTTTCTCAGAAAGCTTCTTTCCAGTTTTGAACGGAAGATATTTCCTTTTTCACTGTAGCCCTCTATGGGCTTCCAAATATCCCTTTGCCATTTCCACAAGAACAGCCTTAGCGAAAGGCTTCTTGAAGGGAAAGATGTAACTCTGTGAGATGAATTCACAGAACACAGAGTAGTTTCTCAGATAGCTTCTTTCCAGTTTTGAACGCAAGATATTTCCTTTTTCACTGTAGCCCTCTATGGGCTTCCAAATATCCCTTTGCCAATTCCACAAGAACAGCCTTAGCGAAAGGCTTCTTGAAGTGAAAGATGTAACTCTGTGAGATGAATTCACAGAACACAGAGCAGTTTCTCAGAAAGCTTCTTTCCAGTTTTGAACGGAAGATATTTCCTTTTTCACCATAGCCCTATACGGGCTTCCAAATATCCCTTTGCCAATTACACAAGAACAGCCTTAGCGAAAGGCTGCTTGAAGGGAAAGATGTAACTCTGTGAGATGAATTCACAGAACACAGAGCAGTTTCTCAGAAAGCTTCTTTCCAGTTTTGAACGGAAGTTATTTCTTTTTTCCCCATAGCCCTCTATGGGCTTCCAAATATCCCGTTGCCAATTCCACAAGAACAGCCTTAGCGACAGGCTTCTTGAAGGGAAAAATGTAACTCTGTGAGATGAATTCACAGAACACAGAGCAGTTTCTCAGAAAGCTTCTTTCCAGTTTTGAACGGAAGATATTTCCTTTTTCACCATAGCCCTTTATGGGCTTCCAAATATCCCTTTGCCAATTCCACAAGAACAGCCTTAGCGAAAGGCTGCTTGAAGGGAAACATGTAACTCTGTGAGATGAATTCACAGAACACTGAGCAGTTTCTCAGAAATCTTCTTTCCAGGTTTGAACGGAAGATATTTCCTTTTTCACCATAGCCCTCTACGGGCTTCCAAATATCCCTTTGCCAATTCCACAAGAACAGCCTTAGCGAAAGGCTTCTTGAAGGGAAAGATGTAACTCTGTGAGATGAATTCACAGAACACAGAGCAGTTTCTCAGAAATCTTCTTTCCAGTTTTGAACGGAAGATATTTCCTTTTTCACTGTAGCCCTCTAAGGGCTTCCAAATATCCCTTTGCCAATTCCACAAGAACAGCCTTAGCGAAAGGCTTCTTGAAGGGAAAGATGTAACTCTGTGAGATGAATTCACAGAACACAGAGCAGTTTCTCAGAAAGCTTCTTTCCAGTTTTGAACGGAAGATATTTCCTTTTTCACTGTAGCCCTCTATGGGCTTCCAAATATCCCTTTGCCATTTCCACAAGAACAGCCTTAGCGAAAGGCTTCTTGAAGGGAAAGATGTAACTCTGTGAGATGAATTCACAGAACACAGAGCAGTTTCTCAGAAAGCTTCTTTCCAGTTTTGAACGCAAGATATTTCCTTTTTCACTGTAGCCCTCTATGGGCTTCCAAATATCCCTTTGCCAATTCCACAAGAACAGCCTTAGCGAAAGGCTTCTTGAAGGGAAAGATGTAACTCTGTGAGATGAATTCACAGAACACAGAGCAGTTTCTCAGAAAGCTTCTTTCCAGTTTGAACGGAAGATATTTCCTTTTTCACCATAGCCCTCTACGGGCTTCCAAATATCCCTTTGCCAATTCCACAAGAACAGCCTTAGCGAAAGGCTGCTTGAAGGGAAAGATGTAACTCTGTGAGATGAATTCACAGAACACAGAGCAGTTTCTCAGAAAGCTTCTTTCCAGTTTTGAACGGAAGATATTTCCTTTTTCCCCATAGCCCTCTATGGGCTTCCAAATATCCCGTTGCCAATTCCACAAGAACAGCCTTAGCGAAAGGCTGCTTGAAGGGAAACATGTAACTCTGTGAGATGAATTCACAGAACACAGAGCAGTTTCTCAGAAAGCTTCTTTCCAGTTTTGAACGGAAGATATTTCCTTTTTCACCATAGCCCTCTATGGGTTTCCAAATATCCCGTTGCCAATTCCACAAGAACAGCCTTAGCGAAAGGCTGCTTGAAGGGAAAGATGTAACTCTGTGAGATGAATTCACAGAACACAGAGCAGTATCTCAGAAAGCTTCTTTCCTGTTTTGAACGGAAGATATTTCCTTTTTCACCATAGCCCTCTATGGGCTTCCAAATATCCCTTTGCCAATTCCAGAAGAACAGCCTTAGCGAAAGGCTGCTTGAAGGGAAAGATGTAACTCTGTGAGATGAATTCACAGAACACAGAGCAGTTTCTCAGAAAGCTTCTTTCCAGTTTTGAACAGAAGGTATTTCCTTTTTCACCATAGCCCTCTATGGGCTTCCAAATATCCCTTTGCCAATTCCACAAGAACAGCCTTAGCGAAAGGCTGCTTGAAGGGAAACATGTAACTCTGTGAGATGAATTCACAGAACACAGAGCAGTTTCTCAGAAATCTTCTTTCCAGGTTTGAACGGAAGATATTTCCTTTTTCACCATAGCCCTCTATGGGCTTCCAAATATCCCTTTGCCAATTCCACAAGAACAGACTTAGCGAAAGGCTTCTTGAAGGGAAAGAAGTAACTCTGTGAGATGAATTCACAGAACACAGAGCAGTTTCTCAGAAATCTTGTTTCCAGTTTTGAACGGAAGATATTTCCTTTTTCACTGTAGCCCTCTAAGGGCTTCCAAATATCCCTTTGCCAATTCCACAAGAACAGCCTTAGCGAAAGGCTTCTTGAAGGGAAAGATGTAACTCTGTGAGATGAATTCACAGAACACAGAGCAGTTTCTCAGAAAGCTTCTTTCCAGTTTTGAACGGAAGATATTTCCTTTTTCCCCATAGCCTTCTACGGGCTTCCAAATATCCCTTTGCCAATTCCACAAGAACAGCCTTAGCGAAAGGCTGCTTGAAGGGAAACATGTAACTCTGTGAGATGAATTCACAGAACACAGAGCAGTTTCTCAGAAAGCTTCTTTCCAGTTTTGAACGGAAGATATTTCCTTTTTCACCATAGCCCTCTACGGGCTTCCAAATATCCCTTTGCCAATTCCACAAGAACAGCCTTAGCGAAAGGCTGCTTGAAGGGAAAGATGTAACTCTGTGAGATGAATTCACAGAACACAGAGCAGTTTCTCAGAAAGCTTCTTTCCAGTTTTGAACGGAAGATATTTCCTTTTTCCCCATAGCCCTCTATGGGCTTCCAAATATCCCGTTGCCAATTCCTCAAGAACAGCCTTAGCGAAAGGCTGCATGAAGGGAAACATGTAACTCTGTGAGATGAATTCACAGAACACAGAGCAGTTTCTCAGAAAGCTTCTTTCCAGTTTTGAACGGAAGATATTTCCTTTTTCACCATAGCCCTCTATGGGCTTCCAAATATCCCTTTGCCAATTCCACAAGAACAGCCTTAGCGAAAGGCTGCTTGAAGGGAAAGATGAAACTTTGTGAGATGAATTCACAGAACACAGAGCAGTTTCTCAGAAAGCTTCTTTCCAGTTTTGAACGGAAGATATTTCCTTTTTCACTGCAGCCCTCTATGGGCTTCCAAATATCCCTTTGCCAATTCCACAAGAACATCCTTAGTGAAAGGCTGCTTGAAGGGAAAGATGTAACTCTGTGAGATGAATTCACAGAACACAGAGCAGTTTCTCAGAAAGCTTCTTTCCAGTTTTGAACGGAAGATATTTCCTTTTTCACCATAGCCCTCTATGGGCTTCCAAATATCCCTTTGCCAATTCCACAAGAACAGCCTTAGCTAAAGGCTGCTTGAAGGGAAAGATGTAACTCTGTGAGATGAATTCACAGAACACAGAGCAGTTTCTCAGAAACCTTCTTTCCAGTTTTGAACGGAAGATATTTCCTTTTTCACCGTAGCCCTCTATGGGCTTCCAAATATCCCCTTGCCAATTCCACAAGAACAGCCTTAGCGAAAGGCTGCTTGAAGGGAAAGATGTAACTCTGTGAGATGAATTCACAGAACACAGAGCAGTTTCTCAGAAAGCTTCTTTCCAGTTTTGAACGGAAGATATTTCCTGTTTCCCCATAGCCCTCTATGGCTTCCAAATATCCCTTTGCAAATTCCACAAGAACAGCCTTAGTGAAAGGCTGCTTGAAGAGAAAGATAGAACTCTGTGAGATGAATTCACAGAACACAGAGCAGTTTCTCAGAAAGCTTCTTTCCAGTTTTGAACGGAAGATATTTCCTTTTTCCCCATAGCCCTCTATGGGCTTCGAAATATCCCTTTGCCAATTACACAAGAACAGCCTTAGCGAAAGGCTGAATGAAGGGAAAGATGTAGCTCTGTGAGGTGAATTCACAGACCACAGAGCAGTTTCTCAGAAAGCTTCTTTCCAGTTTTGAACGGAAGATATTTCCTTTTTCCCCATAGCCCTCTATGACTTCCAAATATCCCGTTGCCAATTCCACAAGAACAGCCTTAGCGAAAGGCGGCTTGAAGGGAAACATGTCACTCTGTGAGATGAATTCACAGAACACAGAGCAGTTTCTCAGAAAGCTTCTTTCCAGTTTTGAACGGAAGATATTTCGTTTTTCCCCATAACCCTCTATGAGCTTCCAAATATCCCTTTGCCAATTCCACAAGAACAGCCTTAGCGAAAGGCTGCTTGAAGGGAAAGATGTAACTCTGTGAGATGAATTCACAGAACACAGAGCAGTTTCTCAGAAAGCTTCTTTCCAGTTTTGAACGGAAGATATTTCCTTTTTCACTGTAGCCCTCTATGGGCTTCAAAATATCCCTTTGCCAATTCCACAAGAACAGCCTTAGCGAAAGGCTAATTGAAGGGAAAGATGTAACTCTGTGAGATGAATTCACAGAACACAGAGCAGTTTCTCAGAAAGCTTCTTTCCAGTTTTGAACGGAAGGTATTTCCTTTTTCACTGTAGCCCTCTACGGGCTTCCAAATATCCCTTTGCCAATTCCACAAGAACAGCCTTAGCGAAAGGCTGCTTGAAGGGAAAGTTGTAACTCTGTGAGAGGAATTCACAGAACACAGAGCAGTTTCTCAGAAAGCTTCTTTCCAGTTTTGAACGGAAGATATTTCCTTTTTCACCGTAGCCCTCTATGGGCTTCCAAATATCCCTTTGCCAATTCCACAAGAACAGCCTTAGCGAAAGGCTGCTTGAAGGGAAAGATGTAACTCTGTGAGATGAATTCACAGAACACAGAGCAGTTTCTCAGAAAGCTTCTTTCCAGTTTTGAACGGAAGATATTTCCTTTTTCCCCATAGCCCTCTATGGCTTCCAAATATCCCGTTGCCAATTCCACAAGAACAGCCTTAGCGAAAGGCTGCTTGAAGGGAAACATGTAACTCTGTGAGATGAATTCACAGAACACAGAGCAGTTTCTCAGAAAGCTTCTTTCCAGTTTTGAACGGAAGATACTTCCTTTTTCACCATAGCCCTCTATGGGCTTCCAAATATCCCTTTGCCAATTCCACAAGAACAGCCTTAGCGAAAGGCTGCTTGAAGGGAAAGATGTAACTCTGTGAGATGAATTCACAGAACACAGAGCAGTATCTCAGAAAGCTTCTTTCCTGTTTTGAACGGAAGATATTTCCTTTTTCACCATAGCCCTCTATGGGCTTCCAAATATCCCTTTGCCAATTCCACAAGAACAGCCTTAGCGAAAGGCTGCTTGAAGGGAAACATGTAACTCTGTGAGATGAATTCACAGAACACTGAGCAGTTTCTCAGAAATCTTCTTTCCAGGTTTGAACGGAAGATATTTCCTTTTTCACCATAGCCCTCTATGGGCTTCGAAATATCCCTTTGCCAATTCCACAAGAACAGCCTTAGCGAAAGGCTTCTTGAAGGGAAAGATGTAACTCTGTGAGATGAATTCACAGAACACAGAGCAGTTGCTCAGAAATCTTCTTTCCAGTTTTGAACGGAAGATATTTCCTTTTTCACTGTAGCCCTCTAAGGGCTTCCAAATATCCCTTTGCCAATTCCACAAGAACAGCCTTAGCGAAAGGCTTCTTGAAGGGAAAGATGTAAGTCTGTGAGATGAATTCACAGAACACAGAGCAGTTTCTCAGAAAGCTTCTTTCCAGTTTTGAACAGAAGATATTTCCTTTTTCCCCATAGCCTTCTACGGGCTTCCAAATATCCCTTTGCCAATTCCACAAGAACAGCCTTAGCGAAAGGCTGATTGAAGGGAAAGATGTAACTCTGTGAGATGAATTCACAGAACACAGAGCAGTTTCTCAGAAAGCTTCTTTCCAGTTTTGAACGGAAGATATTTCCTTTTTCACCATAGCCCTCTACGGGCTTCCAAATATCCCTTTGCCAATTCCACAAGAACAGCCTTAGCGAAAGGCTGCTTGAAGGGAAACATGTAACTCTGTGAGATGAATTCACAGAACACAGAGCAGTTTCTCAGAAAGCTTCTTTCCAGTTTTGAACGGAAGATATTTCCTTTTTCCCCATAGCCCTCTATGGGCTTCCAAATATCCCGTTGCCAACTTCTCAAGAACAGCCTTAGCGAAAGGCTGCATGAAGGGAATCATGTAACTCTGTGAGATGAATTCACAGAACACAGAGCAGTTTCTCAGAAAGCTTCTTTCCAGTTTTGAACGGAAGATATTTCCTTTTTCCCCATAGCCCTCTATGGGCGTCCAAATATCCCTTTGCCAATTCCACAAGAACAGCCTTAGCGAAAGGCTGCTTGAAGGGAAAGATGTAACTCTGTGAGATGAATTCACAGAACACAGAGCAGTTTCTCAGAAAGCTTCTTTCCAGTTTTGAACGGAAGATATTTCCTTTTTCACCATAGCCCTCTATGGGCTTCCAAATATCCCTTTGCCAATTCCACAAGAACAGCCTCAGCGAAAGGCTGCTTGAAGGGAAAGATGTAACTCTGTGAGATGAATTCACAGAACACAGAGCAGTTTCTCAGAAACCTTCTTTCCAGTTTTGAACGGAAGATATTTCCTTTTTCACCGTAGCCCTCTATGGGCTTCCAAATATCCCTTTGCCAATTCCACAAGAACAGCCTTAGCGAAAGGCTGCTTGAAGGGAAAGATGTAACTCTGTGAGATGAATTCACAGAACACAGAGCAGTTTCTCAGAAAGCTTCTTTCCAGTTTTGAACGGAAGATATTTCCTTTTTCCCCATAGCCCTCTATGGCTTCCAAATATCCCGTTGCCAATTCCACAAGAACAGCCTTAGCGAAAGGCTGCTTGAAGGGAAACATGTAACTCTGTGAGATGAATTCCCAGAACACAGAGCAGTTTCTCAGAAAGCTTCTTTCCAGTTTTGAACGGAAGATATTTCCTTTTTCCCCATAGCCCTCTATGGGCTTCGAAATATCCCTTTGCCAATTCCACAAGAACAGCCTTAGCGAAAGGCTGAATGAAGGGAAAGATGTAGCTCTGTGAGGTGAATTCACAGACCACAGAGCAGTTTCTCAGAAAGCTTCTTTCCAGTTTTGAACGGAAGATATTTCCTTTTTCCCCATAGCCCTCTATGGCTTCCAAATATCCCGTTGCCAATACCACAAGAACAGCCTTAGCGAAAGGCGGCTTGAAGGGAAACATGTAACTCTGTGAGATGAATTCACAGAACACAGAGCAGTTTCTCAGAAAGCTTCTTTCCAGTTTTGAACGGAAGATATTTCCTTTTTCCCCATAACCCTCTATGAGCTTCCAAATATCCCTTTGCCAATTCCACAAGAACAGCCTTAGCGAAAGGCTTCTTGAAGGGAAAGATGTAACTCTGTGAGATGAATTCACAGAACACAGAGCAGTTGCTCAGAAATCTTCTTTCCAGTTTTGAACGGAAGATATTTCCTTTTTCACTGTAGCCCTCTAAGGGCTTCCAAATATCCCTTTGCCAATTCCACAAGAACAGCCTTAGCGAAAGGCTTCTTGAAGGGAAAGATGTAACTCTGTGAGATGAATTCACAGAACACAGAGCAGTTTCTCAGAAAGCTTCTTTCCAGTTTTGAACGGAAGATATTTCCTTTTTCCCCATAGCCTTCTACGGGCTTCCAAATATCCCTTTGCCAATTCCACAAGAACAGACTTAGCGAAAGGCTGCTTGAAGGGAAAGATGTAACTCTGTGAGATGAATTCACAGAACACAGAGCAGTTTCTCAGAAAGCTTCTTTCCAGTTTTGAACGGAAGATATTTCCTTTTTCACCATAGCCCTCTACGGGCTTCCAAATATCCCTTTGCCAATTCCACAAGAACAGCCTTAGCGAAAGGCTGCTTGAAGGGAAAGATGTAACTCTGTGAGATGAATTCACAGAACACAGAGCAGTTTCTCAGAAAGCTTCTTTCCAGTTTTGAACGGAAGATATTTCCTTTTTCCCCATAGCCCTCTATGGGCTTCCAAATATCCCGTTGCCAATTCCTCAAGAACAGCCTTAGCGAAAGGCTGCATGAAGGGAATCATGTAACTCTGTGAGATGAATTCACAGAACACAGAGCAGTTTCTCAGAAAGCTTCTTTCCAGTTTTGAACGGAAGATATTTCCTTTTTCCCCATAGCCCTCTATGGGCGTCCAAATATCCCTTTGCCAATTCCACAAGAACAGCCTTAGCGAAAGGCTGCTTGAAGGGAAAGATGTAACTCTGTGAGATGAATTCACAGAACACAGAGCAGTTTCTCAGAAAGCTTCTTTCCAGTTTTGAACGGAAGATATTTCCTTTTTCACCATAGCCCTCTATGGGCTTCCAAATATCCCTTTGCCAATTCCACAAGAACAGCCTTAGCGAAAGGCTGCTTGAAGGGAAAGATGTAACTCTGTGAGATGAATTCACAGAACACAGAGCAGTTTCTCAGAAACCTTCTTTCCAGTTTTGAACGGAAGATATTTCCTTTTTCACCGTAGCCCTCTATGGGCTTCCAAATATCCCTTTGCCAATTCCACAAGAACAGCCTTAGCGAAAGGCTGCTTGAAGGGAAAGATGTAACTCTGTGAGATGAATTCACAGAACACAGAGCAGTTTCTCAGAAAGATTCTTTCCAGTTTTGAACGGAAGATATTTCCTTTTTCCCCATAGCCCTCTATGGCTTCCAAATATCCCGTTGCCAATTCCACAAGAACAGCCTTAGCGAAAGGCTGCTTGAAGGGAAACATGTAACTCTGTGAGATGAATTCACAGAACACAGAGCAGTTTCTCAGAAAGCTTCTTTCCAGTTTTGAACGGAAGATATTTCCTTTTTCAATATAGCCCTCTATGGGTTTCCAAATATCCCGTTGCCAATTCCACAAGAACAGCCTTAGCGAAAGGCTGCTTGAAGGGAAAGATGTAACTCTGTGAGATGAATTCACAGAACACAGAGCAGTATCTCAGAAAGCTTCTTTCCTGTTTTGAACGGAAGATATTTCCTTTTTCACCATAGCCCTCTATGGGCTTCCAAATATCCCTTTGCCAATTCCACAAGAACAGCCTTAGCGAAAGGCTGCTTGAAGGGAAAGATGTAACTCTGTGAGATGAATTCACAGAACACAGAGCAGTTTCTCAGAAAGCTTCTCTCCAGTTTTGAACGGAAGATATTTCCTTTTTCACCATAGCCCTTTATGGGCTTCCAAATATCCCTTTGCCAATTCCACAAGAACAGCCTTAGCGAAAGGCTGCTTGAAGGGAAACATGTAACTCTGTGAGATGAATTCACAGAACACTGAGCAGTTTCTCAGAAATCTTCTTTCCAGGTTTGAACGGAAGATATTTCCTTTTTCACCATAGCCCTCTACGGGCTTCCAAATATCCCTTTGCCAATTCCACAAGAACAGCCTTAGCGAAAGGCTTCTTGAAGGGAAAGATGTAACTCTGTGAGATGAATTCACAGAACACAGAGCAGTTTCTCAGAAATCTTCTTTCCAGTTTTGAACGGAAGATATTTCCTTTTTCACTGTAGCCCTCTAAGGGCTTCCAAATATCCCTTTGCCAATTCCACAAGAACAGCCTTAGCGAAAGGCTTCTTGAAGGGAAAGATGTAACTCTGTGAGATGAATTCACAGAACACAGAGCAGTTTCTCAGAAAGCTTCTTTCCAGTTTTGAACGGAAGATATTTCCTTTTTCACTGTAGCCCTCTATGGGCTTCCAAATATCCCTTTGCCATTTCCACAAGAACAGCCTTAGCGAAAGGCTTCTTGAAGGGAAAGATGTAACTCTGTGAGATGAATTCACAGAACACAGAGCAGTTTCTCAGAAAGCTTCTTTCCAGTTTTGAACGCAAGATATTTCCTTTTTCACTGTAGCCCTCTATGGGCTTCCAAATATCCCTTTGCCAATTCCACAAGAACAGCCTTAGCGAAAGGCTTCTTGAAGGGAAAGATGTAACTCTGTGAGATGAATTCACAGAACACAGAGCAGTTTCTCAGAAAGCTTCTTTCCAGTTTGAACGGAAGATATTTCCTTTTTCACCATAGCCCTCTACGGGCTTCCAAATATCCCTTTGCCAATTCCACAAGAACAGCCTTAGCGAAAGGCTGCTTGAAGGGAAAGATGTAACTCTGTGAGATGAATTCACAGAACACAGAGCAGTTTCTCAGAAAGCTTCTTTCCAGTTTTGAACGGAAGATATTTCCTTTTTCCCCATAGCCCTCTATGGGCTTCCAAATATCCCGTTGCCAATTCCACAAGAACAGCCTTAGCGAAAGGCTGCTTGAAGGGAAACATGTAACTCTGTGAGATGAATTCACAGAACACAGAGCAGTTTCTCAGAAAGCTTCTTTCCAGTTTTGAACGGAAGATATTTCCTTTTTCACCATAGCCCTCTATGGGTTTCCAAATATCCCGTTGCCAATTCCACAAGAACAGCCTTAGCGAAAGGCTGCTTGAAGGGAAAGATGTAACTCTGTGAGATGAATTCACAGAACACAGAGCAGTATCTCAGAAAGCTTCTTTCCTGTTTTGAACGGAAGATATTTCCTTTTTCACCATAGCCCTCTATGGGCTTCCAAATATCCCTTTGCCAATTCCACAAGAACAGCCTTAGCGAAAGGCTGCTTGAAGGGAAAGATGTAACTCTGTGAGATGAATTCACAGAACACAGAGCAGTTTCTCAGAAAGCTTCTTTCCAGTTTTGAACAGAAGATATTTCCTTTTTCACCATAGCCCTCTATGGGCTTCCAAATATCCCTTTGCCAATTCCACAAGAACAGCCTTAGCGAAAGGCTGCTTGAAGGGAAACATGTAACTCTGTGAGATGAATTCACAGAACACAGAGCAGTTTCTCAGAAATCTTCTTTCCAGGTTTGAACGGAAGATATTTCCTTTTTCACCATAGCCCTCTATGGGCTTCCAAATATCCCTTTGCCAATTCCACAAGAACAGACTTAGCGAAAGGCTTCTTGAAGGGAAAGAAGTAACTCTGTGAGATGAATTCACAGAACACAGAGCAGTTTCTCAGAAATCTTGTTTCCAGTTTTGAACGGAAGATATTTCCTTTTTCACTGTAGCCCTCTAAGGGCTTCCAAATATCCCTTTGCCAATTCCACAAGAACAGCCTTAGCGAAAGGCTTCTTGAAGGGAAAGATGTAACTCTGTGAGATGAATTCACAGAACACAGAGCAGTTTCTCAGAAAGCTTCTTTCCAGTTTTGAACGGAAGATATTTCCTTTTTCCCCATAGCCTTCTACGGGCTTCCAAATATCCCTTTGCCAATTCCACAAGAACAGCCTTAGCGAAAGGCTGCTTGAAGGGAAAGATGTAACTCTGTGAGATGAATTCACAGAACACAGAGCAGTTTCTCAGAAAGCTTCTTTCCAGTTTTGAACGGAAGATATTTCCTTTTTCACCATAGCCCTCTACGGGCTTCCAAATATCCCTTTGCCAATTCCACAAGAACAGCCTTAGCGAAAGGCTGCTTGAAGGGAAAGATGTAACTCTGTGAGATGAATTCACAGAACACAGAGCAGTTTCTCAGAAAGCTTCTTTCCAGTTTTGAACGGAAGATATTTCCTTTTTCCCCATAGCCCTCTATGGGCTTCCAAATATCCCGTTGCCAATTCCTCAAGAACAGCCTTAGCGAAAGGCTGCATGAAGGGAAACATGTAACTCTGTGAGATGAATTCACAGAACACAGAGCAGTTTCTCAGAAAGCTTCTTTCCAGTTTTGAACGGAAGATATTTCCTTTTTCACCATAGCCCTCTATGGGCTTCCAAATATCCCTTTGCCAATTCCACAAGAACAGCCTTAGCGAAAGGCTGCTTGAAGGGAAAGATGAAACTTTGTGAGATGAATTCACAGAACACAGAGCAGTTTCTCAGAAAGCTTCTTTCCAGTTTTGAACGGAAGATATTTCCTTTTTCACTGCAGCCCTCTATGGGCTTCCAAATATCCCTTTGCCAATTCCACAAGAACATCCTTAGTGAAAGGCTGCTTGAAGAGAAAGATGTAACTCTGTGAGATGAATTCACAGAACACAGAGCAGTTTCTCAGAAAGCTTCTTTCCAGTTTTGAACGGAAGATATTTCCTTTTTCACCATAGCCCTCTATGGGCTTCCAAATATCCCTTTGCCAATTCCACAAGAACAGCCTTAGCTAAAGGCTGCTTGAAGGGAAAGATGTAACTCTGTGAGATGAATTCACAGAACACAGAGCAGTTTCTCAGAAACCTTCTTTCCAGTTTTGAACGGAAGATATTTCCTTTTTCACCGTAGCCCTCTATGGGCTTCCAAATATCCCCTTGCCAATTCCACAAGAACAGCCTTAGCGAAAGGCTGCTTGAAGGGAAAGATGTAACTCTTTGAGATGAATTCACAGAACACAGAGCAGTTTCTCAGAAAGCTTCTTTCCAGTTTTGAACGGAAGATATTTCCTTTTTCCCCATAGCCCTCTATGGCTTCCAAATATCCCTTTGCCAATTCCACAAGAACAGCCTTAGTGAAAGGCTGCTTGAAGAGAAAGATAGAACTCTGTGAGATGAATTCACAGAACACAGAGCAGTTTCTCAGAAAGCTTCTTTCCAGTTTTGAACGGAAGATATTTCCTTTTTCCCCATAGCCCTCTATGGGCTTCGAAATATCCCTTTGCCAATTCCACAAGAACAGCCTTAGCGAAAGGCTGAATGAAGGGAAAGATGTAGCTCTGTGAGGTGAATTCACAGACCACAGAGCAGTTTCTCAGAAAGCTTCTTTCCAGTTTTGAACGGAAGATATTTCCTTTTTCCCCATAGCCCTCTATGACTTCCAAATATCCCGTTGCCAATTCCACAAGAACAGCCTTAGCGAAAGGCGGCTTGAAGGGAAACATGTAACTCTGTGAGATGAATTCACAGAACACAGAGCAGTTTCTCAGAAAGCTTCTTTCCAGTTTTGAACGGAAGATATTTCCTTTTTCCCCATAACCCTCTATGAGCTTCCAAATATCCCTTTGCCAATTCCACAAGAACAGCCTTAGCGAAAGGCTGCTTGAAGGGAAAGATGTAACACTGTGAGATGAATTCACAGAACACAGAGCAGTTTCTCAGAAAGCTTCTTTCCAGTTTTGAACGGAAGATATTTCCTTTTTCACTGTAGCCCTCTATGGGCTTCAAAATATCCCTTTGCCAATTCCACAAGAACAGCCTTAGCGAAAGGCTAATTGAAGGGAAAGATGTAACTCTGTGAGATGAATTCACAGAACACAGAGCAGTTTCTCAGAAAGCTTCTTTCCAGTTTTGAACGGAAGGTATTTCCTTTTTCACTGTAGCCCTCTACGGGCTTCCAAATATCCCTTTGCCAATTCCACAAGAACAGCCTTAGCGAAAGGCTGCTTGAAGGGAAAGATGTAACTCTGTGAGAGGAATTCACAGAACACAGAGCAGTTTCTCAGAAAGCTTCTTTCCAGTTTTGAACGGAAGATATTTCCTTTTTCACCGTAGCCCTCTATGGGCTTCCAAATATCCCTTTGCCAATTCCACAAGAACAGCCTTAGCGAAAGGCTGCTTGAAGGGAAAGATGTAACTCTGTGAGATGAATTCACAGAACACAGAGCAGTTTCTCAGAAAGCTTCTTTCCAGTTTTGAACGGAAGATATTTCCTTTTTCCCCATAGCCCTCTATGGCTTCCAAATATCCCGTTGCCAATTCCACAAGAACAGCCTTAGCGAAAGGCTGCTTGAAGGGAAACATGTAACTCTGTGAGATGAATTCACAGAACACAGAGCAGTTTCTCAGAAAGCTTCTTTCCAGTTTTGAACGGAAGATACTTCCTTTTTCACCATAGCCCTCTATGGGCTTCCAAATATCCCTTTGCCAATTCCACAAGAACAGCCTTAGCGAAAGGCTGCTTGAAGGGAAAGATGTAACTCTGTGAGATGAATTCACAGAACACAGAGCAGTATCTCAGAAAGCTTCTTTCCTGTTTTGAACGGAAGATATTTCCTTTTTCACCATAGCCCTCTATGGGCTTCCAAATATCCCTTTGCCAATTCCACAAGAACAGCCTTAGCGAAAGGCTGCTTGAAGGGAAACATGTAACTCTGTGAGATGAATTCACAGAACACTGAGCAGTTTCTCAGAAATCTTCTTTCCAGGTTTGAACGGAAGATATTTCCTTTTTCACCATAGCCCTCTATGGGCTTCCAAATATCCCTTTGCCAATTCCACAAGAACAGCCTTAGCGAAAGGCTTCTTGAAGGGAAAGATGTAACTCTGTGAGATGAATTCACAGAACACAGAGCAGTTGCTCAGAAATCTTCTTTCCAGTTTTGAACGGAAGATATTTCCTTTTTCACTGTAGCCCTCTAAGGGCTTCCAAATATCCCTTTGCCAATTCCACAAGAACAGCCTTAGCGAAAGGCTTCTTGAAGGGAAAGATGTAACTCTGTGAGATGAATTCACAGAACACAGAGCAGTTTCTCAGAAAGCTTCTTTCCAGTTTTGAACAGAAGATATTTCCTTTTTCCCCATAGCCTTCTACGGGCTTCCAAATATCCCTTTGCCAATTCCACAAGAACAGCCTTAGCGAAAGGCTGATTGAAGGGAAAGATGTAACTCTGTGAGATGAATTCACAGAACACAGAGCAGTTTCTCAGAAAGCTTCTTTCCAGTTTTGAACGGAAGATATTTCCTTTTTCACCATAGCCCTCTACGGGCTTCCAAATATCCCTTTGCCAATTCCACAAGAACAGCCTTAGCGAAAGGCTGCTTGAAGGGAAAGATGTAACTCTGTGAGATGAATTCACAGAACACAGAGCAGTTTCTCAGAAAGCTTCTTTCCAGTTTTGAACGGAAGATATTTCCTTTTTCCCCATAGCCCTCTATGGGCTTCCAAATATCCCGTTGCCAACTCCTCAAGAACAGCCTTAGCGAAAGGCTGCATGAAGGGAATCATGTAACTCTGTGAGATGAATTCACAGAACACAGAGCAGTTTCTCAGAAAGCTTCTTTCCAGTTTTGAACGGAAGATATTTCCTTTTTCCCCATAGCCCTCTATGGGCGTCCAAATATCCCTTTGCCAATTCCACAAGAACAGCCTTAGCGAAAGGCTGCTTGAAGGGAAAGATGTAACTCTGTGAGATGAATTCACAGAACACAGAGCAGTTTCTCAGAAAGCTTCTTTCCAGTTTTGAACGGAAGATATTTCCTTTTTCACCATAGCCCTCTATGGGCTTCCAAATATCCCTTTGCCAATTCCACAAGAACAGCCTTAGCGAAAGGCTGCTTGAAGGGAAAGATGTAACTCTGTGAGATGAATTCACAGAACACAGAGCAGTTTCTCAGAAACCTTCTTTCCAGTTTTGAACGGAAGATATTTCCTTTTTCACCGTAGCCCTCTATGGGCTTCCAAATATCCCTTTGCCAATTCCACAAGAACAGCCTTAGCGAAAGGCTGCTTGAAGGGAAAGATGTAACTCTGTGAGATGAATTCACAGAACACAGAGCAGTTTCTCAGAAAGCTTCTTTCCAGTTTTGAACGGAAGATATTTCCTTTTTCCCCATAGCCCTCTATGGCTTCCAAATATCCCGTTGCCAATTCCACAAGAACAGCCTTAGCGAAAGGCTGCTTGAAGGGAAACATGTAACTCTGTGAGATGAATTCACAGAACACAGAGCAGTTTCTCAGAAAGCTTCTTTCCAGTTTTGAACGGAAGATATTTCCTTTTTCAATATAGCCCTCTATGGGTTTCCAAATATCCCGTTGCCAATTCCACAAGAACAGGCTTAGCGAAAGGCTGCTTGAAGGGAAAGATGTAACTCTGTGAGATGAATTCACAGAACACAGAGCAGTATCTCAGAAAGCTTCTTTCCTGTTTTGAACGGAAGATATTTCCTTTTTCACCATAGCCCTCTATGGGCTTCCAAATATCCCTTTGCCAATTCCACAAGAACAGCCTTAGCGAAAGGCTACTTGAAGGGAAAGATGTAACTCTGTGAGATGAATTCACAGAACACAGAGCAGTTTCTCAGAAAGCTTCTTTCCAGTTTTGAACGGAAGATATTTCCTTTTTCACCATAGCCCTTTATGGGCTTCCAAATATCCCTTTGCCAATTCCACAAGAACAGCCTTAGCGAAAGGCTGCTTGAAGGGAAACATGTAACTCTGTGAGATGAATTCACAGAACACTGAGCAGTTCTCAGAAATCTTCTTTCCAGGTTTGAACGGAAGATATTTCCTTTTTCACCATAGCCCTCTATGGGCTTCCAAATATCCCTTTGCCAATTCCACAAGAACAGCCTTAGCGAAAGGCTTCTTGAAGGGAAAGATGTAACTCTGTGAGATGAATTCACAGAACACAGAGCAGTTTCTCAGAAATCTTCTTTCCAGTTTTGAACGGAAGATATTTCCTTTTTCACTGTAGCCCTCTAAGGGCTTCCAAATATCCCTTTGCCAATTCCACAAGAACAGCCTTAGCGAAAGGCTTCTTGAAGGGAAAGATGTAACTCTGTGAGATGAATTCACAGAACACAGAGCAGTTTCTCAGAAAGCTTCTTTCCAGTTTTGAACGGAAGATATTTCCTTTTTCACTGTAGCCCTCTATGGGCTTCCAAATATCCCTTTGCCATTTCCACAAGAACAGCCTTAGCGAAAGGCTTCTTGAAGGGAAAGATGTAACTCTGTGAGATGAATTCACAGAACACAGAGCAGTTTCTCAGAAAGCTTCTTTCCAGTTTTGAACAGAAGATATTTCCTTTTTCACCATAGCCCTCTATGGGCTTCCAAATATCCCTTTGCCAATTCCACAAGAACAGCCTTAGCGAAAGGCTGCTTGAAGGGAAACATGTAACTCTGTGAGATGAATTCACAGAACACAGAGCAGTTTCTCAGAAATCTTCTTTCCAGGTTTGAACGGAAGATATTTCCTTTTTCACCATAGCCCTCTATGGGCTTCCAAATATCCCTTTGCCAATTCCACAAGAACAGACTTAGCGAAAGGCTTCTTGAAGGGAAAGAAGTAACTCTGTGAGATGAATTCACAGAACACAGAGCAGTTTCTCAGAAATCTTGTTTCCAGTTTTGAACGGAAGATATTTCCTTTTTCACTGTAGCCCTCTAAGGGCTTCCAAATATCCCTTTGCCAATTCCACAAGAACAGCCTTAGCGAAAGGCTTCTTGAAGGGAAAGATGTAACTCTGTGAGATGAATTCACAGAACACAGAGAGGTTTCTCAGAAAGCTTCTTTCCAGTTTTGAACGGAAGATATTTCCTTTTTCCCCATAGCCTTCTACGGGCTTCCAAATATCCCTTTGCCAATTCCACAAGAACAGCCTTAGCGAAAGGCTGCTTGAAGGGAAAGATGTAACTCTGTGAGATGAATTCACAGAACACAGAGCAGTTTCTCAGAAAGCTTCTTTCCAGTTTTGAACGGAAGATATTTCCTTTTTCCCCATAGCCCTCTATGGGCTTCCAAATATCCCGTTGCCAATTCCTCAAGAACAGCCTTAGCGAAAGGCTGCATGAAGGGAAACATGTAACTCTGTGAGATGAATTCACAGAACACAGAGCAGTTTCTCAGAAAGCTTCTTTCCAGTTTTGAACGGAAGATATTTCCTTTTTCACCATAGCCCTCTATGGGCTTCCAAATATCCCTTTGCCAATTCCACAAGAACAGCCTTAGCGAAAGGCTGCTTGAAGGGAAAGATGAAACTTTGTGAGATGAATTCACAGAACACAGAGCAGTTTCTCAGAAAGCTTCTTTCCAGTTTTGAACGGAAGATATTTCCTTTTTCACCATAGCCCTCTATGGGCTTCCAAATATCCCTTTGCCAATTCCACAAGAACATCCTTAGTGAAAGGCTGCTTGAAGGGAAAGATGTAACTCTGTGAGATGAATTCACAGAACACAGAGCAGTTTCTCAGAAAGCTTCTTTCCAGTTTTGAACGGAAGATATTTCCTTTTTCACCATAGCCCTCTATGGGCTTCCAAATATCCCTTTGCCAATTCCACAAGAACAGCCTTAGCTAAAGGCTGCTTGAAGGGAAAGATGTAACTCTGTGAGATGAATTCACAGAACACAGAGCAGTTTCTCAGAAACCTTCTTTCCAGTTTTGAACGGAAGATATTTCCTTTTTCACCGTAGCCCTCTATGGGCTTCCAAATATCCCCTTGCCAATTCCACAAGAACAGCCTTAGCGAAAGGCTGCTTGAAGGGAAAGATGTAACTCTGTGAGATGAATTCACAGAACACAGAGCAGTTTCTCAGAAAGCTTCTTTCCAGTTTTGAACGGAAGATATTTCCTTTTTCCCCATAGCCCTCTATGGCTTCCAAATATCCCTTTGCCAATTCCACAAGAACAGCCTTAGCGAAAGGCTGCTTGAAGGGAAACATGTAACTCTGTGAGATGAATTCACAGAACACAGAGCAGTTTCTCAGAAAGCTTCTTTCCAGTTTTGAACGGAAGATATTTCATTTTTCACCATAGCCCTCTATGGGCTTACAAATATCCCTTTGCCAATTCCACAAGAACAGCCTTAGCGAAAGGCTGCTTGAAGGGAAAGATGTAACTCTGTGAGATGAATTCACAGAACACAGAGCAGTTTCTCAGAAATCTTCTTTCAAGTTTTGAACGGAAGATATTTCCTTTTTCCCCGTAGCCCTCTATGGCTTCCAAATATCCCGTTGCCAATTCCACAAGAACAGCCTTAGCGAAAGGCTGCTTGAAGGGAAACATGTAACTCTGTGAGATAAATTCACAGAACACAGAGCAGTTTCTCAGAAAGCTTCTTTCCAGTTTTGAACGGAAGATATTTCCTTTTTCCCCATAGCCCTCTATGGGCTTCCAAATATCCCTTTGCCAATTCCACAAGAACAGCCTTAGCGAAAGGCTGCTTGAAGGGAAAGATGTAACTCTGTGAGATGAATTCACAGAACACAGAGCAGTTTGTCAGAAAGCTTCTTTCCAGTTTTGAACGGAAGATATTTCCTTTTTCACCATAGCCCTCTAAGGGCTTCCAAATATCCCTTTGCCAATTCCACAAGAACATCCTTAGCGAAAGGCTGCTTGAAGGTAAAGATGTAACTCTGTGAGATGAATTCACAGAACACAGAGCAGTTTCTCAGAAAGCTTCTTTCCAGTTTTGAACGGAAGATATTTCCTTTTTCACCATAGCCCTCTATGGGCTTCCAAATATCCCTTTGCCAATTCCACAAGAACAGCCTTAGCGAAAGGCTTCTTGAAGGGAAAGATGTAACTCTGTGGGATGAATTCACAGAACACAGAGCAGTTTCTCAGAAAGCTTCTTTCCAGTTTTGAACGGAAGATATTTCCTTTTTCACTGTTGCCCTCTATGGGCTTCCAAATATCCCTTTGCCAATTCCACAAGAACAGCCTTAGCGAAAGGCTTCTTGAAGGGAAAGATGTAACTCTGTGAGATGAATTCACAGAACACAGAGAAGTTTCTCAGAAAGCTTCTTTCCAGTTTTGAACGGAAGGTATTTCCTTTTTCCCCATAGCCCTCTATGGGCTTCAAAATATCCCTTTGCCAATTCCACAAGAACAGCCTTACCGAAAGGCTGCTTGAAGGGAAAGATGTAACTCTGTGAGATGAATTCACAGAACACAGAGCAGTTTCTCAGAAAGCTTCTTTCCAGTTTTGAACGGAAGATATTTCCTTTTTCCCCATAGCCCTCTATGGCTTCCAAATATCCCGTTGCCAATTCCACAAGAACAGACTTAGCGAAAGGCTGCTTGAAGGGAAACATGTAACTCTGTGAGATGAATTCACAGAACACAGAGCAGTTTCTCAGAAAGCTTCTTTCCAGTTTTGAACGGAAGATATTTCCTTTTTCCCCATAGCCCTCTATGGGCTTCCAAATATCCCTTTGCCAATTCCACAAGAACATCCTTAGCGAAAGGCTGCTTGAAGGGAAACATGTAACTCTGTGAGATGAATTCACAGAACACAGAGCAGTTTCTCAGAAAGCTTCTTTCCAGTTTTGAACGGAAGATATTTCCTTTTTCCCCATAGCCCTCTATGGGCTTCCAAATATCCCTTTGCCAATTCCACAAGAACAGCCTTAGCGAAAGGCTTCTTGAAGGGAAAGATGTAACTCTGTGAGATGAATTCACAGAACACAGAGCAGTTTCTCAGAAAGCTTCATTCCAGTTTTGAACGGAAGATATTTCCTTTTTCACTGTAGCCCTCTATGGGCTTCCAAATATCCCTTTGCCAATTCCACAAGAACAGCCTTAGCGAAAGGCTTCTTGAAGGGAAAAATGTAACTCTGTGAGATGAATTCACAGAACACAGAGCAGTTTCTCAGAAAGCTTCTTTCCAGTTTTGAACGCAAGATATTTCCTTTTTCACTGTAGCCCTCTATGGGCTTCCAAATATCCCTTTGCCAATTCCACAAGAACAGCCTTAGCGAAAGGCTTCTTGAAGGGAAAGATGTAACTCTGTGAGATGAATTCACAGAACACAGAGCAGTTTCTCAGAAAGCTTCTTTCCAGTTTTGAACGGAAGATATTTCCTTTTTCACTGTAGCCCTCTATGGGCTTCCAAATATCCCTTTGCCATTTCCACAAGAACAGCCTTAGCGAAAGGCTTCTTGAAGGGAAAGATGTAACTCTGTGAGATGAATTCACAGAACACAGAGCAGTTTCTCAGAAAGCTTCTTTCCAGTTTTGAACGCAAGATATTTCCTTTTTCACTGTAGCCCTCTATGGGCTTCAAAATATCCCTTTGCCAATTCCACAAGAACAGCCTTAGCGAAAGGCTTCTTGAAGGGAAAGATGTAACTCTGTGAGATGAATTCACAGAACACAGAGAAGTTTCTCAGAAAGCTTCTTTCCAGTTTTGAACGGAAGGTATTTCCTTTTTCCCCATAGCCCTCTATGGGCTTCAAAATATCCCTTTGCCAATTCCACAAGAACAGCCTTACCGAAAGGCTGGTTGAAGGGAAAGATGTAACTCTGTGAGATGAATTCACAGAACACAGAGCAGTTTCTCAGAAAGCTTCTTTCCAGTTTTGAACGGAAGATATTTCCTTTTTCACCATAGCCCTCTATGGGCTTCCAAATATCCCTTTGCCAATTCCACAAGAACAGCCTTAGCGAAAGGCTGCTTGAAGGGAAAGATGAAACTTTGTGAGATGAATTCACAGAACACAGAGCAGTTTCTCAGAAAGCTTCTTTCCAGTTTTGAACGGAAGATATTTCCTTTTTCACCATAGCCCTCTATGGGCTTCCAAATATCCCTTTGCCAATTCCACAAGAACATCCTTAGTGAAAGGCTGCTTGAAGGGAAAGATGTAACTCTGTGAGATGAATTCACAGAACACAGAGCAGTTTCTCAGAAAGCTTCTTTCCAGTTTTGAACGGAAGATATTTCCTTTTTCACCATAGCCCTCTATGGGCTTCCAAATATCCCTTTGCCAATTCCACAAGAACAGCCTTAGCTAAAGGCTGCTTGAAGGGAAAGATGTAACTCTGTGAGATGAATTCACAGAACACAGAGCAGTTTCTCAGAAACCTTCTTTCCAGTTTTGAACGGAAGATATTTCCTTTTTCACCGTAGCCCTCTATGGGCTTCCAAATATCCCCTTGCCAATTCCACAAGAACAGCCTTAGCGAAAGGCTGCTTGAAGGGAAAGATGTAACTCTGTGAGATGAATTCACAGAACACAGAGCAGTTTCTCAGAAAGCTTCTTTCCAGTTTTGAACGGAAGATATTTCCTTTTTCCCCATAGCCCTCTATGGCTTCCAAATATCCCTTTGCCAATTCCACAAGAACAGCCTTAGCGAAAGGCTGCTTGAAGGGAAACATGTAACTCTGTGAGATGAATTCACAGAACACAGAGCAGTTTCTCAGAAAGCTTCTTTCCAGTTTTGAACGGAAGATATTTCATTTTTCACCATAGCCCTCTATGGGCTTACAAATATCCCTTTGCCAATTCCACAAGAACAGCCTTAGCGAAAGGCTGCTTGAAGGGAAAGATGTAACTCTGTGAGATGAATTCACAGAACACAGAGCAGTTTCTCAGAAATCTTCTTTCAAGTTTTGAACGGAAGATATTTCCTTTTTCCCCGTAGCCCTCTATGGCTTCCAAATATCCCGTTGCCAATTCCACAAGAACAGCCTTAGCGAAAGGCTGCTTGAAGGGAAACATGTAACTCTGTGAGATAAATTCACAGAACACAGAGCAGTTTCTCAGAAAGCTTCTTTCCAGTTTTGAACGGAAGATATTTCCTTTTTCCCCATAGCCCTCTATGGGCTTCCAAATATCCCTTTGCCAATTCCACAAGAACAGCCTTAGCGAAAGGCTGCTTGAAGGGAAAGATGTAACTCTGTGAGATGAATTCACAGAACACAGAGCAGTTTGTCAGAAAGCTTCTTTCCAGTTTTGAACGGAAGATATTTCCTTTTTCACCATAGCCCTCTAAGGGCTTCCAAATATCCCTTTGCCAATTCCACAAGAACATCCTTAGCGAAAGGCTGCTTGAAGGTAAAGATGTAACTCTGTGAGATGAATTCACAGAACACAGAGCAGTTTCTCAGAAAGCTTCTTTCCAGTTTTGAACGGAAGATATTTCCTTTTTCACCATAGCCCTCTATGGGCTTCCAAATATCCCTTTGCCAATTCCACAAGAACAGCCTTAGCGAAAGGCTTCTTGAAGGGAAAGATGTAACTCTGTGGGATGAATTCACAGAACACAGAGCAGTTTCTCAGAAAGCTTCTTTCCAGTTTTGAACGGAAGATATTTCCTTTTTCACTGTTGCCCTCTATGGGCTTCCAAATATCCCTTTGCCAATTCCACAAGAACAGCCTTAGCGAAAGGCTTCTTGAAGGGAAAGATGTAACTCTGTGAGATGAATTCACAGAACACAGAGAAGTTTCTCAGAAAGCTTCTTTCCAGTTTTGAACGGAAGGTATTTCCTTTTTCCCCATAGCCCTCTATGGGCTTCAAAATATCCCTTTGCCAATTCCACAAGAACAGCCTTACCGAAAGGCTGCTTGAAGGGAAAGATGTAACTCTGTGAGATGAATTCACAGAACACAGAGCAGTTTCTCAGAAAGCTTCTTTCCAGTTTTGAACGGAAGATATTTCCTTTTTCCCCATAGCCCTCTATGGCTTCCAAATATCCCGTTGCCAATTCCACAAGAACAGACTTAGCGAAAGGCTGCTTGAAGGGAAACATGTAACTCTGTGAGATGAATTCACAGAACACAGAGCAGTTTCTCAGAAAGCTTCTTTCCAGTTTTGAACGGAAGATATTTCCTTTTTCCCCATAGCCCTCTATGGGCTTCCAAATATCCCTTTGCCAATTCCACAAGAACATCCTTAGCGAAAGGCTGCTTGAAGGGAAACATGTAACTCTGTGAGATGAATTCACAGAACACAGAGCAGTTTCTCAGAAAGCTTCTTTCCAGTTTTGAACGGAAGATATTTCCTTTTTCCCCATAGCCCTCTATGGGCTTCCAAATATCCCTTTGCCAATTCCACAAGAACAGCCTTAGCGAAAGGCTTCTTGAAGGGAAAGATGTAACTCTGTGAGATGAATTCACAGAACACAGAGCAGTTTCTCAGAAAGCTTCATTCCAGTTTTGAACGGAAGATATTTCCTTTTTCACTGTAGCCCTCTATGGGCTTCCAAATATCCCTTTGCCAATTCCACAAGAACAGCCTTAGCGAAAGGCTTCTTGAAGGGAAAAATGTAACTCTGTGAGATGAATTCACAGAACACAGAGCAGTTTCTCAGAAAGCTTCTTTCCAGTTTTGAACGCAAGATATTTCCTTTTTCACTGTAGCCCTCTATGGGCTTCCAAATATCCCTTTGCCAATTCCACAAGAACAGCCTTAGCGAAAGGCTTCTTGAAGGGAAAGATGTAACTCTGTGAGATGAATTCACAGAACACAGAGCAGTTTCTCAGAAAGCTTCTTTCCAGTTTTGAACGGAAGATATTTCCTTTTTCACTGTAGCCCTCTATGGGCTTCCAAATATCCCTTTGCCATTTCCACAAGAACAGCCTTAGCGAAAGGCTTCTTGAAGGGAAAGATGTAACTCTGTGAGATGAATTCACAGAACACAGAGCAGTTTCTCAGAAAGCTTCTTTCCAGTTTTGAACGCAAGATATTTCCTTTTTCACTGTAGCCCTCTATGGGCTTCAAAATATCCCTTTGCCAATTCCACAAGAACAGCCTTAGCGAAAGGCTTCTTGAAGGGAAAGATGTAACTCTGTGAGATGAATTCACAGAACACAGAGAAGTTTCTCAGAAAGCTTCTTTCCAGTTTTGAACGGAAGGTATTTCCTTTTTCCCCATAGCCCTCTATGGGCTTCAAAATATCCCTTTGCCAATTCCACAAGAACAGCCTTACCGAAAGGCTGGTTGAAGGGAAAGATGTAACTCTGTGAGATGAATTCACAGAACACAGAGCAGTTTCTCAGAAAGCTTCTTTCCAGTTTTGAACGGAAGATATTTCCTTTTTCCCCATAGCCCTCTATGGCTTCCAAATATCCCGTTGCCAATTCCACAAGAACAGACTTAGCGAAAGGCTGCTTGAAGGGAAACATGTAACTCTGTGAGATGAATTCACAGAACACAGAGCAGTTTCTCAGAAAGCTTCTTTCCAGTTTTGAACGGAAGATATTTCCTTTTTCCCCATAGCCCTCTATGGGCTTCCAAATATCCCTTTGCCAATTCCACAAGAACATCCTTAGCGAAAGGCTGCTTGAAGGGAAAGATGTAACTCTGTGAGATGAATTCACAGAACACAGAGCAGTTTCTCAGAAAGCTTCTTTCCAGTTTTGAACGGAAGATATTTCCTTTTTCCCCATAGCCCTCTATGGGCTTCCAAATATCCCTTTGCCAATTCCACAAGAACAGCCTTAGCGAAAGGCTTCTTGAAGGGAAAGATGTAACTCTGTGAGATGAATTCACAGAACACAGAGCAGTTTCTCAGAAAGCTTCATTCCAGTTTTGAACGGAAGATATTTCCTTTTTCACTGTAGCCCTCTATGGGCTTCCAAATATCCCTTTGCCAATTCCACAAGAACAGCCTTAGCGAAAGGCTTCTTGAAGGGAAAAATGTAACTCTGTGAGATGAATTCACAGAACACAGAGCAGTTTCTCAGAAAGCTTCTTTCCAGTTTTGAACGCAAGATATTTCCTTTTTCACTGTAGCCCTCTATGGGCTTCCAAATATCCCTTTGCCAATTCCACAAGAACAGCCTTAGCGAAAGGCTTCTTGAAGGGAAAGATGTAACTCTGTGAGATGAATTCACAGAACACAGAGCAGTTTCTCAGAAAGCTTCTTTCCAGTTTTGAACGGAAGATATTTCCTTTTTCACTGTAGCCCTCTATGGGCTTCCAAATATCCCTTTGCCATTTCCACAAGAACAGCCTTAGCGAAAGGCTTCTTGAAGGGAAAGATGTAACTCTGTGAGATGAATTCACAGAACACAGAGCAGTTTCTCAGAAAGCTTCTTTCCAGTTTTGAACGCAAGATATTTCCTTTTTCACTGTAGCCCTCTATGGGCTTCAAAATATCCCTTTGCCAATTCCACAAGAACAGCCTTAGCGAAAGGCTTCTTGAAGGGAAAGATGTAACTCTGTGAGATGAATTCACAGAACACAGAGCAGTTTCTCAGAAAGCTTCTTTCCAGTTTGAACGGAAGATATTTCCTTTTTCACCATAGCCCTCTACGGGCTTCCAAATATCCCTTTGCCAATTCCACAAGAACAGCCTTAGCGAAAGGCTGCTTGAAGGGAAAGATGTAACTCTGTGAGATGAATTCACAGAACACAGAGCAGTTTCTCAGAAAGCTTCTTTCCAGTTTTGAACGGAAGATATTTCCTTTTTCCCCATAGCCCTCTATGGGCTTCCAAATATCCCGTTGCCAATTCCACAAGAACAGCCTTAGCGAAAGGCTGCTTGAAGGGAAACATGTAACTCTGTGAGATGAATTCACAGAACACAGAGCAGTTTCTCAGAAAGCTTCTTTCCAGTTTTGAACGGAAGATATTTCATTTTTCACCATAGCCCTCTATGGGCTTACAAATATCCCTTTGCCAATTCCACAAGAACAGCCTTAGCGAAAGGCTGCTTGAAGGGAAAGATGTAACTCTGTGAGATGAATTCACAGAACACAGAGCAGTTTCTCAGAAAGCTTCTTTCCAGTTTTGAACGGAAGATATTTCCTTTTTCCCCGTAGCCCTCTATGGCTTCCAAATATCCCGTTGCCAATTCCACAAGAACAGCCTTAGCGAAAGGCTGCTTGAAGGGAAACATGTAACTCTGTGAGATAAATTCACAGAACACAGAGGAGTTTCTCAGAAAGCTTCTTTCCAGTTTTGAACGGAAGATATTTCCTTTTTCCCCTAGCCCTCTATGGGCTTCCAAATATCCCTTTGCCAATTCCACAAGAACAGCCTTAGCGAAAGGCTGCTTGAAGGGAAAGATGTAACTCTGTGAGATGAATTCACAGAACACAGAGCAGTTTGTCAGAAAGCTTCTTTCCAGATTTGAACGGAAGATATTTCCTTTTTCACCATAGCCCTCTATGGGCTTCCAAATATCCCTTTGCCAATTCCACAAGAACATCCTTAGCGAAAGGCTGCTTGAAGGTAAAGATGTAACTCTGTGAGATGAATTCACAGAACACAGAGCAGTTTCTCAGAAAGCTTCTTTCCAGTTTTGAACGGAAGATATTTCCTTTTTCACCATAGCCCTCTACGGGCTTCCAAATATCCCTTTGCCAATTCCACAAGAACAGCCTTAGCGAAAGGCTGCTTGAAGGGAAAGATGTAACTCTGTGAGATGAATTCACAGAACACAGAGCAGTTTCTCAGAAATTTTCTTTCCAGTTTTGAACGGAAGATATTTCCTTTTTCACCATAGCCCTCTATGGGCTTCCAAATATCCCTTTGCCAATTCCACAAGAACAGCCTTAGCGAAAGGCTTCTTGAAGGGAAAGATGTAACTCTGTGAGATGAATTCACAGAACACAGAGCAGTTTCTCAGAAAGCTTCTTTCCAGTTTTGAACGGAAGATATTTCCTTTTTCACTGTAGCCCTCTATGGGCTTCCAAATATCCCTTTGCCAATTCCACAAGAACAGCCTTAGCGAAAGGCTTCTTGAAGGGAAAGATGTAACTCTGTGAGATGAATTCACAGAACACAGAGAAGTTTCTCAGAAAGCTTCTTTCCAGTTTTGAACGGAAGGTATTTCCTTTTTCCCCATAGCCCTCTATGGGCTTCCAAATATCCCTTTGCCAATTCCACAAGAACAGCCTTAGCGAAAGGCTGCTTGAAGGGAAAGATGTAACTCTGTGAGATGAATTCACAGAACACAGAGCAGTTTCTCAGAAAGCTTCTTTCCAGTTTTGAACGGAAGATATTTCCTTTTTCCCCATAGCCCTCTATGGCTTCCAAATATCCCGTTGCCAATTCCACAAGAACAGACTTAGCGAACGGCTGCTTGAAGGGAAACATGTAACTCTGTGAGATGAATTCACAGAACACAGAGCAGTTTCTCAGAAAGCTTCTTTCCAGTTTTGAACGGAAGATATTTCCTTTTTCCCCATAGCCCTCTATGGGCTTCCAAATATCCCTTTGCCAATTCCACAAGAACATCCTTAGCGAAAGGCTGCTTGAAGGGAAAGATGTAACTCTGTGAGATGAATTCACAGAACACAGAGCAGTTTCTCAGAAAGCTTCTTTCCAGTTTTGAACGGAAGATATTTCCTTTTTCACCATAGCCCTCTATGGGCTTCCAAATATCCCTTTGCCAATTCCACAAGAACAGCCTTAGCGAAAGGCTTCTTGAAGGGAAAGATGTAACTCTGTGAGATGATTTCACAGAACACAGAGCAGTTTCTCAGAAAGCTTCATTCCAGTTTTGAACGGAAGATATTTCCTTTTTCACTGTAGCCCTCTATGGGCTTCCAAATATCCCTTTGCCAATTCCACAAGAACAGCCTTAGCGAAAGGCTTCTTGAAGGGAAACATGTAACTCTGTGAGATGAATTCACAGAACACAGAGCAGTTTCTCAGAAAGCTTCTTTCCAGTTTTGAACGCAAGATATTTCCTTTTTCACTGTAGCCCTCTATGGGCTTCCAAATATCCCTTTGCCAATTCCACAATAACAGCCTTAGCGAAAGGCTTCTTGAAGGGAAAGATGTAACTCTGTGAGATGAATTCACAGAACACAGAGCAGTTTCTCAGAAAGCTTCTTTCCAGTTTTGAACGGAAGATATTTCCTTTTTCACTCTAGCCCTCTATGGGCTTCCAAATATCCCTTTGCCAATTCCACAAGAACAGCCTTAGCGAAAGGCTGCTTGAAGGGAAAGATGTAACTCTGTGAGATGAATTCACAGAACACAGAGCAGTTTGTCAGAAAGCTTCTTTCCAGTTTTGAACGGAAGATATTTCCTTTTTCACCATAGCCCTCTATGGGCTTCCAAATATCCCTTTGCCAATTCCACAAGAACATCCTTAGCGAAAGGCTGCTTGAAGGTAAAGATGTAACTCTGTGAGATGAATTCACAGAACACAGAGCAGTTTCTCAGAAAGCTTCTTTCCAGTTTTGAACGGAAGATATTTCCTTTTTCACCATAGCCCTCTACGGGCTTCCAAATATCCCTTTGCCAATTCCACAAGAACAGCCTTAGCGAAAGGCTGCTTGAAGGGAAAGATGTAACTCTGTGAGATGAATTCACAGAACACAGAGCAGTTTCTCAGAAATTTTCTTTCCAGTTTTGAACGGAAGATATTTCCTTTTTCACCATAGCCCTCTATGGGCTTCCAAATATCCCTTTGCCAATTACACAAGAACAGCCTTAGCGAAAGGCTTCTTGAAGGGAAAGATGTAACTCTGTGAGATGAATTCACAGAACACAGAGCAGTTTCTCAGAAAGCTTCTTTCCAGTTTTGAACGGAAGATATTTCCTTTTTCACTGTAGCCCTCTATGGGCTTCCAAATATCCCTTTGCCAATTCCACAAGAACAGCCTTAGCGAAAGGCTTCTTGAAGGGAAAGATGTAACTCTGTGAGATGAATTCACAGAACACAGAGAAGTTTCTCAGAAAGCTTCTTTCCAGTTTTGAACGGAAGGTATTTCCTTTTTCCCCATAGCCCTCTATGGGCTTCCAAATATCCCTTTGCCAATTCCACAAGAACAGCCTTAGCGAAAGGCTGCTTGAAGGGAAAGATGTAACTCTGTGAGATGAATTCACAGAACACAGAGCAGTTTCTCAGAAAGCTTCTTTCCAGTTTTGAACGGAAGATATTTCCTTTTTCCCCATAGCCCTCTATGGCTTCCAAATATCCCGTTGCCAATTCCACAAGAACAGACTTAGCGAACGGCTGCTTGAAGGGAAACATGTAACTCTGTGAGATGAATTCACAGAACACAGAGCAGTTTCTCAGAAAGCTTCTTTCCAGTTTTGAACGGAAGATATTTCCTTTTTCCCCATAGCCCTCTATGGGCTTCCAAATATCCCTTTGCCAATTCCACAAGAACATCCTTAGCGAAAGGCTGCTTGAAGGGAAAGATGTAACTCTGTGAGATGAATTCACAGAACACAGAGCAGTTTCTCAGAAAGCTTCTTTCCAGTTTTGAACGGAAGATATTTCCTTTTTCACCATAGCCCTCTATGGGCTTCCAAATATCCCTTTGCCAATTCCACAAGAACAGCCTTAGCGAAAGGCTTCTTGAAGGGAAAGATGTAACTCTGTGAGATGATTTCACAGAACACAGAGCAGTTTCTCAGAAAGCTTCATTCCAGTTTTGAACGGAAGATATTTCCTTTTTCACTGTAGCCCTCTATGGGCTTCCAAATATCCCTTTGCCAATTCCACAAGAACAGCCTTAGCGAAAGGCTTCTTGAAGGGAAAGATGTAACTCTGTGAGATGAATTCACAGAACACAGAGCAGTTTCTCAGAAAGCTTCTTTCCAGTTTTGAACGGAAGATATTTCCTTTTTCACTGTAGCCCTCTATGGGCTTCCAAATATCCCTTTGCCAATTCCACAATAACAGCCTTAGCGAAAGGCTTCTTGAAGGGAAAGATGTAACTCTGTGAGATGAATTCACAGAACACAGAGCAGTTTCTCAGAAAGCTTCTTTCCAGTTTTGAACGGAAGATATTTCCTTTTTCACTCTAGCCCTCTATGGGCTTCCAAATATCCCTTTGCCATTTCCACAAGAACAGCCTTAGCGAAAGGCTTCTTGAAGGGAAAGATGTAACTCTGTGAGATGAATTCACAGAACACAGAGCAGTTTCTCAGAAAGCTTCTTTCCAGTTTTGAACGCAAGATATTTCCTTTTTCACTGTAGCCCTCTATGGGCTTCCAAATATCCCTTTGCCAATTCCACAAGAACAGCCTTAGCGAAAGGCTTCTTGAAGGGAAAGATGTAACTCTGTGAGATGAATTCACAGAACACAGAGCAGTTTCTCAGAAAGCTTCTTTCCAGTTTGAACGGAAGATATTTCCTTTTTCACCATAGCCCTCTACGGGCTTCCAAATATCCCTTTGCCAATTCCACAAGAACAGCCTTAGCGAAAGGCTGCTTGAAGGGAAAGATGTAACTCTGTGAGATGAATTCACAGAACACAGAGCAGTTTCTCAGAAAGCTTCTTTCCAGTTTTGAACGGAAGATATTTCCTTTTTCCCCATAGCCCTCTATGGGCTTCCAAATATCCCGTTGCCAATTCCACAAGAACAGCCTTAGCGAAAGGCTGCTTGAAGGGAAACATGTAACTCTGTGAGATGAATTCACAGAACACAGAGCAGTTTCTCAGAAAGCTTCTTTCCAGTTTTGAACGGAAGATATTTCCTTTTTCACCATAGCCCTCTATGGGCTTCCAAATATCCCTTTGCCAATTCCACAAGAACATCCTTAGTGAAAGGCTGCTTGAAGGGAAAGATGTAACTCTGTGAGATGAATTCACAGAACACAGAGCAGTTTCTCAGAAAGCTTCTTTCCAGTTTTGAACGGAAGATATTTCCTTTTTCACCATAGCCCTCTATGGGCTTCCAAATATCCCTTTGCCAATTCCACAACAACAGCTTTAGCTAAAGGCTGCTTGAAGGGAAAGATGTAACTCTGTGAGATGAATTCACAGAACACAGAGCAGTTTCTCAGAAACCTTCTTTCCAGTTTTGAACGGAAGATATTTCCTTTTTCACCGTAGCCCTCTATGGGCTTCCAAATATCCCCTTGCCAATTCCACAAGAACAGCCTTAGCGAAAGGCTGCTTGAAGGGAAAGATGTAACTCTGTGAGATGAATTCACAGAACACAGAGCAGTTTCTCAGAAAGCTTCTTTCCAGTTTTGAACGGAAGATATTTCCTTTTTCCCCATAGCCCTCTATGGCTTCCAAATATCCCTTTGCCAATTCCACAAGAACAGCCTTAGCGAAAGGCTGCTTGAAGGGAAACATGTAACTCTGTGAGATGAATTCACAGAACACAGAGCAGTTTCTCAGAAAGCTTCTTTCCAGTTTTGAACGGAAGATATTTCATTTTTCACCATAGCCCTCTATGGGCTTACAAATATCCCTTTGCCAATTCCACAAGAACAGCCTTAGCGAAAGGCTGCTTGAAGGGAAAGATGTAACTCTGTGAGATGAATTCACAGAACACAGAGCAGTTTCTCAGAAATCTTCTTTCAAGTTTTGAACGGAAGATATTTCCTTTTTCCCCGTAGCCCTCTATGGCTTCCAAATATCCCGTTGCCAATTCCACAAGAACAGCCTTAGCGAAAGGCTGCTTGAAGGGAAACATGTAACTCTGTGAGATAAATTCACAGAACACAGAGCAGTTTCTCAGAAAGCTTCTTTCCAGTTTTGAACGGAAGATATTTCCTTTTTCCCCATAGCCCTCTATGGGCTTCCAAATATCCCTTTGCCAATTCCACAAGAACAGCCTTAGCGAAAGGCTGCTTGAAGGGAAAGATGTAACTCTGTGAGATGAATTCACAGAACACAGAGCAGTTTGTCAGAAAGCTTCTTTCCAGTTTTGAACGGAAGATATTTCCTTTTTCACCATAGCCCTCTAAGGGCTTCCAAATATCCCTTTGCCAATTCCACAAGAACATCCTTAGCGAAAGGCTGCTTGAAGGTAAAGATGTAACTCTGTGAGATGAATTCACCGAACACAGAGCAGTTTCTCAGAAAGCTTCTTTCCAGTTTTGAACGGAAGATATTTCCTTTTTCACCATAGCCCTCTATGGGCTTCCAAATATCCCTTTGCCAATTCCACAAGAACAGCCTTAGCGAAAGGCTTCTTGAAGGGAAAGATGTAACTCTGTGGGATGAATTCACAGAACACAGAGCAGTTTCTCAGAAAGCTTCTTTCCAGTTTTGAACGGAAGGTATTTCCTTTTTCCCCATAGCCCTCTATGGGCTTCAAAATATCCCTTTGCCAATTCCACAAGAACAGCCTTACCGAAAGGCTGCTTGAAGGGAAAGATGTAACTCTGTGAGATGAATTCACAGAACACAGAGCAGTTTCTCAGAAAGCTTCTTTCCAGTTTTGAACGGAAGATATTTCCTTTTTCCCCATAGCCCTCTATGGCTTCCAAATATCCCGTTGCCAATTCCACAAGAACAGACTTAGCGAAAGGCTGCTTGAAGGGAAACATGTAACTCTGTGAGATGAATTCACAGAACACAGAGCAGTTTCTCAGAAAGCTTCTTTCCAGTTTTGAACGGAAGATATTTCCTTTTTCCCCATAGCCCTCTATGGGCTTCCAAATATCCCTTTGCCAATTCCACAAGAACATCCTTAGCGAAAGGCTGCTTGAAGGGAAAGATGTAACTCTGTGAGATGAATTCACAGAACACAGAGCAGTTTCTCAGAAAGCTTCTTTCCAGTTTTGAACGGAAGATATTTCCTTTTTCCCCATAGCCCTCTATGGGCTTCCAAATATCCCTTTGCCAATTCCACAAGAACAGCCTTAGCGAAAGGCTTCTTGAAGGGAAACATGTAACTCTGTGAGATGAATTCACAGAACACAGAGCAGTTTCTCAGAAAGCTTCATTCCAGTTTTGAACGGAAGATATTTCCTTTTTCACTGTAGCCCTCTATGGGCTTCCAAATATCCCTTTGCCAATTCCACAAGAACAGCCTTAGCGAAAGGCTTCTTGAAGGGAAAAATGTAACTCTGTGAGATGAATTCACAGAACACAGAGCAGTTTCTCAGAAAGCTTCTTTCCAGTTTTGAACGCAAGATATTTCCTTTTTCACTGTAGCCCTCTATGGGCTTCCAAATATCCCTTTGCCAATTCCACAAGAACAGCCTTAGCGAAAGGCTTCTTGAAGGGAAAGATGTAACTCTGTGAGATGAATTCACAGAACACAGAGCAGTTTCTCAGAAAGCTTCTTTCCAGTTTTGAACGGAAGATATTTCCTTTTTCACTGTAGCCCTCTATGGGCTTCCAAATATCCCTTTGCCATTTCCACAAGAACAGCCTTAGCGAAAGGCTTCTTGAAGGGAAAGATGTAACTCTGTGAGATGAATTCACAGAACACAGAGCAGTTTCTCAGAAAGCTTCTTTCCAGTTTTGAACGCAAGATATTTCCTTTTTCACTGTAGCCCTCTATGGGCTTCAAAATATCCCTTTGCCAATTCCACAAGAACAGCCTTAGCGAAAGGCTTCTTGAAGGGAAAGATGTAACTCTGTGAGATGAATTCACGGAACACAGAGCAGTTTCTCAGAAAGCTTCTTTCCAGTTTTGAACGGAAGGTATTTCCTTTTTCCCCATAGCCCTCTATGGGCTTCAAAATATCCCTTTGCCAATTCCACAAGAACAGCCTTACCGAAAGGCTGCTTGAAGGGAAAGATGTAACTCTGTGAGATGAATTCACAGAACACAGAGCAGTTTCTCAGAAAGCTTCTTTCCAGTTTTGAACGGAAGATATTTCCTTTTTCCCCATAGCCCTCTATGGCTTCCAAATATCCCGTTGCCAATTCCACAAGAACAGCCTTAGCGAAAGGCTGCTTGAAGGGAAACATGTAACTCTGTGAGATGAATTCACAGAACACAGAGCAGTTTCTCAGAAAGCTTCTTTCCAGTTTTGAACGGAAGATATTTCCTTTTTCCCCATAGCCCTCTATGGGCTTCCAAATATCCCTTTGCCAATTCCACAAGAACATCCTTAGCGAAAGGCTGCTTGAAGGGAAAGATGTAACTCTGTGAGATGAATTCACAGAACACAGAGCAGTTTCTCAGAAAGCTTCTTTCCAGTTTTGAACGGAAGATATTTCCTTTTTCCCCATAGCCCTCTATGGGCTTCCAAATATCCCTTTGCCAATTCCACAAGAACAGCCTTAGCGAAAGGCTTCTTGAAGGGAAAGATGTAACTCTGTGAGATGAATTCACAGAACACAGAGCAGTTTCTCAGAAAGCTTCATTCCAGTTTTGAACGGAAGATATTTCCTTTTTCACTGTAGCCCTCTATGGGCTTCCAAATATCCCTTTGCCAATTCCACAAGAACAGCCTTAGCGAAAGGCTTCTTGAAGGGAAAAATGTAACTCTGTGAGATGAATTCACAGAACACAGAGCAGTTTCTCAGAAAGCTTCTTTCCAGTTTTGAACGCAAGATATTTCCTTTTTCACTGTAGCCCTCTATGGGCTTCCAAATATCCCTTTGCCAATTCCACAAGAACAGCCTTAGCGAAAGGCTTCTTGAAGGGAAAGATGTAACTCTGTGAGATGAATTCACAGAACACAGAGCAGTTTCTCAGAAAGCTTCTTTCCAGTTTTGAACGGAAGATATTTCCTTTTTCACTGTAGCCCTCTATGGGCTTCCAAATATCCCTTTGCCATTTCCACAAGAACAGCCTTAGCGAAAGGCTTCTTGAAGGGAAAGATGTAACTCTGTGAGATGAATTCACAGAACACAGAGCAGTTTCTCAGAAAGCTTCTTTCCAGTTTTGAACGCAAGATATTTCCTTTTTCACTGTAGCCCTCTATGGGCTTCAAAATATCCCTTTGCCAATTCCACAAGAACAGCCTTAGCGAAAGGCTTCTTGAAGGGAAAGATGTAACTCTGTGAGATGAATTCACAGAACACAGAGCAGTTTCTCAGAAAGCTTCTTTCCAGTTTGAACGGAAGATATTTCCTTTTTCACCATAGCCCTCTACGGGCTTCCAAATATCCCTTTGCCAATTCCACAAGAACAGCCTTAGCGAAAGGCTGCTTGAAGGGAAAGATGTAACTCTGTGAGATGAATTCACAGAACACAGAGCAGTTTCTCAGAAAGCTTCTTTCCAGTTTTGAACGGAAGATATTTCCTTTTTCCCCATAGCCCTCTATGGGCTTCCAAATATCCCGTTGCCAATTCCACAAGAACAGCCTTAGCGAAAGGCTGCTTGAAGGGAAACATGTAACTCTGTGAGATGAATTCACAGAACACAGAGCAGTTTCTCAGAAAGCTTCTTTCCAGTTTTGAACGGAAGATATTTCATTTTTCACCATAGCCCTCTATGGGCTTACAAATATCCCTTTGCCAATTCCACAAGAACAGCCTTAGCGAAAGGCTGCTTGAAGGGAAAGATGTAACTCTGTGAGATGAATTCACAGAACACAGAGCAGTTTCTCAGAAAGCTTCTTTCCAGTTTTGAACGGAAGATATTTCCTTTTTCCCCGTAGCCCTCTATGGCTTCCAAATATCCCGTTGCCAATTCCACAAGAACAGCCTTAGCGAAAGGCTGCTTGAAGGGAAACATGTAACTCTGTGAGATAAATTCACAGAACACAGAGGAGTTTCTCAGAAAGCTTCTTTCCAGTTTTGAACGGAAGATATTTCCTTTTTCCCCATAGCCCTCTATGGGCTTCCAAATATCCCTTTGCCAATTCCACAAGAACAGCCTTAGCGAAAGGCTGCTTGAAGGGAAAGATGTAACTCTGTGAGATGAATTCACAGAACACAGAGCAGTTTGTCAGAAAGCTTCTTTCCAGTTTTGAACGGAAGATATTTCCTTTTTCACCATAGCCCTCTATGGGCTTCCAAATATCCCTTTGCCAATTCCACAAGAACATCCTTAGCGAAAGGCTGCTTGAAGGTAAAGATGTAACTCTGTGAGATGAATTCACAGAACACAGAGCAGTTTCTCAGAAAGCTTCTTTCCAGTTTTGAACGGAAGATATTTCCTTTTTCACCATAGCCCTCTACGGGCTTCCAAATATCCCTTTGCCAATTCCACAAGAACAGCCTTAGCGAAAGGCTGCTTGAAGGGAAAGATGTAACTCTGTGAGATGAATTCACAGAACACAGAGCAGTTTCTCAGAAATTTTCTTTCCAGTTTTGAACGGAAGATATTTCCTTTTTCACCATAGCCCTCTATGGGCTTCCAAATATCCCTTTGCCAATTCCACAAGAACAGCCTTAGCGAAAGGCTTCTTGAAGGGAAAGATGTAACTCTGTGAGATGAATTCACAGAACACAGAGCAGTTTCTCAGAAAGCTTCTTTCCAGTTTTGAACGGAAGATATTTCCTTTTTCACTGTAGCCCTCTATGGGCTTCCAAATATCCCTTTGCCAATTCCACAAGAACAGCCTTAGCGAAAGGCTTCTTGAAGGGAAAGATGTAACTCTGTGAGATGAATTCACAGAACACAGAGAAGTTTCTCAGAAAGCTTCTTTCCAGTTTTGAACGGAAGGTATTTCCTTTTTCCCCATAGCCCTCTATGGGCTTCCAAATATCCCTTTGCCAATTCCACAAGAACAGCCTTAGCGAAAGGCTGCTTGAAGGGAAAGATGTAACTCTGTGAGATGAATTCACAGAACACAGAGCAGTTTCTCAGAAAGCTTCTTTCCAGTTTTGAACGGAAGATATTTCCTTTTTCCCCATAGCCCTCTATGGCTTCCAAATATCCCGTTGCCAATTCCACAAGAACAGACTTAGCGAACGGCTGCTTGAAGGGAAACATGTAACTCTGTGAGATGAATTCACAGAACACAGAGCAGTTTCTCAGAAAGCTTCTTTCCAGTTTTGAACGGAAGATATTTCCTTTTTCCCCATAGCCCTCTATGGGCTTCCAAATATCCCTTTGCCAATTCCACAAGAACATCCTTAGCGAAAGGCTGCTTGAAGGGAAAGATGTAACTCTGTGAGATGAATTCACAGAACACAGAGCAGTTTCTCAGAAAGCTTCTTTCCAGTTTTGAACGGAAGATATTTCCTTTTTCACCATAGCCCTCTATGGGCTTCCAAATATCCCTTTGCCAATTCCACAAGAACAGCGTTAGCGAAAGGCTTCTTGAAGGGAAAGATGTAACTCTGTGAGATGAATTCACAGAACACAGAGCAGTTTCTCAGAAAGCTTCTTTCCAGTTTTGAACGCAAGATATTTCCTTTTTCACTGTAGCCCTCTATGGGCTTCCAAATATCCCGTTGCCAATTCCACAAGAACAGCCTTAGCGAAAGGCTGCTTGAAGGGAAAGATGTAACTCTGTGAGATGAATTCACAGAACACAGAGCAGTATCTCAGAAAGCTTCTTTCCTGTTTTTAACGGAAGATATTTCCTTTTTCACCATAGCCCTCTATGGGCTTCCAAATATCCCTTTGCCAATTCCACAAGAACAGCCTTAGCGAAAGGCTGCTTGAAGGGAAAGATGTAACTCTGTGAGATGAATTCACAGAACACAGAGCAGTTTCTCAGAAAGCTTCTTTCCAGTTTTGAACGGAAGATATTTCCTTTTTCACCATAGCCCTCTATGGGCTTCCAAATATCCCTTTGCCAATTCCACAAGAACAGCCTTAGCGAAAGGCTGCTTGAAGGGAAACATGTAACTCTGTGAGATGAATTCACAGAACACAGAGCAGTTTCTCAGAAATATTCTTTCCAGGTTTGAACGGAAGATATTTCCTTTTTCACCATAGCCCTCTATGGGCTTCCAAATATCCCTTTGCCAATTCCACAAGAACAACCTTAGCGAAAGGCTTCTTGAAGGGAAAGATGTAACTCTGTGAGATGAATTCACAGAACACAGAGCAGTTTCTCAGAAATCTTCTTTCCAGTTTTGAACGGAAGATATTTCCTTTTTCACTGTAGCCCTCTAAGGGCTTCCAAATATCCCTTTGCCAATTCCACAAGAACAGCCTTAGCGAAAGGCTTCTTGAAGGGAAAGATGTAACTCTGTGAGATGAATTCACAGAACACAGAGCAGTTTCTCAGAAAGCTTCTTTCCAGTTTTGAACGGAAGATATTTCCTTTTTCCCCATAGCCCTCTATGGGCGTCCAAATATCCCTTTGCCAATTCCACAAGAACAGCCTTAGCGAAAGGCTGCTTGAAGGGAAAGATGTAACTCTGTGAGATGAATTCACAGAACACAGAGCAGTTTCTCAGAAAGCTTCTTTCCAGTTTTGAACGGAAGATATTTCCTTTTTCACCATAGCCCTCTATGGGCTTCCAAATATCCCTTTGCCAATTCCACAAGAACAGCCTTAGCTAAAGGCTGCTTGAAGGGAAAGATGTAACTCTGTGAGATGAATTCACAGAACACAGAGCAGTTTCTCAGAAACCTTCTTTCCAGTTTTGAACGGAAGATATTTCCTTTTTCACCGTAGCCCTCTATGGGCTTCCAAATATCCCTTTGCCAATTCCACAAGAACAGCCTTAGCGAAAGGCTGCTTGAAGGGAAAGATGTAACTCTGTGAGATGAATTCACAGAACACAGAGCAGTTTCTCAGAAAGCTTCTTTCCAGTTTTGAACGGAAGATATTTCCTTTTTCCCCATAGCCCTTTATGGCTTCCAAATATCCCGTTGCCAATTCCACAAGAACAGCCTTAGCGAAAGGCTGCTTGAAGGGAAACATGTAACTCTGTGAGATGAATTCACAGAACACAGAGCAGTTTCTCAGAAAGCTTCTTTCCAGTTTTGAACGGAAGATATTTCCTTTTTCCCCATAGCCCTCTATGAGCTTCCAAATATCCCTTTGCCAATTCCACAAGAACAGCCTTAGCGAAAGGCTGCTTGAAGGGAAAGATGTAACTCTGTGAGATGAATTCACAGAACACAGAGCAGTTTCTCAGAAAGCTTCTTTCCTGTTTTGAACGGAAGATATTTCCTTTTTCACCATAGCCCTCTATGGGCTTCCAAATATCCCTTTGCCAATTCCACAAGAACATCCTTAGCGAAAGGCTGCTTGTAGGTAAAGATGTAACTCTGTGAGATGAATTCACAGAACACAGAGCAGTTTCTCAGAAAGCTTCTTTCCAGTTTTGAACGGAAGATATTTCCTTTTTCACCATAGCCATCTATGGGCTTCCAAATATCCCTTTGCCAATTCCACAAGAACAGCCTTAGCGAAAGGCTGCTTGAAGGGAAAGATGTAACTCTGTGAGATGAATTCACAGAACACAGAGCAGTTTCTCAGAAAGCTTCTTTCCAGTTTTGAACGGAAGATATTTCCTTTTTCACTGTAGCCCTCTACGGGCTTCAAAATATCCCTTTGCCAATTCCACAAGAACAGCCTTAGCGAAAGGCTAATTGAAGGGAAAGATGTAACTCTGTGAGATGAATTCACAGAACACAGAGCAGTTTCTCAGAAAGCTTCTTTCCAGTTTTGAACGGAAGGTATTTCCTTTTTCACTGTAGCCCTCTACGGGCTTCCAAATATCCCTTTGCCAATTCCACAAGAACAGCCTTAGCGAAAGGCTGCTTGAAGGGAAAGATGTAACTCTGTGAGATGAATTCACAGAACACAGAGCAGTTTCTCAGAAAGCTTCTTTCCAGTTTTGAACGGAAGATATTTCCTTTTTCACCGTAGCCCTCTATGGGCTTCCAAATATCCCTTTGCCAATTCCACAAGAACAGCCTTAGCGAAAGGCTGCTTGAAGGGAAAGATGTAACTCTGTGAGATGAATTCACAGAACACAGAGCAGTTTCTCAGAAAGCTTCTTTCCAGTTTTGAACAGAAGATATTTCCTTTTTCCCCATAGCCCTCTATGGCTTCCAAATATCCCGTTGCCAATTCCACAAGAACAGCCTTAGCGAAAGGCTGCTTGAAGGGAAACATGTAACTCTGTGAGATGAATTCACAGAACACAGAGCAGTTTCTCAGAAAGCTTCTTTCCAGTTTTGAACGGAAGATACTTCCTTTTTCACCATAGCCCTCTATGGGCTTCCAAATATCCCTTTGCCAATTCCACAAGAACAGACTTAGCGAAAGGCTGCTTGAAGGGAAAGATGTAACTCTGTGAGATGAATTCACAGAACACAGAGCAGTTTCTCAGAAAGCTTCTTTCCAGTTTTGAACGGAAGATATTTCCTTTTTCACTGTAGCCCTCTATGGGCTTCAAAATATCCCTTTGCCAATTCCACAAGAACAGCCTTAGCGAAAGGCTAATTGAAGGGAAAGATGTAACTCTGTGAGATGAATTCACAGAACACAGAGAAGTTTCTCAGAAAGCTTCTTTCCAGTTTTGAACGGAAGGTATTTCCTTTTTCACTGTAGCCCTCTACGGGCTTCCAAATATCCCTTTGCCAATTCCACAAGAACAGCCTTAGCGAAAGGCTTCTTGAAGGGAAAGATGTAACTCTGTGAGATGAATTCACAGAACACAGAGCAGTTTCTCAGAAAGCTTCTTTCCAGTTTTGAACGGAAGATATTTCCTTTTTCCCCATAGCCCTCTATGGCTTCCAAATATCCCGTTGCCAATTCCACAAGAACAGCCTTAGCGAAAGGCTGCTTGAAGGGAAACATGTAACTCTGTGAGATGAATTCACAGAACACAGAGCAGTTTCTCAGAAAGCTTCTTTCCAGTTTTGAACGGAAGACACTTCCTTTTTCACTGTAGCCCTCTATGAGCTTCCAAATATCCCTTTGCCAATTCCACAAGAACAGCCTTAGCGAAAGGCTGCTTGAAGGGAAAGATGTAACTCTGTGAGATGAATTCACAGAACAGAGAGCAGTTTCTCAGAAAGCTTCTTTCCAGTTTTGAACGGAAGATATTTCCTTTTTCACCATAGCCCTCTATGGGCTTCCAAATATCCCTTTGCCAATTCCACAAGAACATCCTTAGCGAAAGGCTGCTTGTAGGTAAAGATGTAACTCTGTGAGATGAATTCACAGAACACAGAGCAGTTTCTCAGAAAGCTTCTTTCCAGTTTTGAACGGAAGATATTTCCTTTTTCACCATAGCCCTCTATGGGCTTCCAAATATCCCTTTGCCAATTCCACAAGAACAGCCTTAGCGAAAGGCTGCTTGAAGGGAAAGATGTAACTCTGTGAGATGAATTCACAGAACACAGAGCAGTTTCTCAGAAAGCTTCTTTCCAGTTTTGAACGGAAGATATTTCCTTTTTCACTGAAGCCCTCTATGGGCTTCAAAATATCCCTTTGCGAATTCCACAAGAACAGCCTTAGCGAAAGGCTTCTTGAAGGGAAAGATGTAACTCTGTGAGATGAATTCACGGAACACAGAGCAGTTTCTCAGAAAGCTTCTTTCCAGTTTTGAACGGAAGATATTTCCTTTTTCACCATAGCCCTCTACGGGCTTCCAAATATCCCTTTGCCAATTCCACAAGAACAGCCTTAGCGAAAGGCTTCTTGAAGGGAAAGATGTAGCTCTGTGAGATGAATTCACAGAACACAGAGCAGTTTCTCAGAAAGCTTCTTTCCAGTTTTGAACGCAAGATATTTCCTTTTTCACTGTAGCCCTCTATGGGCTTCCAAATATCCCTTTGCCAATTCCACAAGAACAGCCTTAGCGAAAGGCTTCTTGAAGGGAAAGATGTAACTCTGTGAGATGAATTCACAGAACACAGAGCAGTTTCTCAGAAAGCTTCTTTCCAGTTTTGAACGCAAGATATTTCCTTTTTCACCATAGCCCTCTACGGGCTTCCAAATATCCCTTTGCCAATTCCACAAGAACAGCCTTAGCGAAAGGCTGCTTGAAGGGAAAGATGTAACTCTGTGAGATGAATTCACAGAACACAGAGCAGTTTCTCAGAAAGCTTCTTTCCAGTTTTGAACGGAAGATATTTCCTTTTTCCCCATAGCCCTCTATGGGCTTCCAAATATCCCGTTGCCAATTCCACAAGAACAGCCTTAGCGAAAGGCTGCTTGAAGGGAAACATGTAACTCTGTGAGATGAATTCACAGAACACAGAGCAGTTTCTCAGAAAGCTTCTTTCCAGTTTTGAACGGAAGATATTTCCTTTTTCACCATAGCCCTCTATGGGTTTCCAAATATCCCGTTGCCAATTCCACAAGAACAGCCTTAGCGAAAGGCTGCTTGAAGGGAAAGATGTAACTCTGTGAGATGAATTCACAGAACACAGAGCAGTATCTCAGAAAGCTTCTTTCCTGTTTTGAACGGAAGATATTTCCTTTTCAACAATAGCCCTCTATGGGCTTCCAAATATCCCTTTGCCAATTCCACAAGAACAGCCTTAGCGAAAGGCTGCTTAAAGGGAAAGATGTAACTCTGTGAGATGAATTCACAGAACACAGAGCAGTTTCTCAGAAAGCTTCTTTCCAGTTTTGAACGGAAGATATTTCCTTTTTCCCCATAGCCCTCTATGGGCTTCCAAATATCCCTTTGCCAATTCCACAAGAACAGCCTTAGCGAAAGGCTGCATGAAGGGAAACATGTAACTCTGTGAGATGAATTCACAGAACACGGAGCAGTTTCTCAGAAAGCTTCTTTCCAGTTTTGAACGGAAGATATTTCCTTTTTCCCCATAGCCCTCTATGGGCTTCCAAGTATCCCTTTGCCAATTCCACAAGAACAGCCTTAGAGAAAGGCTGCTTGAAGGGAAAGATGTAACTCTGTGAGATGAATTCACAGAACACAGAGCAGTTTCTCAGAAAGCTTCTTTCCAGTTTTGAACGGAAGATATTTCCTTTTTCACCATAGCCCTCTATGGGCTTCCAAATATCCCTTTGCCAATTCCACAAGAACATCCTTAGTGAAAGGCTGCTTGAAGGGAAACATGTAACTCTGTGAGATGAATTCACAGAACACAGAGCAGTTTCTCAGAAAGCTTCTTTCCAGTTTTGAACGGAAGATATTTCCTTTTTCACCATAGCCCTCTATGGGCTTCCAAATATCCCTTTGCCAATTCCACAAGAACAGCCTTAGCTAAAGGCTGCTTGAAGGGAAAGATGTAACTCGGTGAGATGAATTCACAGAACAGAGAGCAGTTTCTCAGAAATCTTCTTTCCAGTTTTGAACGGAAGATATTTCCTTTTTCACCGTAGCCCTCTATGGGCTTCCAAATATCCCTTTGCCAATTCCACAAGAACAGCCTTAGCGAAAGGCTTCTTGAAGGGAAAGATGTAACTCTGTGAGATGAATTCACAGAACACAGAGCAGTTTCTCAGAAAGCTTCTTTCCAGTTTTGAACGGAAGATATTTCCTTTTTCACTGTAGCCCTCTATGGGCTTCCAAATATCCCTTTGCCAATTCCACAAGAACAGGCTTAGCGAAAGGCTTCTTGAAGGGAAAGATGTAACTCTGTGAGATGAATTCACAGAACACAGAGAAGTTTCTCAGAAAGCTTCTTTCCAGTTTTGAACGGAAGATATTTCCTTTTTCCCCATAGCCCTCTATGGGCTTCCAAATATCCCTTTGCCAATTCCACAAGAACAGCCTTAGGGAAAGGCTGCTTGAAGGGAAAGATGTAACTCTGTGAGATGAATTCACAGAACACAGAGCAGTTTCTCAGAAAGCTTCTTTCCAGTTTTGAACGGAAGATATTTCCTTTTTCACCATAGCCCTCTACGGGCTTCCAAATATCCCTTTGCCAATTCCACTAGAACAGCCTTAGCGAAAGGCTGCTTGAAGGGAAAGATGTAACTCTGTGAGATGAATTCACAGAACACAGAGCAGTTTCTCAGAAAGCTTCTTTCCAGTTTTGAGCGGAAGATATTTCCTTTTTCACCATAGCCCACTATGGGCTTCCAAATATCCCTTTGCCAATTCCACAAGAACAGCCTTAGCGAAAGGCTGCTTGAAGGGAAAGATGTAACTCTGTGAGATGAATTCACAGAACACAGAGCATTTTCTCAGAAATCTTCTTTCCAGTTTTGAACGGAAGATATTTCCTTTTTCACCGTAGCCCTCAATGGGCTTCCAAATATCCCTTTGCCAATTCCACAAGAACAGCCTTAGCGAAAGGCTTCTTGAAGGGAAAGATGTAACTCTGTGAGATGAATTCACAGAACACAGAGCAGTTTCTCAGAAAGCTTCTTTCCAGTTTTGAACGGAAGATATTTCCTTTTGCACTGTAGCCCTCTATGGGCTTCCAAATATCCCTTTGCCAATTCCACAAGAACAGCCTTAGCGAAAGGCTTCTTGAAGGGAAAGATGTAACTCTGTGAGATGAATTCACAGAACACAGAGCAGTTTCTCAGAAAGCTTCTTTCCAGTTTTGAACGGAAGATATTTCCTTTTTCCCCATAGCCCTCTAAGGGCTTCAAAATATCCCTTTGCCAATTCCACAAGAACAGCCTTAGCGAAAGGCTGCTTGAAGGGAAAGATGTAACTCTGTGAGATGAATTCACAGAACACAGAGAAGTTTCTCAGAAAGCTTCTTTCCAGTTTTGAACGGAAGATATTTCCTTTTTCCCCATAGCCCTCTATGGGCTTCCAAATATCCCTTTGCCAATTCCACAAGAACAGCCTTAGCGAAAGGCTTCTTGAAGGGAAAGATGTAACTCTGTGAGATGAATTCACAGAACACAGAGCAGTTTCTCAGAAAGCTTCTTTCCAGTTTTGAACGGAAGATATTTCCTTTTTCACTGTAGCCCTCTATGGGCTTCCAAATATCCCTTTGCCAATTCCACAAGAACAGCCTTAGCGAAAGGCTTCTTGAATTGAAAGATGTAACTCTGTGAGATGAATTCACAGAACACAGAGAAGTTTCTCAGAAAGCTTCTTTCCAGTTTTGAACGGAAGATATTTCCTTTTTCCCCATAGCCCTCTATGGGCTTCCAAATATCCCTTTGCCAATTCCACAAGAACAGCCTTAGCGAAAGGCTGCTTGAAGGGAAAGATGTAACTCTGTGAGATGAATTCACAGAACACAGAGCAGTTTCTCAGAAAGCTTCTTTCCAGTTTTGAACGGAAGATATTTCCTTTTTCGCCATAGCCCTCTACGGGCTTCCAAATATCCCTTTGCCAATTCCACTAGAACAGCCTTAGCGAAAGGCTGCTTGAAGGGAAAGATGTAACTCTGTGAGATGAATTCACAGAACACAGAGCAGTTTCTCAGAAAGCTTCTTTCCAGTTTTGAGCGGAAGATATTTCCTTTTTCACCATAGCCCACTATGGGCTTCCAAATATCCCTTTGCCAATTCCACAAGAACAGCCTTAGCGAAAGGCTGCTTGAAGGGAAAGATGTAACTCTGTGAGATGAATTCACAGAACACAGAGCATTTTCTCAGAAATCTTCTTTCCAGTTTTGAACGGAAGATATTTCCTTTTTCACCGTAGCCCTCAATGGGCTTCCAAATATCCCTTTGCCAATTCCACAAGAACAGCCTTAGCGAAAGGCTTCTTGAAGGGAAAGATGTAACTCTGTGAGATGAATTCACAGAACACAGAGCAGTTTCTCAGAAAGCTTCTTTCCAGTTTTGAACGGAAGATATTTCCTTTTGCACTGTAGCCCTCTATGGGCTTCCAAATATCCCTTTGCCAATTCCACAAGAACAGCCTTAGCGAAAGGCTTCTTGAAGGGAAAGATGTAACTCTGTGAGATGAATTCACAGAACACAGAGCAGTTTCTCAGAAAGCTTCTTTCCAGTTTTGAACGGAAGATATTTCCTTTTTCCCCATAGCCCTCTAAGGGCTTCAAAATATCCCTTTGCCAATTCCACAAGAACAGCCTTAGCGAAAGGCTGCTTGAAGGGAAAGATGTAACTCTGTGAGATGAATTCACAGAACACAGAGAAGTTTCTCAGAAAGCTTCTTTCCAGTTTTGAACGGAAGATATTTCCTTTTTCCCCATAGCCCTCTATGGGCTTCCAAATATCCCTTTGCCAATTCCACAAGAACAGCCTTAGCGAAAGGCTTCTTGAAGGGAAAGATGTAACTCTGTGAGATGAATTCACAGAACACAGAGCAGTTTCTCAGAAAGCTTCTTTCCAGTTTTGAACGGAAGATATTTCCTTTTTCACTGTAGCCCTCTATGGGCTTCCAAATATCCCTTTGCCAATTCCACAAGAACAGCCTTAGCGAAAGGCTTCTTGAATTGAAAGATGTAACTCTGTGAGATGAATTCACAGAACACAGAGAAGTTTCTCAGAAAGCTTCTTTCCAGTTTTGAACGGAAGATATTTCCTTTTTCCCCATAGCCCTCTATGGGCTTCCAAATATCCCTTTGCCAATTCCACAAGAACAGCCTTAGCGAAAGGCTGCTTGAAGGGAAAGATGTAACTCTGTGAGATGAATTCACAGAACACAGAGCAGTTTCTCAGAAAGCTTCTTTCCAGTTTTGAACGGAAGATATTTCCTTTTTCGCCATAGCCCTCTACGGGCTTCCAAATATCCCTTTGCCAATTCCACAAGAACAGCCTTAGCGAAAGGCTGCTTGAAGGGAAAGATGTAACTCTGTGAGATGAATTCACAGAACACAGAGCAGTTTCTCAGAAAGCTTCTTTCCAGTTTTGAACGGAAGATATTTCCTTTTTCACCATAGCCCTCTATGGGCTTCCAAATATCCCTTTGCCAATTCCACAAGAACAGCCTTAGCGAAAGGCTGCTTGAAGGGAAACATGTAACTCTGTGAGATGAATTCACAGAACACAGAGCAGTTTCTCAGAAATCTTCTTTCCAGGTTTGAACGGAAGATATTTCCTTTTTCACCATAGCCCTCTATGGGCTTCCAAATATCCCTTTGCCAATTCCACAAGAACAACCTTAGCGAAAGGCTTCTTGAAGGGAAAGATGTAACTCTGTGAGATGAATTCACAGAACACAGAGCAGTTTCTCAGAAATCTTCTTTCCAGTTTTGAACGGAAGATATTTCCTTTTTCACTGTAGCCCTCTAAGGGCTTCCAAATATCCCTTTGCCAATTCCACAAGAACAGCCTTAGCGAAAGGCTTCTTGAAGGGAAAGATGTAACTCTGTGAGATGAATTCACAGAACACAGAGCAGTTTCTCAGACAGCTTCTTTCCAGTTTTGAACGGAAGATATTTCCTTTTTCCCCATAGCCCTCTATGGGCGTCCAAATATCCCTTTGCCAATTCCACAAGAACAGCCTTAGCGAAAGGCTGCTTGAAGGGAAAGATGTAACTCTGTGAGATGAATTCACAGAACACAGAGCAGTTTCTCAGAAAGCTTCTTTCCAGTTTTGAACGGAAGATATTTCCTTTTTCCCCATAGCCCTCTATGGGCTTCCAAATATCCCTTTGGCAATTCCACAAGAACAGCCTTAGCTAAAGGCTGCTTGAAGGGAAAGATGTAACTCTGTGAGATGAATTCACAGAACACAGAGCAGCTTCTCAGAAACCTTCTTTCCAGTTTTGAACGGAAGATATTACCTTTTTCACCGTAGCCCTCTATGGGCTTCCAAATATCCCTTTGCCAATTCCACAAGAACAGCCTTAGCGAAAGGCTGCTTGAAGGGAAAGATGTAACTCTGTGAGATGAATTCACAGAACACAGAGCAGTTTCTCAGAAAGCTTCTTTCCAGTTTTGAACGGAAGATATTTCCTTTTTCCCCATAGCCCTCTATGGCTTCCAAATATCCCGTTGCCAATTCCACAAGAACAGCCTTAGCGAAAGGCTGCTTGAAGGGAAACATGTAACTCTGTGAGATGAATTCACAGAACACAGAGCAGTTTCTCAGAAAGCTTCTTTCCAGTTTTGAACGGAAGATATTTCCTTTTTCCCCATAGCCCTCTATGAGCTTCCAAATATCCCTTTGCCAATTCCACAAGAACAGCCTTAGCGAAAGGCTGCTTGAAGGGAAAGATGTAACTCTGTGAGATGAATTCACAGAACACAGAGCAGTTTCTCAGAAAGCTTCTTTCCTGTTTTGAACGGAAGATATTTCCTTTTTCACCATAGCCCTCTATGGGCTTCCAAATATCCCTTTGCCAATTCCACAAGAACATCCTTAGCGAAAGGCTGCTTGTAGGTAAAGATGTAACTCTGTGAGATGAATTCACAGAACACAGAGCAGTTTCTCAGAAAGCTTCTTTCCAGTTTTGAACGGAAGATATTTCCTTTTTCACCATAGCCATCTATGGGCTTCCAAATATCCCTTTGCCAATTCCACAAGAACAGCCTTAGCGAAAGGCTGCTTGAAGGGAAAGATGTAACTCTGTGAGATGAATTCACAGAACACAGAGCAGTTTCTCAGAAAGCTTCTTTCCAGTTTTGAACGGAAGATATTTCCTTTTTCACTGTAGCCCTCTATGGGCTTCCAAATATCCCTTTGCCAATTCCACAAGAACAGCCTTAGCGAAAGGCTAATTGAAGGGAAAGATGTAACTCTGTGAGATGAATTCACAGAACACAGAGCAGTTTCTCAGAAAGCTTCTTTCCAGTTTTGAACGGAAGGTATTTCCTTTTTCACTGTAGCCCTCTACGGGCTTCCAAATATCCCTTTGCCAATTCCACAAGAACAGCCTTAGCGAAAGGCTGCTTGAAGGGAAAGATGTAACTCTGTGAGATGAATTCACAGAACACAGAGCAGTTTCTCAGAAAGCTTCTTTCCAGTTTTGAACGGAAGATATTTCCTTTTTCACCATAGCCCTCTATGGGCTTCCAAATATCCCTTTGCCAATTCCACAAGAACAGCCTTAGCGAAAGGCTGCTTGAAGGGAAACATGTAACTCTTTGAGATGAATTCACAGAACACAGAGCAGTTTCTCAGAAATCTTCTTTCCAGGTTTGAACGGAAGATATTTCCTTTTTCACCATAGCCCTCTATGGGCTTCCAAATATCCCTTTGCCAATTCCACAAGAACAACCTTAGCGAAAGGCTTCTTGAAGGGAAAGATGTAACTCTGTGAGATGAATTCACAGAACACAGAGCAGTTTCTCAGAAATCTTCTTTCCAGTTTTGAACGGAAGATATTTCCTTTTTCACTGTAGCCCTCTAAGGGCTTCCAAATATCCCTTTGCCAATTCCACAAGAACAGCCTTAGCGAAAGGCTTCTTGAAGGGAAAGATGTAACTCTGTGAGATGAATTCACAGAACACAGAGCAGTTTCTCAGAAAGCTTCTTTCCAGTTTTGAACGGAAGATATTTCCTTTTTCCCCATAGCCCTCTATGGGCGTCCAAATATCCCTTTGCCAATTCCACAAGAACAGCCTTAGCGAAAGGCTGCTTGAAGGGAAAGATGTAACTCTGTGAGATGAATTCACAGAACACAGAGCAGTTTCTCAGAAAGCTTCTTTCCAGTTTTGAACGGAAGATATTTCCTTTTTCACCATAGCCCTCTATGGGCTTCCAAATATCCCTTTGCCAATTCCACAAGAACAGCCTTAGCTAAAGGCTGCTTGAAGGGAAAGATGTAACTCTGTGAGATGAATTCACTGAACACAGAGCAGTTTCTCAGAAACCTTCTTTCCAGTTTTGAACGGAAGATATTTCCTTTTTCACCGTAGCCCTCTATGGGCTTCCAAATATCCATTTGCCAATTCCACAAGAACAGCCTTAGCGAAAGGCTGCTTGAAGGGAAAGATGTAACTCTGTGAGATGAATTCACAGAACACAGAGCAGTTTCTCAGAAAGCTTCTTTCCAGTTTTGAACGGAAGATATTTCCTTTTTCCCCATAGCCCTCTATGGCTTCCAAATATCCCGTTGCCAATTCCACAAGAACAGCCTTAGCGAAAGGCTGCTTGAAGGGAAACATGTAACTCTGTGAGATGAATTCACAGAACACAGAGCAGTTTCTCAGAAAGCTTCTTTCCAGTTTTGAACGGAAGATATTTCCTTTTTCCCCATAGCCCTCTATGAGCTTCCAAATATCCCTTTGCCAATTCCACAAGAACAGCCTTAGCGAAAGGCTGCTTGAAGGGAAAGATGTAACTCTGTGAGATGAATTCACAGAACACAGAGCAGTTTCTCAGAAAGCTTCTTTCCTGTTTTGAACGGAAGATATTTCCTTTTTCACCATAGCCTTCTATGGGCTTCCAAATATCCCTTTGCCAATTCCACAAGAACATCCTTAGCGAAAGGCTGCTTGTAGGTAAAGATGTAACTCTGTGAGATGAATTCACAGAACACAGAGCAGTTTCTCAGAAAGCTTCTTTCCAGTTTTGAACGGAAGATATTTCCTTTTTCACCATAGCCATCTATGGGCTTCCAAATATCCCTTTGCCAATTCCACAAGAACAGCCTTAGCGAAAGGCTGCTTGAAGGGAAAGATGTAACTCTGTGAGATGAATTCACAGAACACAGAGCAGTTTCTCAGAAAGCTTCTTTCCAGTTTTGAACGGAAGATATTTCCTTTTTCACTGTAGCCCTCTACGGGCTTCCAAATATCCCTTTGCCAATTCCACAAGAACAGCCTTAGCGAAAGGCTAATTGAAGGGAAAGATGTAACTCTGTGAGATGAATTCACAGAACACAGAGCAGTTTCTCAGAAAGCTTCTTTCCAGTTTTGAACGGAAGGTATTTCCTTTTTCACTGTAGCCCTCTACGGGCTTCCAAATATCCCTTTGCCAATTCCACAAGAACAGCCTTAGCGAAAGGCTGCTTGAAGGGAAAGATGTAACTCTGTGAGATGAATTCACAGAACACAGAGCAGTTTCTCAGAAAGCTTCTTTCCAGTTTTGAACGGAAGATATTTCCTTTTTCACCGTAGCCCTCTATGGGCTTCCAAATATCTCTTTGCCAATTCCACAAGAACAGCCTTAGCGAAAGGCTGCTTGAAGGGAAAGATGTAACTCTGTGAGATGAATTCACAGAACACAGAGCAGTTTCTCAGAAAGCTTCTTTCCAGTTTTGAACAGAAGATATTTCCTTTTTCCCCATAGCCCTCTATGGCTTCCAAATATCCCGTTGCCAATTCCACAAGAACAGCCTTAGCGAAAGGCTGCTTGAAGGGAAACATGTAACTCTGTGAGATGAATTCACAGAACACAGAGCAGTTTCTCAGAAAGCTTCTTTCCAGTTTTGAACGGAAGGTATTTCCTTTTTCACTGTAGCCCTCTACGGGCTTCCAAATATCCCTTTGCCAATTCCACAAGAACAGCCTTAGCGAAAGGCTTCTTGAAGGGAAAGATGTAACTCTGTCAGATGAATTCACGGAACACAGAGCAGTTTCTCAGAAAGCTTCTTTCGAGTTTTGAACGGAAGATATTTCCTTTTTCACCATAGCCCTCTACGGGCTTCCAAATATCCCTTTGCCAATTCCACAAGAACAGCCTTAGCGAAAGGCTTCTTGAAGGGAAAGATGTAACTCTGTGAGATGAATTCACAGAACACAGAGCAGTTTCTCAGAAAGCTTCTTTCCAGTTTTGAACGCAAGATATTTCCTTTTTCACTGTAGCCCTCTATGGGCTTCCAAATATCCCTTTGCCAATTCCACAAGAACAGCCTTAGCGAAAGGCTTCTTGAAGGGAAAGATATAACTCTGTGAGATGAATTCACAGAACACAGAGCAGTTTCTCAGAAAGCTTCTTTCCAGTTTTGAACGCAAGATATTTCCTTTTTCACCATAGCCCTCTACGGGCTTCCAAATATCCCTTTGCCAATTCCACAAGAACAGCCTTAGCTAAAGGCTGCTTGAAGGGAAAGATGTAACTCTGTGAGATGAATTCACAGAACACAGAGCAGTTTCTCAGAAAGCTTCTTTCCAGTTTTGAACGGAAGATATTTCCTTTTTCCCCATAGCCCTCTATGGGCTTCCAAATATCCCTTTGCCAATTCCACAAGAACAGCCTTAGCGAAAGGCTGCTTGAAGGGAAAGATGTAACTCTGTGAGATGAATTCACAGAACACAGAGCAGTTTCTCAGAAAGCTTCTTTCCTGTTTTGAACGGAAGATATTTCCTTTTTCACCATAGCCCTCTATGGGCTTCCAAATATCCCTTTGCCAATTCCACAAGAACATCCTTAGCGAAAGGCTGCTTGTAGGTAAAGATGTAACTCTGTGAGATGAATTCACAGAACACAGAGCAGTTTCTCAGAAAGCTTCTTTCCAGTTTTGAACGGAAGATATTTCCTTTTTCACCATAGCCATCTATGGGCTTCCAAATATCCCTTTGCCAATTCCACAAGAACAGCCTTAGCGAAAGGCTGCTTGAAGGGAAAGATGTAACTCTGTGAGATGAATTCACAGAACACAGAGCAGTTTCTCAGAAAGCTTCTTTCCAGTTTTGAACGGAAGATATTTCCTTTTTCACTGTAGCCCTCTACGGGCTTCAAAATATCCCTTTGCCAATTCCACAAGAACAGCCTTAGCGAAAGGCTAATTGAAGGGAAAGATGTAACTCTGTGAGATGAATTCACAGAACACAGAGCAGTTTCTCAGAAAGCTTCTTTCCAGTTTTGAACGGAAGGTATTTCCTTTTTCACTGTAGCCCTCTACGGGCTTCCAAATATCCCTTTGCCAATTCCACAAGAACAGCCTTAGCGAAAGGCTGCTTGAAGGGAAAGATGTAACTCTGTGAGATGAATTCACAGAACACAGAGCAGTTTCTCAGAAAGCTTCTTTCCAGTTTTGAACGGAAGATATTTCCTTTTTCACCGTAGCCCTCTATGGGCTTCCAAATATCCCTTTGCCAATTCCACAAGAACAGCCTTAGCGAAAGGCTGCTTGAAGGGAAAGATGTAACTCTGTGAGATGAATTCACAGAACACAGAGCAGTTTCTCAGAAAGCTTCTTTCCAGTTTTGAACAGAAGATATTTCCTTTTTCCCCATAGCCCTCTATGGCTTCCAAATATCCCGTTGCCAATTCCACAAGAACAGCCTTAGCGAAAGGCTGCTTGAAGGGAAACATGTAACTCTGTGAGATGAATTCACAGAACACAGAGCAGTTTCTCAGAAAGCTTCTTTCCAGTTTTGAACGGAAGATACTTCCTTTTTCACCATAGCCCTCTATGGGCTTCCAAATATCCCTTTGCCAATTCCACAAGAACAGACTTAGCGAAAGGCTGCTTGAAGGGAAAGATGTAACTCTGTGAGATGAATTCACAGAACACAGAGCAGTTTCTCAGAAAGCTTCTTTCCAGTTTTGAACGGAAGATATTTCCTTTTTCACTGTAGCCCTCTATGGGCTTCAAAATATCCCTTTGCCAATTCCACAAGAACAGCCTTAGCGAAAGGCTAATTGAAGGGAAAGATGTAACTCTGTGAGATGAATTCACAGAACACAGAGAAGTTTCTCAGAAAGCTTCTTTCCAGTTTTGAACGGAAGGTATTTCCTTTTTCACTGTAGCCCTCTACGGGCTTCCAAATATCCCTTTGCCAATTCCGCAAGAACAGCCTTAGCGAAAGGCTTCTTGAAGGGAAAGATGTAACTCTGTGAGATGAATTCACAGAACACAGAGCAGTTTCTCAGAAAGCTTCTTTCCAGTTTTGAACGGAAGATATTTCCTTTTTCCCCATAGCCCTCTATGGCTTCCAAATATCCCGTTGCCAATTCCACAAGAACAGCCTTAGCGAAAGGCTGCTTGAAGGGAAACATGTAACTCTGTGAGATGAATTCACAGAACACAGAGCAGTTTCTCAGAAAGCTTCTTTCCAGTTTTGAACGGAAGACACTTCCTTTTTCACTGTAGCCCTCTATGAGCTTCCAAATATCCCTTTGCCAATTCCACAAGAACAGCCTTAGCGAAAGGCTGCTTGAAGGGAAAGATGTAACTCTGTGAGATGAATTCACAGAACAGAGAGCAGTTTCTCAGAAAGCTTCTTTCCAGTTTTGAACGGAAGATATTTCCTTTTTCACCATAGCCCTCTATGGGCTTCCAAATATCCCTTTGCCAATTCCACAAGAACATCCTTAGCGAAAGGCTGCTTGTAGGTAAAGATGTAACTCTGTGAGATGAATTCACAGAACACAGAGCAGTTTCTCAGAAAGCTTCTTTCCAGTTTTGAACGGAAGATATTTCCTTTTTCACCATAGCCCTCTATGGGCTTCCAAATATCCCTTTGCCAATTCCACAAGAACAGCCTTAGCGAAAGGCTGCTTGAAGGGAAAGATGTAACTCTGTGAGATGAATTCACAGAACACAGAGCAGTTTCTCAGAAAGCTTCTTTCCAGTTTTGAACGGAAGATATTTCCTTTTTCACTGTAGCCCTCTATGGGCTTCAAAATATCCCTTTGCGAATTCCACAAGAACAGCCTTAGCGAAAGGCTTCTTGAAGGGAAAGATGTAACTCTGTGAGATGAATTCACGGAACACAGAGCAGTTTCTCAGAAAGCTTCTTTCCAGTTTTGAACGGAAGATATTTCCTTTTTCACCATAGCCCTCTACGGGCTTCCAAATATCCCTTTGCCAATTCCACAAGAACAGCCTTAGCGAAAGGCTTCTTGAAGGGAAAGATGTAGCTCTGTGAGATGAATTCACAGAACACAGAGCAGTTTCTCAGAAAGCTTCTTTCCAGTTTTGAACGCAAGATATTTCCTTTTTCACTGTAGCCCTCTATGGGCTTCCAAATATCCCTTTGCCAATTCCACAAGAACAGCCTTAGCGAAAGGCTTCTTGAAGGGAAAGATGTAACTCTGTGAGATGAATTCACAGAACACAGAGCAGTTTCTCAGAAAGCTTCTTTCCAGTTTTGAACGCAAGATATTTCCTTTTTCACCATAGCCCTCTACGGGCTTCCAAATATCCCTTTGCCAATTCCACAAGAACAGCCTTAGCGAAAGGCTGCTTGAAGGGAAAGATGTAACTCTGTGAGATGAATTCACAGAACACAGAGCAGTTTCTCAGAAAGCTTCTTTCCAGTTTTGAACGGAAGATATTTCCTTTTTCCCCATAGCCCTCTATGGGCTTCCAAATATCCCGTTGCCAATTCCACAAGAACAGCCTTAGCGAAAGGCTGCTTGAAGGGAAACATGTAACTCTGTGAGATGAATTCACAGAACACAGAGCAGTTTCTCAGAAAGCTTCTTTCCAGTTTTGAACGGAAGATATTTCCTTTTTCACCATAGCCCTCTATGGGTTTCCAAATATCCCGTTGCCAATTCCACAAGAACAGCCTTAGCGAAAGGCTGCTTGAAGGGAAAGATGTAACTCTGTGAGATGAATTCACAGAACACAGAGCAGTATCTCAGAAAGCTTCTTTCCTGTTTTGAACGGAAGATATTTCCTTTTCAACAATAGCCCTCTATGGGCTTCCAAATATCCCTTTGCCAATTCCACAAGAACAGCCTTAGCGAAAGGCTGCTTAAAGGGAAAGATGTAACTCTGTGAGATGAATTCACAGAACACAGAGCAGTTTCTCAGAAAGCTTCTTTCCAGTTTTGAACGGAAGATATTTCCTTTTTCCCCATAGCCCTCTATGGGCTTCCAAATATCCCTTTGCCAATTCCACAAGAACAGCCTTAGCGAAAGGCTGCATGAAGGGAAACATGTAACTCTGTGAGATGAATTCACAGAACACGGAGCAGTTTCTCAGAAAGCTTCTTTCCAGTTTTGAACGGAAGATATTTCCTTTTTCCCCATAGCCCTCTATGGGCTTCCAAGTATCCCTTTGCCAATTCCACAAGAACAGCCTTAGAGAAAGGCTGCTTGAAGGGAAAGATGTAACTCTGTGAGATGAATTCACAGAACACAGAGCAGTTTCTCAGAAAGCTTCTTTCCAGTTTTGAACGGAAGATATTTCCTTTTTCACCATAGCCCTCTATGGGCTTCCAAATATCCCTTTGCCAATTCCACAAGAACATCCTTAGTGAAAGGCTGCTTGAAGGGAAACATGTAACTCTGTGAGATGAATTCACAGAACACAGAGCAGTTTCTCAGAAAGCTTCTTTCCAGTTTTGAACGGAAGATATTTCCTTTTTCACCATAGCCCTCTATGGGCTTCCAAATATCCCTTTGCCAATTCCACAAGAACAGCCTTAGCTAAAGGCTGCTTGAAGGGAAAGATGTAACTCGGTGAGATGAATTCACAGAACAGAGAGCAGTTTCTCAGAAATCTTCTTTCCAGTTTTGAACGGAAGATATTTCCTTTTTCACCGTAGCCCTCTATGGGCTTCCAAATATCCCTTTGCCAATTCCACAAGAACAGCCTTAGCGAAAGGCTTCTTGAAGGGAAAGATGTAACTCTGTGAGATGAATTCACAGAACACAGAGCAGTTTCTCAGAAAGCTTCTTTCCAGTTTTGAACGGAAGATATTTCCTTTTTCACTGTAGCCCTCTATGGGCTTCCAAATATCCCTTTGCCAATTCCACAAGAACAGGCTTAGCGAAAGGCTTCTTGAAGGGAAAGATGTAACTCTGTGAGATGAATTCACAGAACACAGAGAAGTTTCTCAGAAAGCTTCTTTCCAGTTTTGAACGGAAGATATTTCCTTTTTCCCCATAGCCCTCTATGGGCTTCCAAATATCCCTTTGCCAATTCCACAAGAACAGCCTTAGGGAAAGGCTGCTTGAAGGGAAAGATGTAACTCTGTGAGATGAATTCACAGAACACAGAGCAGTTTCTCAGAAAGCTTCTTTCCAGTTTTGAACGGAAGATATTTCCTTTTTCACCATAGCCCTCTACGGGCTTCCAAATATCCCTTTGCCAATTCCACTAGAACAGCCTTAGCGAAAGGCTGCTTGAAGGGAAAGATGTAACTCTGTGAGATGAATTCACAGAACACAGAGCAGTTTCTCAGAAAGCTTCTTTCCAGTTTTGAGCGGAAGATATTTCCTTTTTCACCATAGCCCACTATGGGCTTCCAAATATCCCTTTGCCAATTCCACAAGAACAGCCTTAGCGAAAGGCTGCTTGAAGGGAAAGATGTAACTCTGTGAGATGAATTCACAGAACACAGAGCATTTTCTCAGAAATCTTCTTTCCAGTTTTGAACGGAAGATATTTCCTTTTTCACCGTAGCCCTCAATGGGCTTCCAAATATCCCTTTGCCAATTCCACAAGAACAGCCTTAGCGAAAGGCTTCTTGAAGGGAAAGATGTAACTCTGTGAGATGAATTCACAGAACACAGAGCAGTTTCTCAGAAAGCTTCTTTCCAGTTTTGAACGGAAGATATTTCCTTTTGCACTGTAGCCCTCTATGGGCTTCCAAATATCCCTTTGCCAATTCCACAAGAACAGCCTTAGCGAAAGGCTTCTTGAAGGGAAAGATGTAACTCTGTGAGATGAATTCACAGAACACAGAGCAGTTTCTCAGAAAGCTTCTTTCCAGTTTTGAACGGAAGATATTTCCTTTTTCCCCATAGCCCTCTAAGGGCTTCAAAATATCCCTTTGCCAATTCCACAAGAACAGCCTTAGCGAAAGGCTGCTTGAAGGGAAAGATGTAACTCTGTGAGATGAATTCACAGAACACAGAGAAGTTTCTCAGAAAGCTTCTTTCCAGTTTTGAACGGAAGATATTTCCTTTTTCCCCATAGCCCTCTATGGGCTTCCAAATATCCCTTTGCCAATTCCACAAGAACAGCCTTAGCGAAAGGCTTCTTGAAGGGAAAGATGTAACTCTGTGAGATGAATTCACAGAACACAGAGCAGTTTCTCAGAAAGCTTCTTTCCAGTTTTGAACGGAAGATATTTCCTTTTTCACTGTAGCCCTCTATGGGCTTCCAAATATCCCTTTGCCAATTCCACAAGAACAGCCTTAGCGAAAGGCTTCTTGAATTGAAAGATGTAACTCTGTGAGATGAATTCACAGAACACAGAGAAGTTTCTCAGAAAGCTTCTTTCCAGTTTTGAACGGAAGATATTTCCTTTTTCCCCATAGCCCTCTATGGGCTTCCAAATATCCCTTTGCCAATTCCACAAGAACAGCCTTAGCGAAAGGCTGCTTGAAGGGAAAGATGTAACTCTGTGAGATGAATTCACAGAACACAGAGCAGTTTCTCAGAAAGCTTCTTTCCAGTTTTGAACGGAAGATATTTCCTTTTTCGCCATAGCCCTCTACGGGCTTCCAAATATCCCTTTGCCAATTCCACTAGAACAGCCTTAGCGAAAGGCTGCTTGAAGGGAAAGATGTAACTCTGTGAGATGAATTCACAGAACACAGAGCAGTTTCTCAGAAAGCTTCTTTCCAGTTTTGAGCGGAAGATATTTCCTTTTTCACCATAGCCCACTATGGGCTTCCAAATATCCCTTTGCCAATTCCACAAGAACAGCCTTAGCGAAAGGCTGCTTGAAGGGAAAGATGTAACTCTGTGAGATGAATTCACAGAACACAGAGCATTTTCTCAGAAATCTTCTTTCCAGTTTTGAACGGAAGATATTTCCTTTTTCACCGTAGCCCTCAATGGGCTTCCAAATATCCCTTTGCCAATTCCACAAGAACAGCCTTAGCGAAAGGCTTCTTGAAGGGAAAGATGTAACTCTGTGAGATGAATTCACAGAACACAGAGCAGTTTCTCAGAAAGCTTCTTTCCAGTTTTGAACGGAAGATATTTCCTTTTTCCCCATAGCCCTCTAAGGGCTTCAAAATATCCCTTTGCCAATTCCACAAGAACAGCCTTAGCGAAAGGCTGCTTGAAGGGAAAGATGTAACTCTGTGAGATGAATTCACAGAACACAGAGAAGTTTCTCAGAAAGCTTCTTTCCAGTTTTGAACGGAAGATATTTCCTTTTTCCCCATAGCCCTCTATGGGCTTCCAAATATCCCTTTGCCAATTCCACAAGAACAGCCTTAGCGAAAGGCTTCTTGAAGGGAAAGATGTAACTCTGTGAGATGAATTCACAGAACACAGAGCAGTTTCTCAGAAAGCTTCTTTCCAGTTTTGAACGGAAGATATTTCCTTTTTCACTGTAGCCCTCTATGGGCTTCCAAATATCCCTTTGCCAATTCCACAAGAACAGCCTTAGCGAAAGGCTTCTTGAATTGAAAGATGTAACTCTGTGAGATGAATTCACAGAACACAGAGAAGTTTCTCAGAAAGCTTCTTTCCAGTTTTGAACGGAAGATATTTCCTTTTTCCCCATAGCCCTCTATGGGCTTCCAAATATCCCTTTGCCAATTCCACAAGAACAGCCTTAGCGAAAGGCTGCTTGAAGGGAAAGATGTAACTCTGTGAGATGAATTCACAGAACACAGAGCAGTTTCTCAGAAAGCTTCTTTCCAGTTTTGAACGGAAGATATTTCCTTTTTCGCCATAGCCCTCTACGGGCTTCCAAATATCCCTTTGCCAATTCCACAAGAACAGCCTTAGCGAAAGGCTGCTTGAAGGGAAAGATGTAACTCTGTGAGATGAATTCACAGAACACAGAGCAGTTTCTCAGAAAGCTTCTTTCCAGTTTTGAACGGAAGATATTTCCTTTTTCACCATAGCCCTCTATGGGCTTCCAAATATCCCTTTGCCAATTCCACAAGAACAGCCTTAGCGAAAGGCTGCTTGAAGGGAAACATGTAACTCTGTGAGATGAATTCACAGAACACAGAGCAGTTTCTCAGAAATCTTCTTTCCAGGTTTGAACGGAAGATATTTCCTTTTTCACCATAGCCCTCTATGGGCTTCCAAATATCCCTTTGCCAATTCCACAAGAACAACCTTAGCGAAAGGCTTCTTGAAGGGAAAGATGTAACTCTGTGAGATGAATTCACAGAACACAGAGCAGTTTCTCAGAAATCTTCTTTCCAGTTTTGAACGGAAGATATTTCCTTTTTCACTGTAGCCCTCTAAGGGCTTCCAAATATCCCTTTGCCAATTCCACAAGAACAGCCTTAGCGAAAGGCTTCTTGAAGGGAAAGATGTAACTCTGTGAGATGAATTCACAGAACACAGAGCAGTTTCTCAGACAGCTTCTTTCCAGTTTTGAACGGAAGATATTTCCTTTTTCCCCATAGCCCTCTATGGGCGTCCAAATATCCCTTTGCCAATTCCACAAGAACAGCCTTAGCGAAAGGCTGCTTGAAGGGAAAGATGTAACTCTGTGAGATGAATTCACAGAACACAGAGCAGTTTCTCAGAAAGCTTCTTTCCAGTTTTGAACGGAAGATATTTCCTTTTTCCCCATAGCCCTCTATGGGCTTCCAAATATCCCTTTGGCAATTCCACAAGAACAGCCTTAGCTAAAGGCTGCTTGAAGGGAAAGATGTAACTCTGTGAGATGAATTCACAGAACACAGAGCAGCTTCTCAGAAACCTTCTTTCCAGTTTTGAACGGAAGATATTACCTTTTTCACCGTAGCCCTCTATGGGCTTCCAAATATCCCTTTGCCAATTCCACAAGAACAGCCTTAGCGAAAGGCTGCTTGAAGGGAAAGATGTAACTCTGTGAGATGAATTCACAGAACACAGAGCAGTTTCTCAGAAAGCTTCTTTCCAGTTTTGAACGGAAGATATTTCCTTTTTCCCCATAGCCCTCTATGGCTTCCAAATATCCCGTTGCCAATTCCACAAGAACAGCCTTAGCGAAAGGCTGCTTGAAGGGAAACATGTAACTCTGTGAGATGAATTCACAGAACACAGAGCAGTTTCTCAGAAAGCTTCTTTCCAGTTTTGAACGGAAGATATTTCCTTTTTCCCCATAGCCCTCTATGAGCTTCCAAATATCCCTTTGCCAATTCCACAAGAACAGCCTTAGCGAAAGGCTGCTTGAAGGGAAAGATGTAACTCTGTGAGATGAATTCACAGAACACAGAGCAGTTTCTCAGAAAGCTTCTTTCCTGTTTTGAACGGAAGATATTTCCTTTTTCACCATAGCCCTCTATGGGCTTCCAAATATCCCTTTGCCAATTCCACAAGAACATCCTTAGCGAAAGGCTGCTTGTAGGTAAAGATGTAACTCTGTGAGATGAATTCACAGAACACAGAGCAGTTTCTCAGAAAGCTTCTTTCCAGTTTTGAACGGAAGATATTTCCTTTTTCACCATAGCCATCTATGGGCTTCCAAATATCCCTTTGCCAATTCCACAAGAACAGCCTTAGCGAAAGGCTGCTTGAAGGGAAAGATGTAACTCTGTGAGATGAATTCACAGAACACAGAGCAGTTTCTCAGAAAGCTTCTTTCCAGTTTTGAACGGAAGATATTTCCTTTTTCACTGTAGCCCTCTATGGGCTTCCAAATATCCCTTTGCCAATTCCACAAGAACAGCCTTAGCGAAAGGCTAATTGAAGGGAAAGATGTAACTCTGTGAGATGAATTCACAGAACACAGAGCAGTTTCTCAGAAAGCTTCTTTCCAGTTTTGAACGGAAGGTATTTCCTTTTTCACTGTAGCCCTCTACGGGCTTCCAAATATCCCTTTGCCAATTCCACAAGAACAGCCTTAGCGAAAGGCTGCTTGAAGGGAAAGATGTAACTCTGTGAGATGAATTCACAGAACACAGAGCAGTTTCTCAGAAAGCTTCTTTCCAGTTTTGAACGGAAGATATTTCCTTTTTCACCATAGCCCTCTATGGGCTTCCAAATATCCCTTTGCCAATTCCACAAGAACAGCCTTAGCGAAAGGCTGCTTGAAGGGAAACATGTAACTCTTTGAGATGAATTCACAGAACACAGAGCAGTTTCTCAGAAATCTTCTTTCCAGGTTTGAACGGAAGATATTTCCTTTTTCACCATAGCCCTCTATGGGCTTCCAAATATCCCTTTGCCAATTCCACAAGAACAACCTTAGCGAAAGGCTTCTTGAAGGGAAAGATGTAACTCTGTGAGATGAATTCACAGAACACAGAGCAGTTTCTCAGAAATCTTCTTTCCAGTTTTGAACGGAAGATATTTCCTTTTTCACTGTAGCCCTCTAAGGGCTTCCAAATATCCCTTTGCCAATTCCACAAGAACAGCCTTAGCGAAAGGCTTCTTGAAGGGAAAGATGTAACTCTGTGAGATGAATTCACAGAACACAGAGCAGTTTCTCAGAAAGCTTCTTTCCAGTTTTGAACGGAAGATATTTCCTTTTTCCCCATAGCCCTCTATGGGCGTCCAAATATCCCTTTGCCAATTCCACAAGAACAGCCTTAGCGAAAGGCTGCTTGAAGGGAAAGATGTAACTCTGTGAGATGAATTCACAGAACACAGAGCAGTTTCTCAGAAAGCTTCTTTCCAGTTTTGAACGGAAGATATTTCCTTTTTCACCATAGCCCTCTATGGGCTTCCAAATATCCCTTTGCCAATTCCACAAGAACAGCCTTAGCTAAAGGCTGCTTGAAGGGAAAGATGTAACTCTGTGAGATGAATTCACAGAACACAGAGCAGTTTCTCAGAAACCTTCTTTCCAGTTTTGAACGGAAGATATTTCCTTTTTCACCGTAGCCCTCTATGGGCTTCCAAATATCCCTTTGCCAATTCCACAAGAACAGCCTTAGCGAAAGGCTGCTTGAAGGGAAAGATGTAACTCTGTGAGATGAATTCACAGAACACAGAGCAGTTTCTCAGAAAGCTTCTTTCCAGTTTTGAACGGAAGATATTTCCTTTTTCCCCATAGCCCTCTATGGCTTCCAAATATCCCGTTGCCAATTCCACAAGAACAGCCTTAGCGAAAGGCTGCTTGAAGGGAAACATGTAACTCTGTGAGATGAATTCACAGAACACAGAGCAGTTTCTCAGAAAGCTTCTTTCCAGTTTTGAACGGAAGATATTTCCTTTTTCCCCATAGCCCTCTATGAGCTTCCAAATATCCCTTTGCCAATTCCACAAGAACAGCCTTAGCGAAAGGCTGCTTGAAGGGAAAGATGTAACTCTGTGAGATGAATTCACAGAACACAGAGCAGTTTCTCAGAAAGCTTCTTTCCTGTTTTGAACGGAAGATATTTCCTTTTTCACCATAGCCTTCTATGGGCTTCCAAATATCCCTTTGCCAATTCCACAAGAACATCCTTAGCGAAAGGCTGCTTGTAGGTAAAGATGTAACTCTGTGAGATGAATTCACAGAACACAGAGCAGTTTCTCAGAAAGCTTCTTTCCAGTTTTGAACGGAAGATATTTCCTTTTTCACCATAGCCATCTATGGGCTTCCAAATATCCCTTTGCCAATTCCACAAGAACAGCCTTAGCGAAAGGCTGCTTGAAGGGAAAGATGTAACTCTGTGAGATGAATTCACAGAACACAGAGCAGTTTCTCAGAAAGCTTCTTTCCAGTTTTGAACGGAAGATATTTCCTTTTTCACTGTAGCCCTCTATGGGCTTCCAAATATCCCTTTGCCAATTCCACAAGAACAGCCTTAGCGAAAGGCTAATTGAAGGGAAAGATGTAACTCTGTGAGATGAATTCACAGAACACAGAGCAGTTTCTCAGAAAGCTTCTTTCCAGTTTTGAACGGAAGGTATTTCCTTTTTCACTGTAGCCCTCTACGGGCTTCCAAATATCCCTTTGCCAATTCCACAAGAACAGCCTTAGCGAAAGGCTGCTTGAAGGGAAAGATGTAACTCTGTGAGATGAATTCACAGAACACAGAGCAGTTTCTCAGAAAGCTTCTTTCCAGTTTTGAACGGAAGATATTTCCTTTTTCACCGTAGCCCTCTATGGGCTTCCAAATATCCCTTTGCCAATTCCACAAGAACAGCCTTAGCGAAAGGCTGCTTGAAGGGAAAGATGTAACTCTGTGAGATGAATTCACAGAACACAGAGCAGTTTCTCAGAAAGCTTCTTTCCAGTTTTGAACAGAAGATATTTCCTTTTTCCCCATAGCCCTCTATGGCTTCCAAATATCCCGTTGCCAATTCCACAAGAACAGCCTTAGCGAAAGGCTGCTTGAAGGGAAACATGTAACTCTGTGAGATGAATTCACAGAACACAGAGCAGTTTCTCAGAAAGCTTCTTTCCAGTTTTGAACGGAAGGTATTTCCTTTTTCACTGTAGCCCTCTACGGGCTTCCAAATATCCCTTTGCCAATTCCACAAGAACAGCCTTAGCGAAAGGCTTCTTGAAGGGAAAGATGTAACTCTGTCAGATGAATTCACGGAACACAGAGCAGTTTCTCAGAAAGCTTCTTTCGAGTTTTGAACGGAAGATATTTCCTTTTTCACCATAGCCCTCTACGGGCTTCCAAATATCCCTTTGCCAATTCCACAAGAACAGCCTTAGCGAAAGGCTTCTTGAAGGGAAAGATGTAACTCTGTGAGATGAATTCACAGAACACAGAGCAGTTTCTCAGAAAGCTTCTTTCCAGTTTTGAACGCAAGATATTTCCTTTTTCACTGTAGCCCTCTATGGGCTTCCAAATATCCCTTTGCCAATTCCACAAGAACAGCCTTAGCGAAAGGCTTCTTGAAGGGAAAGATATAACTCTGTGAGATGAATTCACAGAACACAGAGCAGTTTCTCAGAAAGCTTCTTTCCAGTTTTGAACGCAAGATATTTCCTTTTTCACCATAGCCCTCTACGGGCTTCCAAATATCCCTTTGCCAATTCCACAAGAACAGCCTTAGCTAAAGGCTGCTTGAAGGGAAAGATGTAACTCTGTGAGATGAATTCACAGAACACAGAGCAGTTTCTCAGAAAGCTTCTTTCCAGTTTTGAACGGAAGATATTTCCTTTTTCCCCATAGCCCTCTATGGGCTTCCAAATATCCCTTTGCCAATTCCACAAGAACAGCCTTAGCGAAAGGCTGCTTGAAGGGAAACATGTAACTCTGTGAGATGAATTCACAGAACACAGAGCAGTTTCTCAGAAAGCTTCTTTCCAGTTTTGAACGGAAGATATTTCCTTTTTCACCATAGCCCTCTATGGGTTTCCAAATATCCCGTTGCCAATTCCACAAGAACAGCCTTAGCGAAAGGCTGCTTGAAGGGAAAGATGTAACTCTGTGAGATGAATTCACAGAACACAGAGCAGTATCTCAGAAAGCTTCTTTCCTGTTTTGAACGGAAGATATTTCCTTTTCAACAATAGCCCTCTATGGGCTTCCAAATATCCCTTTGCCAATTCCACAAGAACAGCCTTAGCGAAAGGCTGCTTAAAGGGAAAGATGTAACTCTGTGAGATGAATTCACAGAACACAGAGCAGTTTCTCAGAAAGCTTCTTTCCAGTTTTGAACGGAAGATATTTCCTTTTTCCCCATAGCCCTCTATGGGCTTCCAAATATCCCTTTGCCAATTCCACAAGAACAGCCTTAGCGAAAGGCTGCATGAAGGGAAACATGTAACTCTGTGAGATGAATTCACAGAACACGGAGCAGTTTCTCAGAAAGCTTCTTTCCAGTTTTGAACGGAAGATATTTCCTTTTTCCCCATAGCCCACTATGGGCTTCCAAGTATCCCTTTGCCAATTCCACAAGAACAGCCTTAGCGAAAGGCTGCTTGAAGGGAAAGATGTAACTCTGTGAGATGAATTCACAGAACACAGAGCAGTTTCTCAGAAAGCTTCTTTCCAGTTTTGAACGGAAGATATTTCCTTTTTCACCATAGCCCTCTAAGGGCTTCCAAATATCCCTTTGCCAATTCCACAAAAACATCCTTAGTGAAAGGCTGCTTGAAGGGAAACATGTAACTCTGTGAGATGAATTCACAGAACACAGAGCAGTTTCTCAGAAAGCTTCTTTCCAGTTTTGAACGGAAGATATTTCCTTTTTCACCATAGCCCTCTATGGGCTTCCAAATATCCCTTTGCCAATTCCACAAGAACAGCCTTAGCTAAAGGCTGCTTGAAGGGAAAGATGTAACTCGGTGAGATGAATTCACAGAACAGAGAGCAGTTAATCAGAAATCTTCTTTCCAGTTTTGAACGGAAGATATTTCCTTTTTCACCGTAGCCCTCTATGGGCTTCCAAATATCCCTTTGCCAATTCCACAAGAACAGCCTTAGCGAAAGGCTTCTTGAAGGGAAAGATGTAACTCTGTGAGATGAATTCACAGAACACAGAGCAGTTTCTCAGAAAGCTTCTTTCCAGTTTTGAACGGAAGATATTTCCTTTTTCACTGTAGCCCTCTATGGGCTTCCAAATATCCCTTTGCCAATTCCACAAGAACAGGCTTAGCGAAAGGCTTCTTGAAGGGAAAGATGTAACTCTGTGAGATGAATTCACAGAACACAGAGAAGTTTCTCAGAAAGCTTCTTTCCAGTTTTGAACGGAAGATATTTCCTTTTTCCCCATAGCCCTCTATGGGCTTCCAAATATCCCTTTGCCAATTCCACAAGAACAGCCTTAGGGAAAGGCTGCTTGAAGGGAAAGATGTAACTCTGTGAGATGAATTCACAGAACACAGAGCAGTTTCTCAGAAAGCTTCTTTCCAGTTTTGAACGGAAGATATTTCCTTTTTCACCATAGCCCTCTACGGGCTTCCAAATATCCCTTTGCCAATTCCACAAGAACAGCCTTAGCGAAAGGCTTCTTGAAGGGAAAGATGTAACTCTGTGAGATGAATTCACAGAACACAGAGCAGTTTCTCAGAAAGCTTCTTTCCAGTTTTGAACGGAAGATATTTCCTTTTTCACTGTAGCCCTCTATGGGCTTCCAAATATCCCTTTGCCAATTCCACAAGAACAGGCTTAGCGAAAGGCTTCTTGAAGGGAAAGATGTAACTCTGTGAGATGAATTCACAGAACACAGAGCAGTTTCTCAGAAAGCTTCTTTCCAGTTTTGAACGGAAGATATTTCCTTTTTCCCCATAGCCCTCTACGGGCTTCCAAATATCCCTTTGCCAATTCCACAAGAACAGCCTTAGCGAAAGGCTGCTTGAAGGGAAAGATGTAACTCTGTGAGATGAATTCACAGAACACAGAGCAGTTTCTCAGAAAGCTTCTTTCCAGTTTTGAGCGGAAGATATTTCCTTTTTCACCATAGCCCTCTATGGGCTTCCAAATATCCCTTTGCCAATTCCACAAGAACAGCCTTAGCGAAAGGCTGCTTGAAGGGAAAGATGTAACTCTGTGAGATGAATTCACAGAACACAGAGCATTTTCTCAGAAATCTTCTTTCCAGTTTTGAACGGAAGATATTTCCTTTTTCACCGTAGCCCTCAATGGGCTTCCAAATATCCCTTTGCCAATTCCACAAGAACAGCCTTAGCGAAAGGCTTCTTGAAGGGAAAGATGTAACTCTGTGAGATGAATTCACAGAACACAGAGCAGTTTCTCAGAAAGCTTCTTTCCAGTTTTGAACGGAAGATATTTCCTTTTTCACTGTAGCCCTCTATGGGCTTCCAAATATCCCTTTGCCAATTCCACAAGAACAGCCTTAGCGAAAGGCTTCTTGAAGGGAAAGATGTAACTCTGTGAGATGAATTCACAGAACACAGAGCAGTTTCTCAGAAAGCTTCTTTCCAGTTTTGAACGGAAGATATTTCCTTTTTCCCCATAGCCCTCTAAGGGCTTCAAAATATCCCTTTGCCAATTCCACAAGAACAGCCTTAGCGAAAGGCTGCTTGAAGGGAAAGATGTAACTCTGTGAGATGAATTCACAGAACACAGAGAAGTTTCTCAGAAAGCTTCTTTCCAGTTTTGAACGGAAGATATTTCCTTTTTCCCCATAGCCCTCTATGGGCTTCCAAATATCCCTTTGCCAATTCCACAAGAACAGCCTTAGCGAAAGGCTTCTTGAAGGGAAAGATGTAACTCTGTGAGATGAATTCACAGAACACAGAGCAGTTTCTCAGAAAGCTTCTTTCCAGTTTTGAAAGGAAGATATTTCCTTTTTCACTGTAGCCCTCTATGGGCTTCCAAATATCCCTTTGCCAATTCCACAAGAACAGCCTTAGCGAAAGGCTTCTTGAATTGAAAGATGTAACTCTGTGAGATGAATTCACAGAACACAGAGAAGTTTCTCAGACAGCTTCTTTCCAGTTTTGAACGGAAGATATTTCCTTTTTCCCCATAGCCCTCTATGGGCTTCCAAATATCCCTTTGCCAATTCCACAAGAACAGCCTTAGCGAAAGGCTGCTTGAAGGGAAAGATGTAACTCTGTGAGATGAATTCACAGAACACAGAGCAGTTTCTCAGAAAGCTTCTTTCCAGTTTTGAACGGAAGATATTTCCTTTTTCACCATAGCCCTCTACGGGCTTCCAAATATCCCTTTGCCAATTCCACAAGAACAGCCTTAGCGAAAGGCTGCTTGAAGGGAAAGATGTAACTCTGTGAGATGAATTCACAGAACACAGAGCAGTTTCCCAGAAAGCTTCTTTCCAATTTTGAGCGGAAGATATTTCCTTTTTCACCATAGCCCTCTATGGGCTTCCAAATATCCCTTTGCCAATTCCACAAGAACAGCCTTAGCGAAAGGCTGCTTGAAGGGAAAGATGTAACTCGGTGAGATGAATTCACAGAACAGAGAGCAGTTTCTCAGAAATCTTCTTTCCAGTTTTGAACGGAAGATATTTCCTTTTTCACCGTAGCCCTCTATGGGCTTCCAAATATCCCTTTGCCAATTCCACAAGAACAGCCTTAGCGAAAGGCTTCTTGAAGGGAAAGATGTAACTCTGTGAGATGAATTCACAGAACACAGAGCAGTTTCTCAGAAAGCTTCTTTCCAGTTTTGAACGGAAGATATTTCCTTTTTCACTGTAGCCCTCTATGGGCTTCCAAATATCCCTTTGCCAATTCCACAAGAACAGGCTTAGCGAAAGGCTTCTTGAAGGGAAAGATGTAACTCTGTGAGATTAATTCACAGAACACAGAGAAGTTTCTCAGAAAGCTTCTTTCCAGTTTTGAACGGAAGATATTTCCTTTTTCCCCATAGCCCTCTATGGGCTTCCAAATATCCCTTTGCCAATTCCACAAGAACAGCCTTAGCGAAAGGCTGCTTGAAGGGAAAGATGTAACTCTGTGAGATGAATTCACAGAACACAGAGCAGTTTCTCAGAAAGCTTCTTTCCAGTTTTGAACGGAAGATATTTCCTTTTTCACCATAGCCCTCTACGGGCTTCCAAATATCCCTTTGCCAATTCCACAAGAACAGCCTTAGCGAAAGGCTGCTTGAAGGGAAAGATGTAACTCTGTGAGATGAATTCACAGAACACAGAGCAGTTTCTCAGAAAGCTTCTTTCCAGTTTTGAGCGGAAGATATTTCCTTTTTCACCATAGCCCTCTATGGGCTTCCAAATATCCCTTTGCCTATTCCACAAGAACAGCCTTAGCGAAAGGCTGCTTGAAGGGAAAGATGTAACTCTGTGAGATGAATTCACAGAACACAGAGCATTTTCTCAGAAATCTTCTCTCCAGGTTTGAACGGAAGATATTTCCTTTTTCACCGTAGCCCTCAATGGGCTTCCAAATATCCCTTTGCCAATTCCACAAGAACAGCCTTAGCGAAAGGCTTCTTGAAGGGAAAGATGTAACTCTGTGAGATGAATTCACAGAACACAGAGCAGTTTCTCAGAAAGCTTCTTTCCAGTTTTGAACGGAAGATATTTCCTTTTTCAACGTAGCCCTCTATGGGCTTCCAAATATCCCTTTGCCAATTCCACAAGAACAGCCTTAGCGAAAGGCTTCTTGAAGGGAAAGATGTAACTCTGTGAGATGAATTCACAGAACACAGAGCAGTTTCTCAGAAAGCTTCTTTCCAGTTTTGAACGGAAGATATTTCCTTTTTCACCATAGCCCTCTATGGGCTTCCAAATATCCCTTTGCCAATTCCACAAGAACAGCCTTAGCTAAAGGCTTCTTGAAGGGAAAGATGTAACTCGGTGAGATGAATTCACAGAACAGAGAGCAGTTTCTCAGAAATCTTCTTTCCAGTTTTGAACGGAAGATATTTCCTTTTTCACCGTAGCCCTCTATGGGCTTCCAAATATCCCTTTGCCAATTCCACAAGAACAGCCTTAGCGAAAGGCTTCTTGAAGGGAAAGATGTAACTCTGTGAGATGAATTCAGAGAACACAGAGCAGTTTCTCAGAAAGCTTCTTTCCAGTTTTGAACGGAAGATATTTCCTTTTTCACTGTAGCCCTCTATGGGCTTCCAAATATCCCTTTGCCAATTCCACAAGAACAGGCTTAGCGAAAGGCTTCTTGAAGGGAAAGATGTAACTCTGTGAGATGAATTCACAGAACACAGAGAAGTTTCTCAGAAAGCTTCTTTCCAGTTTTGAACGGAAGATATTTCCTTTTTCCCCATAGCCCTCTATGGGCTGCCAAATATCCCTTTGCCAATTCCACAAGAACAGCCTTAGCGAAAGGCTGCTTGAAGGGAAAGATGTAACTCTGTGAGATGAATTCACAGAACACAGAGCAGTTTCTCAGAAAGCTTCTTTCCAGTTTTGAGCGGAAGATATTTCCTTTTTCACCATAGCCCTCTATGGGCTTCCAAATATCCCTTTGCCAATTCCACAAGAACAGCCTTAGCGAAAGGCTGCTTGAAGGGAAAGATGTAACTCTGTGAGATGAATTCACAGAACACAGAGCATTTTCTCAGAAATCTTCTTTCCAGTTTTGAACGGAAGATATTTCCTTTTTCACCGTAGCCCTCAATGGGCTTCCAAATATCCCTTTGCCAATTCCACAAGAACAGCCTTAGCGAAAGGCTTCTTGAAGGGAAAGATGTAACTCTGTGAGATGAATTCACAGAACACAGAGCAGTTTCTCAGAAAGCTTCTTTCCAGTTTTGAACGGAAGATATTTCCTTTTTCACTGTAGCCCTCTATGGGCTTCCAAATATCCCTTTGCCAATTCCACAAGAACAGCCTTAGCGAAAGGCTTCTTGAAGGGAAAGATGTAACTCTTTGAGATGAATTCACAGAACACAGAGCAGTTTCTCAGAAAGCTTCTTTCCAGTTTTGAACGGAAGATATTTCCTTTTTCCCCATAGCCCTCTAAGGGCTTCCAAATATCCCTTTGCCAATTCCACAGGAACAGCCTTAGCGAAAGTCTGCTTGAAGGGAAAGATGTAACTCTGTGAGATGAATTCACAGAACACAGAGAAGTTTCTCAGAAAGCTTCTTTCCAGTTTTGAACGGAAGATATTTCCTTTTTCCCCATAGCCCTCTATGGGCTTCCAAATATCCCATTGCCAATTCCACAAGAACAGCCTTAGCGAAAGGCTTCTTGAAGGGAAAGATGTAACTCTGTGAGATGAATTCACAGAACACAGAGCAGTTTCTCAGAAAGCTTCTTTCCAGTTTTGAACGGAAGATATTTCCTTTTTCACTGTAGCCTTCTATGGGCTTCCAAATATCCCTTTGCCAATTCCACAAGAACAGCCTTAGCGAAAGGCTTCTTGAATTGAAAGATGTAACTCTGTGAGATGAATTCACAGAACACAGAGAAGTTTCTCAGAAAGCTTCTTTCCAGTTTTGAACGGAAGATATTTCCTTTTTCCCCATAGCCCTCTATGGGCTTCCAAATATCCCTTTGCCAATTCCACAAGAACAGCCTTAGCGAAAGGCTGCTTGAAGGGAAAGATGTAACTCTGTGAGATGAATTCACAGAACACAGAGCAGTTTCTCAGAAAGCTTCTTTCCAGTTTTGAACGGAAGATATTTCCTTTTTCACCATAGCCCTCTACGGGCTTCCAAATATCCCTTTGCCAATTCCACAAGAACAGCCTTAGCGAAAGGCTGCTTGAAGGGAAAGATGTAACTCTGTGAGATGAATTCACAGAACACAGAGCAGTTTCCCAGAAAGCTTCTTTCCAGTTTTGAGCGGAAGATATTTCCTTTTTCACCATAGCCCTCTATGGGCTTCCAAATATCCCTTTGCCAATTCCACAAGAACAGCCTTAGCGAAAGGCTGCTTGAAGGGAAAGATGTAACTCGGTGAGATGAATTCACAGAACAGAGAGCAGTTTCTCAGAAATCTTCTTTCCAGTTTTGAACGGAAGATATTTCCTTTTTCACCGTAGCCCTCTATGGGCTTCCAAATATCCCTTTGCCAATTCCACAAGAACAGCCTTAGCGAAAGGCTTCTTGAAGGGAAAGATGTAACTCTGTGAGATGAATTCACAGAACACAGAGCAGTTTCTCAGAAAGCTTCTTTCCAGTTTTGAACGGAAGATATTTCCTTTTTCACTGTAGCCCTCTATGGGCTTCCAAATATCCCTTTGCCAATTCCACAAGAACAGGCTTAGCGAAAGGCTTCTTGAAGGGAAAGATGTAACTCTGTGAGATGAATTCACAGAACACAGAGCAGTTTCTCAGAAAGCTTCTTTCCAGTTTTGAACGGAAGATATTTCCTTTTTCCCCATAGCCCTCTAAGGGCTTCCAAATATCCCTTTGCCAATTCCACAGGAACAGCCTTAGCGAAAGTCTGCTTGAAGGGAAAGATGTAACTCTGTGAGATGAATTCACAGAACACAGAGAAGTTTCTCAGAAAGCTTCTTTCCAGTTTTGAACGGAAGATATTTCCTTTTTCCCCATAGCCCTCTATGGGCTTCCAAATATCCCATTGCCAATTCCACAAGAACAGCCTTAGCGAAAGGCTTCTTGAAGGGAAAGATGTAACTCTGTGAGATGAATTCACAGAACACAGAGCAGTTTCTCAGAAAGCTTCTTTCCAGTTTTGAACGGAAGATATTTCCTTTTTCACTGTAGCCTTCTATGGGCTTCCAAATATCCCTTTGCCAATTCCACAAGAACAGCCTTAGCGAAAGGCTTCTTGAATTGAAAGATGTAACTCTGTGAGATGAATTCACAGAACACAGAGAAGTTTCTCAGAAAGCTTCTTTCCAGTTTTGAACGGAAGATATTTCCTTTTTCCCCATAGCCCTCTATGGGCTTCCAAATATCCCTTTGCCAATTCCACAAGAACAGCCTTAGCGAAAGGCTGCTTGAAGGGAAAGATGTAACTCTGTGAGATGAATTCACAGAACACAGAGCAGTTTCTCAGAAAGCTTCTTTCCAGTTTTGAGCGGAAGATATTTCCTTTTTCACCATAGCCCTCTATGGGCTTCCAAATATCCCTTTGCCAATTCCACAAGAACAGCCTTAGCGAAAGGCTGCTTGAAGGGAAAGATGTAACTCGGTGAGATGAATTCACAGAACAGAGAGCAGTTTCTCAGAAATCTTCTTTCCAGTTTTGAACGGAAGATATTTCCTTTTTCACCGTAGCCCTCTATGGGCTTCCAAATATCCCTTTGCCAATTCCACAAGAACAGCCTTAGCGAAAGGCTTCTTGAAGGGAAAGATGTAACTCTGTGAGATGAATTCACAGAACACAGAGCAGTTTCTCAGAAAGCTTCTTTCCAGTTTTGAACGGAAGATATTTCCTTTTTCACTGTAGCCCTCTATGGGCTTCCAAATATCCCTTTGCCAATTCCACAAGAACAGGCTTAGCGAAAGGCTTCTTGAAGGGAAAGATGTAACTCTGTGAGATGAATTCATAGAACACAGAGAAGTTTCTCAGAAAGCTTCTTTCCAGTTTTGAACGGAAGATATTTCCTTTTTCCCCATAGCCCTCTATGGGCTTCCAAATATCCCTTTGCCAATTCCACAAGAACAGCCTTAGCGAAAGGCTGCTTGAAGGGAAAGATGTAACTCTGTGAGATGAATTCACAGAACACAGAGCAGTTTCTCAGAAAGCTTCTTTCCAGTTTTGAACGGAAGATATTTCCTTTTTCACCATAGCCCTCTACGGGCTTCCAAATATCCCTTTGCCAATTCCACAAGAACAGCCTTAGCGAAAGGCTGCTTGAAGGGAAAGATGTAACTCTGTGAGATGAATTCACAGAACACAGAGCAGTTTCCCAGAAAGCTTCTTTCCAGTTTTGAGCGGAAGATATTTCCTTTTTCACCATAGCCCTCTATGGGCTTCCAAATATCCCTTTGCCAATTCCACAAGAACAGCCTTAGCGAAAGGCTGCTTGAAGGGAAAGATGTAACTCTGTGAGATGAATTCACAGAACACAGAGCAGTTTCTCAGAAAGCTTCTTTCCTGTTTTGAACGGAAGATATTTCCTTTTTCACCGTAGCCCTCTATGGGCTTCCAAATATCCCTTTGCCAATTCCACAAGAACAGCCTTAGCGAAAGGCTTCTTGAAGGGAAAGATGTAACTCTGTGAGATGAATTCACAGAACACAGAGAAGTTTCTAAGAAAGCTTCTTTCCAGTTTTGAACGGAAGATATTTCCTTTTTCACCATAGCCCTCTACGGGCTTCCAAATATCCCTTTGCCAATTCCACAAGAACAGCCTTAGCGAAAGGCTGCTTGAAGGGAAAGATGTAACTCTGTGAGATGAATTCACAGAACACAGAGCAGTTTCTCAGAAAGCTTCTTTCCAGTTTTGAACGGAAGATATTTCCTTTTTCCCCATAGCCCTCTATGGGCTTCCAAATATCCCGTTACCAATTCCACAAGAACAGCCTTAGCGAAAGGCTTCTTGAAGGGAAAGATGTAACTCTGTGAGATGAATTCACAGAACACAGAGCAGTTTCTCAGAAAGCTTCTTTCCAGTTTTGAACGGAAGATATTTCCTTTTTCCCCATAGCCCTCTATGGCTTCCAAATATCCCGTTGCCAATTCCACAAGAACAGCCTTAGCGAAAGGCTTCTTGAAGGGAAAGATGTAACTCTGTGAGATGAATTCACAGAACACAGAGCAGTTTCTCAGAAAGCTTCTTTCCAGTTTTGAACGGAAGATATTTCCTTTTTCCCCATAGCCCTCTACGGGCTTCCAAATATCCCTTTGCCAATTCCACAAGAACAGCCTTAGCGAAAGGCTGCTTGAAGGGAAAGATGTAACTCTGTGAGATGAATTCACAGAACACAGAGCAGTTTCTCAGAAAGCTTCTTTCCAGTTTTGAACGGAAGATATTTCCTTTTTCACCATAGCCCTCTACGGGCTTCCAAATATCCCTTTGCCAATTCCACAAGAACAGCCTTAGCGAAAGGCTGCTTGAAGGGAAAGATGTAACTCTGTGAGATGAATTCACAGAACACAGAGCAGTTTCTCAGAAAGCTTCTTTCCAGTTTTGAACGGAAGATATTTCCTTTTTCCCCATAGCCCTCTATGGGCTTCCAAATATCCCGTTGCCAATTCCACAAGAACAGCCTTAGCGAAAGGCTGCATGAAGGGAAACATGTAACTCTGTGAGATGAATTCACAGAACACAGAGCAGTTTCTCAGAAAGCTTCTTTCCAGTTTTGAACGGAAGATATTTCCTTTTTCCCCATAGCCCTCTATGGGCTTCCAAATATCCCTTTGCCAATTCCGCAAGAACAGCCTTAGCGAAAGGCTGCTTGAAGGGAAAGATGTAACTCTATGAGATGAATTCACAGAACTCAGAGCAGTTTCTCAGAAAGCTTCTTATCAGTTTTGAACGGAAGATATTTCCTTTTTCACCATAGCCCTCTATGGGCTTCCAAATATCCCTTTGCCAATTCCACAAGAACATCCTTAGCGAAAGGCTGCTTGAAGGGAAAGATGTAACTCTGTGAGATGAATTCACAGAACACAGAGCAGTTTCTCAGAAAGCTTCTTTCCAGTTTTGAACGGAAGATATTTCCTTTTTCACCATAGCCCTCTATGGGCTTCCAAATATCCCTTTGCCAATTCCACAAGAACAGCCTTAGCGAAAGGCTGCTTGAAGGGAAAGATGTAACTCTGTGAGATGAATTCACAGAACACAGAGCAGTTTCTCAGAAATCTTCTTTCCAGTTTTGAACGGAAGATATTTCCTTTTTCACCGTAGCCCTCTATAGGCTTCCAAATATCCCTTTGCCAATTCCACAAGAACAGCCTTAGCGAAAGGCTTCTTGAAGGGAAAGATGTAACTCTGTGAGATGAATTCACAGAACACAGAGCAGTTTCTCAGAAAGCTTCTTTCCAGTTTTGAACGGAAGATACTTCCTTTTTCACTGTAGCCCACTAAGGGCTTCCAAATATCCCTTTGCCAATTCCACAAGAACAGCCTTAGCGAAAGGCTTCTTGAAGGGAAAGATGTAACTCTGTGAGATGAATTCACAGAACACAGAGCAGTTTCTCAGAAAGCTTCTTTCCAGTTTTGAACGGAAGATATTTCCTTTTTCCCCATAGCCCTCTACGGGCTTCCAAATATCCCTTTGCCAATTCCACAAGAACAGCCTTAGCGAAAGGCTGCTTGAAGGGAAAGATGTAACTCTGTGAGATGAATTCACAGAACACAGAGCAGTTTCTCAGAAAGCTTCTTTCCAGTTTTGAACGGAAGATATTTCCGTTTTCACCATAGCCCTCTACGGGCTTCCAAATATCCCTTTGCCAATTCCACAAGAACAGCCTTAGCGAAAGGCTGCTTGAAGGGAAAGATGTAACTCGGTGAGATGAATTCACAGAACACAGAGCAGTTTCTCAGAAAGCTTCTTTCCAGTTTTGAACGGAAGATATTTCCTTTTTCCCCATAGCCCTCTATGGGCTTCCAAATATCCCGTTGCCAATTCCACAAGAACAGCCTTAGCGAAAGGCTGCATGAAGGGAAACATGTAACTCTGTGAGATGAATTCACAGAACACAGAGCAGTTTCTCAGAAAGCTTCTTTCCAGTTTTGAACGGAAGATATTTCCTTTTTCCCCATAGCCCTCTATGGGCTTCCAAATATCCCTTTGCCAATTCCACAAGAACAGCCTTAGCGAAAGGCTGCTTGAAGGGAAAGATGTAACTCTGTGAGATGAATTCACAGAACACAGAGCAGTTTCTCAGAAAGCTTCTTATCAGTTTTGAACGGAAAATATTTCCTTTTTCACCATAGCCCTCTATGGGCTTCCAAATATCCCTTTGCCAATTCCACAAGAACATCCTTAGCGAAAGGCTGCTTGAAGGGAAAGATGTAACTCTGTGAGATGAATTCACAGAACACAGAGCAGTTTCTCAGAAAGCTTCTTTCCAGTTTTGAACGGAAGATATTTCCTTTTTCACCATAGCCCTCTATGGGCTTCCAAATATCCCTTTGCCAATTCCAGAAGAACAGCCTTAGCGAAAGGCTGCTTGAAGGGAAAGATGTAACTCTGTGAGATGAATTCACAGAACACAGAGCAGTTTCTCAGAAATCTTCTTTCCAGTTTTGAACGGAAGATATTTCCTTTTTCACCGTAGCCCTCTATGGGCTTCCAAATATCCCTTTGCCAATTCCACAAGAACAGCCTTAGCGAAAGGCTGCTTGAAGGTAAACATGTAACTCTGTGAGATGAATTCACAGAACACAGAGCAGTTTCTCAGAAAGCTTCTTTCCAGTTTTCAACGGAAGATATTTCCTTTTTCACTGTATCCCTCTATGGGCTTCCAAATATCCCTTTGCCAATTCCACAAGAACAGCCTTAGCGAAAGGCTTCTTGAAGGGAAAGATGTAACTCTGTGACATGAATTCACAGAACACAGAGCAGTTTCTCAGAAATCTTCTTTCCAGTTTTGAACGGAAGATATTTCCTTTTTCCCCATAGCCCTCTATGGGCTTCCAAATATCCCTTTGCCAATTCCACAAGAACAGCCTTAGCGAAAGGCTTCTTGAAGGGAAAGATGTAACTCTGTGAGATGAATTCACAGAACACAGAGCAGTTTCTCAGAAAGCTTCTTTCCAGTTTTGAACGGAAGATATTTCCTTTTTCACTGTAGCCCTCTATGGGCTTCCAAATATCCCTTTGCCAATTCCACAAGAACAGCCTTAGCGAAAGGCTTCTTGAAGGGAAAGATGTAACTCTGTGAGATGAATTCACAGAACACAGAGAAGTTTCTCAGAAAGCTTCTTTCCAGTTTTGAACGGAAGATATTTCCTTTTTCCCCATAGCCCTCTATGGGCTTCCAAATATCCCTTTGCCAATTCCACAAGAACAGCCTTAGCGAAAGGCTGCTTGAAGGGAAAGATGTAACTCTGTGAGATGAATTCACAGAACACAGAGAAGTTTCTCAGAAAGCTTCTTTCCAGTTTTGAACGGAAGATATTTCCTTTTTCCCCATAGCCCTCTATGGGCTTCCAAATATCCCTTTGCCAATTCCACAAGAACAGCCTTAGCGAAAGGCTTCTTGAAGAGAAAGATGTAACTCTGTGAGATGAATTCACAGAACACAGAGCAGTTTCTCAGAAAGCTTCTTTCCAGTTTTGAACGGAAGATATTTCCTTTTTCACTGTAGCCCTCTATGGGCTTCCAAATATCCCTTTGCCAATTCCACAAGAACAGCCTTAGCGAAAGGCTTCTTGAATTGAAAGATGTAACTCTGTGAGATGAATTCACAGAACACAGAGAAGTTTCTCAGAAAGCTTCTTTCCAGTTTTGAACGGAAGATATTTCCTTTTTCCCCATAGCCCTCTATGGGCTTCCAAATATCCCTTTGCCAATTCCACAAGAACAGCCTTAGCGAAAGGCTGCTTGAAGGGAAAGATGTAACTCTGTGAGATGAATTCACAGAACACAGAGCAGTTTCTCAGAAAGCTTCTTTCCAGTTTTGAACGGAAGATATTTCCTTTTTCAACGTAGCCCTCTATGGGCTTCCAAATATCCCTTTGCCAATTCCACAAGAACAGCCTTAGCGAAAGGCTTCTTGAAGGGAAAGATGTAACTCTGTGAGATGAATTCACAGAACACAGAGCAGTTTCTCAGAAAGCTTCTTTCCAGTTGTGAACGGAAGATATTTCCTTTTTCACCATAGCCCTCTATGGGCTTCCAAATATCCCTTTGCCAATTCCACAAGAACAGCCTTAGCTAAAGGCTGCTTGAAGGGAAAGATGTAACTCGGTGAGATGAATTCACAGAACAGAGAGCAGTTTCTCAGAAATCTTCTTTCCAGTTTTGAACGGAAGATATTTCCTTTTTCACCGTAGCCCTCTATGGGCTTCCAAATATCCCTTTGCCAATTCCACAAGAACAGCCTTAGCGAAAGGCTTCTTGAAGGGAAAGATGTAACTCTGTGAGATGAATTCAGAGAACACAGAGCAGTTTCTCAGAAAGCTTCTTTCCAGTTTTGAACGGAAGATATTTCCTTTTTCACTGTAGCCCTCTATGGGCTTCCAAATATCCCTTTGCCAATTCCACAAGAACAGGCTTAGCGAAAGGCTTCTTGAAGGGAAAGATGTAACTCTGTGAGATGAATTCACAGAACACAGAGAAGTTTCTCAGAAAGCTTCTTTCCAGTTTTGAACGGAAGTTATTTCCTTTTTCCCCATAGCCCTCTATGGGCTTCCAAATATCCCTTTGCCAATTCCACAAGAACAGCCTTAGCGAAAGGCTGCTTGAAGGGAAAGATGTAAGTCTGTGAGATGAATTCACAGAACACAGAGCAGTTTCTCAGAAAGCTTCTTTCCAGTTTTGAACGGAAGATATTTCCTTTTTCACCATAGCCCTCTACGGGCTTCCAAATATCCCTTTGCCAATTCCACAAGAACAGCCTTAGCGAAAGGCTGCTTGAAGGGAAAGATGTAACTCTGTGAGATGAATTCACAGAACACAGAGCAGTTTCTCAGAAAGCTTCTTTCCAGTTTTGAACGGAAGATATTTCCTTTTTCCCCATAGCCCTCTACGGGCTTCCAAATATCCCTTTGCCAATTCCACAAGAACAGCCTTAGCGAAAGGCTGCTTGAAGGGAAAGATGTAACTCTGTGAGATGAATTCACAGAACACAGAGCAGTTTCTCAGAAAGCTTCTTTCCAGTTTTGAACGGAAGATATTTCCGTTTTCACCATAGCCCTCTACGGGCTTCCAAATATCCCTTTGCCAATTCCACAAGAACAGCCTTAGCGAAAGGCTGCTTGAAGGGAAAGATGTAACTCGGTGAGATGAATTCACAGAACACAGAGCAGTTTCTCAGAAAGCTTCTTTCCAGTTTTGAACGGAAGATATTTCCTTTTTCCCCATAGCCCTCTATGGGCTTCCAAATATCCCTTTGCCAATTCCGCAAGAACAGCCTTAGCGAAAGGCTGCATGAAGGGAAACATGTAACTCTGTGAGATGAATTCACAGAACACAGAGCAGTTTCTCAGAAAGCTTCTTTCCAGTTTTGAACGGAAGATACTTCCTTTTTCACTGTAGCCCTCTATGGGCTTCCAAATATCCCTTTGCCAATTCCACAAGAACAGCCTTAGCGAAAGGCTGCTTGAAGGGAAAGATGTAACTCTGTGAGATGAATTCACAGAACACAGAGCAGTTTCTCAGAAAGCTTCTTATCAGTTTTGAACGGAAGATATTTCCTTTTTCACCATAGCCCTCTATGGGCTTCCAAATATCCCTTTGCCAATTTCACAAGAACATCCTTAGCGAAAGGCTGCTTGAAGGGAAAGATGTAACTCTGTGAGATGAATTCACAGAACACAGAGCAGTTTCTCAGAAAGCTTCTTTCCAGTTTTGAACGGAAGATATTTCCTTTTTCACCATAGCCCTCTATGGGCTTCCAAATATCCCGTTGCCAATTCCAGAAGAACAGCCTTAGCGAAAGGCTGCTTGAAGGGAAAGATGTAACTCTGTGAGATGAATTCACAGAACACAGAGCAGTTTCTCAGAAATCTTCTTTCCAGTTTTGAACGGAAGATATTTCCTTTTTCACCGTAGCCCTCTATGGGCTTCCAAATATCCCTTTGCCAATTCCACAAGAACAGCCTTAGCGAAAGGCTGCTTGAAGGGAAAGATGTAACTCTGTGACATGAATTCACAGAACACAGAGCAGTTTCTCAGAAAGCTTCTTTCCAGTTTTGAACGGAAGATATTTCCTTTTTCACTGTAGCCCTCTATGGGCTTCCAAATATCCCTTTGCCAATTCCACAAGAACAGCCTTAGCGAAAGGCTTCTTGAAGGGAAAGATGTAACTCTGTGAGATGAATTCACAGAACACAGAGAAGTTTCTCAGAAAGCTTCTTTCCAGTTTTGAACGGAAGATATTTCCTTTTTCCCCATAGCCCTCTATGGGCTTCCAAATATCCCTTTGCCAATTCCACAAGAACAGCCTTAGCGAAAGGCTGCTTGAAGGGAAAGATGTAACTCTGTGAGATGAATTCACAGAACACAGAGAAGTTTCTCAGAAAGCTTCTTTCCAGTTTTGAACGGAAGATATTTCCTTTTTCCCCATAGCCCTCTATGGGCTTCCAAATATCCCTTTGCCAATTCCACAAGAACAGCCTTAGCGAAAGGCTTCTTGAAGAGAAAGATGTAACTCTGTGAGATGAATTCACAGAACACAGAGCAGTTTCTCAGAAAGCTTCTTTCCAGTTTTGAACGGAAGATATTTCCTTTTTCACTGTAGCCCTCTATGGGCTTCCAAATATCCCTTTGCCAATTCCACAAGAACAGCCTTAGCGAAAGGCTTCTTGAATTGAAAGATGTAACTCTGTGAGATGAATTCACAGAACACAGAGAAGTTTCTCAGAAAGCTTCTTTCCAGTTTTGAACGGAAGATATTTCCTTTTTCCCCATAGCCCTCTATGGGCTTCCAAATATCCCTTTGCCAATTCCACAAGAACAGCCTTAGCGAAAGGCTGCTTGAAGGGAAAGATGTAACTCTGTGAGATGAATTCACAGAACACAGAGCAGTTTCTCAGAAAGCTTCTTTCCAGTTTTGAACGGAAGATATTTCCTTTTTCAACGTAGCCCTCTATGGGCTTCCAAATATCCCTTTGCCAATTCCACAAGAACAGCCTTAGCGAAAGGCTTCTTGAAGGGAAAGATGTAACTCTGTGAGATGAATTCACAGAACACAGAGCAGTTTCTCAGAAAGCTTCTTTCCAGTTTTGAACGGAAGATATTTCCTTTTTCACCATAGCCCTCTATGGGCTTCCAAATATCCCTTTGCCAATTCCACAAGAACAGCCTTAGCTAAAGGCTGCTTGAAGGGAAAGATGTAACTCGGTGAGATGAATTCACAGAACAGAGAGCAGTTTCTCAGAAATCTTCTTTCCAGTTTTGAACGGAAGATATTTCCTTTTTCACCGTAGCCCTCTATGGGCTTCCAAATATCCCTTTGCCAATTCCACAAGAACAGCCTTAGCGAAAGGCTTCTTGAAGGGAAAGATGTAACTCTGTGAGATGAATTCAGAGAACACAGAGCAGTTTCTCAGAAAGCTTCTTTCCAGTTTTGAACGGAAGATATTTCCTTTTTCACTGTAGCCCTCTATGGGCTTCCAAATATCCCTTTGCCAATTCCACAAGAACAGGCTTAGCGAAAGGCTTCTTGAAGGGAAAGATGTAACTCTGTGAGATGAATTCACAGAACACAGAGAAGTTTCTCAGAAAGCTTCTTTCCAGTTTTGAACGGAAGTTATTTCCTTTTTCCCCATAGCCCTCTATGGGCTTCCAAATATCCCTTTGCCAATTCCACAAGAACAGCCTTAGCGAAAGGCTGCTTGAAGGGAAAGATGTAAGTCTGTGAGATGAATTCACAGAACACACAGCAGTTTCTCAGAAATCTTCTTTCCAGTTTTGAACGGAAGATATTTCCTTTTTCACCATAGCCCTCTACGGGCTTCCAAATATCCCTTTGCCAATTCCACAAGAACAGCCTTAGCGAAAGGCTGCTTGAAGGGAAAGATGTAACTCTGTGAGATGAATTCACAGAACACAGAGCAGTTTCTCAGAAAGCTTCTTTCCAGTTTTGAACGGAAGATATTTCCTTTTTCCCCATAGCCCTCTACGGGCTTCCAAATATCCCTTTGCCAATTCCACAAGAACAGCCTTAGCGAAAGGCTGCTTGAAGGGAAAGATGTAACTCTGTGAGATGAATTCACAGAACACAGAGCAGTTTCTCAGAAAGCTTCTTTCCAGTTTTGAACGGAAGATATTTCCTTTTTCACCATAGCCCTCTACGGGCTTCCAAATATCCCTTTGCCAATTCCACAAGAACAGCCTTAGCGAAAGGCTGCTTGAAGGGAAAGATGTAACTCTGTGAGATGAATTCACAGAACACAGAGCAGTTTCTCAGAAAGCTTCTTTCCAGTTTTGAACGGAAGATATTTCCTTTTTCCCCATAGCCCTCTATGGGCTTCCAAATATCCCGTTGCCAATTCCACAAGAACAGCCTTAGCGAAAGGCTGCATGAAGGGAAACATGTAACTCTGTGAGATGAATTCACAGAACACAGAGCAGTTTCTCAGAAAGCTTCTTTCCAGTTTTGAACGGAAGATACTTCCTTTTTCACTGTAGCCCACTAAGGGCTTCCAAATATCCCTTTGCCAATTCCACAAGAACAGCCTTAGAGAAAGGCTTCTTGAAGGGAAAGATGTAACTCTGTGAGATGAATTCACAGAACACAGAGCAGTTTCTCAGAAAGCTTCTTTCCAGTTTTGAACGGAAGATATTTCATTTTTCCCCATAGCCCTCTACGGGCTTCCAAATATCCCTTTGCCAATTCCACAAGAACAGCCTTAGCGAAAGGCTGCTTGAAGGGAAAGATGTAACTCTGTGAGATGAATTCACAGAACACAGAGCAGTTTCTCAGAAATCTTCTTTCCAGTTTTGAACGGAAGATATTTCCTTTTTCACCGTAGCCCTCTATAGGCTTCCAAATATCCCTTTGCCAATTCCACAAGAACAGCCTTAGCGAAAGGCTTCTTGAAGGGAAAGATGTAACTCTGTGAGATGAATTCACAGAACACAGAGCAGTTTCTCAGAAAGCTTCTTTCCAGTTTTGAACGGAAGATACTTCCTTTTTCACTGTAGCCCACTAAGGGCTTCCAAATATCCCTTTGCCAATTCCACAAGAACAGCCTTAGCGAAAGGCTTCTTGAAGGGAAAGATGTAACTCTGTGAGATGAATTCACAGAACACAGAGCAGTTTCTCAGAAAGCTTCTTTCCAGTTTTGAACGGAAGATATTTCCTTTTTCCCCATAGCCCTCTACGGGCTTCCAAATATCCCTTTGCCAATTCCACAAGAACAGCCTTAGCGAAAGGCTGCTTGAAGGGAAAGATGTAACTCTGTGAGATGAATTCACAGAACACAGAGCAGTTTCTCAGAAAGCTTCTTTCCAGTTTTGAACGGAAGATATTTCCGTTTTCACCATAGCCCTCTACGGGCTTCCAAATATCCCTTTGCCAATTCCACAAGAACAGCCTTAGCGAAAGGCTGCTTGAAGGGAAAGATGTAACTCGGTGAGATGAATTCACAGAACACAGAGCAGTTTCTCAGAAAGCTTCTTTCCAGTTTTGAACGGAAGATATTTCCTTTTTCCCCATAGCCCTCTATGGGCTTCCAAATATCCCGTTGCCAATTCCACAAGAACAGCCTTAGCGAAAGGCTGCATGAAGGGAAACATGTAACTCTGTGAGATGAATTCACAGAACACAGAGCAGTTTCTCAGAAAGCTTCTTTCCAGTTTTGAACGGAAGATATTTCCTTTTTCCCCATAGCCCTCTATGGGCTTCCAAATATCCCTTTGCCAATTCCACAAGAACAGCCTTAGCGAAAGGCTGCTTGAAGGGAAAGATGTAACTCTGTGAGATGAATTCACAGAACACAGAGCAGTTTCTCAGAAAGCTTCTTATCAGTTTTGAACGGAAAATATTTCCTTTTTCACCATAGCCCTCTATGGGCTTCCAAATATCCCTTTGCCAATTCCACAAGAACATCCTTAGCGAAAGGCTGCTTGAAGGGAAAGATGTAACTCTGTGAGATGAATTCACAGAACACAGAGCAGTTTCTCAGAAAGCTTCTTTCCAGTTTTGAACGGAAGATATTTCCTTTTTCACCATAGCCCTCTATGGGCTTCCAAATATCCCTTTGCCAATTCCAGAAGAACAGCCTTAGCGAAAGGCTGCTTGAAGGGAAAGATGTAACTCTGTGAGATGAATTCACAGAACACAGAGCAGTTTCTCAGAAATCTTCTTTCCAGTTTTGAACGGAAGATATTTCCTTTTTCACCGTAGCCCTCTATGGGCTTCCAAATATCCCTTTGCCAATTCCACAAGAACAGCCTTAGCGAAAGGCTGCTTGAAGGTAAACATGTAACTCTGTGAGATGAATTCACAGAACACAGAGCAGTTTCTCAGAAAGCTTCTTTCCAGTTTTCAACGGAAGATATTTCCTTTTTCACTGTATCCCTCTATGGGCTTCCAAATATCCCTTTGCCAATTCCACAAGAACAGCCTTAGCGAAAGGCTTCTTGAAGGGAAAGATGTAACTCTGTGACATGAATTCACAGAACACAGAGCAGTTTCTCAGAAATCTTCTTTCCAGTTTTGAACGGAAGATATTTCCTTTTTCCCCATAGCCCTCTATGGGCTTCCAAATATCCCTTTGCCAATTCCACAAGAACAGCCTTAGCGAAAGGCTTCTTGAAGGGAAAGATGTAACTCTGTGAGATGAATTCACAGAACACAGAGCAGTTTCTCAGAAAGCTTCTTTCCAGTTTTGAACGGAAGATATTTCCTTTTTCACTGTAGCCCTCTATGGGCTTCCAAATATCCCTTTGCCAATTCCACAAGAACAGCCTTAGCGAAAGGCTTCTTGAAGGGAAAGATGTAACTCTGTGAGATGAATTCACAGAACACAGAGAAGTTTCTCAGAAAGCTTCTTTCCAGTTTTGAACGGAAGATATTTCCTTTTTCCCCATAGCCCTCTATGGGCTTCCAAATATCCCTTTGCCAATTCCACAAGAACAGCCTTAGCGAAAGGCTGCTTGAAGGGAAAGATGTAACTCTGTGAGATGAATTCACAGAACACAGAGAAGTTTCTCAGAAAGCTTCTTTCCAGTTTTGAACGGAAGATATTTCCTTTTTCCCCATAGCCCTCTATGGGCTTCCAAATATCCCTTTGCCAATTCCACAAGAACAGCCTTAGCGAAAGGCTTCTTGAAGAGAAAGATGTAACTCTGTGAGATGAATTCACAGAACACAGAGCAGTTTCTCAGAAAGCTTCTTTCCAGGTTTGAACGGAAGATATTTCCTTTTTCACTGTAGCCCTCTATGGGCTTCCAAATATCCCTTTGCCAATTCCACAAGAACAGCCTTAGCGAAAGGCTTCTTGAATTGAAAGATGTAACTCTGTGAGATGAATTCACAGAACACAGAGAAGTTTCTCAGAAAGCTTCTTTCCAGTTTTGAACGGAAGATATTTCCTTTTTCCCCATAGCCCTCTATGGGCTTCCAAATATCCCTTTGCCAATTCCACAAGAACAGCCTTAGCGAAAGGCTGCTTGAAGGGAAAGATGTAACTCTGTGAGATGAATTCACAGAACACAGAGCAGTTTCTCAGAAAGCTTCTTTCCAGTTTTGAACGGAAGATATTTCCTTTTTCAACGTAGCCCTCTATGGGCTTCCAAATATCCCTTTGCCAATTCCACAAGAACAGCCTTAGCGAAAGGCTTCTTGAAGGGAAAGATGTAACTCTGTGAGATGAATTCACAGAACACAGAGCAGTTTCTCAGAAAGCTTCTTTCCAGTTGTGAACGGAAGATATTTCCTTTTTCACCATAGCCCTCTATGGGCTTCCAAATATCCCTTTGCCAATTCCACAAGAACAGCCTTAGCTAAAGGCTGCTTGAAGGGAAAGATGTAACTCGGTGAGATGAATTCACAGAACAGAGAGCAGTTTCTCAGAAATCTTCTTTCCAGTTTTGAACGGAAGATATTTCCTTTTTCACCGTAGCCCTCTATGGGCTTCCAAATATCCCTTTGCCAATTCCACAAGAACAGCCTTAGCGAAAGGCTTCTTGAAGGGAAAGATGTAACTCTGTGAGATGAATTCAGAGAACACAGAGCAGTTTCTCAGAAAGCTTCTTTCCAGTTTTGAACGGAAGATATTTCCTTTTTCACTGTAGCCCTCTATGGGCTTCCAAATATCCCTTTGCCAATTCCACAAGAACAGGCTTAGCGAAAGGCTTCTTGAAGGGAAAGATGTAACTCTGTGAGATGAATTCACAGAACACAGAGAAGTTTCTCAGAAAGCTTCTTTCCAGTTTTGAACGGAAGTTATTTCCTTTTTCCCCATAGCCCTCTATGGGCTTCCAAATATCCCTTTGCCAATTCCACAAGAACAGCCTTAGCGAAAGGCTGCTTGAAGGGAAAGATGTAAGTCTGTGAGATGAATTCACAGAACACAGAGCAGTTTCTCAGAAAGCTTCTTTCCAGTTTTGAACGGAAGATATTTCCTTTTTCACCATAGCCCTCTACGGGCTTCCAAATATCCCTTTGCCAATTCCACAAGAACAGCCTTAGCGAAAGGCTGCTTGAAGGGAAAGATGTAACTCTGTGAGATGAATTCACAGAACACAGAGCAGTTTCTCAGAAAGCTTCTTTCCAGTTTTGAACGGAAGATATTTCCTTTTTCCCCATAGCCCTCTACGGGCTTCCAAATATCCCTTTGCCAATTCCACAAGAACAGCCTTAGCGAAAGGCTGCTTGAAGGGAAAGATGTAACTCTGTGAGATGAATTCACAGAACACAGAGCAGTTTCTCAGAAAGCTTCTTTCCAGTTTTGAACGGAAGATATTTCCGTTTTCACCATAGCCCTCTACGGGCTTCCAAATATCCCTTTGCCAATTCCACAAGAACAGCCTTAGCGAAAGGCTGCTTGAAGGGAAAGATGTAACTCGGTGAGATGAATTCACAGAACACAGAGCAGTTTCTCAGAAAGCTTCTTTCCAGTTTTGAACGGAAGATATTTCCTTTTTCCCCATAGCCCTCTATGGGCTTCCAAATATCCCTTTGCCAATTCCGCAAGAACAGCCTTAGCGAAAGGCTGCATGAAGGGAAACATGTAACTCTGTGAGATGAATTCACAGAACACAGAGCAGTTTCTCAGAAAGCTTCTTTCCAGTTTTGAACGGAAGATACTTCCTTTTTCACTGTAGCCCTCTATGGGCTTCCAAATATCCCTTTGCCAATTCCACAAGAACAGCCTTAGCGAAAGGCTGCTTGAAGGGAAAGATGTAACTCTGTGAGATGAATTCACAGAACACAGAGCAGTTTCTCAGAAAGCTTCTTATCAGTTTTGAACGGAAGATATTTCCTTTTTCACCATAGCCCTCTATGGGCTTCCAAATATCCCTTTGCCAATTTCACAAGAACATCCTTAGCGAAAGGCTGCTTGAAGGGAAAGATGTAACTCTGTGAGATGAATTCACAGAACACAGAGCAGTTTCTCAGAAAGCTTCTTTCCAGTTTTGAACGGAAGATATTTCCTTTTTCACCATAGCCCTCTATGGGCTTCCAAATATCCCGTTGCCAATTCCAGAAGAACAGCCTTAGCGAAAGGCTGCTTGAAGGGAAAGATGTAACTCTGTGAGATGAATTCACAGAACACAGAGCAGTTTCTCAGAAATCTTCTTTCCAGTTTTGAACGGAAGATATTTCCTTTTTCACCGTAGCCCTCTATGGGCTTCCAAATATCCCTTTGCCAATTCCACAAGAACAGCCTTAGCGAAAGGCTGCTTGAAGGGAAAGATGTAACTCTGTGACATGAATTCACAGAACACAGAGCAGTTTCTCAGAAAGCTTCTTTCCAGTTTTGAACGGAAGATATTTCCTTTTTCACTGTAGCCCTCTATGGGCTTCCAAATATCCCTTTGCCAATTCCACAAGAACAGCCTTAGCGAAAGGCTTCTTGAAGGGAAAGATGTAACTCTGTGAGATGAATTCACAGAACACAGAGAAGTTTCTCAGAAAGCTTCTTTCCAGTTTTGAACGGAAGATATTTCCTTTTTCCCCATAGCCCTCTATGGGCTTCCAAATATCCCTTTGCCAATTCCACAAGAACAGCCTTAGCGAAAGGCTGCTTGAAGGGAAAGATGTAACTCTGTGAGATGAATTCACAGAACACAGAGAAGTTTCTCAGAAAGCTTCTTTCCAGTTTTGAACGGAAGATATTTCCTTTTTCCCCATAGCCCTCTATGGGCTTCCAAATATCCCTTTGCCAATTCCACAAGAACAGCCTTAGCGAAAGGCTTCTTGAAGAGAAAGATGTAACTCTGTGAGATGAATTCACAGAACACAGAGCAGTTTCTCAGAAAGCTTCTTTCCAGTTTTGAACGGAAGATATTTCCTTTTTCACTGTAGCCCTCTATGGGCTTCCAAATATCCCTTTGCCAATTCCACAAGAACAGCCTTAGCGAAAGGCTTCTTGAATTGAAAGATGTAACTCTGTGAGATGAATTCACAGAACACAGAGAAGTTTCTCAGAAAGCTTCTTTCCAGTTTTGAACGGAAGATATTTCCTTTTTCCCCATAGCCCTCTATGGGCTTCCAAATATCCCTTTGCCAATTCCACAAGAACAGCCTTAGCGAAAGGCTGCTTGAAGGGAAAGATGTAACTCTGTGAGATGAATTCACAGAACACAGAGCAGTTTCTCAGAAAGCTTCTTTCCAGTTTTGAACGGAAGATATTTCCTTTTTCAACGTAGCCCTCTATGGGCTTCCAAATATCCCTTTGCCAGTTCCACAAGAACAGCCTTAGCGAAAGGCTTCTTGAAGGGAAAGATGTAACTCTGTGAGATGAATTCACAGAACACAGAGCAGTTTCTCAGAAAGCTTCTTTCCAGTTTTGAACGGAAGATATTTCCTTTTTCACCATAGCCCTCTATGGGCTTCCAAATATCCCTTTGCCAATTCCACAAGAACAGCCTTAGCTAAAGGCTGCTTGAAGGGAAAGATGTAACTCGGTGAGATGAATTCACAGAACAGAGAGCAGTTTCTCAGAAATCTTCTTTCCAGTTTTGAACGGAAGATATTTCCTTTTTCACCGTAGCCCTCTATGGGCTTCCAAATATCCCTTTGCCAATTCCACAAGAACAGCCTTAGCGAAAGGCTTCTTGAAGGGAAAGATGTAACTCTGTGAGATGAATTCAGAGAACACAGAGCAGTTTCTCAGAAAGCTTCTTTCCAGTTTTGAACGGAAGATATTTCCTTTTTCACTGTAGCCCTCTATGGGCTTCCAAATATCCCTTTGCCAATTCCACAAGAACAGGCTTAGCGAAAGGCTTCTTGAAGGGAAAGATGTAACTCTGTGAGATGAATTCACAGAACACAGAGAAGTTTCTCAGAAAGCTTCTTTCCAGTTTTGAACGGAAGTTATTTCCTTTTTCCCCATAGCCCTCTATGGGCTTCCAAATATCCCTTTGCCAATTCCACAAGAACAGCCTTAGCGAAAGGCTGCTTGAAGGGAAAGATGTAAGTCTGTGAGATGAATTCACAGAACACACAGCAGTTTCTCAGAAATCTTCTTTCCAGTTTTGAACGGAAGATATTTCCTTTTTCACCATAGCCCTCTACGGGCTTCCAAATATCCCTTTGCCAATTCCACAAGAACAGCCTTAGCGAAAGGCTGCTTGAAGGGAAAGATGTAACTCTGTGAGATGAATTCACAGAACACAGAGCAGTTTCTCAGAAAGCTTCTTTCCAGTTTTGAACGGAAGATATTTCCTTTTTCCCCATAGCCCTCTACGGGCTTCCAAATATCCCTTTGCCAATTCCACAAGAACAGCCTTAGCGAAAGGCTGCTTGAAGGGAAAGATGTAACTCTGTGAGATGAATTCACAGAACACAGAGCAGTTTCTCAGAAAGCTTCTTTCCAGTTTTGAACGGAAGATATTTCCTTTTTCACCATAGCCCTCTACGGGCTTCCAAATATCCCTTTGCCAATTCCACAAGAACAGCCTTAGCGAAAGGCTGCTTGAAGGGAAAGATGTAACTCTGTGAGATGAATTCACAGAACACAGAGCAGTTTCTCAGAAAGCTTCTTTCCAGTTTTGAACGGAAGATATTTCCTTTTTCCCCATAGCCCTCTATGGGCTTCCAAATATCCCGTTGCCAATTCCACAAGAACAGCCTTAGCGAAAGGCTGCATGAAGGGAAACATGTAACTCTGTGAGATGAATTCACAGAACACAGAGCAGTTTCTCAGAAAGCTTCTTTCCAGTTTTGAACGGAAGATACTTCCTTTTTCACTGTAGCCCACTAAGGGCTTCCAAATATCCCTTTGCCAATTCCACAAGAACAGCCTTAGAGAAAGGCTTCTTGAAGGGAAAGATGTAACTCTGTGAGATGAATTCACAGAACACAGAGCAGTTTCTCAGAAAGCTTCTTTCCAGTTTTGAACGGAAGATATTTCCTTTTTCCCCATAGCCCTCTACGGGCTTCCAAATATCCCTTTGCCAATTCCACAAGAACAGCCTTAGCGAAAGGCTGCTTGAAGGGAAAGATGTAACTCTGTGAGATGAATTCACAGAACACAGAGCAGTTTCTCAGAAAGCTTCTTTCCAGTTTTGAACGGAAGATATTTCCGTTTTCACCATAGCCCTCTACGGGCTTCCAAATATCCCTTTGCCAATTCCACAAGAACAGCCTTAGCGAAAGGCTGCTTGAAGGGAAAGATGTAACTCGGTGAGATGAATTCACAGAACACAGAGCAGTTTCTCAGAAAGCTTCTTTCCAGTTTTGAACGGAAGATATTTCCTTTTTCCCCATAGCCCTCTATGGGCTTCCAAATATCCCTTTGCCAATTCCACAAGAACAGCCTTAGCGAAAGGCTGCATGAAGGGAAACATGTAACTCTGTGAGATGAATTCACAGAACACAGAGCAGTTTCTCAGAAAGCTTCTTTCCAGTTTTGAACGGAAGATATTTCCTTTTTCCCCATAGCCCTCTATGGGCTTCCAAATATCCCTTTGCCAATTCCACAAGAACAGCCTTAGCGAAAGGCTGCTTGAAGGGAAAGATGTAACTCTGTGAGATGAATTCACAGAACACAGAGCAGTTTCTCAGAAAGCTTCTTTCCAGTTTTGAACGGAAGATATTTCCTTTTTCACCATAGCCCTCTATGGGCTTCCAAATATCCCTTTACCAATTTCACAAGAACATCCTTAGCGAAAGGCTGCTTGAAGGGAAAGATGTAACTCTGTGAGATGAATTCACAGAACACAGAGCAGTTTCTCAGAAAGCTTCTTTCCAGTTTTGAACGGAAGATATTTCCTTTTTCACCATAGCCCTCTATGGGCTTCCAAATATCCCGTTGCCAATTCCAGAAGAACAGCCTTAGCGAAAGGCTGCTTGAAGGGAAAGATGTAACTCTGTGAGATGAATTCACAGAACACAGAGCAGTTTCTCAGAAATCTTCTTTCCAGTTTTGAACGGAAGATATTTCCTTTTTCACCGTAGCCCTCTATGGGCTTCCAAATATCCCTTTGCCAATTCCACAAGAACAGCCTTAGCGAAAGGCTGCTTGAAGGGAAACATGTAACTCTGTGAGATGAATTCACAGAACACAGAGCAGTTTCTCAGAAAGCTTCTTTCCAGTTTTCAACGGAAGATATTTCCTTTTTCACTGTATCCCTCTATGGGCTTCCAAATATCCCTTTGCCAATTCCACAAGAACAGCCTTAGCGAAAGGCTGCTTGAAGGGAAAGATGTAACTCTGTGAGATGAATTCACAGAACACAGAGCAGTTTCTCAGAAATCTTCTTTCCAGTTTTGAACGGAAGATATTTCCTTTTTCCCCATAGCCCTCTATGGGCTTCCAAATATCCCTTTGCCAATTCCACAAGAACAGCCTTAGTGAAAGGCTTCTTGAAGGGAAAGATGTAACTCTGTGAGATGAATTCACAGAACACAGAGCAGTTTCTCAGAAAGCTTCTTTCCAGTTTTGAACGGAAGATATTTCCTTTTTCACTGTAGCCCTCTATGGGCTTCCAAATATCCCTTTGCCAATTCCACAAGAACAGCCTTAGCGAAAGGCTTCTTGAAGGGAAAGATGTAACTCTGTGAGATGAATTCACAGAACACAGAGAAGTTTCTCAGAAAGCTTCTTTCCAGTTTTGAACGGAAGATATTTCCTTTTTCCCCATAGCCCTCTAAGGGCTTCCAAATATCCCTTTGCCAATTCCACAAGAACAGCCTTAGCGAAAGGCTGCTTGAAGGGAAAGATGTAACTCTGTGAGATGAATTCACAGAACACAGAGAAGTTTCTCAGAAAGCTTCTTTCCAGTTTTGAACGGAAGATATTTCCTTTTTCCCCATAGCCCTCTATGGGCTTCCAAATATCCCTTTGCCAATTCCACAAGAACAGCCTTAGCGAAAGGCTTCTTGAAGGGAAAGATGTAACTCTGTGAGATGAATTCACAGAACACAGAGCAGTTTCTCAGAAAGCTTCTTTCCAGTTTTGAACGGAAGATATTTCCTTTTTCACTGTAGCCCTCTATGGGCTTCCAAATATCCCTTTGCCAATTCCACAAGAACAGCCTTAGCGAAAGGCTTCTTGAATTGAAAGATGTAACTCTGTGAGATGAATTCACAGAACACAGAGAAGTTTCTCAGAAAGCTTCTTTCCAGTTTTGAACGGAAGATATTTCCTTTTTCCCCATAGCCCTCTATGGGCTTCCAAATATCCCTTTGCCAATTCCACAAGAACAGCCTTAGCGAAAGGCTGCTTGAAGGGAAAGATGTAACTCTGTGAGATGAATTCACAGAACACAGAGCAGTTTCTCAGAAAGCTTCTTTCCAGTTTTGAACGGAAGATATTTCCTTTTTCAACGTAGCCCTCTATGGGCTTCCAAATATCCCTTTGCCAATTCCACAAGAACAGCCTTAGCGAAAGGCTTCTTGAAGGGAAAGATGTAACTCTGTGAGATGAATTCAGAGAACACAGAGCAGTTTCTCAGAAAGCTTCTTTCCAGTTTTGAACGGAAGATATTTCCTTTTTCACTGTAGCCCTCTATGGGCTTCCAAATATCCCTTTGCCAATTCCACAAGAACAGGCTTAGCGAAAGGCTTCTTGAAGGGAAAGATGTAACTCTGTGAGATGAATTCACAGAACACAGAGAAGTTTCTCAGAAAGCTTCTTTCCAGTTTTGAACGGAAGATATTTCCTTTTTCCATATAGCCCTCTATGGGCTTCCAAATATCCCTTTGCCAATTCCACAAGAACAGCCTTAGCGAAAGGCTGCTTGAAGGGAAAGATGTAACTCTGTGAGATGAATTCACAGAACACAGAGCAGTTTCTCAGAAAGCTTCTTTCCAGTTTTGAACGGAAGATATTTCCTTTTTCCCCATAGCCCTCTATGGGCTTCCAAATATCCCTTTGCCAATTCCACAAGAACAGCCTTAGCGAAAGGCTGCTTGAAGGGAAAGATGTAACTCTGTGAGATGAATTCACAGAACACAGAGCAGTTTCTCAGAAAGCTTCTTTCCAGTTTTGAGCGGAAGATATTTCCTTTTTCACCATAGCCCTCTATGGGCTTCCAAATATCCCTTTGCCAATTCCACAAGAACAGCCTTAGCGAAAGGCTGCTTGAAGGGAAAGATGTAACTCTGTGAGATGAATTCACAGAACACAGAGCATTTTCTCAGAAATCTTCTTTCCAGTTTTGAACGGAAGATATTTCCTTTTTCACCGTAGCCCTCAATGGGCTTCCAAATATCCCTTTGCCAATTCCACAAGAACAGCCTTAGCGAAAGGCTTCTTGAAGGGAAAGATGTAACTCTGTGAGATGAATTCACAGAACACAGAGCAGTTTCTCAGAAAGCTTCTTTCCAGTTTTGAACGGAAGATATTTCCTTTTTCACTGTAGCCCTCTATGGGCTTCCAAATATCCCTTTGCCAATTCCACAAGAACAGCCTTAGCGAAAGGCTTCTTGAAGGGAAAGATGTAACTCTGTGAGATGAATTCACAGAACACAGAGCAGTTTCTCAGAAAGCTTCTTTCCAGTTTTGAACGGAAGATATTTCCTTTTTCCCCATAGCCCTCTAAGGGCTTCCAAATATCCCTTTGCCAATTCCACTGGAACAGCCTTAGCGAAAGTCTCCTTGAAGGGAAAGATGTAACTCTGTGAGATGAATTCACAGAACACAGAGAAGTTTCTCAGAAAGCTTCTTTCCAGTTTTGAACGGAAGATATTTCCTTTTTCCCCATAGCCCTCTATGGGCTTCCAAATATCCCTTTGCCAATTCCACAAGAACAGCCTTAGCGAAAGGCTTCTTGAAGGGAAAGATGTAACTCTGTGAGATGAATTCACAGAACACAGAGCAGTTTCTCAGAAAGCTTCTTTCCAGTTTTGAACGGAAGATATTTCCTTTTTCACTGTAGCCTTCTATGGGCTTCCAAATATCCCTTTGCCAATTCCACAAGAACAGCCTTAGCGAAAGGCTTCTTGAATTGAAAGATGTAACTCTGTGAGATGAATTCACAGAACACAGAGAAGTTTCTCAGAAAGCTTCTTTCCAGTTTTGAACGGAAGATATTTCCTTTTTCACCATAGCCCTCTATGGGCTTCCAAATATCCCTTTGCCAATTCCACAAGAACAGCCTTAGCGAAAGGCTGCTTGAAGGGAAAGATGTAACTCTGTGAGATGAATTCACAGAACACAGAGCAGTTTCTCAGAAAGCTTCTTTCCAGTTTTGAACGGAAGATATTTCCTTTTTCACCATAGCCCTCTACGGGCTTCCAAATATCCCTTTGCCAATTCCACAAGAACAGCCTTAGCGAAAGGCTGCTTGAAGGGAAAGATGTAACTCTGTGAGATGAATTCACAGAACACAGAGCAGTTTCCCAGAAAGCTTCTTTCCAGTTTTGAGCGGAAGATATTTCCTTTTTCACCATAGCCCTCTATGGGCTTCCAAATATCCCTTTGCCAATTCCACAAGAACAGCCTTAGCGAAAGGCTGCTTGAAGGGAAAGATGTAACTCGGTGAGATGAATTCACAGAACAGAGAGCAGTTTCTCAGAAATCTTCTTTCCAGTTTTGAACGGAAGATATTTCCTTTTTCACCGTAGCCCTCTATGGGCTTCCAAATATCCCTCTGCCAATTCCACAAGAACAGCCTTAGCGAAAGGCTTCTTGAAGGGAAAGATGTAACTCTGTGAGATGAATTCACAGAACACAGAGCAGTTTCTCAGAAAGCTTCTTTCCAGTTTTGAACGGAAGATATTTCCTTTTTCACTGTAGCCCTCTATGGGCTTCCAAATATCCCTTTGCCAATTCCACAAGAACAGGCTTAGCGAAAGGCTTCTTGAAGGGAAAGATGTAACTCTGTGAGATGAATTCACAGAACACAGAGAAGTTTCTCAGAAAGCTTCTTTCCAGTTTTGAACGGAAGATATTTCCTTTTTCCCCATAGCCCTCTATGGGCTTCCAAATATCCCTTTGCCAATTCCACAAGAACAGCCTTAGCGAAAGGCTGCTTGAAGGGAAAGATGTAACTCTGTGAGATGAATTCACAGAACACAGAGCAGTTTCTCAGAAAGCTTCTTTCCAGTTTTGAACGGAAGATATTTCCTTTTTCACCATAGCCCTCTATGGGCTTCCAAATATCCCTTTGCCAATTCCACAAGAACAGCCTTAGCGAAAGGCTGCTTGAAGGGAAAGATGTAACTCTGTGAGATGAATTCACAGAACACAGAGCAGTTTCCCAGAAAGCTTCTTTCCAGTTTTGAGCGGAAGATATTTCCTTTTTCACCATAGCCCTCTATGGGCTTCCAAATATCCCTTTGCCAATTCCACAAGAACAGCCTTAGCGAAAGGCTGCTTGAAGGGAAAGATGTAACTCTGTGAGATGAATTCACAGAACACAGAGCAGTTTCTCAGAAAGCTTCTTTCCTGTTTTGAACGGAAGATATTTCCTTTTTCACCGTAGCCCTCTATGGGCTTCCAAATATCCCTTTGCCAATTCCACAAGAACAGCCTTAGCGAAAGGCTTCTTGAAGGGAAAGATGTAACTCTGTGAGATGAATTCACAGAACACAGAGCAGTTTCTAAGAAAGCTTCTTTCCAGTTTTGAACGGAAGATATTTCCTTTTTCCCCATAGCCCTCTATGGCTTCCAAATATCCCGTTGCCAATTCCACAAGAACAGCCTTAGCGAAAGGCTGCTTGAAGGGAAACATGTAACTCTGTGAGATGAATTCACAGAACACAGAGCAGTTTCTCAGAAAGCTTCTTTCCAGTTTTGAACGGAGGATATTTCCTTTTTCACTGTAGCCCTCTATGGGCTTCCAAATATCCCTTTGCCAATTCCACAAGAACAGCCTTAGCGAAAGGCTTCTTGAAGGGAAAGATGTAACTCTGTGAGATGAATTCACAGAACACAGAGCAGTTTCTCAGAAAGCTTCTTTCCAGTTTTGAACGGAAGATATTTCCTTTTTCACCATAGCCCTCTACGGGCTTCCAAATATCCCTTTGCCAATTCCACAAGAACAGCCTTAGCGAAAGGCTGCTTGAAGGGAAAGATGTAACTCTGTGAGATGAATTCACAGAACACAGAGCAGTTTCTCAGAAAGCTTCTTTCCAGTTTTGAACGGAAGATATTTCCTTTTTCCCCATAGCCCTCTATGGGCTTCCAAATATCCCGTTACCAATTCCACAAGAACAGCCTTAGCGAAAGGCTTCTTGAAGGGAAAGATGTAACTCTGTGAGATGAATTCACAGAACACAGAGCAGTTTCTCAGAAAGCTTCTTTCCAGTTTTGAACGGAAGATATTTCCTTTTTCACTGTAGCCCACTAAGGGCTTCCAAATATCCCTTTGCCAATTCCACAAGAACAGCCTTAGCGAAAGGCTTCTTGAATTGAAAGATGTAACTCTGTGAGATGAATTCACAGAACACAGAGCAGTTTCTCAGAAAGCTTCTTTCCAGTTTTGAACGGAAGATATTTCCTTTTTCCCCATAGCCCTCTAAGGGCTTCCAAATATCCCTTTGCCAATTCCACTGGAACAGCCTTAGCGAAAGTCTCCTTGAAGGGAAAGATGTAACTCTGTGAGATGAATTCACAGAACACAGAGAAGTTTCTCAGAAAGCTTCTTTCCAGTTTTGAACGGAAGATATTTCCTTTTTCCCCATAGCCCTCTATGGGCTTCCAAATATCCCTTTGCCAATTCCACAAGAACAGCCTTAGCGAAAGGCTTCTTGAAGGGAAAGATGTAACTCTGTGAGATGAATTCACAGAACACAGAGCAGTTTCTCAGAAAGCTTCTTTCCAGTTTTGAACGGAAGATATTTCCTTTTTCACTGTAGCCTTCTATGGGCTTCCAAATATCCCTTTGCCAATTCCACAAGAACAGCCTTAGTGAAAGGCTTCTTGAATTGAAAGATGTAACTCTGTGAGATGAATTCACAGAACACAGAGAAGTTTCTCAGAAAGCTTCTTTCCAGTTTTGAACGGAAGATATTTCCTTTTTCCCCATAGCCCTCTATGGGCTTCCAAATATCCCTTTGCCAATTCCACAAGAACAGCCTTAGCGAAAGGCTGCTTGAAGGGAAAGATGTAACTCTGTGAGATGAATTCACAGAACACAGAGCAGTTTCTCAGAAAGCTTCTTTCCAGTTTTGAACGGAAGATATTTCCTTTTTCACCATAGCCCTCTACGGGCTTCCAAATATCCCTTTGCCAATTCCACAAGAACAGCCTTAGCGAAAGGCTGCTTGAAGGGAAAGATGTAACTCTGTGAGATGAATTCACAGAACACAGAGCAGTTTCCCAGAAAGCTTCTTTCCAGTTTTGAGCGGAAGATATTTCCTTTTTCACCATAGCCCTCTATGGGCTTCCAAATATCCCTTTGCCAATTCCACAAGAACAGCCTTAGCGAAAGGCTGCTTGAAGGGAAAGATGTAACTCGGTGAGATGAATTCACAGAACAGAGAGCAGTTTCTCAGAAATCTTCTTTCCAGTTTTGAACGGAAGATATTTCCTTTTTCACCGTAGCCCTCTACGGGCTTCCAAATATCCCTCTGCCAATTCCACAAGAACAGCCTTAGCGAAAGGCTTCTTGAAGGGAAAGATGTAACTCTGTGAGATGAATTCACAGAACACAGAGCAGTTTCTCAGAAAGCTTCTTTCCAGTTTTGAACGGAAGATATTTCCTTTTTCACTGTAGCCCTCTATGGGCTTCCAAATATCCCTTTGCCAATTCCACAAGAACAGGCTTAGCGAAAGGCTTCTTGAAGGGAAAGATGTAACTCTGTGAGATGAATTCACAGAACACAGAGAAGTTTCTCAGAAAGCTTCTTTCCAGTTTTGAACGGAAGATATTTCCTTTTTCCCCATAGCCCTCTATGGGCTTCCAAATATCCCTTTGCCAATTCCACAAGAACAGCCTTAGCGAAAGGCTGCTTGAAGGGAAAGATGTAACTCTGTGAGATGAATTCACAGAACACAGAGCAGTTTCTCAGAAAGCTTCTTTCCAGTTTTGAACGGAAGATATTTCCTTTTTCCCCATAGCCCTCTACGGGCTTCCAAATATCCCTTTGCCAATTCCACAAGAACAGCCTTAGCGAAAGGCTTCTTGAAGGGAAAGATGTAACTCTGTGAGATGAATTCAGAGAACACAGAGCAGTTTCTCAGAAAGCTTCTTTCCAGTTTTGAACGGAAGATATTTCCTTTTTCACTGTAGCCCTCTATGGGCTTCCAAATATCCCTTTGCCAATTCCACAAGAACAGGCTTAGCGAAAGGCTTCTTGAAGGGAAAGATGTAACTCTGTGAGATGAATTCACAGAACACAGAGAAGTTTCTCAGAAAGCTTCTTTCCAGTTTTGAACGGAAGATATTTCCTTTTTCCATATAGCCCTCTATGGGCTTCCAAATATCCCTTTGCCAATTCCACAAGAACAGCCTTAGCGAAAGGCTGCTTGAAGGGAAAGATGTAACTCTGTGAGATGAATTCACAGAACACAGAGCAGTTTCTCAGAAAGCTTCTTTCCAGTTTTGAACGGAAGATATTTCCTTTTTCCCCATAGCCCTCTATGGGCTTCCAAATATCCCTTTGCCAATTCCACAAGAACAGCCTTAGCGAAAGGCTGCTTGAAGGGAAAGATGTAACTCTGTGAGATGAATTCACAGAACACAGAGCAGTTTCTCAGAAAGCTTCTTTCCAGTTTTGAGCGGAAGATATTTCCTTTTTCACCATAGCCCTCTATGGGCTTCCAAATATCCCTTTGCCAATTCCACAAGAACAGCCTTAGCGAAAGGCTGCTTGAAGGGAAAGATGTAACTCTGTGAGATGAATTCACAGAACACAGAGCATTTTCTCAGAAATCTTCTTTCCAGTTTTGAACGGAAGATATTTCCTTTTTCACCGTAGCCCTCAATGGGCTTCCAAATATCCCTTTGCCAATTCCACAAGAACAGCCTTAGCGAAAGGCTTCTTGAAGGGAAAGATGTAACTCTGTGAGGTGAATTCACAGAACACAGAGCAGTTTCTCAGAAAGCTTCTTTCCAGTTTTGAACGGAAGATATTTCCTTTTTCACTGTAGCCCTCTATGGGCTTCCAAATATCCCTTTGCCAATTCCACAAGAACAGCCTTAGCGAAAGGCTTCTTGAAGGGAAAGATGTAACTCTGTGAGATGAATTCACAGAACACAGAGCAGTTTCTCAGAAAGCTTCTTTCCAGTTTTGAACGGAAGATATTTCCTTTTTCCCCATAGCCCTCTAAGGGCTTCCAAATATCCCTTTGCCAATTCCACAAGAACAGCCTTAGCGAAAGGCTGCATGAAGGGAAACATGTAACTCTGTGAGATGAATTCACAGAACACAGAGCAGTTTCTCAGAAAGCTTCTTTCCAGTTTTGAACGGAAGATATTTCCTTTTTCCCCATAGCCCTCTATGGGCTTCCAAATATCCCTTTGCCAATTCCACAAGAACAGCCTTAGCGAAAGGCTGCTTGAAGGGAAAGATGTAACTCTGTGAGATGAATTCACAGAACACAGAGCAGTTTCTCAGAAAGCTTCTTATCAGTTTTGAACGGAAGATATTTCCTTTTTCACCATAGCCCTCTATGGGCTTCCAAATATCCCGTTGCCAATTCCACAAGAACAGCCTTAGCGAAAGGCTGCATGAAGGGAAACATGTAACTCTGTGAGATGAATTCACAGAACACAGAGAAGTTTCTCAGAAAGCTTCTTTCCAGTTTTGAACGGAAGATATTTCCTTTTTCCCCATAGCCCTCTATGGGCTTCCAAATATCCCTTTGCCAATTCCACGAGAACAGCCTTAGCGAAAGGCTGCTTGAAGGGAAAGATGTAACTCTGTGAGATGAATTCACAGAACACAGAGCAGTTTCTCAGAAAGCTTCTTTCCAGTTTTGAACGGAAGATATTTCCTTTTTCACCATAGCCCTCTATGGGCTTCCAAATATCCCTTTGCCAATTCCACAAGAACATCCTTAGCGAAAGGCTGCTTGAAGGGAAAGATGTAACTCTGTGAGATGAATTTACAGAACACAGAGCAGTTTCTCAGAAAGCTTCTTTCCAGTTTTGAACGGAAGATATTTCCTTTTTCACCATAGCCCTCTATGGGCTTCCAAATATCCCTTTGCCAATTCCACAAGAACAGCCTTAGCGAAAGGCTGCTTGAAGGGAAAGATGTAACTCTGTGAGATGAATTCACAGAACACAGAGCAGTTTCTCAGAAATCTTCTTTCCAGTTTTGAACGGAAGATATTTCCTTTTTCACCGTAGCCCTCTATGGGCTTCCAAATATCCCTTTGCCAATTCCACAAGAACAGCCTTAGCGAAACTTCTGGAAGGGAAAGATGTAACTCTGTGAGATGAATTCACAGAACACAGAGCAGTTTCTCAGAAAGCTTCTTTCCAGTTTTGAACGGAAGATATTTCCTTTTTCACTGTAGCCCTCTATGGGCTTCCAAATATCCCTTTGCCAATTCCACAAGAACAGCCTTAGCGAAAGGCTGCTTGAAGGGAAAGATGTAACTCTGTGAGATGAATTCACAGAACACAGAGCAGTTTCTCAGAAAGCTTCTTTCCAGTTTTGAACGGAAGATATTTCCTTTTTCCCCATAGCCCTCTATGGTCTTCCAAATATCCCGTTGCCAATTCCACAAGAACAGCCTTAGCGAAAGGCTGCATGAAGGGAAACATGTAACTCTGTGAGATGAATTCACAGAACACAGAGCAGTTTCTCAGAAAGCTTCTTTCCAGTTTTGAACGGAAGATATTTCCTTTTTCCCCATAGCCCTCTAGGGGCTTCCAAATATCCCGTTGCCAATTCCACAAGAACAGCCTTAGCGAAAGGCTGCTTGAAGGGAAAGATGTAACTCTGTGAGATGAATTCACAGAACACAGAGCAGTTTCTCAGAAAGCTTCTTATCAGTTTTGAAGGGAAGATATTTCCTTTTTCACCATAGCCCTCTATGGGCTTCCAAATATCCCTTTGCCAATTCCACAAGAACATCCTTAGCGAAAGGCTGCTTGAAGGGAAAGATGTAACTCTGTGAGATGAATTCACAGAACACAGAGCAGTTTCTCAGAAAGCTTCTTTCCAGTTTTCAACGGAAGATATTTCCTTTTTCACCATAGCCCTCTATGGGCTTCCAAATATCCCTTTGCCAATACCACAAGAACAGCCTTAGCGAAAGGCTGCTTGAAGGGAAAGATGTAACTCTGTGAGATGAATTCACAGAATACAGAGCAGTTTCTCAGAAATCTTCTTTCCAGTTTTGAACGGAAGATATTTCCTTTTTCACCGTAGCCCTCTATGGGCTTCCAAATATCCCTTTGCCAATTCAACAAGAACAGCCTTAGCGAAAGGCTGCTTGAAGGGAAACATGTAACTCTGTGAGATGAATTCACAGAACACAGAGCAGTTTCTCAGAAATCTTCTTTCCAGGTTTGAACGGAAGATATTTCCTTTTTCACCATAGCCCTCTATGGGCTTCCAAATATCCCTTTGCCAATTCCACAAGAACAGCCTTAGCGAAAGGCTGCTTGAAGGCAAAGATGTAACTCTGTGAGATGAATTCACAGAACACAGAGCAGTTTCTCAGAAAGCTTCTTTCCAGTTTTGAACGGAAGATATTTCCTTTTTCACCGTAGCCCTCTATGGGCTTCCAAATATCCCATTGCCAATTCCAAAAGAACAGCCTTAGCGAAAGGCTTCTGGAAGGGAAAGATGTAACTCTGTGAGATGAATTCACAGAACACAGAGCAGTTTCTCAGAAAGCTTCTTTCCAGTTTTGAACGGAAGATATTTCCTTTTTCACTGTAGCCCTCTATGGGCTTCCAAATATCCCTTTGCCAATTCCACAAGAACAGCCTTAGCGAAAGGCTGCTTGAAGGGAAAGATGTAACTCTGTGAGATGAATTCACAGAACACAGAGCAGTTTCTCAGAAAGCTTCTTTCCAGTTTTGAACGGAAGATATTTCCTTTTTCACCATAGCCCTCTATGGGCTTCCAAATATCCCTTTGCCAATTCCACAAGAACAGCCTTAGCGAAAGGCTGCTTGAAGGGAAAGATGTAACTCTGTGAGATGAATTCACAGAACACAGAGCAGTTTCTCAGAAAGCTTCTTTCCAGTTTTGAACGGAAGATATTTCCTTTTTCCCCATAGCCCTCTATGGGCTTCCAAATATCCCGTTGCCAATTCCACAAGAACAGCCTTAGCGAAAGGCTGCTTGAAGGGAAACATGTAACTCGGTGAGATGAATTCACAGAACACAGAGCAGTTTCTCAGAAAGCTTCTTTCCAGTTTTGAACGGAAGATATTTCCTTTTTCACCATAGCCCTCTATGGGTTTCCAAATATCCCGTTGCCAATTACACAAGAACAGCCTTAGCGAAAGGCTGCTTGAAGGGAAAGATGTAACTCTGTGAGATGAATTCACAGAACCGAGAGCAGTTTCTCAGAAAGCTTCTTTCCAGTTTTGAACGGAAGATATTTCCTTTTTCACCATAGCCCTCTATGGGCTTCCAAATATCCCGTTGCCAATTCCACAAGAACAGCCTTAGCGAAAGGCTGCTTGAAGGGAAAGATGTAACTCTGTGAGATGAATTCACAGAACACAGAGCAGTTTCTCAGAAAGCTTCTTTCCAGTTTTGAACGGAAGATATTTCCTTTTTCACCATAGCCCTCTATGGGCTTCCAAATATCCCTTTGCCAATTCCACAAGAACAGCCTTAGCGAAAGGCTGCTTGAAGGGAAACATGTAACTCTGTGAGATGAATTCACAGAACACAGAGCAGTTTCTCAGAAATCTTCTTTCCAGGTTTGAACGGAAGATATTTCCTTTTTCACCGTAGCCCTCTATGGGCTTCCAAATATCCCATTGCCAATTCCACAAGAACAGCCTTAGCGAAAGGCTTCTTGAAGGGAAAGATGTAACTCTGTGAGATGAATTCACAGAACACAGAGCAGTTTCTCAGAAAGCTTCTTTCCAGTTTTGAACGGAAGATATTTCCTTTTTCCCCATAGCCCTCTATGGGCTTCCAAATATCCCGTTGCCAATTCCACAAGAACAGCCTTAGCGAAAGGCTGCATGAAGGGAAACATGTAACTCTGTGAGATGAATTCACAGAACACAGAGCAGTTTCTCAGAAAGCTTCTTTCCAGTTTTGAACGGAATATATTTCCTTTTTCCCCATAGCCCTCTATGGGCTTCCAAATATCCCTTTGCCAATTCCACGAGAACAGCCTTAGCGAAAGGCTGCTTGAAGGGAAAGATGTAACTCTGTGAGATGAATTCACAGAACACAGAGCAGTTTCTCAGAAAGCTTCTTTCCAGTTTTGAACGGAAGATATTTCCTTTTTCACCATAGCCCTCTATGGGCTTCCAAATATCCCTTTGCCAATTCCACAAGAACATTCTTAGCGAAAGGCTGCTTGAAGGGAAAGATGTAACTCTGTGAGATGAATTTACAGAACACAGAGCAGTTTCTCAGAAAGCTTCTTTCCAGTTTTGAACGGAAGATATTTCCTTTTTCACCATAGCCCTCTATGGGCTTTCAAATATCCCTTTGCCAATTCCACAAGAACAGCCTTAGCGAAAGGCTGCTTGAAGGCAAAGATGTAACTCTGTGAGATGAATTCACAGAACACAGAGCAGTTTCTCAGAAATCTTCTTTCCAGTTTTGAACGGAAGATATTTCCTTTTTCACCGTAGCCCTCTATGGGCTTCCAAATATCCCATTGCCAATTCCACAAGAACAGCCTTAGCGAAAGGCTTCTGGAAGGGAAAGATGTAACTCTGTGAGATGAATTCACAGAACACAGAGCAGTTTCTCAGAAAGCTTCTTTCCAGTTTTGAACGGAAGATATTTCCTTTTTCACTGTAGCCCTCTATGGGCTTCCAAATATCCCTTTGCCAATTCCACAAGAACAGCCTTAGCGAAAGGCTGCTTGAAGGGAAAGATGTAACTCTGTGAGATGAATTCACAGAACACAGAGCAGTTTCTCAGAAAGCTTCTTTCCAGTTTTGAACGGAAGATATTTCCTTTTTCACTGTAGCCCACTAAGGGCTTCCAAATATCCCTTTGCCAATTCCACAAGAACAGCCTTAGCGAAAGGCTGCTTGAAGGGAAACATGTAACTCGGCGAGATGAATTCACAGAACACAGAGCAGTTTCTCAGAAAGCTTCTTTCCAGTTTTGAACGGAAGATATTTCCTTTTTCACCATAGCCCTCTATGGGTTTCCAAATATCCCGTTGCCAATTCCACAAGAACAGCCTTAGCGAAAGGCTGCTTGAAGGGAAAGATGTAACTCTGTGAGATGAATTCACAGAACAGAGAGCAGTTTCTCAGAAAGCTTCTTTCCAGTTTTGAACGGAAGATATTTCCTTTTTCACCATAGCCCTCTATGGGCTTCCAAATATCCCTTTGCCAATTCCACAAGAACAGCCTTAGCGAAAGGCTGCTTGAAGGCAAAGATGTAACTCTGTGAGATGAATTCACAGAACACAGAGCAGTTTCTCAGAAAGCTTCTTTCCAGTTTTGAACGGAAGATATTTCCTTTTTCACCATAGCCCTCTATGGGCTTCCAAATATCCCTTTGCCAATTCCACAAGAACAGCCTTAGCGAAAGGCTGCTTGAAGGGAAACATGTAACTCTGTGAGATGAATTCACAGAACACAGAGCAGTTTCTCAGAAATCTTCTTTCCAGGTTTGAACGGAAGATATTTCCTTTTTCACCGTAGCCCTCTATGGGCTTCCAAATATCCCATTGCCAATTCCACAAGAACAGCCTTAGCGAAAGGCTTCTTGAAGGGAAAGATGTAACTCTGTGAGATGAATTCACAGAACACAGAGCAGTTTCTCAGAAAGCTTCTTTCCAGTTTTGAACGGAAGATATTTCCTTTTTCACTGTAGCCCTCTAAGGGCTTCCAAATATCCCTTTGCCAATTCCACAAGAACAGCCTTAGCGAAAGGCTTCTTGAAGGGAAAGATGTAACTCTGTGAGATGAATTCACAGAACACAGAGAAGTTTCTCAGAAAGCTTCTTTCCAGTTTTGAACGGAAGATATTTCCTTTTTCCCCATAGCCCTCTACGGGCTTCCAAATATCCCTTTGCCAATTCCACAAGAACAGCCTTAGCGAAAGGCTGCTTGAAGGGAAAGATGTAACTCTGTGAGATTAATTCACAAAACACAGAGCAGTTTCTCAGAAAGCTTCTTTCCAGTTTTGAACGGAAGATATTTCCTTTTTCACCATAGCCCTCTGCGGGCTTCCAAATATCCCTTTGCCAATTCCACAAGAACAGCCTTAGCGAAACGCTGCTTGAAGGGAAAGATGTAACTCTGTGCGATGAATTCACAGAACACAGAGCAGTTTCTCAGGAAGCTTCTTTCCAGTTTTGAACGGAAGATATTTCCTTTTTCCCCATAGCCCTCTATGGGCTTCCAAATATCCCGTTGCCAATTCCACAAGAACAGCCTTAGCGAAAGGCTGCATGAAGGGAAACATGTAACTCTGTGAGATGAATTCACAGAACACAGAGCAGTTTCTCAGAAAGCTTCTTTCCAGTTTTGAACGGAAGATATTTCCTTTTTCCCCATAGCCCTCTATGGGCTTCCAAATATCCCTTTGCCAATTCCACGAGAACAGCCTTAGCGAAAGGCTGCTTGAAGGGAAAGATGTAACTCTGTGAGATGAATTCACAGAACACAGAGCAGTTTCTCAGAAAGCTTCTTTCCAGTTTTGAACGGAAGATATTTCCTTTTTCACCATAACCCTCTATGGGCTTCCAAATATCCCTTTGCCAATTCCACAAGAACATTCTTAGCGAAAGGCTGCTTGAAGGGAAAGATGTAACTCTGTGAGATGAATTTACAGAACACAGAGCAGTTTCTCAGAAAGCTTCTTTCCAGTTTTGAACGGAAGATATTTCCTTTTTCACCATAGCCCTCTATGGGCTTCCAAATATCCCTTTGCCAATTCCACAAGAACAGCCTTAGCGAAAGGCTGCTTGAAGGCAAAGATGTAACTCTGTGAGATGAATTCACAGAACACAGAGCAGTTTCTCAGAAATCTTCTTTCCAGTTTTGAACGGAAGATATTTCCTTTTTCACCGTAGCCCTCTATGGGCTTCCAAATATCCCATTGCCAATTCCAAAAGAACAGCCTTAGCGAAAGGCTTCTGGAAGGGAAAGATGTAACTCTGTGAGATGAATTCACAGAACACAGAGCAGTTTCTCAGAAAGCTTCTTTCCAGTTTTGAACGGAAGATATTTCCTTTTTCACTGTAGCCCTCTATGGGCTTCCAAATATCCCTTTGCCAATTCCACAAGAACAGCCTTAGCGAAAGGCTGCTTGAAGGGAAAGATGTAACTCTGTGAGATGAATTCACAGAACACAGAGCAGTTTCTCAGAAAGCTTCTTTCCAGTTTTGAACGGAAGATATTTCCTTTTTCACCATAGCCCTCTATGGGCTTCCAAATATCCCTTTGCCAATTCCACAAGAACAGCCTTAGCGAAAGGCTGCTTGAAGGGAAAGATGTAACTCTGTGAGATGAATTCACAGAACACAGAGCAGTTTCTCAGAAAGCTTCTTTCCAGTTTTGAACGGAAGATATTTTCTTTTTCCCCATAGCCCTCTATGGGCTTCCAAATATCCCGTTGCCAATTCCACAAGAACAGCCTTAGCGAAAGGCTGCTTGAAGGGAAACATGTAACTCGGTGAGATGAATTCACAGAACACAGAGCAGTTTCTCAGAAAGCTTCTTTCCAGTTTTGAACGGAAGATATTTCCTTTTTCACCATAACCCTCTATGGGTTTCCAAATATCCCGTTGCCAATTCCACAAGAACAGCCTTAGCGAAAGGCTGCTTGAAGGGAAAGATGTAACTCTGTGAGATGAATTCACAGAACCGAGAGCAGTTTCCAAGAAAGCTTCTTTCCAGTTTTGAACGGAAGATATTTCCTTTTTCACCATAGCCCTCTATGGGCTTCCAAATATCCCGTTGCCAATTCCACAAGAACAGCCTTAGCGAAAGGCTGCTTGAAGGGAAAGATGTAACTCTGTGAGATGAATTCACAGAACACAGAGCAGTTTCTCAGAAAGCTTCTTTCCAGTTTTGAACGGAAGATATTTCCTTTTTCACCATAGCCCTCTATGGGCTTCCAAATATCCCTTTGCCAATTCCACAAGAACAGCCTTAGCGAAAGGCTGCTTGAAGGGAAACATGTAACTCTGTGAGATGAATTCACAGAACACAGAGCAGTTTCTCAGAAATGTTCTTTCCAGGTTTGAACGGAAGATATTTCCTTTTTCACCGTAGCCCTCTATGGGCTTCCAAATATCCCATTGCCAATTCCACAAGAACAGCCTTAGCGAAAGGCTTCTTGAAGGGAAAGATGTAACTCTGTGAGATGAATTCACAGAACACAGAGCAGTTTCTCAGAAAGCTTCTTTCCAGTTTTGAACGGAAGATATTTCCTTTTTCCCCATAGCCCTCTATGGGCTTCCAAATATCCCGTTGCCAATTCCACAAGAACAGCCTTAGCGAAAGGCTGCATGAAGGGAAACATGTAACTCTGTGAGATGAATTCACAGAACACAGAGCAGTTTCTCAGAAAGCTTCTTTCCAGTTTTGAACGGAATATATTTCCTTTTTCCCCATAGCCCTCTATGGGCTTCCAAATATCCCTTTGCCAATTCCACGAGAACAGCCTTAGCGAAAGGCTGCTTGAAGGGAAAGATGTAACTCTGTGAGATGAATTCGCAGAACACAGAGCAGTTTCTCAGAAAGCTTCTTTCCAGTTTTGAACGGAAGATATTTCCTTTTTCACCATAGCCCTCTATGGGCTTCCAAATATCCCTTTGCCAATTCCACAAGAACATTCTTAGCGAAAGGCTGCTTGAAGGGAAAGATGTAACTCTGTGAGATGAATTTACAGAACACAGAGCAGTTTCTCAGAAAGCTTCTTTCCAGTTTTGAACGGAAGATATTTCCTTTTTCACCATAGCCCTCTATGGGCTTCCAAATATCCCTTTGCCAATTCCACAAGAACAGCCTTAGCGAAAGGCTGCTTGAAGGCAAAGATGTAACTCTGTGAGATGAATTCACAGAACACAGAGCAGTTTCTCAGAAATCTTCTTTCCAGTTTTGAACGGAAGATATTTCCTTTTTCACCGTAGCCCTCTATGGGCTTCCAAATATCCCATTGCCAATTCCACAAGAACAGCCTTAGCGAAAGGCTTCTGGAAGGGAAAGATGTAACTCTGTGAGATGAATTCACAGAACACAGAGCAGTTTCTCAGAAAGCTTCTTTCCAGTTTTGAACGGAAGATATTTCCTTTTTCACTGTAGCCCTCTATGGGCTTCCAAATATCCCTTTGCCAATTCCACAAGAACAGCCTTAGCGAAAGGCTGCTTGAAGGGAAAGATGTAACTCTGTGAGATGAATTCACAGAACACAGAGCAGTTTCTCAGAAAGCTTCTTTCCAGTTTTGAACGGAAGATATTTCCTTTTTCACCATAGCCCTCTATGGGCTTCCAAATATCCCTTTGCCAATTCCGCAAGAACAGCCTTAGCGAGAGGCTTCTTGAAGGGAAAGATGTAACTCTGTGAGATGAATTCACAGAACACAGAGCAGTTTCTCAGAAAGCTTCTTTCCAGTTTTGAACGGAAGATATTTCCTTTTTCACTGTAGCCCACTAAGGGCTTCCAAATATCCCTTTGCCAATTCCACAAGAACAGCCTTAGCGAAAGGCTTCTTGAAGGGAAAGATGTAACTCTGTGAGATGAATTCACAAAACACAGAGCAGTTTCTCAGAAAGCATCTTTCCAGTTTTGAACGGAAGATATTTCTTTTTTCCCCATAGCCCTCTACGGGCTTCCAAATATCCCTTTGCCAATTCCACAAGAACAGCCTTAGCGAAAGGCTGCTTGAAGGGAAAGATGTAACTCTGTGAGATGAATTCACAGAACACAGAGCAGTTTCTCAGAAAGCTTCTTTCCAGTTTTGAACGGAAGATATTTCCTTTTTCACTGTATCCCTCTATGGGCTTCCAAATATCCCTTTGCCAATTCCACAAGAACAGCCTTAGCGAAAGGCTGCATGAAGGGAAACATGTAACTCTGTGAGATGAATTCACAGAACACAGAGCAGTTTCTCAGAAAGCTTCTTTCCAGTTTTGAACGGAAGATATTTCCTTTTTCCCCATAGCCCTCTATGGGCTTCCAAATATCCCTTTGCCAATTCCACAAGAACAGCCTTAGCGAAAGGCTGCTTGAAGGGAAAGATGTAACTCTGTGAGATGAATTCACAGAACACAGAGCAGTTTCTCAGAAAGCTTCTTATCAGTTTTGAACGGAAGATATTTCCTTTTTCACCATAGCCCTCTATGGGCTTCCAAATATCCCGTTGCCAATTCCACAAGAACAGCCTTAGCGAAAGGCTGCATGAAGGGAAACATGTAACTCTGTGAGATGAATTCACAGAACACAGAGAAGTTTCTCAGAAAGCTTCTTTCCAGTTTTGAACGGAAGATATTTCCTTTTTCCCCATAGCCCTCTATGGGCTTCCAAATATCCCTTTGCCAATTCCACGAGAACAGCCTTAGCGAAAGGCTGCTTGAAGGGAAAGATGTAACTCTGTGAGATGAATTCACAGAACACAGAGCAGTTTCTCAGAAAGCTTCTTTCTAGTTTTGAACGGAAGATATTTCCTTTTTCACCATAGCCCTCTATGGGCTTCCAAATATCCCTTTGCCAATTCCACAAGAACATCCTTAGCGAAAGGCTGCTTGAAGGGAAAGATGTAACTCTGTGAGATGAATTTACAGAACACAGAGCAGTTTCTCAGAAAGCTTCTTTCCAGTTTTGAACGGAAGATATTTCCTTTTTCACCATAGCCCTCTATGGGCTTCCAAATATCCCTTTGCCAATTCCACAAGAACAGCCTTAGCGAAAGGCTGCTTGAAGGGAAAGATGTAACTCTGTGAGATGAATTCACAGAACACAGAGCAGTTTCTCAGAAATCTTCTTTCCAGTTTTGAACGGAAGATATTTCCTTTTTCACCGTAGCCCTCTATGGGCTTCCAAATATCCCTTTGCCAATTCCACAAGAACAGCCTTAGCGAAACTTCTGGAAGGGAAAGATGTAACTCTGTGAGATGAATTCACAGAACACAGAGCAGTTTCTCAGAAAGCTTCTTTCCAGTTTTGAACGGAAGATATTTCCTTTTTCACTGTAGCCCTCTATGGGCTTCCAAATATCCCTTTGCCAATTCCACAAGAACAGCCTTAGCGAAAGGCTGCTTGAAGGGAAAGATGTAACTCTGTGAGATGAATTCACAGAACACAGAGCAGTTTCTCAGAAAGCTTCTTTCCAGTTTTGAACGGAAGATATTTCCTTTTTCACCATAGCCCTCTATGGGCTTCCAAATATCCCTTTGCCAATTCCGCAAGAACAGCCTTAGCGAAAGGCTTCTGGAAGGGAAAGATGTAACTCTGTGAGATGAATTCACAGAACACAGAGCAGTTTCTCAGAAAGCTTCTTTCCAGTTTTGAACGGAAGATATTTCCTTTTTCACTGTAGCCCACTAAGGGCTTCCAAATATCCCTTTGCCAATTCCACAAGAACAGCCTTAGCGAAAGGCTTCTTGAAGGGAAAGATGTAACTCTGTGAGATGAATTCACAGAACACAGAGCAGTTTCTCAGAAAGCATCTTTCCAGTTTTGAACGGAAGATATTTCTTTTTTCCCCATAGCCCTCTACGGGCTTCCAAATATCCCTTTGCCAATTCCACAAGAACAGCCTTAGCGAAAGGCTGCTTGAAGGGAAAGATGTAACTCTGTGAGATGAATTCACAGAACACAGAGCAGTTTCTCAGAAAGCTTCTTTCCAGTTTTGAACGGAAGATATTTCCTTTTTCACTGTATCCCTCTATGGGCTTCCAAATATCCCTTTGCCAATTCCACAAGAACAGCCTTAGCGAAAGGCTGCATGAAGGGAAACATGTAACTCTGTGAGATGAATTCACAGAACACAGAGCAGTTTCTCAGAAAGCTTCTTTCCAGTTTTGAACGGAAGATATTTCCTTTTTCCCCATAGCCCTCTATGGGCTTCCAAATATCCCTTTGCCAATTCCACAAGAACAGCCTTAGCGAAAGGCTGCTTGAAGGGAAAGATGTAACTCTGTGAGATGAATTCACAGAACACAGAGCAGTTTCTCAGAAAGCTTCTTATCAGTTTTGAACGGAAGATATTTCCTTTTTCACCATAGCCCTCTATGGGCTTCCAAATATCCCGTTGCCAATTCCACAAGAACAGCCTTAGCGAAAGGCTGCATGAAGGGAAACATGTAACTCTGTGAGATGAATTCACAGAACACAGAGAAGTTTCTCAGAAAGCTTCTTTCCAGTTTTGAACGGAAGATATTTCCTTTTTCCCCATAGCCCTCTATGGGCTTCCAAATATCCCTTTGCCAATTCCACGAGAACAGCCTTAGCGAAAGGCTGCTTGAAGGGAAAGATGTAACTCTGTGAGATGAATTCACAGAACACAGAGCAGTTTCTCAGAAAGCTTCTTTCCAGTTTTGAACGGAAGATATTTCCTTTTTCACCATAGCCCTCTATGGGCTTCCAAATATCCCTTTGCCAATTCCACAAGAACATCCTTAGCGAAAGGCTGCTTGAAGGGAAAGATGTAACTCTGTGAGATGAATTTACAGAACACAGAGCAGTTTCTCAGAAAGCTTCTTTCCAGTTTTGAACGGAAGATATTTCCTTTTTCACCATAGCCCTCTATGGGCTTCCAAATATCCCTTTGCCAATTCCACAAGAACAGCCTTAGCGAAAGGCTGCTTGAAGGGAAAGATGTAACTCTGTGAGATGAATTCACAGAACACAGAGCAGTTTCTCAGAAATCTTCTTTCCAGTTTTGAACGGAAGATATTTCCTTTTTCACCGTAGCCCTCTATGGGCTTCCAAATATCCCTTTGCCAATTCCACAAGAACAGCCTTAGAGAAACTTCTGGAAGGGAAAGATGTAACTCTGTGAGATGAATTCACAGAACACAGAGCAGTTTCTCAGAAAGCTTCTTTCCAGTTTTGAACGGAAGATATTTCCTTTTTCACTGTAGCCCTCTATGGGCTTCCAAATATCCCTTTGCCAATTCCACAAGAACAGCCTTAGCGAAAGGCTGCTTGAAGGGAAAGATGTAACTCTGTGAGATGAATTCACAGAACACAGAGCAGTTTCTCAGAAAGCTTCTTTCCAGTTTTGAACGGAAGATATTTCCTTTTTCCCCATAGCCCTCTATGGTCTTCCAAATATCCCGTTGCCAATTCCACAAGAACAGCCTTAGCGAAAGGCTGCATGAAGGGAAACATGTAACTCTGTGAGATGAATTCACAGAACACAGAGCAGTTTCTCAGAAAGCTTCTTTCCAGTTTTGAACGGAAGATATTTCCTTTTTCCCCATAGCCCTCTAGGGGCTTCCAAATATCCCGTTGCCAATTCCACAAGAACAGCCTTAGCGAAAGGCTGCTTGAAGGGAAAGATGTAACTCTGTGAGATGAATTCACAGAACACAGAGCAGTTTCTCAGAAAGCTTCTTATCAGTTTTGAAGGGAAGATATTTCCTTTTTCACCATAGCCCTCTATGGGCTTCCAAATATCCCTTTGCCAATTCCACAAGAACATCCTTAGCGAAAGGCTGCTTGAAGGGAAAGATGTAACTCTGTGAGATGAATTCACAGAACACAGAGCAGTTTCTCAGAAAGCTTCTTTCCAGTTTTCAACGGAAGATATTTCCTTTTTCACCATAGCCCTCTATGGGCTTCCAAATATCCCTTTGCCAATACCACAAGAACAGCCTTAGCGAAAGGCTGCTTGAAGGGAAAGATGTAACTCTGTGAGATGAATTCACAGAATACAGAGCAGTTTCTCAGAAATCTTCTTTCCAGTTTTGAACGGAAGATATTTCCTTTTTCACCGTAGCCCTCTATGGGCTTCCAAATATCCCTTTGCCAATTCAACAAGAACAGCCTTAGCGAAAGGCTGCTTGAAGGGAAACATGTAACTCTGTGAGATGAATTCACAGAACACAGAGCAGTTTCTCAGAAATCTTCTTTCCAGGTTTGAACGGAAGATATTTCCTTTTTCACCATAGCCCTCTATGGGCTTCCAAATATCCCTTTGCCAATTCCACAAGAACAGCCTTAGCGAAAGGCTGCTTGAAGGCAAAGATGTAACTCTGTGAGATGAATTCACAGAACACAGAGCAGTTTCTCAGAAAGCTTCTTTCCAGTTTTGAACGGAAGATATTTCCTTTTTCACCGTAGCCCTCTATGGGCTTCCAAATATCCCATTGCCAATTCCAAAAGAACAGCCTTAGCGAAAGGCTTCTGGAAGGGAAAGATGTAACTCTGTGAGATGAATTCACAGAACACAGAGCAGTTTCTCAGAAAGCTTCTTTCCAGTTTTGAACGGAAGATATTTCCTTTTTCACTGTAGCCCTCTATGGGCTTCCAAATATCCCTTTGCCAATTCCACAAGAACAGCCTTAGCGAAAGGCTGCTTGAAGGGAAAGATGTAACTCTGTGAGATGAATTCACAGAACACAGAGCAGTTTCTCAGAAAGCTTCTTTCCAGTTTTGAACGGAAGATATTTCCTTTTTCACCATAGCCCTCTATGGGCTTCCAAATATCCCTTTGCCAATTCCACAAGAACAGCCTTAGCGAAAGGCTGCTTGAAGGGAAAGATGTAACTCTGTGAGATGAATTCACAGAACACAGAGCAGTTTCTCAGAAAGCTTCTTTCCAGTTTTGAACGGAAGATATTTCCTTTTTCCCCATAGCCCTCTATGGGCTTCCAAATATCCCGTTGCCAATTCCACAAGAACAGCCTTAGCGAAAGGCTGCTTGAAGGGAAACATGTAACTCGGTGAGATGAACTCACAGAACACAGAGCAGTTTCTCAGAAAGCTTCTTTCCAGTTTTGAACGGAAGATATTTCCTTTTTCACCATAGCCCTCTATGGGTTTCCAAATATCCCGTTGCCAATTACACAAGAACAGCCTTAGCGAAAGGCTGCTTGAAGGGAAAGATGTAACTCTGTGAGATGAATTCACAGAACCGAGAGCAGTTTCTCAGAAAGCTTCTTTCCAGTTTTGAACGGAAGATATTTCCTTTTTCACCATAGCCCTCTATGGGCTTCCAAATATCCCGTTGCCAATTCCACAAGAACAGCCTTAGCGAAAGGCTGCTTGAAGGGAAAGATGTAACTCTGTGAGATGAATTCACAGAACACAGAGCAGTTTCTCAGAAAGCTTCTTTCCAGTTTTGAACGGAAGATATTTCCTTTTTCACCATAGCCCTCTATGGGCTTCCAAATATCCCTTTGCCAATTCCACAAGAACAGCCTTAGCGAAAGGCTGCTTGAAGGGAAACATGTAACTCTGTGAGATGAATTCACAGAACACAGAGCAGTTTCTCAGAAATCTTCTTTCCAGGTTTGAACGGAAGATATTTCCTTTTTCACCGTAGCCCTCTATGGGCTTCCAAATATCCCATTGCCAATTCCACAAGAACAGCCTTAGCGAAAGGCTTCTTGAAGGGAAAGATGTAACTCTGTGAGATGAATTCACAGAACACAGAGCAGTTTCTCAGAAAGCTTCTTTCCAGTTTTGAACGGAAGATATTTCCTTTTTCCCCATAGCCCTCTATGGGCTTCCAAATATCCCGTTGCCAATTACACAAGAACAGCCTTAGCGAAAGGCTGCATGAAGGGAAACATGTAACTCTGTGAGATGAATTCACAGAACACAGAGCAGTTTCTCAGAAAGCTTCTTTCCAGTTTTGAACGGAATATATTTCCTTTTTCCCCATAGCCCTCTATGGGCTTCCAAATATCCCTTTGCCAATTCCACGAGAACAGCCTTAGCGAAAGGCTGCTTGAAGGGAAAGATGTAACTCTGTGAGATGAATTCACAGAACACAGAGCAGTTTCTCAGAAAGCTTCTTTCCAGTTTTGAACGGAAGATATTTCCTTTTTCACCATAGCCCTCTATGGGCTTCCAAATATCCCTTTGCCAATTCCACAAGAACATTCTTAGCGAAAGGCTGCTTGAAGGGAAAGATGTAACTCTGTGAGATGAATTTACAGAACACAGAGCAGTTTCTCAGAAAGCTTCTTTCCAGTTTTGAACGGAAGATATTTCCTTTTTCACCATAGCCCTCTATGGGCTTTCAAATATCCCTTTGCCAATTCCACAAGAACAGCCTTAGCGAAAGGCTGCTTGAAGGCAAAGATGTAACTCTGTGAGATGAATTCACAGAACACAGAGCAGTTTCTCAGAAATCTTCTTTCCAGTTTTGAACGGAAGATATTTCCTTTTTCACCGTAGCCCTCTATGGGCTTCCAAATATCCCATTGCCAATTCCACAAGAACAGCCTTAGCGAAAGGCTTCTGGAAGGGAAAGATGTAACTCTGTGAGATGAATTCACAGAACACAGAGCAGTTTCTCAGAAAGCTTCTTTCCAGTTTTGAACGGAAGATATTTCCTTTTTCACTGTAGCCCTCTATGGGCTTCCAAATATCCCTTTGCCAATTCCACAAGAACAGCCTTAGCGAAAGGCTGCTTGAAGGGAAAGATGTAACTCTGTGAGATGAATTCACAGAACACAGAGCAGTTTCTCAGAAAGCTTCTTTCCAGTTTTGAACGGAAGATATTTCCTTTTTCACTGTAGCCCACTAAGGGCTTCCAAATATCCCTTTGCCAATTCCACAAGAACAGCCTTAGCGAAAGGCTGCTTGAAGGGAAACATGTAACTCGGTGAGATGAATTCACAGAACACAGAGCAGTTTCTCAGAAAGCTTCTTTCCAGTTTTGAACGGAAGATATTTCCTTTTTCACCATAGCCCTCTATGGGTTTCCAAATATCCCGTTGCCAATTCCACAAGAACAGCCTTAGCGAAAGGCTGCTTGAAGGGAAAGATGTAACTCTGTGAGATGAATTCACAGAACAGAGAGCAGTTTCTCAGAAAGCTTCTTTCCAGTTTTGAACGGAAGATATTTCCTTTTTCACCATAGCCCTCTATGGGCTTCCAAATATCCCTTTGCCAATTCCACAAGAACAGCCTTAGCGAAAGGCTGCTTGAAGGCAAAGATGTAACTCTGTGAGATGAATTCACAGAACACAGAGCAGTTTCTCAGAAAGCTTCTTTCCAGTTTTGAACGGAAGATATTTCCTTTTTCACCATAGCCCTCTATGGGCTTCCAAATATCCCTTTGCCAATTCCACAAGAACAGCCTTAGCGAAAGGCTGCTTGAAGGGAAACATGTAACTCTGTGAGATGAATTCACAGAACACAGAGCAGTTTCTCAGAAATCTTCTTTCCAGGTTTGAACGGAAGATATTTCCTTTTTCACCGTAGCCCTCTATGGGCTTCCAAATATCCCATTGCCAATTCCACAAGAACAGCCTTAGCGAAAGGCTTCTTGAAGGGAAAGATGTAACTCTGTGAGATGAATTCACAGAACACAGAGCAGTTTCTCAGAAAGCTTCTTTCCAGTTTTGAACGGAAGATATTTCCTTTTTCACTGTAGCCCTCTAAGGGCTTCCAAATATCCCTTTGCCAATTCCACAAGAACAGCCTTAGCGAAAGGCTTCTTGAAGGGAAAGATGTAACTCTGTGAGATGAATTCACAGAACACAGAGAAGTTTCTCAGAAAGCTTCTTTCCAGTTTTGAACGGAAGATATTTCCTTTTTCCCCATAGCCCTCTACGGGCTTCCAAATATCCCTTTGCCAATTCCACAAGAACAGCCTTAGCGAAAGGCTGCTTGAAGGGAAAGATGTAACTCTGTGAGATTAATTCACAAAACACAGAGCAGTTTCTCAGAAAGCTTCTTTCCAGTTTTGAACGGAAGATATTTCCTTTTTCACCATAGCCCTCTGCGGGCTTCCAAATATCCCTTTGCCAATTCCACAAGAACAGCCTTAGCGAAACGCTGCTTGAAGGGAAAGATGTAACTCTGTGCGATGAATTCACAGAACACAGAGCAGTTTCTCAGGAAGCTTCTTTCCAGTTTTGAACGGAAGATATTTCCTTTTTCCCCATAGCCCTCTATGGGCTTCCAAATATCCCGTTGCCAATTCCACAAGAACAGCCTTAGCGAAAGGCTGCATGAAGGGAAACATGTAACTCTGTGAGATGAATTCACAGAACACAGAGCAGTTTCTCAGAAAGCTTCTTTCCAGTTTTGAACGGAAGATATTTCCTTTTTCCCCATAGCCCTCTATGGGCTTCCAAATATCCCTTTGCCAATTCCACGAGAACAGCCTTAGCGAAAGGCTGCTTGAAGGGAAAGATGTAACTCTGTGAGATGAATTCACAGAACACAGAGCAGTTTCTCAGAAAGCTTCTTTCCAGTTTTGAACGGAAGATATTTCCTTTTTCACCATAACCCTCTATGGGCTTCCAAATATCCCTTTGCCAATTCCACAAGAACATTCTTAGCGAAAGGCTGCTTGAAGGGAAAGATGTAACTCTGTGAGATGAATTTACAGAACACAGAGCAGTTTCTCAGAAAGCTTCTTTCCAGTTTTGAACGGAAGATATTTCCTTTTTCACCATAGCCCTCTATGGGCTTCCAAATATCCCTTTGCCAATTCCACAAGAACAGCCTTAGCGAAAGGCTGCTTGAAGGCAAAGATGTAACTCTGTGAGATGAATTCACAGAACACAGAGCAGTTTCTCAGAAATCTTCTTTCCAGTTTTGAACGGAAGATATTTCCTTTTTCACCGTAGCCCTCTATGGGCTTCCAAATATCCCATTGCCAATTCCAAAAGAACAGCCTTAGCGAAAGGCTTCTGGAAGGGAAAGATGTAACTCTGTGAGATGAATTCACAGAACACAGAGCAGTTTCTCAGAAAGCTTCTTTCCAGTTTTGAACGGAAGATATTTCCTTTTTCACTGTAGCCCTCTATGGGCTTCCAAATATCCCTTTGCCAATTCCACAAGAACAGCCTTAGCGAAAGGCTGCTTGAAGGGAAAGATGTAACTCTGTGAGATGAATTCACAGAACACAGAGCAGTTTCTCAGAAAGCTTCTTTCCAGTTTTGAACGGAAGATATTTCCTTTTTCACCATAGCCCTCTATGGGCTTCCAAATATCCCTTTGCCAATTCCACAAGAACAGCCTTAGCGAAAGGCTGCTTGAAGGGAAAGATGTAACTCTGTGAGATGAATTCACAGAACACAGAGCAGTTTCTCAGAAAGCTTCTTTCCAGTTTTGAACGGAAGATATTTTCTTTTTCCCCATAGCCCTCTATGGGCTTCCAAATATCCCGTTGCCAATTCCACAAGAACAGCCTTAGCGAAAGGCTGCTTGAAGGGAAACATGTAACTCGGTGAGATGAATTCACAGAACACAGAGCAGTTTCTCAGAAAGCTTCTTTCCAGTTTTGAACGGAAGATATTTCCTTTTTCACCATAGCCCTCTATGGGTTTCCAAATATCCCGTTGCCAATTCCACAAGAACAGCCTTAGCGAAAGGCTGCTTGAAGGGAAAGATGTAACTCTGTGAGATGAATTCACAGAACCGAGAGCAGTTTCCAAGAAAGCTTCTTTCCAGTTTTGAACGGAAGATATTTCCTTTTTCACCATAGCCCTCTATGGGCTTCCAAATATCCCGTTGCCAATTCCACAAGAACAGCCTTAGCGAAAGGCTGCTTGAAGGGAAAGATGTAACTCTGTGAGATGAATTCACAGAACACAGAGCAGTTTCTCAGAAAGCTTCTTTCCAGTTTTGAACGGAAGATATTTCCTTTTTCACCATAGCCCTCTATGGGCTTCCAAATATCCCTTTGCCAATTCCACAAGAACAGCCTTAGCGAAAGGCTGCTTGAAGGGAAACATGTAACTCTGTGAGATGAATTCACAGAACACAGAGCAGTTTCTCAGAAATGTTCTTTCCAGGTTTGAACGGAAGATATTTCCTTTTTCACCGTAGCCCTCTATGGGCTTCCAAATATCCCATTGCCAATTCCACAAGAACAGCCTTAGCGAAAGGCTTCTTGAAGGGAAAGATGTAACTCTGTGAGATGAATTCACAGAACACAGAGCAGTTTCTCAGAAAGCTTCTTTCCAGTTTTGAACGGAAGATATTTCCTTTTTCCCCATAGCCCTCTATGGGCTTCCAAATATCCCGTTGCCAATTCCACAAGAACAGCCTTAGCGAAAGGCTGCATGAAGGGAAACATGTAACTCTGTGAGATGAATTCACAGAACACAGAGCAGTTTCTCAGAAAGCTTCTTTCCAGTTTTGAACGGAATATATTTCCTTTTTCCCCATAGCCCTCTATGGGCTTCCAAATATCCCTTTGCCAATTCCACGAGAACAGCCTTAGCGAAAGGCTGCTTGAAGGGAAAGATGTAACTCTGTGAGATGAATTCGCAGAACACAGAGCAGTTTCTCAGAAAGCTTCTTTCCAGTTTTGAACGGAAGATATTTCCTTTTTCACCATAGCCCTCTATGGGCTTCCAAATATCCCTTTGCCAATTCCACAAGAACATTCTTAGCGAAAGGCTGCTTGAAGGGAAAGATGTAACTCTGTGAGATGAATTTACAGAACACAGAGCAGTTTCTCAGAAAGCTTCTTTCCAGTTTTGAACGGAAGATATTTCCTTTTTCACCATAGCCCTCTATGGGCTTCCAAATATCCCTTTGCCAATTCCACAAGAACAGCCTTAGCGAAAGGCTGCTTGAAGGCAAAGATGTAACTCTGTGAGATGAATTCACAGAACACAGAGCAGTTTCTCAGAAATCTTCTTTCCAGTTTTGAACGGAAGATATTTCCTTTTTCACCGTAGCCCTCTATGGGCTTCCAAATATCCCATTGCCAATTCCACAAGAACAGCCTTAGCGAAAGGCTTCTGGAAGGGAAAGATGTAACTCTGTGAGATGAATTCACAGAACACAGAGCAGTTTCTCAGAAAGCTTCTTTCCAGTTTTGAACGGAAGATATTTCCTTTTTCACTGTAGCCCTCTATGGGCTTCCAAATATCCCTTTGCCAATTCCACAAGAACAGCCTTAGCGAAAGGCTGCTTGAAGGGAAAGATGTAACTCTGTGAGATGAATTCACAGAACACAGAGCAGTTTCTCAGAAAGCTTCTTTCCAGTTTTGAACGGAAGATATTTCCTTTTTCACCATAGCCCTCTATGGGCTTCCAAATATCCCTTTGCCAATTCCGCAAGAACAGCCTTAGCGAGAGGCTTCTTGAAGGGAAAGATGTAACTCTGTGAGATGAATTCACAGAACACAGAGCAGTTTCTCAGAAAGCTTCTTTCCAGTTTTGAACGGAAGATATTTCCTTTTTCACTGTAGCCCACTAAGGGCTTCCAAATATCCCTTTGCCAATTCCACAAGAACAGCCTTAGCGAAAGGCTTCTTGAAGGGAAAGATGTAACTCTGTGAGATGAATTCACAAAACACAGAGCAGTTTCTCAGAAAGCATCTTTCCAGTTTTGAACGGAAGATATTTCTTTTTTCCCCATAGCCCTCTACGGGCTTCCAAATATCCCTTTGCCAATTCCACAAGAACAGCCTTAGCGAAAGGCTGCTTGAAGGGAAAGATGTAACTCTGTGAGATGAATTCACAGAACACAGAGCAGTTTCTCAGAAAGCTTCTTTCCAGTTTTGAACGGAAGATATTTCCTTTTTCACTGTATCCCTCTATGGGCTTCCAAATATCCCTTTGCCAATTCCACAAGAACAGCCTTAGCGAAAGGCTGCATGAAGGGAAACATGTAACTCTGTGAGATGAATTCACAGAACACAGAGCAGTTTCTCAGAAAGCTTCTTTCCAGTTTTGAACGGAAGATATTTCCTTTTTCCCCATAGCCCTCTATGGGCTTCCAAATATCCCTTTGCCAATTCCACAAGAACAGCCTTAGCGAAAGGCTGCTTGAAGGGAAAGATGTAACTCTGTGAGATGAATTCACAGAACACAGAGCAGTTTCTCAGAAAGCTTCTTATCAGTTTTGAACGGAAGATATTTCCTTTTTCACCATAGCCCTCTATGGGCTTCCAAATATCCCGTTGCCAATTCCACAAGAACAGCCTTAGCGAAAGGCTGCATGAAGGGAAACATGTAACTCTGTGAGATGAATTCACAGAACACAGAGAAGTTTCTCAGAAAGCTTCTTTCCAGTTTTGAACGGAAGATATTTCCTTTTTCCCCATAGCCCTCTATGGGCTTCCAAATATCCCTTTGCCAATTCCACGAGAACAGCCTTAGCGAAAGGCTGCTTGAAGGGAAAGATGTAACTCTGTGAGATGAATTCACAGAACACAGAGCAGTTTCTCAGAAAGCTTCTTTCTAGTTTTGAACGGAAGATATTTCCTTTTTCACCATAGCCCTCTATGGGCTTCCAAATATCCCTTTGCCAATTCCACAAGAACATCCTTAGCGAAAGGCTGCTTGAAGGGAAAGATGTAACTCTGTGAGATGAATTTACAGAACACAGAGCAGTTTCTCAGAAAGCTTCTTTCCAGTTTTGAACGGAAGATATTTCCTTTTTCACCATAGCCCTCTATGGGCTTCCAAATATCCCTTTGCCAATTCCACAAGAACAGCCTTAGCGAAAGGCTGCTTGAAGGGAAAGATGTAACTCTGTGAGATGAATTCACAGAACACAGAGCAGTTTCTCAGAAATCTTCTTTCCAGTTTTGAACGGAAGATATTTCCTTTTTCACCGTAGCCCTCTATGGGCTTCCAAATATCCCTTTGCCAATTCCACAAGAACAGCCTTAGCGAAACTTCTGGAAGGGAAAGATGTAACTCTGTGAGATGAATTCACAGAACACAGAGCAGTTTCTCAGAAAGCTTCTTTCCAGTTTTGAACGGAAGATATTTCCTTTTTCACTGTAGCCCTCTATGGGCTTCCAAATATCCCTTTGCCAATTCCACAAGAACAGCCTTAGCGAAAGGCTGCTTGAAGGGAAAGATGTAACTCTGTGAGATGAATTCACAGAACACAGAGCAGTTTCTCAGAAAGCTTCTTTCCAGTTTTGAACGGAAGATATTTCCTTTTTCACCATAGCCCTCTATGGGCTTCCAAATATCCCTTTGCCAATTCCGCAAGAACAGCCTTAGCGAAAGGCTTCTGGAAGGGAAAGATGTAACTCTGTGAGATGAATTCACAGAACACAGAGCAGTTTCTCAGAAAGCTTCTTTCCAGTTTTGAACGGAAGATATTTCCTTTTTCACTGTAGCCCACTAAGGGCTTCCAAATATCCCTTTGCCAATTCCACAAGAACAGCCTTAGCGAAAGGCTTCTTGAAGGGAAAGATGTAACTCTGTGAGATGAATTCACAGAACACAGAGCAGTTTCTCAGAAAGCATCTTTCCAGTTTTGAACGGAAGATATTTCTTTTTTCCCCATAGCCCTCTACGGGCTTCCAAATATCCCTTTGCCAATTCCACAAGAACAGCCTTAGCGAAAGGCTGCTTGAAGGGAAAGATGTAACTCTGTGAGATGAATTCACAGAACACAGAGCAGTTTCTCAGAAAGCTTCTTTCCAGTTTTGAACGGAAGATATTTCCTTTTTCACTGTATCCCTCTATGGGCTTCCAAATATCCCTTTGCCAATTCCACAAGAACAGCCTTAGCGAAAGGCTGCATGAAGGGAAACATGTAACTCTGTGAGATGAATTCACAGAACACAGAGCAGTTTCTCAGAAAGCTTCTTTCCAGTTTTGAACGGAAGATATTTCCTTTTTCCCCATAGCCCTCTATGGGCTTCCAAATATCCCTTTGCCAATTCCACAAGAACAGCCTTAGCGAAAGGCTGCTTGAAGGGAAAGATGTAACTCTGTGAGATGAATTCACAGAACACAGAGCAGTTTCTCAGAAAGCTTCTTATCAGTTTTGAACGGAAGATATTTCCTTTTTCACCATAGCCCTCTATGGGCTTCCAAATATCCCGTTGACAATTCCACAAGAACAGCCTTAGCGAAAGGCTGCATGAAGGGAAACATGTAACTCTGTGAGATGAATTCACAGAACACAGAGAAGTTTCTCAGAAAGCTTCTTTCCAGTTTTGAACGGAAGATATTTCCTTTTTCCCCATAGCCCTCTATGGGCTTCCAAATATCCCTTTGCCAATTCCACGAGAACAGCCTTAGCGAAAGGCTGCTTGAAGGGAAAGATGTAACTCTGTGAGATGAATTCACAGAACACAGAGCAGTTTCTCAGAAAGCTTCTTTCCAGTTTTGAACGGAAGATATTTCCTTTTTCACCATAGCCCTCTATGGGCTTCCAAATATCCCTTTGCCAATTCCACAAGAACATCCTTAGCGAAAGGCTGCTTGAAGGGAAAGATGTAACTCTGTGAGATGAATTTACAGAACACAGAGCAGTTTCTCAGAAAGCTTCTTTCCAGTTTTGAACGGAAGATATTTCCTTTTTCACCATAGCCCTCTATGGGCTTCCAAATATCCCTTTGCCAATTCCACAAGAACAGCCTTAGCGAAAGGCTGCTTGAAGGGAAAGATGTAACTCTGTGAGATGAATTCACAGAACACAGAGCAGTTTCTCAGAAATCTTCTTTCCAGTTTTGAACGGAAGATATTTCCTTTTTCACCGTAGCCCTCTATGGGCTTCCAAATATCCCTTTGCCAATTCCACAAGAACAGCCTTAGCGAAACTTCTGGAAGGGAAAGATGTAACTCTGTGAGATGAATTCACAGAACACAGAGCAGTTTCTCAGAAAGCTTCTTTCCAGTTTTGAACGGAAGATATTTCCTTTTTCACTGTAGCCCTCTATGGGCTTCCAAATATCCCTTTGCCAATTCCACAAGAACAGCCTTAGCGAAAGGCTGCTTGAAGGGAAAGATGTAACTCTGTGAGATGAATTCACAGAACACAGAGCAGTTTCTCAGAAAGCTTCTTTCCAGTTTTGAACGGAAGATATTTCCTTTTTCCCCATAGCCCTCTATGGTCTTCCAAATATCCCGTTGCCAATTCCACAAGAACAGCCTTAGCGAAAGGCTGCATGAAGGGAAACATGTAACTCTGTGAGATGAATTCACAGAACACAGAGCAGTTTCTCAGAAAGCTTCTTTCCAGTTTTGAACGGAAGATATTTCCTTTTTCCCCATAGCCCTCTAGGGGCTTCCAAATATCCCGTTGCCAATTCCACAAGAACAGCCTTAGCGAAAGGCTGCTTGAAGGGAAAGATGTAACTCTGTGAGATGAATTCACAGAACACAGAGCAGTTTCTCAGAAAGCTTCTTATCAGTTTTGAAGGGAAGATATTTCCTTTTTCACCATAGCCCTCTATGGGCTTCCAAATATCCCTTTGCCAATTCCACAAGAACATCCTTAGCGAAAGGCTGCTTGAAGGGAAAGATGTAACTCTGTGAGATGAATTCACAGAACACAGAGCAGTTTCTCAGAAAGCTTCTTTCCAGTTTTCAACGGAAGATATTTCCTTTTTCACCATAGCCCTCTATGGGCTTCCAAATATCCCTTTGCCAATACCACAAGAACAGCCTTAGCGAAAGGCTGCTTGAAGGGAAAGATGTAACTCTGTGAGATGAATTCACAGAATACAGAGCAGTTTCTCAGAAATCTTCTTTCCAGTTTTGAACGGAAGATATTTCCTTTTTCACCGTAGCCCTCTATGGGCTTCCAAATATCCCTTTGCCAATTCAACAAGAACAGCCTTAGCGAAAGGCTGCTTGAAGGGAAACATGTAACTCTGTGAGATGAATTCACAGAACACAGAGCAGTTTCTCAGAAATCTTCTTTCCAGGTTTGAACGGAAGATATTTCCTTTTTCACCATAGCCCTCTATGGGCTTCCAAATATCCCTTTGCCAATTCCACAAGAACAGCCTTAGCGAAAGGCTGCTTGAAGGCAAAGATGTAACTCTGTGAGATGAATTCACAGAACACAGAGCAGTTTCTCAGAAAGCTTCTTTCCAGTTTTGAACGGAAGATATTTCCTTTTTCACCGTAGCCCTCTATGGGCTTCCAAATATCCCATTGCCAATTCCAAAAGAACAGCCTTAGCGAAAGGCTTCTGGAAGGGAAAGATGTAACTCTGTGAGATGAATTCACAGAACACAGAGCAGTTTCTCAGAAAGCTTCTTTCCAGTTTTGAACGGAAGATATTTCCTTTTTCACTGTAGCCCTCTATGGGCTTCCAAATATCCCTTTGCCAATTCCACAAGAACAGCCTTAGCGAAAGGCTGCTTGAAGGGAAAGATGTAACTCTGTGAGATGAATTCACAGAACACAGAGCAGTTTCTCAGAAAGCTTCTTTCCAGTTTTGAACGGAAGATATTTCCTTTTTCACCATAGCCCTCTATGGGCTTCCAAATATCCCTTTGCCAATTCCACAAGAACAGCCTTAGCGAAAGGCTGCTTGAAGGGAAAGATGTAACTCTGTGAGATGAATTCACAGAACACAGAGCAGTTTCTCAGAAAGCTTCTTTCCAGTTTTGAACGGAAGATATTTCCTTTTTCCCCATAGCCCTCTATGGGCTTCCAAATATCCCGTTGCCAATTCCACAAGAACAGCCTTAGCGAAAGGCTGCTTGAAGGGAAACATGTAACTCGGTGAGATGAATTCACAGAACACAGAGCAGTTTCTCAGAAAGCTTCTTTCCAGTTTTGAACGGAAGATATTTCCTTTTTCACCATAGCCCTCTATGGGTTTCCAAATATCCCGTTGCCAATTACACAAGAACAGCCTTAGCGAAAGGCTGCTTGAAGGGAAAGATGTAACTATGTGAGATGAATTCACAGAACCGAGAGCAGTTTCTCAGAAAGCTTCTTTCCAGTTTTGAACGGAAGATATTTCCTTTTTCACCATAGCCCTCTATGGGCTTCCAAATATCCCGTTGCCAATTCCACAAGAACAGCCTTAGCGAAAGGCTGCTTGAAGGGAAAGATGTAACTCTGTGAGATGAATTCACAGAACACAGAGCAGTTTCTCAGAAAGCTTCTTTCCAGTTTTGAACGGAAGATATTTCCTTTTTCACCATAGCCCTCTATGGGCTTCCAAATATCCCTTTGCCAATTCCACAAGAACAGCCTTAGCGAAAGGCTGCTTGAAGGGAAACATGTAACTCTGTGAGATGAATTCACAGAACACAGAGCAGTTTCTCAGAAATCTTCTTTCCAGGTTTGAACGGAAGATATTTCCTTTTTCACCGTAGCCCTCTATGGGCTTCCAAATATCCCATTGCCAATTCCACAAGAACAGCCTTAGCGAAAGGCTTCTTGAAGGGAAAGATGTAACTCTGTGAGATGAATTCACAGAACACAGAGCAGTTTCTCAGAAAGCTTCTTTCCAGTTTTGAACGGAAGATATTTCCTTTTTCCCCATAGCCCTCTATGGGCTTCCAAATATCCCGTTGCCAATTCCACAAGAACAGCCTTAGCGAAAGGCTGCATGAAGGGAAACATGTAACTCTGTGAGATGAATTCACAGAACACAGAGCAGTTTCTCAGAAAGCTTCTTTCCAGTTTTGAACGGAATATATTTCCTTTTTCCCCATAGCCCTCTATGGGCTTCCAAATATCCCTTTGCCAATTCCACGAGAACAGCCTTAGCGAAAGGCTGCTTGAAGGGAAAGATGTAACTCTGTGAGATGAATTCACAGAACACAGAGCAGTTTCTCAGAAAGCTTCTTTCCAGTTTTGAACGGAAGATATTTCCTTTTTCACCATAGCCCTCTATGGGCTTCCAAATATCCCTTTGCCAATTCCACAAGAACATTCTTAGCGAAAGGCTGCTTGAAGGGAAAGATGTAACTCTGTGAGATGAATTTACAGAACACAGAGCAGTTTCTCAGAAAGCTTCTTTCCAGTTTTGAACGGAAGATATTTCCTTTTTCACCATAGCCCTCTATGGGCTTTCAAATATCCCTTTGCCAATTCCACAAGAACAGCCTTAGCGAAAGGCTGCTTGAAGGCAAAGATGTAACTCTGTGAGATGAATTCACAGAACACAGAGCAGTTTCTCAGAAATCTTCTTTCCAGTTTTGAACGGAAGATATTTCCTTTTTCACCGTAGCCCTCTATGGGCTTCCAAATATCCCATTGCCAATTCCACAAGAACAGCCTTAGCGAAAGGCTTCTGGAAGGGAAAGATGTAACTCTGTGAGATGAATTCACAGAACACAGAGCAGTTTCTCAGAAAGCTTCTTTCCAGTTTTGAACGGAAGATATTTCCTTTTTCACTGTAGCCCTCTATGGGCTTCCAAATATCCCTTTGCCAATTCCACAAGAACAGCCTTAGCGAAAGGCTGCTTGAAGGGAAAGATGTAACTCTGTGAGATGAATTCACAGAACACAGAGCAGTTTCTCAGAAAGCTTCTTTCCAGTTTTGAACGGAAGATATTTCCTTTTTCACTGTAGCCCACTAAGGGCTTCCAAATATCCCTTTGCCAATTCCACAAGAACAGCCTTAGCGAAAGGCTGCTTGAAGGGAAACATGTAACTCGGTGAGATGAATTCACAGAACACAGAGCAGTTTCTCAGAAAGCTTCTTTCCAGTTTTGAACGGAAGATATTTCCTTTTTCACCATAGCCCTCTATGGGTTTCCAAATATCCCGTTGCCAATTCCACAAGAACAGCCTTAGCGAAAGGCTGCTTGAAGGGAAAGATGTAACTCTGTGAGATGAATTCACAGAACAGAGAGCAGTTTCTCAGAAAGCTTCTTTCCAGTTTTGAACGGAAGATATTTCCTTTTTCACCATAGCCCTCTATGGGCTTCCAAATATCCCTTTGCCAATTCCACAAGAACAGCCTTAGCGAAAGGCTGCTTGAAGGCAAAGATGTAACTCTGTGAGATGAATTCACAGAACACAGAGCAGTTTCTCAGAAAGCTTCTTTCCAGTTTTGAACGGAAGATATTTCCTTTTTCACCATAGCCCTCTATGGGCTTCCAAATATCCCTTTGCCAATTCCACAAGAACAGCCTTAGCGAAAGGCTGCTTGAAGGGAAACATGTAACTCTGTGAGATGAATTCACAGAACACAGAGCAGTTTCTCAGAAATCTTCTTTCCAGGTTTGAACGGAAGATATTTCCTTTTTCACCGTAGCCCTCTATGGGCTTCCAAATATCCCATTGCCAATTCCACAAGAAAAGCCTTAGCGAAAGGCTTCTTGAAGGGAAAGATGTAACTCTGTGAGATGAATTCACAGAACACAGAGCAGTTTCTCAGAAAGCTTCTTTCCAGTTTTGAACGGAAGATATTTCCTTTTTCACTGTAGCCCTCTAAGGGCTTCCAAATATCCCTTTGCCAATTCCACAAGAACAGCCTTAGCGAAAGGCTTCTTGAAGGGAAAGATGTAACTCTGTGAGATGAATTCACAGAACACAGAGAAGTTTCTCAGAAAGCTTCTTTCCAGTTTTGAACGGAAGATATTTCCTTTTTCCCCATAGCCCTCTACGGGCTTCCAAATATCCCTTTGCCAATTCCACAAGAACAGCCTTAGCGAAAGGCTGCTTGAAGGGAAAGATGTAACTCTGTGAGATTAATTCACAAAACACAGAGCAGTTTCTCAGAAAGCTTCTTTCCAGTTTTGAACGGAAGATATTTCCTTTTTCACCATAGCCCTCTGCGGGCTTCCAAATATCCCTTTGCCAATTCCACAAGAACAGCCTTAGCGAAACGCTGCTTGAAGGGAAAGATGTAACTCTGTGCGATGAATTCACAGAACACAGAGCAGTTTCTCAGGAAGCTTCTTTCCAGTTTTGAACGGAAGATATTTCCTTTTTCCCCATAGCCCTCTATGGGCTTCCAAATATCCCGTTGCCAATTCCACAAGAACAGCCTTAGCGAAAGGCTGCATGAAGGGAAACATGTAACTCTGTGAGATGAATTCACAGAACACAGAGCAGTTTCTCAGAAAGCTTCTTTCCAGTTTTGAACGGAAGATATTTCCTTTTTCCCCATAGCCCTCTATGGGCTTCCAAATATCCCTTTGCCAATTCCACGAGAACAGCCTTAGCGAAAGGCTGCTTGAAGGGAAAGATGTAACTCTGTGAGATGAATTCACAGAACACAGAGCAGTTTCTCAGAAAGCTTCTTTCCAGTTTTGAACGGAAGATATTTCCTTTTTCACCATAACCCTCTATGGGCTTCCAAATATCCCTTTGCCAATTCCACAAGAACATTCTTAGCGAAAGGCTGCTTGAAGGGAAAGATGTAACTCTGTGAGATGAATTTACAGAACACAGAGCAGTTTCTCAGAAAGCTTCTTTCCAGTTTTGAACGGAAGATATTTCCTTTTTCACCATAGCCCTCTATGGGCTTCCAAATATCCCTTTGCCAATTCCACAAGAACAGCCTTAGCGAAAGGCTGCTTGAAGGCAAAGATGTAACTCTGTGAGATGAATTCACAGAACACAGAGCAGTTTCTCAGAAATCTTCTTTCCAGTTTTGAACGGAAGATATTTCCTTTTTCACCGTAGCCCTCTATGGGCTTCCAAATATCCCATTGCCAATTCCAAAAGAACAGCCTTAGCGAAAGGCTTCTGGAAGGGAAAGATGTAACTCTGTGAGATGAATTCACAGAACACAGAGCAGTTTCTCAGAAAGCTTCTTTCCAGTTTTGAACGGAAGATATTTCCTTTTTCACTGTAGCCCTCTATGGGCTTCCAAATATCCCTTTGCCAATTCCACAAGAACAGCCTTAGCGAAAGGCTGCTTGAAGGGAAAGATGTAACTCTGTGAGATGAATTCACAGAACACAGAGCAGTTTCTCAGAAAGCTTCTTTCCAGTTTTGAACGGAAGATATTTCCTTTTTCACCATAGCCCTCTATGGGCTTCCAAATATCCCTTTGCCAATTCCACAAGAACAGCCTTAGCGAAAGGCTGCTTGAAGGGAAAGATGTAACTCTGTGAGATGAATTCACAGAACACAGAGCAGTTTCTCAGAAAGCTTCTTTCCAGTTTTGAACGGAAGATATTTTCTTTTTCCCCATAGCCCTCTATGGGCTTCCAAATATCCCGTTGCCAATTCCACAAGAACAGCCTTAGCGAAAGGCTGCTTGAAGGGAAACATGTAACTCGGTGAGATGAATTCACAGAACACAGAGCAGTTTCTCAGAAAGCTTCTTTCCAGTTTTGAACGGAAGATATTTCCTTTTTCACCATAGCCCTCTATGGGTTTCCAAATATCCCGTTGCCAATTCCACAAGAACAGCCTTAGCGAAAGGCTGCTTGAAGGGAAAGATGTAACTCTGTGAGATGAATTCACAGAACCGAGAGCAGTTTCCAAGAAAGCTTCTTTCCAGTTTTGAACGGAAGATATTTCCTTTTTCACCATAGCCCTCTATGGGCTTCCAAATATCCCGTTGCCAATTCCACAAGAACAGCCTTAGCGAAAGGCTGCTTGAAGGGAAAGATGTAACTCTGTGAGATGAATTCACAGAACACAGAGCAGTTTCTCAGAAAGCTTCTTTCCAGTTTTGAACGGAAGATATTTCCTTTTTCACCATAGCCCTCTATGGGCTTCCAAATATCCCTTTGCCAATTCCACAAGAACAGCCTTAGCGAAAGGCTGCTTGAAGGGAAACATGTAACTCTGTGAGATGAATTCACAGAACACAGAGCAGTTTCTCAGAAATGTTCTTTCCAGGTTTGAACGGAAGATATTTCCTTTTTCACCGTAGCCCTCTATGGGCTTCCAAATATCCCATTGCCAATTCCACAAGAACAGCCTTAGCGAAAGGCTTCTTGAAGGGAAAGATGTAACTCTGTGAGATGAATTCACAGAACACAGAGCAGTTTCTCAGAAAGCTTCTTTCCAGTTTTGAACGGAAGATATTTCCTTTTTCCCCATAGCCCTCTATGGGCTTCCAAATATCCCGTTGCCAATTCCACAAGAACAGCCTTAGCGAAAGGCTGCATGAAGGGAAACATGTAACTCTGTGAGATGAATTCACAGAACACAGAGCAGTTTCTCAGAAAGCTTCTTTCCAGTTTTGAACGGAATATATTTCCTTTTTCCCCATAGCCCTCTATGGGCTTCCAAATATCCCTTTGCCAATTCCACGAGAACAGCCTTAGCGAAAGGCTGCTTGAAGGGAAAGATGTAACTCTGTGAGATGAATTCGCAGAACACAGAGCAGTTTCTCAGAAAGCTTCTTTCCAGTTTTGAACGGAAGATATTTCCTTTTTCACCATAGCCCTCTATGGGCTTCCAAATATCCCTTTGCCAATTCCACAAGAACATTCTTAGCGAAAGGCTGCTTGAAGGGAAAGATGTAACTCTGTGAGATGAATTTACAGAACACAGAGCAGTTTCTCAGAAAGCTTCTTTCCAGTTTTGAACGGAAGATATTTCCTTTTTCACCATAGCCCTCTATGGGCTTCCAAATATCCCTTTGCCAATTCCACAAGAACAGCCTTAGCGAAAGGCTGCTTGAAGGCAAAGATGTAACTCTGTGAGATGAATTCACAGAACACAGAGCAGTTTCTCAGAAATCTTCTTTCCAGTTTTGAACGGAAGATATTTCCTTTTTCACCGTAGCCCTCTATGGGCTTCCAAATATCCCATTGCCAATTCCACAAGAACAGCCTTAGCGAAAGGCTTCTGGAAGGGAAAGATGTAACTCTGTGAGATGAATTCACAGAACACAGAGCAGTTTCTCAGAAAGCTTCTTTCCAGTTTTGAACGGAAGATATTTCCTTTTTCACTGTAGCCCTCTATGGGCTTCCAAATATCCCTTTGCCAATTCCACAAGAACAGCCTTAGCGAAAGGCTGCTTGAAGGGAAAGATGTAACTCTGTGAGATGAATTCACAGAACACAGAGCAGTTTCTCAGAAAGCTTCTTTCCAGTTTTGAACGGAAGATATTTCCTTTTTCACCATAGCCCTCTATGGGCTTCCAAATATCCCTTTGCCAATTCCGCAAGAACAGCCTTAGCGAGAGGCTTCTTGAAGGGAAAGATGTAACTCTGTGAGATGAATTCACAGAACACAGAGCAGTTTCTCAGAAAGCTTCTTTCCAGTTTTGAACGGAAGATATTTCCTTTTTCACTGTAGCCCACTAAGGGCTTCCAAATATCCCTTTGCCAATTCCACAAGAACAGCCTTAGCGAAAGGCTTCTTGAAGGGAAAGATGTAACTCTGTGAGATGAATTCACAAAACACAGAGCAGTTTCTCAGAAAGCATCTTTCCAGTTTTGAACGGAAGATATTTCTTTTTTCCCCATAGCCCTCTACGGGCTTCCAAATATCCCTTTGCCAATTCCACAAGAACAGCCTTAGCGAAAGGCTGCTTGAAGGGAAAGATGTAACTCTGTGAGATGAATTCACAGAACACAGAGCAGTTTCTCAGAAAGCTTCTTTCCAGTTTTGAACGGAAGATATTTCCTTTTTCACTGTATCCCTCTATGGGCTTCCAAATATCCCTTTGCCAATTCCACAAGAACAGCCTTAGCGAAAGGCTGCATGAAGGGAAACATGTAACTCTGTGAGATGAATTCACAGAACACAGAGCAGTTTCTCAGAAAGCTTCTTTCCAGTTTTGAACGGAAGATATTTCCTTTTTCCCCATAGCCCTCTATGGGCTTCCAAATATCCCTTTGCCAATTCCACAAGAACAGCCTTAGCGAAAGGCTGCTTGAAGGGAAAGATGTAACTCTGTGAGATGAATTCACAGAACACAGAGCAGTTTCTCAGAAAGCTTCTTATCAGTTTTGAACGGAAGATATTTCCTTTTTCACCATAGCCCTCTATGGGCTTCCAAATATCCCGTTGCCAATTCCACAAGAACAGCCTTAGCGAAAGGCTGCATGAAGGGAAACATGTAACTCTGTGAGATGAATTCACAGAACACAGAGAAGTTTCTCAGAAAGCTTCTTTCCAGTTTTGAACGGAAGATATTTCCTTTTTCCCCATAGCCCTCTATGGGCTTCCAAATATCCCTTTGCCAATTCCACGAGAACAGCCTTAGCGAAAGGCTGCTTGAAGGGAAAGATGTAACTCTGTGAGATGAATTCACAGAACACAGAGCAGTTTCTCAGAAAGCTTCTTTCTAGTTTTGAACGGAAGATATTTCCTTTTTCACCATAGCCCTCTATGGGCTTCCAAATATCCCTTTGCCAATTCCACAAGAACATCCTTAGCGAAAGGCTGCTTGAAGGGAAAGATGTAACTCTGTGAGATGAATTTACAGAACACAGAGCAGTTTCTCAGAAAGCTTCTTTCCAGTTTTGAACGGAAGATATTTCCTTTTTCACCATAGCCCTCTATGGGCTTCCAAATATCCCTTTGCCAATTCCACAAGAACAGCCTTAGCGAAAGGCTGCTTGAAGGGAAAGATGTAACTCTGTGAGATGAATTCACAGAACACAGAGCAGTTTCTCAGAAATCTTCTTTCCAGTTTTGAACGGAAGATATTTCCTTTTTCACCGTAGCCCTCTATGGGCTTCCAAATATCCCTTTGCCAATTCCACAAGAACAGCCTTAGCGAAACTTCTGGAAGGGAAAGATGTAACTCTGTGAGATGAATTCACAGAACACAGAGCAGTTTCTCAGAAAGCTTCTTTCCAGTTTTGAACGGAAGATATTTCCTTTTTCACTGTAGCCCTCTATGGGCTTCCAAATATCCCTTTGCCAATTCCACAAGAACAGCCTTAGCGAAAGGCTGCTTGAAGGGAAAGATGTAACTCTGTGAGATGAATTCACAGAACACAGAGCAGTTTCTCAGAAAGCTTCTTTCCAGTTTTGAACGGAAGATATTTCCTTTTTCACCATAGCCCTCTATGGGCTTCCAAATATCCCTTTGCCAATTCCGCAAGAACAGCCTTAGCGAAAGGCTTCTGGAAGGGAAAGATGTAACTCTGTGAGATGAATTCACAGAACACAGAGCAGTTTCTCAGAAAGCTTCTTTCCAGTTTTGAACGGAAGATATTTCCTTTTTCACTGTAGCCCACTAAGGGCTTCCAAATATCCCTTTGCCAATTCCACAAGAACAGCCTTAGCGAAAGGCTTCTTGAAGGGAAAGATGTAACTCTGTGAGATGAATTCACAGAACACAGAGCAGTTTCTCAGAAAGCATCTTTCCAGTTTTGAACGGAAGATATTTCTTTTTTCCCCATAGCCCTCTACGGGCTTCCAAATATCCCTTTGCCAATTCCACAAGAACAGCCTTAGCGAAAGGCTGCTTGAAGGGAAAGATGTAACTCTGTGAGATGAATTCACAGAACACAGAGCAGTTTCTCAGAAAGCTTCTTTCCAGTTTTGAACGGAAGATATTTCCTTTTTCACTGTATCCCTCTATGGGCTTCCAAATATCCCTTTGCCAATTCCACAAGAACAGCCTTAGCGAAAGGCTGCATGAAGGGAAACATGTAACTCTGTGAGATGAATTCACAGAACACAGAGCAGTTTCTCAGAAAGCTTCTTTCCAGTTTTGAACGGAAGATATTTCCTTTTTCCCCATAGCCCTCTATGGGCTTCCAAATATCCCTTTGCCAATTCCACAAGAACAGCCTTAGCGAAAGGCTGCTTGAAGGGAAAGATGTAACTCTGTGAGATGAATTCACAGAACACAGAGCAGTTTCTCAGAAAGCTTCTTATCAGTTTTGAACGGAAGATATTTCCTTTTTCACCATAGCCCTCTATGGGCTTCCAAATATCCCGTTGCCAATTCCACAAGAACAGCCTTAGCGAAAGGCTGCATGAAGGGAAACATGTAACTCTGTGAGATGAATTCACAGAACACAGAGAAGTTTCTCAGAAAGCTTCTTTCCAGTTTTGAACGGAAGATATTTCCTTTTTCCCCATAGCCCTCTATGGGCTTCCAAATATCCCTTTGCCAATTCCACGAGAACAGCCTTAGCGAAAGGCTGCTTGAAGGGAAAGATGTAACTCTGTGAGATGAATTCACAGAACACAGAGCAGTTTCTCAGAAAGCTTCTTTCCAGTTTTGAACGGAAGATATTTCCTTTTTCACCATAGCCCTCTATGGGCTTCCAAATATCCCTTTGCCAATTCCACAAGAACATCCTTAGCGAAAGGCTGCTTGAAGGGAAAGATGTAACTCTGTGAGATGAATTTACAGAACACAGAGCAGTTTCTCAGAAAGCTTCTTTCCAGTTTTGAACGGAAGATATTTCCTTTTTCACCATAGCCCTCTATGGGCTTCCAAATATCCCTTTGCCAATTCCACAAGAACAGCCTTAGCGAAAGGCTGCTTGAAGGGAAAGATGTAACTCTGTGAGATGAATTCACAGAACACAGAGCAGTTTCTCAGAAATCTTCTTTCCAGTTTTGAACGGAAGATATTTCCTTTTTCACCGTAGCCCTCTATGGGCTTCCAAATATCCCTTTGCCAATTCCACAAGAACAGCCTTAGCGAAACTTCTGGAAGGGAAAGATGTAACTCTGTGAGATGAATTCACAGAACACAGAGCAGTTTCTCAGAAAGCTTCTTTCCAGTTTTGAACGGAAGATATTTCCTTTTTCACTGTAGCCCTCTATGGGCTTCCAAATATCCCTTTGCCAATTCCACAAGAACAGCCTTAGCGAAAGGCTGCTTGAAGGGAAAGATGTAACTCTGTGAGATGAATTCACAGAACACAGAGCAGTTTCTCAGAAAGCTTCTTTCCAGTTTTGAACGGAAGATATTTCCTTTTTCCCCATAGCCCTCTATGGTCTTCCAAATATCCCGTTGCCAATTCCACAAGAACAGCCTTAGCGAAAGGCTGCATGAAGGGAAACATGTAACTCTGTGAGATGAATTCACAGAACACAGAGCAGTTTCTCAGAAAGCTTCTTTCCAGTTTTGAACGGAAGATATTTCCTTTTTCCCCATAGCCCTCTAGGGGCTTCCAAATATCCCGTTGCCAATTCCACAAGAACAGCCTTAGCGAAAGGCTGCTTGAAGGGAAAGATGTAACTCTGTGAGATGAATTCACAGAACACAGAGCAGTTTCTCAGAAAGCTTCTTATCAGTTTTGAAGGGAAGATATTTCCTTTTTCACCATAGCCCTCTATGGGCTTCCAAATATCCCTTTGCCAATTCCACAAGAACATCCTTAGCGAAAGGCTGCTTGAAGGGAAAGATGTAACTCTGTGAGATGAATTCACAGAACACAGAGCAGTTTCTCAGAAAGCTTCTTTCCAGTTTTCAACGGAAGATATTTCCTTTTTCACCATAGCCCTCTATGGGCTTCCAAATATCCCTTTGCCAATACCACAAGAACAGCCTTAGCGAAAGGCTGCTTGAAGGGAAAGATGTAACTCTGTGAGATGAATTCACAGAATACAGAGCAGTTTCTCAGAAATCTTCTTTCCAGTTTTGAACGGAAGATATTTCCTTTTTCACCGTAGCCCTCTATGGGCTTCCAAATATCCCTTTGCCAATTCAACAAGAACAGCCTTAGCGAAAGGCTGCTTGAAGGGAAACATGTAACTCTGTGAGATGAATTCACAGAACACAGAGCAGTTTCTCAGAAATCTTCTTTCCAGGTTTGAACGGAAGATATTTCCTTTTTCACCATAGCCCTCTATGGGCTTCCAAATATCCCTTTGCCAATTCCACAAGAACAGCCTTAGCGAAAGGCTTCTTGAAGGGAAAGATGTAACTCTGTGAGATGAATTCACAGAACACAGAGCAGTTTCTCCGAAAGCTTCTTTCCAGTTTTGAACGGAAAATATTTCCTTTTTCACTGTAGCCCTCTAAGGGCTTCCAAATATCCCTTTGCCAATTCCACAAGAACAGCCTTAGCGAAAGGCTTCTTGAAGGGAAAGATGTAACTCTGTGAGATGAATTCACAGAACACAGAGAAGTTTCTCAGAAAGCTTCTTTCCAGTTTTGAACGGAAGATATTTCCTTTTTCCCCATAGCCCTCTACGGGCTTCCAAATATCCCTTTGCCAATTCCACAAGAACAGCCTTAGCGAAAGGCTGCTTGAAGGGAAAGATGTAACTCTGTGAGATTAATTCACAAAACACAGAGCAGTTTCTCAGAAAGCTTCTTTCCAGTTTTGAACGGAAGATATTTCCTTTTTCACCATAGCCCTCTGCGGGCTTCCAAATATCCCTTTGCCAATTCCACAAGAACAGCCTTAGCGAAACGCTGCTTGAAGGGAAAGATGTAACTCTGTGAGATGAATTCACAGAACACAGAGCAGTTTCTCAGGAAGCTTCTTTCCAGTTTTGAACGGAAGATATTTCCTTTTTCCCCATAGCCCTCTAAGGGCTTCCAAATATCCCGTTGCCAATTCCACAAGAACAGCCTTAGCGAAAGGCTGCATGAAGGGAAACATGTAACTCTGTGAGATGAATTCACAGAACACAGAGCAGTTTCTCAGAAAGCTTCTTTCCAGTTTTGAACGGAAGATATTTCCTTTTTCCCCATAGCCCTCTATGGGCTTCCAAATATCCCTTTGCCAATTCCACGAGAACAGCCTTAGCGAAAGGCTGCTTGAAGGGAAAGATGTAACTCTGTGAGATGAATTCACAGAACACAGAGCAGTTTCTCAGAAAGCTTCTTTCCAGTTTTGAACGGAAGATATTTCCTTTTTCACCATAGCCCTCTATGGGCTTTCAAATATCCCTTTGCCAATTCCACAAGAACATCCTTAGCGAAAGGCTGCTTGAAGGGAAAGATGTAACTCTGTGAGATGAATTTACAGAACACAGAGCAGTTTCTCAGAAAGCTTCTTTCCAGTTTTGAACGGAAGATATTTCCTTTTTCACCATAGACCTCTACGGGCTTCCAAATATCCCTTTGCCAATTCCACAAGAACAGCCTTAGCGAAAGGCTGCTTGAAGGGAAAGATGTAACTCTGTGAGATGAATTCACAGAACACAGAGCAGTTTCTCAGAAAGCTTCTTTCCAGTTTTGAACGGAAGATATTTCCTTTTTCACCGTAGCCCTCTATGGGCTTCCAAATATCCCATTGCCAATTCCACAAGAACAGCCTTAGCGAAAAGCTTCTGGAAGGGAAAGATGTAACTCTGTGAGATGAATTCACAGAACACAGAGCAGTTTCTCAGAAAGCTTCTTTCCAGTTTTGAACGGAAGATATTTCCTTTTTCACTGTAGCCCTCTATGGGCTTCCAAATATCCCTTTGCCAATTCCACAAGAACATCCTTAGCGAAAGGCTGCTTGAAGGGAAAGATGTAACTCTGTGAGATGAATTCACAGAACACAGAGCAGTTTCTCAGAAAGCTTCTTTCCAGTTTTGAACGGAAGATATTTCCTTTTTCACTGTAGCCCACTAAGGGCTTCCAAATATCCCTTTGCCAATTCCACAAGAACAGCCTTAGCGAAAGGCTTCTTGAAGGGAAAGATGTAACTCTGTGAGATGAATTCACAGAACACAGAGCAGTTTCTCAGAAAGCTTCTTTCCAGTTTTCAACGGAAGATATTTCCTTTTTCCCCATAGCCCTCTACGGGCTTCCAAATATCCCTTTGCCAATTCCACAAGAACAGCCTTAGCGAAAGGCTGCTTGAAGGGAAAGATGTAACTCTGTGAGATGAATTCACAGAACACAGAGCAGTTTCTCAGAAAGCTTCTTTCCAGTTTTGAACGGAAGATATTTCCTTTTTCACCATAGCCGTCTACGGGCTTCCAAATATCCCTTTGCCAATTCCACAAGAACAGCCTTAGCGAAAGGCTGCTTGAAGGGAAAGATGTAACTCTGTGAGATGAATTCACAGAACACAGAGCAGTTTCTCAGAAAGCTTCTTTCCAGTTTTGAACGGAAGATATTTCCTTTTTCCCCATAGCCCTCTATGGGCTTCCAAATATCCCGTTGCCAATTCCACAAGAACAGCCTTAGCGAAAGGCTGCATGAAGGGAAACATGTAACTCTGTGAGATGAATTCACAGAACACAGAGCAGTTTCTCAGAAAGCTTCTTTCCAGTTTTGAACGGAAGATATTTCCTTTTTCCCCATAGCCCTCTATGGGCTTCCAAATATCCCTTTGCCAATTCCACAAGAACAGCCTTAGCGAAAGGCTTCTGGAAGGGAAAGATGTAACTCTGTGAGATGAATTCACAGAACACAGAGCAGTTTCTCAGAAAGCTTCTTTCCAGTTTTGAACGGAAGATATTTCCTTTTTCACTGTAGCCCTCTATGGGCTTCCAAATATCCCTTTGCCAATTCCACAAGAACAGCCTTAGCGAAAGGCTTCTTGAAGGGAAAGATGTAACTCTGTGAGATGAATTCACAGAACACAGAGAAGTTTCTCAGAAAGCTTCTTTCCAGTTTTGAACGGAAGATATTTCCTTTTTCCCCATAGCCCTCTATGGGCTTCCAAATATCCCTTTGCCAATTCCACGAGAACAGCCTTAGCGAAAGGCTGCTTGAAGGGAAAGATGTAACTCTGTGAGATGAATTCACAGAACACAGAGCAGTTTCTCAGAAAGCTTCTTTCCAGTTTTGAACGGAAGATATTTCCTTTTTCACCATAGCCCTCTATGGGCTTTCAAATATCCCTTTGCCAATTCCACAAGAACATCCTTAGCGAAAGGCTGCTTGAAGGGAAAGATGTAACTCTGTGAGATGAATTTACAGAACACAGAGCAGTTTCTCAGAAAGCTTCTTTCCAGTTTTGAACGGAAGATATTTCCTTTTTCACCATAGACCTCTACGGGCTTCCAAATATCCCTTTGCCAATTCCACAAGAACAGCCTTAGCGAAAGGCTGCTTGAAGGGAAAGATGTAACTCTGTGAGATGAATTCACAGAACACAGAGCAGTTTCTCAGAAAGCTTCTTTCCAGTTTTGAACGGAAGATATTTCCTTTTTCACCGTAGCCCTCTATGGGCTTCCAAATATCCCATTGCCAATTCCACAAGAACAGCCTTAGCGAAAAGCTTCTGGAAGGGAAAGATGTAACTCTGTGAGATGAATTCACAGAACACAGAGCAGTTTCTCAGAAAGCTTCTTTCCAGTTTTGAACGGAAGATATTTCCTTTTTCACTGTAGCCCTCTATGGGCTTCCAAATATCCCTTTGCCAATTCCACAAGAACATCCTTAGCGAAAGGCTGCTTGAAGGGAAAGATGTAACTCTGTGAGATGAATTCACAGAACACAGAGCAGTTTCTCAGAAAGCTTCTTTCCAGTTTTGAACGGAAGATATTTCCTTTTTCACTGTAGCCCACTAAGGGCTTCCAAATATCCCTTTGCCAATTCCACAAGAACAGCCTTAGCGAAAGGCTTCTTGAAGGGAAAGATGTAACTCTGTGAGATGAATTCACAGAACACAGAGCAGTTTCTCAGAAAGCTTCTTTCCAGTTTTCAACGGAAGATATTTCCTTTTTCCCCATAGCCCTCTACGGGCTTCCAAATATCCCTTTGCCAATTCCACAAGAACAGCCTTAGCGAAAGGCTGCTTGAAGGGAAAGATGTAACTCTGTGAGATGAATTCACAGAACACAGAGCAGTTTCTCAGAAAGCTTCTTTCCAGTTTTGAACGGAAGATATTTCCTTTTTCACCATAGCCGTCTACGGGCTTCCAAATATCCCTTTGCCAATTCCACAAGAACAGCCTTAGCGAAAGGCTGCTTGAAGGGAAAGATGTAACTCTGTGAGATGAATTCACAGAACACAGAGCAGTTTCTCAGAAAGCTTCTTTCCAGTTTTGAACGGAAGATATTTCCTTTTTCCCCATAGCCCTCTATGGGCTTCCAAATATCCCGTTGCCAATTCCACAAGAACAGCCTTAGCGAAAGGCTGCATGAAGGGAAACATGTAACTCTGTGAGATGAATTCACAGAACACAGAGCAGTTTCTCAGAAAGCTTCTTTCCAGTTTTGAACGGAAGATATTTCCTTTTTCCCCATAGCCCTCTATGGGCTTCCAAATATCCCTTTGCCAATTCCACAAGAACAGCCTTAGCGAAAGGCTTCTGGAAGGGAAAGATGTAACTCTGTGAGATGAATTCACAGAACACAGAGCAGTTTCTCAGAAAGCTTCTTTCCAGTTTTGAACGGAAGATATTTCCTTTTTCACTGTAGCCCTCTATGGGCTTCCAAATATCCCTTTGCCAATTCCACAAGAACAGCCTTAGCGAAAGGCTTCTTGAAGGGAAAGATGTAACTCTGTGAGATGAATTCACAGAACACAGAGAAGTTTCTCAGAAAGCTTCTTTCCAGTTTTGAACGGAAGATATTTCCTTTTTCCCCATAGCCCTCTATGGGCTTCCAAATATCCCTTTGCCAATTCCACAAGAACAGCCTTAGCGAAAGGCTGCTTGAAGGGAAAGATGTAACTCTGTGAGATGAATTCACACAACACAGAGTAGTTTCTCAGAAAGCTTCTTTCCAGTTTTGAACGGAAGATATTTCCTTTTTCACTGTAGCCCACTAAGGGCTTCCAAATATCCCTTTGCCAATTCCACAAGAACAGCCTTAGCGAAAGGCTTCTTGAAGGGAAAGATGTAACTCTGTGAGATGAATTCACAGAACACAGAGCAGTTTCTCAGAAAGCTTCTTACCAGGTTTCAACGGAAGATATTTCCTTTTTCCCCATAGCCCTCTACGGGCTTCCAAATATCCCTTTGCCAATTCCACAAGAACAGCCTTAGCGAAAGGCTGCTTGAAGGGAAAGATGTAACTCCGTGAGATGAATTCACAGAACACAGAGCAGTTTCTCAGAAAGCTTCTTTCCAGTTTTGAACGGAAGATATTTCCTTTTTCACCATAGACCTCTACGGGCTTCCAAATATCCCTTTGCCAATTCCACAAAAACAGCCTTAGCGAAAGGCTGCTTGAAGGGAAAGATGTAACTCTGTGAGATGAATTCACAGAACACAGAGCAGTTTCTCAGAAAGCTTCTTTCCAGTTTTGAACGGAAGATATTTCCTTTTTCACCGTAGCCCTCTATGGGCTTCCAAATATCCCATTGCCAATTCCACAAGAACAGCCTTAGCGAAAAGCTTCTGGAAGGGAAAGATGTATCTCTGTGAGATGAATTCACAGAACACAGAGCAGTTTCTCAGAAAGCTTCTTTCCAGTTTTTAACGGAAGATATTTCCTTTTTCACTGTAGCCCTCTATGGGCTTCCAAATATCCCTTTGCCAATTCCACAAGAACATCCTTAGCGAAAGGCTGCTTGAAGGGAAAGATGTAACTATGTGAGATGAATTCACAGAACACAGAGCAGTTTCTCAGAAAGCTTCTTTCCAGTTTTGAACGGAAGATATTTCCTTTTTCACTGTAGCCCACTAAGGGCTTCCAAATATCCCTTTGCCAATTCCACAAGAACAGCCTTAGCGAAAGGCTTCTTGAAGGGAAAGATGTAACTCTGTGAGATGAATTCACAGAACACAGAGCAGTTTCTCAGAAAGCTTCTTTCCAGTTTTCAACGGAAGATATTTCCTTTTTCCCCATAGCCCTCTACGGGCTTCCAAATATCCCTTTGCCAATTCCACAAGAACATCCTTAGCGAAAGGCTGCTTGAAGGGAAAGATGTAACTCTGTGAGATGAATTCACAGAACACAGAGCAGTTTCTCAGAAAGCTTCTTTCCAGTTTTGAACGGAAGATATTTCCTTTTTCACCATAGCCCTCTACGGGCTTCCAAATATCCCTTTGCCAATTCCACAAGAACAGCCTTAGCGAAAGGCTGCTTGAAGGGAAAGATGTAACTCTGTGAGATGAATTCACAGAACACAGAGCAGTTTCTCAGAAAGCTTCTTTCCAGTTTTGAACGGAAGATATTTCCTTTTTCCCCATACCCTCTATGGGCTTCCAAATATCCCGTTGCCAATTCCACAAGAACAGCCTTAGCGAAAGGCTGCATGAAGGGAAACATGTAACTCTGTGAGATGAATTCACAGAACACAGAGCAGTTTCTCAGAAAGCTTCTTTCCAGTTTTGAACGGAAGATATTTCCTTTTTCCCCATAGCCCTCTACGGGCTTCCAAATATCCCTTTGCCAATTCCACAAGAACAGCCTTAGCGAAAGGCTGCTTGAAGGGAAAGATGTAACTCTGTGAGATGAATTCACAGAACAAAGAGCAGTTTCTCAGAAAGCTTCTTTCCAGTTTTGAACGGAAGATATTTCCTTTTTCCCCATAGCCCTCTATGGGCTTCCAAATATCCCGTTGCCAATTCCACAAGAACAGCCTTAGCGAAAGGCTGCATGAAGGGAAACATGTAACTCTGTGAGATGAATTCACAGAACACAGAGCAGTTTCTCAGAAAGCTTCTTTCCAGTTTTGAACGGAAGATATTTCCTTTTTCCCCATAGCCCTCTATGGGCTTCCAAATATCCCTTTGCCAATTCCACAAGAACAGCCTTAGCGAAAGGCTGCTTGAAGGGAAAGATGTAACTCTGTGAGATGAATTCACAGAACACAGAGCAGTGTCTCAGAAAACTTCTTATCAGTTTTGAACGGAAGATATTTCCTTTTTCACCATAGCCCTCTATGGGCTTCCAAATATCCCGTTGCCAATTCCACAAGAACAGCCTTAGCGAAAGGCTGCATGAAGGGAAACATTTAACTCTGTGAGATGAATTCACAGAACACAGAGAAGTTTCTCAGAAAGCTTCTTTCCAGTTTTGAACGGAAGATATTTCCTTTTTCCCCATAGCCCTCTATGGGCTTCCAAATATCCCTTTGCCAATTCCACGAGAACAGCCTTAGCGAAAGGCTGCTTGAAGGGAAAGATGTAACTCTGTGAGATGAATTCACAGAACACAGAGCAGTTTCTCAGAAAGCTTCTTTCCAGTTTTGAACGGAAGATATTTCCTTTTTCACCATAGCCCTCTATGGGCTTCCAAATATCCCTTTGCCAATTCCACAAGAACATCCTTAGCGAAAGGCTGCTTGAAGGGAAAGATGTAACTCTGTGAGATGAATTTACAGAACACAGAGCAGTTTCTCAGAAAGCTTCTTTCCAGTTTTGAACGGAAGATATTTCCTTTTTCACCATAGCCCTCTATGGGCTTCCAAATATCCCTTTGCCAATTCCACAAGAACAGCCTTAGCGAAAGGCTGCTTGAAGGGAAAGATGTAACTCTGTGAGATGAATTCACAGAACACAGAGCAGTTTCTCAGAAATCTTCTTTCCAGTTTTGAACGGAAGATATTTCCTTTTTCTCCGTAGCCCTCTATGGGCTTCCAAATATCCCTTTGCCAATTCCACAAGAACAGCCTTAGCGAAAGGCTTCTGGAAGGGAAAGATGTAACTCTGTGAGATGAATTCACAGAACACAGAGCAGTTTCTCAGAAAGCTTCTTTCCAGTTTTGAACGGAAGATATTTCCTTTTTCACTGTAGCCCTCTATGGGCTTCCAAACATCCCTTTGCCAATTCCACAAGAACAGCCTTAGCGAAAGGCTTCTTGAAGGGAAAGATGTAACTCTGTGAGATGAATTCACAGAACACAGAGAAGTTTCTCAGAAAGCTTCTTTCCAGTTTTGAACGGAAGATATTTCCTTTTTCCCCATAGCCCTCTATGGGCTTCCAAATATCCCTTTGCCAATTCCACAAGAACAGCCTTAGCGAAAGGCTGCTTGAAGGGAAAGATGTAACTCTGTGAGATGAATTCACAGAACACAGAGTAGTTTCTCAGAAAACTTCTTTCCAGTTTTGAACGGAAGATATTTCCTTTTTCACTGTAGCCCACTAAGGGCTTCCAAATATCCCTTTGCCAATTCCACAAGAACAGCCTTAGCGAAAGGCTTCTTGAAGGGAAAGATGTAACTCTGTGAGATGAATTCACAGAACACAGAGCAGTTTCTCAGAAAGCTTCTTACCAGGTTTCAACGGAAGATATTTCCTTTTTCCCCATAGCCCTCTACGGGCTTCCAAATATCCCTTTGCCAATTCACAAGAACAGCCTTAGCGAAAGGCTGCTTGAAGGGAAAGATGTAACTCCGTGAGATGAATTCACAGAACACAGAGCAGTTTCTCAGAAAGCTTCTTTCCAGTTTTGAACGGAAGATATTTCCTTTTTCACCATAGACCTCTACGGGCTTCCAAATATCCCTTTGCCAATTCCACAAGAACAGCCTTAGCGAAAGGCTGCTTGAAGGGAAAGATGTAACTCTGTGAGATGAATTCACAGAACACAGAGCAGTTTCTCAGAAAGCTTCTTTCCAGTTTTGAACGGAAGATATTTCCTTTTTCACCGTAGCCCTCTATGGGCTTCCAAATATCCCATTGCCAATTCCACAAGAACAGCCTTAGCGAAAAGCTTCTGGAAGGGAAAGATGTAACTCTGTGAGATGAATTCACAGAACACAGAGCAGTTTCTCAGAAAGCTTCTTTCCAGTTTTTAACGGAAGATATTTCCTTTTTCACTGTAGCCCTCTATGGGCTTCCAAATATCCCTTTGCCAATTCCACAAGAACATCCTTAGCGAAAGGCTGCTTGAAGGGAAAGATGTAACTCTGTGAGATTAATTCACAGAACACAGAGCAGTTTCTCAGAAAGCTTCTTTCAAGTTTGGAACGGAAGATATTTCCTTTTTCACTGTAGCCCACTAAGGGCTTCCAAATATCCCTTTGCCAATTCCACAAGAACAGCCTTAGCGAAAGGCTTCTTGAAGGGAAAGATGTAACTCTGTGAGATGAATTCACAGAACACAGAGCAGTTTCTCAGAAAGCTTCTTTCCAGTTTTCAACGGAAGATATTTCCTTTTTCCCCATAGCCCTCTACGGGCTTCCAAATATCCCTTTGCCAATTCCACAAGAACAGCCTTAGCGAAAGGCTGCTTGAAGGGAAAGATGTAACTCTGTGAGATGAATTCACAGAACACAGAGCAGTTTCTCAGAAAGCTTCTTTCCAGTTTTGAACGGAAGATATTTCCTTTTTCACCATAGCCCTCTACGGGCTTCCAAATATCCCTTTGCCAATTCCACAAGAACAGCCTTAGCGAAAGGCTGCTTGAAGGGAAAGATGTAACTCTGTGAGATGAATTCACAGAACACAGAGCAGTTTCTCAGAAAGCTTCTTTCCAGTTTTGAACGGAAGATATTTCCTTTTTCCCCATAGCCCTCTATGGGCTTCCAAATATCCCGTTGCCAATTCCACAAGAACAGCCTTAGCGAAAGGCTGCATGAAGGGAAACATGTAACTCTGTGAGATGAATTCACAGAACACAGAGCAGTTTCTCAGAAAGCTTCTTTCCAGTTTTGAACGGAAGATATTTCCTTTTTCCCCATAGCCCTCTAAGGGCTTCCAAATATCCCTTTGCCAATTCCACAAGAACAGCCTTAGCGAAAGGCTGCTTGAAGGGAAAGATGTAACTCTGTGAGATGAATTCACAGAACACAGAGCAGTTTCTCAGAAAGCTTCTTTCCAGTTTTGAACGGAAGATATTTCCTTTTTCCCCATAGCCCTCTATGGGCTTCCAAATATCCCGTTGCCAATTCCACAAGAACAGCCTTAGCGAAAGGCTGCATGAAGGGAAACATGTAACTCTGTGAGATGAATTCACAGAACACAGAGCAGTTTCTCAGAAAGCTTCTTTCCAGTTTTGAACGGAAGATATTTCCTTTTTCCCCATAGCCCTCTATGGGCTTCCAAATATCCCTTTGCCAATTCCACAAGAACAGCCTTAGCGAAAGGCTGCTTGAAGGGAAAGATGTAACTCTGTGAGATGAATTCACAGAACACAGAGCAGTGTCTCAGAAAACTTCTTATCAGTTTTGAACGGAAGATATTTCCTTTTTCCCCATAGCCCTCTATGGGCTTCCAAATATCCCTTTGCCAATTCCACAAGAACATCCTTAGCGAAAGGCTGCTTGAAGGGAAAGATGTAACTCTGTGAGATGAATTTACAGAACACAGAGCAGTTTCTCAGAAAGCTTCTTTCCAGTTTTGAACGGAAGATATTTCCTTTTTCACCATAGCCCTCTATGGGCTTCCAAATATCCCTTTGCCAATTCAACAAGAACAGCCTTAGCGAAAGGCTGCTTGAAGGGAAAGATGTAACTCTGTGAGATGAATTCACAGAACACAGAGCAGTTTCTCAGAAATCTTCTTTCCAGTTTTGAACGGAAGATATTTCCTTTTTCACCGTAGCCCTCTATGGGCTTCCAAATATCCCTTTGCCAATTCCACAAGAACAGCCTTAGCGAAAGGCTTCTGGAAGGGAAAGATGTAACTCTGTGAGATGAATTCACAGAACACAGAGCAGTTTCTCAGAAAGCTTCTTTCCAGTTTTGAACGGAAGATATTTCCTTTTTCACTGTAGCCCTCTATGGGCTTCCAAATATCCCTTTGCCAATTCAACAAGAACAGCCTTAGCGAAAGGCTTCTTGAAGGGAAAGATGTAACTCTGTGAGATGAATTCACAGAACACAGAGAAGTTTCTCAGAAAGCTTCTTTCCAGTTTTGAACGGAAGATATTTCCTTTTTCCCCATAGCCCTCTATGGGCTTCCAAATATCCCTTTGCCAATTCCACAAGAACAGCCTTAGCGAAAGGCTGCTTGAAGGGAAAGATGTAACTCTGTGAGATGAATTCACAGAACACAGAGTAGTTTCTCAGAAAACTTCTTTCCAGTTTTGAACGGAAGATATTTCCTTTTTCACTGTAGCCCACTAAGGGCTTCCAAATATCCCTTTGCCAATTCCACAAGAACAGCCTTAGCGAAAGGCTTCTTGAAGGGAAAGATGTAACTCTGTGAGATGAATTCACAGAACACAGAGCAGTTTCTCAGAAAGCTTCTTACCAGGTTTCAACGGAAGATATTTCCTTTTTCCCCATAGCCCTCTACGGGCTTCCAAATATCCCTTTGCCAATTCCACAAGAACAGCCTTAGCGAAAGGCTGCTTGAAGGGAAAGATGTAACTCCGTGAGATGAATTCACAGAACACAGAGCAGTTTCTCAGAAAGCTTCTTTCCAGTTTTGAACGGAAGATATTTCCTTTTTCACCATAGACCTCTACGGGCTTCCAAATATCCCTTTGCCAATTCCACAAGAACAGCCTTAGCGAAAGGCTGCTTGAAGGGAAAGATGTAACTCTGTGAGATGAATTCACAGAACACAGAGCAGTTTCTCAGAAAGCTTCTTTCCAGTTTTGAACGGAAGATATTTCCTTTTTCACCGTAGCCCTCTATGGGCTTCCAAATATCCCATTGCCAATTCCACAAGAACAGCCTTAGCGAAAAGCTTCTGGAAGGGAAAGATGTAACTCTGTGAGATGAATTCACAGAACACAGAGCAGTTTCTCAGAAAGCTTCTTTCCAGTTTTGAACGGAAGATATTTCCTTTTTCACTGTAGCCCTCTATGGGCTTCCAAATATCCCTTTGCCAATTCCACAAGAACATCCTTAGCGAAAGGCTGCTTGAAGGGAAAGATGTAACTCTGTGAGATGAATTCACAGAACACAGAGCAGTTTCTCAGAAAGCTTCTTTCCAGTTTTGAACCGAAGATATTTCCTTTTTCACTGTAGCCCACTAAGGTCTTCCAAATATCCCTTTGCCAATTCCACAAGAACAGCCTTAGCGAAAGGCTTCTTGAAGGGAAAGATGTAACTCTGTGAGATGAATTCACAGAACACAGAGCAGTTTCTCAGAAAGCTTCTTTCCAGTTTTCAACGGAAGATATTTCCTTTTTCCCCATAGCCCTCTACGGGCTTCCAAATATCCCTTTGCCAATTCCACAAGAACAGCCTTAGCGAAAGGCTGCTTGAAGGGAAAGATGTAACTCTGTGAGATGAATTCACAGAACACAGAGCAGTTTCTCAGAAAGCTTCTTTCCAGTTTTGAACGGAAGATATTTCCTTTTTCCCCATAGCCCTCTACGGGCTTCCAAATATCCCTTTGCCAATTGCACAAGAACAGCCTTAGCGAAAGGCTGCTTGAAGGGAAAGATGTAACTCTGTGAGATGAATTCACAGAACACAGAGCAGTTTCTCAGAAAGCTTCTTTCCAGTTTTGAACGGAAGATATTTCCTTTTTCCCCATAGCCCTCTGTGGGCTTCCAAATATCCCGTTGCCAATTCCACAAGAACAGCCTTAGCGAAAGGCTGCATGAAGGGAAACATGTAACTCTGTGAGATGAATTCACAGAACACAGAGCAGTTTCTCAGAAAGCTTCGTTCCAGTTTTGAACGGAAGATATTTCCTTTTTCCCCATAGGCCTCTATGGGCTTCCAAATATCCCTTTGCCAATTCCACAAGAACAGCCTTAGCGAAAGGCTGCTTGAAGGGAAAGATGTAACTCTGTGAGATGAATTCACAGAACACAGAGCAGTTTCTCAGAAAGCTTCTTATCAGTTTTGAACGGAAGATATTTCCTTTTTCACCATAGCCCTCTATGGGCTTCCAAATATCCCGTTGCCAATTCCACAAGAAAAGCCTTAGCGAAAGGCTGCATGAAGGGAAACATGTAACTCTGTGAGATGAATTCACAGAACACAGAGAAGTTTCTCAGAAAGCTTCTTTCCAGTTTTGAACGGAAGATATTTCCTTTTTCCCCATAGCCCTCTATGGGCTTCCAAATATCCCTTTGCCAATTCCACGAGAACAGCCTTAGCGAAAGGCTGCTTGAAGGGAAAGATGTAACTCTGTGAGATGAATTCACAGAACACAGAGCAGTTTCTCAGAAAGCTTCTTTCCAGTTTTGAACGGAAGATATTTCCTTTTTCACCATAGCCCTCTATGGGCTTCCAAATATCCCTTTGCCAATTCCACAAGAACAGCCTTAGCGAAAGGCTGCTTGAAGGGAAAGATGTAACTCTGTGAGATGAATTTACAGAACACAGAGCAGTTTCTCAGAAAGCTTCTTTCCAGTTTTGAACGGAAGATATTTCCTTTTTCACCATAGCCCTCTATGGGCTTCCAAATATCCCTTTGCCAATTCCACAAGAACAGCCTTAGCCAAAGGCTGCTTGAAGGGAAAGATGTAACTCTGTGAGATGAATTCACAGAACACAGAGCAGTTTCTCAGAAATCTTCTTTCCAGTTTTGAACGGAAGATATTTCCTTTTTCACCGTAGCCCTCTATGGGCTTCCAAATATCCCTTTGCCAATTCCACAAGAACAGCCTTAGCGAAAGGCTTCTGGAAGGGAAAGATGTAACTCTGTGAGATGAATTCACAGAACACAGAGCAGTTTCTCAGAAAGCTTCTTTCCAGTTTTGAAAGGAAGATATTTCCTTTTTCACTGTAGCCCTCTATGGGCTTCCAAATATCCCTTTGCCAATTCCACAAGAACAGCCTTAGCGAAAGGCTTCTTGAAGGGAAAGATGTAACTCTGTGAGATGAATTCACAGAACACAGAGAAGTTTCTCAGAAAGCTTCTTTCCAGTTTTGAACGGAAGATATTTCCTTTTTCCCCATAGCCCTCTATGGGCTTCCAAATATCCCTTTGCCAATTCCACAAGAACAGCCTTAGCGAAAGGCTGCTTGAAGGGAAATATGTAACTCTGTGAGATGAATTCACAGAACACAGAGTAGTTTCTCAGAAAGCTTCTTTCCAGTTTTGAACGGAAGATAATTCCTTTTTCACTGTAGCCCACTAAGGGCTTCCAAATATCCCTTTGCCAATTCCACAAGAACAGCCTTAGCGAAAGGCTTCTTGAAGGGAAAGATGTAACTCTGTGAGATGAATTCACAGAACACAGAGCAGTTTCTCAGAAAGCTTCTTTCCAGTTTTCAACGGAAGATATTTCCTTTTTCCCCATAGCCCTCTACGGGCTTCCAAATATCCCTTTGCCAATTCCAAAAGAACAGCCTTAGCGAAAGGCTGCTTGAAGGGAAAGATGTAACTCCGTGAGATGAATTCACAGAACACAGAGCAGTTTCTCAGAAAGCTTCTTTCCAGTTTTGAACGGAAGATATTTCCTTTTTCACCATAGACCTCTACGGGCTTCCAAATATCCCTTTGCCAATTCCACAAGAACAGCCTTAGCGAAAGGCTGCTTGAAGGGAAAGATGTAACTCTGTGAGATGAATTCACAGAACACAGAGCAGTTTCTCAGAAAGCTTCTTTCCAGTTTTGAACGGAAGATATTTCCTTTTTCCCCATAGCCCTCTATGGGCTTCCAAATATCCCGTTGCCAATTCCACAAGAACAGCCTTAGCGAAAGGCTGCATGAAGGGAAACATGTAACTCTGTGAGATGAATTCACAGAACACAGAGCAGTTTCTCAGAAAGCTTCTTTCCAGTTTTGAACGGAAGATATTTCCTTTTTCCCCATAGCCCTCTATGGGCTTCCAAATATCCCTTTGCCAATTCCACAAGAACAGCCTTAGCGAAAGGGTGCTTGAAGGGAAAGATGTAACTCTGTGAGATGAATTCACAGAACACAGAGCAGTTTCTCAGAAAGCTTCTTTCCAGTTTTGAACGGAAGATATTTCCTTTTTCCCCATAGCCCTCTATGGGCTTCCAAATATCCCGTTGCCAATTCCACAAGAACAGCCTTAGCGAAAGGCTGCATGAAGGGAAACATATAACTCTGTGAGATGAATTCACAGAACACAGAGCAGTTTCTCAGAAAGCTTCTTTCCAGTTTTGAACGGAAGATATTTCCTTTTTCCCCATAGCCCTCTATGGGCTTCCAAATATCCCTTTGCCAATTCCACGAGAACAGCCTTAGCGAAAGGCTGCTTGAAGGGAAAGATGTAACTCTGTGAGATGAATTCACAGAACACAGAGCAGTTTCTCAGAAAGCTTCTTTCCAGTTTTCAACGGAAGATATTTCCTTTTTCACCATAGCCCTCTATGGGCTTCCAAATATCCCTTTGCCAATTCCACAAGAACATCCTTAGCGAAAGGCTGCTTGAAGGGAAAGATGTAACTCTGTGAGATGAATTCACAGAACACAGAGCAGTTTCTCAGAAAGCTTCTTTCCAGTTTTGAACGGAATATATTTCCTTTTTCACTGTAGCCATCTATGGGCTTCCAAATATCCCTTTGCCAATTCCACAAGAACAGCCTTAGCGAAAGGCTGCTTGAAGGGAAAGATGTAACTCTGTGAGATGAATTCACAGAACACAGAGCAGTTTCTCAGAAAGCTTCTTTCCAGTTTTGAACGGAAGATATTTCCTTTTTCCCCATAGCCCTCTACGGGCTTCCAAATATCCCTTTGCCAATTCCACAAGAACAGCCTTAGCGAAAGGCTGCTTGAAGGGAAAGATGTAACTCTGTGAGATGAATTCACAGAACACAGAGCAGTTTCTCAGAAAGCTTCTTTCCAGTTTTGAACGGAAGATATTTCCTTTTTCCCCATAGACCTCTATGGGCTTCCAAATATCCCGTTGCCAATTCCACAAGAACAGCCTTAGCGAAAGGCTGCATGAAGGGAAACATGTAACTCTGTGAGATGAATTCACAGAACACAGAGCAGTTTCTCAGAAAGCTTCTTTCCAGTTTTGAACGGAAGATATTTCCTTTTTCCCCATAGCCCTCTATGGGCTTCCAAATATCCCTTTGCCAATTCCACAAGAACAGCCTTAGCGAAAGGGTGCTTGAAGGGAAAGATGTAACTCTGTGAGATGAATTCACAGAACACAGAGCAGTTTCTCAGAAAGCTTCTTTCCAGTTTTGAACGGAAGATATTTCCTCTTTCCCCATAGCCCTCTATGGGCTTCCAAATATCCCGTTGCCAATTCCACAAGAACAGCCTTAGCGAAAGGCTGCATGAAGGGAAACATATAACTCTGTGAGATGAATTCACAGAACACAGAGCAGTTTCTCAGAAAGCTTCTTTCCAGTTTTGAACGGAAGATATTTCCTTTTTCCCCATAGCCCTCTATGGGCTTCCAAATATCCCTTTGCCAATTCCACGAGAACAGCCTTAGCGAAAGGCTGCTTGAAGGGAAAGATGTAACTCTGTGAGATGAATTCACAGAACACAGAGCAGTTTCTCAGAAAGCTTCTTTCCAGTTTTCAACGGAAGATATTTCCTTTTTCACCATAGCCCTCTATGGGCTTCCAAATATCCCTTTGCCAATTCCACAAGAACATCCTTAGCGAAAGGCTGCTTGAAGGGAAAGATGTAACTCTGTGAGATGAATTCACAGAACACAGAGCAGTTTCTCAGAAAGCTTCTTTCCAGTTTTGAACGGAAGATATTTCCTTTTTCACTGTAGCCCTCTATGGGCTTCCAAATATCCCTTTGCCAATTCCACAAGAACAGCCTTAGCGAAAGGCTTCTTGAAGGGAAAGATGTAACTCTGTGAGATGAATTCACAGAACACAGAGCAGTTTCTCAGAAAGCTTCTTTCCAGTTTTGAACGGAAGATATTTCCTTTTTCACTGTAGCCCTCTAAGGGCTTCAAATATCCCTTTGCCAATTCCACAAGAACAGCCTTAGCGAAAGGCTTCTTGAAGGGAAAGATGTAACTCTGTGAGATGAATTCACAGAACACAGAGCAGTTTCTCAGAAAGCTTCTTTCCAGTTTTGAACGGAAGATATTTCCTTTTTCACCATAGCCCTCTATGGGTTTCCAAATATCCCGTTGCCAATTCCACAAGAACAGCCTTAGCGAAAGGCTGCTTGAAGGGAAAGATGTAAGTCTGTGAGATGAATTCACAGAACAGAGAGCAGTTTCTCAGAAAGCTTCTTTCCTGTTTTGAACGGAAGATATATCCTTTTTCACCATAGCCCTCTATGGGCTTCCAAATATCCCTTTGCCAATTCCACAAGAACAGCCTTAGCGAAAGGCTGCTTGAAGGGAAAGATGTAACTCTGTGAGATGAATTCACAGAACACAGAGCAGTTTCTCAGAAAGCTTCTTTCCAGTTTTGAACGGAAGATATTTCCTTTTTCACCATAGCCCTCTATGGGCTTCCAAATATCCCTTTGCCAATTCCACAAGAACATCCTTAGCGAAAGGCTGCTTGAAGGGAAACATGTAACTCTGTGAGATGAATTCACAGAACACAGAGCAGTTTCTCAGAAATCTTCTTTCCAGGTTTGAACGGAAGATATTTCCTTTTTCACCATAGCCCTCTATGGGCTTCCAAATATCCCTTTGCCAATTCCACAAGAACAGCCTTAGCGAAGGGCTTCTTGAAAAGAAAGATGTAACTCTGTGAGATGAATTCACAGAACACAGAGCAGTTTCTCAGAAAGCTTCTTTCCAGTTTTGAACGGAAGATATTTCCTTTTTCACTGTAGCCCACTAAGGGCTTCCAAATATCCCTTTGCCAATTCCACAAGAACAGCCTTAGCGAAAGGCTTCTTGAAGGGAAAGATGTAACTCTGTGAGATGAATTCACAGAACACAGAGCAGTTTCTCAGAAAGCTTCTTTCCAGTTTTGAACGGAAGATATTTCCTTTTTCCCCATAGCCCTCTATGGGCTTCCAAATATCCCTTTGCCAATTCCACAAGAACAGCCTTAGCGAAAGGCTGCTTGAAGGGAAAGATGTAACTCTGTGAGATGAATTCACAGAACACAGAGCAGTTTCTCAGAAAGCTTCTTTCCAGTTTTGAACGGAAGATATTTCCTTTTTCACTGTAGCCCTCTATGGGCTTCCAAATATCCCGTTGCCAATTCCACAAGAACAGCCTTAGCAAAAGGCTACATGAAGGGAAACATGTAACTCTGTGAGATGAATTCACAGAACACAGAGCAGTTTCTCAGAAAGCTTCTTTCCAGTTTTGAACGGAAGATATTTCCTTTTTCCCCATAGCCCTCTATGGGCTTCCAAATATCCCGTTGCCAATTCCACAAGAACAGCCTTAGCGAAAGGCTGCATGAAGGGAAACATGTAACTCTGTGAGATGAATTCACAGAACACAGAGCAGTTTCTCAGAAAGCTTCTTTCCAGTTTTGAACGGAAGATATTTCCGTTTTCCCCATAGCCCTCTATGGGCTTCCAAATATCCCTTTGCCAATTCCACAAGAACAGCCTTAGCGAAAGGCTGCTTGAAGGGAAAGATGTAACTCTGTGAGATGAATTCACAGAACACAGAGCAGTTTCTCAGAAAGCTTCTTTCCACTTTTGAACGGAAGATATTTCCTTTTTCCCCATAGCCCTCTATGGGCTTCCAAATATCCCGTTGCCAATTCCACAAGAACAGCCTTAGCGAAAGGCTGCATGAAGGGAAACATGTAACTCTGTGAGATGAATTCACAGAACACAGAGCAGTTTCTCAGAAAGCTTCTTTCCAGTTTTGAACGGAAGATATTTCCTTTTTCCCCATAGCCCTCTATGGGCTTCCAAATATCCCTTTGCCAATTCCACAAGAACAGCCTTAGCGAAAGGCTGCTTGAAGGGAAAGATGTAACTCTGTGAGATGAATTCACAGAACACAGAGCAGTTTCTCAGAAAGCTTCTTATCAGTTTTGAACGGAAGATATTTCCTTTTTCACCATAGCCCTCTATGGGCTTCCAAATATCCCTTTGCCAATTCCACAAGAACATCCTTAGCGAAAGGCTGCTTGAAGGGAAAGATGTAACTCTGTGAGATGAATTCACAGAACACAGAGCAGTTTCTCAGAAAGCTTCTTTCCAGTTTTCAACGGAAGATATTTCCTTTTTCACCATAGCCCTCTATGGGCTTCCAAATATCCCTTTGCCAATACCACAAGAACAGCCTTAGCGAAAGGCTGCTTGAAGGGAAAGATGTAACTCTGTGAGATGAATTCACAGAACACAGAGCAGTTTCTCAGAAATCTTCTTTCCAGTTTTGAACGGAAGATATTTCCTTTTTCACCGTAGCCCTCTATGGGCTTCCAAATATCCCTTTGCCAATTCCACAAGAACAGCCTTAGCGAAAGGCTGCTTGAAGGGAAACATGTAACTCTGTGAGATGAATTCACAGAACACAGAGCAGTTTCTCAGAAATCTTCTTTCCAGGTTTGAACGGAAGATATTTCCTTTTTCACCATAGCCCTCTATGGGCTTCCAAATATCCCTTTGCCAATTCCACGAGAACAGCCTTAGCGAAAGGCTGCTTGAAGGGAAAGATGTAACTCTGTGAGATGAATTCACAGAACACAGAGCAGTTTCTCAGAAAGCTTCTTTCCAGTTTTGAACGGAAGATATTTCCTTTTTCACCATAGCCCTCTATGGGCTTCCAAATATCCCTTTGCCAATTCCACAAGAACATCCTTAGCGAAAGGCTGCTTGAAGGGAAAGATGTAACTCTGTGAGATGAATTTACAGAACACAGAGCAGTTTCTCAGAAAGCTTCTTTCCAGTTTTGAACGGAAGATATTTCCTTTTTCACCATAGCCCTCTATGGGCTTCCAAATATCCCTTTGCCAATTCCACAAGAACAGCCTTAGCGAAAGGCTGCTTGAAGGGAAAGATGTAACTCTGTGAGATGAATTCACAGAACACAGAGCAGTTTCTCAGAAATCTTCTTTCCAGTTTTGAACGGAAGATATTTCCTTTTTCACCGTAGCCCTCTATGGGCTTCCAAATATCCGTTTGCCAATTCCACAAGAACAGCCTTAGCGAAAGGCTTCTGGAAGGGAAAGATGTAACTCTGTGAGATGAATTCACAGAACACAGAGCAGTTTCTCAGAAAGCTTCTTTCCAGTTTTGAACGGAAGATATTTCCTTTTTCACTGTAGCCCTCTATGGGCTTCCAAATATCCCTTTGCCAATTCCACAAGAACAGCCTTAGCGAAAGGCTTCTTGAAGGGAAAGATGTAACTCTGTGAGATGAATTCACAGAACACAGAGAAGTTTCTCAGAAAGCTTCTTTCCAGTTTTGAACGGAAGATATTTCCTTTTTCCCCATAGCCCTCTATGGGCTTCCAAATATCCCTTTGCCAATTCCACAAGAACAGCCTTAGCGAAAGGCTGCATGAAGGGAAATATGTAACTCTGTGAGATGAATTCACAGAACACAGAGCAGTTTCTCAGAAAGCTTCTTTCCTGTTTTGAACGGAAGATATTTCCTTTTTCACTGTAGCCCACTAAGGGCTTCCAAATATCCCTTTGCCAATTCCACAAGAACAGCCTTAGCGAAAGGCTTCTTGAAGGGAAAGATGTAACTCTGTGAGATGAATTCACAGAACACAGAGCAGTTTCTCAGAAAGCTTCTTACCAGGTTTCAACGGAAGATATTTCCTTTTTCCCCATAGCCCTCTACGGGCTTCCAAATATCCCTTTGCCAATTCCAAAAGAACAGCCTTAGCGAAAGGCTGCTTGAAGGGAAAGATGTAACTCCGTGAGATGAATTCACAGAACACAGAGCAGTTTCTCAGAAAGCTTCTTTCCAGTTTTGAACGGAAGATATTTCCTTTTTCACCATAGACCTCTACGGGCTTCCAAATATCCCTTTGCCAATTCCACAAGAACAGCCTTAGCGAAAGGCTGCTTGAAGGGAAAGATGTAACTCTGTGAGATGAATTCACAGAACACAGAGCAGTTTCTCAGAAAGCTTCTTTCCAGTTTTGAACGGAAGATATTTCCTTTTTCCCCATAGCCCTCTATGGGCTTCCAAATATCCCGTTGCCAATTCCACAAGAACAGCCTTAGCGAAAGGCTGCATGAAGGGAAACATGTAACTCTGTGAGATGAATTCACAGAACACAGAGCAGTTTCTCAGAAAGCTTCTTTCCAGTTTTGAACGGAAGATATTTCCTTTTTCCCCATAGCCCTCTATGGGCTTCCAAATATCCCTTTGCCAATTCCACAAGAACAGCCTTAGCGAAAGGGTGCTTGAAGGGAAACATGTAACTCTGTGAGATGAATTCACAGAACACAGAGCAGTTTCTCAGAAAGCTTCTTTCCTGTTTTGAACGGAAGATATTTCCTTTTTCACCATAGCCCTCTATGGGCTTCCAAATATCCCTTTGCCAATTCCACAAGAACAGCCTTAGCGAAAGGCTGCTTGAAGGGAAAGATGTAACTCTGTGAGATGAATTCACAGAACACAGAGCAGTTTCTCAGAAAGCTTCTTTCCAGTTTTGAACGGAAGATATTTCCTTTTTCACCATAGCCCTCTATGGGCTTCCAAATATCCCTTTGCCAATTCCACAAGAACAGCCTTAGCGAAAGGCTGCTTGAAGGGAAACATGTAACTCTGTGAGATGAATTCACAGAACACAGAGCAGTTTCTCAGAAATCTTCTTTCCAGGTTTGAACGGAAGATATTTCCTTTTTCACCATAGCCCTCTATGGGCTTCCAAATATCCCTTTGCCAATTCCACAAGAACAGCCTTAGCGAAAGGCTTCTTGAAGGGAAAGATGTAACTCTGTGAGATGAATTCACAGAACACAGAGCAGTTTCTCAGAAACCTTCTTTCCAGTTTTGAACGGAAGATATTTCCTTTTTCACTGTAGCCCACTAAGGGCTTCCAAATATCCCTTTGCCAATTCCACAAGAACAGCCTTAGCGAAAGGCTTCTTGAAGGGAAAGATGTAACTCTGTGAGATGAATTCACAGAACACAGAGCAGTTTCTCAGAAAGCTTCTTTCCAGTTTTCAACGGAAGATATTTCCTTTTTCCCCATAGCCCTCTACGGGCTTCCAAATATCCCTTTGCCAATTCCACAAGAACAGCCTTAGCGAAAGGCTGCTTGAAGGGAAAGATGTAACTCTGTGAGATGAATTCACAGAACACAGAGCAGTTTCTCAGAAAGCTTCTTTCCAGTTTTCAACGGAAGATATTTCCTTTTTCCCCATAGCCCTCTATGGGCTTCCAAATATCCCGTTGCCAATTACACAAGAACAGCCTTAGCGAAAGGCTGCATGAAGGGAAACATGTAACTCTGTGAGATGAATTCACAGAACACAGAGCAGTTTCTCAGAAAGCTTCTTTCCAGTTTTGAACGGAAGATATTTCCTTTTTCCCCATAGCCCTCTATGGGCTTCCAAATATCCCTTTGCCAATTCCACAAGAACAGCCTTAGCGAAAGGCTGCTTGAAGGGAAAGATGTAACTCTGTGAGATGAATTCACAGAACACAGAGCAGTTTCTCAGAAAGCTTCTTATCAGTTTTGAACGGAAGATATTTCCTTTTTCACCATAGCCCTCTATGGGCTTCCAAATATCCCGTTGCCAATTCCACAAGAACAGCCTTAGCGAAAGGCTGCATGAAGGGAAACATGTAACTCTGTGAGATGAATTCACAGAACACAGAGAAGTTTCTCAGAAAGCTTCTTTCCAGTTTTGAACGGAAGATATTTCCTTTTTCCCCATAGCCCTCTATGGGCTTCCAAATATCCCTTTGCCAATTCCACGAGAACAGCCTTAGCGAAAGGCTGCTTGAAGGGAAAGATGTAACTCTGTGAGATGAATTCACAGAACACAGAGCAGTTTCTCAGAAAGCTTCTTTCCAGTTTTGAACGGAAGATATTTCCTTTTTCACCATAGCCCTCTATGGGCTTCCAAATATCCCTTTGCCAATTCCACAAGAACATCCTTAGCGAAAGGCTGCTTGAAGGGAAAGATGTAACTCTGTGAGATGAATTTACAGAACACAGAGCAGTTTCTCAGAAAGCTTCTTTCCAGTTTTGAACGGAAGATATTTCCTTTTTCACCATAGCCCTCTATGGGCTTCCAAATATCCCTTTGCCAATTCCACAAGAACAGCCTTAGCGAAAGGCTGCTTGAAGGGAAAGATGTAACTCTGTGAGATGAATTCACAGAACACAGAGCAGTTTCTCAGAAATCTTCTTTCCAGTTTTGAACGGAAGATATTTCCTTTTTCACCGTAGCCCTCTATGGGCTTCCAAATATCCCTTTGCCAATTCCACAAGAACAGCCTTAGCGAAAGGCTTCTGGAAGGGAAAGATGTAACTCTGTGAGATGAATTCACAGAACACAGAGCAGTTTCTCAGAAAGCTTCTTTCCAGTTTTGAACGGAAGATATTTCCTTTTTCACTGTAGCCCTCTATGGGCTTCCAAATATCCCTTTGCCAATTCCACAAGAACAGCCTTAGCGAAAGGCTTCTTGAAGGGAAAGATGTAACTCTGTGAGATGAATTCACAGAACACAGAGAAGTTTCTCAGAAAGCTTCTTTCCAGTTTTGAACGGAAGATATTTCCTTTTTCCCCATAGCCCTCTATGGGCTTCCAAATATCCCTTTGCCAATTCCACAAGAACAGCCTTAGCGAAAGGCTGCATGAAGGGAAATATGTAACTCTGTGAGATGAATTCACAGAACACAGAGTAGTTTCTCAGAAAGCTTCTTTCCAGTTTTGAACGGAAGATATTTCCTTTTTCACTGTAGCCCACTAAGGGCTTCCAAATATCCCTTTGCCAATTCCACAAGAACAGCCTTAGCGAAAGGCTTCTTGAAGGGAAAGATGTAACTCTGTGAGATGAATTCACAGAACACAGAGCAGTTTCTCAGAAAGCTTCTTACCAGGTTTCAACGGAAGATATTTCCTTTTTCCCCATAGCCCTCTACGGGCTTCCAAATATCCCTTTGCCAATTCCACAAGAACAGCCTTAGCGAAAGGCTGCTTGAAGGGAAACATGTAACTCTGTGAGATGAATTCACAGAACACAGAGCAGTTTCTCAGAAAGCTTCTTTCCAGTTTTGAACGGAAGATATTTCCTTTTTCCCCATAGCCCTCTATGGGCTTCCAAATATCCCTTTGCCAATTCCACAAGAACAGCCTTAGCGAAAGGGTGCTTGAAGGGAAAGATGTAACTCTGTGAGATGAATTCACAGAACACAGAGCAGTTTCTCAGAAAGCTTCTTTCCAGTTTTGAACGGAAGATATTTCCTTTTTCCCCATAGCCCTCTATGGGCTTCCAAATATCCCTTTGCCAATTCCACAAGAACATCCTTAGCGAAAGGCTGCTTGAAGGGAAAGATGTAACTCTGTGAGATGAATTCACAGAACACAGAGCAGTTTCTCAGAAAGCTTCTTTCCAGTTTTGAACGGAAGATATTTCCTTTTTCACCATAGCCCTCTATGGGCTTCCAAATATCCCTTTGCCAATTCCACAAGAACAGCCTTAGCGAAAGGCTTCTTGAAGGGAAAGATGTAACTCTGTGAGATGAATTCACAGAACACAGAGCAGTTTCTCAGAAAGCTTCTTTCCAGTTTTGAACGGAAGATATTTCCTTTTTCCCCATAGCCCTCTACGGGCTTCCAAATATCCCTTTGCCAATTCCACAAGAACAGCCTTAGCGAAAGGCTGCTTGAAGGGAAAGATGTAACTCTGTGAGATGAATTCACAGAACACAGAGCAGTTTCTCAGAAAGCTTCTTTCCAGTTTTGAACGGAAGATATTTCCTTTTTCCCCATAGCCCTCTATGGGCTTCCAAATATCCCGTTGCCAATTCCACAAGAACAGCCTTAGCGAAAGGCTGCATGAAGGGAAACATGTAACTCTGTGAGATGAATTCACAGAACACAGAGCAGTTTCTCAGAAAGCTTCTTTCCAGTTTTGAATGGAAGATATTTCCTTTTTCCCCATAGCCCTCTATGGGCTTCCAAATATCCCTTTGCCAATTCCACAAGAACAGCCTTAGCGAAAGGGTGCTTGAAGGGAAAGATGTAACACTGTGAGATGAATTCACAGAACACAGAGCAGTTTCTCAGAAAGCTTCTTTCCAGTTTTGAACGGAAGATATTTCCTTTTTCCCCATAGCACTCTATGGGCTTCCAAATATCCCGTTGCCAATTCCACAAGAACAGCCTTAGCGAAAGGCTGCATGAAGGGAAACATATAACTCTGTGAGATGAATTCACAGAACACAGAGCAGTTTCTCAGAAAGCTTCTTTCCAGTTTTGAACGGAAGATATTTCCTTTTTCCCCATAGCCCTCTATGGGCTTCCAAATATCCCTTTGCCAATTCCACGAGAACAGCCTTAGCGAAAGGCTGCTTGAAGGGAAAGATGGAACTCTGTGAGATGAATTCACAGAACACAGAGCAGTTTCTCAGAAAGCTTCTTTCCAGTTTTCAACGGAAGATATTTCCTTTTTCACCATAGCCCTCTATGGGCTTCCAAATATCCCTTTGCCAATTCCACAAGAACATCCTTAGCGAAAGGCTGCTTGAAGGGAAAGATGTAACTCTGTGAGATGAATTCACAGAACACAGAGCAGTTTCTCAGAAAGATTCTTTCCAGTTTTGAACGGAAGATATTTCCTTTTTCACTGTAGCCCTCTATGGGCTTCCAAATATCCCTTTGCCAATTCCACAAGAACAGCCTTAGCGAAAGGCTTCTTGAAGGGAAAGATGTAACTCTGTGAGATGAATTCACAGAACACAGAGCAGTTTCTCAGAAAGCTTCTTTCCAGTTTTGAACGGAAGATATTTCCTTTTTCACTGTAGCCCTCTAAGGGCTTCAAATATCCCTTTGCCAATTCCACAAGAACAGCCTTAGCGAAAGGCTTCTTGAAGGGAAAGATGTAACTCTGTGAGATGAATTCACAGAACACAGAGCAGTTTCTCAGAAAGCTTCTTTCCAGTTTTGAACGGAAGATATTTCCTTTTTCACTGTATCCCTCTATGGGCTTCCAAATATTCCTTTGCCAATTCCACAAGAACAGCCTTAGCGAAAGGCTTCTTGAAGGGAAAGATGTAACTCTGTGAGATGAATTCACAGAACACAGAGCAGTTTCTCAGAAAGCTTCTTTCCAGTTTTGAACGGAAGATATTTCCTTTTTCACCATAGCCCTCTATGGGTTTCCAAATATCCCGTTGCCAATTCCACAAGAACAGCATTAGCGAAAGGCTGCTTGAAGGGAAAGATGTAACTCTGTGAGATGAATTCACAGAACAGAGAGCAGTTTCTCAGAAAGCTTCTTTCCTGTTTTGAACGGAAGATATATCCTTTTTCACCATAGCCCTCTATGGGCTTCCAAATATCCCTTTGCCAATTCCACAAGAACAGCCTTAGCGAAAGGCTGCTTGAAGGGAAAGATGTAACTCTGTGAGATGAATTCACAGAACACAGAGCAGTTTCTCAGAAAGCTTCTTTCCAGTTTTCAACGGAAGATATTTCCTTTTTCACCATAGCCCTCTATGGGCTTCCAAATATCCCTTTGCCAATTCCACAAGAACAGCCTTAGCGAAAGGCTGCTTGAAGGGAAACATGTAACTCTGTGAGATGAATTCACAGAACACAGAGCAGTTTCTCAGAAATCTTCTTTCCAGGTTTGAACGGAAGATATTTCCTTTTTCACCATAGCCCTCTATGGGCTTCCAAATATCCCTTTGCCAATTCCACAAGAACAGCCTTAGCGAAGGGCTTCTTGAAGGGAAAGATGTAACTCTGTGAGATGAATTCACAGAACACAGAGCAGTTTCTCAGAAAGCTTCTTTCCAGTTTTGAACGGAAGATATTTCCTTTTTCCCCATAGCCCTCTATGGGCTTCCAAATATCCCTTTGCCAATTCCACAAGAACAGCCTTAGCGAAAGGCTGCTTGAAGGGAAAGATGTAACTCTGTGAGATGAATTCACAGAACACAGAGCAGTTTCTCAGAAAGCTTCTTTCCGGTTTTGAACGGAAGATATTTCCTTTTTCACTGTATCCCTCTATGGGCTTCCAAATATCCCTTTGCCAATTCCACAAGAACAGCCTTAGCGAAAGGCTTCTTGAAGGGAAAGATGTAACTCTGTGAGATGAATTCACAGAACACAGAGCAGTTTCTCAGAAAGCTTCTTTCCAGTTTTGAACGGAAGATATTTCCTTTTTCACCATAGCCCTCTATGGGTTTCCAAATATCCCGTTGCCAATTCCACAAGAACAGCCTTAGCGAAAGGCTGCTTGAAGGGAAAGATGTAACTCTGTGAGATGAATTCACAGAACAGAGAGCAGTTTCTCAGAAAGCTTCTTTCCTGTTTTGAACGGAAGATATATCCTTTTTCACCATAGCCCTCTATGGGCTTCCAAATATCCCTTTGCCAATTCCACAAGAACAGCCTTAGCGAAAGGCTTCTTGAAGGGAAAGATGTAACTCTGTGAGATGAATTCACAGAACACAGAGCAGTTTCTCAGAAAGCTTCTTTCCAGTTTTGAACGGAAGATATTTCCTTTTTCACCATAGCCCTCTATGGGCTTCCAAATATCCCTTTGCCAATTCCACAAGAACAGCCTTAGCGAAAGGCTGCTTGAAGGGAAACATGTAACTCTGTGAGATGAATTCACAGAACACAGAGCAGTTTCTCAGAAATCTTCTTTCCAGGTTTGAACGGAAGATATTTCCTTTTTCACCATAGCCCTCTATGGGCTTCCAAATATCCCTTTGCCAATTCCACAAGAACAGCCTTAGCGAAGGGCTTCTTGAAGGGAAAGATGTAACTCTGTGAGATGAATTCACAGAACACAGAGCAGTTTCTCAGAAAGCTTCTTTCCAGTTTTGAACGGAAGATATTTCCTTTTTCCCCATAGCCCTCTATGGGCTTCCAAATATCCCTTTGCCAATTCCACAAGAACAGCCTTAGCGAAAGGCTGCTTGAAGGGAAAGATGTAACTCTGTGAGATGAATTCACAGAACACAGAGCAGTTTCTCAGAAAGATTCTTTCCAGTTTTGAACGGAAGATATTTCCTTTTTCACTGTAGCCCTCTATGGGCTTCCAAATATCCCTTTGCCAATTCCACAAGAACAGCCTTAGCGAAAGGCTTCTTGAAGGGAAAGATGTAACTCTGTGAGATGAATTCACAGAACACAGAGCAGTTTCTCAGAAAGCTTCTTTCCAGTTTTGAACGGAAGATATTTCCTTTTTCACTGTAGCCCTCTAAGGGCTTCAAATATCCCTTTGCCAATTCCACAAGAACAGCCTTAGCGAAAGGCTTCTTGAAGGGAAAGATGTAACTCTGTGAGATGAATTCACAGAACACAGAGCAGTTTCTCAGAAAGCTTCTTTCCAGTTTTGAACGGAAGATATTTCCTTTTTCACCATAGCCCTCTATGGGCTTCCAAATATCCCTTTGCCAATTCCACAAGAACATCCTTAGCGAAAGGCTGCTTGAAGGGAAAGATGTAACTCTGTGAGATGAATTTACAGAACACAGAGCAGTTTCTCAGAAAGCTTCTTTCCAGTTTTGAACGGAAGATATTTCCTTTTTCACCATAGCCCTCTATGGGCTTCCAAATATCCCTTTGCCAATTCCACAAGAACAGCCTTAGCGAAAGGCTGCTTGAAGGGAAAGATGTAACTCTGTGAGATGAATTCACAGAACACAGAGCAGTTTCTCAGAAATCTTCTTTCCAGTTTTGAACGGAAGATATTTCCTTTTTCTCCGTAGCCCTCTATGGGCTTCCAAATATCCCTTTGCCAATTCCACAAGAACAGCCTTAGCGAAAGGCTTCTGGAAGGGAAAGATGTAACTCTGTGAGATGAATTCACAGAACACAGAGCAGTTTCTCAGAAAGCTTCTTTCCAGTTTTGAACGGAAGATATTTCCTTTTTCACTGTAGCCCTCTATGGGCTTCCAAACATCCCTTTGCCAATTCCACAAGAACAGCCTTAGCGAAAGGCTTCTTGAAGGGAAAGATGTAACTCTGTGAGATGAATTCACAGAACACAGAGAAGTTTCTCAGAAAGCTTCTTTCCAGTTTTGAACGGAAGATATTTCCTTTTTCCCCATAGCCCTCTATGGGCTTCCAAATATCCCTTTGCCAATTCCACAAGAACAGCCTTAGCGAAAGGCTGCTTGAAGGGAAAGATGTAACTCTGTGAGATGAATTCACAGAACACAGAGTAGTTTCTCAGAAAACTTCTTTCCAGTTTTGAACGGAAGATATTTCCTTTTTCACTGTAGCCCACTAAGGGCTTCCAAATATCCCTTTGCCAATTCCACAAGAACAGCCTTAGCGAAAGGCTTCTTGAAGGGAAAGATGTAACTCTGTGAGATGAATTCACAGAACACAGAGCAGTTTCTCAGAAAGCTTCTTACCAGGTTTCAACGGAAGATATTTCCTTTTTCCCCATAGCCCTCTACGGGCTTCCAAATATCCCTTTGCCAATTCACAAGAACAGCCTTAGCGAAAGGCTGCTTGAAGGGAAAGATGTAACTCCGTGAGATGAATTCACAGAACACAGAGCAGTTTCTCAGAAAGCTTCTTTCCAGTTTTGAACGGAAGATATTTCCTTTTTCACCATAGACCTCTACGGGCTTCCAAATATCCCTTTGCCAATTCCACAAGAACAGCCTTAGCGAAAGGCTGCTTGAAGGGAAAGATGTAACTCTGTGAGATGAATTCACAGAACACAGAGCAGTTTCTCAGAAAGCTTCTTTCCAGTTTTGAACGGAAGATATTTCCTTTTTCACCGTAGCCCTCTATGGGCTTCCAAATATCCCATTGCCAATTCCACAAGAACAGCCTTAGCGAAAAGCTTCTGGAAGGGAAAGATGTAACTCTGTGAGATGAATTCACAGAACACAGAGCAGTTTCTCAGAAAGCTTCTTTCCAGTTTTTAACGGAAGATATTTCCTTTTTCACTGTAGCCCTCTATGGGCTTCCAAATATCCCTTTGCCAATTCCACAAGAACATCCTTAGCGAAAGGCTGCTTGAAGGGAAAGATGTAACTCTGTGAGATTAATTCACAGAACACAGAGCAGTTTCTCAGAAAGCTTCTTTCAAGTTTGGAACGGAAGATATTTCCTTTTTCACTGTAGCCCACTAAGGGCTTCCAAATATCCCTTTGCCAATTCCACAAGAACAGCCTTAGCGAAAGGCTTCTTGAAGGGAAAGATGTAACTCTGTGAGATGAATTCACAGAACACAGAGCAGTTTCTCAGAAAGCTTCTTTCCAGTTTTCAACGGAAGATATTTCCTTTTTCCCCATAGCCCTCTACGGGCTTCCAAATATCCCTTTGCCAATTCCACAAGAACAGCCTTAGCGAAAGGCTGCTTGAAGGGAAAGATGTAACTCTGTGAGATGAATTCACAGAACACAGAGCAGTTTCTCAGAAAGCTTCTTTCCAGTTTTGAACGGAAGATATTTCCTTTTTCACCATAGCCCTCTACGGGCTTCCAAATATCCCTTTGCCAATTCCACAAGAACAGCCTTAGCGAAAGGCTGCTTGAAGGGAAAGATGTAACTCTGTGAGATGAATTCACAGAACACAGAGCAGTTTCTCAGAAAGCTTCTTTCCAGTTTTGAACGGAAGATATTTCCTTTTTCCCCATAGCCCTCTATGGGCTTCCAAATATCCCGTTGCCAATTCCACAAGAACAGCCTTAGCGAAAGGCTGCATGAAGGGAAACATGTAACTCTGTGAGATGAATTCACAGAACACAGAGCAGTTTCTCAGAAAGCTTCTTTCCAGTTTTGAACGGAAGATATTTCCTTTTTCCCCATAGCCCTCTAAGGGCTTCCAAATATCCCTTTGCCAATTCCACAAGAACAGCCTTAGCGAAAGGCTGCTTGAAGGGAAAGATGTAACTCTGTGAGATGAATTCACAGAACACAGAGCAGTTTCTCAGAAAGCTTCTTTCCAGTTTTGAACGGAAGATATTTCCTTTTTCCCCATAGCCCTCTATGGGCTTCCAAATATCCCGTTGCCAATTCCACAAGAACAGCCTTAGCGAAAGGCTGCATGAAGGGAAACATGTAACTCTGTGAGATGAATTCACAGAACACAGAGCAGTTTCTCAGAAAGCTTCTTTCCAGTTTTGAACGGAAGATATTTCCTTTTTCCCCATAGCCCTCTATGGGCTTCCAAATATCCCTTTGCCAATTCCACAAGAACAGCCTTAGCGAAAGGCTGCTTGAAGGGAAAGATGTAACTCTGTGAGATGAATTCACAGAACACAGAGCAGTGTCTCAGAAAACTTCTTATCAGTTTTGAACGGAAGATATTTCCTTTTTCCCCATAGCCCTCTATGGGCTTCCAAATATCCCTTTGCCAATTCCACAAGAACATCCTTAGCGAAAGGCTGCTTGAAGGGAAAGATGTAACTCTGTGAGATGAATTTACAGAACACAGAGCAGTTTCTCAGAAAGCTTCTTTCCAGTTTTGAACGGAAGATATTTCCTTTTTCACCATAGCCCTCTATGGGCTTCCAAATATCCCTTTGCCAATTCAACAAGAACAGCCTTAGCGAAAGGCTGCTTGAAGGGAAAGATGTAACTCTGTGAGATGAATTCACAGAACACAGAGCAGTTTCTCAGAAATCTTCTTTCCAGTTTTGAACGGAAGATATTTCCTTTTTCACCGTAGCCCTCTATGGGCTTCCAAATATCCCTTTGCCAATTCCACAAGAACAGCCTTAGCGAAAGGCTTCTGGAAGGGAAAGATGTAACTCTGTGAGATGAATTCACAGAACACAGAGCAGTTTCTCAGAAAGCTTCTTTCCAGTTTTGAACGGAAGATATTTCCTTTTTCACTGTAGCCCTCTATGGGCTTCCAAATATCCCTTTGCCAATTCAACAAGAACAGCCTTAGCGAAAGGCTTCTTGAAGGGAAAGATGTAACTCTGTGAGATGAATTCACAGAACACAGAGAAGTTTCTCAGAAAGCTTCTTTCCAGTTTTGAACGGAAGATATTTCCTTTTTCCCCATAGCCCTCTATGGGCTTCCAAATATCCCTTTGCCAATTCCACAAGAACAGCCTTAGCGAAAGGCTGCTTGAAGGGAAAGATGTAACTCTGTGAGATGAATTCACAGAACACAGAGTAGTTTCTCAGAAAACTTCTTTCCAGTTTTGAACGGAAGATATTTCCTTTTTCACTGTAGCCCACTAAGGGCTTCCAAATATCCCTTTGCCAATTCCACAAGAACAGCCTTAGCGAAAGGCTTCTTGAAGGGAAAGATGTAACTCTGTGAGATGAATTCACAGAACACAGAGCAGTTTCTCAGAAAGCTTCTTACCAGGTTTCAACGGAAGATATTTCCTTTTTCCCCATAGCCCTCTACGGGCTTCCAAATATCCCTTTGCCAATTCCACAAGAACAGCCTTAGCGAAAGGCTGCTTGAAGGGAAAGATGTAACTCCGTGAGATGAATTCACAGAACACAGAGCAGTTTCTCAGAAAGCTTCTTTCCAGTTTTGAACGGAAGATATTTCCTTTTTCACCATAGACCTCTACGGGCTTCCAAATATCCCTTTGCCAATTCCACAAGAACAGCCTTAGCGAAAGGCTGCTTGAAGGGAAAGATGTAACTCTGTGAGATGAATTCACAGAACACAGAGCAGTTTCTCAGAAAGCTTCTTTCCAGTTTTGAACGGAAGATATTTCCTTTTTCACCGTAGCCCTCTATGGGCTTCCAAATATCCCATTGCCAATTCCACAAGAACAGCCTTAGCGAAAAGCTTCTGGAAGGGAAAGATGTAACTCTGTGAGATGAATTCACAGAACACAGAGCAGTTTCTCAGAAAGCTTCTTTCCAGTTTTGAACGGAAGATATTTCCTTTTTCACTGTAGCCCTCTATGGGCTTCCAAATATCCCTTTGCCAATTCCACAAGAACATCCTTAGCGAAAGGCTGCTTGAAGGGAAAGATGTAACTCTGTGAGATGAATTCACAGAACACAGAGCAGTTTCTCAGAAAGCTTCTTTCCAGTTTTGAACGGAAGATATTTCCTTTTTCACTGTAGCCCACTAAGGTCTTCCAAATATCCCTTTGCCAATTCCACAAGAACAGCCTTAGCGAAAGGCTTCTTGAAGGGAAAGATGTAACTCTGTGAGATGAATTCACAGAACACAGAGCAGTTTCTCAGAAAGCTTCTTTCCAGTTTTCAACGGAAGATATTTCCTTTTTCCCCATAGCCCTCTACGGGCTTCCAAATATCCCTTTGCCAATTCCACAAGAACAGCCTTAGCGAAAGGCTGCTTGAAGGGAAAGATGTAACTCTGTGAGATGAATTCACAGAACACAGAGCAGTTTCTCAGAAAGCTTCTTTCCAGTTTTGAACGGAAGATATTTCCTTTTTCCCCATAGCCCTCTACGGGCTTCCAAATATCCCTTTGCCAATTGCACAAGAACAGCCTTAGCGAAAGGCTGCTTGAAGGGAAAGATGTAACTCTGTGAGATGAATTCACAGAACACAGAGCAGTTTCTCAGAAAGCTTCTTTCCAGTTTTGAACGGAAGATATTTCCTTTTTCCCCATAGCCCTCTGTGGGCTTCCAAATATCCCGTTGCCAATTCCACAAGAACAGCCTTAGCGAAAGGCTGCATGAAGGGAAACATGTAACTCTGTGAGATGAATTCACAGAACACAGAGCAGTTTCTCAGAAAGCTTCTTTCCAGTTTTGAACGGAAGATATTTCCTTTTTCCCCATAGGCCTCTATGGGCTTCCAAATATCCCTTTGCCAATTCCACAAGAACAGCCTTAGCGAAAGGCTGCTTGAAGGGAAAGATGTAACTCTGTGAGATGAATTCACAGAACACAGAGCAGTTTCTCAGAAAGCTTCTTATCAGTTTTGAACGGAAGATATTTCCTTTTTCACCATAGCCCTCTATGGGCTTCCAAATATCCCGTTGCCAATTCCACAAGAAAAGCCTTAGCGAAAGGCTGCATGAAGGGAAACATGTAACTCTGTGAGATGAATTCACAGAACACAGAGAAGTTTCTCAGAAAGCTTCTTTCCAGTTTTGAACGGAAGATATTTCCTTTTTCCCCATAGCCCTCTATGGGCTTCCAAATATCCCTTTGCCAATTCCACGAGAACAGCCTTAGCGAAAGGCTGCTTGAAGGGAAAGATGTAACTCTGTGAGATGAATTCACAGAACACAGAGCAGTTTCTCAGAAAGCTTCTTTCCAGTTTTGAACGGAAGATATTTCCTTTTTCACCATAGCCCTCTATGGGCTTCCAAATATCCCTTTGCCAATTCCACAAGAACAGCCTTAGCGAAAGGCTGCTTGAAGGGAAAGATGTAACTCTGTGAGATGAATTCACAGAACACAGAGCAGTTTCTCAGAAAGCTTCTTTCCAGTTTTGAACGGAAGATATTTCCTTTTTCCCCATAGCCCTCTATGGGCTTCCAAATATCCCGTTGCCAATTCCACAAGAACAGCCTTAGCGAAAGGCTGCATGAAGGGAAACATGTAACTCTGTGAGATGAATTCACAGAACACAGAGCAGTTTCTCAGAAAGCTTCTTTCCAGTTTTGAACGGAAGATATTTCCTTTTTCCCCATAGCCCTCTATGGGCTTCCAAATATCCCTTTGCCAATTCCACAAGAACAGCCTTAGCGAAAGGCTGCTTGAAGGGAAAGATGTAACTCTGTGAGATGAATTCACAGAACACAGAGCAGTGTCTCAGAAAACTTCTTATCAGTTTTGAACGGAAGATATTTCCTTTTTCCCCATAGCCCTCTATGGGCTTCCAAATATCCCTTTGCCAATTCCACAAGAACATCCTTAGCGAAAGGCTGCTTGAAGGGAAAGATGTAACTCTGTGAGATGAATTTACAGAACACAGAGCAGTTTCTCAGAAAGCTTCTTTCCAGTTTTGAACGGAAGATATTTCCTTTTTCACCATAGCCCTCTATGGGCTTCCAAATATCCCTTTGCCAATTCAACAAGAACAGCCTTAGCGAAAGGCTGCTTGAAGGGAAAGATGTAACTCTGTGAGATGAATGCACAGAACACAGAGCAGTTTCTCAGAAATCTTCTTTCCAGTTTTGAACGGAAGATATTTCCTTTTTCACCGTAGCCCTCTATGGGCTTCCAAATATCCCTTTGCCAATTCCACAAGAACAGCCTTAGCGAAAGGCTTCTGGAAGGGAAAGATGTAACTCTGTGAGATGAATTCACAGAACACAGAGCAGTTTCTCAGAAAGCTTCTTTCCAGTTTTGAACGGAAGATATTTCCTTTTTCACTGTAGCCCTCTATGGGCTTCCAAATATCCCTTTGCCAATTCAACAAGAACAGCCTTAGCGAAAGGCTTCTTGAAGGGAAAGATGTAACTCTGTGAGATGAATTCACAGAACACAGAGAAGTTTCTCAGAAAGCTTCTTTCCAGTTTTGAACGGAAGATATTTCCTTTTTCCCCATAGCCCTCTATGGGCTTCCAAATATCCCTTTGCCAATTCCACAAGAACAGCCTTAGCGAAAGGCTGCTTGAAGGGAAAGATGTAACTCTGTGAGATGAATTCACAGAACACAGAGTAGTTTCTCAGAAAACTTCTTTCCAGTTTTGAACGGAAGATATTTCCTTTTTCACTGTAGCCCACTAAGGGCTTCCAAATATCCCTTTGCCAATTCCACAAGAACAGCCTTAGCGAAAGGCTTCTTGAAGGGAAAGATGTAACTCTGTGAGATGAATTCACAGAACACAGAGCAGTTTCTCAGAAAGCTTCTTACCAGGTTTCAACGGAAGATATTTCCTTTTTCCCCATAGCCCTCTACGGGCTTCCAAATATCCCTTTGCCAATTCCACAAGAACAGCCTTAGCGAAAGGCTGCTTGAAGGGAAAGATGTAACTCCGTGAGATGAATTCACAGAACACAGAGCAGTTTCTCAGAAAGCTTCTTTCCAGTTTTGAACGGAAGATATTTCCTTTTTCACCATAGACCTCTACGGGCTTCCAAATATCCCTTTGCCAATTCCACAAGAACAGCCTTAGCGAAAGGCTGCTTGAAGGGAAAGATGTAACTCTGTGAGATGAATTCACAGAACACAGAGCAGTTTCTCAGAAAGCTTCTTTCCAGTTTTGAACGGAAGATATTTCCTTTTTCACCGTAGCCCTCTATGGGCTTCCAAATATCCCATTGCCAATTCCACAAGAACAGCCTTAGCGAAAAGCTTCTGGAAGGGAAAGATGTAACTCTGTGAGATGAATTCACAGAACACAGAGCAGTTTCTCAGAAAGCTTCTTTCCAGTTTTGAACGGAAGATATTTCCTTTTTCACTGTAGCCCTCTATGGGCTTCCAAATATCCCTTTGCCAATTCCACAAGAACATCCTTAGCGAAAGGCTGCTTGAAGGGAAAGATGTAACTCTGTGAGATGAATTCACAGAACACAGAGCAGTTTCTCAGAAAGCTTCTTTCCAGTTTTGAACGGAAGATATTTCCTTTTTCACTGTAGCCCACTAAGGTCTTCCAAATATCCCTTTGCCAATTCCACAAGAACAGCCTTAGCGAAAGGCTTCTTGAAGGGAAAGATGTAACTCTGTGAGATGAATTCACAGAACACAGAGCAGTTTCTCAGAAAGCTTCTTTCCAGTTTTCAACGGAAGATATTTCCTTTTTCCCCATAGCCCTCTACGGGCTTCCAAATATCCCTTTGCCAATTCCACAAGAACAGCCTTAGCGAAAGGCTGCTTGAAGGGAAAGATGTAACTCTGTGAGATGAATTCACAGAACACAGAGCAGTTTCTCAGAAAGCTTCTTTCCAGTTTTGAACGGAAGATATTTCCTTTTTCCCCATAGCCCTCTACGGGCTTCCAAATATCCCTTTGCCAATTGCACAAGAACAGCCTTAGCGAAAGGCTGCTTGAAGGGAAAGATGTAACTCTGTGAGATGAATTCACAGAACACAGAGCAGTTTCTCAGAAAGCTTCTTTCCAGTTTTGAACGGAAGATATTTCCTTTTTCCCCATAGCCCTCTGTGGGCTTCCAAATATCCCGTTGCCAATTCCACAAGAACAGCCTTAGCGAAAGGCTGCATGAAGGGAAACATGTAACTCTGTGAGATGAATTCACAGAACACAGAGCAGTTTCTCAGAAAGCTTCTTTCCAGTTTTGAACGGAAGATATTTCCTTTTTCCCCATAGGCCTCTATGGGCTTCCAAATATCCCTTTGCCAATTCCACAAGAACAGCCTTAGCGAAAGGCTGCTTGAAGGGAAAGATGTAACTCTGTGAGATGAATTCACAGAACACAGAGCAGTTTCTCAGAAAGCTTCTTATCAGTTTTGAACGGAAGATATTTCCTTTTTCACCATAGCCCTCTATGGGCTTCCAAATATCCCGTTGCCAATTCCACAAGAAAAGCCTTAGCGAAAGGCTGCATGAAGGGAAACATGTAACTCTGTGAGATGAATTCACAGAACACAGAGAAGTTTCTCAGAAAGCTTCTTTCCAGTTTTGAACGGAAGATATTTCCTTTTTCCCCATAGCCCTCTATGGGCTTCCAAATATCCCTTTGCCAATTCCACGAGAACAGCCTTAGCGAAAGGCTGCTTGAAGGGAAAGATGTAACTCTGTGAGATGAATTCACAGAACACAGAGCAGTTTCTCAGAAAGCTTCTTTCCAGTTTTGAACGGAAGATATTTCCTTTTTCACCATAGCCCTCTATGGGCTTCCAAATATCCCTTTGCCAATTCCACAAGAACAGCCTTAGCGAAAGGCTGCTTGAAGGGAAAGATGTAACTCTGTGAGATGAATTTACAGAACACAGAGCAGTTTCTCAGAAAGCTTCTTTCCAGTTTTGAACGGAAGATATTTCCTTTTTCACCATAGCCCTCTATGGGCTTCCAAATATCCCTTTGCCAATTCCACAAGAACAGCCTTAGCCAAAGGCTGCTTGAAGGGAAAGATGTAACTCTGTGAGATGAATTCACAGAACACAGAGCAGTTTCTCAGAAATCTTCTTTCCAGTTTTGAACGGAAGATATTTCCTTTTTCACCGTAGCCCTCTATGGGCTTCCAAATATCCCTTTGCCAATTCCACAAGAACAGCCTTAGCGAAAGGCTTCTGGAAGGGAAAGATGTAACTCTGTGAGATGAATTCACAGAACACAGAGCAGTTTCTCAGAAAGCTTCTTTCCAGTTTTGAAAGGAAGATATTTCCTTTTTCACTGTAGCCCTCTATGGGCTTCCAAATATCCCTTTGCCAATTCCACAAGAACAGCCTTAGCGAAAGGCTTCTTGAAGGGAAAGATGTAACTCTGTGAGATGAATTCACAGAACACAGAGAAGTTTCTCAGAAAGCTTCTTTCCAGTTTTGAACGGAAGATATTTCCTTTTTCCCCATAGCCCTCTATGGGCTTCCAAATATCCCTTTGCCAATTCCACAAGAACAGCCTTAGCGAAAGGCTGCTTGAAGGGAAATATGTAACTCTGTGAGATGAATTCACAGAACACAGAGTAGTTTCTCAGAAAGCTTCTTTCCAGTTTTGAACGGAAGATAATTCCTTTTTCACTGTAGCCCACTAAGGGCTTCCAAATATCCCTTTGCCAATTCCACAAGAACAGCCTTAGCGAAAGGCTTCTTGAAGGGAAAGATGTAACTCTGTGAGATGAATTCACAGAACACAGAGCAGTTTCTCAGAAAGCTTCTTTCCAGTTTTCAACGGAAGATATTTCCTTTTTCCCCATAGCCCTCTACGGGCTTCCAAATATCCCTTTGCCAATTCCACAAGAACAGCCTTAGCGAAAGGCTGCTTGAAGGGAAAGATGTAACTCCGTGAGATGAATTCACAGAACACAGAGCAGTTTCTCAGAAAGCTTCTTTCCAGTTTTGAACGGAAGATATTTCCTTTTTCACCATAGACCTCTACGGGCTTCCAAATATCCCTTTGCCAATTCCACAAGAACAGCCTTAGCGAAAGGCTGCTTGAAGGGAAAGATGTAACTCTGTGAGATGAATTCACAGAACACAGAGCAGTTTCTCAGAAAGCTTCTTTCCAGTTTTGAACGGAAGATATTTCCTTTTTCCCCATAGCCCTCTATGGGCTTCCAAATATCCCGTTGCCAATTCCACAAGAACAGCCTTAGCGAAAGGCTGCATGAAGGGAAACATGTAACTCTGTGAGATGAATTCACAGAACACAGAGCAGTTTCTCAGAAAGCTTCTTTCCAGTTTTGAACGGAAGATATTTCCTTTTTCCCCATAGCCCTCTATGGGCTTCCAAATATCCCTTTGCCAATTCCACAAGAACAGCCTTAGCGAAAGGGTGCTTGAAGGGAAAGATGTAACTCTGTGAGATGAATTCACAGAACACAGAGCAGTTTCTCAGAAAGCTTCTTTCCAGTTTTGAACGGAAGATATTTCCTTTTTCCCCATAGCCCTCTATGGGCTTCCAAATATCCCGTTGCCAATTCCACAAGAACAGCCTTAGCGAAAGGCTGCATGAAGGGAAACATATAACTCTGTGAGATGAATTCACAGAACACAGAGCAGTTTCTCAGAAAGCTTCTTTCCAGTTTTGAACGGAAGATATTTCCTTTTTCCCCATAGCCCTCTATGGGCTTCCAAATATCCCTTTGCCAATTCCACGAGAACAGCCTTAGCGAAAGGCTGCTTGAAGGGAAAGATGTAACTCTGTGAGATGAATTCACAGAACACAGAGCAGTTTCTCAGAAAGCTTCTTTCCAGTTTTCAACGGAAGATATTTCCTTTTTCACCATAGCCCTCTATGGGCTTCCAAATATCCCTTTGCCAATTCCACAAGAACATCCTTAGCGAAAGGCTGCTTGAAGGGAAAGATGTAACTCTGTGAGATGAATTCACAGAACACAGAGCAGTTTCTCAGAAAGCTTCTTTCCAGTTTTGAACGGAATATATTTCCTTTTTCACTGTAGCCATCTATGGGCTTCCAAATATCCCTTTGCCAATTCCACAAGAACAGCCTTAGCGAAAGGCTGCTTGAAGGGAAAGATGTAACTCTGTGAGATGAATTCACAGAACACAGAGCAGTTTCTCAGAAAGCTTCTTTCCAGTTTTGAACGGAAGATATTTCCTTTTTCCCCATAGCCCTCTACGGGCTTCCAAATATCCCTTTGCCAATTCCACAAGAACAGCCTTAGCGAAAGGCTGCTTGAAGGGAAAGATGTAACTCTGTGAGATGAATTCACAGAACACAGAGCAGTTTCTCAGAAAGCTTCTTTCCAGTTTTGAACGGAAGATATTTCCTTTTTCCCCATAGACCTCTATGGGCTTCCAAATATCCCGTTGCCAATTCCACAAGAACAGCCTTAGCGAAAGGCTGCATGAAGGGAAACATGTAACTCTGTGAGATGAATTCACAGAACACAGAGCAGTTTCTCAGAAAGCTTCTTTCCAGTTTTGAACGGAAGATATTTCCTTTTTCCCCATAGCCCTCTATGGGCTTCCAAATATCCCTTTGCCAATTCCACAAGAACAGCCTTAGCGAAAGGGTGCTTGAAGGGAAAGATGTAACTCTGTGAGATGAATTCACAGAACACAGAGCAGTTTCTCAGAAAGCTTCTTTCCAGTTTTGAACGGAAGATATTTCCTTTTTCCCCATAGCCCTCTATGGGCTTCCAAATATCCCGTTGCCAATTCCACAAGAACAGCCTTAGCGAAAGGCTGCATGAAGGGAAACATATAACTCTGTGAGATGAATTCACAGAACACAGAGCAGTTTCTCAGAAAGCTTCTTTCCAGTTTTGAACGGAAGATATTTCCTTTTTCCCCATAGCCCTCTATGGGCTTCCAAATATCCCTTTGCCAATTCCACGAGAACAGCCTTAGCGAAAGGCTGCTTGAAGGGAAAGATGTAACTCTGTGAGATGAATTCACAGAACACAGAGCAGTTTCTCAGAAAGCTTCTTTCCAGTTTTCAACGGAAGATATTTCCTTTTTCACCATAGCCCTCTATGGGCTTCCAAATATCCCTTTGCCAATTCCACAAGAACATCCTTAGCGAAAGGCTGCTTGAAGGGAAAGATGTAACTCTGTGAGATGAATTCACAGAACACAGAGCAGTTTCTCAGAAAGCTTCTTTCCAGTTTTGAACGGAAGATATTTCCTTTTTCACTGTAGCCCTCTATGGGCTTCCAAATATCCCTTTGCCAATTCCACAAGAACAGCCTTAGCGAAAGGCTTCTTGAAGGGAAAGATGTAACTCTGTGAGATGAATTCACAGAACACAGAGCAGTTTCTCAGAAAGCTTCTTTCCAGTTTTGAACGGAAGATATTTCCTTTTTCACTGTAGCCCTCTAAGGGCTTCAAATATCCCTTTGCCAATTCCACAAGAACAGCCTTAGCGAAAGGCTTCTTGAAGGGAAAGATGTAACTCTGTGAGATGAATTCACAGAACACAGAGCAGTTTCTCAGAAAGCTTCTTTCCAGTTTTGAACGGAAGATATTTCCTTTTTCACCATAGCCCTCTATGGGTTTCCAAATATCCCGTTGCCAATTCCACAAGAACAGCCTTAGCGAAAGGCTGCTTGAAGGGAAAGATGTAAGTCTGTGAGATGAATTCACAGAACAGAGAGCAGTTTCTCAGAAAGCTTCTTTCCTGTTTTGAACGGAAGATATATCCTTTTTCACCATAGCCCTCTATGGGCTTCCAAATATCCCTTTGCCAATTCCACAAGAACAGCCTTAGCGAAAGGCTGCTTGAAGGGAAAGATGTAACTCTGTGAGATGAATTCACAGAACACAGAGCAGTTTCTCAGAAAGCTTCTTTCCAGTTTTGAACGGAAGATATTTCCTTTTTCACCATAGCCCTCTATGGGCTTCCAAATATCCCTTTGCCAATTCCACAAGAACATCCTTAGCGAAAGGCTGCTTGAAGGGAAACATGTAACTCTGTGAGATGAATTCACAGAACACAGAGCAGTTTCTCAGAAATCTTCTTTCCAGGTTTGAACGGAAGATATTTCCTTTTTCACCATAGCCCTCTATGGGCTTCCAAATATCCCTTTGCCAATTCCACAAGAACAGCCTTAGCGAAGGGCTTCTTGAAAAGAAAGATGTAACTCTGTGAGATGAATTCACAGAACACAGAGCAGTTTCTCAGAAAGCTTCTTTCCAGTTTTGAACGGAAGATATTTCCTTTTTCACTGTAGCCCACTAAGGGCTTCCAAATATCCCTTTGCCAATTCCACAAGAACAGCCTTAGCGAAAGGCTTCTTGAAGGGAAAGATGTAACTCTGTGAGATGAATTCACAGAACACAGAGCAGTTTCTCAGAAAGCTTCTTTCCAGTTTTGAACGGAAGATATTTCCTTTTTCCCCATAGCCCTCTACGGGCTTCCAAATATCCCTTTGCCAATTCCACAAGAACAGCCTTAGCGAAAGGCTGCTTGAAGGGAAAGATGTAACTCTGTGAGATGAATTCACAGAACACAGAGCAGTTTCTCAGAAAGCTTCTTTCCAGTTTTGAACGGAAGATATTTCCTTTTTCACTGTAGCCCTCTATGGGCTTCCAAATATCCCGTTGCCAATTCCACAAGAACAGCCTTAGCAAAAGGCTACATGAAGGGAAACATGTAACTCTGTGAGATGAATTCACAGAACACAGAGCAGTTTCTCAGAAAGCTTCTTTCCAGTTTTGAACGGAAGATATTTCCTTTTTCCCCATAGCCCTCTATGGGCTTCCAAATATCCCGTTGCCAATTCCACAAGAACAGCCTTAGCGAAAGGCTGCATGAAGGGAAACATGTAACTCTGTGAGATGAATTCACAGAACACAGAGCAGTTTCTCAGAAAGCTTCTTTCCAGTTTTGAACGGAAGATATTTCCGTTTTCCCCATAGCCCTCTATGGGCTTCCAAATATCCCTTTGCCAATTCCACAAGAACAGCCTTAGCGAAAGGCTGCTTGAAGGGAAAGATGTAACTCTGTGAGATGAATTCACAGAACACAGAGCAGTTTCTCAGAAAGCTTCTTTCCACTTTTGAACGGAAGATATTTCCTTTTTCCCCATAGCCCTCTATGGGCTTCCAAATATCCCGTTGCCAATTCCACAAGAACAGCCTTAGCGAAAGGCTGCATGAAGGGAAACATGTAACTCTGTGAGATGAATTCACAGAACACAGAGCAGTTTCTCAGAAAGCTTCTTTCCAGTTTTGAACGGAAGATATTTCCTTTTTCCCCATAGCCCTCTATGGGCTTCCAAATATCCCTTTGCCAATTCCACAAGAACAGCCTTAGCGAAAGGCTGCTTGAAGGGAAAGATGTAACTCTGTGAGATGAATTCACAGAACACAGAGCAGTTTCTCAGAAAGCTTCTTATCAGTTTTGAACGGAAGATATTTCCTTTTTCACCATAGCCCTCTATGGGCTTCCAAATATCCCTTTGCCAATTCCACAAGAACATCCTTAGCGAAAGGCTGCTTGAAGGGAAAGATGTAACTCTGTGAGATGAATTCACAGAACACAGAGCAGTTTCTCAGAAAGCTTCTTTCCAGTTTTCAACGGAAGATATTTCCTTTTTCACCATAGCCCTCTATGGGCTTCCAAATATCCCTTTGCCAATACCACAAGAACAGCCTTAGCGAAAGGCTGCTTGAAGGGAAAGATGTAACTCTGTGAGATGAATTCACAGAACACAGAGCAGTTTCTCAGAAATCTTCTTTCCAGTTTTGAACGGAAGATATTTCCTTTTTCACCGTAGCCCTCTATGGGCTTCCAAATATCCCTTTGCCAATTCCACAAGAACAGCCTTAGCGAAAGGCTGCTTGAAGGGAAACATGTAACTCTGTGAGATGAATTCACAGAACACAGAGCAGTTTCTCAGAAATCTTCTTTCCAGGTTTGAACGGAAGATATTTCCTTTTTCACCATAGCCCTCTATGGGCTTCCAAATATCCCTTTGCCAATTCCACGAGAACAGCCTTAGCGAAAGGCTGCTTGAAGGGAAAGATGTAACTCTGTGAGATGAATTCACAGAACACAGAGCAGTTTCTCAGAAAGCTTCTTTCCAGTTTTGAACGGAAGATATTTCCTTTTTCACCATAGCCCTCTATGGGCTTCCAAATATCCCTTTGCCAATTCCACAAGAACATCCTTAGCGAAAGGCTGCTTGAAGGGAAAGATGTAACTCTGTGAGATGAATTTACAGAACACAGAGCAGTTTCTCAGAAAGCTTCTTTCCAGTTTTGAACGGAAGATATTTCCTTTTTCACCATAGCCCTCTATGGGCTTCCAAATATCCCTTTGCCAATTCCACAAGAACAGCCTTAGCGAAAGGCTGCTTGAAGGGAAAGATGTAACTCTGTGAGATGAATTCACAGAACACAGAGCAGTTTCTCAGAAATCTTCTTTCCAGTTTTGAACGGAAGATATTTCCTTTTTCACCGTAGCCCTCTATGGGCTTCCAAATATCCGTTTGCCAATTCCACAAGAACAGCCTTAGCGAAAGGCTTCTGGAAGGGAAAGATGTAACTCTGTGAGATGAATTCACAGAACACAGAGCAGTTTCTCAGAAAGCTTCTTTCCAGTTTTGAACGGAAGATATTTCCTTTTTCACTGTAGCCCTCTATGGGCTTCCAAATATCCCTTTGCCAATTCCACAAGAACAGCCTTAGCGAAAGGCTTCTTGAAGGGAAAGATGTAACTCTGTGAGATGAATTCACAGAACACAGAGAAGTTTCTCAGAAAGCTTCTTTCCAGTTTTGAACGGAAGATATTTCCTTTTTCCCCATAGCCCTCTATGGGCTTCCAAATATCCCTTTGCCAATTCCACAAGAACAGCCTTAGCGAAAGGCTGCATGAAGGGAAATATGTAACTCTGTGAGATGAATTCACAGAACACAGAGCAGTTTCTCAGAAAGCTTCTTTCCTGTTTTGAACGGAAGATATTTCCTTTTTCACTGTAGCCCACTAAGGGCTTCCAAATATCCCTTTGCCAATTCCACAAGAACAGCCTTAGCGAAAGGCTTCTTGAAGGGAAAGATGTAACTCTGTGAGATGAATTCACAGAACACAGAGCAGTTTCTCAGAAAGCTTCTTACCAGGTTTCAACGGAAGATATTTCCTTTTTCCCCATAGCCCTCTACGGGCTTCCAAATATCCCTTTGCCAATTCCAAAAGAACAGCCTTAGCGAAAGGCTGCTTGAAGGGAAAGATGTAACTCCGTGAGATGAATTCACAGAACACAGAGCAGTTTCTCAGAAAGCTTCTTTCCAGTTTTGAACGGAAGATATTTCCTTTTTCACCATAGACCTCTACGGGCTTCCAAATATCCCTTTGCCAATTCCACAAGAACAGCCTTAGCGAAAGGCTGCTTGAAGGGAAAGATGTAACTCTGTGAGATGAATTCACAGAACACAGAGCAGTTTCTCAGAAAGCTTCTTTCCAGTTTTGAACGGAAGATATTTCCTTTTTCCCCATAGCCCTCTATGGGCTTCCAAATATCCCGTTGCCAATTCCACAAGAACAGCCTTAGCGAAAGGCTGCATGAAGGGAAACATGTAACTCTGTGAGATGAATTCACAGAACACAGAGCAGTTTCTCAGAAAGCTTCTTTCCAGTTTTGAACGGAAGATATTTCCTTTTTCCCCATAGCCCTCTATGGGCTTCCAAATATCCCTTTGCCAATTCCACAAGAACAGCCTTAGCGAAAGGGTGCTTGAAGGGAAACATGTAACTCTGTGAGATGAATTCACAGAACACAGAGCAGTTTCTCAGAAAGCTTCTTTCCTGTTTTGAACGGAAGATATTTCCTTTTTCACCATAGCCCTCTATGGGCTTCCAAATATCCCTTTGCCAATTCCACAAGAACAGCCTTAGCGAAAGGCTGCTTGAAGGGAAAGATGTAACTCTGTGAGATGAATTCACAGAACACAGAGCAGTTTCTCAGAAAGCTTCTTTCCAGTTTTGAACGGAAGATATTTCCTTTTTCACCATAGCCCTCTATGGGCTTCCAAATATCCCTTTGCCAATTCCACAAGAACAGCCTTAGCGAAAGGCTGCTTGAAGGGAAACATGTAACTCTGTGAGATGAATTCACAGAACACAGAGCAGTTTCTCAGAAATCTTCTTTCCAGGTTTGAACGGAAGATATTTCCTTTTTCACCATAGCCCTCTATGGGCTTCCAAATATCCCTTTGCCAATTCCACAAGAACAGCCTTAGCGAAAGGCTTCTTGAAGGGAAAGATGTAACTCTGTGAGATGAATTCACAGAACACAGAGCAGTTTCTCAGAAACCTTCTTTCCAGTTTTGAACGGAAGATATTTCCTTTTTCACTGTAGCCCACTAAGGGCTTCCAAATATCCCTTTGCCAATTCCACAAGAACAGCCTTAGCGAAAGGCTTCTTGAAGGGAAAGATGTAACTCTGTGAGATGAATTCACAGAACACAGAGCAGTTTCTCAGAAAGCTTCTTTCCAGTTTTCAACGGAAGATATTTCCTTTTTCCCCATAGCCCTCTACGGGCTTCCAAATATCCCTTTGCCAATTCCACAAGAACAGCCTTAGCGAAAGGCTGCTTGAAGGGAAAGATGTAACTCTGTGAGATGAATTCACAGAACACAGAGCAGTTTCTCAGAAAGCTTCTTTCCAGTTTTCAACGGAAGATATTTCCTTTTTCCCCATAGCCCTCTATGGGCTTCCAAATATCCCGTTGCCAATTACACAAGAACAGCCTTAGCGAAAGGCTGCATGAAGGGAAACATGTAACTCTGTGAGATGAATTCACAGAACACAGAGCAGTTTCTCAGAAAGCTTCTTTCCAGTTTTGAACGGAAGATATTTCCTTTTTCCCCATAGCCCTCTATGGGCTTCCAAATATCCCTTTGCCAATTCCACAAGAACAGCCTTAGCGAAAGGCTGCTTGAAGGGAAAGATGTAACTCTGTGAGATGAATTCACAGAACACAGAGCAGTTTCTCAGAAAGCTTCTTATCAGTTTTGAACGGAAGATATTTCCTTTTTCACCATAGCCCTCTATGGGCTTCCAAATATCCCGTTGCCAATTCCACAAGAACAGCCTTAGCGAAAGGCTGCATGAAGGGAAACATGTAACTCTGTGAGATGAATTCACAGAACACAGAGAAGTTTCTCAGAAAGCTTCTTTCCAGTTTTGAACGGAAGATATTTCCTTTTTCCCCATAGCCCTCTATGGGCTTCCAAATATCCCTTTGCCAATTCCACGAGAACAGCCTTAGCGAAAGGCTGCTTGAAGGGAAAGATGTAACTCTGTGAGATGAATTCACAGAACACAGAGCAGTTTCTCAGAAAGCTTCTTTCCAGTTTTGAACGGAAGATATTTCCTTTTTCACCATAGCCCTCTATGGGCTTCCAAATATCCCTTTGCCAATTCCACAAGAACATCCTTAGCGAAAGGCTGCTTGAAGGGAAAGATGTAACTCTGTGAGATGAATTTACAGAACACAGAGCAGTTTCTCAGAAAGCTTCTTTCCAGTTTTGAACGGAAGATATTTCCTTTTTCACCATAGCCCTCTATGGGCTTCCAAATATCCCTTTGCCAATTCCACAAGAACAGCCTTAGCGAAAGGCTGCTTGAAGGGAAAGATGTAACTCTGTGAGATGAATTCACAGAACACAGAGCAGTTTCTCAGAAATCTTCTTTCCAGTTTTGAACGGAAGATATTTCCTTTTTCACCGTAGCCCTCTATGGGCTTCCAAATATCCCTTTGCCAATTCCACAAGAACAGCCTTAGCGAAAGGCTTCTGGAAGGGAAAGATGTAACTCTGTGAGATGAATTCACAGAACACAGAGCAGTTTCTCAGAAAGCTTCTTTCCAGTTTTGAACGGAAGATATTTCCTTTTTCACTGTAGCCCTCTATGGGCTTCCAAATATCCCTTTGCCAATTCCACAAGAACAGCCTTAGCGAAAGGCTTCTTGAAGGGAAAGATGTAACTCTGTGAGATGAATTCACAGAACACAGAGAAGTTTCTCAGAAAGCTTCTTTCCAGTTTTGAACGGAAGATATTTCCTTTTTCCCCATAGCCCTCTATGGGCTTCCAAATATCCCTTTGCCAATTCCACAAGAACAGCCTTAGCGAAAGGCTGCATGAAGGGAAATATGTAACTCTGTGAGATGAATTCACAGAACACAGAGTAGTTTCTCAGAAAGCTTCTTTCCAGTTTTGAACGGAAGATATTTCCTTTTTCACTGTAGCCCACTAAGGGCTTCCAAATATCCCTTTGCCAATTCCACAAGAACAGCCTTAGCGAAAGGCTTCTTGAAGGGAAAGATGTAACTCTGTGAGATGAATTCACAGAACACAGAGCAGTTTCTCAGAAAGCTTCTTACCAGGTTTCAACGGAAGATATTTCCTTTTTCCCCATAGCCCTCTACGGGCTTCCAAATATCCCTTTGCCAATTCCACAAGAACAGCCTTAGCGAAAGGCTGCTTGAAGGGAAACATGTAACTCTGTGAGATGAATTCACAGAACACAGAGCAGTTTCTCAGAAAGCTTCTTTCCAGTTTTGAACGGAAGATATTTCCTTTTTCCCCATAGCCCTCTATGGGCTTCCAAATATCCCTTTGCCAATTCCACAAGAACAGCCTTAGCGAAAGGGTGCTTGAAGGGAAAGATGTAACTCTGTGAGATGAATTCACAGAACACAGAGCAGTTTCTCAGAAAGCTTCTTTCCATTTTTGAACGGAAGATATTTCCTTTTTCCCCATAGCCCTCTATGGGCTTCCAAATATCCCTTTGCCAATTCCACAAGAACATCCTTAGCGAAAGGCTGCTTGAAGGGAAAGATGTAACTCTGTGAGATGAATTCACAGAACACAGAGCAGTTTCTCAGAAAGCTTCTTTCCAGTTTTGAACGGAAGATATTTCCTTTTTCACCATAGCCCTCTATGGGCTTCCAAATATCCCTTTGCCAATTCCACAAGAACAGCCTTAGCGAAAGGCTTCTTGAAGGGAAAGATGTAACTCTGTGAGATGAATTCACAGAACACAGAGCAGTTTCTCAGAAAGCTTCTTTCCAGTTTTGAACGGAAGATATTTCCTTTTTCCCCATAGCCCTCTACGGGCTTCCAAATATCCCTTTGCCAATTCCACAAGAACAGCCTTAGCGAAAGGCTGCTTGAAGGGAAAGATGTAACTCTGTGAGATGAATTCACAGAACACAGAGCAGTTTCTCAGAAAGCTTCTTTCCAGTTTTGAACGGAAGATATTTCCTTTTTCCCCATAGCCCTCTATGGGCTTCCAAATATCCCGTTGCCAATTCCACAAGAACAGCCTTAGCGAAAGGCTGCATGAAGGGAAACATGTAACTCTGTGAGATGAATTCACAGAACACAGAGCAGTTTCTCAGAAAGCTTCTTTCCAGTTTTGAATGGAAGATATTTCCTTTTTCCCCATAGCCCTCTATGGGCTTCCAAATATCCCTTTGCCAATTCCACAAGAACAGCCTTAGCGAAAGGGTGCTTGAAGGGAAAGATGTAACACTGTGAGATGAATTCACAGAACACAGAGCAGTTTCTCAGAAAGCTTCTTTCCAGTTTTGAACGGAAGATATTTCCTTTTTCCCCATAGCCCTCTATGGGCTTCCAAATATCCCGTTGCCAATTCCACAAGAACAGCCTTAGCGAAAGGCTGCATGAAGGGAAACATATAACTCTGTGAGATGAATTCACAGAACACAGAGCAGTTTCTCAGAAAGCTTCTTTCCAGTTTTGAACGGAAGATATTTCCTTTTTCCCCATAGCCCTCTATGGGCTTCCAAATATCCCTTTGCCAATTCCACGAGAACAGCCTTAGCGAAAGGCTGCTTGAAGGGAAAGATGGAACTCTGTGAGATGAATTCACAGAACACAGAGCAGTTTCTCAGAAAGCTTCTTTCCAGTTTTCAACGGAAGATATTTCCTTTTTCACCATAGCCCTCTATGGGCTTCCAAATATCCCTTTGCCAATTCCACAAGAACATCCTTAGCGAAAGGCTGCTTGAAGGGAAAGATGTAACTCTGTGAGATGAATTCACAGAACACAGAGCAGTTTCTCAGAAAGATTCTTTCCAGTTTTGAACGGAAGATATTTCCTTTTTCACTGTAGCCCTCTATGGGCTTCCAAATATCCCTTTGCCAATTCCACAAGAACAGCCTTAGCGAAAGGCTTCTTGAAGGGAAAGATGTAACTCTGTGAGATGAATTCACAGAACACAGAGCAGTTTCTCAGAAAGCTTCTTTCCAGTTTTGAACGGAAGATATTTCCTTTTTCACTGTAGCCCTCTAAGGGCTTCAAATATCCCTTTGCCAATTCCACAAGAACAGCCTTAGCGAAAGGCTTCTTGAAGGGAAAGATGTAACTCTGTGAGATGAATTCACAGAACACAGAGCAGTTTCTCAGAAAGCTTCTTTCCAGTTTTGAACGGAAGATATTTCCTTTTTCACTGTATCCCTCTATGGGCTTCCAAATATTCCTTTGCCAATTCCACAAGAACAGCCTTAGCGAAAGGCTTCTTGAAGGGAAAGATGTAACTCTGTGAGATGAATTCACAGAACACAGAGCAGTTTCTCAGAAAGCTTCTTTCCAGTTTTGAACGGAAGATATTTCCTTTTTCACCATAGCCCTCTATGGGTTTCCAAATATCCCGTTGCCAATTCCACAAGAACAGCATTAGCGAAAGGCTGCTTGAAGGGAAAGATGTAACTCTGTGAGATGAATTCACAGAACAGAGAGCAGTTTCTCAGAAAGCTTCTTTCCTGTTTTGAACGGAAGATATATCCTTTTTCACCATAGCCCTCTATGGGCTTCCAAATATCCCTTTGCCAATTCCACAAGAACAGCCTTAGCGAAAGGCTGCTTGAAGGGAAAGATGTAACTCTGTGAGATGAATTCACAGAACACAGAGCAGTTTCTCAGAAAGCTTCTTTCCAGTTTTGAACGGAAGATATTTCCTTTTTCACCATAGCCCTCTATGGGCTTCCAAATATCCCTTTGCCAATTCCACAAGAACAGCCTTAGCGAAAGGCTGCTTGAAGGGAAACATGTAACTCTGTGAGATGAATTCACAGAACACAGAGCAGTTTCTCAGAAATCTTCTTTCCAGGTTTGAACGGAAGATATTTCCTTTTTCACCATAGCCCTCTATGGGCTTCCAAATATCCCTTTGCCAATTCCACAAGAACAGCCTTAGCGAAGGGCTTCTTGAAGGGAAAGATGTAACTCTGTGAGATGAATTCACAGAACACAGAGCAGTTTCTCAGAAAGCTTCTTTCCAGTTTTGAACGGAAGATATTTCCTTTTTCCCCATAGCCCTCTATGGGCTTCCAAATATCCCTTTGCCAATTCCACAAGAACAGCCTTAGCGAAAGGCTGCTTGAAGGGAAAGATGTAACTCTGTGAGATGAATTCACAGAACACAGAGCAGTTTCTCAGAAAGCTTCTTTCCGGTTTTGAACGGAAGATATTTCCTTTTTCACTGTATCCCTCTATGGGCTTCCAAATATCCCTTTGCCAATTCCACAAGAACAGCCTTAGCGAAAGGCTTCTTGAAGGGAAAGATGTAACTCTGTGAGATGAATTCACAGAACACAGAGCAGTTTCTCAGAAAGCTTCTTTCCAGTTTTGAACGGAAGATATTTCCTTTTTCACCATAGCCCTCTATGGGTTTCCAAATATCCCGTTGCCAATTCCACAAGAACAGCCTTAGCGAAAGGCTGCTTGAAGGGAAAGATGTAACTCTGTGAGATGAATTCACAGAACAGAGAGCAGTTTCTCAGAAAGCTTCTTTCCTGTTTTGAACGGAAGATATATCCTTTTTCACCATAGCCCTCTATGGGCTTCCAAATATCCCTTTGCCAATTCCACAAGAACAGCCTTAGCGAAAGGCTTCTTGAAGGGAAAGATGTAACTCTGTGAGATGAATTCACAGAACACAGAGCAGTTTCTCAGAAAGCTTCTTTCCAGTTTTGAACGGAAGATATTTCCTTTTTCACCATAGCCCTCTATGGGCTTCCAAATATCCCTTTGCCAATTCCACAAGAACAGCCTTAGCGAAAGGCTGCTTGAAGGGAAACATGTAACTCTGTGAGATGAATTCACAGAACACAGAGCAGTTTCTCAGAAATCTTCTTTCCAGGTTTGAACGGAAGATATTTCCTTTTTCACCATAGCCCTCTATGGGCTTCCAAATATCCCTTTGCCAATTCCACAAGAACAGCCTTAGCGAAGGGCTTCTTGAAGGGAAAGATGTAACTCTGTGAGATGAATTCACAGAACACAGAGCAGTTTCTCAGAAAGCTTCTTTCCAGTTTTGAACGGAAGATATTTCCTTTTTCCCCATAGCCCTCTATGGGCTTCCAAATATCCCTTTGCCAATTCCACAAGAACAGCCTTAGCGAAAGGCTGCTTGAAGGGAAAGATGTAACTCTGTGAGATGAATTCACAGAACACAGAGCAGTTTCTCAGAAAGATTCTTTCCAGTTTTGAACGGAAGATATTTCCTTTTTCACTGTAGCCCTCTATGGGCTTCCAAATATCCCTTTGCCAATTCCACAAGAACAGCCTTAGCGAAAGGCTTCTTGAAGGGAAAGATGTAACTCTGTGAGATGAATTCACAGAACACAGAGCAGTTTCTCAGAAAGCTTCTTTCCAGTTTTGAACGGAAGATATTTCCTTTTTCACTGTAGCCCTCTAAGGGCTTCAAATATCCCTTTGCCAATTCCACAAGAACAGCCTTAGCGAAAGGCTTCTTGAAGGGAAAGATGTAACTCTGTGAGATGAATTCACAGAACACAGAGCAGTTTCTCAGAAAGCTTCTTTCCAGTTTTGAACGGAAGATATTTCCTTTTTCACCATAGCCCTCTATGGGTTTCCAAATATCCCGTTGCCAATTCCACAAGAACAGCCTTAGCGAAAGGCTGCTTGAAGGGAAAGATGTAACTCTGTGAGATGAATTCACAGAACAGAGAGCAGTTTCTCAGAAAGCTTCTTTCCTGTTTTGAACGGAAGATATATCCTTTTTCACCATAGCCCTCTATGGGCTTCCAAATATCCCTTTGCCAATTCCACAAGAACAGCCTTAGCGAAAGGCTTCTTGAAGGGAAAGATGTAACTCTGTGAGATGAATTCACAGAACACAGAGCAGTTTCTCAGAAAGCTTCTTTCCAGTTTTGAACGGAAGATATTTCCTTTTTCACCATAGCCCTCTATGGGCTTCCAAATATCCCTTTGCCAATTCCACAAGAACAGCCTTAGCGAAAGGCTGCTTGAAGGGAAACATGTAACTCTGTGAGATGAATTCACAGAACACAGAGCAGTTTCTCAGAAATCTTCTTTCCAGGTTTGAACGGAAGATATTTCCTTTTTCACCATAGCCCTCTATGGGCTTCCAAATATCCCTTTGCCAATTCCACAAGAACAGCCTTAGCGAAGGGCTTCTTGAAGGGAAAGATGTAACTCTGTGAGATGAATTCACAGAACACAGAGCAGTTTCTCAGAAAGCTTCTTTCCAGTTTTGAACGGAAGATATTTCCTTTTTCCCCATAGCCCTCTATGGGCTTCCAAATATCCCTTTGCCAATTCCACAAGAACAGCCTTAGCGAAAGGCTGCTTGAAGGGAAAGATGTAACTCTGTGAGATGAATTCACAGAACACAGAGCAGTTTCTCAGAAAGATTCTTTCCAGTTTTGAACGGAAGATATTTCCTTTTTCACTGTAGCCCTCTATGGGCTTCCAAATATCCCTTTGCCAATTCCACAAGAACAGCCTTAGCGAAAGGCTTCTTGAAGGGAAAGATGTAACTCTGTGAGATGAATTCACAGAACACAGAGCAGTTTCTCAGAAAGCTTCTTTCCAGTTTTGAACGGAAGATATTTCCTTTTTCACTGTAGCCCTCTAAGGGCTTCAAATATCCCTTTGCCAATTCCACAAGAACAGCCTTAGCGAAAGGCTTCTTGAAGGGAAAGATGTAACTCTGTGAGATGAATTCACAGAACACAGAGCAGTTTCTCAGAAAGCTTCTTTCCAGTTTTGAACGGAAGATATTTCCTTTTTCACCATAGCCCTCTATGGGTTTCCAAATATCCCGTTGCCAATTCCACAAGAACAGCCTTAGCGAAAGGCTGCTTGAAGGGAAAGATGTAACTCTGTGAGATGAATTTACAGAACAGAGAGCAGTTTCTCAGAAAGCTTCTTTCCTGTTTTGAACGGAAGATATATCCTTTTTCACCATAGCCCTCTATGGGCTTCCAAATATCCCTTTGCCAATTCCACAAGAACAGCCTTAGCGAAAGGCTGCTTGAAGGGAAAGATGTAACTCTGTGAGATGAATTCACAGAACACAGAGCAGTTTCTCAGAAAGCTTCTTTCCAGTTTTGAACGGAAGATATTTCCTTTTTCACCATAGCCCTCTAGGGGCTTCCAAATATCCCTTTGCCAATTCCACAAGAACAGCCTTAGCGAAAGGCTGCTTGAAGGGAAACATGTAACTCTGTGAGATGAATTCACAGAACACAGAGCAGTTTCTCAGAAATCTTCTTTCCAGGTTTGAACGGAAGATATTTCCTTTTTCACCATAGCCCTCTATGGGCTTCCAAATATCCCTTTGCCAATTCCACAAGAACAGCCTTAGCGAAGGGCTTCTTGAAGGGAAAGATGTAACTCTGTGAGATGAATTCACAGAACACAGAGCAGTTTCTCAGAAAGCTTCTTTCCAGTTTTGAACGGAAGATATTTCCTTTTTCACTGTAGCCCACTAAGGGCTTCCAAATATCCCTTTGCCAATTCCACAAGAACAGCCTTAGCGAAAGGCTTCTTGAAGGGAAAGATGTAACTCTGTGAGATGAATTCACAGAACACAGAGCAGTTTCTCAGAAAGCTTCTTTCCAGTTTTGAACGGAAGATATTTCCTTTTTCCCCATAGCCCTCTACGGGCTTCCAAATATCCCTTTGCCAATTCCACAAGAACAGCCTTAGCGAAAGGCTGCTTGAAGGGAAAGATGTAACTCTGTGAGATGAATTCACAGAACACAGAGCAGTTTCTCAGAAAGCTTCTTTCCAGTTTTGAACGGAAGATATTTCCTTTTTCACTGTAGCCCTCTATGGGCTTCCAAATATCCCGTTGCCAATTCCACAAGAACAGCCTTAGCGAAAGGCTGCATGAAGGGAAACATGTAACTCTGTGAGATGAATTCACAGAACACAGAGCAGTTTCTCAGAAAGCTTCTTTCCAGTTTTGAACGGAAGATATTTCCTTTTTTTTCCATAGCCATCTATGGGCTTCCAAATATCCCGTTGCCAATTCCACAAGAACAGCCTTAGCGAAAGGCTGCATGAAGGGAAACATGTAACTCTGTGAGATGAATTCACAGAACACAGAGCAGTTTCTCAGAAAGCTTCTTTCCAGTTTTGAACGGAAGATATTTCCTTTTTCCCAATAGCCCTCTATGGGCTTCCAAATATCCCTTTGCCAATTCCACAAGAACAGCCTTAGCGAAAGGCTGCTTGAAGGGAAAGATGTAACTCTGTGAGATGAATTCACAGAACACAGAGCAGTTTCTCAGAAAGGTTCTTATCAGTTTTGAACGGAAGATATTTCCTTTTTCACCATAGCCCTCTATGGGCTTCCAAATATCCCTTTGCCAATTCCACAAGAACATCCTTAGCGAAAGGCTGCTTGAAGGGAAAGATGTAACTCTGTGAGATGAATTCACAGAACACAGAGCAGTTTCTCAGAAAGCTTCTTTCCAGTTTTCAACGGAAGATATTTCCTTTTTCCCCATAGCCCTCTATGGGCTTCCAAATATCCCTTTGCCAATACCACAAGAACAGCCTTAGCGAAAGGCTGCTTGAAGGGAAAGATGTAACTCTGTGAGATGAATTCACAGAACACAGAGCAGTTTCTCAGAAATCTTCTTTCCAGTTTGGAACGGAAGATATTTCCTTTTTCACCGTAGCCCTCTATGGGCTTCCAAATATCCCTTTGCCAATTCCACAAGAACAGCCTTAGCGAAAGGCTGCTTGAAGGGAAACATGTAAAGCTGTGAGATGAATTCACAGAACACAGAGCAGTTTCTCAGAAATCTTCTTTCCAGGTTTGAACGGAAGATATTTCCTTTTTCACCATAGCCCTCTATGGGCTTCCAAATATCCCTTTGCCAATTCCACAAGAACAGCCTTAGCGAAAGGCTTCTTGAAGGGAAAGATGTAACTCTGTGAGATGAATTCACAGAACACAGAGCAGTTTCTCAGAAAGCTTCTTTCCAGTTTTGAACGAAAGATATTTCCTTTTTCACTGTAGCCCTCTAAGGGCTTCCAAATATCCCTTTGCCAATTCCACAAGAACAGCCTTAGCGAAAGGCTTCTTGAAGGGAAAGATGTAACTCTGTGAGATGAATTCACAGAACACAGAGAAGTTTCTCAGAAAGCTTCTTTCCAGTTTTCAACGGAAGATATTTCCTTTTTCCCCATAGCCCTCTACGGACTTCCAAATATCCCTTTGCCAATTCCACAAGAACAGCCTTAGCGAAAGGCTGCTTGAAGGGAAAGATGTAACTCTGTGAGATTAATTCACAAAACACAGAGCAGTTTCTCAGAAAGCTTCTTTCCAGTTTTGAACGGAAGATATTTCCTTTTTCACCATAGCCCTCTATGGGCTTCCAAATATCCCTTTGCCAATTCCACAAGAACAGCCTTAGCGAAAGGCTACTTGAAGGGAAACATGTAACTCTGTGAGATGAATTCACAGAACACAGAGCAGTTTCTCAGAAATCTTCTTTCCAGGTTTGAACGGAAGATATTTCCTTTTTCACCATAGCCCTCTATGGGCTTCCAAATATCCCTTTGACAATTCCACAAGAACAGCCTTAGCGAAGGGCTTCTTGAAGGGAAAGATGTAACTCTGTGAGATGAATTCACAGAACACAGAGCAGTTTCTCAGAAAGCTTCTTTCCAGTTTTGAACGGAAGATATTTCCTTTTTCACTGTAGCCCACTAAGGGCTTCCAAATATCCCTTTGCCAATTCCACAAGAACAGCCTTAGCGAAAGGCTTCTTGAAGGGAAAGATGTAACTCTGTGAGATGAATTCACAGAACACAGAGCAGTTTCTCAGAAAGCTTCTTTCCAGTTTTGAACGGAAGATATTTCCTTTTTCCCCATAGCCCTCTACGGGCTTCCAAATATCCCTTTGCCAATTCCACAAGAACAGCCTTAGCGAAAGGCTGCTTGAAGGGAAAGATGTAACTCTGTGAGATGAATTCACAGAACACAGAGCTGTTTCTCAGAAAGCTTCTTTCCAGTTTTGAACGGAAGATATTTCCTTTTTCACTGTAGCCCTCTATGGGCTTCCAAATATCCCGTTGCCAATTCCACAAGAACAGCCTTAGCGAAAGGCTGCATGAAGGGAAACATGTAACTCTGTGAGATGAATTCACAGAACACAGAGCAGTTTCTCAGAAAGCTTCTTTCCAGTTTTGAACGGAAGATATTTCCTTTTTCCCCATAGCCCTCTATGGGCTTCCAAATATCCCTTTGCCAATTCCACAAGAACAGCCTTAGCGAAAGGCTGCTTGAAGGGAAAGATGTAACTCTGTGAGATGAATTCACAGAACACAGAGCAGTTTCTCAGAAAGCTTCTTTCCAGTTTTGAACGGAAGATATTTCCTTTTTCCCCATAGCCCTCTATGGGCTTCCAAATATCCCGGTGCCAATTCCACAAGAACAGCCTTAGCGAAAGGCTGCATGAAGGGAAACATGTAACTCTGTGAGATGAATTCACAGAACACAGAGCAGTTTCTCAGAAAGCTTCTTTCCAGTTTTGAACGGAAGATATTTCCTTTTTCCCCATAGCCCTCTATGGGCTTCCAAATATCCCTTTGCCAATTCCACAAGAACAGCCTTAGCGAAAGGCTGCTTGAAGGGAAAGATGTAACTCTGTGAGATGAATTCACAGAACACAGAGCAGTTTCTCAGAAAGCTTCTTATCAGTTTTGAACGGAAGATATTTCCTTTTTCACCATAGCCCTCTATGGGCTTCCAAATATCCCTTTGCCAATTCCACAAGAACATCCTTAGCGAAAGGCTGCTTGAAGGGAAAGATGTAACTCTGTGAGATGAATTCACAGAACACAGAGCAGTTTCTCAGAAAGCTTCTTTCCAGTTTTCAACGGAAGATATTTCCTTTTTCACCATAGCCCTCTATGGGCTTCCAAATATCCCTTTGCCAATACCACAAGAACAGCCTTAGCGAAAGGCTGCTTGAAGGGAAAGATGTAACTCTGTGAGATGAATTCACAGAACACAGAGCAGTTTCTCAGAAATCTTCTTTCCAGTTTGGAACGGAAGATATTTCCTTTTTCACCGTAGCCCTCTATGGGCTTCCAAATATCCCTTTGCCAATTCCACAAGAACAGCCTTAGCGAAAGGCTGCTTGAAGGGAAACATGTAACTCTGTGAGATGAATTCACAGAACACAGAGCAGTTTCTCAGAAATCTTCTTTCCAGGTTTGAACGGAAGATATTTCCTTTTTCACCATAGCCCTCTATGGGCTTCCAAATATCCCTTTGCCAATTCCACAAGAACAGCCTTAGCGAAAGGCTTCTTGAAGGGAAAGATGTAACTCTGTGAGATGAATTCACAGAACACAGAGCAGTTTCTCAGAAAGCTTCTTTCCAGTTTTGAACGAAAGATATTTCCTTTTTCACTGTAGCCCTCTAAGGGCTTCCAAATATCCCTTTGCCAATTCCACAAGAACAGCCTTAGCGAAAGGCTTCTTGAAGGGAAAGATGTAACTCTGTGAGATGAATTCACAGAACACAGAGAAGTTTCTCAGAAAGCTTCTTTCCAGTTTTCAACGGAAGATATTTCCTTTTTCCCCATAGCCCTCTACGGGCTTCCAAATATCCCTTTGCCAATTCCACAAGAACAGCCTTAGCGAAAGGCTGCTTGAAGGGAAAGATGTAACTCTGTGAGATTAATTCACAAAACACAGAGCAGTTTCTCAGACAGCTTCTTTCCAGTTTGGAACGGAAGATATTTCTTTTTTCACCATAGCCCTCTGCGGGCTTCCAAATATCCCTTTGCCAATTCCACAAGAACAGCCTTAGCGAAACGCTCCTTGAAGGGAAAGATGTAACTCTGTGAGATGAATTCACAGAACACAGAGCAGTTTCTCAGAAAGCTTCTTTCCAGTTTTGAACGGAAGATATTTCCTTTTTCCCCATAGCCCTCTATGGGCTTCCAAATATCCCGTTGCCAATTCCACAAGAACAGCCTTAGCGAAAGGCTGCATGAAGGGAAACATGTAACTCTGTGAGATGAATTCACAGAACACAGAGCAGTTTCTCAGAAAGCTTCTTTCCAGTTTTGAACGGAAGATATTTCCTTTTTCCCCATAGCCCTCTATGGGCTTCCAAATATCCCTTTGCCAATTCCACGAGAACAGCCTTAGCGAAAGGCTGCTTGAAGGGAAAGATGTAACTCTTTGAGATGAATTCACAGAACACAGAGCAGTTTCTCAGAAAGCTTCTTTCCAGTTTTGAACGGAAGATATTTCCTTTTTCACCATAGTCCTCTATGGACTTCCAAATATCCCTTTGCCAATTCCACAACAACATCCTTAGCGAAAGGCTGCTTGAAGGGAAAGATGTAACTCTGTGAGATGAATTTACAGAACACAGAGCAGTTTCTCAGAAAGCTTCTTTCCAGTTTTGAACGGAAGATATTTCCTTTTTCACCATAGCCCACTATGGGCTTCCAAATATCCCTTTGCCAATTCCACAAGAACAGCCTTAGCGAAAGGCTGCTTGAAGGGAAAGATGTAACTCTGTGAGATGAATTCACAGAACACAGAGCAGTTTCTCAGAAAGCTTCTTTCCAGTTTTGAACGGAAGATATTTCCTTTTTCACTGTAGCCCACTAAGGGCTTCCAAATATCCCTTTGCCAATTCCACAAGAACAGCCTTAGCGAAAGGCTTCTTGAAGGGAAAGATGTAACTCTGTGAGATGAATTCACAGAACACAGAGCAGTTTCTCAGAAAGCTTCTTTCCAGTTTTGAACGGAAGATATTTCCTTTTTCCCCATAGCCCTCTACGGGCTTCCAAATATCCCTTTGCCAATTCCACAAGAACAGCCTTAGCGAAAGGCTGCTTGAAGGGAAAGATGTAACTCTGTGAGATGAATTCACAGAACACAGAGCTGTTTCTCAGAAAGCTTCTTTCCAGTTTTGAACGGAAGATATTTCCTTTTTCACTGTAGCCCTCTATGGGCTTCCAAATATCCCGTTGCCAATTCCACAAGAACAGCCTTAGCGAAAGGCTGCATGAAGGGAAACATGTAACTCTGTGAGATGAATTCACAGAACACAGAGCAGTTTCTCAGAAAGCTTCTTTCCAGTTTTGAACGGAAGATATTTCCTTTTTCCCCATAGCCCTCTATGGGCTTCCAAATATCCCTTTGCCAATTCCACAAGAACAGCCTTAGCGAAAGGCTGCTTGAAGGGAAAGATGTAACTCTGTGAGATGAATTCACAGAACACAGAGCAGTTTCTCAGAAAGCTTCTTTCCAGTTTTGAACGGAAGATATTTCCTTTTTCCCCATAGCCCTCTATGGGCTTCCAAATATCCCGGTGCCAATTCCACAAGAACAGCCTTAGCGAAAGGCTGCATGAAGGGAAACATGTAACTCTGTGAGATGAATTCACAGAACACAGAGCAGTTTCTCAGAAAGCTTCTTTCCAGTTTTGAACGGAAGATATTTCCTTTTTCACCGTAGCCCTCTATGGGCTTCCAAATATCCCTTTGCCAATTCCACAAGAACAGCCTTAGCGAAAGGCTGCTTGAAGGGAAAGATGTAACTCTGTGAGATGAATTCACAGAACACAGAGCAGTTTCTCAGAAAGCTTCTTATCAGTTTTGAACGGAAGATATTTCCTTTTTCACCATAGCCCTCTATGGGCTTCCAAATATCCCTTTGCCAATTCCACAAGAACATCCTTAGCGAAAGGCTGCTTGAAGGGAAAGATGTAACTCTGTGAGATGAATTCACAGAACACAGAGCAGTTTCTCAGAAAGCTTCTTTCCAGTTTTCAACGGAAGATATTTCCTTTTTCACCATAGCCCTCTATGGGCTTCCAAATATCCCTTTGCCAATACCACAAGAACAGCCTTAGCGAAAGGCTGCTTGAAGGGAAAGATGTAACTCTGTGAGATGAATTCACAGAACACAGAGCAGTTTCTCAGAAATCTTCTTTCCAGTTTGGAACGGAAGATATTTCCTTTTTCACCGTAGCCCTCTATGGGCTTCCAAATATCCCTTTGCCAATTCCACAAGAACAGCCTTAGCGAAAGGCTGCTTGAAGGGAAACATGTAACTCTGTGAGATGAATTCACAGAACACAGAGCAGTTTCTCAGAAATCTTCTTTCCAGGTTTGAACGGAAGATATTTCCTTTTTCACCATAGCCCTCTATGGGCTTCCAAATATCCCTTTGCCAATTCCACAAGAACAGCCTTAGCGAAAGGCTTCTTGAAGGGAAAGATGTAACTCTGTGAGATGAATTCACAGAACACAGAGCAGTTTCTCAGAAAGCTTCTTTCCAGTTTTGAACGAAAGATATTTCCTTTTTCACTGTAGCCCTCTAAGGGCTTCCAAATATCCCTTTGCCAATTCCACAAGAACAGCCTTAGCGAAAGGCTTCTTGAAGGGAAAGATGTAACTCTGTGAGATGAATTCACAGAACACAGAGAAGTTTCTCAGAAAGCTTCTTTCCAGTTTTCAACGGAAGATATTTCCTTTTTCCCCATAGCCCTCTACGGGCTTCCAAATATCCCTTTGCCAATTCCACAAGAACAGCCTTAGCGAAAGGCTGCTTGAAGGGAAAGATGTAACTCTGTGAGATTAATTCACAAAACACAGAGCAGTTTCTCAGACAGCTTCTTTCCAGTTTGGAACGGAAGATATTTCTTTTTTCACCATAGCCCTCTGCGGGCTTCCAAATATCCCTTTGCCAATTCCACAAGAACAGCCTTAGCGAAACGCTCCTTGAAGGGAAAGATGTAACTCTGTGAGATGAATTCACAGAACACAGAGCAGTTTCTCAGAAAGCTTCTTTCCAGTTTTGAACGGAAGATATTTCCTTTTTCCCCATAGCCCTCTATGGGCTTCCAAATATCCCGTTGCCAATTCCACAAGAACAGCCTTAGCGAAAGGCTGCATGAAGGGAAACATGTAACTCTGTGAGATGAATTCACAGAACACAGAGCAGTTTCTCAGAAAGCTTCTTTCCAGTTTTGAACGGAAGATATTTCCTTTTTCCCCATAGCCCTCTATGGGCTTCCAAATATCCCTTTGCCAATTCCACGAGAACAGCCTTAGCGAAAGGCTGCTTGAAGGGAAAGATGTAACTCTTTGAGATGAATTCACAGAACACAGAGCAGTTTCTCAGAAAGCTTCTTTCCAGTTTTGAACGGAAGATATTTCCTTTTTCACCATAGTCCTCTATGGACTTCCAAATATCCCTTTGCCAATTCCACAACAACATCCTTAGCGAAAGGCTGCTTGAAGGGAAAGATGTAACTCTGTGAGATGAATTTACAGAACACAGAGCAGTTTCTCAGAAAGCTTCTTTCCAGTTTTGAACGGAAGATATTTCCTTTTTCACCATAGCCCACTATGGGCTTCCAAATATCCCTTTGCCAATTCCACAAGAACAGCCTTAGCGAAAGGCTGCTTGAAGGGAAAGATGTAACTCTGTGAGATGAATTCACAGAACACAGAGCAGTTTCTCAGAAATCTTCTTTCCAGTTTTGAACGGAAGATATTTCCTTTTTCACCGTAGCCCTCTATGGGCTTCCAAATATCCCATTGCCAATTCCACAAGAACAGCCTTAGCGAAAGGCTTCTGGAAGGGAAAGATGTAACTCTGTGAGATGAATTCACAGAACACAGAGCAGTTTCTCAGAAAGCTTCTTTCCAGTTTTGAACGGAAGATATTTCCTTTTTCACTGTAGCCCTCTATGGGCTTCCAAATATCCCTTTGCCAATTCCACAAGAACAGCCTTAGCGAAAGGCTTCTTGAAGGGAAAGATGTAACTCTGTGAGATGAATTCACAGAACACAGAGAAGTTTCTCAGAAAGCTTCTTTCCAGTTTTGAACGGAAGATATTTCCTTTTTCCCCATAGCCCTCTATGGGCTTCCAAATATCCCTTTGCCAATTCCACAAGAACAGCCTTAGCGAAAGGCTGCTTGAAGGGAAAGATGTAACTCTGTGAGATGAATTCACAGAACACAGAGTAGTTTCTCAGAAAGCTTCTTTCCAGTTTTGAACGGAAGATATTTCCTTTTTCACTGTAGCCCACTAAGGGCTTCCAAATATCCCTTTGCCAATTCCACAAGAACAGCCTTAGCGAAAGGCTTCTTGAAGGGAAAGATGTAACTCTGTGAGATGAATTCACAGAACACAGAGCAGTTTCTCAGAAAGCTTCTTTCCTTTTTTCAACGGAAGATATTTCCTTTTTCCCCATAGCCCTCTACGGGCTTCCAAATATCCCTTTGCCAATTCCACAAGAACAGCCTTAGCGAAAGGCTGCTTGAAGGGAAAGATGTAACTCTGTGAGATGAATTCACAGAACACAGAGCAGTTTCTCAGAAAGCTTCTTTCCAGTTTTGAACGGAAGATATTTCCTTTTTCACTGTAGCCCTCTATGGGCTTCCAAATATCCCTTTGCCAATTCCACAAGAACAGCCTTAGCGAAAGGTTTCTTGAAGGGAAAGATGTAACTCTGTGAGATGAATTCACAGAACACAGAGCAGTTTCTCAGAAAGCTTCTTTCCAGTTTTGAACGGAAGATATTTCCTTTTTCACCATAGCCCCCTACGGGCTTCCAAATATCCCTTTGCCAATTCCACAAGAACAGCCTTAGCGAAAGGCTGCTTGAAGGGAAAGATGTAACTCTGTGAGATGAATTCACAGAACACAGAGCAGTTTCTCAGAAAGCTTCTTTCCAGTTTTGAACGGAAGATATTTCCTTTTTCCCCATAGCCCTCTATGGGCTTCCAAATATCCCGTTGCCAATTCCACAAGAACAGCCTTAGCGAAAGGCTGCATGAAGGGAAACATGTAACTCTGTGAGATGAATTCACAGAACACAGAGCAGTTTCTCAGAAAGCTTCTTTCCAGTTTTGAACGGAAGATATTTCCTTTTTCCCCATAGCCCTCTATGGGCTTCCAAATATCCCTTTGCCAATTCCACAAGAACAGCCTTAGCGAAAGGGTGCTTGAAGGGAAAGATGTAACTCTGTGAGATGAATTCACAGAACACAGAGCAGTTTCTCAGAAAGCTTCTTTCCAGTTTTGAACGGAAGATATTTCCTTTTTCCCCATAGCCCTCTATGGGCTTCCAAATATCCCGTTGCCAATTCCACAAGAACAGACGTAGCGAAAGGCTGCATGAAGGGAAACATATAACTCTGTGAGATGAATTCACAGAACACAGAGCAGTTTCTCAGAAAGCTTCTTTCCAGTTTTGAACGGAAGATATTTCCTTTTTCCCCATAGCCCTCTATGGGCTTCCAAATATCCCTTTGCCAATTCCACGAGAACAGCCTTAGCGAAAGGCTGCTTGAAGGGAAAGATGTAACTCTGTGAGATGAATTCACAGAACAGAGAGCAGTTTCTCAGAAAGCTTCTTTCCAGTTTTGAACGGAAGATATTTCCTTTTTCACCATAGCCCTCTACGGGCTTCCAAATATCCCTTTGCCAATTCCACAAGAACATCCTTAGCGAAAGGCTGCTTGAAGGGGAAGATGTAACTCTGTGAGATGAATTCACAGAACACAGAGCAGTTTCTCAGAAAGCTTCTTTCCAGTTTTGAACGGAAGATATTTCCTTTTTCACTGTAGCCCTCTATGGGCTTCCAAATATCCCTTTGCCAATTCCACAAGAACAGCCTTAGCGAAAGGCTTCTTGAAGGGAAAGATGTAACTCTGTGAGATGAATTCACAGAACACAGAGCAGTTTCTCAGAAAGCTTCTTTCCAGTTTTGAACGGAAGATATTTCCTTTTTCACTGTAGCCCTCTAAGGGCTTCAAATATCCCTTTGCCAATTCCACAAGAACAGCCTTAGCGAAAGGCTTCTTGAAGGGAAAGATGTAACTCTGTGAGATGAATTTACAGAACACAGAGCAGTTTCTCAGAAAGCTTCTTTCCAGTTTTGAACGGAAGATATTTCCTTTTTCACTGTATCCCTCTATGGGGTTCCAAATATCCCTTTGCCAATTCCACAAGAACAGCCTTAGCGAAAGGCTTCTTGAAGGGAAGGATGTAACTCTGTGAGATGAATTCACAGAACACAGAGAAGTTTCTCAGAAAGCTTCTTTCCAGTTTTGAACGGAAGATATTTCCTTTTTCCCCATAGCCCTCTATGGGCTTCCAAATATCCCTTTGCCAATTCCACAAGAACAGCCTTAGCGAAAGGCTGCTTGAAGGGAAAGATGTAACTCTGTGAGATGAATTCACAGAACACAGAGCAGTTTCTCAGAAAGCTTCTTTCCAGTTTTGAACGGAAGATATTTCCTTTTTCACCATAGCCCTCTACGGGCTTCCAAATATCCCTTTGCCAATTCCACAAGAACAGACTTAGCGAAAGGCTGCTTGAAGGGAAAGATGTAACTCTGTGAGATGAATTCACAGAACACAGAGCAGTTTCTCAGAAAGCTTCTTTCCAGTTTTGAACGGAAGATATTTCCTTTTTCACTGTAGCCCTCTATGGGCTTCCAAATATCCCTTTGCCAATTCCACAAGAACAGCCTTAGCGAAAGGCTTCTTGAAGGGAAAGATGTAACTCTGTGAGATGAATTCACAGAACACAGAGCAGTTTCTCAGAAAGCTTCTTTCCAGTTTTGAACGGAAGATATTTCCTTTTTCACCATAGCCCCCTACGGGCTTCCAAATATCCCTTTGCCAATTCCACAAGAACAGCCTTAGCGAAAGGCTGCTTGAAGGGAAAGATGTAACTCTGTGAGATGAATTCACAGAACACAGAGCAGTTTCTCAGAAAGCTTCTTTCCAGTTTTGAACGGAAGATATTTCCTTTTTCCCCATAGCCCTCTATGGGCTTCCAAATATCCCGTTGCCAATTCCACAAGAACAGCCTTAGCGAAAGGCTGCTTGAAGGGAAACATGTAACTCGGTGAGATGAATTCACAGAACACAGAGCAGTTTCTCAGAAAGCTTCTTTCCAGTTTTGAACGGAAGATATTTCCTTTTTCACCATAGCCCTCTATGGGTTTCCAAATATCCCGTTGCAATTCCACAAGAACAGCCTTAGCGAAAGGCTGCTTGAAGGGAAAGATGTAACTCTGTGAGATGAATTCACAGAACAGAGAGCAGTTTCTCAGAAAGCTTCTTTCCTGTTTTGAACGGAAGATATTTCCTTTTTCACCATAGCCCTCTATGGGCTTCCAAATATCCCTTTGCCAATTCCACAAGAACAGCCTTAGCGAAAGGCTGCTTGAAGGGAAAGATGTAACTCTGTGAGATGAATTCACAGAACACAGAGCAGTTTCTCAGAAAGCTTCTTTCCAGTTTTGAACGGAAGATATTTCCTTTTTCACCATAGCCCTCTATGGGCTTCCAAATATCCCTTTGCCAATTCCACAAGAACAGCCTTAGCGAAAGGCTGCTTGAAGGGAAACATGTAACTCTGTGAGATGAATTCACAGAACACAGAGCAGTTTCTCAGAAATCTTCTTTCCAGGTTTGAACGGAAGATATTTCCTTTTTCACCATAGCCCTCTATGGGCTTCCAAATATCCCTTTGCCAATTCCACAAGAACAGCCTTAGCGAAAGGCTTCTTGAAGGGAAAGATGTAACTCTGTGAGATGACTTCACAGAACACAGAGCAGTTTCTCAGAAAGCTTCTTTCCAGTTTTGAATGGAAGATATTTCCTTTTTCACTGTAGCCCACTAAGGGCTTCCAAATATCCCTTTGCCAATTCCACAAGAACAGCCTTAGCGAAAGGCTTCTTGAAGGGAAAGATGTAACTCTGTGAGATGAATTCACAGAACACAGAGCAGTTTCTCAGAAAGCTTCTTTCCAGTTTTGAACGGAAGATATTTCCTTTTTCCCCATAGCCCTCTACGGGCTTCCAAATATCCCTTTGCCAATTCCACAAGAACAGCCTTAGCGAAAGGCTGCTTGAAGGGAAAGATGTAACTCTGTGAGATGAATTCACAGAACACAGAGCAGTTTCTCAGAAAGCTTCTTTCCAGTTTTGAACGGAAGATATTTCCTTTTTCCCCATTGCCCTCTATGGGCTTCCAAATATCCCGTTGCCAATTCCACAAGAACAGCCTTAGCGAAAGGCTGCATGAAGGGAAACATGTAACTCTGTGAGATGAATTCACAGAACACAGAGCAGTTTCTCAGAAAGCTTCTTTCCAGTTTTGAACGGAAGATATTTCCTTTTTCCCCATAGCCCTCTATGGGCTTCCAAATATCCCTTTGCCAATTCCACAAGAACAGCCTTAGCGAAAGGCTGCTTGAAGGGAAAGATGTAACTCTGTGAGATGAATTCACAGAACACAGAGCAGTTTCTCAGAAAGCTTCTTATCAGTTTTGAACGGAAGATATTTCCTTTTTCACCATAGCCCTCTATGGGCTTCCAAATATCCCATTGCCAATTCCACAAGAACAGCCTTAGCGAAAGGCTGCATGAAGGGAAACATGTAACTCTGTGAGATGAATTCACAGAACACAGAGAAGTTTCTCAGAAAGCTTCTTTCCAGTTTTGAACGGAAGATATTTCCTTTTTCCCCATAGCCCTCTATGGGCTTCCAAATATCCCTTTGCCAATTCCACGAGAACAGCCTTAGCGAAAGGCTGCTTGAAGGGAAAGATGTAACTCTGTGAGATGAATTCACAGAACACAGAGCAGTTTCTCAGAAAGCTTCTTTCCAGTTTTGAACGGAAGATATTTCCTTTTTCACCATAGCCCTCTATGGGCTTCCAAATATCCCTTTGCCAATTCCACAAGAACATTCTTAGCGAAAGGCTGCTTGAAGGGAAAGATGTAACTCTGTGAGATGAATTTACAGAACACAGAGCAGTTTCTCAGAAAGCTTCTTTCCAGTTTTGAACGGAAGATATTTCCTTTTTCACCATAGCCCTCTATGGGCTTCCAAATATCCCTTTGCCAATTCCACAAGAACAGCCTTAGCGAAAGGCTGCTTGAAGGGAAAGATGTAACTCTGTGAGATGAATTCACAGAACACAGAGCAGTTTCTCAGAAATCTTCTTTCCAGTTTTGAACGGAAGATATTTCCTTTTTCACCGTAGCCCTCTATGGGCTTTCAAATATCCCTTTGCCAATTCCACAAGAACAGCCTTAGCGAAAGGCTTCTGGAAGGGAAAGATGTAACTCTGTGAGATGAATTCACAGAACACAGAGCAGTTTCTCAGAAAGCTTCTTTCCAGTTTTGAACGGAAGATATTTCCTTTTTCACTGTAGCCCTCTATGGGCTTCCAAATATCCTTTTGCCAATTCCACAAGAACAGCCTTAGCGAAAGGCTTCTTGAAGGGAAAGATGTAACTCTGTGAGATGAATTCACAGAACACAGAGAAGTTTCTCAGAAAGCTTCTTTCCAGTTTTGAACGGAAGATATTTCCTTTTTCCCCATAGCCCTCTATGGGCTTCCAAATATCCCTTTGCCAATTCGACAAGAACAGCCTTAGCGAAAGGCTGCTTGAAGGGAAAGATGTAACTCTGTGAGATGAATTCACAGAACACAGAGTAGTTTCTCAGAAAGCTTCTTTCCAGTTTTGAACGGAAGATATTTCCTTTTTCACTGTAGCCCACTAAGGGCTTCCAAATATCCCTTTGCCAATTCCACAAGAACAGCCTTAGCGAAAGGCTTCTTGAAGGGAAAGATGTAACTCTGTGAGATGAATTCACAGAACACAGAGCAGTTTCTCAGAAAGCTTCTTTCCAGTTTTCAACGGAAGATATTTCCTTTTTCCCCATAGCCCTCTACGGGCTTCCAAATATCCCTTTGCCAATTTCACAAGAACAGCCTTAGCGAAAGGCTGCTTGAAGGGAAAGATGTAACTCTGTGAGATGAATTCACAGAACACAGAGCAGTTTCTCAGAAAGCTTCTTTCCAGTTTTGAACGGAAGATATTTCCTTTTTCACCATAGCCCTCTACGGACTTCCAAATATCCCTTTGCCAATTCCACAAGAACAGCCTTAGCGAAAGGCTGCTTGAAGGGAAAGATGTAACTCTGTGAGATGAATTCACAGAACACAGAGCAGTTTCTCAGAAAGCTTCTTTCCAGTTTTGAACGGAAGATATTTCCTTTTTCCCCATAGCCCTCTATGGGCTTCCAAATATCCCGTTGCCAATTCCACAAGAACAGCCTTAGCGAAAGGCTGCATGAAGGGAAACATGTAACTCTGTGAGATGAATTCACAGAACACAGAGCAGTTTCTCAGAAAGCTTCTTTCCAGTTTTGAACGGAAGATATTTCCTTTTTCCCCATAGCCCTCTATGGGCTTCCAAATATCCCTTTGCCAATTGCACAAGAACAGCCTTAGCGAAAGGGTGCTTGAAGGGAAAGATGTAACTCTGGGAGATGAATTCACAGAACACAGAGCAGTTTCTCAGAAAGCTTCTTTCCAGTTTTGAACGGAAGATTTTTCCTTTTTCCCCATAGCCCTCTATGGGCTTCCAAATATCCCTTTGCCAATTACACAAGAACAGCCTTAGCGAAAGGCTGCATGAAGGGAAACATATAACTCTGTGAGATGAATTCACAGAACACAGAGCAGTTTCTCAGAAAGCTTCTTTCCAGTTTTGAACGGAAGATATTTCCTTTTTCCCCATAGCCCTCTATGGGCTTCCAAATATCCCTTTGCCAATTCCACAAGAACAGCCTTAGCGAAAGGCTGCTTGAAGGGAAAGATGTAACTCTGTGAGATGAATTCACAGAACACAGAGCAGTTTCTCAGAAAGCTTCTTTCCAGTTTTGAACGGAAGATATTTCCTTTTTCACCGTAGCCCTCTATGGGCTTCCAAATATCCCTTTGCCAATTCCACAAGAACAGCCTTAGCGAAAGGCTTCTGGAAGGGAAAGATGTAACTCTGTGAGATGAATTCACAGAACACAGAGCAGTTTCTCAGAAAGCTTCTTTCCAGTTTTGAACGGAAGATATTTCCTTTTTCACTGTAGCCCTCTATGGGCTTCCAAATATCCCTTTGCCAATTCCACAAGAACAGCCTTAGCGAAAGGCTTCTTGAAGGGAAAGATGTAACTCTGTGAGATGAATTCACAGAACACAGAGAAGTTTCTCAGAAAGCTTCTTTCCAGTTTTGAACGGAAGATATTTCCTTTTTCCCCATAGCCCTCTATGGGCTTCCAAATATCCCTTTGCCAATTCCACAAGAACAGCCTTAGCGAAAGGCTGCTTGAAGGGAAAGATGTAACTCTGTGAGATGAATTCACAGAACACAGAGTAGTTTCTCAGAAAGCTTCTTTCCAGTTTTGAACGGAAGATATTTCCTTTTTCACTGTAGCCCACTAAGGGCTTCCAAATATCCCTTTGCCAATTCCACAAGAACAGCCTTAGCGAAAGGCTTCTTGAAGGGAAAGATGTAACTCTGTGAGATGAATTCACAGAACACAGAGCAGTTTCTCAGAAAGCTTCTTTCCAGTTTTCAACGGAAGGTATTTCCTTTTTCCCCATAGCCCTCTACGGGCTTCCAAATATCCCTTTGCCAATTCCACAAGAACAGCCTTAGCGAAAGGCTGCTTGAAGGGAAAGATGTAACTCTGTGAGATGAATTCACAGAACACAGAGGAGTTTCTCATAAAGCTTCTTTCCAGTTTTGAACGGAAGATATTTCCTTTTTCACCATAGCCCTCTACGGGCTTCCAAATATCCCTTTGCCAATTCCACAAGAACAGCCTTAGCGAAAGGCTGCTTGAAGGGAAAGATGTAACTCTGTGAGATGAATTCACAGAACACAGAGCAGTTTCTCAGAAAGCTTCTTTCCAGTTTTGAACGGAAGATATTTCCTTTTTCCCCATAGCCCTCTATGGGCTTCCAAATATCCCGTTGCCAATTCCACAAGAACAGCCTTAGCGAAAGGCTGCATGAAGGGAAACATGTAACTCTGTGAGATGAATTCACAGAACACAGAGCAGTTTCTCAGAAAGCTTCTTTCCACTTTTGAACGGAAGATATTTCCTTTTTCCCCATAGCCCTCTATGGGCTTCCAAATATCCCTTTGCCAATTCCACGAGAACAGCCTTAGCGAAAGGCTGCTTGAAGGGAAAGATGTAACTCTGTGAGATGAATTCACAGAACACAGAGCAGTTTCTCAGAAAGCTTCTTTCCAGTTTTGAACGGAAGATATTTCCTTTTTCACCATAGCCCTCTATGGGCTTCCAAATATCCGTTTGCCAATTCCACAAGAACATCCTTAGCGAAAGGCTGCTTGAAGGGAAAGATGTAACTCTGTGAGATGAATTCACAGAACACAGAGCAGTTTCTCAGAAAGCTTCTTTCCAGTTTTGAACGGAAGATATTTCCTTTTTCACTGTAGCCCTCTATGGGCTTCCAAATATCCCTTTGCCAATTCCACAAGAACAGCCTTAGCGAAAGGCTTCTTGAAGGGAAAGATGTAACTCTGTGAGATGAATTCACAGAACACAGAGCAGTTTCTCAGAAAGCTTCTTTCCAGTTTTGAACGGAAGATATTTCCTTTTTCACTGTAGCCCTCTAAGGGCTTCAAATATCCCTTTGCCAATTCCACAAGAACAGCCTTAGCGAAAGGCTTCTTGAAGGGAAAGATGTAACTCTGTGAGATGAATTCACAGAACACAGAGAAGTTTCTCAGAAAGCTTCTTTCCAGTTTTGAACGGAAGATATTTCCTTTTTCCCCATAGCCCTCTATGGGCTTCCAAATATCCCTTTGCCAATTCCACAAGAACAGCCTTAGCGAAAGGCTGCTTGAAGGGAAAGATGTAACTCTGTGAGATGAATTCACAGAACACAGAGTAGTTTCTCAGAAAGCTTCTTTCCAGTTTTGAACGGAAGATATTTCCTTTTTCACTGTAGCCCACTAAGGGCTTCCAAATATCCCTTTGCCAATTCCACAAGAACAGCCTTAGCGAAAGGCTTCTTGAAGGGAAAGATGTAACTCTGTGAGATGAATTCACAGAACACAGAGCAGTTTCTCAGAAAGCTTCTTTCCAGTTTTCAACGGAAGATATTCCCTTTTTCCCCATAGCCCTCTACGGGCTTCCAAATATCCCTTTGCCAATTCCACAAGAACAGCCTTAGCGAAAGGCTGCTTGAAGGGAAAGATGTAACTCTGTGAGATGAATTCACAGAACACAGAGCAGTTTCTCAGAAAGCTTCTTTCCAGTTTTGAACGGAAGATATTTCCTTTTTCACCATAGCCCTCTACGGGCTTCCAAATATCCCTTTGCCAATTCCACAAGAACAGCCTTAGCGAAAGGCTGCTTGAAGGGAAAGATGTAACTCTGTGAGATGAATTCACAGAACACAGAGCAGTTTCTCAGAAAGCTTCTTTCCAGTTTTGAACGGAAGATATTTCCTTTTTCCCCATAGCCCTCTATGGGCTTCCAAATATCCCGTTGCCAATTCCACAAGAACAGCCTTAGCGAAAGGCTGCATGAAGGGAAACATGTAACTCTGTGAGATGAATTCACAGAACACAGAGCAGTTTCTCAGAAAGCTTCTTTCCAGTTTTGAACGGAAGATATTTCCTTTTTCCCCATAGCCCTCTATGGGCTTCCAAATATCCCTTTGCCAATTCCACAAGAACAGCCTTAGCGAAAGGCTGCTTGAAGGGAAAGATGTAACTCTGTGAGATGAATTCACAGAACACAGAGTAGTTTCTCAGAAAGCTTCTTTCCAGTTTTGAACGGAAGATATTTCCTTTTTCACTGTAGCCCACTAAGGGCTTCCAAATATCCCTTTGCCAATTCCACAAGAACAGCCTTAGCGAAAGGCTTCTTGAAGGGAAAGATGTAACTCTGTGAGATGAATTCACAGAACACAGAGCAGTTTCTCAGAAAGCTTCTTTCCTTTTTTCAACGGAAGATATTTCCTTTTTCCCCATAGCCCTCTACGGGCTTCCAAATATCCCTTTGCCAATTCCACAAGAACAGCCTTAGCGAAAGGCTGCTTGAAGGGAAAGATGTAACTCTGTGAGATGAATTCACAGAACACAGAGCAGTTTCTCAGAAAGCTTCTTTCCAGTTTTGAACGGAAGATATTTCCTTTTTCACTGTAGCCCTCTATGGGCTTCCAAATATCCCTTTGCCAATTCCACAAGAACAGCCTTAGCGAAAGGTTTCTTGAAGGGAAAGATGTAACTCTGTGAGATGAATTCACAGAACACAGAGCAGTTTCTCAGAAAGCTTCTTTCCAGTTTTGAACGGAAGATATTTCCTTTTTCACCATAGCCCCCTACGGGCTTCCAAATATCCCTTTGCCAATTCCACAAGAACAGCCTTAGCGAAAGGCTGCTTGAAGGGAAAGATGTAACTCTGTGAGATGAATTCACAGAACACAGAGCAGTTTCTCAGAAAGCTTCTTTCCAGTTTTGAACGGAAGATATTTCCTTTTTCCCCATAGCCCTCTATGGGCTTCCAAATATCCCGTTGCCAATTCCACAAGAACAGCCTTAGCGAAAGGCTGCTTGAAGGGAAACATGTAACTCGGTGAGATGAATTCACAGAACACAGAGCAGTTTCTCAGAAAGCTTCTTTCCAGTTTTGAACGGAAGATATTTCCTTTTTCACCATAGCCCTCTATGGGTTTCCAAATATCCCGTTGCAATTCCACAAGAACAGCCTTAGCGAAAGGCTGCTTGAAGGGAAAGATGTAACTCTGTGAGATGAATTCACAGAACAGAGAGCAGTTTCTCAGAAAGCTTCTTTCCTCTTTTGAACGGAAGATATTTCCTTTTTCACCATAGCCCTCTATGGGCTTCCAAATATCCCTTTGCCAATTCCACAAGAACAGCCTTAGCGAAAGGCTGCTTGAAGGGAAAGATGTAACTCTGTGAGATGAATTCACAGAACACAGAGCAGTTTCTCAGAAAGCTTCTTTCCAGTTTTGAACGGAAGATATTTCCTTTTTCACCATAGCCCTCTATGGGCTTCCAAATATCCCTTTGCCAATTCCACAAGAACAGCCTTAGCGAAAGGCTGCTTGAAGGGAAACATGTAACTCTGTGAGATGAATTCACAGAACACAGAGCAGTTTCTCAGAAATCTTCTTTCCAGGTTTGAACGGAAGATATTTCCTTTTTCACCATAGCCCTCTATGGGCTTCCAAATATCCCTTTGCCAATTCCACAAGAACAGCCTTAGCGAAAGGCTTCTTGAAGGGAAAGATGTAACTCTGTGAGATGACTTCACAGAACACAGAGCAGTTTCTCAGAAAGCTTCTTTCCAGTTTTGAACGGAAGATATTTCCTTTTTCACTGTAGCCCACTAAGGGCTTCCAAATATCCCTTTGCCAATTCCACAAGAACAGCCTTAGCGAAAGGCTTCTTGAAGGGAAAGATGTAACTCTGTGAGATGAATTCACAGAACACAGAGCAGTTTCTCAGAAAGCTTCTTTCCAGTTTTGAACGGAAGATATTTCCTTTTTCCCCATAGCCCTCTACGGGCTTCCAAATATCCCTTTGCCAATTCCACAAGAACAGCCTTAGCGAAAGGCTGCTTGAAGGGAAAGATGTAACTCTGTGAGATGAATTCACAGAACACAGAGCAGTTTCTCAGAAAGCTTCTTTCCAGTTTTGAACGGAAGATATTTCCTTTTTCCCCATTGCCCTCTATGGGCTTCCAAATATCCCGTTGCCAATTCCACAAGAACAGCCTTAGCGAAAGGCTGCATGAAGGGAAACATGTAACTCTGTGAGATGAATTCACAGAACACAGAGCAGTTTCTCAGAAAGCTTCTTTCCAGTTTTGAACGGAAGATATTTCCTTTTTCCCCATAGCCCTCTATGGGCTTCCAAATATCCCTTTGCCAATTCCACAAGAACAGCCTTAGCGAAAGGCTGCTTGAAGGGAAAGATGTAACTCTGTGAGATGAATTCACAGAACACAGAGCAGTTTCTCAGAAAGCTTCTTATCAGTTTTGAACGGAAGATATTTCCTTTTTCACCATAGCCCTCTATGGGCTTCCAAATATCCCATTGCCAATTCCACAAGAACAGCCTTAGCGAAAGGCTGCATGAAGGGAAACATGTAACTCTGTGAGATGAATTCACAGAACACAGAGAAGTTTCTCAGAAAGCTTCTTTCCAGTTTTGAACGGAAGATATTTCCTTTTTCCCCATAGCCCTCTATGGGCTTCCAAATATCCCTTTGCCAATTCCACGAGAACAGCCTTAGCGAAAGGCTGCTTGAAGGGAAAGATGTAACTCTGTGAGATGAATTCACAGAACACAGAGCAGTTTCTCAGAAAGCTTCTTTCCAGTTTTGAACGGAAGATATTTCCTTTTTCACCATAGCCCTCTATGGGCTTCCAAATATCCCTTTGCCAATTCCACAAGAACATCCTTAGCGAAAGGCTGCTTGAAGGGAAAGATGTAACTCTGTGAGATGAATTTACAGAACACAGAGCAGTTTCTCAGAAAGCTTCTTTCCAGTTTTGAACGGAAGATATTTCCTTTTTCACCATAGCCCTCTATGGGCTTCCAAATATCCCTTTGCCAATTCCACAAGAACAGCCTTAGCGAAAGGCTGCTTGAAGGGAAAGATGTAACTCTGTGAGATGAATTCACAGAACACAGAGCAGTTTCTCAGAAATCTTCTTTCCAGTTTTGAACGGAAGATATTTCCTTTTTCACCGTAGCCCTCTATGGGCTTCCAAATATCCCTTTGCCAATTCCACAAGAACAGCCTTAGCGAAAGGCTTCTGGAAGGGAAAGATGTAACTCTGTGAGATGAATTCACAGAACACAGAGCAGTTTCTCAGAAAGCTTCTTTCCAGTTTTGAACGGAAGATATTTCCTTTTTCACTGTAGCCCTCTATGGGCTTCCAAATATCCTTTTGCCAATTCCACAAGAACAGCCTTAGCGAAAGGCTTCTTGAAGGGAAAGATGTAACTCTGTGAGATGAATTCACAGAACACAGAGAAGTTTCTCAGAAAGCTTCTTTCCAGTTTTGAACGGAAGATATTTCCTTTTTCCCCATAGCCCTCTATGGGCTTCCAAATATCCCTTTGCCAATTCGACAAGAACAGCCTTAGCGAAAGGCTGCTTGAAGGGAAAGATGTAACTCTGTGAGATGAATTCACAGAACACAGAGTAGTTTCTCAGAAAGCTTCTTTCCAGTTTTGAACGGAAGATATTTCCTTTTTCACTGTAGCCCACTAAGGGCTTCCAAATATCCCTTTGCCAATTCCACAAGAACAGCCTTAGCGAAAGGCTTCTTGAAGGGAAAGATGTAACTCTGTGAGATGAATTCACAGAACACAGAGCAGTTTCTCAGAAAGCTTCTTTCCAGTTTTCAACGGAAGATATTTCCTTTTTCCCCATAGCCCTCTACGGGCTTCCAAATATCCCTTTGCCAATTCCACAAGAACAGCCTTAGCGAAAGGCTGCTTGAAGGGAAAGATGTAACTCTGTGAGATGAATTCACAGAACACAGAGCAGTTTCTCAGAAAGCTTCTTTCCAGTTTTGAACGGAAGATATTTCCTTTTTCACCATAGCCCTCTACGGGCTTCCAAATATCCCTTTGCCAATTCCACAAGAACAGCCTTAGCGAAAGGCTGCTTGAAGGGAAAGATGTAACTCTGTGAGATGAATTCACAGAACACAGAGCAGTTTCTCAGAAAGCTTCTTTCCAGTTTTGAACGGAAGATATTTCCTTTTTCCCCATAGCCCTCTATGGGCTTCCAAATATCCCGTTGCCAATTCCACAAGAACAGCCTTAGCGAAAGGCTGCATGAAGGGAAACATGTAACTCTGTGAGATGAATTCACAGAACACAGAGCAGTTTCTCAGAAAGCTTCTTTCCAGTTTTGAACGGAAGATATTTCCTTTTTCCCCATAGCCCTCTATGGGCTTCCAAATATCCCTTTGCCAATTGCACAAGAACAGCCTTAGCGAAAGGGTGCTTGAAGGGAAAGATGTAACTCTGGGAGATGAATTCACAGAACACAGAGCAGTTTCTCAGAAAGCTTCTTTCCAGTTTTGAACGGAAGATTTTTCCTTTTTCCCCATAGCCCTCTATGGGCTTCCAAATATCCCTTTGCCAATTACACAAGAACAGCCTTAGCGAAAGGCTGCATGAAGGGAAACATATAACTCTGTGAGATGAATTCACAGAACACAGAGCAGTTTCTCAGAAAGCTTCTTTCCAGTTTTGAACGGAAGATATTTCCTTTTTCCCCATAGCCCTCTATGGGCTTCCAAATATCCCTTTGCCAATTCCACGAGAACAGCCTTAGCGAAAGGCTGCTTGAAGGGAAAGATGTAACTCTGTGAGATGAATTCACAGAACACAGAGCAGTTTCTCAGAAAGCTTCTTTCCAGTTTTGAACGGAAGATATTTCCTTTTTCACCGTAGCCCTCTATGGGCTTCCAAATATCCCTTTGCCAATTCCACAAGAACAGCCTTAGCGAAAGGCTTCTGGAAGGGAAAGATGTAACTCTGTGAGATGAATTCACAGAACACAGAGCAGTTTCTCAGAAAGCTTCTTTCCAGTTTTGAACGGAAGATATTTCCTTTTTCACTGTAGCCCTCTATGGGCTTCCAAATATCCCTTTGCCAATTCCACAAGAACAGCCTTAGCGAAAGGCTTCTTGAAGGGAAAGATGTAACTCTGTGAGATGAATTCACAGAACACAGAGAAGTTTCTCAGAAAGCTTCTTTCCAGTTTTGAACGGAAGATATTTCCTTTTTCCCCATAGCCCTCTATGGGCTTCCAAATATCCCTTTGCCAATTCCACAAGAACAGCCTTAGCGAAAGGCTGCTTGAAGGGAAAGATGTAACTCTGTGAGATGAATTCACAGAACACAGAGTAGTTTCTCAGAAAGCTTCTTTCCAGTTTTGAACGGAAGATATTTCCTTTTTCACTGTAGCCCACTAAGGGCTTCCAAATATCCCTTTGCCAATTCCACAAGAACAGCCTTAGCGAAAGGCTTCTTGAAGGGAAAGATGTAACTCTGTGAGATGAATTCACAGAACACAGAGCAGTTTCTCAGAAAGCTTCTTTCCAGTTTTCAACGGAAGGTATTTCCTTTTTCCCCATAGCCCTCTACGGGCTTCCAAATATCCCTTTGCCAATTCCACAAGAACAGCCTTAGCGAAAGGCTGCTTGAAGGGAAAGATGTAACTCTGTGAGATGAATTCACAGAACACAGAGGAGTTTCTCATAAAGCTTCTTTCCAGTTTTGAACGGAAGATATTTCCTTTTTCACCATAGCCCTCTACGGGCTTCCAAATATCCCTTTGCCAATTCCACAAGAACAGCCTTAGCGAAAGGCTGCTTGAAGGGAAAGATGTAACTCTGTGAGATGAATTCACAGAACACAGAGCAGTTTCTCAGAAAGCTTCTTTCCAGTTTTGAACGGAAGATATTTCCTTTTTCCCCATAGCCCTCTATGGGCTTCCAAATATCCCGTTGCCAATTCCACAAGAACAGCCTTAGCGAAAGGCTGCATGAAGGGAAACATGTAACTCTGTGAGATGAATTCACAGAACACAGAGCAGTTTCTCAGAAAGCTTCTTTCCACTTTTGAACGGAAGATATTTCCTTTTTCCCCATAGCCCTCTATGGGCTTCCAAATATCCCTTTGCCAATTCCACGAGAACAGCCTTAGCGAAAGGCTGCTTGAAGGGAAAGATGTAACTCTGTGAGATGAATTCACAGAACACAGAGCAGTTTCTCAGAAAGCTTCTTTCCAGTTTTGAACGGAAGATATTTCCTTTTTCACCATAGCCCTCTATGGGCTTCCAAATATCCGTTTGCCAATTCCACAAGAACATCCTTAGCGAAAGGCTGCTTGAAGGGAAAGATGTAACTCTGTGAGATGAATTCACAGAACACAGAGCAGTTTCTCAGAAAGCTTCTTTCCAGTTTTGAACGGAAGATATTTCCTTTTTCACTGTAGCCCTCTATGGGCTTCCAAATATCCCTTTGCCAATTCCACAAGAACAGCCTTAGCGAAAGGCTTCTTGAAGGGAAAGATGTAACTCTGTGAGATGAATTCACAGAACACAGAGCAGTTTCTCAGAAAGCTTCTTTCCAGTTTTGAACGGAAGATATTTCCTTTTTCACTGTAGCCCTCTAAGGGCTTCAAATATCCCTTTGCCAATTCCACAAGAACAGCCTTAGCGAAAGGCTTCTTGAAGGGAAAGATGTAACTCTGTGAGATGAATTCACAGAACACAGAGAAGTTTCTCAGAAAGCTTCTTTCCAGTTTTGAACGGAAGATATTTCCTTTTTCCCCATAGCCCTCTATGGGCTTCCAAATATCCCTTTGCCAATTCCACAAGAACAGCCTTAGCGAAAGGCTGCTTGAAGGGAAAGATGTAACTCTGTGAGATGAATTCACAGAACACAGAGTAGTTTCTCAGAAAGCTTCTTTCCAGTTTTGAACGGAAGATATTTCCTTTTTCACTGTAGCCCACTAAGGGCTTCCAAATATCCCTTTGCCAATTCCACAAGAACAGCCTTAGCGAAAGGCTTCTTGAAGGGAAAGATGTAACTCTGTGAGATGAATTCACAGAACACAGAGCAGTTTCTCAGAAAGCTTCTTTCCAGTTTTCAACGGAAGATATTCCCTTTTTCCCCATAGCCCTCTACGGGCTTCCAAATATCCCTTTGCCAATTCCACAAGAACAGCCTTAGCGAAAGGCTGCTTGAAGGGAAAGATGTAACTCTGTGAGATGAATTCACAGAACACAGAGCAGTTTCTCAGAAAGCTTCTTTCCAGTTTTGAACGGAAGATATTTCCTTTTTCACCATAGCCCTCTACGGGCTTCCAAATATCCCTTTGCCAATTCCACAAGAACAGCCTTAGCGAAAGGCTGCTTGAAGGGAAAGATGTAACTCTGTGAGATGAATTCACAGAACACAGAGCAGTTTCTCAGAAAGCTTCTTTCCAGTTTTGAACGGAAGATATTTCCTTTTTCCCCATAGCCCTCTATGGGCTTCCAAATATCCCGTTGCCAATTCCACAAGAACAGCCTTAGCGAAAGGCTGCATGAAGGGAAACATGTAACTCTGTGAGATGAATTCACAGAACACAGAGCAGTTTCTCAGAAAGCTTCTTTCCAGTTTTGAACGGAAGATATTTCCTTTTTCCCCATAGCCCTCTATGGGCTTCCAAATATCCCTTTGCCAATTCCACAAGAACAGCCTTAGCGAAAGGGTGCTTGAAGGGAAAGATGTAACTCTGTGAGATGAATTCACAGAACACAGAGCAGTTTCTCAGAAAGCTTCTTTCCAGTTTTGAACGGAAGATTTTTCCTTTTTCCCCATAGCCCTCTATGGGCTTCCAAATATCCCGTTGCCAATTCCACAAGAACAGCCTTAGCGAAAGGCTGCATGAAGGGAAACATATAACTCTGTGAGATGAATTCACAGAACACAGAGCAGTTTCTCAGAAAGCTTCTTTCCAGTTTTGAACAGAAGATATTTCCTTTTTCCCCATAGCCCTCTATGGGCTTCCAAATATCCCTTTGCCAATTCCACGAGAACAGCCTTAGCGAAAGGCTACTTGAAGGGAAAGATGTAACTCTGTGAGATGAATTCACAGAACACAGAGCAGTTTCTCAGAAAGCTTCTTTCCAGTTTTGAACGGAAGATATTTCCTTTTTCACCATAGCCCTCTATGGGCTTCCAAATATCCCTTTGCCAATTCCACAAGAACAGCCTTAGCGAAAGGCTGCTTGAAGGGAAAGATGTAACTCTGTGAGATGAATTCACAGAACACAGAGCAGTTTCTCAGAAAGCTTCTTTCCAGTTTTGAACGGAAGATATTTCCTTTTTCACTGTAGCCCTCTATGGGCTTCCAAATATCCCTTTGCCAATTCCACAAGAACAGCCTTAGCGAAAGGCTTCTTGAAGGGAAAGATGTAACTCTGTGAGATGAATTCACAGAACACAGAGCAGTTTCTCAGAAAGCTTCTTTCCAGTTTTGAACGGAAGATATTTCCTTTTTCACTGTAGCCCTCTAAGGGCTTCAAATATCCCTTTGCCAATTCCACAAGAACAACCTTAGCGAAAGGCTTCTTGAAGGGAAAGATGTAACTCTGTGAGATGAATTCACAGAACACAGAGCAGTTTCTCAGAAAGCTTCTTTCCAGTTTTGAACGGAAGATATTTCCTTTTTCACTGTATCCCTCTATGGGCTTCCAAATATCCCTTTGCCAATTCCACAAGAACAGCCTTAGCGAAAGGCTTCTTGAAGGGAAAGATGTAACTCTGTGAGATGAATTCACAGAACACAGAGCAGTTTCTCAGAAAGCTTCTTTCCAGTTTTCAACGGAAGATATTCCCTTTTTCCCCATAGCCCTCTACGGGCTTCCAAATATCCCTTTGCCAATTCCACAAGAACAGCCTTAGCGAAAGGCTGCTTGAAGGGAAAGATGTAACTCTGTGAGATGAATTCACAGAACACAGAGCAGTTTCTCAGAAAGCTTCTTTCCAGTTTTGAACGGAAGATATTTCCTTTTTCACCATAGCCCTCTACGGGCTTCCAAATATCCCTTTGCCAATTCCACAAGAACAGCCTTAGCGAAAGGCTGCTTGAAGGGAAAGATGTAACTCTGTGAGATGAATTCACAGAACACAGAGCAGTTTCTCAGAAAGCTTCTTTCCAGTTTTGAACGGAAGATATTTCCTTTTTCCCCATAGCCCTCTATGGGCTTCCAAATATCCCGTTGCCAATTCCACAAGAACAGCCTTAGCGAAAGGCTGCATGAAGGGAAACATGTAACTCTGTGAGATGAATTCACAGAACACAGAGCAGTTTCTCAGAAAGCTTCTTTCCAGTTTTGAACGGAAGATATTTCCTTTTTCCCCATAGCCCTCTATGGGCTTCCAAATATCCCTATGCCAATTCCACAAGAACAGCCTTAGCGAAAGGGTGCTTGAAGGGAAAGATGTAACTCTGTGAGATGAATTCACAGAACACAGAGCAGTTTCTCAGAAAGCTTCTTTCCAGTTTTGAACGGAAGATTTTTCCTTTTTCCCCATAGCCCTCTATGGGCTTCCAAATATCCCGTTGCCAATTCCACAAGAACAGCCTTAGCGAAAGGCTGCATGAAGGGAAACATATAACTCTGTGAGATGAATTCACAGAACACAGAGCAGTTTCTCAGAAAGCTTCTTTCCAGTTTTCAACGGAAGATATTTCCTTTTTCCCCATAGCCCTCTATGGGCTTCCAAATATCCCTTTGCCAATTCCACGAGAACAGCCTTAGCGAAAGGCTACTTGAAGGGAAAGATGTAACTCTGTGAGATGAATTCACAGAACACAGAGCAGTTTCTCAGAAAGCTTCTTTCCAGTTTTGAACGGAAGATATTTCCTTTTTCACCATAGCCCTCTACGGGCTTCCAAATATCCCTTTGCCAATTCCACAAGAACAGCCTTAGCGAAAGGCTGCTTGAAGGGAAAGATGTAACTCTGTGAGATGAATTCACAGAACACAGAGCAGTTTCTCAGAAAGCTTCTTTCCAGTTTTGAACGGAAGATATTTCCTTTTTCCCCATAGCCCTCTATGGGCTTCCAAATATCCCGTTGCCAATTCCACAAGAACAGCCTTAGCGAAAGGCTGCATGAAGGGAAACATGTAACTCTGTGAGATGAATTCACAGAACACAGAGCAGTTTCTCAGAAAGCTTCTTTCCAGTTTTGAACGGAAGATATTTCCTTTTTCCCCATAGCCCTCTATGGGCTTCCAAATATCCCTTTGCCAATTCCACAAGAACAGCCTTAGCGAAAGGCTGCTTGAAGGGAAAGATGTAACTCTGTGAGATGAATTCACAGAACACAGAGCAGTTTCTCAGAAAGCTTCTTTCCAGTTTTGAACGGAAGATATTTCCTTTTTCACCATAGCCCTCTATGGGCTTCCAAATATCCGTTTGCCAATTCCACAAGAACATCCTTAGCGAAAGGCTGCTTGAAGGGAAAGATGTAACTCTGTGAGATGAATTCACAGAACACAGAGCAGTTTCTCAGAAAGCTTCTTTCCAGTTTTGAACGGAAGATATTTCCTTTTTCACTGTAGCCCTCTATGGGCTTCCAAATATCCCTTTGCCAATTCCACAAGAACAGCCTTAGCGAAAGGCTTCTTGAAGGGAAAGATGTAACTCTGTGAGATGAATTCACAGAACACAGAGCAGTTTCTCAGAAAGCTTCTTTCCAGTTTTGAACGGAAGATATTTCCTTTTTCACTGTAGCCCTCTAAGGGCTTCAAATATCCCTTTGCCAATTCCACAAGAACAGCCTTAGCGAAAGGCTTCTTGAAGGGAAAGATGTAACTCTGTGAGATGAATTCACAGAACACAGAGAAGTTTCTCAGAAAGCTTCTTTCCAGTTTTGAACGGAAGATATTTCCTTTTTCCCCATAGCCCTCTATGGGCTTCCAAATATCCCTTTGCCAATTCCACAAGAACAGCCTTAGCGAAAGGCTGCTTGAAGGGAAAGATGTAACTCTGTGAGATGAATTCACAGAACACAGAGTAGTTTCTCAGAAAGCTTCTTTCCAGTTTTGAACGGAAGATATTTCCTTTTTCACTGTAGCCAACTAAGGGCTTCCAAATATCCCTTTGCCAATTCCACAAGAACAGCCTTAGCGAAAGGCTTCTTGAAGGGAAAGATGTAACTCTGTGAGATGAATTCACAGAACACAGAGCAGTTTCTCAGAAAGCTTCTTTCCAGTTTTCAACGGAAGATATTCCCTTTTTCCCCATATCCCTCTACGGGCTTCCAAATATCCCTTTGCCAATTCCACAAGAACAGCCTTAGCGAAAGGCTGCTTGAAGGGAAAGATGTAACTCTGTGAGATGAATTCACAGAACACAGAGCAGTTTCTCAGAAAGCTTCTTTCCAGTTTTGAACGGAAGATATTTCCTTTTTCACCATAGCCCTCTACGGGCTTCCAAATATCCCTTTGCCAATTCCACAAGAACAGCCTTAGCGAAAGGCTGCTTGAAGGGAAAGATGTAACTCTGTGAGATGAATTCACAGAACACAGAGCAGTTTCTCAGAAAGCTTCTTTCCAGTTTTGAACGGAAGATATTTCCTTTTTCCCCATAGCCCTCTATGGGCTTCCAAATATCCCGTTGCCAATTCCACAAGAACAGCCTTAGCGAAAGGCTGCATGAAGGGAAACATGTAACTCTGTGAGATGAATTCACAGAACACAGAGCAGTTTCTCAGAAAGCTTCTTTCCAGTTTTGAACGGAAGATATTTCCTTTTTCCCCATAGCCCTCTATGGGCTTCCAAATATCCCTTTGCCAATTCCACAAGAACAGCCTTAGCGAAAGGGTGCTTGAAGGGAAAGATGTAACTCTGTGAGATGAATTCACAGAACACAGAGCAGTTTCTCAGAAAGCTTCTTTCCAGTTTTGAACGGAAGATTTTTCCTTTTTCCCCATAGCCCTCTATGGGCTTCCAAATATCCCGTTGCCAATTCCACAAGAACAGCCTTAGCGAAAGGCTGCATGAAGGGAAACATATAACTCTGTGAGATGAATTCACAGAACACAGAGCAGTTTCTCAGAAAGCTTCTTTCCAGTTTTGAACGGAAGATATTTCCTTTTTCCCCATAGCCCTCTATGGGCTTCCAAATATCCCTTTGCCAATTCCACGAGAACAGCCTTAGCGAAAGGCTACTTGAAGGGAAAGATGTAACTCTGTGAGATGAATTCACAGAACACAGAGCAGTTTCTCAGAAAGCTTCTTTCCAGTTTTGAACGGAAGATATTTCCTTTTTCACCATAGCCCTCTATGGGCCTCCAAATATCCCTTTGCCAATTCCACAAGAACAGCCTTAGCGAAAGGCTGCTTGAAGGGAAAGATGTAACTCTGTGAGATGAATTCACAGAACACAGAGCAGTTTCTCAGAAAGCTTCTTTCCAGTTTTGAACGGAAGATATTTCCTTTTTCACTGTAGCCCTCTATGGGCTTCCAAATATCCCTTTGCCAATTCCACAAGAACAGCCTTAGCGAAAGGCTTCTTGAAGGGAAAGATGTAACTCTGTGAGATGAATTCACAGAACACAGAGCAGTTTCTCAGAAAGCTTCTTTCCAGTTTTGAACGGAAGATATTTCCTTTTTCACTGTAGCCCTCTAAGGGCTTCAAATATCCCTTTGCCAATTCCACAAGAACAGCCTTAGCGAAAGGCTTCTTGAAGGGAAAGATGTAACTCTGTGAGATGAATTCACAGAACACAGAGCAGTTTCTCAGAAAGCTTCTTTCCAGTTTTGAACGGAAGATATTTCCTTTTTCACTGTATCCCTCTATGGGCTTCCAAATATCCCTTTGCCAATTCCACAAGAACAGCCTTAGCGAAAGGCTTCTTGAAGGGAAAGATGTAACTCTGTGAGATGAATTCACAGAACACAGAGCAGTTTCTCAGAAAGCTTCTTTCCAGTTTTCAACGGAAGATATTCCCTTTTTCCCCATAGCCCTCTACGGGCTTCCAATTATCCCTTTGCCAATTCCACAAGAACAGCCTTAGCGAAAGGCTGCTTGAAGGGAAAGATGTAACTCTGTGAGATGAATTCACAGAACACAGAGCAGTTTCTCAGAAAGCTTCTTTCCAGTTTTGAACGGAAGATATTTCCTTTTTCACCATAGCCCTCTACGGGCTTCCAAATATCCCTTTGCCAATTCCACAAGAACAGCCTTAGCGAAAGGCTGCTTGAAGGGAAAGATGTAACTCTGTGAGATGAATTCACAGAACACTGAGCAGTTTCTCAGAAAGCTTCTTTCCAGTTTTGAACGGAAGATATTTCCTTTTTCCCCATAGCCCTCTATGGGCTTCCAAATATCCCGTTGCCAATTCCACAAGAACAGCCTTAGCGAAAGGCTGCATGAAGGGAAACATGTAACTCTGTGAGATGAATTCACAGAACACAGAGCAGTTTCTCAGAAAGCTTCTTTCCAGTTTTGAACGGAAGATATTTCCTTTTTCCCCATAGCCCTCTATGGGCTTCCAAATATCCCTTTGCCAATTCCACAAGAACAGCCTTAGCGAAAGGGTGCTTGAAGGGAAAGATGTAACTCTGTGAGATGAATTCACAGAACACAGAGCAGTTTCTCAGAAAGCTTCTTTCCAGTTTTGAACGGAAGATTTTTCCTTTTTCCCCATAGCCCTCTATGGGCTTCCAAATATCCCGTTGCCAATTCCACAAGAACAGCCTTAGCGAAAGGCTGCATGAAGGGAAACATGTAACTCTGTGAGATGAATTCACAGAACACAGAGAAGTTTCTCAGAAAGCTTCTTTCCAGTTTTGAACGGAAGATATTTCCTTTTTCCCCATAGCCCTCTATGGGCTTCCAAATATCCCTTTGCCAATTCCACGAGAACAGCCTTAGCGAAAGGCTGCTTGAAGGGAAAGATGTAACTCTGTGAGATGAATTCACAGAACACAGAGCAGTTTCTCAGAAAGCTTCTTTCCAGTTTTGAACGGAAGATATTTCCTTTTTCACCATAGCCCTCTATGGGCTTCCAAATATCCCTTTGCCAATTCCACAAGAACATCCTTAGCGAAAGGCTGCTTGAAGGGAAAGATGTAACTCTGTGAGATGAATTTACAGAACACAGAGCAGTTTCTCAGAAAGCTTCTTTCCAGTTTTGAACGGAAGATATTTCCTTTTTCACCATAGCCCTCTATGGGCTTCCAAATATCCCTATGCCAATTCCACAAGAACAGCCTTAGCGAAAGGCTGCTTGAAGGGAAAGATGTAACTCTGTGAGATGAATTCACAGAACACAGAGCAGTTTCTCAGAAATCTTCTTTCCAGTTTTGAACGGAAGATATTTCCTTTTTCACCGTAGCCCTCTATGGGCTTCCAAATATCCCTTTGCCAATTCCACAAGAACAGCCTTAGCGAAAGGCTTCTGGAAGGGAAAGATGTAACTCTGTGAGATGAATTCACAGAACACAGAGCAGTTTCTCAGAAAGCTTCTTTCCAGTTTTGAACGGAAGATATTTCCTTTTTCACTGTAGCCCTCTATGGGCTTCCAAATATCCCTTTGCCAAATCCACAAGAACAGCCTTAGCGAAAGGCTTCTTGAAGGGAAAGATGTAACTCTGTGAGATGAATTCACAGAACACAGAGAAGTTTCTCAGAAAGCTTCTTTCCAGTTTTGAACGGAAGATATTTCCTTTTTCCCCATAGCCCTCTATGGGCTTCCAAATATCCCTTTGCCAATTCGACAAGAACAGCCTTAGCGAAAGGCTGCTTGAAGGGAAAGATGTAACTCTGTGAGATGAATTCACAGAACACAGAGTAGTTTCTCAGAAAGCTTCTTTCCAGTTTTGAACGGAAGATATTTCCTTTTTCACTGTAGCCCACTAAGGGCTTCCAAATATCCCTTTGCCAATTCCACAAGAACAGCCTTAGCGAAAGGCTTCTTGAAGGGAAAGATGTAACTCTGTGAGATGAATTCACAGAACACAGAGCAGTTTCTCAGAAAGCTTCTTTCCAGTTTTCAACGGAAGATATTTCCTTTTTCCCCATAGCCCTCTACGGGCTTCCAAATATCCCTTTGCCAATTCCACAAGAACAGCCTTAGCGAAAGGCTGCTTGAAGGGAAAGATGTAACTCTGTGAGATGAATTCACAGAACACAGAGCAGTTTCTCAGAAAGCTTCTTTCCAGTTTTGAACGGAAGATATTTCCTTTTTCACCATAGCCCTCTACGGGCTTCCAAATATCCCTTTGCCAATTCCACAAGAACAGCCTTAGCGAAAGGCTGCTTGAAGGGAAAGATGTAACTCTGTGAGATGAATTCACAGAACACAGAGCAGTTTCTCAGAAAGCTTCTTTCCAGTTTTGAACGGAAGATATTTCCTTTTTCCCCATAGCCCTCTATGGGCTTCCAAATATCCCGTTGCCAATTCCACAAGAACAGCCTTAGCGAAAGGCTGCATGAAGGGAAACATGTAACTCTGTGAGATGAATTCACAGAACACAGAGCAGTTTCTCAGAAAGCTTCTTTCCAGTTTTGAACGGAAGATATTTCCTTTTTCCCCATAGCCCTCTATGGGCTTCCAAATATCCCTTTGCCAATTCCACAAGAACAGCCTTAGCGAAAGGGTGCTTGAAGGGAAAGATGTAACTCTGGGAGATGAATTCACAGAACACAGAGCAGTTTCTCAGAAAGCTTCTTTCCAGTTTTGAACGGAAGATTTTTCCTTAATCCCCATAGCCCTCTATGGGCTTCCAAATATCCCTTTGCCAATTACACAAGAACAGCCTTAGCGAAAGGCTGCATGAAGGGAAACATATAACTCTGTGAGATGAATTCACAGAACACAGAGCAGTTTCTCAGAAAGCTTCTTTCCAGTTTTGAACGGAAGATATTTCCTTTTTCCCCATAGCCCTCTATGGGCTTCCAAATATCCCTTTGCCAATTCCACGAGAACAGCCTTAGCGAAAGGCTGCTTGAAGGGAAAGATGTAACTCTGTGAGATGAATTCACAGAACACAGAGCAGTTTCTCAGAAAGCTTCTTTCCAGTTTTGAACGGAAGATATTTCCTTTTTCACTGTAGCCCTCTATGGGCTTCCAAATATCCCTTTGCCAATTCCACAAGAACAGCCTTAGCGAAAGGCTTCTTGAAGGGAAAGATGTAACTCTGTGAGATGAATTCACAGAACACAGAGCAGTTTCTCAGAAAGCTTCTTTCCAGTTTTGAACGGAAGATATTTCCTTTTTCACTGTAGCCCTCTAAGGGCTTCAAATATCCCTTTGCCAATTCCACAAGAACAGCCTTAGCGAAAGGCTTCTTGAAGGGAAAGATGTAACTCTGTGAGATGAATTCACAGAACACAGAGCAGTTTCTCAGAAAGCTTCTTTCCAGTTTTGAACGGAAGATATTTCCTTTTTCACTGTATCCCTCTATGGGCTTCCAAATATCCCTTTGCCAATTCCACAAGAACAGCCTTAGCGAAAGGCTTCTTGAAGGGAAAGATGTAACTCTGTGAGATGAATTCACAGAACACAGAGCAGTTTCTCAGAAAGCTTCTTTCCAGTTTTCAACGGAAGATATTCCCTTTTTCCCCATAGCCCTCTACGGGCTTCCAATTATCCCTTTGCCAATTCCACAAGAACAGCCTTAGCGAAAGGCTGCTTGAAGGGAAAGATGTAACTCTGTGAGATGAATTCACAGAACACAGAGCAGTTTCTCAGAAAGCTTCTTTCCAGTTTTGAACGGAAGATATTTCCTTTTTCACCATAGCCCTCTACGGGCTTCCAAATATCCCTTTGCCAATTCCACAAGAACAGCCTTAGCGAAAGGCTTCTTGAAGGGAAAGATGTAACTCTGTGAGATGAATTCACAGAACACAGAGCAGTTTCTCAGAAAGCTTCTTTCCAGTTTTGAACGGAAGATATTTCCTTTTTCACTGTAGCCCTCTAAGGGCTTCAAATATCCCTTTGCCAATTCCACAAGAACAGCCTTAGCGAAAGGCTTCTTGAAGGGAAAGATGTAACTCTGTGAGATGAATTCACAGAACACAGAGCAGTTTCTCAGAAAGCTTCTTTCCAGTTTTGAACGGAAGATATTTCCTTTTTCACTGTATCCCTCTATGGGCTTCCAAATATCCCTTTGCCAATTCCACAAGAACAGCCTTAGCGAAAGGCTTCTTGAAGGGAAAGATGTAACTCTGTGAGATGAATTCACAGAACACAGAGCAGTTTCTCAGAAAGCTTCTTTCCAGTTTTCAACGGAAGATATTCCCTTTTTCCCCATAGCCCTCTACGGGCTTCCAATTATCCCTTTGCCAATTCCACAAGAACAGCCTTAGCGAAAGGCTGCTTGAAGGGAAAGATGTAACTCTGTGAGATGAATTCACAGAACACAGAGCAGTTTCTCAGAAAGCTTCTTTCCAGTTTTGAACGGAAGATATTTCCTTTTTCACCATAGCCCTCTACGGGCTTCCAAATATCCCTTTGCCAATTCCACAAGAACAGCCTTAGCGAAAGGCTGCTTGAAGGGAAAGATGTAACTCTGTGAGATGAATTCACAGAACACAGAGCAGTTTCTCAGAAAGCTTCTTTCCAGTTTTGAACGGAAGATATTTCCTTTTTCCCCATAGCCCTCTATGGGCTTCCAAATATCCCGTTGCCAATTCCACAAGAACAGCCTTAGCGAAAGGCTGCATGAAGGGAAACATGTAACTCTGTGAGATGAATTCACAGAACACAGAGCAGTTTCTCAGAAAGCTTCTTTCCAGTTTTGAACGGAAGATATTTCCTTTTTCCCCATAGCCCTCTATGGGCTTCCAAATATCCCTTTGCCAATTCCACAAGAACAGCCTTAGCGAAAGGGTGCTTGAAGGGAAAGATGTAACTCTGTGAGATGAATTCACAGAACACAGAGCAGTTTCTCAGAAAGCTTCTTTCCAGTTTTGAACGGAAGATTTTTCCTTTTTCCCCATAGCCCTCTATGGGCTTCCAAATATCCCGTTGCCAATTCCACAAGAACAGCCTTAGCGAAAGGCTGCATGAAGGGAAACATGTAACTCTGTGAGATGAATTCACAGAACACAGAGAAGTTTCTCAGAAAGCTTCTTTCCAGTTTTGAACGGAAGATATTTCCTTTTTCCCCATAGCCCTCTATGGGCTACCAAATATCCCTTTGCCAATTCCACGAGAACAGCCTTAGCGAAAGGCTGCTTGAAGGGAAAGATGTAACTCTGTGAGATGAATTCACAGAACACAGAGCAGTTTCTCAGAAAGCTTCTTTCCAGTTTTGAACGGAAGATATTTCCTTTTTCACCATAGCCCTCTATGGGCTTCCAAATATCCCTTTGCCAATTCCACAAGAACATCCTTAGCGAAAGGCTGCTTGAAGGGAAAGATGTAACTCTGTGAGATGAATTTACAGAACACAGAGCAGTTTCTCAGAAAGCTTCTTTCCAGTTTTGAACGGAAGATATTTCCTTTTTCACCATAGCCCTCTATGGGCTTCCAAATATCCCTATGCCAATTCCACAAGAACAGCCTTAGCGAAAGGCTGCTTGAAGGGAAAGATGTAACTCTGTGAGATGAATTCACAGAACACAGAGCAGTTTCTCAGAAATCTTCTTTCCAGTTTTCAACGGAAGATATTTCCTTTTTCACCGTAGCCCTCTATGGGCTTCCAAATATCCCTTTGCCAATTCCACAAGAACAGCCTTAGCGAAAGGCTTCTGGAAGGGAAAGATGTAACTCTGTGAGATGAATTCACAGAACACAGAGCAGTTTCTCAGAAAGCTTCTTTCCAGTTTTGAACGGAAGATATTTCCTTTTTCACTGTAGCCCTCTATGGGCTTCCAAATATCCCTTTGCCAATACCACAAGAACAGCCTTAGCGAAAGGCTTCTTGAAGGGAAAGATGTAACTCTGTGAGATGAATTCACAGAACACAGAGAAGTTTCTCAGAAAGCTTCTTTCCAGTTTTGAACGGAAGATATTTCCTTTTTCCCCATAGCCCTCTATGGGCTTCCAAATATCCCTTTGCCAATTCGACAAGAACAGCCTTAGCGAAAGGCTGCTTGAAGGGAAAGATGTAACTCTGTGAGATGAATTCACAGAACACAGAGTAGTTTCTCAGAAAGCTTCTTTCCAGTTTTGAACGGAAGATATTTCCTTTTTCACTGTAGCCCACTAAGGGCTTCCAAATATCCCTTTGCCAATTCCACAAGAACAGCCTTAGCGAAAGGCTTCTTGAAGGGAAAGATGTAACTCTGTGAGATGAATTCACAGAACACAGAGCAGTTTCTCAGAAAGCTTCTTTCCAGTTTTCAACGGAAGATATTTCCTTTTTCCCCATAGCCCTCTACGGGCTTCCAAATATCCCTTTGCCAATTCCACAAGAACAGCCTTAGCGAAAGGCTGCTTGAAGGGAAAGATGTAACTCTGTGAGATGAATTCACAGAACACAGAGCAGTTTCTCAGAAAGCTTCTTTCCAGTTTTGAACGGAAGATATTTCCTTTTTCACCATAGCCCTCTACGGGCTTCCAAATATCCCTTTGCCAATTCCACAAGAACAGCCTTAGCGAAAGGCTGCTTGAAGGGAAAGATGTAACTCTGTGAGATGAATTCACAGAACACAGAGCAGTTTCTCAGAAAGCTTCTTTCCAGTTTTGAACGGAAGATATTTCCTTTTTCCCCATAGCCCTCTATGGGCTTCCAAATATCCCGTTGCCAATTCCACAAGAACAGCCTTAGCGAAAGGCTGCATGAAGGGAAACATGTAACGCTGTGAGATGAATTCACAGAACACAGAGCAGTTTCTCAGAAAGCTTCTTTCCAGTTTTGAACGGAAGATATTTCCTTTTTCCCCATAGCCCTCTATGGGCTTCCAAATATCCCTTTGCCAATTCCACAAGAACAGCCTTAGCGAAAGGGTGCTTGAAGGGAAAGATGTAACTCTGGGAGATGAATTCACAGAACACAGAGCAGTTTCTCAGAAAGCTTCTTTCCAGTTTTGAACGGAAGATTTTTCCTTTTTCCCCATAGCCCTCTATGGGCTTCCAAATATCCCTTTGCCAATTACACAAGAACAGCCTTAGCGAAAGGCTGCATGAAGGGAAACATATAACTCTGTGAGATGAATTCACAGAACACAGAGCAGTTTCTCAGAAAGCTTCTTTCCAGTTTTGAACGGAAGATATTTCCTTTTTCCCCATAGCCCTCTATGGGCTTCCAAATATCCCTTTGCCAATTCCACGAGAACAGCCTTAGCGAAAGGCTGCTTGAAGGGAAAGATGTAACTCTGTGAGATGAATTCACAGAACACAGAGCAGTTTCTCAGAAAGCTTCTTTCCAGTTTTGAACGGAAGATATTTCCTTTTTCACCGTAGCCCTCTATGGGCTTCCAAATATCCCTTTGCCAATTCCACAAGAACAGCCTTAGCGAAAGGCTTCTGGAAGGGAAAGATGTAACTCTGTGAGATGAATTCACAGAACACAGAGCAGTTTCTCAGAAAGCTTCTTTCCAGTTTTGAACGGAAGATATTTCCTTTTTCACTGTAGCCCTCTATGGGCTTCCAAATATCCCTTTGCCAATTCCACAAGAACAGCCTTAGCGAAAGGCTTCTTGAAGGGAAAGATGTAACTCTGTGAGATGAATTCACAGAACACAGAGAAGTTTCTCAGAAAGCTTCTTTCCAGTTTTGAACGGAAGATATTTCCTTTTTCCCCATAGCCCTCTATGGGCTTCCAAATATCCCTTTGCCAATTCCACAAGAACAGCCTTAGCGAAAGGCTGCTTGAAGGGAAAGATGTAACTCTGTGAGATGAATTCACAGAACACAGAGTAGTTTCTCAGAAAGCTTCTTTCCAGTTTTGAACGGAAGATATTTCCTTTTTCACTGTAGCCCACTAAGGGCTTCCAAATATCCCTTTGCCAATTCCACAAGAACAGCCTTAGCGAAAGGCTTCTTGAAGGGAAAGATGTAACTCTGTGAGATGAATTCACAGAACACAGAGCAGTTTCTCAGAAAGCTTCTTTCCAGTTTTCAACGGAAGGTATTTCCTTTTTCCCCATAGCCCTCTACGGGCTTCCAAATATCCCTTTGCCAATTCCACAAGAACAGCCTTAGCGAAAGGCTGCTTGAAGGGAAAGATGTAACTCTGTGAGATGAATTCACAGAACACAGAGGAGTTTCTCAGAAAGCTTCTTTCCAGTTTTGAACGGAAGATATTTCCTTTTTCACCATAGCCCTCTACGGGCTTCCAAATATCCCTTTGCCAATTCCACAAGAACAGCCTTAGCGAAAGGCTGCTTGAAGGGAAAGATGTAACTCTGTGAGATGAATTCACAGAACACAGAGCAGTTTCTCAGAAAGCTTCTTTCCAGTTTTGAACGGAAGATATTTCCTTTTTCCCCATAGCCCTCTATGGGCTTCCAAATATCCCGTTGCCAATTCCACAAGAACAGCCTTAGCGAAAGGCTGCATGAAGGGAAACATGTAACTCTGTGAGATGAATTCACAGAACACAGAGCAGTTTCTCAGAAAGCTTCTTTCCACTTTTGAACGGAAGATATTTCCTTTTTCCCCATAGCCCTCTATGGGCTTCCAAATATCCCTTTGCCAATTCCACGAGAACAGCCTTAGCGAAAGGCTGCTTGAAGGGAAAGATGTAACTCTGTGAGATGAATTCACAGAACACAGAGCAGTTTCTCAGAAAGCTTCTTTCCAGTTTTGAACGGAAGATATTTCCTTTTTCACCATAGCCCTCTATGGGCTTCCAAATATCCGTTTGCCAATTCCACAAGAACATCCTTAGCGAAAGGCTGCTTGAAGGGAAAGATGTAACTCTGTGAGATGAATTCACAGAACACAGAGCAGTTTCTCAGAAAGCTTCTTTCCAGTTTTGAACGGAAGATATTTCCTTTTTCACTGTAGCCCTCTATGGGCTTCCAAATATCCCTTTGCCAATTCCACAAGAACAGCCTTAGCGAAAGGCTTCTTGAAGGGAAAGATGTAACTCTGTGAGATGAATTCACAGAACACAGAGCAGTTTCTCAGAAAGCTTCTTTCCAGTTTTGAACGGAAGATATTTCCTTTTTCACTGTAGCCCTCTAAGGGCTTCAAATATCCCTTTGCCAATTCCACAAGAACAGCCTTAGCGAAAGGCTTCTTGAAGGGAAAGATGTAACTCTGTGAGATGAATTCACAGAACACAGAGCAGTTTCTCAGAAAGCTTCTTTCCAGTTTTGAACGGAAGATATTTCCTTTTTCCCCATAGCCCTCTATGGGCTTCCAAATATCCCTTTGCCAATTCCACAAGAACAGCCTTAGCGAAAGGCTGCTTGAAGGGAAAGATGTAACTCTGTGAGATGAATTCACAGAACACAGAGTAGTTTCTCAGAAAGCTTCTTTCCAGTTTTGAACGGAAGATATTTCCTTTTTCACTGTAGCCCACTAAGGGCTTCCAAATATCCCTTTGCCAATTCCACAAGAACAGCCTTAGCGAAAGGCTTCTTGAAGGGAAAGATGTAACTCTGTGAGATGAATTCACAGAACACAGAGCAGTTTCTCAGAAAGCTTCTTTCCAGTTTTCAACGGAAGATATTCCCTTTTTCCCCATAGCCCTCTACGGGCTTCCAAATATCCCTTTGCCAATTCCACAAGAACAGCCTTAGCGAAAGGCTGCTTGAAGGGAAAGATGTAACTCTGTGAGATGAATTCACAGAACACAGAGCAGTTTCTCAGAAAGCTTCTTTCCAGTTTTGAACGGAAGATATTTCCTTTTTCACCATAGCCCTCTACGGGCTTCCAAATATCCCTTTGCCAATTCCACAAGAACAGCCTTAGCGAAAGGCTGCTTGAAGGGAAAGATGTAACTCTGTGAGATGAATTCACAGAACACAGAGCAGTTTCTCAGAAAGCTTCTTTCCAGTTTTGAACGGAAGATATTTCCTTTTTCCCCATAGCCCTCTATGGGCTTCCAAATATCCCGTTGCCAATTCCACAAGAACAGCCTTAGCGAAAGGCTGCATGAAGGGAAACATGTAACTCTGTGAGATGAATTCACAGAACACAGAGCAGTTTCTCAGAAAGCTTCTTTCCAGTTTTGAACGGAAGATATTTCCTTTTTCCCCATAGCCCTCTATGGGCTTCCAAATATCCCTTTGCCAATTCCACAAGAACAGCCTTAGCGAAAGGGTGCTTGAAGGGAAAGATGTAACTCTGTGAGATGAATTCACAGAACACAGAGCAGTTTCTCAGAAAGCTTCTTTCCAGTTTTGAACGGAAGATTTTTCCTTTTTCCCCATAGCCCTCTATGGGCTTCCAAATATCCCGTTGCCAATTCCACAAGAACAGCCTTAGCGAAAGGCTGCATGAAGGGAAACATATAACTCTGTGAGATGAATTCACAGAACACAGAGCAGTTTCTCAGAAAGCTTCTTTCCAGTTTTGAACAGAAGATATTTCCTTTTTCCCCATAGCCCTCTATGGGCTTCCAAATATCCCTTTGCCAATTCCACGAGAACAGCCTTAGCGAAAGGCTACTTGAAGGGAAAGATGTAACTCTGTGAGATGAATTCACAGAACACAGAGCAGTTTCTCAGAAAGCTTCTTTCCAGTTTTGAACGGAAGATATTTCCTTTTTCACCATAGCCCTCTATGGGCTTCCAAATATCCCTTTGCCAATTCCACAAGAACAGCCTTAGCGAAAGGCTGCTTGAAGGGAAAGATGTAACTCTGTGAGATGAATTCACAGAACACAGAGCAGTTTCTCAGAAAGCTTCTTTCCAGTTTTGAACGGAAGATATTTCCTTTTTCACTGTAGCCCTCTATGGGCTTCCAAATATCCCTTTGCCAATTCCACAAGAACAGCCTTAGCGAAAGGCTTCTTGAAGGGAAAGATGTAACTCTGTGAGATGAATTCACAGAACACAGAGCAGTTTCTCAGAAAGCTTCTTTCCAGTTTTGAACGGAAGATATTTCCTTTTTCACTGTAGCCCTCTAAGGGCTTCAAATATCCCTTTGCCAATTCCACAAGAACAACCTTAGCGAAAGGCTTCTTGAAGGGAAAGATGTAACTCTGTGAGATGAATTCACAGAACACAGAGCAGTTTCTCAGAAAGCTTCTTTCCAGTTTTGAACGGAAGATATTTCCTTTTTCACTGTATCCCTCTATGGGCTTCCAAATATCCCTTTGCCAATTCCACAAGAACAGCCTTAGCGAAAGGCTTCTTGAAGGGAAAGATGTAACTCTGTGAGATGAATTCACAGAACACAGAGCAGTTTCTCAGAAAGCTTCTTTCCAGTTTTCAACGGAAGATATTCCCTTTTTCCCCATAGCCCTCTACGGGCTTCCAAATATCCCTTTTCCAATTCCACAAGAACAGCCTTAGCGAAAGGCTGCTTGAAGGGAAAGATGTAACTCTGTGAGATGAATTCACAGAACACAGAGCAGTTTCTCAGAAAGCTTCTTTCCAGTTTTGAACGGAAGATATTTCCTTTTTCACCATAGCCCTCTACGGGCTTCCAAATATCCCTTTGCCAATTCCACAAGAACAGCCTTAGCGAAAGGCTGCTTGAAGGGAAAGATGTAACTCTGTGAGATGAATTCACAGAACACAGAGCAGTTTCTCAGAAAGCTTCTTTCCAGTTTTAAACGGAAGATATTTCCTTTTTCCCCATAGCCCTCTATGGGCTTCCAAATATCCCGTTGCCAATTCCACAAGAACAGCCTTAGCGAAAGGCTGCATGAAGGGAAACATGTAACTCTGTGAGATGAATTCACAGAACACAGAGCAGTTTCTCAGAAAGCTTCTTTCCAGTTTTGAACGGAAGATATTTCCTTTTTCCCCATAGCCCTCTATGGGCTTCCAAATATCCCTTTGCCAATTCCACAAGAACAGCCTTAGCGAAAGGGTGCTTGAAGGGAAAGATGTAACTCTGTGAGATGAATTCACAGAACACAGAGCAGTTTCTCAGAAAGCTTCTTTCCAGTTTTGAACGGAAGATTTTTCCTTTTTCCCCATAGCCCTCTATGGGCTTCCAAATATCCCGTTGCCAATTCCACAAGAACAGCCTTAGCGAAAGGCTGCATGAAGGGAAACATATAACTCTGTGAGATGAATTCACAGAACACAGAGCAGTTTCTCAGAAAGCTTCTTTCCAGTTTTCAACGGAAGATATTTCCTTTTTCCCCATAGCCCTCTATGGGCTTCCAAATATCCCTTTGCCAATTCCACGAGAACAGCCTTAGCGAAAGGCTACTTGAAGGGAAAGATGTAACTCTGTGAGATGAATTCACAGAACACAGAGCAGTTTCTCAGAAAGCTTCTTTCCAGTTTTGAACGGAAGATATTTCCTTTTTCACCATAGCCCTCTATGGGCTTCCAAATATCCCTTTGCCAATTCCACAAGAACAGCCTTAGCGAAAGGCTGCTTGAAGGGAAAGATGTAACTCTGTGAGATGAATTCACAGAACACAGAGCAGTTTCTCAGAAAGCTTCTTTCCAGTTTTGAACGGAAGATATTTCCTTTTTCACTGTAGCCCTCTATGGGCTTCCAAATATCCCTTTGCCAATTCCACAAGAACAGCCTTAGCGAAAGGCTTCTTGAAGGGAAAGATGTAACTCTGTGAGATGAATTCACAGAACACAGAGCAGTTTCTCAGAAAGCTTCTTTCCAGTTTTGAACGGAAGATATTTCCTTTTTCACTGTAGCCCTCTAAGGGCTTCAAATATCCCTTTGCCAATTCCACAAGAACAACCTTAGCGAAAGGCTTCTTGAAGGGAAAGATGTAACTCTGTGAGATGAATTCACAGAACACAGAGCAGTTTCTCAGAAAGCTTCTTTCCAGTTTTGAACGGAAGATATTTCCTTTTTCACTGTATCCCTCTATGGGCTTCCAAATATCCCTTTGCCAATTCCACAAGAACAGCCTTAGCGAAAGGCTTCTTGAAGGGAGAGATGTAACTCTGTGAGATGAATTCACAGAACACAGAGCAGTTTCTCAGAAAGCTTCTTTCCAGTTTTCAACGGAAGATATTCCCTTTTTCCCCATAGCCCTCTACGGGCTTCCAAATATCCCTTTGCCAATTCCACAAGAACAGCCTTAGCGAAAGGCTGCTTGAAGGGAAAGATGTAACTCTGTGAGATGAATTCACAGAACACAGAGCAGTTTCTCAGAAAGCTTCTTTCCAGTTTTGAACGGAAGATATTTCCTTTTTCACCATAGCCCTCTACGGGCTTCCAAATATCCCTTTGCCAATTCCACAAGAACAGCCTTAGCGAAAGGCTGCTTGAAGGGAAAGATGTAACTCTGTGAGATGAATTCACAGAACACAGAGCAGTTTCTCAGAAAGCTTCTTTCCAGTTTTGAACGGAAGATTTTTCCTTTTTCCCCATAGCCCTCTATGGGCTTCCAAATATCCCGTTGCCAATTCCACAAGAACAGCCTTAGCGAAAGGCTGCATGAAGGGAAACATATAACTCTGTGAGATGAATTCACAGAACACAGAGCAGTTTCTCAGAAAGCTTCTTTCCAGTTTTCAACGGAAGATATTTCCTTTTTCCCCATAGCCCTCTATGGGCTTCCAAATATCCCTTTGCCAATTCCACGAGAACAGCCTTAGCGAAAGGCTACTTGAAGGGAAAGATGTAACTCTGTGAGATGAATTCACAGAACACAGAGCAGTTTCTCAGAAAGCTTCTTTCCAGTTTTGAACGGAAGATATTTCCTTTTTCACCATAGCCCTCTATGGGCTTCCAAATATCCCTTTGCCAATTCCACAAGAACAGCCTTAGCGAAAGGCTGCTTGAAGGGAAAGATGTAACTCTGTGAGATGAATTCACAGAACACAGAGCAGTTTCTCAGAAAGCTTCTTTCCAGTTTTGAACGGAAGATATTTCCTTTTTCCCCATAGCCCTCTATGGGCTTCCAAATATCCCGTTGCCAATTCCACAAGAACAGCCTTAGCGAAAGGCTGCATGAAGGGAAACATGTAACTCTGTGAGATGAATTCACAGAACACAGAGCAGTTTCTCAGAAAGCTTCTTTCCAGTTTTGAACGGAAGATATTTCCTTTTTCCCCATAGCCCTCTATGGGCTTCCAAATATCCCTTTGCCAATTCCACAAGAACAGCCTTAGCGAAAGGGTGCTTGAAGGGAAAGATGTAACTCTGGGAGATGAATTCACAGAACACAGAGCAGTTTCTCAGAAAGCTTCTTTCCAGTTTTGAACGGAAGATTTTTCCTTTTTCCCCATAGCCCTCTATGGGCTTCCAAATATCCCGTTGCCAATTCCACAAGAACAGCCTTAGCGAAAGGCTGCATGAAGGGAAACATATAACTCTGTGAGATGAATTCACAGAACACAGAGCAGTTTCTCAGAAAGCTTCTTTCCAGTTTTGAACGGAAGATATTTCCTTTTTCCCCATAGCCCTCTATGGGCTTCCAAATATCCCTTTGCCAATTCCACGAGAACAGCCTTAGCGAAAGGCTGCTTGAAGGGAAAGATGTAACTCTGTGAGATGAATTCACAGAACACAGAGCAGTTTCTCAGAAAGCTTCTTTCCAGTTTTGAACGGAAGATATTTCCTTTTTCACCGTAGCCCTCTATGGGCTTCCAAATATCCCTTTGCCAATTCCACAAGAACAGCCTTAGCGAAAGGCTTCTGGAAGGGAAAGATGTAACTCTGTGAGATGAATTCACAGAACACAGAGCAGTTTCTCAGAAAGCTTCTTTCCAGTTTTGAACGGAAGATATTTCCTTTTTCACTGTAGCCCTCTATGGGCTTCCAAATATCCCTTTGCCAATTCCACAAGAACAGCCTTAGCGAAAGGCTTCTTGAAGGGAAAGATGTAACTCTGTGAGATGAATTCACAGAACACAGAGAAGTTTCTCAGAAAGCTTCTTTCCAGTTTTGAACGGAAGATATTTCCTTTTTCCCCATAGCCCTCTATGGGCTTCCAAATATCCCTTTGCCAATTCCACAAGAACAGCCTTAGCGAAAGGCTACTTGAAGGGAAAGATGTAACTCTGTGAGATGAATTCACAGAACACAGAGTAGTTTCTCAGAAAGCTTCTTTCCAGTTTTGAACGGAAGATATTTCCTTTTTCACTGTAGCCCACTAAGGGCTTCCAAATATCCCTTTGCCAATTCCACAAGAACAGCCTTAGCGAAAGGCTTCTTGAAGGGAAAGATGTAACTCTGTGAGATGAATTCACAGAACACAGAGCAGTTTCTCAGAAAGCTTCTTTCCAGTTTTCAACGGAAGGTATTTCCTTTTTCCCCATAGCCCTCTACGGGCTTCCAAATATCCCTTTGCCAATTCCACAAGAACAGCCTTAGCGAAAGGCTGCTTGAAGGGAAAGATGTAACTCTGTGAGATGAATTCACAGAACACAGAGGAGTTTCTCAGAAAGCTTCTTTCCAGTTTTGAACGGAAGATATTTCCTTTTTCACCATAGCCCTCTACGGGCTTCCAAATATCCCTTTGCCAATTCCACAAGAACAGCCTTAGCGAAAGGCTGCTTGAAGGGAAAGATGTAACTCTGTGAGATGAATTCACAGAACACAGAGCAGTTTCTCAGAAAGCTTCTTTCCAGTTTTGAACGGAAGATATTTCCTTTTTCCCCATAGCCCTCTATGGGCTTCCAAATATCCCGTTGCCAATTCCACAAGAACAGCCTTAGCGAAAGGCTGCATGAAGGGAAACATGTAACTCTGTGAGATGAATTCACAGAACACAGAGCAGTTTCTCAGAAAGCTTCTTTCCACTTTTGAACGGAAGATATTTCCTTTTTCCCCATAGCCCTCTATGGGCTTCCAAATATCCGTTTGCCAATTCCACAAGAACATCCTTAGCGAAAGGCTGCTTGAAGGGAAAGATGTAACTCTGTGAGATGAATTCACAGAACACAGAGCAGTTTCTCAGAAAGCTTCTTTCCAGTTTTGAACGGAAGATATTTCCTTTTTCCCCATAGCCCTCTATGGGCTTCCAAATATCCCTTTGCCAATTCCACAAGAACAGCCTTAGCGAAAGGCTTCTTGAAGGGAAAGATGTAACTCTGTGAGATGAATTCACAGAACACAGAGCAGTTTCTCAGAAAGCTTCTTTCCAGTTTTGAACGGAAGATATTTCCTTTTTCACTGTAGCCCTCTAAGGGCTTCAAATATCCCTTTGCCAATTCCACAAGAACAGCCTTAGCGAAAGGCTTCTTGAAGGGAAAGATGTAACTCTGTGAGATGAATTCACAGAACACAGAGAAGTTTCTCAGAAAGCTTCTTTCCAGTTTTGAACGGAAGATATTTCCTTTTTCCCCATAGCCCTCTATGGGCTTCCAAATATCCCTTTGCCAATTCCACAAGAACAGCCTTAGCGAAAGGCTGCTTGAAGGGAAAGATGTAACTCTGTGAGATGAATTCACAGAACACAGAGTAGTTTCTCAGAAAGCTTCTTTCCAGTTTTGAACGGAAGATATTTCCTTTTTCACTGTAGCCCACTAAGGGCTTCCAAATATCCCTTTGCCAATTCCACAAGAACAGCCTTAGCGAAAGGCTTCTTGAAGGGAAAGATGTAACTCTGTGAGATGAATTCACAGAACACAGAGCAGTTTCTCAGAAAGCTTCTTTCCAGTTTTCAACGGAAGATATTCCCTTTTTCCCCATAGCCCTCTACGGGCTTCCAAATATCCCTTTGCCAATTCCACAAGAACAGCCTTAGCGAAAGGCTGCTTGAAGGGAAAGATGTAACTCTGTGAGATGAATTCACAGAACACAGAGCAGTTTCTCAGAAAGCTTCTTTCCAGTTTTGAACGGAAGATATTTCCTTTTTCACCATAGCCCTCTACGGGCTTCCAAATATCCCTTTGCCAATTCCACAAGAACAGCCTTAGCGAAAGGCTGCTTGAAGGGAAAGATGTAACTCTGTGAGATGAATTCACAGAACACAGAGCAGTTTCTCAGAAAGCTTCTTTCCAGTTTTGAACGGAAGATATTTCCTTTTTCCCCATAGCCCTCTATGGGCTTCCAAATATCCCGTTGCCAATTCCACAAGAACAGCCTTAGCGAAAGGCTGCATGAAGGGAAACATGTAACTCTGTGAGATGAATTCACAGAACACAGAGCAGTTTCTCAGAAAGCTTCTTTCCAGTTTTGAACGGAAGATATTTCCTTTTTCCCCATAGCCCTCTATGGGCTTCCAAATATCCCTTTGCCAATTCCACAAGAACAGCCTTAGCGAAAGGGTGCTTGAAGGGAAAGATGTAACTCTGTGAGATGAATTCACAGAACACAGAGCAGTTTCTCAGAAAGCTTCTTTCCAGTTTTGAACGGAAGATTTTTCCTTTTTCCCCATAGCCCTCTATGGGCTTCCAAATATCCCGTTGCCAATTCCACAAGAACAGCCTTAGCGAAAGGCTGCATGAAGGGAAACATATAACTCTGTGAGATGAATTCACAGAACACAGAGCAGTTTCTCAGAAAGCTTCTTTCCAGTTTTGAACGGAAGATATTTCCTTTTTCCCCATAGCCCTCTATGGGCTTCCAAATATCCCTTTGCCAATTCCACGAGAACAGCCTTAGCGAAAGGCTACTTGAAGGGAAAGATGTAACTCTGTGAGATGAATTCACAGAACACAGAGCAGTTTCTCAGAAAGCTTCTTTCCAGTTTTGAACGGAAGATATTTCCTTTTTCACCATAGCCCTCTATGGGCCTCCAAATATCCCATTGCCAATTCCACAAGAACAGCCTTAGCGAAAGGCTGCTTGAAGGGAAAGATGTAACTCTGTGAGATGAATTCACAGAACACAGAGCAGTTTCTCAGAAAGCTTCTTTCCAGTTTTGAACGGAAGATATTTCCTTTTTCACTGTAGCCCTCTATGGGCTTCCAAATATCCCTTTGCCAATTCCACAAGAACAGCCTTAGCGAAAGGCTTCTTGAAGGGAAAGATGTAACTCTGTGAGATGAATTCACAGAACACAGAGCAGTTTCTCAGAAAGCTTCTTTCCAGTTTTGAACGGAAGATATTTCCTTTTTCACTGTAGCCCTCTAAGGGCTTCAAATATCCCTTTGCCAATTCCACAAGAACAGCCTTAGCGAAAGGCTTCTTGAAGGGAAAGATGTAACTCTGTGAGATGAATTCACAGAACACAGAGCAGTTTCTCAGAAAGCTTCTTTCCAGTTTTGAACGGAAGATATTTCCTTTTTCACTGTATCCCTCTATGGGCTTCCAAATATCCCTTTGCCAATTCCACAAGAACAGCCTTAGCGAAAGGCTTCTTGAAGGGAAAGATGTAACTCTGTGAGATGAATTCACAGAACACAGAGCAGTTTCTCAGAAAGCTTCTTTCCAGTTTTCAACGGAAGATATTCCCTTTTTCCCCATAGCCCTCTACGGGCTTCCAAATATCCCTTTGCCAATTCCACAAGAACAGCCTTAGCGAAAGGCTGCTTGAAGGGAAAGATGTAACTCTGTGAGATGAATTCACAGAACACAGAGCAGTTTCTCAGAAAGCTTCTTTCCAGTTTTGAACGGAAGATATTTCCTTTTTCACCATAGCCCTCTACGGGCTTCCAAATATCCCTTTGCCAATTCCACAAGAACAGCCTTAGCGAAAGGCTGCTTGAAGGGAAAGATGTAACTCTGTGAGATGAATTCACAGAACACAGAGCAGTTTCTCAGAAAGCTTCTTTCCAGTTTTGAACGGAAGATATTTCCTTTTTCCCCATAGCCCTCTATGGGCTTCCAAATATCCCGTTGCCAATTCCACAAGAACAGCCTTAGCGAAAGGCTGCATGAAGGGAAACATGTAACTCTGTGAGATGAATTCACAGAACACAGAGCAGTTTCTCAGAAAGCTTCTTTCCAGTTTTGAACGGAAGATATTTCCTTTTTCCCCATAGCCCTCTATGGGCTTCCAAATATCCCTTTGCCAATTCCACAAGAACAGCCTTAGCGAAAGGGTGCTTGAAGGGAAAGATGTAACTCTGTGAGATGAATTCACAGAACACAGAGCAGTTTCTCAGAAAGCTTCTTTCCAGTTTTGAACGGAAGATTTTTCCTTTTTCCCCATAGCCCTCTATGGGCTTCCAAATATCCCGTTGCCAATTCCACAAGAACAGCCTTAGCGAAAGGCTGCATGAAGGGAAACATATAACTCTGTGAGATGAATTCACAGAACACAGAGCAGTTTCTCAGAAAGCTTCTTTCCAGTTTTGAACGGAAGATATTTCCTTTTTCCCCATAGCCCTCTATGGGCTTCCAAATATCCCTTTGCCAATTCCACGAGAACAGCCTTAGCGAAAGGCTACTTGAAGGGAAAGATGTAACTCTGTGAGATGAATTCACAGAACACAGAGCAGTTTCTCAGAAAGCTTCTTTCCAGTTTTGAACGGAAGATATTTCCTTTTTCACCATAGCCCTCTATGGGCTTCCAAATATCCCTTTGCCAATTCCACAAGAACAGCCTTAGCGAAAGGCTGCTTGAAGGGAAAGATGTAACTCTGTGAGATGAATTCACAGAACACAGAGCAGTTTCTCAGAAAGCTTCTTTCCAGTTTTGAACGGAAGATATTTCCTTTTTCACTGTAGCCCTCTATGGGCTTCCAAATATCCCTTTGCCAATTCCACAAGAACAGCCTTAGCGAAAGGCTTCTTGAAGGGAAAGATGTAACTCTGTGAGATGAATTCACAGAACACAGAGCAGTTTCTCAGAAATCTTCTTTCCAGTTTTGAACGGAAGATATTTCCTTTTTCACTGTAGCCCTCTAAGGGCTTCAAATATCCCTTTGCCAATTCCACAAGAACAGCCTTAGCGAAAGGCTTCTTGAAGGGAAAGATGTAACTCTGTGAGATGAATTCACAGAACACAGAGCAGTTTCTCAGAAAGCTTCTTTCCAGTTTTGAACGGAAGATATTTCCTTTTTCACTGTATCCCTCTATGGGCTTCCAAATATCCCTTTGCCAATTCCACAAGAACAGCCTTAGCGAAAGGCTTCTTGAAGGGAAAGATGTAACTCTGTGAGATGAATTCACAGAACACAGAGAAGTTTCTCAGAAAGCTTCTTTCCAGTTTTGAACGGAAGATATTTCCTTTTTCCCCATAGCCCTCTATGGGCTTCCAAATATCCCTTTGCCAATTCCACAAGAACAGCCTTAGCGAAAGGCTGCTTGAAGGGAAAGATGTAACTCTGTGAGATGAATTCACAGAACACAGAGCAGTTTCTCAGAAAGCTTCTTTCCAGTTTTGAACGGAAGATATTTCCTTTTTCACCATAGCCCTCTACGGGCTTCCAAATATCCCTTTGCCAATTCCACAAGAACAGCCTTAGCGAAAGGCTGCTTGAAGGGAAAGATGTAACTCTGTGAGATGAATTCACAGAACACAGAGCAGTTTCTCAGAAAGCTTCTTTCCAGTTTTGAACGGAAGATATTTCCTTTTTCACTGTGGCCCTCTATGGGCTTCCAAATATCCCTTTGCCAATTCCACAAGAACAGCCTTAGCGAAAGGCTTCTTGAAGGGAAAGATGTAACTCTGTGAGATGAATTCACAGAACACAGAGCAGTTTCTCAGAAAGCTTCTTTCCAGTTTTGAACGGAAGATATTTCCTTTTTCACCATAGCCCTCTACGGGCTTCCAAATATCCCTTTGCCAATTCCACAAGAACAGCCTTAGCGAAAGGCTGCTTGAAGGGAAAGATGTAACTCTGTGAGATGAATTCACAGAACACAGAGCAGTTTCTCAGAAAGCTTCTTTCCAGTTTTGAACGGAAGATATTTCCTTTTTCCCCATAGCCCTCTATGGGCTTCCAAATATCCCGTTGCCAATTCCACAAGAACAGCCTTAGCGAAAGGCTGCTTGAAGGGAAACATGTAACTCTGTGAGATGAATTCACAGAACACAGAGCAGTTTCTCAGAAAGCTTCTTTCCAGTTTTGAACGGAAGATATTTCCTTTTTCACCATAGCCCTCTATGGGTTTCCAAATATCCCGTTGCCAATTCCACAAGAACAGCCTTAGCGAAAGGCTGCTTGAAGGGAAAGATGTAACTCTGTGAGATGAATTCACAGAACAGAGAGCAGTTTCTCAGAAAGCTTCTTTCCTGTTTTGAACGGAAGATATTTCCTTTTTCACCATAGCCCTCTATGGGCTTCCAAATATCCCTTTGCCAATTCCACAAGAACAGCCTTAGCGAAAGGCTGCTTGAAGGGAAAGATGTAACTCTGTGAGATGAATTCACAGAACACAGAGCAGTTTCTCAGAAATCTTCTTTCCAGTTTTGAACGGAAGATATTTCCTTTTTCACCGTAGCCCTCTATGGGCTTCCAAATATCACTTTGCCAATTCCACAAGAACAGCCTTAGCGAAAGGCTTCTGGAAGGGAAAGATGTAACTCTGTGAGATGAATTCACAGAACACAGAGCAGTTTCTCAGAAAGCTTCTTTCCAGTTTTGAACGGAAGATATTTCCTTTTTCACTGTAGCCCTCTATGGGCTTCCAAATATCCCTTTGCCAATTCCACAAGAACAGCCTTAGCGAAAGGCTTCTTGAAGGGAAAGATGTAACTCTGTGAGATGAATTCACAGAACACAGAGAAGTTTCTCAGAAAGCTTCTTTCCAGTTTTGAACGGAAGATTTTTCCTTTTTCCCCATAGCCCTCTATGGGCTTCCAAATATCCCTTTGCCAATTCCACAAGAACAGCCTTAGCGAAAGGCTGCTTGAAGGGAAAGATGTAACTCTGTGAGATGAATTCACAGAACACAGAGTAGTTTCTCAGAAAGCTTCTTTCCAGTTTTGAACGGAAGATATTTCCTTTTTCACTGTAGCCCACTAAGGGCTTCCAAATATCCCTTTGCCAATTCTACAAGAACAGCCTTAGCGAAAGGCTTCTTAAAGGGAAAGATGTAACTCTGTGAGATGAATTCACAGAACACAGAGCAGTTTCTCAGAAAGCTTCTTTCCAGTTTTCAACGGAAGATATTTCCTTTTTCCCCATAGCCCTCTACGGGCTTCCAAATATCCCTTTGCCAATTCCACAAGAACAGCCTTAGCGAAAGGCTGCTTGAAGGGAAAGATGTAACTCTGTGAGATGAATTCACAGAACACAGAGCAGTTTCTCAGAAAGCTTCTTTCCAGTTTTGAACGGAAGATATTTCCTTTTTCACCATAGCCCTCTACGGGCTTCCAAATATCCCTTTGCCAATTCCACAAGAACAGCCTTAGCGAAAGGCTGCTTGAAGGGAAAGATGTAACTCTGTGAGATGAATTCACAGAACACAGAGCAGTTTCTCAGAAAGCTTCTTTCCAGTTTTGAACGGAAGATATTTCCTTTTTCACTGTGGCCCTCTATGGGCTTCCAAATATCCCTTTGCCAATTCCACAAGAACAGCCTTAGCGAAAGGCTTCTTGAAGGGAAAGATGTAACTCTGTGAGATGAATTCACAGAACACAGAGCAGTTTCTCAGAAAGCTTCTTTCCAGTTTTGAACGGAAGATATTTCCTTTTTCACCATAGCCCTCTACGGGCTTCCAAATATCCCTTTGCCAATTCCACAAGAACAGCATTAGCGAAAGGCTGCTTGAAGGGAAAGATGTAACTCTGTGAGATGAATTCACAGAACACAGAGCAGTTTCTCAGAAAGCTTCTTTCCAGTTTTGAACGGAAGATATTTCCTTTTTCCCCATAGCCCTCTATGGGCTTCCAAATATCCCGTTGCCAATTCCACAAGAACAGCCTTAGCGAAAGGCTGCTTGAAGGGAAACATGTAACTCGGTGAGATGAATTCACAGAACACAGAGCAGTTTCTCAGAAAGCTTCTTTCCAGTTTTGAACGGAAGATATTTCCTTTTTCACCATAGCCCTCTATGGGTTTCCAAATATCCCGTTGCCAATTCCACAAGAACAGCCTTAGCGAAAGGCTGCTTGAAGGGAAAGATGTAACTCTGTGAGATGAATTCACAGAACAGAGAGCAGTTTCTCAGAAAGCTTCTTTCCTGTTTTGAACGGAAGATATTTCCTTTTTCACCATAGCCCTCTATGGGCTTCCAAATATCCCTTTGCCAATTCCACAAGAACAGCCTTAGCGAAAGGCTGCTTGAAGGGAAAGATGTAACTCTGTGAGATGAATTCACAGAACACAGAGCAGTTTCTCAGAAATCTTCTTTCCAGTTTTGAACGGAAGATATTTCCTTTTTCACCGTAGCCCTCTATGGGCTTCCAAATATCCCTTTGCCATTTCCACAAGAACAGCCTTAGCGAAAGGCTTCTGGAAGGGAAAGATGTAACTCTGTGAGATGAATTCACAGAACACAGAGCAGTTTCTCAGAAAGCTTCTTTCCAGTTTTGAACGGAAGATATTTCCTTTTTCACTGTAGCCCTCTATGGGCTTCCAAATATCCCTTTGCCAATTCCACAAGAACAGCCTTAGCGAAAGGCTTCTTGAAGGGAAAGATGTAACTCTGTGAGATGAATTCACAGAACACAGAGAAGTTTCTCAGAAAGCTTCTTTCCAGTTTTGAACGGAAGATTTTTCCTTTTTCCCCATAGCCCTCTATGGGCTTCCAAATATCCCTTTGCCAATTCCACAAGAACAGCCTTAGCGAAAGGCTGCTTGAAGGGAAAGATGTAACTCTGTGAGATGAATTCACAGAACACAGAGTAGTTTCTCAGAAAGCTTCTTTCCAGTTTTGAACGGAAGATATTTCCTTTTTCACTGTAGCCCACTAAGGGCTTCCAAATATCCCTTTGCCAATTCTACAAGAACAGCCTTAGCGAAAGGCTTCTTAAAGGGAAAGATGTAACTCTGTGAGATGAATTCACAGAACACAGAGCAGTTTCTCAGAAAGCTTCTTTCCAGTTTTCAACGGAAGATATTTCCTTTTTCCCCATAGCCCTCTACGGGCTTCCAAATATCCCTTTGCCAATTCCACAAGAACAGCCTTAGCGAAAGGCTGCTTGAAGGGAAAGATGTAACTCTGTGAGATGAATTCACAGAACACAGAGCAGTTTCTCAGAAAGCTTCTTTCCAGTTTTGAACGGAAGATATTTCCTTTTTCACCATAGCCCTCTACGGGCTTCCAAATATCCCTTTGCCAATTCCACAAGAACAGCCTTAGCGAAAGGCTGCTTGAAGGGAAAGATGTAACTCTGTGAGATGAATTCACAGAACACAGAGCAGTTTCTCAGAAAGCTTCTTTCCAGTTTTGAACGGAAGATATTTCCTTTTTCCCCATAGCCCTCTATGGGCTTCCAAATATCCCGTTGCCAATTCCACAAGAACAGCCTTAGCGAAAGGCTGCATGAAGGGAAACATGTAACTCTGTGAGATGAATTCACAGAACACAGAGCAGTTTCTCAGAAAGCTTCTTTTCAGTTTTGAACGGAAGATATTTCCTTTTTCCCCATAGCCCTCTATGGGCTTCCAAATATCCCTTTGCCAATTCCACAAGAACAGCCTTAGCGAAAGGGTGCTTGAAGGGAAAGATGTAATTCTGTGAGATGAATTCACAGAACACAGAGCAGTTTCTCAGAAAGCTTCTTTCCAGTTTTGAACGGAAGATATTTCCTTTTTCCCCATAGCCCTCTATGGGCTTCCAAATATCCCGTTGCCAATTCCACAAGAACAGCCTTAGCGAAAGGCTGCATGAAGGGAAACATATAACTCTGTGAGATGAATTCACAGAACACAGAGCAGTTTCTCAGAAAGCTTCTTTCCAGTTTTGAACGGAAGATATTTCCTTTTTCCCCATAGCCCTCTATGGGCTTCCAAATATCCCTTTGCCAATTCCACGAGAACAGCCTTAGCGAAAGGCTGCTTGAAGGGAAAGATGTAACTCTGTGAGATGAATTCACAGAACACAGAGCAGTTTCTCAGAAAGCTTCTTTCCAGTTTTGAACGGAAGATATTTCCTTTTTCACTGTATCCCTCTATGGGCTTCCAAATATCCCTTTGCCAATTCCACAAGAACAGCCTTAGCGAAAGGCTTCTTGAAGGGAAAGATGTAACTCTGTGAGATGAATTCACAGAACACAGAGAAGTTTCTCAGAAAGCTTCTTTCCAGTTTTGAACGGAAGATATTTCCTTTTTCCCCATAGCCCTCTATGGGCTTCCAAATATCCCTTTGCCAATTCCACAAGAACAGCCTTAGCGAAAGGCTGCTTGAAGGGAAAGATGTAACTCTGTGAGATGAATTCACAGAACACAGAGCAGTTTCTCAGAAAGCTTCTTTCCAGTTTTGAACGGAAGATATTTCCTTTTTCACCATAGCCCTCTACGGGCTTCCAAATATCCCTTTGCCAATTCCACAAGAACAGCCTTAGCGAAAGGCTGCTTGAAGGGAAAGATGTAACTCTGTGAGATGAATTCACAGAACACAGAGCAGTTTCTCAGAAAGCTTCTTTCCATTTTTGAACGGAAGATATTTCCTTTTTCACTGTAGCCCTCTATGGGCTTCCAAATATCCCTTTGCCAATTCCACAAGAACAGCCTTAGCGAAAGGCTTCTTGAAGGGAAAGATGTAACTCTGTGAGATGAATTCACAGAACACAGAGCAGTTTCTCAGAAAGCTTCTTTCCAGTTTTGAACGGAAGATATTTCCTTTTTCACCATAGCCCTCTACGGGCTTCCAAATATCCCTTTGCCAATTCCACAAGAACAGCCTTAGCGAAAGGCTGCTTGAAGGGAAAGATGTAACTCTGTGAGATGAATTCACAGAACACAGAGCAGTTTCTCAGAAAGCTTCTTTCCAGTTTTGAACGGAAGATATTTCCTTTTTCCCCATAGCCCTCTATGGGCTTCCAAATATCCCGTTGCCAATTCCACAAGAACAGCCTTAGCGAAAGGCTGCTTGAAGGGAAACATGTAACTCGGTGAGATGAATTCACAGAACACAGAGCAGTTTCTCAGAAAGCTTCTTTCCAGTTTTGAACGGAAGATATTTCCTTTTTCACCATAGCCCTCTATGGGTTTCCAAATATCCCGTTGCCAATTCCACAAGAACAGCCTTAGCGAAAGGCTGCTTGAAGGGAAAGATGTAACTCTGTGAGATGAATTCACAGAACAGAGAGCAGTTTCTCAGAAAGCTTCTTTCCTGTTTTGAACGGAAGATATTTCCTTTTTCACCATAGCCCTCTATGGGCTTCCAAATATCCCTTTGCCAATTCCACAAGAACAGCCTTAGCGAAAGGCTGCTTGAAGGGAAAGATGTAACTCTGTGAGATGAATTCACAGAACACAGAGCAGTTTCTCAGAAATCTTCTTTCCAGTTTTGAACGGAAGATATTTCCTTTTTCACCGTAGCCCTCTATGGGCTTCCAAATATCCCTTTGCCAATTCCACAAGAACAGCCTTAGCGAAAGGCTTCTGGAAGGGAAAGATGTAACTCTGTGAGATGAATTCACAGAACACAGAGCAGTTTCTCAGAAAGCTTCTTTCCAGTTTTGAACGGAAGATATTTCCTTTTTCACTGTAGCCCTCTATGGGCTTCCAAATATCCCTTTGCCAATTCCACAAGAACAGCCTTAGCGAAAGGCTTCTTGAAGGGAAAGATGTAACTCTGTGAGATGAATTCACAGAACACAGAGAAGTTTCTCAGAAAGCTTCTTTCCAGTTTTGAACGGAAGATATTTCCTTTTTCCCCATAGCCCTCTATGGGCTTCCAAATATCCCTTTGCCAATTCCACAAGAACAGCCTTAGCGAAAGGCTGCTTGAAGGGAAAGATGTAACCCTGTGAGATGAATTCACAGAACACAGAGTAGTTTCTCAGAAAGCTTCTTTCCAGTTTTGAACGGAAGATATTTCCTTTTTCACTGTAGCCCACTAAGGGCTTCCATATATCCCTTTGCCAATTCCACAAGAACAGCCTTAGCGAAAGGCTTCTTAAAGGGAAAGATGTAACTCTGTGAGATGAATTCACAGAACACAGAGCAGTTTCTCAGAAAGCTTCTTTCCAGTTTTCAACGGAAGATATTTCCTTTTTCCCCATAGCCCTCTACGGGCTTCCAAATATCCCTTTGCCAATTCCACAAGAACAGCCTTAGCGAAAGGCTGCTTGAAGGGAAAGATGTAACTCTGTGAGATGAATTCACAGAACACAGAGCAGTTTCTCAGAAAGCTTCTTTCCAGTTTTGAACGGAAGATATTTCCTTTTTCACCATAGCCCTCTACGGGCTTCGAAATATCCCTTTGCCAATTCCACAAGAACAGCCTTAGCGAAAGGCTGCTTGAAGGGAAAGATGTAACTCTGTGAGATGAATTCACAGAACACAGAGCAGTTTCTCAGAAAGCTTCTTTCCAGTTTTGAACGGAAGATATTTCCTTTTTCCGCATAGCCCTCTATGGGCTTCCAAATATCCCGTTGCCAATTCCACAAGAACAGCCTTAGCGAAAGGCTGCATGAAGGGAAACATGTAACTCTGTGAGATGAATTCACAGAACACAGAGCAGTTTCTCAGAAAGCTTCTTTTCAGTTTTGAACGGAAGATATTTCCTTTTTCCCCATAGCCCTCTATGGGCTTCCAAATATCCCTTTGCCAATTCCACAAGAACAGCCTTAGCGAAAGGGTGCTTGAAGGGAAAGATGTAATTCTGTGAGATGAATTCACAGAACACAGAGCAGTTTCTCAGAAAGCTTCTTTCCAGTTTTGAACGGAAGATATTTCCTTTTTCCCCATAGCCCTCTATGGGCTTCCAAATATCCCGTTGCCAATTCCACAAGAACAGCCTTAGCGAAAGGCTGCATGAAGGGAAACATATAACTCTGTGAGATGAATTCACAGAACACAGAGCAGTTTCTCAGAAAGCTTCTTTCCAGTTTTGAACGGAAGATATTTCCTTTTTCCCCATAGCCCTCTATGGGCTTCCAAATATCCCTTTGCCAATTCCACGAGAACAGCCTTAGCGAAAGGCTGCTTGAAGGGAAAGATGTAACTCTGTGAGATGAATTCACAGAACACAGAGCAGTTTCTCAGAAAGCTTCTTTCCAGTTTTGAACGGAAGATATTTCCTTTTTCACCATAGCCCTCTATGGGCTTCCAAATATCCCTTTGCCAATTCCACAAGAACATCCTTAGCGAAAGGCTGCTTGAAGGGAAAGATGTAACTCTGTGAGATGAATTCACAGAACACAGAGCAGTTTCTCAGAAAGCTTCTTTCCAGTTTTGAACGGAAGATATTTCCTTTTTCACTGTAGCCCTCTATGGGCTTCCAAATATCCCTTTGCCAATTCCACAAGAACAGCCTTAGCGAAAGGCTTCTTGAAGGGAAACATGTAACTCTGTGAGATGAATTCACAGAACACAGAGCAGTTTCTCAGAAAGCTTCTTTCCAGGTTTTTACGGAAGATATTTCCTTTTTCACCATAGCCCTCTATGGGCTTCCAAATATCCCTTTGCCAATTCCACAAGAACAGCCTTAGCGAAAGGCTTCTTGAAGGGAAAGATGTAACTCTGTGAGATGAATTCACAGAACACAGAGCAGTTTCTCAGAAAGCTTCTTTCCAGTTTTGAACGGAAGATATTTCCTTTTTCACTGTAGCCCTCTAAGGGCTTCAAAATATCCCTTTGCCAATTCCACAAGAACAGCCTTAGCGAAAGGCTTCTTGAAGGGAAAGATGTAACTCTGTGAGATGAATTCACAGAACACAGAGAAGTTTCTCAGAAAGCTTCTTTCCAGTTTTGAACGGAAGATATTTCCTTTTTCCCCATAGCCCTCTACGGGCTTCCAAATATCCCTTTGCCAATTCCACAAGAACAGCCTTAGCGAAAGGCTGCTTGAAGGGAAAGATATAACTCTGTGAGATGAATTCACAGAACACAGAGAAGTTTCTCAGAAAGCTTCTTTCCAGTTTTAAACGGAAGATATTTCCTTTTTCCCCATAGCCCTCTATGGGCTTCCAAATATCCCTTTGCCAATTCCACAAGAACAGCCTTAGCGAAAGGCTGCTTGAAGGGAAAGATGTAACTCTGTGAGATGAATTCACAGAACACAGAGCAGTTTCTCAGAAAGCTTCTTTCCAGTTTTGAACGGAAGATATTTCCTTTTTCCCCATAGCCCTCTACGGGCTTCCAAATATCCCTTTGCCAATTCCACAAGAACAGCCTTAGCGAAAGTCTGCTTGAAGGGAAAGATGTAACTCTGTGAGATGAATTCACAGAACACAGAGCAGTTTCTCAGAAAGCTTCTTTCCAGTTTTGAACGGAAGATATTTCCTTTTTCACCATAGCCCTCTACGGGCTTCCAAATATCCCTTTGCCAATTCCACAAGAACAGCCTTAGCGAAAGGCTGCTTGAAGGGAAAGATGTAACTCTGTGAGATGAATTCACAGAACACAGAGCAGTTTCTCAGAAAGCTTCTTTCCAGTTTTGAACGGAAGATATTTCCTTTTTCCCCATAGCCCTCTATGGGCTTCCAAATATCCCGTTGCCAATTCCACAAGAACAGCCTTAGCGAAAGGCTGCATGAAGGGAAACATGTAACTCTGTGAGATGAATTCACAGAACACAGAGCAGTTTCTCAGAAAGCTTCTTTCCAGTTTTGAACGGAAGATATTTCCTTTTTCCCCATAGCCCTCTATGGGCTTCCAAATATCCCTTTGCCAATTCCACAAGAACAGTCTTAGCGAAAGGCTGCTTGAAGGGAAAGATGTAACTCTGTGAGATGAATTCACAGAACACAGAGCAGTTTCTCAGAAAGCTTCTTATCAGTTTTGAACGGAAGATATTTCCTTTTTCACCATAGCCCTCTATGGGCTTCCAGATATCCCTTTGCCAATTCCACAAGAACATCCTTAGCGAAAGGCTGCTTGAAGGGAAAGATGTAACTCTGTGAGATGAATTCACAGAACACAGAGCAGTTTCTCAGAAAGCTTCTTTCCAGTTTTGAACGGAAGATATTTCCTTTTTCACCATAGCCCTCTATGGGCTTCCAAATATCCCTTTGCCAATTCCAGAAGAACAGCCTTAGCGAAAGGCTGCTTGAAGGGAAAGATGTAACTCTGTGAGATGAATTCACAGAACACAGAGCAGTTTCTCAGAAATCTTCTTTCCAGTTTTGAACGGAAGATATTTCCTTTTTCACCGTAGCCCTCTACGGGCTTCCAAATATCCCTTTGCCAATTCCACAAGAACAGCCTTAGCGAAAGGCTGCTTGAAGGGAAACATGTAACTCTGTGAGATGAATTCACAGAACACAGAGCAGTTTCTCAGAAATCTTCTTTCCAGGTTTGAACGGAAGATATTTCCTTTTTCACCATAGCCCTCTATGGGCTTCCAAATATCCCTTTGCCAATTCCACAAGAACAGCCTTAGCGAAAGGCTTCTTGAAGGGAAAGATGTAACTCTGTGAGATGAATTCACAGAACACAGAGCAGTTTCTCAGAAAGCTTCTTTCCAGTTTTGAACGGAAGCTATTTCCTTTTTCACTGTAGCCCTCTAAGGGCTTCAAATATCCCTTTGCCAATTCCACAAGAACAGCCTTAGCGAAAGGCTTCTTGAAGGGAAAGATGTAACTCTGTGAGACGAATTCACAGAACACAGAGAAGTTTCTCAGAAAGCTTCTTTCCAGTTTTGAACGGAAGATATTTCCTTTTTCACCATAGCCCTCTACGGGCTTCCAAATATCCCTTTGCCAATTCCACAAGAACAGCCTTAGCGAAAGGCTGCTTGAAGGGAAAGATGTAACTCTGTGAGATGAATTCACAGAACACAGAGCAGTTTCTCAGAAAGCTTCTTTCCAGTTTTGAACGGAAGATATTTCCTTTTTCCCCATAGCCCTCTATGGGCTTCCAAATATCCCGTTGCCAATTCCACAAGAACAGCCTTAGCGAAAGGCTGCTTGAAGGGAAACATGTAACTCGGTGAGATGAATTCACAGAACACAGAGCAGTTTCTCAGAAAGCTTCTTTCCAGTTTTGAACGGAAGATATTTCCTTTTTCCCCATAGCCCTCTATGGGTTTCCAAATATCCCGTTGCCAATTCCACAAGAACAGCCTTAGCGAAAGGCTGCTTGAAGGGAAAGATGTAACTCTGTGAGATGAATTCACAGAACAGAGAGCAGTTTCTCAGAAAGCTTCTTTCCTGTTTTGAACGGAAGATATTACCTTTTTCACCATAGCCCTCTATGGGCTTCCAAATATCCCTTTGCCAATTCCAAAAGAACAGCCTTAGCGAAAGGCTGCTTGAAGGGAAAGATGTAACTCTGTGAGATGAATTCACAGAACACAGAGAAGTTTCTCAGAAAGCTTCTTTCCAGTTTTGAACGGAAGATATTTCCTTTTTCCCCATAGCCCTCTATGGGCTTCCAAATATCCCTTTGCCAATTCCACAAGAACAGCCTTAGCGAAAGGCTGCTTGAAGGGAAAGATGTAACTCTGTGAGATGAATTCACAGAACACAGAGCAGTTTCTCAGAAAGCTTCTTTCCAGTTTTGAACGGAAGATATTTCCTTTTTCACCATAGCCCTCTACGGGCTTCGAAATATCCCTTTGCCAATTCCACAAGAACAGCCTTAGCGAAAGGCTGCTTGAAGGGAAAGATGTAACTCTGTGAGATGAATTCACAGAACACAGAGCAGTTTCTCAGAAAGCTTCTTTCCAGTTTTGAACGGAAGATATTTCCTTTTTCCGCATAGCCCTCTATGGGCTTCCAAATATCCCGTTGCCAATTCCACAAGAACAGCCTTAGCGAAAGGCTGCATGAAGGGAAACATGTAACTCTGTGAGATGAATTCACAGAACACAGAGCAGTTTCTCAGAAAGCTTCTTTTCAGTTTTGAACGGAAGATATTTCCTTTTTCCCCATAGCCCTCTATGGGCTTCCAAATATCCCTTTGCCAATTCCACAAGAACAGCCTTAGCGAAAGGGTGCTTGAAGGGAAAGATGTAATTCTGTGAGATGAATTCACAGAACACAGAGCAGTTTCTCAGAAAGCTTCTTTCCAGTTTTGAACGGAAGATATTTCCTTTTTCCCCATAGCCCTCTATGGGCTTCCAAATATCCCGTTGCCAATTCCACAAGAACAGCCTTAGCGAAAGGCTGCATGAAGGGAAACATATAACTCTGTGAGATGAATTCACAGAACACAGAGCAGTTTCTCAGAAAGCTTCTTTCCAGTTTTGAACGGAAGATATTTCCTTTTTCCCCATAGCCCTCTATGGGCTTCCAAATATCCCTTTGCCAATTCCACGAGAACAGCCTTAGCGAACGGCTGCTTGAAGGGAAAGATGTAACTCTGTGAGATGAATTCACAGAACACAGAGCAGTTTCTCAGAAAGCTTCTTTCCAGTTTTGAACGGAAGATATTTCCTTTTTCACCATAGCCCTCTATGGGCTTCCAAATATCCCTTTGCCAATTCCACAAGAACATCCTTAGCGAAAGGCTGCTTGAAGGGAAAGATGTAACTCTGTGAGATGAATTCACAGAACACAGAGCAGTTTCTCAGAAAGCTTCTTTCCAGTTTTGAACGGAAGATATTTCCTTTTTCACTGTAGCCCTCTATGGGCTTCCAAATATCCCTTTGCCAATTCCACAAGAACAGCCTTAGCGAAAGGCTTCTTGAAGGGAAACATGTAACTCTGTGAGATGAATTCACAGAACACAGAGCAGTTTCTCAGAAAGCTTCTTTCCAGGTTTGAACGGAAGATATTTCCTTTTTCACCATAGCCCTCTATGGGCTTCCAAATATCCCTTTGCCAATTCCACAAGAACAGCCTTAGCGAAAGGCTTCTTGAAGGGAAAGATGTAACTCTGTGAGATGAATTCACAGAACACAGAGCAGTTTCTCAGAAAGCTTCTTTCCAGTTTTGAACGGAAGATATTTCCTTTTTCACTGTAGCCCTCTAAGGGCTTCAAAATATCCCTTTGCCAATTCCACAAGAACAGCCTTAGCGAAAGGCTTCTTGAAGGGAAAGATGTAACTCTGTGAGATGAATTCACAGAACACAGAGAAGTTTCTCAGAAAGCTTCTTTCCAGTTTTGAACGAAAGATATTTCCTTTTTCCCCATAGCCCTCTACGGGCTTCCAAATATCCCTTTGCCAATTCCACAAGAACAGCCTTAGCGAAAGGCTGCTTGAAGGGAAAGATATAACTCTGTGAGATGAATTCACAGAACACAGAGAAGTTTCTCAGAAAGCTTCTTTCCAGTTTTAAACGGAAGATATTTCCTTTTTCCCCATAGCCCTCTATGGGCTTCCAAATATCCCTTTGCCAATTCCACAAGAACAGCCTTAGCGAAAGGCTGCTTGAAGGGAAAGATGTAACTCTGTGAGATGAATTCACAGAACACAGAGCAGTTTCTCAGAAAGCTTCTTTCCAGTTTTGAACGGAAGATATTTCCTTTTTCCCCATAGCCCTCTACGGGCTTCCAAATATCCCTTTGCCAATTCCACAAGAACAGCCTTAGCGAAAGTCTGCTTGAAGGGAAAGATGTAACTCTGTGAGATGAATTCACAGAACACAGAGCAGTTTCTCAGAAAGCTTCTTTCCAGTTTTGAACGGAAGATATTTCCTTTTTCACCATAGCCCTCTACGGGCTTCCAAATATCCCTTTGCCAATTCCACAAGAACAGCCTTAGCGAAAGGCTGCTTGAAGGGAAAGATGTAACTCTGTGAGATGAATTCACAGAACACAGAGCAGTTTCTCAGAAAGCTTCTTTCCAGTTTTGAACGGAAGATATTTCCTTTTTCCCCATAGCCCTCTATGGGCTTCCAAATATCCCGTTGCCAATTCCACAAGAACAGCCTTAGCGAAAGGCTGCATGAAGGGAAACATGTAACTCTGTGAGATGAATTCACAGAACACAGAGCAGTTTCTCAGAAAGCTTCTTTCCAGTTTTGAACGGAAGATATTTCCTTTTTCCCCATAGCCCTCTATGGGCTTCCAAATATCCCTTTGCCAATTCCACAAGAACAGTCTTAGCGAAAGGCTGCTTGAAGGGAAAGATGTAACTCTGTGAGATGAATTCACAGAACACAGAGCAGTTTCTCAGAAAGCTTCTTATCAGTTTTGAACGGAAGATATTTCCTTTTTCACCATAGCCCTCTATGGGCTTCCAGATATCCCTTTGCCAATTCCACAAGAACATCCTTAGCGAAAGGCTGCTTGAAGGGAAAGATGTAACTCTGTGAGATGAATTCACAGAACACAGAGCAGTTTCTCAGAAAGCTTCTTTCCAGTTTTGAACGGAAGATATTTCCTTTTTCACCATAGCCCTCTATGGGCTTCCAAATATCCCTTTGCCAATTCCAGAAGAACAGCCTTAGCGAAAGGCTGCTTGAAGGGAAAGATGTAACTCTGTGAGATGAATTCACAGAACACAGAGCAGTTTCTCAGAAATCTTCTTTCCAGTTTTGAACGGAAGATATTTCCTTTTTCACCGTAGCCCTCTACGGGCTTCCAAATATCCCTTTGCCAATTCCACAAGAACAGCCTTAGCGAAAGGCTGCTTGAAGGGAAACATGTAACTCTGTGAGATGAATTCACAGAACACAGAGCAGTTTCTCAGAAATCTTCTTTCCAGGTTTGAACGGAAGATATTTCCTTTTTCCCCATAGCCCTCTATGGGCTTCCAAATATCCCTTTGCCAATTCCACAAGAACAGCCTTAGCGAAAGGCTTCTTGAAGGGAAAGATGTAACTCTGTGAGATGAATTCACAGAACACAGAGCAGTTTCTCAGAAAGCTTCTTTCCAGTTTTGAACGGAAGCTATTTCCTTTTTCACTGTAGCCCTCTAAGGGCTTCAAATATCCCTTTGCCAATTCCACAAGAACAGCCTTAGCGAAAGGCTTCTTGAAGGGAAAGATGTAACTCTGTGAGACGAATTCACAGAACACAGAGAAGTTTCTCAGAAAGCTTCTTTCCAGTTTTGAACGGAAGATATTTCCTTTTTCACCATAGCCCTCTACGGGCTTCCAAATATCCCTTTGCCAATTCCACAAGAACAGCCTTAGCGAAAGGCTGCTTGAAGGGAAAGATGTAACTCTGTGAGATGAATTCACAGAACACAGAGCAGTTTCTCAGAAAGCTTCTTTCCAGTTTTGAACGGAAGATATTTCCTTTTTCCCCATAGCCCTCTATGGGCTTCCAAATATCCCGTTGCCAATTCCACAAGAACAGCCTTAGCGAAAGGCTGCTTGAAGGGAAACATGTAACTCGGTGAGATGAATTCACAGAACACAGAGCAGTTTCTCAGAAAGCTTCTTTCCAGTTTTGAACGGAAGATATTTCCTTTTTCCCCATAGCCCTCTATGGGTTTCCAAATATCCCGTTGCCAATTCCACAAGAACAGCCTTAGCGAAAGGCTGCTTGAAGGGAAAGATGTAACTCTGTGAGATGAATTCACAGAACAGAGAGCAGTTTCTCAGAAAGCTTCTTTCCTGTTTTGAACGGAAGATATTACCTTTTTCACCATAGCCCTCTATGGGCTTCCAAATATCCCTTTGCCAATTCCAAAAGAACAGCCTTAGCGAAAGGCTGCTTGAAGGGAAAGATGTAACTCTGTGAGATGAATTCACAGAACACAGAGCAGTTTCTCAGAAAGCTTCTTATCAGTTTTGAACGGAAGATATTTCCTTTTTCACCATAGCCCTCTATGGGCTTCCAAATATCCGTTTGCCAATTCCACAAGAACATCCTTAGCGAAAGGCTGCTTGAAGGGAAAGATGTAACTCTGTGAGAAGAATTCACAGAACACAGAGCAGTTTCTCAGAAAGCTTCTTTCCAGTTTTGAACGGAAGATATTTCCTTTTTCACCATAGCTCTCTATGGGCTTCCAAATATCCCTTTGCCAATTCCACAAGAACAGCCTTAGCGAAAGGCTTCTTGAAGGGAAAGATGTAACTCTGTGAGATGAATTCACAGAACACAGAGCAGTTTCTCAGAAAGCTTCTTTCCAGTTTTGAACGGAAGATATTTCCTTTTTCACTGTATCCCTCTATGGGCTTCCAAATATCCCTTTGCCAATTCCACAAGAAGAGCCTTAGCGAAAGGCTTCTTGAAGGGAAAGATGTAACTCTGTGAGATGAATTCACAGAACACAGAGCAGTTTCTCAGAAAGCTTCTTTCCAGTTTTGAACGGAAGATTTTTTCTTTTTCCCCATAGCCCTCTATGGGCTTCCAAATATCCCTTTGCCAATTCCACAAGAACAGCCTTAGCGAAAGGCTGCTTGAAGGGAAAGATGTAACTCTGTGAGATGAATTCACAGAACACAGAGCAGTTTCTCAGAAAGCTTCTTTCCAGTTTTGAACGGAAGATATTTCCTTTTTCACCATAGCCCTCTACGGGCTTCCAAATATCCCTTTGCCAATTCCACAAGAACAGCCTTAGCGAAAGGCTGCTTGAAGGGAAAGATGTAACTCTGTGAGATGAATTCACAGAACACAGAGCAGTTTCTCAGAAAGCTTCTTTCCAGTTTTGAACGGAAGATATTTCCTTTTTCACTGTAGCCCTCTATGGGCTTCCAAATATCCCTTTGCCAATTCCACAAGAACAGCCTTAGCGAAAGGCTTCTTGAAGGGAAAGATGTAACTCTGTGAGATGAATTCACAGAACACAGAGCAGTTTCTCAGAAAGCTTCTTTCCAGTTTTGAACGGAAGATATTTCCTTTTTCACCATAGCCCTCTACGGGCTTCCAAATATCCCTTTGCCAATTCCACAAGAACAGCCTTAGCGAAAGGCTTCTGGAAGGGAAAGAGGTAACTCTGTGAGATGAATTCACAGAACACAGAGAAGTTTCTCAGAAAGCTTCTTTCCAGTTTTGAACGGAAGATATTTCCTTTTTCCCCATAGCCCTCTATGGGCTTCCAAATATCCCTTTGCCAATTCCACAAGAACAGCCTTAGCGAAAGGCTGCTTGAAGGGAAAGATGTAACTCTGTGAGATGAATTCACAGAACACAGAGCAGTTTCTCAGAAAGCTTCTTTCCAGTTTTGAACGGAAGATATTTCCTTTTTCACTGTAGCCCACTAAGGGCTTCCAAATATCCCTTTGCCAATTCCACAAGAACAGCCTTAGCGAAAGGCTTCTTGAAGGGAAAGATGTAACTCTGTGAGATGAATTCACAGAACACAGAGCAGTTTCTCAGAAAGCTTCTTTCCAGTTTTCAACGGAAGATATTTCCTTTTTCCCCATAGCCCTCTATGGGCTTCCAAATATCCCTTTGCCAATTCCACAAGAACAGCCTTAGCGAAAGGCTGCTTGAAGGGAAAGATGTAACTCTGTGAGATGAATTCACAGAACACAGAGCAGTTTCTCAGAAAGCTTCTTTCCAGTTTTGAACGGAAGATATTTCCATTTTCACCATAGCCCTCTACGGGCTTCCAAATATCCCTTTGCCAATTCCACAAGAACAGCCTTAGCGAAAGGCTGCTTGAAGGGAAAGATGTAACTCTGTGAGATGAATTCACAGAACACAGAGCAGTTTCTCAGAAAGCTTCTTTCCAGTTTTGAACGGAAGATATTTCCTTTTTCCCCATAGCCCTCTATGGGCTTCCAAATATCCCGTTGCCAATTCCACAAGAACAGCCTTAGCGAAAGGCTGCATGAAGGGAAACATGTAACTCTGTGGGATGAATTCACAGAACACAGAGCAGTTTCTCAGAAAGCTTCTTTCCAGTTTTGAACGGAAGATTTTTCCTTTTTCCCCATAGCCCTCTATGGGCTTCCAAATATCCCGTTGCCAATTCCACAAGAACAGCCTTAGCGAAAGGCTGCATGAAGGGAAACATATAACTCTGTGAGATGAATTCACAGAACACAGAGCAGTTTCTCAGAAAGCTTCTTTCCAGTTTTGAACGGAAGATATTTCCTTTTTCCCCATAGCCCTCTATGGGCTTCCAAATATCCCTTTGCCAATTCCACGAGAACAGCCTTAGCGAAAGGCTGCTTGAAGGGAAAGATGTAACTCTGTGAGATGAATTCACAGAACACAGAGCAGTTTCTCAGAAAGCTTCTTTCCAGTTTTGAACGGAAGATATTTCCTTTTTCACTGTAGCCCTCTATGGGCTTCCAAATATCCCTTTGCCAATTCCACAAGAACAGCCTTAGCGAAAGGCTTCTTGAATTGAAAGATGTAACTCTGTGAGATGAATTCACAGAACACAGAGCAGTTTCTCAGAAAGCTTCTTTCCAGTTTTGAACGGAAGATATTTCCTTTTTCACTGTAGCCCTCTAAGGGCTTCAAATATCCCTTTGCCAATTCCACAAGAACAGCCTTAGCGAAAGGCTTCTTGAAGGGAAAGATGTAACTCTGTGAAATGAATTCACAGAACACAGAGCAGTTTCTCAGAAAGCTTCTTTCCAGTTTTGAACGGAAGATATTTCCTTTTTCACTGTAGCCCTCTATGGGCTTCCAAATATCCCTTTGCCAATTCCACAAGAACAGCCTTAGCGAAAGGCTTCTTGAAGGGAAAGATGTAACTCTGTGAGATGAATTCACAGAACACAGAGAAGTTTCTCAGAAAGCTTCTTTCCAGTTTTGAACGGAAGATATTTCCTTTTTCCCCATAGCCCTCTATGGGCTTCCAAATATCCCTTTGCCAATTCCACAAGAACAGCCTTAGCGAAAGGCTGCTTGAAGGGAAAGATGTAACTCTGTGAGATGAATTCACAGAACACAGAGCAGTTTCTCAGAAAGCTTCTTTTCAGTTTTGAACGGAAGATATTTCCTTTTTCACCATAGCCCTCTACGGGCTTCCAAATATCCCTTTGCCAATTCCACAAGAACAGCCTTAGCGAAAGGCTGCTTGAAGGGAAAGATGTAACTCTGTGAGATGAATTCACAGAACACAGAGCAGTTTCTCAGAAAGCTTCTTTCCAGTTTTGAACGGAAGATATTTCCTTTTTCACTGTAGCCCTCTATGGGCTTCCAAATATCCCTTTGCCAATTCCACAAGAACAGCCTTAGCGAAAGGCTTCTTGAAGGGAAAGATGTAACTCTGTGAGATGAATTCACAGAACACAGAGAAGTTTCTCAGAAAGCTTCTTTCCAGTTTTGAACGGAAGATATTTCCTTTTTCCCCATAGCCCTCTATGGGCTTCCAAATATCCCTTTGCCAATTCCACAAGAACAGCCTTAGCGAAAGGCTGCTTGAAGGGAAACATGTAACTCTGTGAGATGAATTCACAGAACACAGAGTAGTTTCTCAGAAAGCTTCTTTCCAGTTTTGAACGGAAGATATTTCCTTTTTCACTGTAGCCCACTAAGGGCTTCCAAATATCCCTTTGCCAATTCCACAAGAACAGCCTTAGCGAAAGGCTTCTTAAAGGGAAAGATGTAACTCTGTGAGATGAATTCACAGAACACAGAGCAGTTTCTCAGAAAGCTTCTTTCCAGTTTTCAACGGAAGATATTTCCTTTTTCCCCATAGCCCTCTACGGGCTTCCAAATATCCCTTTGCCAATTCCACAAGAACAGCCTTAGCGAAAGGCTGCTTGAAGGGAAAGATGTAACTCTGTGAGATGAATTCACAGAACACAGAGCAGTTTCTCAGAAAGCTTCTTTCCAGTTTTGAACGGAAGATATTTCCTTTTTCACCATAGCCCTCTACGGGCTTCCAAATATCCCTTTGCCAATTCCAGAAGAACAGACTTAGCGAAAGGCTGCTTGAAGGGAAAGATGTAACTCTGTGAGATGAATTCACAGAACACAGAGCAGTTTCTCAGAAAGCTTCTTTCCAGTTTTGAACGGAAGATATTTCCTTTTTCCCCATAGCCCTCTATGGGCTTCCAAATATCCCGTTGCCAATTCCACAAGAACAGCCTTAGCGAAAGGCTGCATGAAGGGAAACATGTAACTCTGTGAGATGAATTCACAGAACACAGAGCAGTTTCTCAGAAAGCTTCTTTTCAGTTTTGAACGGAAGATATTTCCTTTTTCCCCATAGCCCTCTATGGGCTTCCAAATATCCCTTTGCCAATTCCACAAGAACAGCCTTAGCGAAAGGGTGCTTGAAGGGAAAGATGTAATTCTGTGAGATGAATTCACAGAACACAGAGCAGTTTCTCAGAAAGCTTCTTTCCAGTTTTGAACGGAAGATATTTCCTTTTTCCCCATAGCCCTCTATGGGCTTCCAAATATCCCGTTGCCAATTCCACAAGAACAGCCTTAGCGAAAGGCTGCATGAAGGGAAACATATAACTCTGTGAGATGAATTCACAGAACACAGAGCAGTTTCTCAGAAAGCTTCTTTCCAGTTTTGAACGGAAGATATTTCCTTTTTCCCCATAGCCCTCTATGGGCTTCCAAATATCCCTTTGCCAATTCCACGAGAACAGCCTTAGCGAAAGGCTGCTTGAAGGGAAAGATGTAACTCTGTGAGATGAATTCACAGAACACAGAGCAGTTTCTCAGAAATCTTCTTTCCAGTTTTGAACGGAAGATATTTCCTTTTTCACCATAGCCCTCTATGGGCTTCCAAATATCCCTTTGCCAATTCCACAAGAACATCCTTAGCGAAAGGCTGCTTGAAGGGAAAGATGTAACTCTGTGAGATGAATTCACAGAACACAGAGCAGTTTCTCAGAAAGCTTCTTTCCAGTTTTGAACGGAAGATATTTCCTTTTTCACTGTAGCCCTCTATGGGCTTCCAAATATCCCTTTGCCAATTCCACAAGAACAGCCTTAGCGAAAGGCTTCTTGAAGGGAAAGATGTAACTCTGTGAGATGAATTCACAGAACACAGAGCAGTTTCTCAGAAAGCTTCTTTCCAGTTTTGAACGGAAGATATTTCCTTTTTCACTGTAGCCCTCTAAGGGCTTCAAATATCCCTTTGCCAATTCCACAAGAACAGCCTTAGCGAAAAGCTTCTTGAAGGGAAAGATGTAACTCTGTGAGATGAATTCACAGAACACAGAGCAGTTTCTCAGAAAGCTTCTTTCCAGTTTTGAACGGAAGATATTTCCTTTTTCACTGTATCCCTCTATGGGCTTCCAAATATCCCTTTGCCAATTCCACAAGAACAGCCTTAGCGAAAGGCTTCTTGAAGGGAAAGATGTAACTCTGTGAGATGAATTCACAGAACACAGAGAAGTTTCTCAGAAAGCTTCTTTCCAGTTTTGAACGGAAGATATTTCCTTTTTCCCCATAGCCCTCTATGGGCTTCCAAATATCCCTTTGCCAATTCCACAAGAACAGCCTTAGCGAAAGGCTGCTTGAAGGGAAAGATGTAACTCTGTGAGATGAATTCGCAGAACACAGAGCAGTTTCTCAGAAAGCTTCTTTCCAGTTTTGAACGGAAGATATTTCCTTTTTCACCATAGCCCTCTACGGGCTTCCAAATATCCCTTTGCCAATTCCACAAGAACAGCCTTAGGGAAAGGCTGCTTGAAGGGAAAGATGTAACTCTGTGAGATGAATTCACAGAACACAGAGCAGTTTCTCAGAAAGCTTCTTTCCAGTTTTGAACGGAAGATATTTCCTTTTTCACTGTAGCCCTCTATGGGCTTCCAAATATCCCTTTGCCAATTCCACAAGAACAGCCTTAGCGAAAGGCTTCTTGAAGGGAAAGATGTAACTCTGTGAGATGAATTCACAGAACACAGAGCAGTTTCTCAGAAAGCTTCTTTCCAGTTTTGAACGGAAGATATTTCCTTTTTCACCATAGCCCTCTACGGGCTTCCAAATATCCCTTTGCCAATTCCACAAGAACAGCCTTAGCGAAAGTCTGCTTGAAGGGAAAGATGTAACTCTGTGAGATGAATTCACAGAACACAGAGCAGTTTCTCAGAAAGCTTCTTTCCAGTTTTGAACGGAAGATATTTCCTTTTTCCCCATAGCCCTCTATGGGCTTCCAAATATCCCGTTGCCAATTCCACAAGAACAGCCTTAGCGAAAGGCTGCTTGAAGGGAAACATGTAACTCGGTGAGATGAATTCACAGAACACAGAGCAGTTTCTCAGAAAGCTTCTTTCCAGTTTTGAACGGAAGATATTTCCTTTTTCACCATAGCCCTCTATGGGTTTCCAAATATCCCGTTGCCAATTCCACAAGAACAGCCTTAGCGAAAGGCTGCTTGAAGGGAAAGATGTAACTCTGTGAGATGAATTCACGGAACAGAGAGCAGTTTCTCAGAAAGCTTCTTTCCTGTTTTGAACGGAAGATATTTCCTTTTTCACCATAGCCCTCTATCGGCTTCCAAATATCCCTTTGCCAATTCCACAAGAACAGCCTTAGCGAAAGGCTGCTTGAAGGGAAAGATGTAACTCTGTGAGATGAATTCACAGAACACAGAGCAGTTTCTCAGAAATCTTCTTTCCAGTTTTGAACGGAAGATATTTCCTTTTTCACCGAAGCCCTCTATGGGCTTCCAAATATCCCTTTGCCAATTCCACAAGAACAGCCTTAGCGAAAGGCTTCTGGAAGGGAAAGATGTAACTCTGTGAGATGAATTCACAGAACACAGAGCACTTTCTCAGAAAGCTTCTTTCCGGTTTTGAACGGAAGATATTTCCTTTTTCACTGTAGCCCTCTATGGGCTTCCAAATATCCCTTTGCCAATTCCACAAGAACAGCCTTAGCGAAAGGCTTCTTGAAGGGAAAGATGTAACTCTGTGAGATGAATTCACAGAACACAGAGAAGTTTCTCAGAAAGCTTCTTTCCAGTTTTGAACGGAAGATATTTCCTTTTTCCCCATAGCCCTCTATGGGCTTCCAAATATCCCTTTGCCAATTCCACAAGAACAGCCTTAGCGAAAGGCTGCTTGAAGGGAAAGATGTAACTCTGTGAGATGAATTCACAGAACACAGAGTAGTTTCTCAGAAAGCTTCTTTCCAGTTTTGAACGGAAGATATTTCCTTTTTCACTGTAGCCCACTAAGGGCTTCCAAATATCCCTTTGCCAATTCCACAAGAACAGCCTTAGCGAAAGGCTTCTTAAAGGGAAAGATGTAACTCTGTGAGATGAATTCACAGAACACAGAGCAGTTTCTCAGAAAGCTTCTTTCCAGTTTTCAACGGAAGATATTTCCTTTTTCCCCATAGCCCTCTACGGGCTTCCAAATAACCCTTTGCCAATTCCACAAGAACAGCCTTAGCGAAAGGCTGCTTGAAGGGAAAGATGTAACTCTGTGAGATGAATTCACAGAACACAGAGCAGTTTCTCAGAAAGCTTCTTTCCAGTTTTGAACGGAAGATATTTCCTTTTTCACCATCGCCCTCTATGGGCTTCCAAATATCCCGTTGCCAATTCCACAAGAACAGCCTTAGCGAAAGGCTGCATGAAGGGAAACATATAACTCTGTGAGATGAATTCACAGAACACAGAGCAGTTTCTCAGAAAGCTTCTTTCCAGTTTTGAACGGAAGATATTTCCTTTTTCCCCATAGCCCTCTATGGGCTTCCAAATATCCCTTTGCCAATTCCACGAGGACAGCCTTAGCGAAAGGCTGCTTGAAGGGAAAGATGTAACTCTGTGAGATGAATTCACAGAACACAGAGCAGTTTCTCAGAAAGCTTCTTTCCAGTTTTGAACGGAAGATATTTCCTTTTTCACCATAGCCCTCTATGGGCTTCCAAATATCCCTTTGCCAATTCCACAAGAACATCCTTAGCGAAAGGCTGCTTGAAGGGAAAGATGTAACTCTGTGAGATGAATTCACAGAACACAGAGCAGTTTCTCAGAAAGCTTCTTTCCAGTTTTGAACGGAAGATATTTCCTTTTTCACTGTAGCCCTCTATGGGCTTCCAAATATCCCTTTGCCAATTCCACAAGAACAGCCTTAGCGAAAGGCTTCTTGAAGGGAAACATGTAACTCTGTGAGATGAATTCACAGAACACAGAGCAGTTTCTCAGAAAGCTTCTTTCCAGGTTTGAACGGAAGATATTTCCTTTTTCACCATAGCCCTCTATGGGCTTCCAAATATCCCTTTGCCAATTCCACAAGAACAGCCTTAGCGAAAGGCTTCTTGAAGGGAAAGATGTAACTCTGTGAGATGAATTCACAGAACACAGAGCAGATTCTCAGAAAGCTTCTTTCCAGTTTTGAACGGAAGATATTTCCTTTTTCACTGTAGCCCTCTAAGGGCTTCCAAATATCCCTTTGCCAATTCCACAAGAACAGCCTTAGCGAAAGGCTTCTTGAAGGGAAAGATGTAACTCTGTGAGATGAATTCACAGAACACAGAGAAGTTTCTCAGAAAGCTTCTTTCCAGTTTTGAACGGAAGATATTTCCTTTTTCCCCATAGCCCTCTACGGGCTTCCAAATATCCCTTTGCCAATTCCACAAGAACAGCCTTAGCGAAAGGCTGCTTGAAGGGAAAGATGTAACTCTGTGAGATGAATTCACAGAACACAGAGCAGTTTCTCAGAAAGCTTCTTTCCAGTTTTGAACGGAAGATATTTCCTTTTTCACCATAGCCCTCTACGGGCTTCCAAATATCCCTTTGCCAATTCGACAAGAACAGCCTTAGCGAAAGGCTGCTTGAAGGGAAAGATGTAACTCTGTGAGATGAATTCACAGAACACAGAGCAGTTTCTCAGAAAGCTTCTTTCCAGTTTTGAACGGAAGATATTTCCTTTTTCACTGTAGCCCTCTATGGGCTTCCAAATATCCCTTTGCCAATTCCTCAAGAACAGCCTTAGCGAAAGGCTGCTTGAAGGGAAAGATGTAACTCTGTGAGATGAATTCACAGAACACAGAGCAGTTTCTCAGAAAGCTTCTTTCCAGTTTTGAACGGAAGATATTTCCTTTTTCCCCATAGCCCTCTACGGGCTTCCAAATATCCCTTTGCCAATTCCACAAGAACAGCCTTAGCGAAAGGCTGCTTGAAGGGAAAGATGTAACTCTGTGAGATGAATTCACAGAACACAGAGCAGTTTCTCAGAAAGCTTCTTTCCAGTTTTGAACGGAAGATATTTCCTTTTTCCCCATAGCCCTCTATGGGCTTCCAAATATCCCGTTGCCAATTCCACAAGAACAGCCTTAGCGAAAGGCTGCATGAAGGGAAACATGTAACTCTGTGAGATGAATTCACAGAACACAGAGCAGTTTCTCAGAAAGCTTCTTTCCAGTTTTGAACGGAAGATATTTCCTTATTCCCCATAGCCCTCTATGGGCTTCCAAATATCCCTTTGCCAATTCCACAAGAACATCCTTAGCGAAAGGCTGCTTGAAGGGAAAGATGTAACTCTGTGAGATGAATTCACAGAACACAGAGCAGTTTCTCAGAAAGCTTCTTTCCAGTTTTGAACGGAAGATATTTCCTTTTTCACCATAGCCCTCTATGGGCTTCCAAATATCCCTTTGCCAATTCCACAAGAACAGCCTTAGCGAAAGGCTGCTTGAAGGGAAAGATGTAACTCTGTGAGATGAATTCACAGAACACAGAGCAGTTTCTCAGAAATCTTCTTTCCAGTTTTGAACGGAAGATATTTCCTTTTTCACCATAGCCCTCTATGGGCTTCCAAATATCCCTTTGCCAATTCCACAAGAACAGCCTTAGCGAAAGGCTGCTTGAAGGGAAAGATGTAACTCTGTGAGATGAATTCACAGAACACAGAGCAGTTTCTCAGAAATCTTCTTTCCAGGTTTGAACGGAAGATATTTCCTTTTTCACCATGGCCCTCTATGGGCTTCCAAATATCCCTTTGCCAATTCCACAGGAACAGCCTTAGCGAAAGGCTTCTTGAAGGGAAAGATGTAACTCTGTGAGATGAATTCACAGAACACAGAGCAGTTTCTCAGAAAGCTTCTTTCCAGTTTTGAACGGAAGATATTTCCTTTTTCACTGTAGCCCTCTAAGGGCTTCCAAATATCCCTTTGCCAATTCCACAATAACAGCCTTAGCGAAAGGCTTCTTGAAGGGAAAGATGTAACTCTGTGAGATGAATTCACAGAACACAGAGAAGTTTCTCAGAAAGCTTCTTTCCAGTTTTGAACGGAAGATATTTCCTTTTTCCCCATAGCCCTCTACGGGCTTCCAAATATCCCTTTGCCAATTCCACAAGAACAGCCTTAGCGAAAGGCTGCTTGAAGGGAAAGATGTAACTCTGTGAGATGAATTCACAGAACACAGAGCAGTTTCTCAGAAAGCTTCTTTCCAGTTTTGAACGGAAGATATTTCCTTTTTCACTGTAGCCCTCTAAGGGCTTCAAATATCCCTTTGCCAATTCCACAAGAACAGACTTAGCGAAAGGCTTCTTGAAGGGAAGGATGTAACTCTGTGAGATGAATTCCCAGAACACAGAGAAGTTTCTCAGAAAGCTTCTTTCCAGTTTTGAACGGAAGATATTTCCTTTTTCCCCATAGCCCTCTACGGGCTTCCAAATATCCCTTTGCCAATTCCACAAGAACAGCCTTAGCGAAAGGCTGCTTGAAGGGAAAGATGTAACTATGTGAGATGAATTCACAAAACACAGAGCAGTTTCTCAGAAAGCTTCTTTCCAGTTTTGAACGGAAGATATTTCCTTTTTCACCATAGCCCACTGCGGGCTTCCAAATATCCCTTTGCCAATTCCACAAGAACAGCCTTAGCGAAACGCTGCTTGAAGGGAAAGATGTAACTCTGTGAGATGAATTCACAGAACACAGAGCAGTTTCTCAGAAAGCTTCTTTCCAGTTTTGAACGGAAGATATTTCCTTTTTCCCCATAGCCCTCTATGGGCTTCCAAATATCCCTTTGCCAATTCCACAAGAACAGCCTTAGCGAAAGGCTGCTTGAAGGGAAAGATGTAACTCTGTGAGATGAATTCACAGAACACAGAGCAGTTTCTCAGAAATCTTCTTTCCAGTTTTGAACGGAAGATATTTCCTTTTTCACCGTAGCCCTCTATGGGCTTCCAAATATCCCTTTGCCAATTCCACAAGAACAGCCTTAGCGAAAGGCTTCTGGAAGGGAAAGATGTAACTCTGTGAGATGAATTCACAGAACACAGAGCAGTTTCTCAGAAAGCTTCTTTCCGGTTTTGAACGGAAGATATTTCCTTTTTCACCATAGCCCTCTATGGGTTTCCAAATATCCCGTTGCCAATTCCACAAGAACAGCCTTAGCGAAAGGCTGCTTGAAGGGAAAGATGTAACTCTGTGAGATGAATTCACGGAACAGAGAGCAGTTTCTCAGAAAGCTTCTTTCCTGTTTTGAACGGAAGATATTTCCTTTTTCACCATAGCCCTCTATCGGCTTCCAAATATCCCTTTGCCAATTCCACAAGAACAGCCTTAGCGAAAGGCTGCTTGAAGGGAAAGATGTAACTCTGTGAGATGAATTCACAGAACACAGAGCAGTTTCTCAGAAATCTTCTTTCCAGTTTTGAACGGAAGATATTTCCTTTTTCACCGTAGCCCTCTATGGGCTTCCAAATATCCCTTTGCCAATTCCACAAGAACAGCCTTAGCGAAAGGCTTCTGGAAGGGAAAGATGTAACTCTGTGAGATGAATTCACAGAACACAGAGCACTTTCTCAGAAAGCTTCTTTCCGGTTTTGAACGGAAGATATTTCCTTTTTCACTGTAGCCCTCTATGGGCTTCCAAATATCCCTTTGCCAATTCCACAAGAACAGCCTTAGCGAAAGGCTTCTTGAAGGGAAAGATGTAACTCTGTGAGATGAATTCACAGAACACAGAGAAGTTTCTCAGAAAGCTTCTTTCCAGTTTTGAACGGAAGATATTTCCTTTTTCCCCATAGCCCTCTATGGGCTTCCAAATATCCCTTTGCCAATTCCACAAGAACAGCCTTAGCGAAAGGCTGCTTGAAGGGAAAGATGTAACTCTGTGAGATGAATTCACAGAACACAGAGTAGTTTCTCAGAAAGCTTCTTTCCAGTTTTGAACGGAAGATATTTCCTTTTTCACTGTAGCCCACTAAGGGCTTCCAAATATCCCTTTGCCAATTCCACAAGAACAGCCTTAGCGAAAGGCTTCTTAAAGGGAAAGATGTAACTCTGTGAGATGAATTCACAGAACACAGAGCAGTTTCTCAGAAAGCTTCTTTCCAGTTTTCAACGGAAGATATTTCCTTTTTCCCCATAGCCCTCTACGGGCTTCCAAATAACCCTTTGCCAATTCCACAAGAACAGCCTTAGCGAAAGGCTGCTTGAAGGGAAAGATGTAACTCTGTGAGATGAATTCACAGAACACAGAGCAGTTTCTCAGAAAGCTTCTTTCCAGTTTTGAACGGAAGATATTTCCTTTTTCACCATCGCCCTCTATGGGCTTCCAAATATCCCGTTGCCAATTCCACAAGAACAGCCTTAGCGAAAGGCTGCATGAAGGGAAACATATAACTCTGTGAGATGAATTCACAGAACACAGAGCAGTTTCTCAGAAAGCTTCTTTCCAGTTTTGAACGGAAGATATTTCCTTTTTCCCCATAGCCCTCTATGGGCTTCCAAATATCCCTTTGCCAATTCCACGAGGACAGCCTTAGCGAAAGGCTGCTTGAAGGGAAAGATGTAACTCTGTGAGATGAATTCACAGAACACAGAGCAGTTTCTCAGAAAGCTTCTTTCCAGTTTTGAACGGAAGATATTTCCTTTTTCACCATAGCCCTCTATGGGCTTCCAAATATCCCTTTGCCAATTCCACAAGAACATCCTTAGCGAAAGGCTGCTTGAAGGGAAAGATGTAACTCTGTGAGATGAATTCACAGAACACAGAGCAGTTTCTCAGAAAGCTTCTTTCCAGTTTTGAACGGAAGATATTTCCTTTTTCACTGTAGCCCTCTATGGGCTTCCAAATATCCCTTTGCCAATTCCACAAGAACAGCCTTAGCGAAAGGCTTCTTGAAGGGAAACATGTAACTCTGTGAGATGAATTCACAGAACACAGAGCAGTTTCTCAGAAAGCTTCTTTCCAGGTTTGAACGGAAGATATTTCCTTTTTCACCATAGCCCTCTATGGGCTTCCAAATATCCCTTTGCCAATTCCACAAGAACAGCCTTAGCGAAAGGCTTCTTGAAGGGAAAGATGTAACTCTGTGAGATGAATTCACAGAACACAGAGCAGATTCTCAGAAAGCTTCTTTCCAGTTTTGAACGGAAGATATTTCCTTTTTCACTGTAGCCCTCTAAGGGCTTCCAAATATCCCTTTGCCAATTCCACAAGAACAGCCTTAGCGAAAGGCTTCTTGAAGGGAAAGATGTAACTCTGTGAGATGAATTCACAGAACACAGAGAAGTTTCTCAGAAAGCTTCTTTCCAGTTTTGAACGGAAGATATTTCCTTTTTCCCCATAGCCCTCTACGGGCTTCCAAATATCCCTTTGCCAATTCCACAAGAACAGCCTTAGCGAAAGGCTGCTTGAAGGGAAAGATGTAACTCTGTGAGATGAATTCACAGAACACAGAGCAGTTTCTCAGAAAGCTTCTTTCCAGTTTTGAACGGAAGATATTTCCTTTTTCACCATAGCCCTCTACGGGCTTCCAAATATCCCTTTGCCAATTCGACAAGAACAGCCTTAGCGAAAGGCTGCTTGAAGGGAAAGATGTAACTCTGTGAGATGAATTCACAGAACACAGAGCAGTTTCTCAGAAAGCTTCTTTCCAGTTTTGAACGGAAGATATTTCCTTTTTCACTGTAGCCCTCTATGGGCTTCCAAATATCCCTTTGCCAATTCCTCAAGAACAGCCTTAGCGAAAGGCTGCTTGAAGGGAAAGATGTAACTCTGTGAGATGAATTCACAGAACACAGAGCAGTTTCTCAGAAAGCTTCTTTCCAGTTTTGAACGGAAGATATTTCCTTTTTCCCCATAGCCCTCTACGGGCTTCCAAATATCCCTTTGCCAATTCCACAAGAACAGCCTTAGCGAAAGGCTGCTTGAAGGGAAAGATGTAACTCTGTGAGATGAATTCACAGAACACAGAGCAGTTTCTCAGAAAGCTTCTTTCCAGTTTTGAACGGAAGATATTTCCTTTTTCCCCATAGCCCTCTATGGGCTTCCAAATATCCCGTTGCCAATTCCACAAGAACAGCCTTAGCGAAAGGCTGCATGAAGGGAAACATGTAACTCTGTGAGATGAATTCACAGAACACAGAGCAGTTTCTCAGAAAGCTTCTTTCCAGTTTTGAACGGAAGATATTTCCTTATTCCCCATAGCCCTCTATGGGCTTCCAAATATCCCTTTGCCAATTCCACAAGAACATCCTTAGCGAAAGGCTGCTTGAAGGGAAAGATGTAACTCTGTGAGATGAATTCACAGAACACAGAGCAGTTTCTCAGAAAGCTTCTTTCCAGTTTTGAACGGAAGATATTTCCTTTTTCACCATAGCCCTCTATGGGCTTCCAAATATCCCTTTGCCAATTCCACAAGAACAGCCTTAGCGAAAGGCTGCTTGAAGGGAAAGATGTAACTCTGTGAGATGAATTCACAGAACACAGAGCAGTTTCTCAGAAATCTTCTTTCCAGTTTTGAACGGAAGATATTTCCTTTTTCACCATAGCCCTCTATGGGCTTCCAAATATCCCTTTGCCAATTCCACAAGAACAGCCTTAGCGAAAGGCTGCTTGAAGGGAAAGATGTAACTCTGTGAGATGAATTCACAGAACACAGAGCAGTTTCTCAGAAATCTTCTTTCCAGGTTTGAACGGAAGATATTTCCTTTTTCACCATGGCCCTCTATGGGCTTCCAAATATCCCTTTGCCAATTCCACAGGAACAGCCTTAGCGAAAGGCTTCTTGAAGGGAAAGATGTAACTCTGTGAGATGAATTCACAGAACACAGAGCAGTTTCTCAGAAAGCTTCTTTCCAGTTTTGAACGGAAGATATTTCCTTTTTCACTGTAGCCCTCTAAGGGCTTCCAAATATCCCTTTGCCAATTCCACAATAACAGCCTTAGCGAAAGGCTTCTTGAAGGGAAAGATGTAACTCTGTGAGATGAATTCACAGAACACAGAGAAGTTTCTCAGAAAGCTTCTTTCCAGTTTTGAACGGAAGATATTTCCTTTTTCCCCATAGCCCTCTACGGGCTTCCAAATATCCCTTTGCCAATTCCACAAGAACAGCCTTAGCGAAAGGCTGCTTGAAGGGAAAGATGTAACTCTGTGAGATGAATTCACAGAACACAGAGCAGTTTCTCAGAAAGCTTCTTTCCAGTTTTGAACGGAAGATATTTCCTTTTTCACTGTAGCCCTCTAAGGGCTTCAAATATCCCTTTGCCAATTCCACAAGAACAGACTTAGCGAAAGGCTTCTTGAAGGGAAGGATGTAACTCTGTGAGATGAATTCCCAGAACACAGAGAAGTTTCTCAGAAAGCTTCTTTCCAGTTTTGAACGGAAGATATTTCCTTTTTCCCCATAGCCCTCTACGGGCTTCCAAATATCCCTTTGCCAATTCCACAAGAACAGCCTTAGCGAAAGGCTGCTTGAAGGGAAAGATGTAACTATGTGAGATGAATTCACAAAACACAGAGCAGTTTCTCAGAAAGCTTCTTTCCAGTTTTGAACGGAAGATATTTCCTTTTTCACCATAGCCCACTGCGGGCTTCCAAATATCCCTTTGCCAATTCCACAAGAACAGCCTTAGCGAAACGCTGCTTGAAGGGAAAGATGTAACTCTGTGAGATGAATTCACAGAACACAGAGCAGTTTCTCAGAAAGCTTCTTTCCAGTTTTGAACGGAAGATATTTCCTTTTTCCCCATAGCCCTCTATGGGCTTCCAAATATCCCTTTGCCAATTCCACAAGAACAGCCTTAGCGAAAGGCTGCTTGAAGGGAAAGATGTAACTCTGTGAGATGAATTCACAGAACACAGAGCAGTTTCTCAGAAATCTTCTTTCCAGTTTTGAACGGAAGATATTTCCTTTTTCACCGTAGCCCTCTATGGGCTTCCAAATATCCCTTTGCCAATTCCACAAGAACAGCCTTAGCGAAAGGCTTCTGGAAGGGAAAGATGTAACTCTGTGAGATGAATTCACAGAACACAGAGCAGTTTCTCAGAAAGCTTCTTTCCGGTTTTGAACGGAAGATATTTCCTTTTTCACTGTAGCCCTCTATGGGCTTCCAAATATCCCTTTGCCAATTCCACAAGAACAGCCTTAGCGAAAGGCTTCTTGAAGGGAAAGATGTAACTCTGTGAGATGAATTCACAGAACACAGAGAAGTTTCTCAGAAAGCTTCTTTCCAGTTTTGAACGGAAGATATTTCCTTTTTCCCCATAGCCCTCTATGGGCTTCCAAATATCCCTTTGCCAATTCCACAAGAACAGCCTTAGCGAAAGGCTGCTTGAAGGGAAAGATGTAACTCTGTGAGATGAATTCACAGAACACAGAGTAGTTTCTCAGAAAGCTTCTTTCCAGTTTTGAACGGAAGATATTTCCTTTTTCACTGTAGCCCACTAAGGGCTTCCAAATATCCCTTTGCCAATTCCACAAGAACAGCCTTAGCGAAAGGCTTCTTAAAGGGAAAGATGTAACTCTGTGAGATGAATTCACAGAACACAGAGCAGTTTCTCAGAAAGCTTCTTTCCAGTTTTCAACGGAAGATATTTCCTTTTTCCCCATAGCCCTCTACGGGCTTCCAAATATCCCTTTGCCAATTCCACAAGAACAGCCTTAGCGAAAGGCTGCTTGAAGGGAAAGATGTAACTCTGTGAGATGAATTCACAGAACACAGAGCAGTTTCTCAGAAAGCTTCTTTCCAGTTTTGAACGGAAGATATTTCCTTTTTCACCATAGCCCTCTATGGGCTTCCAAATATCCCGTTGCCAATTCCACAAGAACAGCCTTAGCGAAAGGCTGCATGAAGGGAAACATATAACTCTGTGAGATGAATTCACAGAACACAGAGCAGTTTCTCAGAAAGCTTCTTTCCAGTTTTGAACGGAAGATATTTCCTTTTTCCCCATAGCCCTCTATGGGCTTCCAAATATCCCTTTGCCAATTCCACGAGAACAGCCTTAGCGAAAGGCTGCTTGAAGGGAAAGATGTAACTCTGTGAGATGAATTCACAGAACACAGAGCAGTTTCTCAGAAAGCTTCTTTCCAGTTTTGAACGGAAGATATTTCCTTTTTCACCATAGCCCTCTATGGGCTTCCAAATATCCCTTTGCCAATTCCACAAGAACATCCTTAGCGAAAGGCTGCTTGAAGGGAAAGATGTAACTCTGTGAGATGAATTCACAGAACACAGAGCAGTTTCTCAGAAAGCTTCTTTCCAGTTTTGAACGGAAGATATTTCCTTTTTCACTGTAGCCCTCTATGGGCTTCCAAATATCCCTTTGCCAATTCCACAAGAACAGCCTTAGCGAAAGGCTTCTTGAAGGGAAACATGTAACTCTGTGAGATGAATTCACAGAACACAGAGCAGTTTCTCAGAAAGCTTCTTTCCAGGTTTGAACGGAAGATATTTCCTTTTTCACCATAGCCCTCTATGGGCTTCCAAATATCCCTTTGCCAATTCCACAAGAACAGCCTTAGCGAAAGGCTTCTTGAAGGGAAAGATGTAACTCTGTGAGATGAATTCACAGAACACAGAGCAGTTTCTCAGAAAGCTTCTTTCCAGTTTTGAACGGAAGATATTTCCTTTTTCACTGTAGCCCTCTAAGGGCTTCCAAATATCCCTTTGCCAATTCCACAAGAACAGCCTTAGCGAAAGGCTTCTTGAAGGGAAAGATGTAACTCTGTGAGATGAATTCACAGAACACAGAGAAGTTTCTCAGAAAGCTTCTTTCCAGTTTTGAACGGAAGATATTTCCTTTTTCCCCATAGCCCTCTACAGGCTTCCAAATATCCCTTTGCCAATTCCACAAGAACAGCCTTAGCGAAAGGCTGCTTGAAGGGAAAGATGTAACTCTGTGAGATGAATTCACAGAACACAGAGCAGTTTCTCAGAAAGCTTCTTTCCAGTTTTGAACGGAAGATATTTCCTTTTTCACCATAGCCCTCTACGGGCTTCCAAATATCCCTTTGCCAATTCGAAAAGAACAGCCTTAGCGAAAGGCTGCTTGAAGGGAAAGATGTAACTCTGTGAGATGAATTCACAGAACACAGAGCAGTTTCTCAGAAAGCTTCTTTCCAGTTTTGAACGGAAGATATTTCCTTTTTCACTGTAGCCCTCTATGGGCTTCCAAATATCCCTTTGCCAATTCCACAAGAACAGCCTTAGCGAAAGGCTTCTTGAAGGGAAAGATGTAACTCTGTGAGATGAATTCACAGAACACAGAGCAGTTTCTCAGAAAGCTTCTTTCCAGTTTTGAACGGAAGATATTTCCTTTTTCCCCATAGCCCTCTATGGGCTTCCAAATATCCCTTTGCCAATTCCACAAGAACAGCCTTAGCGAAAGGCTGCTTGAAGGGAAAGATGTAACTCTGTGAGATGAATTCACAGAACACAGAGCAGTTTCTCAGAAAGCTTCTTTCCAGTTTTGAACGGAAGATATTTCCTTTTTCACCATAGCCCTCTACGGGCTTCCAAATATCCCTTTGCCAATTCGACAAGAACAGCCTTAGCGAAAGGCTGCTTGAAGGGAAAGATGTAACTCTGTGAGATGAATTCACAGAACACAGAGCAGTTTCTCAGAAAGCTTCTTTCCAGTTTTGAACGGAAGATATTTCCTTTTTCACTGTAGCCCTCTATGGGCTTCCAAATATCCCTTTGCCAATTCCACAAGAACAGCCTTAGCGAAAGGCTTCTTGAAGGGAAAGATGTAACTCTGTGAGATGAATTCACAGAACACAGAGCAGTTTCTCAGAAAGCTTCTTTCCAGTTTTGAACGGAAGATATTTCCTTTTTCCCCATTGCCCTCTATGGGCTTCCAAATATCCCTTTGCCAATTCCACAAGAACAGCCTTAGCGAAAGGCTGCTTGAAGGGAAAGATGTAACTCTGTGAGATGAATTCACAGAACACAGAGCAGTTTCTCAGAAAGTTTCTTTCCAGTTTTGAACGGAAGATATTTCCTTTTTCCCCATAGCCCTCTACGGGCTTCCAAATATCCCTTTGCCAATTCCACAAGAACAGCCTTAGCGAAAGGCTGCTTGAAGGGAAAGATGTAACTCTGTGAGATGAATTCACAGAACACAGAGCAGTTTCTCAGAAAGCTTCTTTCCAGTTTTGAACGGAAGATATTTCCTTTTTCCCCATAGCCCTCTATGGGCTTCCAAATATCCCGTTGCCAATTCCACAAGAACAGCCTTAGCGAAAGGCTGCATGAAGGGAAACATGTAACTCTGTGAGATGAATTCACAGAACACAGAGCAGTTTCTCAGAAAGCTTCTTTCCAGTTTTGAACGGAAGATATTTCCTTATTCCCCATAGCCCTCTATGGGCTTCCAAATATCCCTTTGCCAATTCCACAAGAACATCCTTAGCGAAAGGCTGCTTGAAGGGAAAGATGTAACTCTGTGAGATGAATTCACAGAACACAGAGCAGTTTCTCAGAAAGCTTCTTTCCAGTTTTGAACGGAAGATATTTCCTTTTTCACCATAGCCCTCTATGGGCTTCCAAATATCCCTTTGCCAATTCCACAAGAACAGCCTTAGCGAAAGGCTGCTTGAAGGGAAAGATGTAACTCTGTGAGATGAATTCACAGAACACAGAGCAGTTTCTCAGAAATCTTCTTTCCAGTTTTGAACGGAAGATATTTCCTTTTTCACCATAGCCCTCTATGGGCTTCCAAATATCCCTTTGCCAATTCCACAAGAACAGCCTTAGCGAAAGGCTGCTTGAAGGGAAAGATGTAACTCTGTGAGATGAATTCACAGAACACAGAGCAGTTTCTCAGAAATCTTCTTTCCAGGTTTGAACGGAAGATATTTCCTTTTTCACCATAGCCCTCTATGGGCTTCCAAATATCCCTTTGCCAATTCCACAAGAACAGCCTTAGCGAAAGGCTTCTTGAAGGGAAAGATGTAACTCTGTGAGATGAATTCACAGAACACAGAGCAGTTTCTCAGAAAGCTTCTTTCCAGTTTTGAACGGAAGATATTTCCTTTTTCACTGTAGCCCTCTAAGGGCTTCCAAATATCCCTTTGCCAATTCCACAATAACAGCCTTAGCGAAAGGCTTCTTGAAGGGAAAGATGTAACTCTGTGAGATGAATTCACAGAACACAGAGAAGTTTCTCAGAAAGCTTCTTTCCAGTTTTGAACGGAAGATATTTCCTTTTTCCCCATAGCCCTCTACGGGCTTCCAAATATCCCTTTGCCAATTCCACAAGAACAGCCTTAGCGAAAGGCTGCTTGAAGGGAAAGATGTAACTCTGTGAGATGAATTCACAGAACACAGAGCAGTTTCTCAGAAAGCTTCTTTCCAGTTTTGAACGGAAGATATTTCCTTTTTCACTGTAGCCCTCTAAGGGCTTCAAATATCCCTTTGCCAATTCCACAAGAACAGACTTAGCGAAAGGCTTCTTGAAGGGAAGGATGTAACTCTGTGAGATGAATTCCCAGAACACAGAGAAGTTTCTCAGAAAGCTTCTTTCCAGTTTTGAACGGAAGATATTTCCTTTTTCCCCATAGCCCTCTACGGGCTTCCAAATATCCCTTTGCCAATTCCACAAGAACAGCCTTAGCGAAAGGCTGCTTGAAGGGAAAGATGTAACTATGTGAGATGAATTCACAAAACACAGAGCAGTTTCTCAGAAAGCTTCTTTCCAGTTTTGAACGGAAGATATTTCCTTTTTCACCATAGCCCACTGCGGGCTTCCAAATATCCCTTTGCCAATTCCACAAGAACAGCCTTAGCGAAACGCTGCTTGAAGGGAAAGATGTAACTCTGTGAGATGAATTCACAGAACACAGAGCAGTTTCTCAGAAAGCTTCTTTCCAGTTTTGAACGGAAGATATTTCCTTTTTCCCCATAGCCCTCTATGGGCTTCCAAATATCCCTTTGCCAATTCCACAAGAACAGCCTTAGCGAAAGGCTGCTTGAAGGGAAAGATGTAACTCTGTGAGATGAATTCACAGAACACAGAGCAGTTTCTCAGAAATCTTCTTTCCAGTTTTGAACGGAAGATATTTCCTTTTTCACCGTAGCCCTCTATGGGCTTCCAAATATCCCTTTGCCAATTCCACAAGAACAGCCTTAGCGAAAGGCTTCTGGAAGGGAAAGATGTAACTCTGTGAGATGAATTCACAGAACACAGAGCAGTTTCTCAGAAAGCTTCTTTCCGGTTTTGAACGGAAGATATTTCCTTTTTCACTGTAGCCCTCTATGGGCTTCCAAATATCCCTTTGCCAATTCCACAAGAACAGCCTTAGCGAAAGGCTTCTTGAAGGGAAAGATGTAACTCTGTGAGATGAATTCACAGAACACAGAGAAGTTTCTCAGAAAGCTTCTTTCCAGTTTTGAACGGAAGATATTTCCTTTTTCCCCATAGCCCTCTATGGGCTTCCAAATATCCCTTTGCCAATTCCACAAGAACAGCCTTAGCGAAAGGCTGCTTGAAGGGAAAGATGTAACTCTGTGAGATGAATTCACAGAACACAGAGTAGTTTCTCAGAAAGCTTCTTTCCAGTTTTGAACGGAAGATATTTCCTTTTTCACTGTAGCCCACTAAGGGCTTCCAAATATCCCTTTGCCAATTCCACAAGAACAGCCTTAGCGAAAGGCTTCTTAAAGGGAAAGATGTAACTCTGTGAGATGAATTCACAGAACACAGAGCAGTTTCTCAGAAAGCTTCTTTCCAGTTTTCAACGGAAGATATTTCCTTTTTCCCCATAGCCCTCTACGGGCTTCCAAATATCCCTTTGCCAATTCCACAAGAACAGCCTTAGCGAAAGGCTGCTTGAAGGGAAAGATGTAACTCTGTGAGATGAATTCACAGAACACAGAGCAGTTTCTCAGAAAGCTTCTTTCCAGTTTTGAACGGAAGATATTTCCTTTTTCACCATAGCCCTCTATGGGCTTCCAAATATCCCGTTGCCAATTCCACAAGAACAGCCTTAGCGAAAGGCTGCATGAAGGGAAACATATAACTCTGTGAGATGAATTCACAGAACACAGAGCAGTTTCTCAGAAAGCTTCTTTCCAGTTTTGAACGGAAGATATTTCCTTTTTCCCCATAGCCCTCTATGGGCTTCCAAATATCCCTTTGCCAATTCCACGAGGACAGCCTTAGCGAAAGGCTGCTTGAAGGGAAAGATGTAACTCTGTGAGATGAATTCACAGAACACAGAGCAGTTTCTCAGAAAGCTTCTTTCCAGTTTTGAACGGAAGATATTTCCTTTTTCACCATAGCCCTCTATGGGCTTCCAAATATCCCTTTGCCAATTCCACAAGAACATCCTTAGCGAAAGGCTGCTTGAAGGGAAAGATGTAACTCTGTGAGATGAATTCACAGAACACAGAGCAGTTTCTCAGAAAGCTTCTTTCCAGTTTTGAACGGAAGATATTTCCTTTTTCACTGTAGCCCTCTATGGGCTTCCAAATATCCCTTTGCCAATTCCACAAGAACAGCCTTAGCGAAAGGCTTCTTGAAGGGAAACATGTAACTCTGTGAGATGAATTCACAGAACACAGAGCAGTTTCTCAGAAAGCTTCTTTCCAGGTTTGAACGGAAGATATTTCCTTTTTCACCATAGCCCTCTATGGGCTTCCAAATATCCCTTTGCCAATTCCACAAGAACAGCCTTAGCGAAAGGCTTCTTGAAGGGAAAGATGTAACTCTGTGAGATGAATTCACAGAACACAGAGCAGTTTCTCAGAAAGCTTCTTTCCAGTTTTGAACGGAAGATATTTCCTTTTTCACTGTAGCCCTCTAAGGGCTTCCAAATATCCCTTTGCCAATTCCACAAGAACAGCCTTAGCGAAAGGCTTCTTGAAGGGAAAGATGTAACTCTGTGAGATGAATTCACAGAACACAGAGAAGTTTCTCAGAAAGCTTCTTTCCAGTTTTGAACGGAAGATATTTCCTTTTTCCCCATAGCCCTCTACGGGCTTCCAAATATCCCTTTGCCAATTCCACAAGAACAGCCTTAGCGAAAGGCTGCTTGAAGGGAAAGATGTAACTCTGTGAGATGAATTCACAGAACACAGAGCAGTTTCTCAGAAAGCTTCTTTCCAGTTTTGAACGGAAGATATTTCCTTTTTCACCATAGCCCTCTACGGGCTTCCAAATATCCCTTTGCCAATTCGACAAGAACAGCCTTAGCGAAAGGCTGCTTGAAGGGAAAGATGTAACTCTGTGAGATGAATTCACAGAACACAGAGCAGTTTCTCAGAAAGCTTCTTTCCAGTTTTGAACGGAAGATATTTCCTTTTTCACTGTAGCCCTCTATGGGCTTCCAAATATCCCTTTGCCAATTCCACAAGAACAGCCTTAGCGAAAGGCTTCTTGAAGGGAAAGATGTAACTCTGTGAGATGAATTCACAGAACACAGAGCAGTTTCTCAGAAAGCTTCTTTCCAGTTTTGAACGGAAGATATTTCCTTTTTCCCCATAGCCCTCTATGGGCTTCCAAATATCCCTTTGCCAATTCCTCAAGAACAGCCTTAGCGAAAGGCTGCTTGAAGGGAAAGATGTAACTCTGTGAGATGAATTCACAGAACACAGAGCAGTTTCTCAGAAAGCTTCTTTCCAGTTTTGAACGGAAGATATTTCCTTTTTCCCCATAGCCCTCTACGGGCTTCCAAATATCCCTTTGCCAATTCCACAAGAACAGCCTTAGCGAAAGGCTGCTTGAAGGGAAAGATGTAACTCTGTGAGATGAATTCACAGAACACAGAGCAGTTTCTCAGAAAGCTTCTTTCCAGTTTTGAACGGAAGATATTTCCTTTTTCCCCATAGCCCTCTATGGGCTTCCAAATATCCCGTTGCCAATTCCACAAGAACAGCCTTAGCGAAAGGCTGCATGAAGGGAAACATGTAACTCTGTGAGATGAATTCACAGAACACAGAGCAGTTTCTCAGAAAGCTTCTTTCCAGTTTTGAACGGAAGATATTTCCTTATTCCCCATAGCCCTCTATGGGCTTCCAAATATCCCTTTGCCAATTCCACAAGAACATCCTTAGCGAAAGGCTGCTTGAAGGGAAAGATGTAACTCTGTGAGATGAATTCACAGAACACAGAGCAGTTTCTCAGAAAGCTTCTTTCCAGTTTTGAACGGAAGATATTTCCTTTTTCACCATAGCCCTCTATGGGCTTCCAAATATCCCTTTGCCAATTCCACAAGAACAGCCTTAGCGAAAGGCTGCTTGAAGGGAAAGATGTAACTCTGTGAGATGAATTCACAGAACACAGAGCAGTTTCTCAGAAATCTTCTTTCCAGTTTTGAACGGAAGATATTTCCTTTTTCACCATAGCCCTCTATGGGCTTCCAAATATCCCTTTGCCAATTCCACAAGAACAGCCTTAGCGAAAGGCTGCTTGAAGGGAAAGATGTAACTCTGTGAGATGAATTCACAGAACACAGAGCAGTTTCTCAGAAATCTTCTTTCCAGGTTTGAACGGAAGATATTTCCTTTTTCACCATGGCCCTCTATGGGCTTCCAAATATCCCTTTGCCAATTCCACAAGAACAGCCTTAGCGAAAGGCTTCTTGAAGGGAAAGATGTAACTCTGTGAGATGAATTCACAGAACACAGAGCAGTTTCTCAGAAAGCTTCTTTCCAGTTTTGAACGGAAGATATTTCCTTTTTCACTGTAGCCCTCTAAGGGCTTCCAAATATCCCTTTGCCAATTCCACAATAACAGCCTTAGCGAAAGGCTTCTTGAAGGGAAAGATGTAACTCTGTGAGATGAATTCACAGAACACAGAGAAGTTTCTCAGAAAGCTTCTTTCCAGTTTTGAACGGAAGATATTTCCTTTTTCCCCATAGCCCTCTACGGGCTTCCAAATATCCCTTTGCCAATTCCACAAGAACAGCCTTAGCGAAAGGCTGCTTGAAGGGAAAGATGTAACTCTGTGAGATGAATTCACAGAACACAGAGCAGTTTCTCAGAAAGCTTCTTTCCAGTTTTGAACGGAAGATATTTCCTTTTTCACTGTAGCCCTCTAAGGGCTTCAAATATCCCTTTGCCAATTCCACAAGAACAGACTTAGCGAAAGGCTTCTTGAAGGGAAGGATGTAACTCTGTGAGATGAATTCCCAGAACACAGAGAAGTTTCTCAGAAAGCTTCTTTCCAGTTTTGAACGGAAGATATTTCCTTTTTCCCCATAGCCCTCTACGGGCTTCCAAATATCCCTTTGCCAATTCCACAAGAACAGCCTTAGCGAAAGGCTGCTTGAAGGGAAAGATGTAACTATGTGAGATGAATTCACAAAACACAGAGCAGTTTCTCAGAAAGCTTCTTTCCAGTTTTGAACGGAAGATATTTCCTTTTTCACCATAGCCCACTGCGGGCTTCCAAATATCCCTTTGCCAATTCCACAAGAACAGCCTTAGCGAAACGCTGCTTGAAGGGAAAGATGTAACTCTGTGAGATGAATTCACAGAACACAGAGCAGTTTCTCAGAAAGCTTCTTTCCAGTTTTGAACGGAAGATATTTCCTTTTTCCCCATAGCCCTCTATGGGCTTCCAAATATCCCTTTGCCAATTCCACAAGAACAGCCTTAGCGAAAGGCTGCTTGAAGGGAAAGATGTAACTCTGTGAGATGAATTCACAGAACACAGAGCAGTTTCTCAGAAAGCTTCTTTCCAGTTTTGAACGGAAGATATTTCCTTTTTCACCATAGCCCTCTATGGGCTTCCAAATATCCCGTTGCCAATTCCACAAGAACAGCCTTAGCGAAAGGCTGCATGAAGGGAAACATATAACTCTGTGAGATGAATTCACAGAACACAGAGCAGTTTCTCAGAAAGCTTCTTTCCAGTTTTGAACGGAAGATATTTCCTTTTTCCCCATAGCCCTCTATGGGCTTCCAAATATCCCTTTGCCAATTCCACGAGAACAGCCTTAGCGAAAGGCTGCTTGAAGGGAAAGATGTAACTCTGTGAGATGAATTCACAGAACACAGAGCAGTTTCTCAGAAAGCTTCTTTCCAGTTTTGAACGGAAGATATTTCCTTTTTCACCATAGCCCTCTATGGGCTTCCAAATATCCCTTTGCCAATTCCACAAGAACATCCTTAGCGAAAGGCTGCTTGAAGGGAAAGATGTAACTCTGTGAGATGAATTCACAGAACACAGAGCAGTTTCTCAGAAAGCTTCTTTCCAGTTTTGAACGGAAGATATTTCCTTTTTCACTGTAGCCCTCTATGGGCTTCCAAATATCCCTTTGCCAATTCCACAAGAACAGCCTTAGCGAAAGGCTTCTTGAAGGGAAACATGTAACTCTGTGAGATGAATTCACAGAACACAGAGCAGTTTCTCAGAAAGCTTCTTTCCAGGTTTGAACGGAAGATATTTCCTTTTTCACCATAGCCCTCTATGGGCTTCCAAATATCCCTTTGCCAATTCCACAAGAACAGCCTTAGCGAAAGGCTTCTTGAAGGGAAAGATGTAACTCTGTGAGATGAATTCACAGAACACAGAGCAGTTTCTCAGAAAGCTTCTTTCCAGTTTTGAACGGAAGATATTTCCTTTTTCACTGTAGCCCTCTAAGGGCTTCCAAATATCCCTTTGCCAATTCCACAAGAACAGCCTTAGCGAAAGGCTTCTTGAAGGGAAAGATGTAACTCTGTGAGATGAATTCACAGAACACAGAGAAGTTTCTCAGAAAGCTTCTTTCCAGTTTTGAACGGAAGATATTTCCTTTTTCCCCATAGCCCTCTACGGGCTTCCAAATATCCCTTTGCCAATTCCACAAGAACAGCCTTAGCGAAAGGCTGCTTGAAGGGAAAGATGTAACTCTGTGAGATGAATTCACAGAACACAGAGCAGTTTCTCAGAAAGCTTCTTTCCAGTTTTGAACGGAAGATATTTCCTTTTTCACCATAGCCCTCTACGGGCTTCCAAATATCCCTTTGCCAATTCGAAAAGAACAGCCTTAGCGAAAGGCTGCTTGAAGGGAAAGATGTAACTCTGTGAGATGAATTCACAGAACACAGAGCAGTTTCTCAGAAAGCTTCTTTCCAGTTTTGAACGGAAGATATTTCCTTTTTCACTGTAGCCCTCTATGGGCTTCCAAATATCCCTTTGCCAATTCCACAAGAACAGCCTTAGCGAAAGGCTTCTTGAAGGGAAAGATGTAACTCTGTGAGATGAATTCACAGAACACAGAGCAGTTTCTCAGAAAGCTTCTTTCCAGTTTTGAACGGAAGATATTTCCTTTTTCCCCATAGCCCTCTATGGGCTTCCAAATATCCCTTTGCCAATTCCACAAGAACAGCCTTAGCGAAAGGCTGCTTGAAGGGAAAGATGTAACTCTGTGAGATGAATTCACAGAACACAGAGCAGTTTCTCAGAAAGCTTCTTTCCAGTTTTGAACGGAAGATATTTCCTTTTTCACCATAGCCCTCTACGGGCTTCCAAATATCCCTTTGCCAATTCGACAAGAACAGCCTTAGCGAAAGGCTGCTTGAAGGGAAAGATGTAACTCTGTGAGATGAATTCACAGAACACAGAGCAGTTTCTCAGAAAGCTTCTTTCCAGTTTTGAACGGAAGATATTTCCTTTTTCACTGTAGCCCTCTATGGGCTTCCAAATATCCCTTTGCCAATTCCACAAGAACAGCCTTAGCGAAAGGCTTCTTGAAGGGAAAGATGTAACTCTGTGAGATGAATTCACAGAACACAGAGCAGTTTCTCAGAAAGCTTCTTTCCAGTTTTGAACGGAAGATATTTCCTTTTTCCCCATAGCCCTCTATGGGCTTCCAAATATCCCTTTGCCAATTCCACAAGAACAGCCTTAGCGAAAGGCTGCTTGAAGGGAAAGATGTAACTCTGTGAGATGAATTCACAGAACACAGAGCAGTTTCTCAGAAAGTTTCTTTCCAGTTTTGAACGGAAGATATTTCCTTTTTCCCCATAGCCCTCTACGGGCTTCCAAATATCCCTTTGCCAATTCCACAAGAACAGCCTTAGCGAAAGGCTGCTTGAAGGGAAAGATGTAACTCTGTGAGATGAATTCACAGAACACAGAGCAGTTTCTCAGAAAGCTTCTTTCCAGTTTTGAAGGGAAGATATTTCCTTTTTCCCCATAGCCCTCTATGGGCTTCCAAATATCCCGTTGCCAATTCCACAAGAACAGCCTTAGCGAAAGGCTGCATGAAGGGAAACATGTAACTCTGTGAGATGAATTCACAGAACACAGAGCAGTTTCTCAGAAAGCTTCTTTCCAGTTTTGAACGGAAGATATTTCCTTATTCCCCATAGCCCTCTATGGGCTTCCAAATATCCCTTTGCCAATTCCACAAGAACATCCTTAGCGAAAGGCTGCTTGAAGGGAAAGATGTAACTCTGTGAGATGAATTCACAGAACACAGAGCAGTTTCTCAGAAAGCTTCTTTCCAGTTTTGAACGGAAGATATTTCCTTTTTCACCATAGCCCTCTATGGGCTTCCAAATATCCCTTTGCCAATTCCACAAGAACAGCCTTAGCGAAAGGCTGCTTGAAGGGAAAGATGTAACTCTGTGAGATGAATTCACAGAACACAGAGCAGTTTCTCAGAAATCTTCTTTCCAGTTTTGAACGGAAGATATTTCCTTTTTCACCATAGCCCTCTATGGGCTTCCAAATATCCCTTTGCCAATTCCACAAGAACAGCCTTAGCGAAAGGCTGCTTGAAGGGAAAGATGTAACTCTGTGAGATGAATTCACAGAACACAGAGCAGTTTCTCAGAAATCTTCTTTCCAGGTTTGAACGGAAGATATTTCCTTTTTCACCATAGCCCTCTATGGGCTTCCAAATATCCCTTTGCCAATTCCACAAGAACAGCCTTAGCGAAAGGCTTCTTGAAGGGAAAGATGTAACTCTGTGAGATGAATTCACAGAACACAGAGCAGTTTCTCAGAAAGCTTCTTTCCAGTTTTGAACGGAAGATATTTCCTTTTTCACTGTAGCCCTCTAAGGGCTTCCAAATATCCCTTTGCCAATTCCACAATAACAGCCTTAGCGAAAGGCTTCTTGAAGGGAAAGATGTAACTCTGTGAGATGAATTCACAGAACACAGAGAAGTTTCTCAGAAAGCTTCTTTCCAGTTTTGAACGGAAGATATTTCCTTTTTCCCCATAGCCCTCTACGGGCTTCCAAATATCCCTTTGCCAATTCCACAAGAACAGCCTTAGCGAAAGGCTTCTTGAAGGGAAACATGTAACTCTGTGAGATGAATTCACAGAACACAGAGCAGTTTCTCAGAAAGCTTCTTTCCAGGTTTGAACGGAAGATATTTCCTTTTTCACCATAGCCCTCTATGGGTTTCCAAATATCCCTTTGCCAATTCCACAAGAACAGCCTTAGCGAAAGGCTTCTTGAAGGGAAAGATGTAACTCTGTGAGATGAATTCACAGAACACAGAGCAGTTTCTCAGAAAGCTTCTTTCCAGTTTTGAACGGAAGATATTTCCTTTTTCACTGTAGCCCTCTAAGGGCTTCCAAATATCCCTTTGCCAATTCCACAAGAACAGCCTTAGCGAAAGGCTTCTTGAAGGGAAAGATGTAACTCTGTGTGATGAATTCACAGAACACAGAGAAGTTTCTCAGAAAGCTTCTTTCCAGTTTTGAACGGAAGATATTTCCTTTTTCCCCATAGCCCTCTACGGGCTTCCAAATATCCCTTTGCCAATTCCACAAGAACAGCCTTAGCGAAAGGCTGCTTGAAGGGAAAGATGTAACTCTGTGAGATGAATTCACAGAACACAGAGCAGTTTCTCAGAAAGCTTCTTTCCAGTTTTGAACGGAAGATATTTCCTTTTTCACCATAGCCCTCTACGGGCTTCCAAATATCCCTTTGCCAATTCGAAAAGAACAGCCTTAGCGAAAGGCTGCTTGAAGGGAAAGATGTAACTCTGTGAGATGAATTCACAGAACACAGAGCAGTTTCTCAGAAAGCTTCTTTCCAGTTTTGAACGGAAGATATTTCCTTTTTCACTGTAGCCCTCTATGGGCTTCCAAATATCCCTTTGCCAATTCCACAAGAACAGCCTTAGCGAAAGGCTTCTTGAAGGGAAAGATGTAACTCTGTGAGATGAATTCACAGAACACAGAGCAGTTTCTCAGAAAGCTTCTTTCCAGTTTTGAACGGAAGATATTTCCTTTTTCCCCATAGCCCTCTATGGGCTTCCAAATATCCCTTTGCCAATTCCACAAGAACAGCCTTAGCGAAAGGCTGCTTGAAGGGAAAGATGTAACTCTGTGAGATGAATTCACAGAACACAGAGCAGTTTCTCAGAAAGCTTCTTTCCAGTTTTGAACGGAAGATATTTCCTTTTTCACCATAGCCCTCTACGGGCTTCCAAATATCCCTTTGCCAATTCGACAAGAACAGCCTTAGCGAAAGGCTGCTTGAAGGGAAAGATGTAACTCTGTGAGATGAATTCACAGAACACAGAGCAGTTTCTCAGAAAGCTTCTTTCCAGTTTTGAACGGAAGATATTTCCTTTTTCACTGTAGCCCTCTATGGGCTTCCAAATATCCCTTTGCCAATTCCACAAGAACAGCCTTAGCGAAAGGCTTCTTGAAGGGAAAGATGTAACTCTGTGAGATGAATTCACAGAACACAGAGCAGTTTCTCAGAAAGCTTCTTTCCAGTTTTGAACGGAAGATATTTCCTTTTTCCCCATAGCCCTCTATGGGCTTCCAAATATCCCTTTGCCAATTCCACAAGAACAGCCTTAGCGAAAGGCTGCTTGAAGGGAAAGATGTAACTCTGTGAGATGAATTCACAGAACACAGAGCAGTTTCTCAGAAAGTTTCTTTCCAGTTTTGAACGGAAGATATTTCCTTTTTCCCCATAGCCCTCTACGGGCTTCCAAATATCCCTTTGCCAATTCCACAAGAACAGCCTTAGCGAAAGGCTGCTTGAAGGGAAAGATGTAACTCTGTGAGATGAATTCACAGAACACAGAGCAGTTTCTCAGAAAGCTTCTTTCCAGTTTTGAAGGGAAGATATTTCCTTTTTCCCCATAGCCCTCTATGGGCTTCCAAATATCCCGTTGCCAATTCCACAAGAACAGCCTTAGCGAAAGGCTGCATGAAGGGAAACATGTAACTCTGTGAGATGAATTCACAGAACACAGAGCAGTTTCTCAGAAAGCTTCTTTCCAGTTTTGAACGGAAGATATTTCCTTATTCCCCATAGCCCTCTATGGGCTTCCAAATATCCCTTTGCCAATTCCACAAGAACATCCTTAGCGAAAGGCTGCTTGAAGGGAAAGATGTAACTCTGTGAGATGAATTCACAGAACACAGAGCAGTTTCTCAGAAAGCTTCTTTCCAGTTTTGAACGGAAGATATTTCCTTTTTCACCATAGCCCTCTATGGGCTTCCAAATATCCCTTTGCCAATTCCACAAGAACAGCCTTAGCGAAAGGCTGCTTGAAGGGAAAGATGTAACTCTGTGAGATGAATTCACAGAACACAGAGCAGTTTCTCAGAAATCTTCTTTCCAGTTTTGAACGGAAGATATTTCCTTTTTCACCATAGCCCTCTATGGGCTTCCAAATATCCCTTTGCCAATTCCACAAGAACAGCCTTAGCGAAAGGCTGCTTGAAGGGAAAGATGTAACTCTGTGAGATGAATTCACAGAACACAGAGCAGTTTCTCAGAAATCTTCTTTCCAGGTTTGAACGGAAGATATTTCCTTTTTCACCATGGCCCTCTATGGGCTTCCAAATATCCCTTTGCCAATTCCACAAGAACAGCCTTAGCGAAAGGCTTCTTGAAGGGAAAGATGTAACTCTGTGAGATGAATTCACAGAACACAGAGCAGTTTCTCAGAAAGCTTCTTTCCAGTTTTGAACGGAAGATATTTCCTTTTTCACTGTAGCCCTCTAAGGGCTTCCAAATATCCCTTTGCCAATTCCACAATAACAGCCTTAGCGAAAGGCTTCTTGAAGGGAAAGATGTAACTCTGTGAGATGAATTCACAGAACACAGAGAAGTTTCTCAGAAAGCTTCTTTCCAGTTTTGAACGGAAGATATTTCCTTTTTCCCCATAGCCCTCTACGGGCTTCCAAATATCCCTTTGCCAATTCCACAAGAACAGCCTTAGCGAAAGGCTGCTTGAAGGGAAAGATGTAACTCTGTGAGATGAATTCACAGAACACAGAGCAGTTTCTCAGAAAGCTTCTTTCCAGTTTTGAACGGAAGATATTTCCTTTTTCACTGTAGCCCTCTAAGGGCTTCAAATATCCCTTTGCCAATTCCACAAGAACAGACTTAGCGAAAGGCTTCTTGAAGGGAAGGATGTAACTCTGTGAGATGAATTCCCAGAACACAGAGAAGTTTCTCAGAAAGCTTCTTTCCAGTTTTGAACGGAAGATATTTCCTTTTTCCCCATAGCCCTCTACGGGCTTCCAAATATCCCTTTGCCAATTCCACAAGAACAGCCTTAGCGAAAGGCTGCTTGAAGGGAAAGATGTAACTATGTGAGATGAATTCACAAAACACAGAGCAGTTTCTCAGAAAGCTTCTTTCCAGTTTTGAACGGAAGATATTTCCTTTTTCACCATAGCCCACTGCGGGCTTCCAAATATCCCTTTGCCAATTCCACAAGAACAGCCTTAGCGAAACGCTGCTTGAAGGGAAAGATGTAACTCTGTGAGATGAATTCACAGAACACAGAGCAGTTTCTCAGAAAGCTTCTTTCCAGTTTTGAACGGAAGATATTTCCTTTTTCCCCATAGCCCTCTATGGGCTTCCAAATATCCCTTTGCCAATTCCACAAGAACAGCCTTAGCGAAAGGCTGCTTGAAGGGAAAGATGTAACTCTGTGAGATGAATTCACAGAACACAGAGCAGTTTCTCAGAAATCTTCTTTCCAGTTTTGAACGGAAGATATTTCCTTTTTCACCGTAGCCCTCTATGGGCTTCCAAATATCCCTTTGCCAATTCCACAAGAACAGCCTTAGCGAAAGGCTTCTGGAAGGGAAAGATGTAACTCTGTGAGATGAATTCACAGAACACAGAGCAGTTTCTCAGAAAGCTTCTTTCCGGTTTTGAACGGAAGATATTTCCTTTTTCACTGTAGCCCTCTATGGGCTTCCAAATATCCCTTTGCCAATTCCACAAGAACAGCCTTAGCGAAAGGCTTCTTGAAGGGAAAGATGTAACTCTGTGAGATGAATTCACAGAACACAGAGAAGTTTCTCAGAAAGCTTCTTTCCAGTTTTGAACGGAAGATATTTCCTTTTTCCCCATAGCCCTCTATGGGCTTCCAAATATCCCTTTGCCAATTCCACAAGAACAGCCTTAGCGAAAGGCTGCTTGAAGGGAAAGATGTAACTCTGTGAGATGAATTCACAGAACACAGAGTAGTTTCTCAGAAAGCTTCTTTCCAGTTTTGAACGGAAGATATTTCCTTTTTCACTGTAGCCCACTAAGGGCTTCCAAATATCCCTTTGCCAATTCCACAAGAACAGCCTTAGCGAAAGGCTTCTTAAAGGGAAAGATGTAACTCTGTGAGATGAATTCACAGAACACAGAGCAGTTTCTCAGAAAGCTTCTTTCCAGTTTTCAACGGAAGATATTTCCTTTTTCCCCATAGCCCTCTACGGGCTTCCAAATATCCCTTTGCCAATTCCACAAGAACAGCCTTAGCGAAAGGCTGCTTGAAGGGAAAGATGTAACTCTGTGAGATGAATTCACAGAACACAGAGCAGTTTCTCAGAAAGCTTCTTTCCAGTTTTGAACGGAAGATATTTCCTTTTTCACCATAGCCCTCTATGGGCTTCCAAATATCCCGTTGCCAATTCCACAAGAACAGCCTTAGCGAAAGGCTGCATGAAGGGAAACATATAACTCTGTGAGATGAATTCACAGAACACAGAGCAGTTTCTCAGAAAGCTTCTTTCCAGTTTTGAACGGAAGATATTTCCTTTTTCCCCATAGCCCTCTATGGGCTTCCAAATATCCCTTTGCCAATTCCACGAGGACAGCCTTAGCGAAAGGCTGCTTGAAGGGAAAGATGTAACTCTGTGAGATGAATTCACAGAACACAGAGCAGTTTCTCAGAAAGCTTCTTTCCAGTTTTGAACGGAAGATATTTCCTTTTTCACCATAGCCCTCTATGGGCTTCCAAATATCCCTTTGCCAATTCCACAAGAACATCCTTAGCGAAAGGCTGCTTGAAGGGAAAGATGTAACTCTGTGAGATGAATTCACAGAACACAGAGCAGTTTCTCAGAAAGCTTCTTTCCAGTTTTGAACGGAAGATATTTCCTTTTTCACTGTAGCCCTCTATGGGCTTCCAAATATCCCTTTGCCAATTCCACAAGAACAGCCTTAGCGAAAGGCTTCTTGAAGGGAAACATGTAACTCTGTGAGATGAATTCACAGAACACAGAGCAGTTTCTCAGAAAGCTTCTTTCCAGGTTTGAACGGAAGATATTTCCTTTTTCACCATAGCCCTCTATGGGCTTCCAAATATCCCTTTGCCAATTCCACAAGAACAGCCTTAGCGAAAGGCTTCTTGAAGGGAAAGATGTAACTCTGTGAGATGAATTCACAGAACACAGAGCAGTTTCTCAGAAAGCTTCTTTCCAGTTTTGAACGGAAGATATTTCCTTTTTCACTGTAGCCCTCTAAGGGCTTCCAAATATCCCTTTGCCAATTCCACAAGAACAGCCTTAGCGAAAGGCTTCTTGAAGGGAAAGATGTAACTCTGTGAGATGAATTCACAGAACACAGAGAAGTTTCTCAGAAAGCTTCTTTCCAGTTTTGAACGGAAGATATTTCCTTTTTCCCCAAAGCCCTCTACGGGCTTCCAAATATCCCTTTGCCAATTCCACAAGAACAGCCTTAGCGAAAGGCTGCTTGAAGGGAAAGATGTAACTCTGTGAGATGAATTCACAGAACACAGAGCAGTTTCTCAGAAAGCTTCTTTCCAGTTTTGAACGGAAGATATTTCCTTTTTCACCATAGCCCTCTACGGGCTTCCAAATATCCCTTTGCCAATTCGACAAGAACAGCCTTAGCGAAAGGCTGCTTGAAGGGAAAGATGTAACTCTGTGAGATGAATTCACAGAACACAGAGCAGTTTCTCAGAAAGCTTCTTTCCAGTTTTGAACGGAAGATATTTCCTTTTTCACTGTAGCCCTCTATGGGCTTCCAAATATCCCTTTGCCAATTCCACAAGAACAGCCTTAGCGAAAGGCTTCTTGAAGGGAAAGATGTAACTCTGTGAGATGAATTCACAGAACACAGAGCAGTTTCTCAGAAAGCTTCTTTCCAGTTTTGAACGGAAGATATTTCCTTTTTCCCCATAGCCCTCTATGGGCTTCCAAATATCCCTTTGCCAATTCCTCAAGAACAGCCTTAGCGAAAGGCTGCTTGAAGGGAAAGATGTAACTCTGTGAGATGAATTCACAGAACACAGAGCAGTTTCTCAGAAAGCTTCTTTCCAGTTTTGAACGGAAGATATTTCCTTTTTCCCCATAGCCCTCTACGGGCTTCCAAATATCCCTTTGCCAATTCCACAAGAACAGCCTTAGCGAAAGGCTGCTTGAAGGGAAAGATGTAACTCTGTGAGATGAATTCACAGAACACAGAGCAGTTTCTCAGAAAGCTTCTTTCCAGTTTTGAACGGAAGATATTTCCTTTTTCCCCATAGCCCTCTATGGGCTTCCAAATATCCCGTTGCCAATTCCACAAGAACAGCCTTAGCGAAAGGCTGCATGAAGGGAAACATGTAACTCTGTGAGATGAATTCACAGAACACAGAGCAGTTTCTCAGAAAGCTTCTTTCCAGTTTTGAACGGAAGATATTTCCTTATTCCCCATAGCCCTCTATGGGCTTCGAAATATCCCGTTGCCAATTCCACAAGAACATCCTTAGCGAAAGGCTGCTTGAAGGGAAAGATGTAACTCTGTGAGATGAATTCACAGAACACAGAGCAGTTTCTCAGAAAGCTTCTTTCCAGTTTTGAACGGAAGATATTTCCTTTTTCACCATAGCCCTCTATGGGCTTCCAAATATCCCTTTGCCAATTCCACAAGAACAGCCTTAGCGAAAGGCTGCTTGAAGGGAAAGATGTAACTCTGTGAGATGAATTCACAGAACACAGAGCAGTTTCTCAGAAATCTTCTTTCCAGTTTTGAACGGAAGATATTTCCTTTTTCACCATAGCCCTCTATGGGCTTCCAAATATCCCTTTGCCAATTCCACAAGAACAGCCTTAGCGAAAGGCTGCTTGAAGGGAAAGATGTAACTCTGTGAGATGAATTCACAGAACACAGAGCAGTTTCTCAGAAATCTTCTTTCCAGGTTTGAACGGAAGATATTTCCTTTTTCACCATGGCCCTCTATGGGCTTCCAAATATCCCTTTGCCAATTCCACAAGAACAGCCTTAGCGAAAGGCTTCTTGAAGGGAAAGATGTAACTCTGTGAGATGAATTCACAGAACACAGAGCAGTTTCTCAGAAAGCTTCTTTCCAGTTTTGAACGGAAGATATTTCCTTTTTCACTGCAGCCCTCTAAGGGCTTCCAAATATCCCTTTGCCAATTCCACAATAACAGCCTTAGCGAAAGGCTTCTTGAAGGGAAAGATGTAACTCTGTGAGATGAATTCACAGAACACAGAGAAGTTTCTCAGAAAGCTTCTTTCCAGTTTTGAACGGAAGATATTTCCTTTTTCCCCATAGCCCTCTACGGGCTTCCAAATATCCCTTTGCCAATTCCACAAGAACAGCCTTAGCGAAAGGCTGCTTGAAGGGAAAGATGTAACTCTGTGAGATGAATTCACAGAACACAGAGCAGTTTCTCAGAAAGCTTCTTTCCAGTTTTGAACGGAAGATATTTCCTTTTTCACTGTAGCCCTCTAAGGGCTTCAAATATCCCTTTGCCAATTCCACAAGAACAGACTTAGCGAAAGGCTTCTTGAAGGGAAGGATGTAACTCTGTGAGATGAATTCCCAGAACACAGAGAAGTTTCTCAGAAAGCTTCTTTCCAGTTTTGAACGGAAGATATTTCCTTTTTCCCCATAGCCCTCTACGGGCTTCCAAATATCCCTTTGCCAATTCCACAAGAACAGCCTTAGCGAAAGGCTGCTTGAAGGGAAAGATGTAACTATGTGAGATGAATTCACAAAACACAGAGCAGTTTCTCAGAAAGCTTCTTTCCAGTTTTGAACGGAAGATATTTCCTTTTTCACCATAGCCCACTGCGGGCTTCCAAATATCCCTTTGCCAATTCCACAAGAACAGCCTTAGCGAAACGCTGCTTGAAGGGAAAGATGTAACTCTGTGAGATGAATTCACAGAACACAGAGCAGTTTCTCAGAAAGCTTCTTTCCAGTTTTGAACGGAAGATATTTCCTTTTTCCCCATAGCCCTCTATGGGCTTCCAAGTATCCCTTTGCCAATTCCACAAGAACAGCCTTAGCGAAAGGCTGCTTGAAGGGAAAGATGTAACTCTGTGAGATGAATTCACAGAACACAGAGCAGTTTCTCAGAAATCTTCTTTCCAGTTTTGAACGGAAGATATTTCCTTTTTCACCGTAGCCCTCTATGGGCTTCCAAATATCCCTTTGCCAATTCCACAAGAACAGCCTTAGCGAAAGGCTTCTGGAAGGGAAAGATGTAACTCTGTGAGATGAATTCACAGAACACAGAGCAGTTTCTCAGAAAGCTTCTTTCCGGTTTTGAACGGAAGATATTTCCTTTTTCACTGTAGCCCTCTATGGGCTTCCAAATATCCCTTTGCCAATTCCACAAGAACAGCCTTAGCGAAAGGCTTCTTGAAGGGAAAGATGTAACTCTGTGAGATGAATTCACAGAACACAGAGAAGTTTCTCAGAAAGCTTCTTTCCAGTTTTGAACGGAAGATATTTCCTTTTTCCCCATAGCCCTCTATGGGCTTCCAAATATCCCTTTGCCAATTCCACAAGAACAGCCTTAGCGAAAGGCTGCTTGAAGGGAAAGATGTAACTCTGTGAGATGAATTCACAGAACACAGAGTAGTTTCTCAGAAAGCTTCTTTCCAGTTTTGAACGGAAGATATTTCCTTTTTCACTGTAGCCCACTAAGGGCTTCCAAATATCCCTTTGCCAATTCCACAAGAACAGCCTTAGCGAAAGGCTTCTTAAAGGGAAAGATGTAACTCTGTGAGATGAATTCACAGAACACAGAGCAGTTTCTCAGAAAGCTTCTTTCCAGTTTTCAACGGAAGATATTTCCTTTTTCCCCATAGCCCTCTACGGGCTTCCAAATATCCCTTTGCCAATTCCACAAGAACAGCCTTAGCGAAAGGCTGCTTGAAGGGAAAGATGTAACTCTGTGAGATGAATTCACAGAACACAGAGCAGTTTCTCAGAAAGCTTCTTTCCAGTTTTGAACGGAAGATATTTCCTTTTTCACCATAGCCCTCTATGGGCTTCCAAATATCCCGTTGCCAATTCCACAAGAACAGCCTTAGCGAAAGGCTGCATGAAGGGAAACATATAACTCTGTGAGATGAATTCACAGAACACAGAGCAGTTTCTCAGAAAGCTTCTTTCCAGTTTTGAACGGAAGATATTTCCTTTTTCCCCATAGCCCTCTATGGGCTTCCAAATATCCCTTTGCCAATTCCACGAGAACAGCCTTAGCGAAAGGCTGCTTGAAGGGAAAGATGTAACTCTGTGAGATGAATTCACAGAACACAGAGCAGTTTCTCAGAAAGCTTCTTTCCAGTTTTGAACGGAAGATATTTCCTTTTTCACCATAGCCCTCTATGGGCTTCCAAATATCCCTTTGCCAATTCCACAAGAACATCCTTAGCGAAAGGCTGCTTGAAGGGAAAGATGTAACTCTGTGAGATGAATTCACAGAACACAGAGCAGTTTCTCAGAAAGCTTCTTTCCAGTTTTGAACGGAAGATATTTCCTTTTTCACTGTAGCCCTCTATGGGCTTCCAAATATCCCTTTGCCAATTCCACAAGAACAGCCTTAGCGAAAGGCTTCTTGAAGGGAAACATGTAACTCTGTGAGATGAATTCACAGAACACAGAGCAGTTTCTCAGAAAGCTTCTTTCCAGGTTTGAACGGAAGATATTTCCTTTTTCACCATAGCCCTCTATGGGCTTCCAAATATCCCTTTGCCAATTCCACAAGAACAGCCTTAGCGAAAGGCTTCTTGAAGGGAAAGATGTAACTCTGTGAGATGAATTCACAGAACACAGAGCAGTTTCTCAGAAAGCTTCTTTCCAGTTTTGAACGGAAGATATTTCCTTTTTCACTGTAGCCCTCTAAGGGCTTCCAAATATCCCTTTGCCAATTCCACAAGAACAGCCTTAGCGAAAGGCTTCTTGAAGGGAAAGATGTAACTCTGTGAGATGAATTCACAGAACACAGAGAAGTTTCTCAGAAAGCTTCTTTCCAGTTTTGAACGGAAGATATTTCCTTTTTCCCCATAGCCCTCTACGGGCTTCCAAATATCCCTTTGCCAATTCCACAAGAACAGCCTTAGCGAAAGGCTGCTTGAAGGGAAAGATGTAACTCTGTGAGATGAATTCACAGAACACAGAGCAGTTTCTCAGAAAGCTTCTTTCCAGTTTTGAACGGAAGATATTTCCTTTTTCACCATAGCCCTCTACGGGCTTCCAAATATCCCTTTGCCAATTCGAAAAGAACAGCCTTAGCGAAAGGCTGCTTGAAGGGAAAGATGTAACTCTGTGAGATGAATTCACAGAACACAGAGCAGTTTCTCAGAAAGCTTCTTTCCAGTTTTGAACGGAAGATATTTCCTTTTTCACTGTAGCCCTCTATGGGCTTCCAAATATCCCTTTGCCAATTCCACAAGAACAGCCTTAGCGAAAGGCTTCTTGAAGGGAAAGATGTAACTCTGTGAGATGAATTCACAGAACACAGAGCAGTTTCTCAGAAAGCTTCTTTCCAGTTTTGAACGGAAGATATTTCCTTTTTCCCCATAGCCCTCTATGGGCTTCCAAATATCCCTTTGCCAATTCCACAAGAACAGCCTTAGCGAAAGGCTGCTTGAAGGGAAAGATGTAACTCTGTGAGATGAATTCACAGAACACAGAGCAGTTTCTCAGAAAGCTTCTTTCCAGTTTTGAACGGAAGATATTTCCTTTTTCACCATAGCCCTCTACGGGCTTCCAAATATCCCTTTGCCAATTCGACAAGAACAGCCTTAGCGAAAGGCTGCTTGAAGGGAAAGATGTAACTCTGTGAGATGAATTCACAGAACACAGAGCAGTTTCTCAGAAAGCTTCTTTCCAGTTTTGAACGGAAGATATTTCCTTTTTCACTGTAGCCCTCTATGGGCTTCCAAATATCCCTTTGCCAATTCCACAATAACAGCCTTAGCGAAAGGCTTCTTGAAGGGAAAGATGTAACTCTGTGAGATGAATTCACAGAACACAGAGCAGTTTCTCAGAAAGCTTCTTTCCAGTTTTGAACGGAAGATATTTCCTTTTTCCCCATAGCCCTCTATGGGCTTCCAAATATCCCTTTGCCAATTCCACAAGAACAGCCTTAGCGAAAGGCTGCTTGAAGGGAAAGATGTAACTCTGTGAGATGAATTCACAGAACACAGAGCAGTTTCTCAGAAAGTTTCTTTCCAGTTTTGAACGGAAGATATTTCCTTTTTCCCCATAGCCCTCTACGGGCTTCCAAATATCCCTTTGCCAATTCCACAAGAACAGCCTTAGCTAAAGGCTGCTTGAAGGGAAAGATGTAACTCTGTGAGATGAATTCACAGAACACAGAGCAGTTTCGCAGAAAGCTTCTTTCCAGTTTTGAACGGAAGATATTTCCTTTTTCCCCATAGCCCTCTATGGGCTTCCAAATATCCCGTTGCCAATTCCACAAGAACAGCCTTAGCGAAAGGCTGCATGAAGGGAAACATGTAACTCTGTGAGATGAATTCACAGAACACAGAGCAGTTTCTCAGAAAGCTTCTTTCCAGTTTTGAACGGAAGATATTTCCTTATTCCCCATAGCCCTCTATGGGCTTCCAAATATCCCTTTGCCAATTCCACAAGAACATCCTTAGCGAAAGGCTGCTTGAAGGGAAAGATGTAACTCTGTGAGATGAATTCACAGAACACAGAGCAGTTTCTCAGAAAGCTTCTTTCCAGTTTTGAACGGAAGATATTTCCTTTTTCACCATAGCCCTCTATGGGCTTCCAAATATCCCTTTGCCAATTCCACAAGAACAGCCTTAGCGAAAGGCTGCTTGAAGGGAAAGATGTAACTCTGTGAGATGAATTCACAGAACACAGAGCAGTTTCTCAGAAATCTTCTTTCCAGTTTTGAACGGAAGATATTTCCTTTTTCACCATAGCCCTCTATGGGCTTCCAAATATCCCTTTGCCAATTCCACAAGAACAGCCTTAGCGAAAGGCTGCTTGAAGGGAAAGATGTAACTCTGTGAGATGAATTCACAGAACACAGAGCAGTTTCTCAGAAATCTTCTTTCCAGGTTTGAACGGAAGATATTTCCTTTTTCACCATAGCCCTCTATGGGCTTCCAAATATCCCTTTGCCAATTCCACAAGAACAGCCTTAGCGAAAGGCTTCTTGAAGGGAAAGATGTAACTCTGTGAGATGAATTCACAGAACACAGAGCAGTTTCTCAGAAAGCTTCTTTCCAGTTTTGAACGGAAGATATTTCCTTTTTCACTGTAGCCCTCTACGGGCTTCCAAATATCCCTTTGCCAATTCCACAATAACAGCCTTAGCGAAAGGCTTCTTGAAGGGAAAGATGTAACTCTGTGAGATGAATTCACAGAACACAGAGAAGTTTCTCAGAAAGCTTCTTTCCAGTTTTGAACGGAAGATATTTCCTTTTTCCCCATAGCCCTCTACGGGCTTCCAAATATCCCTTTGCCAATTCCACAAGAACAGCCTTAGCGAAAGGCTGCTTGAAGGGAAAGATGTAACTCTGTGAGATGAATTCACAGAACACAGAGCAGTTTCTCAGAAAGCTTCTTTCCAGTTTTGAACGGAAGATATTTCCTTTTTCACTGTAGCCCTCTAAGGGCTTCAAATATCCCTTTGCCAATTCCACAAGAACAGACTTAGCGAAAGGCTTCTTGAAGGGAAGGATGTAACTCTGTGAGATGAATTCCCAGAACACAGAGAAGTTTCTCAGAAAGCTTCTTTCCAGTTTTGAACGGAAGATATTTCCTTTTTCCCCATAGCCCTCTACGGGCTTCCAAATATCCCTTTGCCAATTCCACAAGAACAGCCTTAGCGAAAGGCTGCTTGAAGGGAAAGATGTAACTATGTGAGATGAATTCACAAAACACAGAGCAGTTTCTCAGAAAGCTTCTTTCCAGTTTTGAACGGAAGATATTTCCTTTTTCACCATAGCCCACTGCGGGCTTCCAAATATCCCTTTGCCAATTCCACAAGAACAGCCTTAGCGAAACGCTGCTTGAAGGGAAAGATGTAACTCTGTGAGATGAATTCACAGAACACAGAGCAGTTTCTCAGAAAGCTTCTTTCCAGTTTTGAACGGAAGATATTTCCTTTTTCCCCATAGCCCTCTATGGGCTTCCAAATATCCCTTTGCCAATTCCACAAGAACAGCCTTAGCGAAAGGCTGCTTGAAGGGAAAGATGTAACTCTGTGAGATGAATTCACAGAACACAGAGCAGTTTCTCAGAAATCTTCTTTCCAGTTTTGAACGGAAGATATTTCCTTTTTCACCGTAGCCCTCTATGGGCTTCCAAATATCCCTTTGCCAATTCCACAAGAACAGCCTTAGCGAAAGGCTTCTGGAAGGGAAAGATGTAACTCTGTGAGATGAATTCACAGAACACAGAGCAGTTTCTCAGAAAGCTTCTTTCCGGTTTTGAACGGAAGATATTTCCTTTTTCACTGTAGCCCTCTATGGGCTTCCAAATATCCCTTTGCCAATTCCACAAGAACAGCCTTAGCGAAAGGCTTCTTGAAGGGAAAGATGTAACTCTGTGAGATGAATTCACAGAACACAGAGAAGTTTCTCAGAAAGCTTCTTTCCAGTTTTGAACGGAAGATATTTCCTTTTTCCCCATAGCCCTCTATGGGCTTCCAAATATCCCTTTGCCAATTCCACAAGAACAGCCTTAGCGAAAGGCTGCTTGAAGGGAAAGATGTAACTCTGTGAGATGAATTCACAGAACACAGAGTAGTTTCTCAGAAAGCTTCTTTCCAGTTTTGAACGGAAGATATTTCCTTTTTCACTGTAGCCCACTAAGGGCTTCCAAATATCCCTTTGCCAATTCCACAAGAACAGCCTTAGCGAAAGGCTTCTTAAAGGGAAAGATGTAACTCTGTGAGATGAATTCACAGAACACAGAGCAGTTTCTCAGAAAGCTTCTTTCCAGTTTTCAACGGAAGATATTTCCTTTTTCCCCATAGCCCTCTACGGGCTTCCAAATATCCCTTTGCCAATTCCACAAGAACAGCCTTAGCGAAAGGCTGCTTGAAGGGAAAGATGTAACTCTGTGAGATGAATTCACAGAACACAGAGCAGTTTCTCAGAAAGCTTCTTTCCAGTTTTGAACGGAAGATATTTCCTTTTTCACCATAGCCCTCTATGGGCTTCCAAATATCCCGTTGCCAATTCCACAAGAACAGCCTTAGCGAAAGGCTGCATGAAGGGAAACATATAACTCTGTGAGATGAATTCACAGAACACAGAGCAGTTTCTCAGAAAGCTTCTTTCCAGTTTTGAACGGAAGATATTTCCTTTTTCCCCATAGCCCTCTATGGGCTTCCAAATATCCCTTTGCCAATTCCACGAGAACAGCCTTAGCGAAAGGCTGCTTGAAGGGAAAGATGTAACTCTGTGAGATGAATTCACAGAACACAGAGCAGTTTCTCAGAAAGCTTCTTTCCAGTTTTGAACGGAAGATATTTCCTTTTTCACCATAGCCCTCTATGGGCTTCCAAATATCCCTTTGCCAATTCCACAAGAACATCCTTAGCGAAAGGCTGCTTGAAGGGAAAGATGTAACTCTGTGAGATGAATTCACAGAACACAGAGCAGTTTCTCAGAAAGCTTCTTTCCAGTTTTGAACGGAAGATATTTCCTTTTTCACTGTAGCCCTCTATGGGCTTCCAAATATCCCTTTGCCAATTCCACAAGAACAGCCTTAGCGAAAGGCTTCTTGAAGGGAAACATGTAACTCTGTGAGATGAATTCACAGAACACAGAGCAGTTTCTCAGAAAGCTTCTTTCCAGGTTTGAACGGAAGATATTTCCTTTTTCACCATAGCCCTCTATGGGCTTCCAAATATCCCTTTGCCAATTCCACAAGAACAGCCTTAGCGAAAGGCTTCTGGAAGGGAAAGATGTAACTCTGTGAGATGAATTCACAGAACACAGAGCAGTTTCTCAGAAAGCTTCTTTCCAGTTTTGAACGGAAGATATTTCCTTTTTCACTGTAGCCCTCTAAGGGCTTCCAAATATCCCTTTGCCAATTCCACAAGAACAGCCTTAGCGAAAGGCTTCTTGAAGGGAAAGATGTAACTCTGTGAGATGAATTCACAGAACACAGAGAAGTTTCTCAGAAAGCTTCTTTCCAGTTTTGAACGGAAGATATTTCCTTTTTCCCCATAGCCCTCTACGGGCTTCCAAATATCCCTTTGCCAATTCCACAAGAACAGCCTTAGCGAAAGGCTGCTTGAAGGGAAAGATGTAACTCTGTGAGATGAATTCACAGAACACAGAGCAGTTTCTCAGAAAGCTTCTTTCCAGTTTTGAACGGAAGATATTTCCTTTTTCACCATAGCCCTCTACGGGCTTCCAAATATCCCTTTGCCAATTCGACAAGAACAGCCTTAGCGAAAGGCTGCTTGAAGGGAAAGATGTAACTCTGTGAGATGAATTCACAGAACACAGAGCAGTTTCTCAGAAAGCTTCTTTCCAGTTTTGAACGGAAGATATTTCCTTTTTCACTGTAGCCCTCTATGGGCTTCCAAATATCCCTTTGCCAATTCCACAAGAACAGCCTTAGCGAAAGGCTTCTTGAAGGGAAAGATGTAACTCTGTGAGATGAATTCACAGAACACAGAGCAGTTTCTCAGAAAGCTTCTTTCCAGTTTTGAACGGAAGATATTTCCTTTTTCCCCATAGCCCTCTATGGGCTTCCAAATATCCCTTTGCCAATTCCACAAGAACAGCCTTAGCGAAAGGCTGCTTGAAGGGAAAGATGTAACTCTGTGAGATGAATTCACAGAACACAGAGCAGTTTCTCAGAAAGCTTCTTTCCAGTTTTGAACGGAAGATATTTCCTTTTTCCCCATAGCCCTCTACGGGCTTCCAAATATCCCTTTGCCAATTCCACAAGAACAGCCTTAGCGAAAGGCTGCTTGAAGGGAAAGATGTAACTCTGTGAGATGAATTCACAGAACACAGAGCAGTTTCTCAGAAAGCTTCTTTCCAGTTTTGAACGGAAGATATTTCCTTTTTCCCCATAGCCCTCTATGGGCTTCCAAATATCCCGTTGCCAATTCCACAAGAACAGCCTTAGCGAAAGGCTGCATGAAGGGAAACATGTAACTCTGTGAGATGAATTTACAGAACACAGAGCAGTTTCTCAGAAAGCTTCTTTCCAGTTTTGAACGGAAGATATTTCCTTATTCCCCATAGCCCTCTATGGGCTTCCAAATATCCCTTTGCAAATTCCACAAGAACATCCTTAGCGAAAGGCTGCTTGAAGGGAAAGATGTAACTCTGTGAGATGAATTCACAGAACACAGAGCAGTTTTTCAGAAAGCTTCTTTCCAGTTTTGAACGGAAGATATTTCCTTTTTCACCATAGCCCTCTATGGGCTTCCAAATATCCCTTTGCCAATTCCACAAGAACAGCCTTAGCGAAAGGCTGCTTGAAGGGAAAGATGTAACTCTGTGAGATGAATTCACAGAACACAGAGCAGTTTCTCAGAAATCTTCTTTCCAGTTTTGAACGGAAGATATTTCCTTTTTCACCATAGCCCTCTATGGGCTTCCAAATATCCCTTTGCCAATTCCACAAGAACAGCCTTAGCGAAAGGCTGCTTGAAGGGAAAGATGTAACTCTGTGAGATGAATTCACAGAACACAGAGCAGTTTCTCAGAAATCTTCTTTCCAGGTTTGAACGGAAGATATTTCCTTTTTCACCATAGCCCTCTATGGGCTTCCAAATATCCCTTTGCCAATTCCACAAGAACAGCCTTAGCGAAAGGCTTCTTGAAGGGAAAGATGTAACTCTGTGAGATGAATTCACAGAACACAGAGAAGTTTCTCAGAAAGCTTCTTTCCAGTTTTGAACGGAAGATATTTCCTTTTTCCCCATAGCCCTCTACGGGCTTCCAAATATCCCTTTGCCAATTCCACAAGAACAGCCTTAGCGAAAGGCTGCTTGAAGGGAAAGATGTAACTCTGTGAGATGAATTCACAGAACACAGAGCAGTTTCTCAGAAAGCTTCTTTCCAGTTTTGAACGGAAGATATTTCCTTTTTCACTGTAGCCCTCTAAGGGCTTCAAATATCCCTTTGCCAATTCCACAAGAACAGACTTAGCGAAAGGCTTCTTGAAGGGAAGGATGTAACTCTGTGAGATGAATTCCCAGAACACAGAGAAGTTTCTCAGAAAGCTTCTTTCCAGTTTTGAACGGAAGATATTTCCTTTTTCCCCATAGCCCTCTACGGGCTTCCAAATATCCCTTTGCCAATTCCACAAGAACAGCCTTAGCGAAAGGCTGCTTGAAGGGAAAGATGTAACTATGTGAGATGAATTCACAAAACACAGAGCAGTTTCTCAGAAAGCTTCTTTCCAGTTTTGAACGGAAGATATTTCCTTTTTCACCATAGCCCACTGCGGGCTTCCAAATATCCCTTTGCCAATTCCACAAGAACAGCCTTAGCGAAACGCTGCTTGAAGGGAAAGATGTAACTCTGTGAGATGAATTCACAGAACACACAGCAGTTTCTCAGAAAGCTTCTTTCCAGTTTTGAACGGAAGATATTTCCTTTTTCACCATAGCCCTCTATGGGCTTCCAAATATCCCTTTGCCAATTCCACAAGAACAGCCTTAGCGAAAGGCTTCTTGAAGGGAAAGATGTAACTCTGTGAGATGAATTCACAGAACACAGAGCAGTTTCTCAGAAAGCTTCTTTCCAGTTTTGAACGGAAGATATTTCCTTTTTAACTGTAGCCCTCTATGGGCTTCCAAATATCCCTTTGCCAATTCCACAAGAACAGCCCTAGCGAAAGGCTTCTTGAAGGGAAAGATGTAACTCTGTGAGATGAATTCACAGAACACAGAGAAGTTTCTCAGAAAGCTTCTTTCCAGTTTTAAACGGAAGATATTTCCTTTTTCCCCATAGCCCTCTATGGGCTTCCAAATATCCCTTTGCCAATTCCACAAGAACAGCCTTAGCGAAAGGCTTCTTGAAGGGAAAGATGTAACTCTGTGAGATGAATTCACAGAACACAGAGCAGTTTCTCAGAAAGCTTCTTTCCAGTTTTGAACGGAAGATATTTCCTTTTTCACTGTAGCCCTCTATGGGCTTCCAAATATCCCTTTGCCAATTCCACAAGAACAGCCCTAGCGAAAGGCTTCTTGAAGGGAAAGATGTAACTCTGTGAGATGAATTCACAGAACACAGAGAAGTTTCTCAGAAAGCTTCTTTCCAGTTTTAAACGGAAGATATTTCCTTTTTCCCCATAGCCCTCTATGGGCTTCCAAATATCCCTTTGCCAATTCCACAAGAACAGCCTTAGCGAAAGGCTTCTTGAAGGGAAAGATGTAACTCTGTGAGATGAATTCACAGAACACAGTGAAGTTTCTCAGAAAGCTTCTTTCCAGTTTTAAACGGAAGATATTTCCTTTTTCCCCATAGCCCTCTATGGGCTTCCAAATATCCCTTTGCCAATTCCACAAGAACAGCCTTAGCGAAAGGCTGCTTGAAGGGAAAGATGTAACTCTGTGAGATGAATTCACAGAACACAGAGCAGTTTCTCAGAAAGCTTCTTTCCAGTTTTGAACGGAAGATATTTCCTTTTTCCCCATAGCCCTCTACGGGCTTCCAAATATCCCTTTGCCAATTCCACAAGAACAGCCTTAGCGAAAGTCTGCTTGAAGGGAAAGATGTAACTCTGTGAGATGAATTCACAGAACACAGAGCAGTTTCTCAGAAAGCTTCTTTCCAGTTTTGAACGGAAGATATTTCCTTTTTCACCATAGCCCTCTACGGGCTTCCAAATATCCCTTTGCCAATTCCACAAGAACAGCCTTAGCGAACGGCTGCTTGAAGGGAAAGATGTAACTCTGTGAGATGAATTCACAGAACACAGAGCAGTTTCTCAGAAAGCTTCTTTCCAGTTTTGAACGGAAGATATTTCCTTTTTCCCCATAGCCCTCTATGGGCTTCCAAATATCCCGTTGCCAATTCCACAAGAACAGCCTTAGCGAAAGGCTGCATGAAGGGAAAGATGTAACTCTGTGAGATGAATTCACAGAACACAGAGCAGTTTCTCAGAAAGCTTCTTTCCAGTTTTGAACGGAAGATATTTCCTTTTTCCCCATAGCCCTCTATGGGCTTCCAAATATCCCTTTGCCAATTCCACAAGAACAGCCTTAGCGAAAGGCTGCTTGAAGGGAAAGATGTAACTCTGTGAGATGAATTCACAGAACACAGAGCAGTTTCTCAGAAAGCTTCTTATCAGTTTTGAACGGAAGATATTTCCTTTTTCACCATAGCCCTCTATGGGCTTCCAAATATCCCTTTGCCAATTCCACAAGAACATCCTTAGCGAAAGGCTGCTTGAAGGGAAAGATGTAACTCTGTGAGATGAATTCACAGAACACAGAGCAGTTTCTCAGAAAGCTTCTTTCCAGTTTTGAACGGAAGATATTTCCTTTTTCACCATAGCCCTCTATGGGCTTCCAAATATCCCTTTGCCAATTCCAGAAGAACAGCCTTAGCGAAAGGCTGCTTGAAGGAAAAGATGTAACTCTGTGAGATGAATTCACAGAACACAGAGAAGTTTCTCAGAAAGCTTCTTTCCAGTTTTAAACGGAAGATATTTCCTTTTTCCCCATAGCCCTCTATGGGCTTCCAAATATCCCTTTGCCAATTCCACAAGAACAGCCTTAGCGAAAGGCTGCTTGAAGGGAAAGATGTAACTCTGTGAGATGAATTCACAGAACACAGAGCAGTTTCTCAGAAAGCTTCTTTCCAGTTTTGAACGGAAGATATTTCCTTTTTCACCATAGCCCTCTATGGGCTTCCAAATATCCCGTTGCCAATTCCACAAGAACAGCCTTAGCGAAAGGCTGCATGAAGGGAAACATGTAACTCTGTGAGATGAATTCACAGAACACAGAGCAGTTTCTCAGAAAGCTTCTTTCCAGTTTTGAACGGAAGATATTTCCTTTTTCCCCATAGCCCTCTATGGGCTTCCAAATATCCCTTTGCCAATTCCACAAGAACAGCCTTAGCGAAAGGCTGCTTGAAGGGAAAGATGTAACTCTGTGAGATGAATTCACAGAACACAGAGCAGTTTCTCAGAAAGCTTCTTATCAGTTTTGAACGGAAGATATTTCCTTTTTCACCATAGCCCTCTATGGGCTTCCAAATATCCCTTTGCCAATTCCACAAGAACATCCTTAGCGAAAGGCTGCTTGAAGGGAAAGATGTAACTCTATGAGATGAATTCACAGAACACAGAGCAGTTTCTCAGAAAGCTTCTTTCCAGTTTTGAACGGAAGATATTTCCTTTTTCACCATAGCCCTCTATGGGCTTCCAAATATCCCTTTGCCAATTCCAGAAGAACAGCCTTAGCGAAAGGCTGCTTGAAGGGAAAGATGTAACTCTGTGAGATGAATTCACAGAACACAGAGCAGTTTCTCAGAAATCTTCTTTCCAGTTTTGAACGGAAGATATTTCCTTTTTCACCGTAGCCCTCTACGGGCTTCCAAATATCCCTTTGCCAATTCCACAAGAACAGCCTTAGCGAAAGGCTGCTTTAAGGGAAACATGTAACTCTGTGAGATGAATTCACAGAACACAGAGCAGTTTCTCAGAAATCATCTTTCCAGGTTTGAACGGAAGATATTTCCTTTTTCCCCATAGCCCTCTATGGGCTTCCAAATATCCCTTTGCCAATTCCACAAGAACAGCCTTAGCGAAAGGCTTCTTGAAGGGAAAGATGTAACTCTGTGAGATGAATTCACAGAACACAGAGCAGTTTCTCAGAAAGCTTCTTTCCAGTTTTGAACGGAAGATATTTCCTTTTTCACTGTAGCCCTCTAAGGGCTTCAAATATCCCTTTGCCAATTCCACAAGAACAGCCTTAGCCAAAGGCTTCTTGAAGGGAAAGATGTAACTCTGTGAGACGAATTCACAGAACACAGAGAAGTTTCTCAGAAAGCTTCTTTCCAGTTTTGAACGGAAGATATTTCCTTTTTCCCCATAGCCCTCTACGGGCTTCCAAATATCCCTTTGCCAATTCCACAAGAACAGCCTTAGCGAAAGGCTGCTTGAAGGGAAAGATGTAACTCTGTGAGATGAATTCACAGAACACAGAGCAGTTTCTCAGAAAGCTTCTTTCCAGTTTTGAACGGAAGATATTTCCTTTTTCCCCATAGCCCTCTATGGGCTTCCAAATATCCCGTTGCCAATTCCACAAGAACAGCCTTAGCGAAAGGCTGCTTGAAGGGAAAGATGTAACTCTGTGAGATGAATTCACAAAACACAGAGCAGTTTCTCAGAAAGCTTCTTTCCAGTTTTGAACGGAAGATATTTCCTTTTTCACTGTAGCCCTCTAAGGGCTTCAAATATCCCTTTGCCAATTCCACAAGAACAGACTTAGCGAAAGGCTTCTTGAAGGGAAGGATGTAACTCTGTGAGATGAATGCCCAGAACACAGAGAAGTTTCTCAGAAAGCTTCTTTCCAGTTTTGAACGGAAGATATTTCCTTTTTCCCCATAGCCCTCTACGGGCTTCCAAATATCCCTTTGCCAATTCCACAAGAACAGCCTTAGCGAAAGGCTGCTTGAAGGGAAAGATGTAACTATGTGAGATGAATTCACAAAACACAGAGCAGTTTCTCAGAAAGCTTCTTTCCAGTTTTGAACGGAAGATATTTCCTTTTTCACCATAGCCCTCTGCGGGCTTCCAAATATCCCTTTGCCAATTCCACAAGAACAGCCTTAGCGAAACGCTGCTTGAAGGGAAAGATGTAACTCTGTGAGATGAATTCACAGAACACAGAGCAGTTTCTCAGAAAGCTTCTTTCCAGTTTTGAACGGAAGATATTTCCTTTTTCACTGTAGCCCTCTCTGGGCTTCCAAATATCCCTTTGCCAATTCCACAAGAACAGCCCTAGCGAAAGGCTTCTTGAAGGGAAAGATGTAACTCTGTGAGATGAATTCACAGAACACAGAGAAGTTTCTCAGAAAGCTTCTTTCCAGTTTTAAACGGAAGATATTTCCTTTTTCCCCATAGCCCTCTATGGGCTTCCAAATATCCCTTTGCCAATTCCACAAGAACAGCCTTAGCGAAAGGCTTCTTGAAGGGAAAGATGTAACTCTGTGAGATGAATTCACAGAACACAGAGCAGTTTCTCTAAAAGCTTCTTTCCAGTTTTGAACGGAAGATATTTCCTTTTTCACCATAGCCCTCTACGGGCTTAAAAATATACCTTTGCCAATTCCACAAGAACAGCCTTAGCGAAAGGCTGCTTGAAGGGAAAGATGTAACTCTGTGAGATGAATTCACAGAACACAGAGCAGTTTCACAGAAAGCTTCTTTCCAGTTTTGAACGGAAGATATTTCCTTTTTCACTGAAGCCCTCTATGGGCTTCCAAATATCCCTTTGCCAATTCCACAAGAACAGCCTTAGCGAAAGGCTTCTTGAAGGGAAAGATGTAACTCTGTGAGATGAATTCACAGAACACAGAGCAGTTTCTCAGAAAGCTTCTTTCCAGTTTTGAACGGAAGATATTTCCTTTTTCACCATAGCCCTCTACGGGCTTCCAAATATCCCTTTGCCAATTCCACAAGAACAGCCTTAGCGAAAGGCTGCTTGAAGGGAAAGATGTAACTCTGTGAGATGAATTCACAGAACACAGAGCAGTTTCTCAGAAAGCTTCTTTCCAGTTTTGAACGGAAGATATTTCCTTTTTCCCCATAGCCCTCTATGGGCTTCCAAATATCACGTTGCCAATTCCACAAGAACAGCCTTAGCGAAAGGCTGCTTGAAGGGAAACATGTAACTCGGTGAGATGAATTCACAGAACACAGAGCAGTTTCTCAGAAAGCTTCTTTCCAGTTTTGAACGGAAGATATTTCCTTTTTCACCATAGCCCTCTATGGGTTTCCAAATATCCCGTTGCCAATTCCACAAGAACAGCCTTAGCGAAAGGCTGCTTGAAAGGAAAGATGTAACTCTGTGAGATGAATTCACGGAACAGAGAGCAGTTTCTCAGAAAGCTTCTTTCCTGTTTTGAACGGAAGATATTTCCTTTTTCACCATAGCCCTCTATGGGCTTCCAAATATCCCTTTGCCAATTCCACAAGAACAGCCTTAGCGAAAGGCTGCTTGAAGGGAAAGATGTAACTCTGTGAGATGAATTCACAGAACACAGAGCAGTTTCTCAGAAATCTTCTTTCCAGTTTTGAACGGAAGATATTTCCTTTTTCACCGTAGCCCTCTATGGGCTTCCAAATATCCCTTTGCCAATTCCACAAGAACAGCCTTAGCGAAAGGCTTCTGGAAGGGAAAGATGTAACTCTGTGAGATGAATTCACAGAACACAGAGCAGTTTCTCAGAAAGCTTCTTTCCAGTTTTGAACGGAAGATATTTCCTTTTTCACTGTAGCCCTCTATGGGCTTCCAAATATCCCTTTGCCAATTCCACAAGAACAGCCTTAGCGAAAGGCTTCTTGAAGGGAAAGATGTAACTCTGTGAGATGAATTCACAGACCACAGAGAAGTTTCTCAGAAAGCTTCTTTCCAGTTTTGAACGGAAGATATTTCCTTTTTCCCCATAGCCCTCTATGGGCTTCCAAATATCCCTTTGCCAATTCCACAAGAACAGCCTTAGCGAAAGACTGCTTGAAGGGAAAGATGTAACTCTGTGAGATGAATTCACAGAACACAGAGTAGTTTCTCAGAAAGCTTCTTTCCAGTTTTGAACGGAAGATATTTCCTTTTTCACTGTAGCCCACTAAGGGCTTCCAAATATCCCTTTGCCAATTCCACAAGAACAGCCTTAGCGAAAGGCTGCTTGAAGGGAAAGATGTAACTCTGTGAGATGAATTCACAGAACACAGAGCAGTTTCTCAGAAAGCTTCTTTCCAGTTTTGAACGGAAGATATTTCCTTTTTCCCCATAGCCCTCTACGGGCTTCCAAATATCCCTTTGCCAATTCCACAAGAACAGCCTTAGCGAAAGGCTGCTTGAAGGGAAAGATGTAACTCTGTGAGATGAATTCACAGAACACAGAGCAGTTTCTCAGAAAGCTTCTTTCCAGTTTTGAACGGAAGATATTTCCTTTTTCCCCATAGCCCTCTATGGGCTTCCAAATATCCCGTTGCCAATTCCACAAGAACAGCCTTAGCGAAAGGCTGCTTGAAGGGAAAGATGTAACTCTGTGAGATGAATTCACAGAACACAGAGCAGTTTCTCAGAAAGCTTCTTATCAGTTTTGAACGGAAGATATTTCCTTTTTCACCATAGCCCTCTATGGGCTTCCAAATATCCCTTTGCCAATTCCACAAGAACATCCTTAGCGAAAGGCTGCTTGAAGGGAAAGATGTAACTCTGTGAGATGAATTCACAGAACACAGAGCAGTTTCTCAGAAAGCTTCTTTCCAGTTTTGAACGGAAGATATTTCCTTTTTCACCATAGCCCTCTATGGGCTTCCAAATATCCCTTTGCCAATTCCACAAGAACAGCCTTAGCGAAAGGCTGCTTGAAGGGAAAGATGTAACTCTGTGAGATGAATTCACAGAACACAGAGCAGTTTCTCAGAAATCTTCTTTCCAGTTTTGAACGGAAGATATTTCCTTTTTCACCATAGCCCTCTATGGGCTTCCAAATATCCCTTTGCCAATTCCACAAGAACAGCCTTAGCGAAAGGCTGCTTGAAGGGAAAGATGTAACTCTGTGAGAAGAATTCACAGAACACAGAGCAGTTTCTCAGAAATCTTCTTTCCAGGTTTGAACGGAAGATATTTCCTTTTTCACCATAGCCCTCTATGGGCTTCCAAATATCCCTTTGCCAATTCCACAAGAACAGCCTTAGCGAAAGGCTTCTTGAAGGGAAAGATGTAACTCTGTGAGATGAATTCACAGAACACAGAGCAGTTTCTCAGAAAGCTTCTTTCCAGTTTTGAACGGAAGATATTTCCTTTTTCACTGTAGCCCTCTAAGGGCTTCCAAATATCCCTTTGCCAATTCCACAAGAACAGCCTTAGCGAAAGGCTTCTTGAAGGGAAAGATGTAACTCTGTGAGATGAATTCACAGAACACAGAGAAGTTTCTCAGAAAGCTTCTTTCCAGTTTTGAACGGAAGATATTTCCTTTTTCCCCATAGCCCTCTACGGGCTTCCAAATATCCCTTTGCCAATTCCACAAGAACAGCCTTAGCGAAAGGCTGCTTGAAGGGAAAGATGTAACTCTGTGAGATGAATTCACAGAACACAGAGCAGTTTCTCAGAAAGCTTCTTTCCAGTTTTGAACGGAAGATATTTCCTTTTTCACTGTAGCCCTCTAAGGGCTTCAAATATCCCTTTGCCAATTCCACAAGAACAGACTTAGCGAAAGGCTTCTTGAAGGGAAGGATGTAACTCTGTGAGATGAATTCCCAGAACACAGAGAAGTTTCTCAGAAAGCTTCTTTCCAGTTTTGAACGGAAGATATTTCCTTTTTCCCCATAGCCCTCTACGGGCTTCCAAATATCCCTTTGCCAATTCCACAAGAACAGCCTTAGCGAAAGGCTGCTTGAAGGGAAAGATGTAACTATGTGAGATGAATTCACAAAACACAGAGCAGTTTCTCAGAAAGCTTCTTTCCAGTTTTGAACGGAAGATATTTCCTTTTTCACCATAGCCCACTGCGGGCTTCCAAATATCCCTTTGCCAATTCCACAAGAACAGCCTTAGCGAAACGCTGCTTGAAGGGAAAGATGTAACTCTGTGAGATGAATTCACAGAACACAGAGCAGTTTCTCAGAAAGCTTCTTTCCAGTTTTGAACGGAAGATATTTCCTTTTTCCCCATAGCCCTCTATGGGCTTCCAAATATCCCTTTGCCAATTCCACAAGAACAGCCTTAGCGAAAGGCTGCTTGAAGGGAAAGATGTAACTCTGTGAGATGAATTCACAGAACACAGAGCAGTTTCTCAGAAATCTTCTTTCCAGTTTTGAACGGAAGATATTTCCTTTTTCACCGTAGCCCTCTATGGGCTTCCAAATATCCCTTTGCCAATTCCACAAGAACAGCCTTAGCGAAAGGCTTCTGGAAGGGAAAGATGTAACTCTGTGAGATGAATTCACAGAACACAGAGCAGTTTCTCAGAAAGCTTCTTTCCGGTTTTGAACGGAAGATATTTCCTTTTTCACTGTAGCCCTCTATGGGCTTCCAAATATCCCTTTGCCAATTCCACAAGAACAGCCTTAGCGAAAGGCTTCTTGAAGGGAAAGATGTAACTCTGTGAGATGAATTCACAGAACACAGAGAAGTTTCTCAGAAAGCTTCTTTCCAGTTTTGAACGGAAGATATTTCCTTTTTCCCCATAGCCCTCTATGGGCTTCCAAATATCCCTTTGCCAATTCCACAAGAACAGCCTTAGCGAAAGGCTGCTTGAAGGGAAAGATGTAACTCTGTGAGATGAATTCACAGAACACAGAGTAGTTTCTCAGAAAGCTTCTTTCCAGTTTTGAACGGAAGATATTTCCTTTTTCACTGTAGCCCACTAAGGGCTTCCAAATATCCCTTTGCCAATTCCACAAGAACAGCCTTAGCGAAAGGCTTCTTAAAGGGAAAGATGTAACTCTGTGAGATGAATTCACAGAACACAGAGCAGTTTCTCAGAAAGCTTCTTTCCAGTTTTCAACGGAAGATATTTCCTTTTTCCCCATAGCCCTCTACGGGCTTCCAAATATCCCTTTGCCAATTCCACAAGAACAGCCTTAGCGAAAGGCTGCTTGAAGGGAAAGATGTAACTCTGTGAGATGAATTCACAGAACACAGAGCAGTTTCTCAGAAAGCTTCTTTCCAGTTTTGAACGGAAGATATTTCCTTTTTCACCATAGCCCTCTATGGGCTTCCAAATATCCCGTTGCCAATTCCACAAGAACAGTCTTAGCGAAAGGCTGCATGAAGGGAAACATATAACTCTGTGAGATGAATTCACAGAACACAGAGCAGTTTCTCAGAAAGCTTCTTTCCAGTTTTGAACGGAAGATATTTCCTTTTTCCCCATAGCCCTCTATGGGCTTCCAAATATCCCTTTGCCAATTCCACGAGAACAGCCTTAGCGAAAGGCTGCTTGAAGGGAAAGATGTAACTCTGTGAGATGAATTCACAGAACACAGAGCAGTTTCTCAGAAAGCTTCTTTCCAGTTTTGAACGGAAGATATTTCCTTTTTCACCATAGCCCTCTATGGGCTTCCAAATATCCCTTTGCCAATTCCACAAGAACATCCTTAGCGAAAGGCTGCTTGAAGGGAAAGATGTAACTCTGTGAGATGAATTCACAGAACACAGAGCAGTTTCTCAGAAAGCTTCTTTCCAGTTTTGAACGGAAGATATTTCCTTTTTCACTGTAGCCCTCTATGGGCTTCCAAATATCCCTTTGCCAATTCCACAAGAACAGCCTTAGCGAAAGGCTTCTTGAAGGGAAACATGTAACTCTGTGAGATGAATTCACAGAACACAGAGCAGTTTCTCAGAAAGCTTCTTTCCAGGTTTGAACGGAAGGTATTTCCTTTTTCACCATAGCCCTCTATGGGCTTCCAAATATCCCTTTGCCAATTCCACAAGAACAGCCTTAGCGAAAGGCTTCTGGAAGGGAAAGATGTAACTCTGTGAGATGAATTCACAGAACACAGAGCAGTTTCTCAGAAAGCTTCTTTCCAGTTTTGAACGGAAGATATTTCCTTTTTCACTGTAGCCCTCTAAGGGCTTCCAAATATCCCTTTGCCAATTCCACAAGAACAGCCTTAGCGAAAGGCTTCTTGAAGGGAAAGATGTAACTCTGTGAGATGAATTCAGAGAACACAGAGAAGTTTCTCAGAAAGCTTCTTTCCAGTTTTGAACGGAAGATATTTCCTTTTTCCCCATAGCCCTCTACGGGCTTCCAAATATCCCTTTGCCAATTCCACAAGAACAGCCTTAGCGAAAGGCTGCTTGAAGGGAAAGATGTAACTCTGTGAGATGAATTCACAGAACACAGAGCAGTTTCTCAGAAAGCTTCTTTCCAGTTTTGAACGGAAGATATTTCCTTTTTCACCATAGCCCTCTACGGGCTTCCAAATATCCCTTTGCCAATTCGACAAGAACAGCCTTAGCGAAAGGCTGCTTGAAGGGAAAGATGTAACTCTGTGAGATGAATTCACAGAACACAGAGCAGTTTCTCAGAAAGCTTCTTTCCAGTTTTGAACGGAAGATATTTCCTTTTTCACTGTAGCCCTCTATGGGCTTCCAAATATCCCTTTGCCAATTCCACAAGAACAGCCTTAGCGAAAGGCTTCTTGAAGGGAAAGATGTAACTCTGTGAGATGAATTCACAGAACACAGAGCAGTTTCTCAGAAAGCTTCTTTCCAGTTTTGAACGGAAGATATTTCCTTTTTCCCCATAGCCCTCTATGGGCTTCCAAATATCCCTTTGCCAATTCCACAAGAACAGCCTTAGCGAAAGGCTGCTTGAAGGGAAAGATGTAACTCTGTGAGATGAATTCACAGAACACAGAGCAGTTTCTCAGAAAGCTTCTTTCCAGTTTTGAACGGAAGATATTTCCTTTTTCCCCATAGCCCTCTACGGGCTTCCAAATATCCCTTTGCCAATTCCACAACAACAGCCTTAGCGAAAGGCTGCTTGAAGGGAAAGATGTAACTCTGTGAGATGAATTCACAGAACACAGAGCAGTTTCTCAGAAAGCTTCTTTCCAGTTTTGAACGGAAGATATTTCCTTTTTCCCCATAGCCCTCTATGGGCTTCCAAATATCCCGTTGCCAATTCCACAAGAACAGCCTTAGCGAAAGGCTGCATGAAGGGAAACATGTAACTCTGTGAGATGAATTTACAGAACACAGAGCAGTTTCTCAGAAAGCTTCTTTCCAGTTTTGAACGGAAGATATTTCCTTATTCCCCATAGCCCTCTATGGGCTTCCAAATATCCCTTTGCCAATTCCACAAGAACATCCTTAGCGAAAGGCTGCTTGAAGGGAAAGATGTAACTCTGTGAGATGAATTCACAGAACACAGAGCAGTTTCTCAGAAAGCTTCTTTCCAGTTTTGAACGGAAGATATTTCCTTTTTCACCATAGCCCTCTATGGGCTTCCAAATATCCCTTTGCCAATTCCACAAGAACAGCCTTAGCGAAAGGCTGCTTGAAGGGAAAGATGTAACTCTGTGAGATGAATTCACAGAACACAGAGCAGTTTCTCAGAAATCTTCTTTCCAGTTTTGAACGGAAGATATTTCCTTTTTCACCATAGCCCTCTATGGGCTTCCAAATATCCCTTTGCCAATTCCACAAGAACAGCCTTAGCGAAAGGCTGCTTGAAGGGAAAGATGTAACTCTGTGAGATGAATTCACAGAACACAGAGCAGTTTCTCAGAAATCTTCTTTCCAGGTTTGAACGGAAGATATTTCCTTTTTCACCATAGCCCTCTATGGGCTTCCAAATATCCCTTTGCCAATTCCACAAGAACAGCCTTAGCGAAAGGCTTCTTGAAGGGAAAGATGTAACTCTGTGAGATGAATTCACAGAACACAGAGAAGTTTCTCAGAAAGCTTCTTTCCAGTTTTGAACGGAAGATATTTCCTTTTTCCCCATAGCCCTCTACGGGCTTCCAAATATCCCTTTGCCAATTCCACAAGAACAGCCTTAGCGAAAGGCTGCTTGAAGGGAAAGATGTAACTCTGTGAGATGAATTCACAGAACACAGAGCAGTTTCTCAGAAAGCTTCTTTCCAGTTTTGAACGGAAGATATTTCCTTTTTCACTGTAGCCCTCTAAGGGCTTCAAATATCCCTTTGCCAATTCCACAAGAACAGACTTAGCGAAAGGCTTCTTGAAGGGAAGGATGTAACTCTGTGAGATGAATTCCCAGAACACAGAGAAGTTTCTCAGAAAGCTTCTTTCCAGTTTTGAACGGAAGATATTTCCTTTTTCCCCATAGCCCTCTACGGGCTTCCAAATATCCCTTTGCCAATTCCACAAGAACAGCCTTAGCGAAAGGCTGCTTGAAGGGAAAGATGTAACTATGTGAGATGAATTCACAAAACACAGAGCAGTTTCTCAGAAAGCTTCTTTCCAGTTTTGAACGGAAGATATTTCCTTTTTCACCATAGCCCACTGCGGGCTTCCAAATATCCCTTTGCCAATTCCACAAGAACAGCCTTAGCGAAACGCTGCTTGAAGGGAAAGATGTAACTCTGTGAGATGAATTCACAGAACACACAGCAGTTTCTCAGAAAGCTTCTTTCCAGTTTTGAACGGAAGATATTTCCTTTTTCCCCATAGCCCTCTATGGGCTTCCAAATATCCCTTTGCCAATTCCACAAGAACAGCCTTAGCGAAAGGCTTCTTGAAGGGAAAGATGTAACTCTGTGAGATGAATTCACAGAACACAGAGCAGTTTCTCAGAAAGCTTCTTTCCAGTTTTGAACGGAAGATATTTCCTTTTTAACTGTAGCCCTCTATGGGCTTCCAAATATCCCTTTGCCAATTCCACAAGAACAGCCCTAGCGAAAGGCTTCTTGAAGGGAAACATGTAACTCTGTGAGATGAATTCACAGAACACAGAGAAGTTTCTCAGAAAGCTTCTTTCCAGTTTTAAACGGAAGATATTTCCTTTTTCCCCATAGCCCTCTATGGGCTTCCAAATATCCCTTTGCCAATTCCACAAGAACAGCCTTAGCGAAAGGCTTCTTGAAGGGAAAGATGTAACTCTGTGAGATGAATTCACAGAACACAGAGCAGTTTCTCAGAAAGCTTCTTTCCAGTTTTGAACGGAAGATATTTCCTTTTTCACTGTAGCCCTCTATGGGCTTCCAAATATCCCTTTGCCAATTCCACAAGAACAGCCCTAGCGAAAGGCTTCTTGAAGGGAAAGATGTAACTCTGTGAGATGAATTCACAGAACACAGAGAAGTTTCTCAGAAAGCTTCTTTCCAGTTTTAAACGGAAGATATTTCCTTTTTCCCCATAGCCCTCTATGGGCTTCCAAATATCCCTTTGCCAATTCCACAAGAACAGCCTTAGCGAAAGGCTTCTTGAAGGGAAAGATGTAACTCTGTGAGATGAATTCACAGAACACAGTGAAGTTTCTCAGAAAGCTTCTTTCCAGTTTTAAACGGAAGATATTTCCTTTTTCCCCATAGCCCTCTATGGGCTTCCAAATATCCCTTTGCCAATTCCACAAGAACAGCCTTAGCGAAAGGCTGCTTGAAGGGAAAGATGTAACTCTGTGAGATGAATTCACAGAACACAGAGCAGTTTCTCAGAAAGCTTCTTTCCAGTTTTGAACGGAAGATATTTCCTTTTTCCCCATAGCCCTCTACGGGCTTCCAAATATCCCTTTGCCAATTCCACAAGAACAGCCTTAGCGAAAGTCTGCTTGAAGGGAAAGATGTAACTCTGTGAGATGAATTCACAGAACACAGAGCAGTTTCTCAGAAAGCTTCTTTCCAGTTTTGAACGGAAGATATTTCCTTTTTCACCATAGCCCTCTACGGGCTTCCAAATATCCCTTTGCCAATTCCACAAGAACAGCCTTAGCGAAAGGCTGCTTGAAGGGAAAGATGTAACTCTGTGAGATGAATTCACAGAACACAGAGCAGTTTCTCAGAAAGCTTCTTTCCAGTTTTGAACGGAAGATATTTCCTTTTTCCCCATAGCCCTCTATGGGCTTCCAAATATCCCGTTGCCAATTCCACAAGAACAGCCTTAGCGAAAGGCTGCATGAAGGGAAACATGTAACTCTGTGAGATGAATTCACAGAACACAGAGCAGTTTCTCAGAAAGCTTCTTTCCAGTTTTGAACGGAAGATATTTCCTTTTTCCCCATAGCCCTCTATGGGCTTCCAAATATCCCTTTGCCAATTCCACAAGAACAGCCTTAGCGAAAGGCTGCTTGAAGGGAAAGATGTAACTCTGTGAGATGAATTCACAGAACACAGAGCAGTTTCTCAGAAAGCTTCTTATCAGTTTTGAACGGAAGATATTTCCTTTTTCACCATAGCCCTCTATGGGCTTCCAAATATCCCTTTGCCAATTCCACAAGAACATCCTTAGCGAAAGGCTGCTTGAAGGGAAAGATGTAACTCTGTGAGATGAATTCACAGAACACAGAGCAGTTTCTCAGAAAGCTTCTTTCCAGTTTTGAACGGAAGATATTTCCTTTTTCACCATAGCCCTCTATGGGCTTCCAAATATCCCTTTGCCAATTCCAGAAGAACAGCCTTAGCGAAAGGCTGCTTGAAGGAAAAGATGTAACTCTGTGAGATGAATTCACAGAACACAGAGAAGTTTCTCAGAAAGCTTCTTTCCAGTTTTAAACGGAAGATATTTCCTTTTTCCCCATAGCCCTCTATGGGCTTCCAAATATCCCTTTGCCAATTCCACAAGAACAGCCTTAGCGAAAGGCTGCTTGAAGGGAAAGATGTAACTCTGTGAGATGAATTCACAGAACACAGAGCAGTTTCTCAGAAAGCTTCTTTCCAGTTTTGAACGGAAGATATTTCCTTTTTCACCATAGCCCTCTATGGGCTTCCAAATATCCCGTTGCCAATTCCACAAGAACAGCCTTAGCGAAAGGCTGCATGAAGGGAAACATGTAACTCTGTGAGATGAATTCACAGAACACAGAGCAGTTTCTCAGAAAGCTTCTTTCCAGTTTTGAACGGAAGATATTTCCTTTTTCCCCATAGCCCTCTATGGGCTTCCAAATATCCCTTTGCCAATTCCACAAGAACAGCCTTAGCGAAAGGCTGCTTGAAGGGAAAGATGTAACTCTGTGAGATGAATTCACAGAACACAGAGCAGTTTCTCAGAAAGCTTCTTATCAGTTTTGAACGGAAGATATTTCCTTTTTCACAATAGCCCTCTATGGGCTTCCAAATATCCCTTTGCCAATTCCACAAGAACATCCTTAGCGAAAGGCTGCTTGAAGGGAAAGATGTAACTCTATGAGATGAATTCACAGAACACAGAGCAGTTTCTCAGAAAGCTTCTTTCCAGTTTTGAACGGAAGATATTTCCTTTTTCACCATAGCCCTCTATGGGCTTCCAAATATCCCTTTGCCAATTCCAGAAGAACAGCCTTAGCGAAAGGCTGCTTGAAGGGAAAGATGTAACTCTGTGAGATGAATTCACAGAACACAGAGCAGTTTCTCAGAAATCATCTTTCCAGGTTTGAACGGAAGATATTTCCTTTTTCCCCATAGCCCTCTATGGGCTTCCAAATATCCCTTTGCCAATTCCACAAGAACAGCCTTAGCGAAAGGCTTCTTGAAGGGAAAGATGTAACTCTGTGAGATGAATTCACAGAACACAGAGCAGTTTCTCAGAAAGCTTCTTTCCAGTTTTGAACGGAAGATATTTCCTTTTTCACTGTAGCCCTCTAAGGGCTTCAAATATCCCTTTGCCAATTCCACAAGAACAGCCTTAGCCAAAGGCTTCTTGAAGGGAAAGATGTAACTCTGTGAGACGAATTCACAGAACACAGAGAAGTTTCTCAGAAAGCTTCTTTCCAGTTTTGAACGGAAGATATTTCCTTTTTCCCCATAGCCCTCTACGGGCTTCCAAATATCCCTTTGCCAATTCCACAAGAACAGCCTTAGCGAAAGGCTGCTTGAAGGGAAAGATGTAACTCTGTGAGATGAATTCACAGAACACAGAGCAGTTTCTCAGAAAGCTTCTTTCCAGTTTTGAACGGAAGATATTTCCTTTTTCCCCATAGCCCTCTATGGGCTTCCAAATATCCCGTTGCCAATTCCACAAGAACAGCCTTAGCGAAAGGCTGCTTGAAGGGAAAGATGTAACTCTGTGAGATGAATTCACAAAACACAGAGCAGTTTCTCAGAAAGCTTCTTTCCAGTTTTGAACGGAAGATATTTCCTTTTTCACTGTAGCCCTCTAAGGGCTTCAAATATCCCTTTGCCAATTCCACAAGAACAGACTTAGCGAAAGGCTTCTTGAAGGGAAGGATGTAACTCTGTGAGATGAATTCCCAGAACACAGAGAAGTTTCTCAGAAAGCTTCTTTCCAGTTTTGAACGGAAGATATTTCCTTTTTCCCCATAGCCCTCTACGGGCTTCCAAATATCCCTTTGCCAATTCCACAAGAACAGCCTTAGCGAAAGGCTGCTTGAAGGGAAAGATGTAACTATGTGAGATGAATTCACAAAACACAGAGCAGTTTCTCAGAAAGCTTCTTTCCAGTTTTGAACGGAAGATATTTCCTTTTTCACCATAGCCCTCTGCGGGCTTCCAAATATCCCTTTGCCAATTCCACAAGAACAGCCTTAGCGAAACGCTGCTTGAAGGGAAAGATGTAACTCTGTGAGATGAATTCACAGAACACAGAGCAGTTTCTCAGAAAGCTTCTTTCCAGTTTTGAACGGAAGATATTTCCTTTTTCACTGTAGCCCTCTCTGGGCTTCCAAATATCCCTTTGCCAATTCCACAAGAACAGCCCTAGCGAAAGGCTTCTTGAAGGGAAAGATGTAACTCTGTGAGATGAATTCACAGAACACAGAGAAGTTTCTCAGAAAGCTTCTTTCCAGTTTTAAACGGAAGATATTTCCTTTTTCCCCATAGCCCTCTATGGGCTTCCAAATATCCCTTTGCCAATTCCACAAGAACAGCCTTAGCGAAAGGCTTCTTGAAGGGAAAGATGTAACTCTGTGAGATGAATTCACAGAACACAGAGCAGTTTCTCAGAAAGCTTCTTTCCAGTTTTGAACGGAAGATATTTCCTTTTTCACCATAGCCCTCTACGGGCTTAAAAATATACCTTTGCCAATTCCACAAGAACAGCCTTAGCGAAAGGCTGCTTGAAGGGAAAGATGTAACTCTGTGAGATGAATTCACAGAACACAGAGCAGTTTCTCAGAAAGCTTCTTTCCAGTTTTGAACGGAAGATATTTCCTTTTTCACTGAAGCCCTCTATGGGCTTCCAAATATCCCTTTGCCAATTCCACAAGAACAGCCTTAGCGAAAGGCTTCTTGAAGGGAAAGATGTAACTCTGTGAGATGAATTCACAGAACACAGAGCAGTTTCTCAGAAAGCTTCTTTCCAGTTTTGAACGGAAGATATTTCCTTTTTCACCATAGCCCTCTACGGGCTTCCAAATATCCCTTTGCCAATTCCACAAGAACAGCCTTAGCGAAAGGCTGCTTGAAGGGAAAGATGTAACTCTGTGAGATGAATTCACAGAACACAGAGCAGTTTCTCAGAAAGCTTCTTTCCAGTTTTGAACGGAAGATGTTTCCTTTTTCCCCATAGCCCTCTATGGGCTTCCAAATATCCCGTTGCCAATTCCACAAGAACAGCCTTAGCGAAAGGCTGCTTGAAGGGAAACATGTAACTCGGTGAGATGAATTCACAGAACACAGAGCAGTTTCTCAGAAAGCTTCTTTCCAGTTTTGAACGGAAGATATTTCCTTTTTCACCATAGCCCTCTATGGGTTTCCAAATATCCCGTTGCTAATTCCACAAGAACAGCCTTAGCGAAAGGCTGCTTGAAGGGAAAGATGTAACTCTGTGAGATGAATTCACGGAACAGAGAGCAGTTTCTCAGAAAGCTTCTTTCCTGTTTTGAACGGAAGATATTTCCTTTTTCACCATAGCCCTCTATGGGCTTCCAAATATCCCTTTGCCAATTCCACAAGAACAGCCTTAGCGAAAGGCTGCTTGAAGGGAAAGATGTAACTCTGTGAGATGAATTCACAGAACACAGAGCAGTTTCTCAGAAATCTTCTTTCCAGTTTTGAACGGAAGATATTTCCTTTTTCACCGTAGCCCTCTATGGGCTTCCAAATATCCCTTTGCCAATTCCACAAGAACAGCCTTAGCGAAAGGCTTCTGGAAGGGAAAGATGTAACTCTGTGAGATGAATTCACAGAACACAGAGCAGTTTCTCAGAAAGCTTCTTTACAGTTTTGAACGGAAGATATTTCCTTTTTCACTGTAGCCCTCTATGGGCTTCCAAATATCCCTTTGCCAATTCCACAAGAACAGCCTTAGCGAAAGGCTTCTTGAAGGGAAAGATGTAACTCTGTGAGATGAATTCACAGACCACAGAGAAGTTTCTCAGAAAGCTTCTTTCCAGTTTTGAACGGAAGATATTTCCTTTTTCCCCATAGCCCTCTATGGGCTTCCAAATATCCCTTTGCCAATTCCACAAGAACAGCCTTAGCGAAAGGCTGCTTGAAGGGAAAGATGTAACTCTGTGAGATGAATTCACAGAACACAGAGTAGTTTCTCAGAAAGCTTCTTTCCAGTTTTGAACGGAAGATATTTCCTTTTTCACTGTAGCCCACTAAGGGCTTCCAAATATCCCTTTGCCAATTCCACAAGAACAGCCTTAGCGAAAGGCTTCTTAAAGGGAAAGATGTAACTCTGTGAGATGAATTCACAGAACACAGAGCAGTTTCTCAGAAAGCTTCTTTCCAGTTTTGAACGGAATATATTTCCTTTTTCCCCATAGCCCTCTACGGGCTTCCAAATATCCCTTTGCCAATTCCACAAGAACAGCCTTAGCGAAAGGCTGCTTGAAGGGAAAGATGTAACTCTGTGAGATGAATTCACAGAACACAGAGCAGTTTCTCAGAAAGCTTCTTTCCAGTTTTGAACGGAAGATATTTCCTTTTTCACCATAGCCCTCTATGGGCTTCCAAATATCCCGTTGCCAATTCCACAAGAACAGCCTTAGCGAAAGGCTGCATGAAGGGAAACATATAACTCTGTGAGATGAATTCACAGAACACAGAGCAGTTTCTCAGAAAGCTTCTTTCCAGTTTTGAACGGAAGATATTTCCTTTTTCCCCATAGCCCTCTATGGGCTTCCAAATATCCCTTTCCAATTCCACGAGAACAGCCTTAGCGAAAGGCTGCTTGAAGGGAAAGATGTAACTCTGTGAGATGAATTCACAGAACACAGAGCAGTTTCTCAGAAAGCTTCTTTCCAGTTTTGAACGGAAGATATTTCCTTTTTCACCATAGCCCTCTATGGGCTTCCAAATATCCCTTTGCCAATTCCACAAGAACATCCTTAGCGAAAGGCTGCTTGAAGGGAAAGATGTAACTCTGTGAGATGAATTCACAGAACACAGAGCAGTTTCTCAGAAAGCTTCTTTCCAGTTTTGAACGGAAGATATTTCCTTTTTCACTGTAGCCCTCTATGGGCTTCCAAATATCCCTTTGCCAATTCCACAAGAACAGCCTTAGCGAAAGGCTTCTTGAAGGGAAACATGTAACTCTGTGAGATGAATTCACAGAACACAGAGCAGTTTCTCAGAAAGCTTCTTTCCAGGTTTGAACGGAAGATATTTCCTTTTTCACCATAGCCCTCTATGGGCTTCCAAATATCCCTTTGCCAATTCCACAAGAACAGCCTTAGCGAAAGGCTTCTTGAAGGGAAAGATGTAACTCTGTGAGATGAATTCACAGAACACAGAGCAGTTTCTCAGAAAGCTTCTTTCCAGTTTTGAACGGAAGATATTTCCTTTTTCACTGTAGCCCTCTAAGGGCTTCCAAATATCCCTTTGCCAATTCCACAAGAACAGCCTTAGCGAAAGGCTTCTTGAAGGGAAAGATGTAACTCTGTGAGATGAATTCACAGAACACAGAGAAGTTTCTCAGAAAGCTTCTTTCCAGTTTTGAACGGAAGATATTTCCTTTTTCCCCATAGCCCTCTACGGGCTTCCAAATATCCCTTTGCCAATTCCACAAGAACAGCCTTAGCGAAAGGCTGCTTGAAGGGAAAGATGTAACTCTGTGAGATGAATTCACAGAACACAGAGCAGTTTCTCAGAAAGCTTCTTTCCAGTTTTGAACGGAAGATATTTCCTTTTTCACCATAGCCCTCTACGGGCTTCCAAATATCCCTTTGCCAATTCGACAAGAACAGCCTTAGCGAAAGGCTGCTTGAAGGGAAAGATGTAACTCTGTGAGATGAATTCACAGAACACAGAGCAGTTTCTCAGAAAGCTTCTTTCCAGTTTTGAACGGAAGATATTTCCTTTTTCACTGTAGCCCACTAAGGGCTTCCAAATATCCCTTTGCCAATTCCACAAGAACAGCCTTAGCGAAAGGCTTCTTAAAGGGAAAGATGTAACTCTGTGAGATGAATTCACAGAACACAGAGCAGTTTCTCAGAAAGCTTCTTTCCAGTTTTGAACGGAATATATTTCCTTTTTCCCCATAGCCCTCTACGGGCTTCCAAATATCCCTTTGCCAATTCCACAAGAACAGCCTTAGCGAAAGGCTGCTTGAAGGGAAAAATGTAACTCTGTGAGATGAATTCACAGAACACAGAGCAGTTTCTCAGAAAGCTTCTTTCCAGTTTTGAACGGAAGATATTTCCTTTTTCACCATAGCCCTCTATGGGCTTCCAAATATCCCGTTGCCAATTCCACAAGAACAGCCTTAGCGAAAGGCTGCATGAAGGGAAACATATAACTCTGTGAGATGAATTCACAGAACACAGAGCAGTTTCTCAGAAAGCTTCTTTCCAGTTTTGAACGGAAGATATTTCCTTTTTCCCCATAGCCCTCTATGGGCTTCCAAATATCCCTTTCCAATTCCACGAGAACAGCCTTAGCGAAAGGCTGCTTGAAGGGAAAGATGTAACTCTGTGAGATGAATTCACAGAACACAGAGCAGTTTCTCAGAAAGCTTCTTTCCAGTTTTGAACGGAAGATATTTCCTTTTTCACCATAGCCCTCTATGGGCTTCCAAATATCCCTTTGCCAATTCCACAAGAACATCCTTAGCGAAAGGCTGCTTAAAGGGAAAGATGTAACTCTGTGAGATGAATTCACAGAACACAGAGCAGTTTCTCAGAAAGCTTCTTTCCAGTTTTGAACGGAAGATATTTCCTTTTTCACTGTAGCCCTCTATGGGCTTCCAAATATCCCTTTGCCAATTCCACAAGAACAGCCTTAGTGAAAGGCTTCTTGAAGGGAAACATGTAACTCTGTGAGATGAATTCACAGAACACAGAGCAGTTTCTCAGAAAGCTTCTTTCCAGGTTTGAACGGAAGATATTTCCTTTTTCACCATAGCCCTCTATGGGCTTCCAAATATCCCTTTGCCAATTCCACAAGAACAGCCTTAGCGAAAGGCTTCTTGAAGGGAAAGATGTAACTCTGTGAGATGAATTCACAGAACACAGAGCAGTTTCTCAGAAAGCTTCTTTCCAGTTTTGAACGGAAGATATTTCCTTTTTCACTGTAGCCCTCTAAGGGCTTCCAAATATCCCTTTGCCAATTCCACAAGAACAGCCTTAGCGAAAGGCTTCTTGAAGGGAAAGATGTAACTCTGTGAGATGAATTCACAGAACACAGAGAAGTTTCTCAGAAAGCTTCTTTCCAGTTTTGAACGGAAGATATTTCCTTTTTCCCCATAGCCCTCTACGGGCTTCCAAATATCCCTTTGCCAATTCCACAAGAACAGCCTTAGCGAAAGGCTGCTTGAAGGGAAAGATGTAACTCTGTGAGATGAATTCACAGAACACAGAGCAGTTTCTCAGAAAGCTTCTTTCCAGTTTTGAACGGAAGATATTTCCTTTTTCACCATAGCCCTCTACGAGCTTCCAAATATCCCTTTGCCAATTCGACAAGAACAGCCTTAGCGAAAGGCTGCTTGAAGGGAAAGATGTAACTCTGTGAGATGAATTCACAGAACACAGAGCAGTTTCTCAGAAAGCTTCTTTCCAGTTTTGAACGGAAGATATTTTCTTTTTCACTGTAGCCCTCTATGGGCTTCCAAATATCCCTTTGCCAATTCCACAAGAACAGCCTTAGCGAAAGGCTTCTTGAAGGGAAAGATGTAACTCTGTGAGATGAATTCACAGAACACAGAGCAGTTTCTCAGAAAGCTTCTTTCCAGTTTTGAACGGAAGATATTTCCTTTTTCACCATAGCCCTCTATGGGCTTCCAAATATCCCTTTGCCAATTCCACAAGAACAGCCTTAGCGAAAGGCTGCTTGAAGGGAAAGATGTAACTCTGTGAGATGAATTCACAGAACACAGAGCAGTTTCTCAGAAAGCTTCTTTCCAGTTTTGAACGGAAGATATTTCCTTTTTCCCCATAGCCCTCTACGGGCTTCCAAATATCCCTTTGCCAATTCCACAAGAACAGCCTTAGCGAAAGGCTGCTTGAAGGGAAAGATGTAACTCTGTGAGATGAATTCACAGAACACAGAGCAGTTTCTCAGAAAGCTTCTTTCCAGTTTTGAACGGAAGATATTTCCTTTTTCCCCATAGCCCTCTATGGGCTTCCAAATATCCCGTTGCCAATTCCACAAGAACAGCCTTAGCGAAAGGCTGCATGAAGGGAAACATGTAACTCTGTGAGATGAATTCACAGAACACAGAGCAGTTTCTCAGAAAGCTTCTTTCCAGTTTTGAACGGAAGATATTTCCTTATTCCCCATAGCCCTCTATGGGCTTCCAAATATCCCTTTGCCAATTCCACAAGAACAGCCTTAGCGAAAGGCTGCTTGAAGGGAAAGATGTAACTCTGTGAGATGAATTCACAGAACACAGAGCAGTTTCTCAGAAAGCTTCTTATCAGTTTTGAACGGAAGATATTTCCTTTTTCACCATAGCCCTCTATGGGCTTCCAAATATCCCTTTGCCAATTCCACAAGAACATCCTTAGCGAAAGGCTGCTTGAAGGGAAAGATGTAACTCTGTGAGATGAATTCACAGAACACAGAGCAGTTTCTCAGAAAGCTTCTTTCCAGTTTTGAACGGAAGATATTTCCTTTTTCACCATAGCCCTCTATGGGCTTCCAAATATCCCTTTGCCAATTCCACAAGAACAGCCTTAGCGAAAGGCTGCTTGAAGGGAAAGATGTAACTCTGTGAGATGAATTCACAGAACACAGAGCAGTTTCTCAGAAATCTTCTTTCCAGTTTTGAACGGAAGATATTTCCTTTTTCACCATAGCCCTCTATGGGCTTCCAAATATCCCTTTGCCAATTCCACAAGAACAGCCTTAGCGAAAGGCTGCTTGAAGGGAAAGATGTAACTCTGTGAGAAGAATTCACAGAACACAGAGCAGTTTCTCAGAAATCTTCTTTCCAGGTTTGAACGGAAGATATTTCCTTTTTCACCATAGCCCTCTATGGGCTTCCAAATATCCCTTTGCCAATTCCACAAGAACAGCCTTAGCGAAAGGCTTCTTGAAGGGAAAGATGTAACTCTGTGAGATGAATTCACAGAACACAGAGCAGTTTCTCAGAAAGCTTCTTTCCAGTTTTGAACGGAAGATATTTCCTTTTTCACTGTAGCCCTCTAAGGGCTTCCAAATATCCCTTTGCCAATTCCACAAGAACAGCCTTAGCGAAAGGCTTCTTGAAGGGAAAGATGTAACTCTGTGAGATGAATTCACAGAACACAGAGAAGTTTCTCAGAAAGCTTCTTTCCAGTTTTGAACGGAAGATATTTCCTTTTTCCCCATAGCCCTCTACGGGCTTCCAAATATCCCTTTGCCAATTCCACAAGAACAGCCTTAGCGAAAGGCTGCTTGAAGGGAAAGATGTAACTCTGTGAGATGAATTCACAGAACACAGAGCAGTTTCTCAGAAAGCTTCTTTCCAGTTTTGAACGGAAGATATTTCCTTTTTCACTGTAGCCCTCTAAGGGCTTCAAATATCCCTTTGCCAATTCCACAAGAACAGACTTAGCGAAAGGCTTCTTGAAGGGAAGGATGTAACTCTGTGAGATGAATTCCCAGAACACAGAGAAGTTTCTCAGAAAGCTTCTTTCCAGTTTTGAACGGAAGATATTTCCTTTTTCCCCATAGCCCTCTACGGGCTTCCAAATATCCCTTTGCCAATTCCACAAGAACAGCCTTAGCGAAAGGCTGCTTGAAGGGAAAGATGTAACTATGTGAGATGAATTCACAAAACACAGAGCAGTTTCTCAGAAAGCTTCTTTCCAGTTTTGAACGGAAGATATTTCCTTTTTCACCATAGCCCACTGCGGGCTTCCAAATATCCCTTTGCCAATTCCACAAGAACAGCCTTAGCGAAACGCTGCTTGAAGGGAAAGATGTAACTCTGTGAGATGAATTCACAGAACACAGAGCAGTTTCTCAGAAAGCTTCTTTCCAGTTTTGAACGGAAGATATTTCCTTTTTCACCATAGCCCTCTATGGGCTTCCAAATATCCCTTTGCCAATTCCACAAGAACATCCTTAGCGAAAGGCTGCTTGAAGGGAAAGATGTAACTCTGTGAGATGAATTCACAGAACACAGAGCAGTTTCTCAGAAAGCTTCTTTCCAGTTTTGAACGGAAGATATTTCCTTTTTCACTGTAGCCCTCTATGGGCTTCCAAATATCCCTTTGCCAATTCCACAAGAACAGCCTTAGCGAAAGGCTTCTTGAAGGGAAACATGTAACTCTGTGAGATGAATTCACAGAACACAGAGCAGTTTCTCAGAAAGCTTCTTTCCAGGTTTGAACGGAAGATATTTCCTTTTTCACCATAGCATTCTATGGGCTTCCAAATATCCCTTTGCCAATTCCACAAGAACAGCCTTAGCGAAAGGCTTCTTGAAGGGAAAGATGTAACTCTGTGAGATGAATTCACAGAACACAGAGCAGTTTCTCAGAAAGCTTCTTTCCAGTTTTGAACGGAAGATATTTCCTTTTTCACTGTAGCCCTCTAAGGGCTTCCAAATATCCCTTTGCCAATTCCACAAGAACAGCCTTAGCGAAAGGCTTCTTGAAGGGAAAGATGTAACTCTGTGAGATGAATTCACAGAACACAGAGAAGTTTCTCAGAAAGCTTCTTTCCAGTTTTGAACGGAAGATATTTCCTTTTTCCCCATAGCCCTCTACGGGCTTCCAAATATCCCTTTGCCAATTCCACAAGAACAGCCTTAGCGAAAGGCTGCTTGAAGGGAAAGATGTAACTCTGTGAGATGAATTCACAGAACACAGAGCAGTTTCTCAGAAAGCTTCTTTCCAGTTTTGAACGGAAGATATTTCCTTTTTCACCATAGCCCTCTATGGGCTTCCAAATATCCCTTTGCCAATTCCACAAGAACAGCCTTAGCGAAAGGCTTCTTGAAGGGAAAGATGTAACTCTGTGAGATGAATTCACAGAACACAGAGCAGTTTCTCAGAAAGCTTCTTTCCAGTTTTGAACGGAAGATATTTCCTTTTTCACCATAGCCCTCTATGGGCTTCCAAATATCCCTTTGCCAATTCCACAAGAACAGCCTTAGCGAAAGGCTGCTTGAAGGGAAAGATGTAACTCTGTGAGATGAATTCACAGAACACAGAGCAGTTTCTCAGAAAGCTTCTTTCCAGTTTTGAACGGAAGATATTTCCTTTTTCCCCATAGCCCTCTACGGGCTTCCAAATATCCCTTTGCCAATTCCACAAGAACAGCCTTAGCGAAAGGCTGCTTGAAGGGAAAGATGTAACTCTGTGAGATGAATTCACAGAACACAGAGCAGTTTCTCAGAAAGCTTCTTTCCAGTTTTGAACGGAAGATATTTCCTTTTTCCCCATAGCCCTCTATGGGCTTCCAAATATCCCGTTGCCAATTCCACAAGAACAGCCTTAGCGAAAGGCTGCATGAAGGGAAACATGTAACTCTGTGAGATGAATTCACAGAACACAGAGCAGTTTCTCAGAAAGCTTCTTTCCAGTTTTGAACGGAAGATATTTCCTTATTCCCCATAGCCCTCTATGGGCTTCCAAATATCCCTTTGCCAATTCCACAAGAACAGCCTTAGCGAAAGGCTGCTTGAAGGGAAAGATGTAACTCTGTGAGATGAATTCACAGAACACAGAGCAGTTTCTCAGAAAGCTTCTTATCAGTTTTGAACGGAAGATATTTCCTTTTTCACCATAGCCCTCTATGGGCTTCCAAATATCCCTTTGCCAATTCCACAAGAACATCCTTAGCGAAAGGCTGCTTGAAGGGAAAGATGTAACTCTGTGAGATGAATTCACAGAACACAGAGCAGTTTCTCAGAAAGCTTCTTTCCAGTTTTGAACGGAAGATATTTCCTTTTTCACCATAGCCCTCTATGGGCTTCCAAATATCCCTTTGCCAATTCCACAAGAACAGCCTTAGCGAAAGGCTGCTTGAAAGGAAAGATGTAACTCTGTGAGATGAATTCACAGAACACAGAGCAGTTTCTCAGAAATCTTCTTTCCAGTTTTGAACGGAAGATATTTCCTTTTTCACCATAGCCCTCTATGGGCTTCCAAATATCCCTTTGCCAATTCCACAAGAACAGCCTTAGCGAAAGGCTGCTTGAAGGGAAAGATGTAACTCTGTGAGATGAATTCACAGAACACAGAGCAGTTTCTCAGAAATCTTCTTTCCAGGTTTGAACGGAAGATATTTCCTTTTTCACCATAGCCCTCTATGGGCTTCCAAATATCCCTTTGCCAATTCCACAAGAACAGCCTTAGCGAAAGGCTTCTTGAAGGGAAAGATGTAACTCTGTGAGATGAATTCACAGAACACAGAGCAGTTTCTCAGAAAGCTTCTTTCCAGTTTTGAACGGAAGATATTTCCTTTTTCACTGTAGCCCTCTAAGGGCTTCCAAATATCCCTTTGCCAATTCCACAAGAACAGCCTTAGCGAAAGGCTTCTTGAAGGGAAAGATGTAACTCTGTGAGATGAATTCACAGAACACAGAGAAGTTTCTCAGAAAGCTTCTTTCCAGTTTTGAACGGAAGATATTTCCTTTTTCCCCATAGCCCTCTACGGGCTTCCAAATATCCCTTTGCCAATTCCACAAGAACAGCCTTAGCGAAAGGCTGCTTGAAGGGAAAGATGTAACTCTGTGAGATGAATTCACAGAACACAGAGCAGTTTCTCAGAAAGCTTCTTTCCAGTTTTGAACGGAAGATATTTCCTTTTTCACTGTAGCCCTCTAAGGGCTTCAAATATCCCTTTGCCAATTCCACAAGAACAGACTTAGCGAAAGGCTTCTTGAAGGGAAGGATGTAACTCTGTGAGATGAATTCCCAGAACACAGAGAAGTTTCTCAGAAAGCTTCTTTCCAGTTTTGAACGGAAGATATTTCCTTTTTCCCCATAGCCCTCTACGGGCTTCCAAATATCCCTTTGCCAATTCCACAAGAACAGCCTTAGCGAAAGGCTGCTTGAAGGGAAAGATGTAACTATGTGAGATGAATTCACAAAACACAGAGCAGTTTCTCAGAAAGCTTCTTTCCAGTTTTGAACGGAAGATATTTCCTTTTTCACCATAGCCCACTGCGGGCTTCCAAATATCCCTTTGCCAATTCCACAAGAACAGCCTTAGCGAAACGCTGCTTGAAGGGAAAGATGTAACTCTGTGAGATGAATTCACAGAACACAGAGCAGTTTCTCAGAAAGCTTCTTTCCAGTTTTGAACGGAAGATATTTCCTTTTTCCCCATAGCCCTCTATGGGCTTCCAAATATCCCTTTGCCAATTCCACAAGAACAGCCTTAGCGAAAGGCTTCTTGAAGGGAAAGATGTAACTCTGTGAGATGAATTCACAGAACACAGAGCAGTTTCTCAGAAAGCTTCTTTCCAGTTTTGAACGGAAGATATTTCCTTTTTAACTGTAGCCCTCTATGGGCTTCCAAATATCCCTTTGCCAATTCCACAAGAACAGCCCTAGCGAAAGGCTTCTTGAAGGGAAAGATGTAACTCTGTGAGATGAATTCACAGAACACAGAGAAGTTTCTCAGAAAGCTTCTTTCCAGTTTTAAACGGAAGATATTTCCTTTTTCCCCATAGCCCTCTATGGGCTTCCAAATATCCCTTTGCCAATTCCACAAGAACAGCCTTAGCGAAAGGCTTCTTGAAGGGAAAGATGTAACTCTGTGAGATGAATTCACAGAACACAGAGCAGTTTCTCAGAAAGCTTCTTTCCAGTTTTGAACGGAAGATATTTCCTTTTTCACTGTAGCCCTCTATGGGCTTCCAAATATCCCTTTGCCAATTCCACAAGAACAGCCCTAGCGAAAGGCTTCTTGAAGGGAAAGATGTAACTCTGTGTGATGAATTCACAGAACACAGAGAAGTTTCTCAGAAAGCTTCTTTCCAGTTTTAAACGGAAGATATTTCCTTTTTCCCCATAGCCCTCTATGGGCTTCCAAATATCCCTTTGCCAATTCCACAAGAACAGCCTTAGCGAAAGGCTGCTTGAAGGGAAAGATGTAACTCTGTGAGATGAATTCACAGAACACAGAGAAGTTTCTCAGAAAGCTTCTTTCCAGTTTTAAACGGAAGATATTTCCTTTTTCCCCATAGCCCTCTATGGGCTTCCAAATATCCCTTTGCCAATTCCACAAGAACAGCCTTAGCGAAAGGCTGCTTGAAGGGAAAGATGTAACTCTGTGAGATGAATTCACAGAACACAGAGCATTTTCTCAGAAAGCTTCTTTCCAGTTTTGAACGGAAGATATTTCCTTTTTCCCCATAGCCCTCTACGGGCTTCCAAATATCCCTTTGCCAATTCCACAAGAACAGCCTTAGCGAAAGTCTGCTTGAAGGGAAAGATGTAACTCTGTGAGATGAATTCACAGAACACAGAGCAGTTTCTCAGAAAGCTTCTTTCCAGTTTTGAACGGAAGATATTTCCTTTTTCACCATAGCCCTCTACGGGCTTCCAAATATCCCTTTGCCAATTCCAGAAGAACAGCCTTAGCGAAAGGCTGCTTGAAGGGAAAGATGTAACTCTGTGAGATGAATTCACAGAACACAGAGCAGTTTCTCAGAAAGCTTCTTTCCAGTTTTGAACGGAAGATATTTCCTTTTTCCCCATAGCCCTCTATGGGCTTCCAAATATCCCGTTGCCAATTCCACAAGAACAGCCTTAGCGAAAGGCTGCATGAAGGGAAACATGTAACTCTGTGAGATGAATTCACAGAACACAGAGCAGTTTCTCAGAAAGCTTCTTTCCAGTTTTGAACGGAAGATATTTCCTTTTTCCCCATAGCCCTCTATGGGCTTCCAAATATCCCTTTGCCAATTCCACAAGAACAGCCTTAGCGAAAGGCTGCTTGAAGGGAAAGATGTAACTCTGTGAGATGAATTCACAGAACACAGAGCAGTTTCTCAGAAAGCTTCTTATCAGTTTTGAACGGAAGATATTTCCTTTTTCACCATAGCCCTCTATGGGCTTCCAAATATCCCTTTGCCAATTCCACAAGAACATCCTTAGCGAAAGGCTGCTTGAAGGGAAAGATGTAACTCTGTGAGATGAATTCACAGAACACAGAGCAGTTTCTCAGAAAGCTTCTTTCCAGTTTTGAACGGAAGATATTTCCTTTTTCACCATAGCCCTCTATGGGCTTCCAAATATCCCTTTGCCAATTCCAGAAGAACAGCCTTAGCGAAAGGCTGCTTGAAGGAAAAGATGTAACTCTGTGAGATGAATTCACAGAACACAGAGAAGTTTCTCAGAAAGCTTCTTTCCAGTTTTAAACGGAAGATATTTCCTTTTTCCCCATAGCCCTCTATGGGCTTCCAAATATCCCTTTGCCAATTCCACAAGAACAGCCTTAGCGAAAGGCTGCTTGAAGGGAAAGATGTAACTCTGTGAGATGAATTCACAGAACACAGAGCAGTTTCTCAGAAAGCTTCTTTCCAGTTTTGAACGGAAGATATTTCCTTTTTCCCCATAGCCCTCTATGGGCTTCCAAATATCCCTTTGCCAATTCCACAAGAACAGCCTTAGCGAAAGGCTGCTTGAAGGGAAAGATGTAACTCTGTGAGATGAATTCACAGAACACAGAGCAGTTTCTCAGAAAGCTTCTTTCCAGTTTTGAACGGAAGATATTTCCTTTTTCACTGTAGCCCTCTAAGGGCTTCAAATATCCCTTTGCCAATTCCACAAGAACAGCCTTAGCGAAAGGCTTCTTGAAGGGAAAGATGTAACTCTGTGAGACGAATTCACAGAACACAGAGAAGTTTCTCAGAAAGCTTCTTTCCAGTTTTGAACGGAAGATATTTCCTTTTTCCCCATAGCCCTCTACGGGCTTCCAAATATCAGTTTGCCAATTCCACAAGAACAGCCTTAGCGAAAGGCTGCTTGAAGGGAAAGATGTAACTCTGTGAGATGAATTCACAGAACACAGAGCAGTTTCTCAGAAAGCTTCTTTCCAGTTTTGAACGGAAGATATTTCCTTTTTCCCCATAGCCCTCTATGGGCTTCCAAATATCCCGTTGCCAATTCCACAAGAACAGCCTTAGCGAAAGGCTGCTTGAAGGGAAACATGTAACTCGGTGAGATGAATTCACAGAAGACAGAGCAGTTTCTCAGAAAGCTTCTTTCCAGTTTTGAACGGAAGATATTTCCTTTTTCACCATAGCCCTCTATGGGTTTCCAAATATCCCGTTGCCAATTCCACAAGAACAGCCTTAGCGAAAGGCTGCTTGAAGGGAAAGATGTAACTCTGTGAGATGAATTCACAGAACACAGAGCAGTTTCTCAGAAAGCTTCTTTCCAGTTTTGAACGGAAGATATTTCCTTTTTCACTGTAGCCCACTAAGGGCTTCCAAATATCCCTTTGCCAATTCCACAAGAACAGCCTTAGCGAAAGGCTTCTTGAAGGGAAAGATGTAACTCTGTGAGATGAATTCACAGAACACAGAGCAGTTTCTCAGAAAGCTTCTTTCCAGTTTTGAACGGAAGATATTTCCTTTTTCCCCATAGCCCTCTACGGGCTTCCAAATATCCCGTTGCCAATTCCACAAGAACAGCCTTAGCGAAAGGCTGCTTGAAGGGAAAGATGTAACTCTGTGAGATGAATTCACAGAACACAGAGCAGTTTCTCAGAAAGATTCTTTCCAGTTTTGAACGGAAGATATTTCCTTTTTCCCCATAGCCCTCTATGGGCTTCGAAATATCCCTTTGCCAATTCCACAAGAACAGCCTTAGCGAAAGGCTGCATGAAGGGAAACATGTAACTCTGTGAGATGAATTCACAGAACACAGAGCAGTTTCTCAGAAAGCTTCTTTCCAGTTTTGAACGGAATATATTTCCTTTTTCCCCATAGCCCTCTATGGGCTTCCAAATATCCCTTTGCCAATTCCAAAAGAACAGCCTTAGCGAAAGGCTGCTTGAAGGGAAAGATGTAACTCAGTGAGATGAATTCACAGAACACAGAGCAGTTTCTCAGAAAGCTTCTTATCAGTTTTGAACGGAAGATATTTCCTTTTTCACCATAGCCCTCTATGGGCTTCCAAATATCCGTTTGCCAATTCCACAAGAACATCCTTAGCGAAAGGCTGCTTGAAGGGAAAGATGTAACTCTGTGAGATGAATTCACAGAACACAGAGCAGTTTCTCAGAAAGCTTCTTTCCAGTTTTGAACGGAAGATATTTCCTTTTTCACCATAGCTCTCTATGGGCTTCCAAATATCCCTTTGCCAATTCCACAAGAACAGCCTTAGCGAAAGGCTGCTTGAAGGGAAAGATGTAACTCTGTGAGATGAATTCACAGAACACAGAGCAGTTTCTCAGAAATCTTCTTTCCAGTTTTGAACGGAAGATATTTCCTTTTTCACCATAGCCCTCTATGGGCTTCCAAATATCCCTTTGCCAATTCCACAAGAACAGCCTTAGCGAAAGGCTGCTTGAAGGGAAACATGTAACTCTGTGAGATGAATTCACAGAACACAGAGCAGTTTCTCAGAAATCTTCTTTCCAGGTTTGAACGGAAGATATTTCCTTTTTCACCATAGCCCTCTATGGGCTTCCAAATATCCCTTTGCCAATTCCACAAGAACAGCCTTAGCGAAAGGCTTCTTGAAGGGAAAGATGTAACTCTGTGAGATGAATTCAGAGAACACAGAGCATTTTCTCAGAAAGCTTCTTTCCAGTTTTGAACGGAAGATATTTCCTTTTTCACTGTAGCCCTCTAAGGGCTTCCAAATATCCCTTTGCCAATTCCACAAGAACAGCCTTAGCGAAAGGCTTCTTGAAGGGAAAGATGTAACTCTGTGAGATGAATTCACAGAACACAGAGAAGTTTCTCAGAAAGCTTCTTTCCAGTTTTGAACGGAAGATATTTCCTTTTTCCCCATAGCCCTCTACGGGCTTCCAAATATCACTTTGCCAATTCCACAAGAACAGCCTTAGCGAAAGGCTGCTTGAAGAGAAAGATGTAACTCTGTGAGATGAATTCACAAAACACAGAGCAGTTTCTCAGAAAGCTTCTTTCCAGTTTTGAACGGAAGATATTTCCTTTTTCACTGTAGCCCTCTAAGGGCTTCAAATATCCCTTTGCCAATTCCACAAGAACAGACTTAGCGAAAGGCTTCTTGAAGGGAAGGATGTAACTCTGTGAGATGAATTCCCAGAACACAGAGAAGTTTCTCAGAAAGCTTCTTTCCAGTTTTGAACGGAAGATATTTCCTTTTTCCCCATAGCCCTCTACGGGCTTCCAAATATCCCTTTGCCAATTCCACAAGAACAGCCTTAGCGAAAGGCTGCTTGAAGGGAAAGATGTAACTATGTGAGATGAATTCACAAAACACAGAGCAGTTTCTCAGAAAGCTTCTTTCCAGTTTTGAACGGAAGATATTTCCTTTTTCACCATAGCCCTCTGCGGGCTTCCAAATATCCCTTTGCCAATTCCACAAGAACAGCCTTAGCGAAACGCTGCTTGAAGGGAAAGATGTAACTCTGTGAGATGAATTCACAGAACACAGAGCAGTTTCTCAGAAAGCTTCTTTCCAGTTTTGAACGGAAGATATTTCCTTTTTCACTGTAGCACTCTCTGGGCTTCCAAATATCCCTTTGCCAATTCCACAAGAACAGCCCTAGCGAAAGGCTTCTTGAAGGGAAAGATGTAACTCTGTGAGATGAATTCACAGAACACAGAGAAGTTTCTCAGAAAGCTTCTTTCCAGTTTTAAACGGAAGATATTTCCTTTTTCCCCATAGCCCTCTATGGGCTTCCAAATATCCCTTTGCCAATTCCACAAGAACAGCCTTAGCGAAAGGCTTCTTGAAGGGAAAGATGTAACTCTGTGAGATGAATTCACAGAACACAGAGCAGTTTCTCAGAAAGCTTCTTTCCAGTTTTGAACGGAAGATATTTCCTTTTTCACTGTAGCCCTCTATGGGCTTCCAAATATCCCTTTGCCAATTCCACAAGAACAGCCCTAGCGAAAGGCTTCTTGAAGGGAAAGATGTAACTCTGTGAGATGAATTCACAGAACACAGAGAAGTTTCTCAGAAAGCTTCTTTCCAGTTTTAAACGGAAGATATTTCCTTTTTCCCCATAGCCCTCTATGGGCTTCCAAATATCCCTTTGCCAATTCCACAAGAACAGCCTTAGCGAAAGGCTTCTTGAAGGGAAAGATGTAACTCTGTGAGATGAATTCACAGAACACAGAGCAGTTTCTCAGAAAGCTTCTTTCCAGTTTTGAACGGAAGATATTTCCTTTTTCACTGTAGCCCTCTATGGGCTTCCAAATATCCCTTTGCCAATTCCACAAGAACAGCCCTAGCGAAAGGCTTCTTGAAGGGAAAGATGTAACTCTGTGAGATGAATTCACAGAACACAGAGCAGTTTCTCAGAAAGCTTCTTTCCAGTTTTAAACGGAAGATATTTCCTTTTTCCCCATAGCCCTCTATGGGCTTCCAAATATCCCTTTGCCAATTCCACAAGAACAGCCTTAGCGAAAGACTGCTTGAAGGGAAAGATGTAACTCTGTGAGATGAATTCACAGAACACAGAGCAGTTTCTCAGAAAGCTTCTTTCCAGTTTTGAACGGAAGATATTTCCTTTTTCACTGTAGCCCACTAAGGGCTTCCAAATATCCCTTTGCCAATTCCACAAGAACAGCCTTAGCGAAAGGCTTCTTGAAGGGAAAGATGTAACTCTGTGAGATGAATTCACAGAACACAGAGCAGTTTCTCAGAAAGCTTCTTTCCAGTTTTGAACGGAAGATATTTCCTTTTTCCCCATAGCCCTCTACGGGCTTCCAAATATCCCGTTGCCAATTCCACAAGAACAGCCTTAGCGAAAGGCTGCTTGAAGGGAAAGATGTAACTCTGTGAGATGAATTCACAGAACACAGAGCAGTTTCTCAGAAAGATTCTTTCCAGTTTTGAACGGAAGATATTTCCTTTTTCCCCATAGCCCTCTATGGGCTTCGAAATATCCCGTTGCCAATTCCACAAGAACAGCCTTAGCGAAAGGCTGCATGAAGGGAAACATGTAACTCTGTGAGATGAATTCACAGAACACAGAGCAGTTTCTCAGAAAGCTTCTTTCCAGTTTTGAACGGAATATATTTCCTTTTTCCCCATAGCCCTCTATGGGCTTCCAAATATCCCTTTGCCAATTCCAAAAGAACAGCCTTAGCGAAAGGCTGCTTGAAGGGAAAGATGTAACTCAGTGAGATGAATTCACAGAACACAGAGCAGTTTCTCAGAAAGCTTCTTATCAGTTTTGAACGGAAGATATTTCCTTTTTCACCATAGCCCTCTATGGGCTTCCAAATATCCGTTTGCCAATTCCACAAGAACATCCTTAGCGAAAGGCTGCTTGAAGGGAAAGATGTAACTCTGTGAGATGAATTCACAGAACACAGAGCAGTTTCTCAGAAAGCTTCTTTCCAGTTTTGAACGGAAGATATTTCCTTTTTCACCATAGCTCTCTATGGGCTTCCAAATATCCCTTTGCCAATTCCACAAGAACAGCCTTAGCGAAAGGCTGCTTGAAGGGAAAGATGTAACTCTGTGAGATGAATTCACAGAACACAGAGCAGTTTCTCAGAAATCTTCTTTCCAGTTTTGAACGGAAGATATTTCCTTTTTCACCATAGCCCTCTATGGGCTTCCAAATATCCCTTTGCCAATTCCACAAGAACAGCCTTAGCGAAAGGCTGCTTGAAGGGAAACATGTAACTCTGTGAGATGAATTCACAGAACACAGAGCAGTTTCTCAGAAATCTTCTTTCCAGGTTTGAACGGAAGATATTTCCTTTTTCACCATAGCCCTCTATGGGCTTCCAAATATCCCTTTGCCAATTCCACAAGAACAGCCTTAGCGAAAGGCTTCTTGAAGGGAAAGATGTAACTCTGTGAGATGAATTCAGAGAACACAGAGCAGTTTCTCAGAAAGCTTCTTTCCAGTTTTGAACGGAAGATATTTCCTTTTTCACTGTAGCCCTCTAAGGGCTTCCAAATATCCCTTTGCCAATTCCACAAGAACAGCCTTAGCGAAAGGCTTCTTGAAGGGAAAGATGTAACTCTGTGAGATGAATTCACAGAACACAGAGAAGTTTCTCAGAAAGCTTCTTTCCAGTTTTGAACGGAAGATATTTCCTTTTTCCCCATAGCCCTCTACGGGCTTCCAAATATCACTTTGCCAATTCCACAAGAACAGCCTTAGCGAAAGGCTGCTTGAAGGGAAAGATGTAACTCTGTGAGATGAATTCACAAAACACAGAGCAGTTTCTCAGAAAGCTTCTTTCCAGTTTTGAACGGAAGATATTTCCTTTTTCACTGTAGCCCTCTAAGGGCTTCAAATATCCCTTTGCCAATTCCACAAGAACAGACTTAGCGAAAGGCTTCTTGAAGGGAAGGATGTAACTCTGTGAGATGAATTCCCAGAACACAGAGAAGTTTCTCAGAAAGCTTCTTTCCAGTTTTGAACGGAAGATATTTCCTTTTTCCCCATAGCCCTCTACGGGCTTCCAAATATCCCTTTGCCAATTCCACAAGAACAGCCTTAGCGAAAGGCTGCTTGAAGGGAAAGATGTAACTATGTGAGATGAATTCACAAAACACAGAGCAGTTTCTCAGAAAGCTTCTTTCCAGTTTTGAACGGAAGATATTTCCTTTTTCACCATAGCCCTCTGCGGGCTTCCAAATATCCCTTTGCCAATTCCACAAGAACAGCCTTAGCGAAACGCTGCTTGAAGGGAAAGATGTAACTCTGTGAGATGAATTCACAGAACACAGAGCAGTTTCTCAGAAAGCTTCTTTCCAGTTTTGAACGGAAGATATTTCCTTTTTCACTGTAGCCCTCTCTGGGCTTCCAAATATCCCTTTGCCAATTCCACAAGAACAGCCCTAGCGAAAGGCTTCTTGAAGGGAAAGATGTAACTCTGTGAGATGAATTCACAGAACACAGAGAAGTTTCTCAGAAAGCTTCTTTCCAGTTTTAAACGGAAGATATTTCCTTTTTTCCCATAGCCCTCTATGGGCTTCCAAATATCCCTTTGCCAATTCCACAAGAACAGCCTTAGCGAAAGGCTTCTTGAAGGGAAAGATGTAACTCTGTGAGATGAATTCACAGAACACAGAGCAGTTTCTCAGAAAGCTTCTTTCCAGTTTTGAACGGAAGATATTTCCTTTTTCACTGTAGCCCTCTATGGGCTTCCAAATATCCCTTTGCCAATTCCACAAGAACAGCCCTAGCGAAAGGCTTCTTGAAGGGAAAGATGTAACTCTGTGAGATGAATTCACAGAACACAGAGAAGTTTCTCAGAAAGCTTCTTTCCAGTTTTAAACGGAAGATATTTCCTTTTTCCCCATAGCCCTCTATGGGCTTCCAAATATCCCTTTGCCAATTCCACAAGAACAGCCTTAGCGAAAGGCTTCTTGAAGCGAAAGATGTAACTCTGTGAGATGAATTCACAGAACACAGAGCAGTTTCTCAGAAAGCTTCTTTCCAGTTTTGAACGGAAGATATTTCCTTTTTCCCCATAGCCCTCTATGGGCTTCCAAATATCCCTTTGCCAATTCCACAAGAACAGCCTTAGCGAAAGACTGCTTGAAGGGAAAGATGTAACTCTGTGAGATGAATTCACAGAACACAGAGCAGTTTCTCAGAAAGCTTCTTTCCAGTTTTGAACGGAAGATATTTCCTTTTTCACTGTAGCCCACTAAGGGCTTCCAAATATCCCTTTGCCAATTCCACAAGAACAGCCTTAGCGAAAGGCTGCTTGAAGGGAAAGATGTAACTCTGTGAGATGAATTCACAGAACACAGAGCAGTTTCTCAGAAAGCTTCTTTCCAGTTTTGAACGGAAGATATTTCCTTTTTCCCCATAGCCCTCTACGGGCTTCCAAATATCCCTTTGCCAATTCCACAAGAACAGCCTTAGCGAAAGGCTCCTTGAAGGGAAAGATGTAACTCTGTGAGATGAATTCACAGAACACAGGGCAGTTTCTCAGAAAGCTTCTTTCCAGTTTTGAACGGAAGATATTTCCTGTTTCACCATAGCCCTCTACGGGCTTCCAAATATCCGTTTGCCAATTCCACAAGAACAGCCTTAGCGAAAGGCTGCTTGAAGGGAAAGATGTAACTCTGTGAGATGAATTCACAGAACACAGAGCAGTTTCTCAGAAAGCTTCTTTCCAGTTTTGAACGGAAGATATTTCCTTTTTCCCCATAGCCCTCTATGGGCTTCCAAATATCCCGTTGCCAATTCCACAAGAACAGCCTTAGCGAAAGGCTGCATGAAGGGAAACATGTAACTCTGTGAGATGAATTCACAGAACACAGAGCAGTTTCTCAGAAAGCTTCTTTCCAGTTTTGAACGGAAGATATTTCCTTTTTCACCGTAGCCCTCTATGGGCTTCCAAATATCCCTTTGCCAATTCCACAAGAACATCCTTAGCGAAAGGCTGCTTGAAGGGAAAGATGTAACTCTGTGAGATGAATTCACAGAACACAGAGCAGTTTCTCAGAAAGCTTCTTATCAGTTTTGAACGGAAGATATTTCCTTTTTCCCCATAGCCCTCTATGGGCTTCCAAATATCCCTTTGCCAATTCCACAAGAACAGCCTTAGCGAAAGGCTGCTTGAAGGGAAAGATGTAACTCTGTGAGATGAATTCACAGAACACAGAGCAGTTTCTCAGAAAGCTTCTTATCAGTTTTGAACGGAAGATATTTCCTTTTTCACCATAGCCCTCTATGGGCTTCCAAATATCCCTTTGCCAATTCCACAAGAACATCCTTAGCGAAAGGCTGCTTGAAGGGAAAGATGTAACTCTGTGAGATGAATTCACAGAACACAGAGCAGTTTCTCAGAAAGCTTCTTTCCAGTTTTGAACGGAAGATATTTCCTTTTTCACCATAGCCCTCTATGGGCTTCCAAATATCCCTTTGCCAATTCCACAAGAACAGCCTTAGCGAAAGGCTGCTTGAAGGGAAAGATGTAACTCTGTGAGATGAATTCACAGAACACAGAGCAGTTTCTCAGAAATCTTCTTTCCAGTTTTGAACGGAAGATATTTCCTTTTTCACCGTAGCCCTCTATGGGCTTCCAAATATCCCTTTGCCAATTCCACTAGAACAGCCTTAGCGAAAGGCTGCTTGAAGGGAAAGATGTAACTCTGTGAGATGAATTCACAGAACACAGAGCAGTTTCTCAGAAATCTTCTTTCCAGGTTTGAACGAAGATATTTCCTTTTTCACCATAGCCCTCTATGGGCTTCCAAATATCCCTTTGCCAATTCCACAAGAACAGCCTTAGCGAAAGGCTGCTTGAAGGGAAAGATGTAACTCTGTGAGATGAATTCACAGAACACAGAGCAGTTTCTCAGAAAGCTTCTTTCCAGTTTTGAACGGAAGATATTTCCTTTTTCACTGTAGCCGTCTAATGGCTTCAAATATCCCTTTGCCAATTCCACAAGAACAGCCTTAGCGAAAGGCTTCTTGAAGGGAAAGATGTAACTCTGTGAGATGAATTCACAGAACACAGAGAAGTTTCTCAGAAAGCTTCTTTCCAGTTTTGAACGGAAGATATTTCCTTTTTCCCCATAGCCCTCTACGGGCTTCCAAATATCCCTTTGCCAATTCCACAAGAACAGCCTTAGCGAAAGGCTGCTTGAAGGGAAAGATGTAACTCTGTGAGATGAATTCACAAAACACAGAGCAGTTTCTAAGAAAGCTTCTTTCCAGTTTTGAACGGAAGATATTTCCTTTTTCACCATAGCCCTCTGCGGGCTTCCAAATATCCCTTTGCCAATTCCACAAGAACAGCCTTAGCGAAACGCTGCTTGAAGGGAAAGATGTAACTCTGTGAGATGAATTCACAGAACACAGAGCAGTTTCTCAGAAAGCTTCTTTCCAGTTTTGAACGGAAGATATTTCCTTTTTCCCCATAGCCCTCTAGGGCTTCCAAATATCCCGTTGCCAATTCCACAAGAACAGCCTTAGCGAAAGGCTGCATGAAGGGAAACATATAACTCTGTGAGATGAATTCACAGAACACAGAGCAGTTTCTCAGAAAGCTTCTTTCCAGTTTTGAACGGAAGATATTTCCTTTTTCCCCATAGCCCTCTATGGGCTTCCAAATATCCCTTTGCCAATCCAACGAGAAAAGCCTTAGCGAAAGGCTGCTTGAAGGGAAAGATGTAACTCTGTGAGATGAATTCACAGAACACAGAGCAGTTTCTCAGAAAGCTTCTTTCCAGTTTTGAACGGAAGATATTTCCTTTTTCACCATAGCCCTCTATGGGCTTCCAAATATCCCTTTGCCAATTCCACAAGAACAGCCTTAGCGAAAGGCTGCTTGAAGGGAAAGATGTAACTCTGTGAGATGAATTCGCAGAACACAGAGCAGTTTCTCAGAAAGCTTCTTTCCAGTTTTGAACGGAAGATATTTCCTTTTTCACTGTAGCCCTCTATGGGCTTCCAAATATCCCTTTGCCAATTCCACAAGAACAGCCTTAGCGAAAGGCTTCTTGAAGGGAAAGATGTAACTCCGTGTGATGAATTCACAGAACACAGAGAAGTTTATCAGAAAGCTTCTTTCCAGTTTTGAACGGAAGATATTTCCTTTTTCCCCATAGCCCTCTATGGGCTTCCAAATATCCCTTTGCCAATTCCACAAGAACAGCCTTAGCGAAAGGCTGCTTGAAGGGAAAGATGTAACTCTGTGAGATGAATTCACAGAACACAGAGCAGTTTCTCAGAAAGCTTCTTTCTGAGATAGTTTTGAACGGAAGATATTTCCTTTTTCACCATAGCCCTCTATGGGCTTCCAAATATCCCTTTGCCAATTCCACAAGAACAGCCTTAGCGAAAGGCTGCTTGAAGGGAAAGATGTAACTCTGTGAGATGAATTCACAGAACACAGAGCAGTTTCTCAGAAATCTTCTTTCCAGTTTTGAACGGAAGATATTTCCTTTTTCACCGTAGCCCTCTATGGGCTTCCAAATATCCCTTTGCCAATTCCACAAGAACAGCCTTAGCGAAAGGCTGCTTCAAGGGAAAGATGTAACTCTGTGAGATGAATTCACAGAACACAGAGCAGTTTCTCAGAAATCTTCTTTCCAGGTTTGAACGGAAGATATTTCCTTTTTCACCATAGCCCTCTATGGGCTTCCAAATATCCCTTTGCCAATTCCACAAGAACAGCCTTAGCGAAAGGCTGCTTGAAGGGAAAGATGTAACTCTGTGAGATGAATTCACAGAACACAGAGCAGTTTCTCAGAAAGCTTCTTTCCAGTTTTGAACGGAAGATATTTCCTTTTTCACTGTAGCCGTCTAATGGCTTCAAATATCCCTTTGCCAATTCCACAAGAACAGCCTTAGCGAAAGGCTTCTTGAAGGGAAAGATGTAACTCTGTGAGATGAATTCACAGAACACAGAGAAGTTTCTCAGAAAGCTTCTTTCCAGTTTTGAACGGAAGATATTTCCTTTTTCCCCATAGCCCTCTACGGGCTTCCAAATATCCCTTTGCCAATTCCACAAGAACAGCCTTAGCGAAAGGCTGCTTGAAGGGAAAGATGTAACTCTGTGAGATGAATTCACAAAACACAGAGCAGTTTCTAAGAAAGCTTCTTTCCAGTTTTGAACGGAAGATATTTCCTTTTTCACCATAGCCCTCTGCGGGCTTCCAAATATCCCTTTGCCAATTCCACAAGAACAGCCTTAGCGAAACGCTGCTTGAAGGGAAAGATGTAACTCTATGAGATGAATTCACAGAACACAGAGCAGTTTCTCAGAAAGCTTCTTTCCAGTTTTGAACGGAAGATATTTCCTTTTTCCCCATAGCCCTCTATGGGCTTCCAAATATCCCGTTGCCAATTCCACAAGAACAGCCTTAGCGAAAGGCTGCATGAAGGGAAACATATAACTCTGTGAGATGAATTCACAGAACACAGAGCAGTTTCTCAGAAAGCTTCTTTCCAGTTTTGAACAGAAGATATTTCCTTTTTCCCCATAGCCCTCTATGGGCTTCCAAATATCCCTTTGCCAATTCCACGAGAACAGCCTTAGCGAAAGGCTGCTTGAAGGGAAAGATGTAACTCTGTGAGATGAATTCACAGAACACAGAGCAGTTTCTCAGAAAGCTTCTTTCCAGTTTTGAACGGAAGATATTTCCTTTTTCACCATAGCCCTCTATGGGCTTCCAAATATCCCTTTGCCAATTCCACAAGAACAGCCTTAGCGAAAGGCTGCTTGAAGGGAAAGATGTAACTCTGTGAGATGAATTCACAGAACACAGAGCAGTTTCTCAGAAAGCTTCTTTCCAGTTTTGAACGGAAGATATTTCCTTTTTCACTGTAGCCCTCTATGGGCTTCCAAATATCCCTTTGCCAATTCCACAAGAACAGCCTTAGCGAAAGGCTTCTTGAAGGGAAAGATGTAACTCTGTGTGATGAATTCACAGAACACAGAGAAGTTTATCAGAAAGCTTCTTTCCAGTTTTGAACGGAAGATATTTCCTTTTTCCCCATAGCCCTCTATGGGCTTCCAAATATCCCTTTGCCAATTCCACAAGAACAGCCTTAGCGAAAGGCTGCTTGAAGGGAAAGATGTAACTCTGTGAGATGAATTCACAGAACACAGAGCAGTTTCTCAGAAAGCTTCTTTCCAGTTTTGAACGGAAGATATTTCCTTTTTCACCATAGCCCTCTACGGGCTTCCAAATATCCCTTTGCCAATTCCACAAGAACAGCCTTAGCGAAAGGCTGCTTGAAGGGAAAGATGTAACTCTGTGAGATGAATTCACAGAACACAGAGCAGTTTCTCAGAAAGCTTCTTTCCAGTTTTGAACGGAAGATATTTCCTTTTTCACCATAGCCCTCTATGGGCTTCCAAATATCCCTTTGCCAATTCCACAAGAACAGCCTTAGCGAAAGGCTTCTTGAAGGGAAAGATGTAACTCTGTGAGATGAATTCACAGAACACAGAGCAGTTTCTCAGAAAGCTTCTTTCCAGTTTTGAACGGAAGATATTTCCTTTTTCACTGTAGCCCTCTATGGGCTTCCAAATATCCCTTTGCCAATTCCACAAGAACAGCCTTAGCGAAAGGCTGCTTGAAGGGAAAGATGTAACTCTGTGAGATGAATTCACAGAACACAGAGAAGTTTCTCAGAAAGCTTCTTTCCAGTTTTGAACGGAAGATATTTCCTTTTTCCCCATAGCCCTCTATGGGCTTCCAAATATCCCTTTGCCAATTCCACAAGAACAGCCTTAGCGAAAGGCTGCTTGAAGGGAAAGATGTAACTCTGTGAGATGAATTCACAGAACACAGAGCAGTTTCTCAGAAAGCTTCTTTCCAGTTTTGAACGGAAGATATTTCCTTTTTCACCATAGCCCTCTACGGGCTTCCAAATATCCCTTTGCCAATTCCACAAGAACAGCCTTAGCGAAAGGCTGCTTGAAGGGAAAGATGTAACTCTCTGAGATGAATTCACAGAACACAGAGCAGTTTCTCAGAAAGCTTCTTTCCAGTTTTGAACGGAAGATATTTCCTTTTTCACCATAGCCCACTGCGGGCTTCCAAATATCCCTTTGCCAATTCCACAAGAACAGCCTTAGCGAAACGCTGCTTGAAGGGAAAGATGTAACTCTGTGAGATGAATTCACAGAACACAGAGCAGTTTCTCAGAAAGCTTCTTTCCAGTTTTGAACGGAAGATATTTCCTTTTTCCCCATAGCCCTCTATGGGCTTCCAAATATCCCTTTGCCAATTCCACAAGAACAGCCTTAGCGAAAGGCTTCTTGAAGGGAAAGATGTAACTCTGTGAGATGAATTCACAGAACACAGAGCAGTTTCTCAGAAAGCTTCTTTCCAGTTTTGAACGGAAGATATTTCCTTTTTAACTGTAGCCCTCTATGGGCTTCCAAATATCCCTTTGCCAATTCCACAAGAACAGCCCTAGCGAAAGGCTTCTTGAAGGGAAAGATGTAACTCTGTGAGATGAATTCACAGAACACAGAGAAGTTTCTCAGAAAGCTTCTTTCCAGTTTTAAACGGAAGATATTTCCTTTTTCCCCATAGCCCTCTATGGGCTTCCAAATATCCCTTTGCCAATTCCACAAGAACAGCCTTAGCGAAAGGCTTCTTGAAGGGAAAGATGTAACTCTGTGAGATGAATTCACAGAACACAGAGCAGTTTCTCAGAAAGCTTCTTTCCAGTTTTGAACGGAAGATATTTCCTTTTTCACTGTAGCCCTATATGGGCTTCCAAATATCCCTTTGCCAATTCCACAAGAACAGCCCTAGCGAAAGGCTTCTTGAAGGGAAAGATGTAACTCTGTGTGATGAATTCACAGAACACAGAGAAGTTTCTCAGAAAGCTTCTTTCCAGTTTTAAACGGAAGATATTTCCTTTTTCCCCATAGCCCTCTATGGGCTTCCAAATATCCCTTTGCCAATTCCACAAGAACAGCCTTAGCGAAAGGCTGCTTGAAGGGAAAGATGTAACTCTGTGAGATGAATTCACAGAACACAGAGAAGTTTCTCAGAAAGCTTCTTTCCAGTTTTAAACGGAAGATATTTCCTTTTTCCCCATAGCCCTCTATGGGCTTCCAAATATCCCTTTGCCAATTCCACAAGAACAGCCTTAGCGAAAGGCTGCTTGAAGGGAAAGATGTAACTCTGTGAGATGAATTCACAGAACACAGAGCATTTTCTCAGAAAGCTTCTTTCCAGTTTTGAACGGAAGATATTTCCTTTTTCCCCATAGCCCTCTACGGGCTTCCAAATATCCCTTTGCCAATTCCACAAGAACAGCCTTAGCGAAAGTCTGCTTGAAGGGAAAGATGTAACTCTGTGAGATGAATTCACAGAACACAGAGCAGTTTCTCAGAAAGCTTCTTTCCAGTTTTGAACGGAAGATATTTCCTTTTTCACCATAGCCCTCTACGGGCTTCCAAATATCCCTTTGCCAATTCCAGAAGAACAGCCTTAGCGAAAGGCTGCTTGAAGGGAAAGATGTAACTCTGTGAGATGAATTCACAGAACACAGAGCAGTTTCTCAGAAAGCTTCTTTCCAGTTTTGAACGGAAGATATTTCCTTTTTCCCCATAGCCCTCTATGGGCTTCCAAATATCCCGTTGCCAATTCCACAAGAACAGCCTTAGCGAAAGGCTGCATGAAGGGAAACATGTAACTCTGTGAGATGAATTCACAGAACACAGAGCAGTTTCTCAGAAAGCTTCTTTCCAGTTTTGAACGGAAGATATTTCCTTTTTCCCCATAGCCCTCTATGGGCTTCCAAATATCCCTTTGCCAATTCCACAAGAACAGCCTTAGCGAAAGGCTGCTTGAAGGGAAAGATGTAACTCTGTGAGATGAATTCACAGAACACAGAGCAGTTTCTCAGAAAGCTTCTTATCAGTTTTGAACGGAAGATATTTCCTTTTTCACCATAGCCCTCTATGGGCTTCCAAATATCCCTTTGCCAATTCCACAAGAACATCCTTAGCGAAAGGCTGCTTGAAGGGAAAGATGTAACTCTGTGAGATGAATTCACAGAACACAGAGCAGTTTCTCAGAAAGCTTCTTTCCAGTTTTGAACGGAAGATATTTCCTTTTTCACCATAGCCCTCTATGGGCTTCCAAATATCCCTTTGCCAATTCCAGAAGAACAGCCTTAGCGAAAGGCTGCTTGAAGGAAAAGATGTAACTCTGTGAGATGAATTCACAGAACACAGAGAAGTTTCTCAGAAAGCTTCTTTCCAGTTTTAAACGGAAGATATTTCCTTTTTCCCCATAGCCCTCTATGGGCTTCCAAATATCCCTTTGCCAATTCCACAAGAACAGCCTTAGCGAAAGGCTGCTTGAAGGGAAAGATGTAACTCTGTGAGATGAATTCACAGAACACAGAGCAGTTTCTCAGAAAGCTTCTTTCCAGTTTTGAACGGAAGATATTTCCTTTTTCCCCATAGCCCTCTATGGGCTTCCAAATATCCCTTTGCCAATTCCACAAGAACAGCCTTAGCGAAAGGCTGCTTGAAGGGAAAGATGTAACTCTGTGAGATGAATTCACAGAACACAGAGCAGTTTCTCAGAAAGCTTCTTTCCAGTTTTGAACGGAAGATATTTCCTTTTTCACTGTAGCCCTCTAAGGGCTTCAAATATCCCTTTGCCAATTCCACAAGAACAGCCTTAGCGAAAGGCTTCTTGAAGGGAAAGATGTAACTCTGTGAGACGAATTCACAGAACACAGAGAAGTTTCTCAGAAAGCTTCTTTCCAGTTTTGAACGGAAGATATTTCCTTTTTCCCCATAGCCCTCTACGGGCTTCCAAATATCAGTTTGCCAATTCCACAAGAACAGCCTTAGCGAAAGGCTGCTTGAAGGGAAAGATGGAACTCTGTGAGATGAATTCACAGAACACAGAGCAGTTTCTCAGAAAGCTTCTTTCCAGTTTTGAACGGAAGATATTTCCTTTTTCCCCATAGCCCTCTATGGGCTTCCAAATATCCCGTTGCCAATTCCACAAGAACAGCCTTAGCGAAAGGCTGCTTGAAGGGAAACATGTAACTCGGTGAGATGAATTCACAGAACACAGAGCAGTTTCTCAGAAAGCTTCTTTCCAGTTTTGAACGGAAGATATTTCCTTTTTCACCATAGCCCTCTATGGGTTTCCAAATATCCCGTTGCCAATTCCACAAGAACAGCCTTAGCGAAAGGCTGCTTGAAGGGAAAGATGTAACTCTGTGAGATGAATTCACAGAACACAGAGCAGTTTCTCAGAAAGCTTCTTTCCAGTTTTGAACGGAAGATATTTCCTTTTTCACTGTAGCCCACTAAGGGCTTCCAAATATCCCTTTGCCAATTCCACAAGAACAGCCTTAGCGAAAGGCTTCTTGAAGGGAAAGATGTAACTCTGTGAGATGAATTCACAGAACACAGAGCAGTTTCTCAGAAAGCTTCTTTCCAGTTTTGAACGGAAGATATTTCCTTTTTCCCCATAGCCCTCTACGGGCTTCCAAATATCCCGTTGCCAATTCCACAAGAACAGCCTTAGCGAAAGGCTGCTTGAAGGGAAAGATGTAACTCTGTGAGATGAATTCACAGAACACAGAGCAGTTTCTCAGAAAGATTCTTTCCAGTTTTGAACGGAAGATATTTCCTTTTTCCCCATAGCCCTCTATGGGCTTCGAAATATCCCGTTGCCAATTCCACAAGAACAGCCTTAGCGAAAGGCTGCATGAAGGGAAACATGTAACTCTGTGAGATGAATTCACAGAACACAGAGCAGTTTCTCAGAAAGCTTCTTTCCAGTTTTGAACGGAATATATTTCCTTTTTCCCCATAGCCCTCTATGGGCTTCCAAATATCCCTTTGCCAATTCCAAAAGAACAGCCTTAGCGAAAGGCTGCTTGAAGGGAAAGATGTAACTCAGTGAGATGAATTCACCGAACACAGAGCAGTTTCTCAGAAAGCTTCTTATCAGTTTTGAACGGAAGATATTTCCTTTTTCCCCATAGCCCTCTATGGGCTTCCAAATATCCGTTTGCCAATTCCACAAGAACATCCTTAGCGAAAGGCTGCTTGAAGGGAAAGATGTAACTCTGTGAGATGAATTCACAGAACACAGAGCAGTTTCTCAGAAAGCTTCTTTCCAGTTTTGAACGGAAGATATTTCCTTTTTCACCATAGCTCTCTATGGGCTTCCAAATATCCCTTTGCCAATTCCACAAGAACAGCCTTAGCGAAAGGCTGCTTGAAGGGAAAGATGTAACTCTGTGAGATGAATTCACAGAACACAGAGCAGTTTCTCAGAAATCTTCTTTCCAGTTTTGAACGGAAGATATTTCCTTTTTCACCATAGCCCTCTATGGGCTTCCAAATATCCCTTTGCCAATTCCACAAGAACAGCCTTAGCGAAAGGCTGCTTGAAGGGAAACATGTAACTCTGTGAGATGAATTCACAGAACACAGAGCAGTTTCTCAGAAATCTTCTTTCCAGGTTTGAACGGAAGATATTTCCTTTTTCACCATAGCCCTCTATGGGCTTCCAAATATCCCTTTGCCAATTCCACAAGAACAGCCTTAGCGAAAGGCTTCTTGAAGGGAAAGATGTAACTCTGTGAGATGAATTCAGAGAACACAGAGCAGTTTCTCAGAAAGCTTCTTTCCAGTTTTGAACGGAAGATATTTCCTTTTTCACTGTAGCCCTCTAAGGGCTTCCAAATATCCCTTTGCCAATTCCACAAGAACAGCCTTAGCGAAAGGCTTCTTGAAGGGAAAGATGTAACTCTGTGAGATGAATTCACAGAACACAGAGAAGTTTCTCAGAAAGCTTCTTTCCAGTTTTGAACGGAAGATATTTCCTTTTTCCCCATAGCCCTCTACGGGCTTCCAAATATCACTTTGCCAATTCCACAAGAACAGCCTTAGCGAAAGGCTGCTTGAAGGGAAAGATGTAACTCTGTGAGATGAATTCACAAAACACAGAGCAGTTTCTCAGAAAGCTTCTTTCCAGTTTTGAACGGAAGATATTTCCTTTTTCACTGTAGCCCTCTAAGGGCTTCAAATATCCCTTTGCCAATTCCACAAGAACAGACTTAGCGAAAGGCTTCTTGAAGGGAAGGATGTAACTCTGTGAGATGAATTCCCAGAACACAGAGAAGTTTCTCAGAAAGCTTCTTTCCAGTTTTGAACGGAAGATATTTCCTTTTTCCCCATAGCCCTCTACGGGCTTCCAAATATCCCTTTGCCAATTCCACAAGAACAGCCTTAGCGAAAGGCTGCTTGAAGGGAAAGATGTAACTATGTGAGATGAATTCACAAAACACAGAGCAGTTTCTCAGAAAGCTTCTTTCCAGTTTTGAACGGAAGATATTTCCTTTTTCACCATAGCCCTCTGCGGGCTTCCAAATATCCCTTTGCCAATTCCACAAGAACAGCCTTAGCGAAACGCTGCTTGAAGGGAAAGATGTAACTCTGTGAGATGAATTCACAGAACACAGAGCAGTTTCTCAGAAAGCTTCTTTCCAGTTTTGAACGGAAGATATTTCCTTTTTCACTGTAGCCCTCTCTGGGCTTCCAAATATCCCTTTGCCAATTCCACAAGAACAGCCCTAGCGAAAGGCTTCTTGAAGGGAAAGATGTAACTCTGTGAGATGAATTCACAGAACACAGAGAAGTTTCTCAGAAAGCTTCTTTCCAGTTTTAAACGGAAGATATTTCCTTTTTCCCCATAGCCCTCTATGGGCTTCCAAATATCCCTTTGCCAATTCCACAAGAACAGCCTTAGCGAAAGGCTTCTTGAAGGGAAAGATGTAACTCTGTGAGATGAATTCACAGAACACAGAGCAGTTTCTCAGAAAGCTTCTTTCCAGTTTTGAACGGAAGATATTTCCTTTTTCACTGTAGCCCTCTATGGGCTTCCAAATATCCCTTTGCCAATTCCACAAGAACAGCCCTAGCGAAAGGCTTCTTGAAGGGAAAGATGTAACTCTGTGAGATGAATTCACAGAACACAGAGAAGTTTCTCAGAAAGCTTCTTTCCAGTTTTAAACGGAAGATATTTCCTTTTTCCCCATAGCCCTCTATGGGCTTCCAAATATCCCTTTGCCAATTCCACAAGAACAGCCTTAGCGAAAGGCTTCTTGAAGGGAAAGATGTAACTCTGTGAGATGAATTCACAGAACACAGAGCAGTTTCTCAGAAAGCTTCTTTCCAGTTTTGAACGGAAGATATTTCCTTTTTCACTGTAGCCCTCTATGGGCTTCCAAATATCCCTTTGCCAATTCCACAAGAACAGCCCTAGCGAAAGGCTTCTTGAAGGGAAAGATGTAACTCTGTGAGATGAATTCACAGAACACAGAGCAGTTTCTCAGAAAGCTTCTTTCCAGTTTTAAACGGAAGATATTTCCTTTTTCCCCATAGCCCTCTATGGGCTTCCAAATATCCCTTTGCCAATTCCACAAGAACAGCCTTAGCGAAAGACTGCTTGAAGGGAAAGATGTAACTCTGTGAGATGAATTCACAGAACACAGAGCAGTTTCTCAGAAAGCTTCTTTCCAGTTTTGAACGGAAGATATTTCCTTTTTCACTGTAGCCCACTAAGGGCTTCCAAATATCCCTTTGCCAATTCCACAAGAACAGCCTTAGCGAAAGGCTGCTTGAAGGGAAAGATGTAACTCTGTGAGATGAATTCACAGAACACAGAGCAGTTTCTCAGAAAGCTTCTTTCCAGTTTTGAACGGAAGATATTTCCTTTTTCCCCATAGCCCTCTACGGGCTTCCAAATATCCCTTTGCCAATTCCACAAGAACAGCCTTAGCGAAAGGCTCCTTGAAGGGAAAGATGTAACTCTGTGAGATGAATTCACAGAACACAGGGCAGTTTCTCAGAAAGCTTCTTTCCAGTTTTGAACGGAAGATATTTCCTGTTTCACCATAGCCCTCTACGGGCTTCCAAATATCCGTTTGCCAATTCCACAAGAACAGCCTTAGCGAAAGGCTGCTTGAAGGGAAAGATGTAACTCTGTGAGATGAATTCACAGAACACAGAGCAGTTTCTCAGAAAGCTTCTTTCCAGTTTTGAACGGAAGATATTTCCTTTTTCCCCATAGCCCTCTATGGGCTTCCAAATATCCCGTTGCCAATTCCACAAGAACAGCCTTAGCGAAAGGCTGCATGAAGGGAAACATGTAACTCTGTGAGATGAATTCACAGAACACAGAGCAGTTTCTCAGAAAGCTTCTTTCCAGTTTTGAACGGAAGATATTTCCTTTTTCACCGTAGCCCTCTATGGGCTTCCAAATATCCCTTTGCCAATTCCACAAGAACATCCTTAGCGAAAGGCTGCTTGAAGGGAAAGATGTAACTCTGTGAGATGAATTCACAGAACACAGAGCAGTTTCTCAGAAAGCTTCTTATCAGTTTTGAACGGAAGATATTTCCTTTTTCCCCATAGCCCTCTATGGGCTTCCAAATATCCCTTTGCCAATTCCACAAGAACAGCCTTAGCGAAAGGCTGCTTGAAGGGAAAGATGTAACTCTGTGAGATGAATTCACAGAACACAGAGCAGTTTCTCAGAAAGCTTCTTATCAGTTTTGAACGGAAGATATTTCCTTTTTCACCATAGCCCTCTATGGGCTTCCAAATATCCCTTTGCCAATTCCACAAGAACATCCTTAGCGAAAGGCTGCTTGAAGGGAAAGATGTAACTCTGTGAGATGAATTCACAGAACACAGAGCAGTTTCTCAGAAAGCTTCTTTCCAGTTTTGAACGGAAGATATTTCCTTTTTCACCATAGCCCTCTATGGGCTTCCAAATATCCCTTTGCCAATTCCACAAGAACAGCCTTAGCGAAAGGCTGCTTGAAGGGAAAGATGTAACTCTGTGAGATGAATTCACAGAACACAGAGCAGTTTCTCAGAAATCTTCTTTCCAGTTTTGAACGGAAGATATTTCCTTTTTCACCGTAGCCCTCTATGGGCTTCCAAATATCCCTTTGCCAATTCCACTAGAACAGCCTTAGCGAAAGGCTGCTTGAAGGGAAAGATGTAACTCTGTGAGATGAATTCACAGAACACAGAGCAGTTTCTCAGAAATCTTCTTTCCAGGTTTGAACGGAAGATATTTCCTTTTTCACCATAGCCCTCTATGGGCTTCCAAATATCCCTTTGCCAATTCCACAAGAACAGCCTTAGCGAAAGGCTGCTTGAAGGGAAAGATGTAACTCTGTGAGATGAATTCACAGAACACAGAGCAGTTTCTCAGAAAGCTTCTTTCCAGTTTTGAACGGAAGATATTTCCTTTTTCACTGTAGCCGTCTAATGGCTTCAAATATCCCTTTGCCAATTCCACAAGAACAGCCTTAGCGAAAGGCTTCTTGAAGGGAAAGATGTAACTCTGTGAGATGAATTCACAGAACACAGAGAAGTTTCTCAGAAAGCTTCTTTCCAGTTTTGAACGGAAGATATTTCCTTTTTCCCCATAGCCCTCTACGGGCTTCCAAATATCCCTTTGCCAATTCCACAAGAACAGCCTTAGCGAAAGGCTGCTTGAAGGGAAAGATGTAACTCTGTGAGATGAATTCACAAAACACAGAGCAGTTTCTAAGAAAGCTTCTTTCCAGTTTTGAACGGAAGATATTTCCTTTTTCACCATAGCCCTCTGCGGGCTTCCAAATATCCCTTTGCCAATTCCACAAGAACAGCCTTAGCGAAACGCTGCTTGAAGGGAAAGATGTAACTCTGTGAGATGAATTCACAGAACACAGAGCAGTTTCTCAGAAAGCTTCTTTCCAGTTTTGAACGGAAGATATTTCCTTTTTCCCCATAGCCCTCTAGGGCTTCCAAATATCCCGTTGCCAATTCCACAAGAACAGCCTTAGCGAAAGGCTGCATGAAGGGAAACATATAACTCTGTGAGATGAATTCACAGAACACAGAGCAGTTTCTCAGAAAGCTTCTTTCCAGTTTTGAACGGAAGATATTTCCTTTTTCCCCATAGCCCTCTATGGGCTTCCAAATATCCCTTTGCCAATCCAACGAGAAAAGCCTTAGCGAAAGGCTGCTTGAAGGGAAAGATGTAACTCTGTGAGATGAATTCACAGAACACAGAGCAGTTTCTCAGAAAGCTTCTTTCCAGTTTTGAACGGAAGATATTTCCTTTTTCACCATAGCCCTCTATGGGCTTCCAAATATCCCTTTGCCAATTCCACAAGAACAGCCTTAGCGAAAGGCTGCTTGAAGGGAAAGATGTAACTCTGTGAGATGAATTCGCAGAACACAGAGCAGTTTCTCAGAAAGCTTCTTTCCAGTTTTGAACGGAAGATATTTCCTTTTTCACTGTAGCCCTCTATGGGCTTCCAAATATCCCTTTGCCAATTCCACAAGAACAGCCTTAGCGAAAGGCTTCTTGAAGGGAAAGATGTAACTCTGTGTGATGAATTCACAGAACACAGAGAAGTTTATCAGAAAGCTTCTTTCCAGTTTTGAACGGAAGATATTTCCTTTTTCCCCATAGCCCTCTATGGGCTTCCAAATATCCCTTTGCCAATTCCACAAGAACAGCCTTAGCGAAAGGCTGCTTGAAGGGAAAGATGTAACTCTGTGAGATGAATTCACAGAACACAGAGCAGTTTCTCAGAAAGCTTCTTTCTGAGATAGTTTTGAACGGAAGATATTTCCTTTTTCACCATAGCCCTCTATGGGCTTCCAAATATCCCTTTGCCAATTCCACAAGAACAGCCTTAGCGAAAGGCTGCTTGAAGGGAAAGATGTAACTCTGTGAGATGAATTCACAGAACACAGAGCAGTTTCTCAGAAATCTTCTTTCCAGTTTTGAACGGAAGATATTTACTTTTTCACCGTAGCCCTCTATGGGCTTCCAAATATCCCTTTGCCAATTCCACAAGAACAGCCTTAGCGAAAGGCTGCTTGAAGGGAAAGATGTAACTCTGTGAGATGAATTCACAGAACACAGAGCAGTTTCTCAGAAATCTTCTTTCCAGGTTTGAACGGAAGATATTTCCTTTTTCACCATAGCCCTCTATGGGCTTCCAAATATCCCTTTGCCAATTCCACAAGAACAGCCTTAGCGAAAGGCTGCTTGAAGGGAAAGATGTAACTCTGTGAGATGAATTCACAGAACACAGAGCAGTTTCTCAGAAAGCTTCTTTCCAGTTTTGAACGGAAGATATTTCCTTTTTCACTGTAGCCGTCTAATGGCTTCAAATATCCCTTTGCCAATTCCACAAGAACAGCCTTAGCGAAAGGCTTCTTGAAGGGAAAGATGTAACTCTGTGAGATGAATTCACAGAACACAGAGAAGTTTCTCAGAAAGCTTCTTTCCAGTTTTGAACGGAAGATATTTCCTTTTTCCCCATAGCCCTCTACGGGCTTCCAAATATCCCTTTGCCAATTCCACAAGAACAGCCTTAGCGAAAGGCTGCTTGAAGGGAAAGATGTAACTCTGTGAGATGAATTCACAAAACACAGAGCAGTTTCTAAGAAAGCTTCTTTCCAGTTTTGAACGGAAGATATTTCCTTTTTCACCATAGCCCTCTGCGGGCTTCCAAATATCCCTTTGCCAATTCCACAAGAACAGCCTTAGCGAAACGCTGCTTGAAGGGAAAGATGTAACTCTATGAGATGAATTCACAGAACACAGAGCAGTTTCTCAGAAAGCTTCTTTCCAGTTTTGAACGGAAGATATTTCCTTTTTCCCCATAGCCCTCTATGGGCTTCCAAATATCCCGTTGCCAATTCCACAAGAACAGCCTTAGCGAAAGGCTGCATGAAGGGAAACATATAACTCTGTGAGATGAATTCACAGAACACAGAGCAGTTTCTCAGAAAGCTTCTTTCCAGTTTTGAACAGAAGATATTTCCTTTTTCCCCATAGCCCTCTATGGGCTTCCAAATATCCCTTTGCCAATTCCACGAGAACAGCCTTAGCGAAAGGCTGCTTGAAGGGAAAGATGTAACTCTGTGAGATGAATTCACAGAACACAGAGCAGTTTCTCAGAAAGCTTCTTTCCAGTTTTGAACGGAAGATATTTCCTTTTTCACCATAGCCCTCTATGGGCTTCCAAATATCCCTTTGCCAATTCCACAAGAACAGCCTTAGCGAAAGGCTGCTTGAAGGGAAAGATGTAACTCTGTGAGATGAATTCACAGAACACAGAGCAGTTTCTCAGAAAGCTTCTTTCCAGTTTTGAACGGAAGATATTTCCTTTTTCACTGTAGCCCTCTATGGGCTTCCAAATATCCCTTTGCCAATTCCACAAGAACAGCCTTAGCGAAAGGCTTCTTGAAGGGAAAGATGTAACTCTGTGTGATGAATTCACAGAACACAGAGAAGTTTATCAGAAAGCTTCTTTCCAGTTTTGAACGGAAGATATTTCCTTTTTCCCCATAGCCCTCTATGGGCTTCCAAATATCCCTTTGCCAATTCCACAAGAACAGCCTTAGCGAAAGGCTGCTTGAAGGGAAAGATGTAACTCTGTGAGATGAATTCACAGAACACAGAGCAGTTTCTCAGAAAGCTTCTTTCCAGTTTTGAACGGAAGATATTTCCTTTTTCACCATAGCCCTCTACGGGCTTCCAAATATCCCTTTGCCAATTCCACAAGAACAGCCTTAGCGAAAGGCTGCTTGAAGGGAAAGATGTAACTCTGTGAGATGAATTCACAGAACACAGAGCAGTTTCTCAGAAAGCTTCTTTCCAGTTTTGAACGGAAGATATTTCCTTTTTCACCATAGCCCTCTATGGGCTTCCAAATATCCCTTTGCCAATTCCACAAGAACAGCCTTAGCGAAAGGCTTCTTGAAGGGAAAGATGTAACTCTGTGAGATGAATTCACAGAACACAGAGCAGTTTCTCAGAAAGCTTCTTTCCAGTTTTGAACGGAAGATATTTCCTTTTTCACTGTAGCCCTCTATGGGCTTCCAAATATCCCTTTGCCAATTCCACAAGAACAGCCTTAGCGAAAGGCTGCTTGAAGGGAAAGATGTAACTCTGTGAGATGAATTCACAGAACACAGAGAAGTTTCTCAGAAAGCTTCTTTCCAGTTTTGAACGGAAGATATTTCCTTTTTCCCCATAGCCCTCTATGGGCTTCCAAATATCCCTTTGCCAATTCCACAAGAACAGCCTTAGCGAAAGGCTGCTTGAAGGGAAAGATGTAACTCTGTGAGATGAATTCACAGAACACAGAGCAGTTTCTCAGAAAGCTTCTTTCCAGTTTTGAACGGAAGATATTTCCTTTTTCACCATAGCCCTCTACGGGCTTCCAAATATCCCTTTGCCAATTCCACAAGAACAGCCTTAGCGAAAGGCTGCTTGAAGGGAAAGATGTAACTCTCTGAGATGAATTCACAGAACACAGAGCAGTTTCTCAGAAAGCTTCTTTCCAGTTTTGAACGGAAGATATTTCCTTTTTCCCCATAGCCCTCTATGGGCTTCCAAATATCCCTTTGCCAATTCCACAAGAACAGCCTTAGCGAAAGGCTTCTTGAAGGGAAAGATGTAACTCTGTGAGATGAATTCACAGAACACAGAGCAGTTTCTCAGAAAGCTTCTTTCCAGTTTTGAACGGAAGATATTTCCTTTTTCACTGAAGCCCTCTATGGGCTTCCAAATATCCCTTTGCCAATTCCACAAGAACAGCCTTAGCGAAAGGCTTCTTGAAGGGAAAGATGTAACTCTGTGAGATGAATTCACAGAACACAGAGCAGTTTCTCAGAAAGCTTCTTTCCAGTTTTGAACGGAAGATATTTCCTTTTTCACCATAGCCCTCTATGGGCTTCCAAATATCCCTTTGCCAATTCCACAAGAACAGCCTTAGCGAAAGGCTTCTTGAAGGGAAAAATGTAACTCTGTGAGATGAATTCAGAGAACACAGAGCAGTTTCTCAGAAAGCTTCTTTCCAGTTTTGAACGCAAGATATTTCCTTTTTCACTGTAGCCCTCTATGGGCTTTCAAATATCCCTTTGCCAATTCCACAAGAACAGCCTTAGCGAAAGGCTTCTTGAAGGGAAAGATGTAACTCTGTGAGATGAATTCACAGAACACAGAGCAGTTTCTCAGAAAGCTTCTTTCCAGTTTCGAACGGAAGATATTTCCTTTTTCACCATAGCCCTCTACGGGCTTCCAAATATCCCTTTGCCAATTCCACAAGAACAGCCTTAGCGAAAGGCTGCTTGAAGGGAAAAATGTAACTCTGTGAGATGAATTCACAGAACACAGAGCAGTTTCTCAGAAAGCTTCTTTCCAGTTTTGAACGGAAGATATTTCCTTTTTCACCATAGCCCTCTATGGGCTTCCAAATATCCCTTTGCCAATTCCACAAGAACAGCCTTAGCGAAAGGCTGCTTGAAGGGAAAGATGTAACTCTGTGAGATGAATTCACAGAACACAGAGCAGTTTCTCAGAAAGCTTCTTTCCAGTTTTGAACGGAAGATATTTCCTTTTTCACCATAGCTCTCTATGGGCTTCCAAATATCCCTTTGCCAATTCCACAAGAACAGCCTTAGCGAAAGGCTGCTTGAAGGGAAAGATGTAACTCTGTGAGATGAATTCACAGAACACAGAGCAGTTTCTCAGAAATCTTCTTTCCAGTTTTGAACGGAAGATATTTCCTTTTTCACCGTAGCCCTCTATGGGCTTCCAAATATCCCTTTGCCAATTCCACAAGAACAGCCTTAGCGAAAGGCTTCTTGAAGGGAAAGATGTAACTCTGTGAGATGAATTCACAGAACACAGAGCAGTTTCTCAGAAAGCTTCTTTCCAGTTTTGAACGGAAGATATTTCCTTTTTCACTGTAGCCCTCTATGGGCTTCCAAATATCCCTTTGCCAATTCCACAAGAACAGCCTTAGCGAAAGGCTGCTTGAAGGGAAAGATGTAACTCTGTGAGATGAATTCACAGAACACAGAGCAGTTTCTCAGAAAGCTTCTTTCCAGTTTTGAACGGAAGATATTTCCTTTTTCACCATAGCCCTCTTTGGGCTTCCAAATATCCTGTTGCCAATTCCACAAGAACAGCCTTAGCGAAAGGCTGCTTGAAGGGAAAGATGTAACTCTGTGAGATGAATTCACAGAACACAGAGCAGTTTCTCAGAAAGCTTCTTTCCAGTTTTGAAGGGAAGATATTTCCTTTTTCACCATAGCCCTCTATGGGCTTCCAAATATCCCTTTGCCAATTCCACAAGAACAGCCTTAGCGAAAGGCTGCTTGAAGGGAAAGATGTAACTCTGTGAGATGAATTCACAGAACACAGAGCAGTTTCTCAGAAAGCTTCTTTCCAGTTTTGAACGGAAGATATTTCCTTTTTCACGATAGCCCTCTACGGGCTTCCAAATATCCCTTTGCCAATTCAACAAGAACAGCCTTAGCGAAAGGCTGCTTGAAGGGAAATATGTAACTCTGTGAGATGAATTCACAGAACACAGAGAAGTTTCTCAGAAAGCTTCTTTCCAGTTTTGAACGGAAGATATTTCCTTTTTCACTGTAGCCCTCTATGGGCTTCCAAATATCCCTTTGCCAATTCCACAAGAACAGCCTTAGCGAAAGGCTGCTTGAAGGGAAACATGTAACTCTGTGAGATGAATTCACAGAACACAGAGCAGTTTCTCAGAAATCTTCTTTCCAGGTTTGAACGGAAGATATTTCCTTTTTCACCATAGCCCTCTACGGGCTTCCAAATATCCCTTTGCCAGTTCCACAAGAACAGCCTTAGCGAAAGGCTTCTTGAAGGGAAAGATGTAACTCTGTGAGATGAATTCACAGAACATAGAGCAGTTTCTCAGAAAGCTTCTTTCCAGTTTTGAACGTAAGTTATTTCCTTTTTCACTGCAGCCCTCTATGGGCTTCCAAATATCCCTTTGCCAATTCCACAAGAACAGCCTTAGCGAAAGGCTTCTTGAAGGGAAAGATGTAACTATGTGAGATGAATTCACAGAACACAGAGAAGTTTCTCAGAAAGCTTCTTTCCAGTTTTGAACGGAAGATATTTCCTTTTTCCCCATAGCCCTCTATGGGCTTCCAAATATCCCTTTGCCAATTCCACAAGAACAGCCTTAGCGAAAGGCTGCTTGAAGGGAAAGATGTAACTCTGTGAGATGAATTCACAGAACACAGAGCAGTTTCTCCAAAAGCTTCTTTCCAGTTTTGAACGGAAGATATTTCCTTTTTCCCCATAGCCCTCTATGGGCTTCCAAATATCCCGTTGCCAATTCCACAAGAACAGCCTTAGCGAAAGGCTGCTTGAAGGGAAACATGTAACTCGGTGAGATGAATTCACAGAACACAGAGCAGTTTCTCAGAAAGCTTCTTTCCAGTTTTGAACGGAAGATATTTCCTTTTTCACCATAGCCCTCTATGGGTTTCCAAATATCCCGTTGCCAATTCCACAAGAACAGCCTTAGCGAAAGGCTGCTTGAAGGGAAAGATGTAACTCTGTGAGATGAATTCACAGAACAGAGAGCAGTTTCTCAGAAAGCTTCTTTCCTGTTTTGAACGGAAGATATTACCTTTTTCACCATAGCCCTCTATGGGCTTCCAAATATCCCGTTGCCAATTCCACAAGAACAGCCTTAGCGAAAGGCTGCTTGAAGGGAAAGATGTAACTCTGTGAGATGAATTCACAGAACACAGAGCAGTTTCTCAGAAAGCTTCTTTCCAGTTTTGAACGGAAGATATTTCCTTTTTCACTGTAGCCCACTAAGGGCTTCCAAATATCCCTTTGCCAATTCCACAAGAACAGCCTTAGCGAAAGGCTTCTTGAAGGGAAAGATGTAACTCTGTGAGATGAATTCACAGAACACAGAGCAGTTTCTCAGAAAGCTTCTTTCCAGTTTTGAACGGAAGATATTTCCTTTTTCCCCATAGCCCTCTACGGGCTTCCAAATATCCCGTTGCCAATTCCACAAGAACAGCCTTAGCGAAAGGCTGCTTGAAGGGAAAGATGTAACTCTGTGAGATGAATTCACAGAACACAGAGCAGTTTCTCAGAAAGATTCTTTCCAGTTTTGAACGGAAGATATTTCCTTTTTCCCCATAGCCCTCTATGGGCTTCGAAATATCCCGTTGCCAATTCCACAAGAACAGCCTTAGCGAAAGGCTGCATGAAGGGAAACATGTAACTCTGTGAGATGAATTCACAGAACACAGAGCAGTTTCTCAGAAAGCTTCTTTCCAGTTTTGAACGGAATATATTTCCTTTTTCCCCATAGCCCTCTATGGGCTTCCAAATATCCCTTTGCCAATTCCAAAAGAACAGCCTTAGCGAAAGGCTGCTTGAAGGGAAAGATGTAACTCAGTGAGATGAATTCACAGAACACAGAGCAGTTTCTCAGAAAGCTTCTTATCAGTTTTGAACGGAAGATATTTCCTTTTTCACCATAGCCCTCTATGGGCTTCCAAATATCCGTTTGCCAATTCCACAAGAACATCCTTAGCGAAAGGCTGCTTGAAGGGAAAGATGTAACTCTGTGAGATGAATTCACAGAACACAGAGCAGTTTCTCAGAAAGCTTCTTTCCAGTTTTGAACGGAAGATATTTCCTTTTTCACCATAGCTCTCTATGGGCTTCCAAATATCCCTTTGCCAATTCCACAAGAACAGCCTTAGCGAAAGGCTGCTTGAAGGGAAAGATGTAACTCTGTGAGATGAATTCACAGAACACAGAGCAGTTTCTCAGAAATCTTCTTTCCAGTTTTGAACGGAAGATATTTCCTTTTTCACCATAGCCCTCTATGGGCTTCCAAATATCCCTTTGCCAATTCCACAAGAACAGCCTTAGCGAAAGGCTGCTTGAAGGGAAACATGTAACTCTGTGAGATGAATTCACAGAACACAGAGCAGTTTCTCAGAAATCTTCTTTCCAGGTTTGAACGGAAGATATTTCCTTTTTCACTGTAGCCCTCTATGGGCTTCCAAATATCCCTTTGCCAATTCCACAAGAACAGCCCTAGCGAAAGGCTTCTTGAAGGGAAAGATGTAACTCTGTGAGATGAATTCACAGAACACAGAGAAGTTTCTCAGAAAGCTTCTTTCCAGTTTTAAACGGAAGATATTTCCTTTTTCCCCATAGCCCTCTATGGGCTTCCAAATATCCCTTTGCCAATTCCACAAGAACAGCCTTAGCGAAAGGCTTCTTGAAGGGAAAGATGTAACTCTGTGAGATGAATTCACAGAACACAGAGCAGTTTCTCAGAAAGCTTCTTTCCAGTTTTGAACGGAAGATATTTCCTTTTTCACTGTAGCCCTCTATGGGCTTCCAAATATCCCTTTGCCAATTCCACAAGAACAGCCCTAGCGAAAGGCTTCTTGAAGGGAAAGATGTAACTCTGTGAGATGAATTCACAGAACACAGAGCAGTTTCTCAGAAAGCTTCTTTCCAGTTTTAAACGGAAGATATTTCCTTTTTCCCCATAGCCCTCTATGGGCTTCCAAATATCCCTTTGCCAATTCCACAAGAACAGCCTTAGCGAAAGACTGCTTGAAGGGAAAGATGTAACTCTGTGAGATGAATTCACAGAACACAGAGCAGTTTCTCAGAAAGCTTCTTTCCAGTTTTGAACGGAAGATATTTCCTTTTTCACTGTAGCCCACTAAGGGCTTCCAAATATCCCTTTGCCAATTCCACAAGAACAGCCTTAGCGAAAGGCTTCTTGAAGGGAAAGATGTAACTCTGTGAGATGAATTCACAGAACACAGAGCAGTTTCTCAGAAAGCTTCTTTCCAGTTTTGAACGGAGGATATTTCCTTTTTCCCCATAGCCCTCTACGGGCTTCCAAATATCCCGTTGCCAATTCCACAAGAACAGCCTTAGCGAAAGGCTGCTTGAAGGGAAAGATGTAACTCTGTGAGATGAATTCACAGAACACAGAGCAGTTTCTCAGAAAGATTCTTTCCAGTTTTGAACGGAAGATATTTCCTTTTTCCCCATAGCCCTCTATGGGCTTCGAAATATCCCGTTGCCAATTCCACAAGAACAGCCTTAGCGAAAGGCTGCATGAAGGGAAACATGTAACTCTGTGAGATGAATTCACAGAACACAGAGCAGTTTCTCAGAAAGCTTCTTTCCAGTTTTGAACGGAATATATTTCCTTTTTCCCCATAGCCCTCTATGGGCTTCCAAATATCCCTTTGCCAATTCCAAAAGAACAGCCTTAGCGAAAGGCTGCTTGAAGGGAAAGATGTAACTCAGTGAGATGAATTCACAGAACACAGAGCAGTTTCTCAGAAAGCTTCTTATCACTTTTGAACGGAAGATATTTCCTTTTTCACCATAGCCCTCTATGGGCTTCCAAATATCCGTTTGCCAATTCCACAAGAACATCCTTAGCGAAAGGCTGCTTGAAGGGAAAGATGTAACTCTGTGAGATGAATTCACAGAACACAGAGCAGTTTCTCAGAAAGCTTCTTTCCAGTTTTGAACGGAAGATATTTCCTTTTTCACCATAGCTCTCTATGGGCTTCCAAATATCCCTTTGCCAATTCCACAAGAACAGCCTTAGCGAAAGGCTGCTTGAAGGGAAAGATGTAACTCTGTGAGATGAATTCACAGAACACAGAGCAGTTTCTCAGAAATCTTCTTTCCAGTTTTGAACGGAAGATATTTCCTTTTTCACCATAGCCCTCTATGGGCTTCCAAATATCCCTTTGCCAATTCCACAAGAACAGCCTTAGCGAAAGGCTGCTTGAAGGGAAACATGTAACTCTGTGAGATGAATTCACAGAACACAGAGCAGTTTCTCAGAAATCTTCTTTCCAGGTTTGAACGGAAGATATTTCCTTTTTCACCATAGCCCTCTATGGGCTTCCAAATATCCCTTTGCCAATTCCACAAGAACAGCCTTAGCGAAAGGCTTCTTGAAGGGAAAGATGTAACTCTGTGAGATGAATTCAGAGAACACAGAGCAGTTTCTCAGAAAGCTTCTTTCCAGTTTTGAACGGAAGATATTTCCTTTTTCACTGTAGCCCTCTAAGGGCTTCCAAATCTCCCTTTGCCAATTCCACAAGAACAGCCTTAGCGAAAGGCTTCTTGAAGGGAAAGATGTAACTCTGTGAGATGAATTCACAGAACACAGAGAAGTTTCTCAGAAAGCTTCTTTCCAGTTTTGAACGGAAGATATTTCCTTTTTCCCCATAGCCCTCTACGGGCTTCCAAATATCACTTTGCCAATTCCACAAGAACAGCCTTAGCGAAAGGCTGCTTGAAGGGAAAGATGTAACTCTGTGAGATGAATTCACAAAACACAGAGCAGTTTCTCAGAAAGCTTCTTTCCAGTTTTGAACGGAAGATATTTCCTTTTTCACTGTAGCCCTCTAAGGGCTTCAAATATCCCTTTGCCAATTCCACAAGAACAGACTTAGCGAAAGGCTTCTTGAAGGGAAGGATGTAACTCTGTGAGATGAATTCCCAGAACACAGAGAAGTTTCTCAGAAAGCTTCTTTCCAGTTTTGAACGGAAGATATTTCCTTTTTCCCCATAGCCCTCTACGGGCTTCCAAATATCCCTTTGCCAATTCCACAAGAACAGCCTTAGCGAAAGGCTGCTTGAAGGGAAAGATGTAACTATGTGAGATGAATTCACAAAACACAGAGCAGTTTCTCAGAAAGCTTCTTTCCAGTTTTGAACGGAAGATATTTCCTTTTTCACCATAGCCCTCTGCGGGCTTCCAAATATCCCTTTGCCAATTCCACAAGAACAGCCTTAGCGAAACGCTGCTTGAAGGGAAAGATGTAACTCTGTGAGATGAATTCACAGAACACAGAGCAGTTTCTCAGAAAGCTTCTTTCCAGTTTTGAACGGAAGATATTTCCTTTTTCACTGTAGCCCTCTCTGGGCTTCCAAATATCCCTTTGCCAATTCCACAAGAACAGCCCTAGCGAAAGGCTTCTTGAAGGGAAAGATGTAACTCTGTGAGATGAATTCACAGAACACAGAGAAGTTTCTCAGAAAGCTTCTTTCCAGTTTTAAACGGAAGATATTTCCTTTTTCCCCATAGCCCTCTATGGGCTTCCAAATATCCCTTTGCCAATTCCACAAGAACAGCCTTAGCGAAAGGCTTCTTGAAGGGAAAGATGTAACTCTGTGAGATGAATTCACAGAACACAGAGCAGTTTCTCAGAAAGCTTCTTTCCAGTTTTGAACGGAAGATATTTCCTTTTTCACTGTAGCCCTCTATGGGCTTCCAAATATCCCTTTGCCAATTCCACAAGAACAGCCCTAGCGAAAGGCTTCTTGAAGGGAAAGATGTAACTCTGTGAGATGAATTCACAGAACACAGAGAAGTTTCTCAGAAAGCTTCTTTCCAGTTTTAAACGGAAGATATTTCCTTTTTCCCCATAGCCCTCTATGGGCTTCCAAATATCCCTTTGCCAATTCCACAAGAACAGCCTTAGCGAAAGGCTTCTTGAAGGGAAAGATGTAACTCTGTGAGATGAATTCACAGAACACAGAGCAGTTTCTCAGAAAGCTTCTTTCCAGTTTTGAACGGAAGATATTTCCTTTTTCACTGTAGCCCTCTATGGGCTTCCAAATATCCCTTTGCCAATTCCACAAGAACAGCCCTAGCGAAAGGCTTCTTGAAGGGAAAGATGTAACTCTGTGAGATGAATTCACAGAACACAGAGCAGTTTCTCAGAAAGCTTCTTTCCAGTTTTAAACGGAAGATATTTCCTTTTTCCCCATAGCCCTCTATGGGCTTCCAAATATCCCTTTGCCAATTCCACAAGAACAGCCTTAGCGAAAGACTGCTTGAAGGGAAAGATGTAACTCTGTGAGATGAATTCACAGAACACAGAGCAGTTTCTCAGAAAGCTTCTTTCCAGTTTTGAACGGAAGATATTTCCTTTTTCACTGTAGCCCACTAAGGGCTTCCAAATATCCCTTTGCCAATTCCACAAGAACAGCCTTAGCGAAAGGCTGCTTGAAGGGAAAGATGTAACTCTGTGAGATGAATTCACAGAACACAGAGCAGTTTCTCAGAAAGCTTCTTTCCAGTTTTGAACGGAAGATATTTCCTTTTTCCCCATAGCCCTCTACGGGCTTCCAAATATCCCTTTGCCAATTCCACAAGAACAGCCTTAGCGAAAGGCTCCTTGAAGGGAAAGATGTAACTCTGTGAGATGAATTCACAGAACACAGGGCAGTTTCTCAGAAAGCTTCTTTCCAGTTTTGAACGGAAGATATTTCCTGTTTCACCATAGCCCTCTACGGGCTTCCAAATATCCGTTTGCCAATTCCACAAGAACAGCCTTAGCGAAAGGCTGCTTGAAGGGAAAGATGTAACTCTGTGAGATGAATTCACAGAACACAGAGCAGTTTCTCAGAAAGCTTCTTTCCAGTTTTGAACGGAAGATATTTCCTTTTTCCCCATAGCCCTCTATGGGCTTCCAAATATCCCGTTGCCAATTCCACAAGAACAGCCTTAGCGAAAGGCTGCATGAAGGGAAACATGTAACTCTGTGAGATGAATTCACAGAACACAGAGCAGTTTCTCAGAAAGCTTCTTTCCAGTTTTGAACGGAAGATATTTCCTTTTTCACCGTAGCCCTCTATGGGCTTCCAAATATCCCTTTGCCAATTCCACAAGAACATCCTTAGCGAAAGGCTGCTTGAAGGGAAAGATGTAACTCTGTGAGATGAATTCACAGAACACAGAGCAGTTTCTCAGAAAGCTTCTTATCAGTTTTGAACGGAAGATATTTCCTTTTTCCCCATAGCCCTCTATGGGCTTCCAAATATCCCTTTGCCAATTCCACAAGAACAGCCTTAGCGAAAGGCTGCTTGAAGGGAAAGATGTAACTCTGTGAGATGAATTCACAGAACACAGAGCAGTTTCTCAGAAAGCTTCTTATCAGTTTTGAACGGAAGATATTTCCTTTTTCACCATAGCCCTCTATGGGCTTCCAAATATCCCTTTGCCAATTCCACAAGAACATCCTTAGCGAAAGGCTGCTTGAAGGGAAAGATGTAACTCTGTGAGATGAATTCACAGAACACAGAGCAGTTTCTCAGAAAGCTTCTTTCCAGTTTTGAACGGAAGATATTTCCTTTTTCACCATAGCCCTCTATGGGCTTCCAAATATCCCTTTGCCAATTCCACAAGAACAGCCTTAGCGAAAGGCTGCTTGAAGGGAAAGATGTAACTCTGTGAGATGAATTCACAGAACACAGAGCAGTTTCTCAGAAATCTTCTTTCCAGTTTTGAACGGAAGATATTTCCTTTTTCACCGTAGCCCTCTATGGGCTTCCAAATATCCCTTTGCCAATTCCACAAGAACAGCCTTAGCGAAAGGCTGCTTGAAGGGAAAGATGTAACTCTGTGAGATGAATTCACAGAACACAGAGCAGTTTCTCAGAAATCTTCTTTCCAGGTTTGAACGGAAGATATTTCCTTTTTCACCATAGCCCTCTATGGGCTTCCAAATATCCCTTTGCCAATTCCACAAGAACAGCCTTAGCGAAAGGCTGCTTGAAGGGAAAGATGTAACTCTGTGAGATGAATTCACAGAACACAGAGCAGTTTCTCAGAAAGCTTCTTTCCAGTTTTGAACGGAAGATATTTCCTTTTTCACTGTAGCCGTCTAATGGCTTCAAATATCCCTTTGCCAATTCCACAAGAACAGCCTTAGCGAAAGGCTTCTTGAAGGGAAAGATGTAACTCTGTGAGATGAATTCACAGAACACAGAGAAGTTTCTCAGAAAGCTTCTTTCCAGTTTTGAACGGAAGATATTTCCTTTTTCCCCATAGCCCTCTACGGGCTTCCAAATATCCCTTTGCCAATTCCACAAGAACAGCCTTAGCGAAAGGCTGCTTGAAGGGAAAGATGTAACTCTGTGAGATGAATTCACAAAACACAGAGCAGTTTCTAAGAAAGCTTCTTTCCAGTTTTGAACGGAAGATATTTCCTTTTTCACCATAGCCCTCTGCGGGCTTCCAAATATCCCTTTGCCAATTCCACAAGAACAGCCTTAGCGAAACGCTGCTTGAAGGGAAAGATGTAACTCTGTGAGATGAATTCACAGAACACAGAGCAGTTTCTCAGAAAGCTTCTTTCCAGTTTTGAACGGAAGATATTTCCTTTTTCACCATAGCTCTCTATGGGCTTCCAAATATCCCTTTGCCAATTCCACAAGAACAGCCTTAGCGAAAGGCTGCTTGAAGGGAAACATGTAACTCTGTGAGATGAATTCACAGAACACAGAGCAGTTTCTCAGAAATCTTCTTTCCAGGTTTGAACGGAAGATATTTCCTTTTTCACCATAGCCCTCTATGGGCTTCCAAATATCCCTTTGCCAATTCCACAAGAACAGCCTTAGCGAAAGGCTTCTTGAAGGGAAAGATGTAACTCTGTGAGATGAATTCAGAGAACACAGAGCAGTTTCTAAGAAAGCTTCTTTCCAGTTTTGAACGGAAGATATTTCCTTTTTCACTGTAGCCCTCTAAGGGCTTCCAAATATCCCTTTGCCAATTCCACAAGAACAGCCTTAGCGAAAGGCTTCTTGAAGGGAAAGATGTAACTCTGTGAGATGAATTCACAGAACACAGAGAAGTTTCTCAGAAAGCTTCTTTCCAGTTTTGAACGGAAGATATTTCCTTTTTCCCCATAGCCCTCTACGGGCTTCCAAATATCACTTTGCCAATTCCACAAGAACAGCCTTAGCGAAAGGCTGCTTGAAGGGAAAGATGTAACTCTGTGAGATGAATTCACAAAACACAGAGCAGTTTCTCAGAAAGCTTCTTTCCAGTTTTGAACGGAAGATATTTCCTTTTTCACTGTAGCCCTCTAAGGGCTTCAAATATCCCTTTGCCAATTCCACAAGAACAGACTTAGCGAAAGGCTTCTTGAAGGGAAGGATGTAACTCTGTGAGATGAATTCCCAGAACACAGAGAAGTTTCTCAGAAAGCTTCTTTCCAGTTTTGAACGGAAGATATTTCCTTTTTCCCCATAGCCCTCTACGGGCTTCCAAATATCCCTTTGCCAATTCCACAAGAACAGCCTTAGCGAAAGGCTGCTTGAAGGGAAAGATGTAACTATGTGAGATGAATTCACAAAACACAGAGCAGTTTCTCAGAAAGCTTCTTTCCAGTTTTGAACGGAAGATATTTCCTTTTTCACCATAGCCCTCTGCGGGCTTCCAAATATCCCTTTGCCAATTCCACAAGAACAGCCTTAGCGAAACGCTGCTTGAAGGGAAAGATGTAACTCTGTGAGATGAATTCAGAGAACACAGAGCAGTTTCTCAGAAAGCTTCTTTCCAGTTTTGAACGGAAGATATTTCCTTTTTCACTGTAGCCCTCTCTGGGCTTCCAAATATCCCTTTGCCAATTCCACAAGAACAGCCCTAGCGAAAGGCTTCTTGAAGGGAAAGATGTAACTCTGTGAGATGAATTCACAGAACACAGAGAAGTTTCTCAGAAAGCTTCTTTCCAGTTTTAAACGGAAGATATTTCCTTTTTCCCCATAGCCCTCTATGGGCTTCCAAATATCCCTTTGCCAATTCCACAAGAACAGCCTTAGCGAAAGGCTTCTTGAAGGGAAAGATGTAACTCTGTGAGATGAATTCACAGAACACAGAGCAGTTTCTCAGAAAGCTTCTTTCCAGTTTTGAACGGAAGATATTTCCTTTTTCACTGTAGCCCTCTATGGGCTTCCAAATATCCCTTTGCCAATTCCACAAGAACAGCCCTAGCGAAAGGCTTCTTGAAGGGAAAGATGTAACTCTGTGAGATGAATTCACAGAACACAGAGAAGTTTCTCAGAAAGCTTCTTTCCAGTTTTAAACGGAAGATATTTCCTTTTTCCCCATAGCCCTCTATGGGCTTCCAAATATCCCTTTGCCAATTCCACAAGAACAGCCTTAGCGAAAGGCTTCTTGAAGGGAAAGATGTAACTCTGTGAGATGAATTCACAGAACACAGAGCAGTTTCTCAGAAAGCTTCTTTCCAGTTTTGAACGGAAGATATTTCCTTTTTCACTGTAGCCCTCTATGGGCTTCCAAATATCCCTTTGCCAATTCCACAAGAACAGCCCTAGCGAAAGGCTTCTTGAAGGGAAAGATGTAACTCTGTGAGATGAATTCACAGAACACAGAGCAGTTTCTCAGAAAGCTTCTTTCCAGTTTTAAACGGAAGATATTTCCTTTTTCCCCATAGCCCTCTATGGGCTTCCAAATATCCCTTTGCCAATTCCACAAGAACAGCCTTAGCGAAAGACTGCTTGAAGGGAAAGATGTAACTCTGTGAGATGAATTCACAGAACACAGAGCAGTTTCTCAGAAAGCTTCTTTCCAGTTTTGAACGGAAGATATTTCCTTTTTCACTGTAGCCCACTAAGGGCTTCCAAATATCCCTTTGCCAATTCCACAAGAACAGCCTTAGCGAAAGGCTGCTTGAAGGGAAAGATGTAACTCTGTGAGATGAATTCACAGAACACAGAGCAGTTTCTCAGAAATCTTCTTTCCAGTTTTGAACGGAAGATATTTCCTTTTTCACCATAGCTCTCTATGGGCTTCCAAATATCCCTTTGCCAATTCCACAAGAACAGCCTTAGCGAAAGGCTGCTTGAAGGGAAACATGTAACTCTGTGAGATGAATTCACAGAACACAGAGCAGTTTCTCAGAAATCTTCTTTCCAGGTTTGAACGGAAGATATTTCCTTTTTCACCATAGCCCTCTATGGGCTTCCAAATATCCCTTTGCCAATTCCACAAGAACAGCCTTAGCGAAAGGCTTCTTGAAGGGAAAGATGTAACTCTGTGAGATGAATTCAGAGAACACAGAGCAGTTTCTCAGAAAGCTTCTTTCCAGTTTTGAACGGAAGATATTTCCTTTTTCACTGTAGCCCTCTAAGGGCTTCCAAATCTCCCTTTGCCAATTCCACAAGAACAGCCTTAGCGAAAGGCTTCTTGAAGGGAAAGATGTAACTCTGTGAGATGAATTCACAGAACACAGAGAAGTTTCTCAGAAAGCTTCTTTCCAGTTTTGAACGGAAGATATTTCCTTTTTCCCCATAGCCCTCTACGGGCTTCCAAATATCACTTTGCCAATTCCACAAGAACAGCCTTAGCGAAAGGCTGCTTGAAGGGAAAGATGTAACTCTGTGAGATGAATTCACAAAACACAGAGCAGTTTCTCAGAAAGCTTCTTTCCAGTTTTGAACGGAAGATATTTCCTTTTTCACTGTAGCCCTCTAAGGGCTTCAAATATCCCTTTGCCAATTCCACAAGAACAGACTTAGCGAAAGGCTTCTTGAAGGGAAGGATGTAACTCTGTGAGATGAATTCCCAGAACACAGAGAAGTTTCTCAGAAAGCTTCTTTCCAGTTTTGAACGGAAGATATTTCCTTTTTCCCCATAGCCCTCTACGGGCTTCCAAATATCCCTTTGCCAATTCCACAAGAACAGCCTTAGCGAAAGGCTGCTTGAAGGGAAAGATGTAACTATGTGAGATGAATTCACAAAACACAGAGCAGTTTCTCAGAAAGCTTCTTTCCAGTTTTGAACGGAAGATATTTCCTTTTTCACCATAGCCCTCTGCGGGCTTCCAAATATCCCTTTGCCAATTCCACAAGAACAGCCTTAGCGAAACGCTGCTTGAAGGGAAAGATGTAACTCTGTGAGATGAATTCACAGAACACAGAGCAGTTTCTCAGAAAGCTTCTTTCCAGTTTTGAACGGAAGATATTTCCTTTTTCACTGTAGCCCTCTCTGGGCTTCCAAATATCCCTTTGCCAATTCCACAAGAACAGCCCTAGCGAAAGGCTTCTTGAAGGGAAAGATGTAACTCTGTGAGATGAATTCACAGAACACAGAGAAGTTTCTCAGAAAGCTTCTTTCCAGTTTTAAACGGAAGATATTTCCTTTTTCCCCATAGCCCTCTATGGGCTTCCAAATATCCCTTTGCCAATTCCACAAGAACAGCCTTAGCGAAAGGCTTCTTGAAGGGAAAGATGTAACTCTGTGAGATGAATTCACAGAACACAGAGCAGTTTCTCAGAAAGCTTCTTTCCAGTTTTGAACGGAAGATATTTCCTTTTTCACTGTAGCCCTCTATGGGCTTCCAAATATCCCTTTGCCAATTCCACAAGAACAGCCCTAGCGAAAGGCTTCTTGAAGGGAAAGATGTAACTCTGTGAGATGAATTCACAGAACACAGAGAAGTTTCTCAGAAAGCTTCTTTCCAGTTTTAAACGGAAGATATTTCCTTTTTCCCCATAGCCCTCTATGGGCTTCCAAATATCCCTTTGCCAATTCCACAAGAACAGCCTTAGCGAAAGGCTTCTTGAAGGGAAAGATGTAACTCTGTGAGATGAATTCACAGAACACAGAGCAGTTTCTCAGAAAGCTTCTTTCCAGTTTTGAACGGAAGATATTTCCTTTTTCACTGTAGCCCTCTATGGGCTTCCAAATATCCCTTTGCCAATTCCACAAGAACAGCCCTAGCGAAAGGCTTCTTGAAGGGAAAGATGTAACTCTGTGAGATGAATTCACAGAACACAGAGCAGTTTCTCAGAAAGCTTCTTTCCAGTTTTAAACGGAAGATATTTCCTTTTTCCCCATAGCCCTCTATGGGCTTCCAAATATCCCTTTGCCAATTCCACAAGAACAGCCTTAGCGAAAGACTGCTTGAAGGGAAAGATGTAACTCTGTGAGATGAATTCACAGAACACAGAGCAGTTTCTCAGAAAGCTTCTTTCCAGTTTTGAACGGAAGATATTTCCTTTTTCACTGTAGCCCACTAAGGGCTTCCAAATATCCCTTTGCCAATTCCACAAGAACAGCCTTAGCGAAAGGCTGCTTGAAGGGAAAGATGTAACTCTGTGAGATGAATTCACAGAACACAGAGCAGTTTCTCAGAAAGCTTCTTTCCAGTTTTGAACGGAAGATATTTCCTTTTTCCCCATAGCCCTCTACGGGCTTCCAAATATCCCTTTGCCAATTCCACAAGAACAGCCTTAGCGAAAGGCTCCTTGAAGGGAAAGATGTAACTCTGTGAGATGAATTCACAGAACACAGGGCAGTTTCTCAGAAAGCTTCTTTCCAGTTTTGAACGGAAGATATTTCCTGTTTCACCATAGCCCTCTACGGGCTTCCAAATATCCGTTTGCCAATTCCACAAGAACAGCCTTAGCGAAAGGCTGCTTGAAGGGAAAGATGTAACTCTGTGAGATGAATTCACAGAACACAGAGCAGTTTCTCAGAAAGCTTCTTTCCAGTTTTGAACGGAAGATATTTCCTTTTTCCCCATAGCCCTCTATGGGCTTCCAAATATCCCGTTGCCAATTCCACAAGAACAGCCTTAGCGAAAGGCTGCATGAAGGGAAACATGTAACTCTGTGAGATGAATTCACAGAACACAGAGCAGTTTCTCAGAAAGCTTCTTTCCAGTTTTGAACGGAAGATATTTCCTTTTTCACCGTAGCCCTCTATGGGCTTCCAAATATCCCTTTGCCAATTCCACAAGAACATCCTTAGCGAAAGGCTGCTTGAAGGGAAAGATGTAACTCTGTGAGATGAATTCACAGAACACAGAGCAGTTTCTCAGAAAGCTTCTTATCAGTTTTGAACGGAAGATATTTCCTTTTTCCCCATAGCCCTCTATGGGCTTCCAAATATCCCTTTGCCAATTCCACAAGAACAGCCTTAGCGAAAGGCTGCTTGAAGGGAAAGATGTAACTCTGTGAGATGAATTCACAGAACACAGAGCAGTTTCTCAGAAAGCTTCTTATCAGTTTTGAACGGAAGATATTTCCTTTTTCACCATAGCCCTCTATGGGCTTCCAAATATCCCTTTGCCAATTCCACAAGAACATCCTTAGCGAAAGGCTGCTTGAAGGGAAAGATGTAACTCTGTGAGATGAATTCACAGAACACAGAGCAGTTTCTCAGAAAGCTTCTTTCCAGTTTTGAACGGAAGATATTTCCTTTTTCACCATAGCCCTCTATGGGCTTCCAAATATCCCTTTGCCAATTCCACAAGAACAGCCTTAGCGAAAGGCTGCTTGAAGGGAAAGATGTAACTCTGTGAGATGAATTCACAGAACACAGAGCAGTTTCTCAGAAATCTTCTTTCCAGTTTTGAACGGAAGATATTTCCTTTTTCACCGTAGCCCTCTATGGGCTTCCAAATATCCCTTTGCCAATTCCACAAGAACAGCCTTAGCGAAAGGCTGCTTGAAGGGAAAGATGTAACTCTGTGAGATGAATTCACAGAACACAGAGCAGTTTCTCAGAAATCTTCTTTCCAGGTTTGAACGGAAGATATTTCCTTTTTCACCATAGCCCTCTATGGGCTTCCAAATATCCCTTTGCCAATTCCACAAGAACAGCCTTAGCGAAAGGCTGCTTGAAGGGAAAGATGTAACTCTGTGAGATGAATTCACAGAACACAGAGCAGTTTCTCAGAAAGCTTCTTTCCAGTTTTGAACGGAAGATATTTCCTTTTTCACTGTAGCCGTCTAATGGCTTCAAATATCCCTTTGCCAATTCCACAAGAACAGCCTTAGCGAAAGGCTTCTTGAAGGGAAAGATGTAACTCTGTGAGATGAATTCACAGAACACAGAGAAGTTTCTCAGAAAGCTTCTTTCCAGTTTTGAACGGAAGATATTTCCTTTTTCCCCATAGCCCTCTACGGGCTTCCAAATATCCCTTTGCCAATTCCACAAGAACAGCCTTAGCGAAAGGCTGCTTGAAGGGAAAGATGTAACTCTGTGAGATGAATTCACAAAACACAGAGCAGTTTCTAAGAAAGCTTCTTTCCAGTTTTGAACGGAAGATATTTCCTTTTTCACCATAGCCCTCTGCGGGCTTCCAAATATCCCTTTGCCAATTCCACAAGAACAGCCTTAGCGAAACGCTGCTTGAAGGGAAAGATGTAACTCTGTGAGATGAATTCACAGAACACAGAGCAGTTTCTCAGAAAGCTTCTTTCCAGTTTTGAACGGAAGATATTTCCTTTTTCCCCATAGCCCTCTATGGGCTTCCAAATATCCCGTTGCCAATTCCACAAGAACAGCCTTAGCGAAAGGCTGCATGAAGGGAAACATATAACTCTGTGAGATGAATTCACAGAACACAGAGCAGTTTCTCAGAAAGCTTCTTTCCAGTTTTGAACGGAAGATATTTCCTTTTTCCCCATAGCCCTCTATGGGCTTCCAAATATCCCTTTGCCAATCCAACGAGAAAAGCCTTAGCGAAAGGCTGCTTGAAGGGAAAGATGTAACTCTGTGAGATGAATTCACAGAACACAGAGCAGTTTCTCAGAAAGCTTCTTTCCAGTTTTGAACGGAAGATATTTCCTTTTTCACCATAGCCCTCTATGGGCTTCCAAATATCCCTTTGCCAATTCCACAAGAACAGCCTTAGCGAAAGGCTGCTTGAAGGGAAAGATGTAACTCTGTGAGATGAATTCGCAGAACACAGAGCAGTTTCTCAGAAAGCTTCTTTCCAGTTTTGAACGGAAGATATTTCCTTTTTCACTGTAGCCCTCTATGGGCTTCCAAATATCCCTTTGCCAATTCCACAAGAACAGCCTTAGCGAAAGGCTTCTTGAAGGGAAAGATGTAACTCTGTGTGATGAATTCACAGAACACAGAGAAGTTTATCAGAAAGCTTCTTTCCAGTTTTGAACGGAAGATATTTCCTTTTTCCCCATAGCCCTCTATGGGCTTCCAAATATCCCTTTGCCAATTCCACAAGAACAGCCTTAGCGAAAGGCTGCTTGAAGGGAAAGATGTAACTCTGTGAGATGAATTCACAGAACACAGAGCAGTTTCTCAGAAATCTTCTTTCCAGTTTTGAACGGAAGATATTTCCTTTTTCACCGTAGCCCTCTATGGGCTTCCAAATATCCCTTTGCCAATTCCACAAGAACAGCCTTAGCGAAAGGCTGCTTGAAGGGAAAGATGTAACTCTGTGAGATGAATTCACAGAACACAGAGCAGTTTCTCAGAAATCTTCTTTCCAGGTTTGAACGGAAGATATTTCCTTTTTCACCATAGCCCTCTATGGGCTTCCAAATATCCCTTTGCCAATTCCACAAGAACAGCCTTAGCGAAAGGCTGCTTGAAGGGAAAGATGTAACTCTGTGAGATGAATTCACAGAACACAGAGCAGTTTCTCAGAAAGCTTCTTTCCAGTTTTGAACGGAAGATATTTCCTTTTTCACTGTAGCCGTCTAATGGCTTCAAATATCCCTTTGCCAATTCCACAAGAACAGCCTTAGCGAAAGGCTTCTTGAAGGGAAAGATGTAACTCTGTGAGATGAATTCACAGAACACAGAGAAGTTTCTCAGAAAGCTTCTTTCCAGTTTTGAACGGAAGATATTTCCTTTTTCCCCATAGCCCTCTACGGGCTTCCAAATATCCCTTTGCCAATTCCACAAGAACAGCCTTAGCGAAAGGCTGCTTGAAGGGAAAGATGTAACTCTGTGAGATGAATTCACAAAACACAGAGCAGTTTCTAAGAAAGCTTCTTTCCAGTTTTGAACGGAAGATATTTCCTTTTTCACCATAGCCCTCTGCGGGCTTCCAAATATCCCTTTGCCAATTCCACAAGAACAGCCTTAGCGAAACGCTGCTTGAAGGGAAAGATGTAACTCTATGAGATGAATTCACAGAACACAGAGCAGTTTCTCAGAAAGCTTCTTTCCAGTTTTGAACGGAAGATATTTCCTTTTTCCCCATAGCCCTCTATGGGCTTCCAAATATCCCGTTGCCAATTCCACAAGAACAGCCTTAGCGAAAGGCTGCATGAAGGGAAACATATAACTCTGTGAGATGAATTCACAGAACACAGAGCAGTTTCTCAGAAAGCTTCTTTCCAGTTTTGAACAGAAGATATTTCCTTTTTCCCCATAGCCCTCTATGGGCTTCCAAATATCCCTTTGCCAATTCCACGAGAACAGCCTTAGCGAAAGGCTGCTTGAAGGGAAAGATGTAACTCTGTGAGATGAATTCACAGAACACAGAGCAGTTTCTCAGAAAGCTTCTTTCCAGTTTTGAACGGAAGATATTTCCTTTTTCACCATAGCCCTCTATGGGCTTCCAAATATCCCTTTGCCAATTCCACAAGAACAGCCTTAGCGAAAGGCTGCTTGAAGGGAAAGATGTAACTCTGTGAGATGAATTCACAGAACACAGAGCAGTTTCTCAGAAAGCTTCTTTCCAGTTTTGAACGGAAGATATTTCCTTTTTCACTGTAGCCCTCTATGGGCTTCCAAATATCCCTTTGCCAATTCCACAAGAACAGCCTTAGCGAAAGGCTTCTTGAAGGGAAAGATGTAACTCTGTGTGATGAATTCACAGAACACAGAGAAGTTTATCAGAAAGCTTCTTTCCAGTTTTGAACGGAAGATATTTCCTTTTTCCCCATAGCCCTCTATGGGCTTCCAAATATCCCTTTGCCAATTCCACAAGAACAGCCTTAGCGAAAGACTGCTTGAAGGGAAAGATGTAACTCTGTGAGATGAATTCACAGAACACAGAGCAGTTTCTCAGAAAGCTTCTTTCCAGTTTTGAACGGAAGATATTTCCTTTTTCACCATAGCCCTCTACGGGCTTCCAAATATCCCTTTGCCAATTCCACAAGAACAGCCTTAGCGAAAGGCTGCTTGAAGGGAAAGATGTAACTCTGTGAGATGAATTCACAGAACACAGAGCAGTTTCTCAGAAAGCTTCTTTCCAGTTTTGAACGGAAGATATTTCCTTTTTCACCATAGCCCTCTATGGGCTTCCAAATATCCCTTTGCCAATTCCACAAGAACAGCCTTAGCGAAAGGCTTCTTGAAGGGAAAGATGTAACTCTGTGAGATGAATTCACAGAACACAGAGCAGTTTCTCAGAAAGCTTCTTTCCAGTTTTGAACGGAAGATATTTCCTTTTTCACTGTAGCCCTCTATGGGCTTCCAAATATCCCTTTGCCAATTCCACAAGAACAGCCTTAGCGAAAGGCTGCTTGAAGGGAAAGATGTAACTCTGTGAGATGAATTCACAGAACACAGAGAAGTTTCTCAGAAAGCTTCTTTCCAGTTTTGAACGGAAGATATTTCCTTTTTCCCCATAGCCCTCTATGGGCTTCCAAATATCCCTTTGCCAATTCCACAAGAACAGCCTTAGCGAAAGGCTGCTTGAAGGGAAAGATGTAACTCTGTGAGATGAATTCACAGAACACAGAGCAGTTTCTCAGAAAGCTTCTTTCCAGTTTTGAACGGAAGATATTTCCTTTTTCACCATAGCCCTCTACGGGCTTCCAAATATCCCTTTGCCAATTCCACAAGAACAGCCTTAGCGAAAGGCTGCTTGAAGGGAAAGATGTAACTCTCTGAGATGAATTCACAGAACACAGAGCAGTTTCTCAGAAAGCTTCTTTCCAGTTTTGAACGGAAGATATTTCCTTTTTCCCCATAGCCCTCTATGGGCTTCCAAATATCCCTTTGCCAATTCCACAAGAACAGCCTTAGCGAAAGGCTTCTTGAAGGGAAAGATGTAACTCTGTGAGATGAATTCACAGAACACAGAGCAGTTTCTCAGAAAGCTTCTTTCCAGTTTTGAACGGAAGATATTTCCTTTTTCACTGTAGCCCTCTATGGGCTTCCAAATATCCCTTTGCCAATTCCACAAGAACAGCCTTAGCGAAAGGCTTCTTGAAGGGAAAGATGTAACTCTGTGAGATGAATTCACAGAACACAGAGAAGTTTCTCAGAAAGCTTCTTTCCAGTTTTGAACGGAAGATATTTCCTTTTTCCCCATAGCCCTCTATGGGCTTCCAAATATCCCTTTGCCAATTCCACAAGAACAGCCTTAGCGAAAGGCTGCTTGAAGGGAAAGATGTAACTCTGTGAGATGAATTCACAGAACACAGAGCAGTTTCTCAGAAAGCTTCTTTCCAGTTTTGAACGGAAGATATTTCCTTTTTCACCATAGCCCTCTACGGGCTTCCAAATATCCCTTTGCCAATTCCACAAGAACAGCCTTAGCGAAAGGCTGCTTGAAGGGAAAGATGTAACTCTGTGAGATGAATTCACAGACCACAGAGCAGTTTCTCAGAAAGCTTCTTTCCAGTTTTGAACGGAAGATATTTCCTTTTTCACTGTAGCCCTCTATGGGCTTCCAAATATCCCTTTGCCAATTCCACAAGAACAGCCTTAGCGAAAGGCTGCTTGAAGGGAAAGATGTAGCTCTGTGAGATGAATTCACAGACCACAGAGCAGTTTCTCAGAAAGCTTCTTTCCAGTTTTGAACGGAAGATATTTCCTTTTTCACTGTAGCCCTCTATGGGCTTCCAAATATCCCTTTGCCAATTCCACAAGAACAGCCTTAGCGAAAGGCTTCTTGAAGGGAAAAATGTAACTCTGTGAGATGAATTCAGAGAACACAGAGCAGTTTCTCAGAAAGCTTCTTTCCAGTTTTGAACGCAAGATATTTCCTTTTTCACTGTAGCCCTCTATGGGCTTTCAAATATCCCTTTGCCAATTCCACAAGAACAGCCTTAGCGAAAGGCTTCTTGAAGGGAAAGATGTAACTCTGTGAGATGAATTCACAGAACACAGAGCAGTTTCTCAGAAAGCTTCTTTCCAGTTTTGAACGGAAGATATTTCCTTTTTCACCATAGCCCTCTACGGGCTTCCAAATATCCCTTTGCCAATTCCACAAGAACAGCCTTAGCGAAAGGCTGCTTGAAGGGAAAGATGTAACTCTGTGAGATGAATTCACAGAACACAGAGCAGTTTCTCAGAAAGCTTCTTTCCAGTTTTGAACGGAAGATATTTCCTTTTTCACCATAGCCCTCTATGGGCTTCCAAATATCCCTTTGCCAATTCCACAAGAACAGCCTTAGCGAAAGGCTGCTTGAAGGGAAAGATGTAACTCTGTGAGATGAATTCACAGAACACAGAGCAGTTTCTCAGAAAGCTTCTTTCCAGTTTTGAACGGAAGATATTTCCTTTTTCACCATAGCCCTCTATGGGCTTCCAAATATCCCTTTGCCAATTCCACAAGAACAGCCTTAGCGAAAGGCTTCTTGAAGGGAAAAATGTAACTCTGTGAGATGAATTCAGAGAACACAGAGCAGTTTCTCAGAAAGCTTCTTTCCAGTTTTGAACGCAAGATATTTCCTTTTTCACTGTAGCCCTCTATGGGCTTTCAAATATCCCTTTGCCAATTCCACAAGAACAGCCTTAGCGAAAGGCTTCTTGAAGGGAAAGATGTAACTCTGTGAGATGAATTCACAGAACACAGAGCAGTTTCTCAGAAAGCTTCTTTCCAGTTTCGAACGGAAGATATTTCCTTTTTCACCATAGCCCTCTACGGGCTTCCAAATATCCCTTTGCCAATTCCACAAGAACAGCCTTAGCGAAAGGCTGCTTGAAGGGAAAAATGTAACTCTGTGAGATGAATTCACAGAACACAGAGCAGTTTCTCAGAAAGCTTCTTTCCAGTTTTGAACGGAAGATATTTCCTTTTTCACCATAGCCCTCTATGGGCTTCCAAATATCCCTTTGCCAATTCCACAAGAACAGCCTTAGCGAAAGGCTGCTTGAAGGGAAAGATGTAACTCTGTGAGATGAATTCACAGAACACAGAGCAGTTTCTCAGAAAGCTTCTTTCCAGTTTTGAACGGAAGATATTTCCTTTTTCACCATAGCTCTCTATGGGCTTCCAAATATCCCTTTGCCAATTCCACAAGAACAGCCTTAGCGAAAGGCTGCTTGAAGGGAAAGATGTAACTCTGTGAGATGAATTCACAGAACACAGAGCAGTTTCTCAGAAATCTTCTTTCCAGTTTTGAACGGAAGATATTTCCTTTTTCACCGTAGCCCTCTATGGGCTTCCAAATATCCCTTTGCCAATTCCACAAGAACAGCCTTAGCGAAAGGCTTCTTGAAGGGAAAGATGTAACTCTGTGAGATGAATTCACAGAACACAGAGCAGTTTCTCAGAAAGCTTCTTTCCAGTTTTGAACGGAAGATATTTCCTTTTTCACTGTAGCCCTCTATGGGCTTCCAAATATCCCTTTGCCAATTCCACAAGAACAGCCTTAGCGAAAGGCTGCTTGAAGGGAAAGATGTAACTCTGTGAGATGAATTCACAGAACACAGAGCAGTTTCTCAGAAAGCTTCTTTCCAGTTTTGAACGGAAGATATTTCCTTTTTCACTGTAGCCCTCTACGGGCTTCCAAATATCCCTTTGCCAATTCCACAAGAACAGCCTTAGCGAAAGGCTTCTTGAAGGGAAAGATGTAACTCTGTGAGATGAATTCACAGAACACAGAGCAGTTTCTCAGAAAGCTTCTTTCCAGTTTTGAACGCAAGATATTTCCTTTTTCACTGTAGCCCTCTATGGGCTTCCAAATATCCCTTTGCCAATTCCACAAGAACAGCCTTAGCGAAAGGCTGCTTGAAGGGAAAGATGTAACTCTGTGAGATGAATTCACAGAACACAGAGCAGTTTCTCAGAAAGCTTCTTTCCAGTTTTGAACGGAAGATATTTCCTTTTTCACCATAGCCCTCTTTGGGCTTCCAAATATCCTGTTGCCAATTCCACAAGAACAGCCTTAGCGAAAGGCTGCTTGAAGGGAAAGATGTAACTCTGTGAGATGAATTCACAGAACACAGAGCAGTTTCTCAGAAAGCTTCTTTCCAGTTTTGAAGGGAAGATATTTCCTTTTTCACCATAGCCCTCTATGGGCTTCCAAATATCCCTTTGCCAATTCCACAAGAACAGCCTTAGCGAAAGGCTGCTTGAAGGGAAAGATGTAACTCTGTGAGATGAATTCACAGAACACAGAGCAGTTTCTCAGAAAGCTTCTTTCCAGTTTTGAACGGAAGATATTTCCTTTTTCACGATAGCCCTCTACGGGCTTCCAAATATCCCTTTGCCAATTCAACAAGAACAGCCTTAGCGAAAGGCTGCTTGAAGGGAAATATGTAACTCTGTGAGATGAATTCACAGAACACAGAGAAGTTTCTCAGAAAGCTTCTTTCCAGTTTTGAACGGAAGATATTTCCTTTTTCACTGTAGCCCTCTATGGGCTTCCAAATATCCCTTTGCCAATTCCACAAGAACAGCCTTAGCGAAAGGCTGCTTGAAGGGAAAGATGTAACTCTGTGAGATGAATTCACAGAACACAGAGCAGTTTCTCAGAAATCTTCTTTCCAGGTTTGAACGGAAGATATTTCCTTTTTCACCATAGCCCTCTACGGGCTTCCAAATATCCCTTTGCCAGTTCCACAAGAACAGCCTTAGCGAAAGGCTTCTTGAAGGGAAAGATGTAACTCTGTGAGATGAATTCACAGAACATAGAGCAGTTTCTCAGAAAGCTTCTTTCCAGTTTTGAACGTAAGTTATTTCCTTTTTCACTGCAGCCCTCTATGGGCTTCCAAATATCCCTTTGCCAATTCCACAAGAACAGCCTTAGCGAAAGGCTTCTTGAAGGGAAAGATGTAACTATGTGAGATGAATTCACAGAACACAGAGAAGTTTCTCAGAAAGCTTCTTTCCAGTTTTGAACGGAAGATATTTCCTTTTTCCCCATAGCCCTCTATGGGCTTCCAAATATCCCTTTGCCAATTCCACAAGAACAGCCTTAGCGAAAGGCTGCTTGAAGGGAAAGATGTAACTCTGTGAGATGAATTCACAGAACACAGAGCAGTTTCTCCAAAAGCTTCTTTCCAGTTTTGAACGGAAGATATTTCCTTTTTCAACATAGCCCTCTATGGGCTTCCAAATATCCCTTTGCCAATTCCACAAGAACAGCCTTAGCGAAAGGCTTCTTGAAGGGAAAGATGTAACTCTGTGAGATGAATTCACAGAACACAGAGCAGTTTCTCAGAAAGCTTCTTTCCAGTTTTGAACGGAAGATATTTCCTTTTTCACTGTATCCCTCTATGGGCTTCCAAATATCCCTTTGCCAATTCCACAAGAACAGCCTTAGCGAAAGGCTTCTTGAAGGGAAAGATGTAACTCTGTGAGATGAATTCACAGAACACAGAGAAGTTTCTCAGAAAGCTTCTTTCCAGTTTTGAACGGAAGATATTTCCTTTTTCCCCATAGCTCTCCATGGGCTTCCAAATATCCCTTTGCCAATTCCACAAGAACAGCCTTAGCGAAAGGCTGCTTGAAGGGAAAGATGTAACTCTGTGAGATGAATTCACAGAACACAGAGCAGTTTCTCCAAAAGCTTCTTTCCAGTTTTGAACGGAAGATATTTCCTTTTTCACCATAGCCCTCTATGGGCTTCCAAATATCCCTTTGCCAATTCCACAAGAACAGCCTTAGCGAAAGGCTTCTTGAAGGGAGAGATGTAACTCTGTGAGATGAATTCACAGAACACAGAGCAGTTTCTCAGAAAGCTTCTTTCCAGTTTTGAACGGAAGATATTTCCTTTTTCACTGTATCCCTCTATGGGCTTCCAAATATCCCTTTGCCAATTCCACAAGAACAGCCTTAGCGAAAGGCTTCTTGAAGGGAAAGATGTAACTCTGTGAGATGAATTCACAGAACACAGAGAAGTTTCTCAGAAAGCTTCTTTCCAGTTTTGAACGGAAGGTATTTCCTTTTTCCCCATAGCCCTCTATGGGATTCCAAATATCCCGTTGCCAATTCCACAAGAACAGCCTTAGCGAAAGGCTGCTTGAAGGGAAACATGTAACTCTGTGAGATGAATTCACAGAACACAGAGCAGTTTCTCAGAAAGCTTCTTTCCAGTTTTGAACGGCAGATATTTCCTTTTTCCCCATAGCCCTCTATGGGCTTCCAAATATCCCTTTGCCAGTTCCACAAGAACAGCCTTAGCGAAAGGCTTCTTGAAGGGAAAGATGTAACTCTGTGAGATGAATTCACAGAACACAGAGAAGTTTCTCAGAAAGCTTCTTTCCAGTTTTGAACGGAAGATATTTCCTTTTTCACTGTAGCCCTCTATGGGCTTCCAAATATCCCTTTGCCAATTCCACAAGAACAGCCTTAGCGAAAGGCTGCTTGAAGGGAAAGATGTAACTCTGTGAGATGAATTCACAGAACACAGAGCAGTTTCTCAGAAATCTTCTTTCCAGGTTTGAACGGAAGATATTTCCTTTTTCACCATAGCCCTCTACGGGCTTCCAAATATCCCTTTGCCAGTTCCACAAGAACAGCCTTAGCGAAAGGCTTCTTGAAGGGAAAGATGTAACTCTGTGAGATGAATTCACAGAACATAGAGCAGTTTCTCAGAAAGCTTCTTTCCAGTTTTGAACGTAAGTTATTTCCTTTTTCACTGCAGCCCTCTATGGGCTTCCAAATATCCCTTTGCCAATTCCACAAGAACAGCCTTAGCGAAAGGCTTCTTGAAGGGAAAGATGTAACTCTGTGAGATGAATTCACAGAACACAGAGAAGTTTCTCAGAAAGCTTCTTTCCAGTTTTGAACGGAAGATATTTCCTTTTTCCCCATAGCCCTCTATGGGCTTCCAAATATCCCTTTGCCAATTCCACAAGAACAGCCTTAGCGAAAGGCTGCTTGAAGGGAAAGATGTAACTCTGTGAGATGAATTCACAGAACACAGAGCAGTTTCTCCAAAAGCTTCTTTCCAGTTTTGAACGGAAGATATTTCCTTTTTCACCATAGCCCTCTATGGGCTTCCAAATATCCCTTTGCCAATTCCACAAGAACAGCCTTAGCGAAAGGCTTCTTGAAGGGAAAGATGTAACTCTGTGAGATGAATTCACAGAACACAGAGCAGTTTCTCAGAAAGCTTCTTTCCAGTTTTGAACGGAAGATATTTCCTTTTTCACTGTATCCCTCTATGGGCTTCCAAATATCCCTTTGCCAATTCCACAAGAACAGCCTTAGCGAAAGCCTTCTTGAAGGGAAAGATGTAACTCTGTGAGATGAATTCACAGAACACAGAGAAGTTTCTCAGAAAGCTTCTTTCCAGTTTTGAACGGAAGATATTTCCTTTTTCCCCATAGCTCTCCATGGGCTTCCAAATATCCCTTTGGCAATTCCACAAGAACAGCCTTAGCGAAAGGCTGCTTGAAGGGAAAGATGTAACTCTGTGAGATGAATTCACAGAACACAGAGCAGTTTCTCCAAAAGCTTCTTTCCAGTTTTGAACGGAAGATATTTCCTTTTTCACCATAGCCCTCTATGGGCTTCCAAATATCCCTTTGCCAATTCCACAAGAACAGCCTTAGCGAAAGGCTTCTTGAAGGGAGAGATGTAACTCTGTGAGATGAATTCACAGAACACAGAGCAGTTTCTCAGAAAGCTTCTTTCCAGTTTTGAACGGAAGATATTTCCTTTTTCACTGTATCCCTCTATGGGCTTCCAAATATCCCTTTGCCAATTCCACAAGAACAGCCTTAGCGAAAGGCTTCTTGAAGGGAAAGATGTAACTCTGTGAGATGAATTCACAGAACACAGAGAAGTTTCTCAGAAAGCTTCTTTCCAGTTTTGAACGGAAGGTATTTCCTTTTTCCCCATAGCCCTCTATGGGATTCCAAATATCACGTTGCCAATTCCACAAGAACAGCCTTAGCGAAAGGCTGCTTGAAGGGAAACATGTAACTCTGTGAGCTGAATTCACAGAACACAGAGCAGTTTCTCAGAAAGCTTCTTTCCAGTTTTGAACGGCAGATATTTCCTTTTTCCCCATAGCCCTCTATGGGCTTCCAAATATCCCGTTGCCAATTCCACAAGAACAGCCTTAGCGAAAGGCTGCTTGAAGGGAAAGATGTCACTCTGTGAGATGAATTCACAGAACACAGAGCAGTTTCTCAGAAAGCTTCTTTCCAGTTTTGAACGGAAGATATTTCCTTTTTCCCCATAGCCCTCTATGGGCTTCCAAATATCCCTTTGCCAATTCCACAAGAACAGCCTTAGCGAAAGGCTGCTCGAACGGAAAGATGTAACTCTGTGAGATGAATTCACAGAACACAGAGCAGTTTCTCAGAAAGCTTCTTTCCAGTTTTGAACGGAAGATATTTCCTTTTTCACCATAGCCCTCTACGGGCTTCCAAATATCCCGTTGCCAATTCCACAAGAACAGCCTTAGCGAAAGGCTGCTTGAAGGGAAGATGTAACTCTGTGAGATGAATTCACAGAACACAGAGCAGTTTCTCAGAAATCTTCTTTCCAGTTTTGAACGGAAGATATTTCCTTTTTCACCATAGCCCTCTATGGGCTTCCAAATATCCCTTTGCCAATTCCACAAGAACAGCCTTAGCGAAAGGCTGCTTGAAGGGAAAGATGTAACTCTGTGAGATGAATTCACAGAACACAGAGCAGTTTCTCAGAAATCTTCTTTCCAGTTTTGAACGGAAGATATTTCCTTTTTCACCATAGCCCTCTATGGGCTTCCAAATATCCCTTTGCCAATTCCACAAGAACAGCCTTAGCGAAAGGCTTCTTGAAGGGAAAGATGTAACTCTGTGAGATGAATTCACAGAACACAGAGCAGTTTCTCAGAAAGCTTCTTTCCAATTTTGAACGGAAGATATTTCCTTTTTCCCCATAGCCCTCTATGGGATTCCAAATATCCCTTTGCCAATTCCACAAGAACAGCCTTAGCGAAAGGCTTCTTGAAGGGAAAGATGTAACTCTGTGAGATGAATTCACAGAACACAAAGAAGTTTCTCAGAAAGCTTCTTTCCAGTTTTGAACGGAAGATATTTCCTTTTTCCCCATAGCCGTCTATGGGCTTCCAAATATACCGTTGCCAATTCCACAAGAACAGCCTTAGCGAAAGGCTGCTTGAAGGGAAAGATGTAACTCTGTGAGATGAATTCACAGAACACAGAGCAGTTTCTCAGAAAGCTTCTTTCCAGTTTTGAACGGAAGATATTTCCTTTTTCCCCATAGCCCTCTATGGGATTCCAAATATCCCTTTGCCAATTCCACAAGAACAGCCTTAGCGAAAGGCTTCTTGAAGGGAAAGATGTAACTCTGTGAGATGAATTCACAGAACACAAAGAAGTTTCTCAGAAAGCTTCTTTCCAGTTTTGAACGCAAGATATTTCCTTTTTCACTGTAGCCCTCTATGGGCTTCCAAATATTCCGTTGCCAATTCCACAAGAACAGCCTTAGCGAAAGGCTGCTTGAAGGGAAACATGTAACTCTGTGAGATGAATTCACAGAACACAGAGCAGTTTCTCAGAAAGCTTCTTTCCAGCTTTGAACGGAAGATATTTCCTTTTTCACCATAGCCCTCTATGGGCTTCCAAATATCCCTTTGCCAATTCCACAAGAACAGCCTTAGCGAAAGGCTTCTTGAAGGGAAAGATGTAACTCTGGGAGATGAATTCACAGAACACAGAGCAGTTTCTCAGAAAGCTTCTTTCCAGTTTTGAACGCAAGATATTTCCTTTTTCACTGTAGCCCTCTATGGGCTTCCAAATATCCCTTTGCCAATTCCACAAGAACTGCCTTAGCGAAAGGCTTCTTGAAGTGAAAGATGTAACTCTGTGAGATGAATTCACAGAACACAGAGCAGTTTCTCAGAAAGCTTCTTTCCAGTTTTGAACGGAAGATATTTCCTTTTTCACCATAGCCCTCTATGGGCTTCCAAATATCCCTTTGCCAATTCCACAAGAACAGCCTTAGCGAAAGGCTGCTTGAAGGGAAAGATGTAACTCTGTGAGATGAATTCACAGAACACAGAGCAGTTTCTCAGAAATCTTCTTTCCAGTTTTGAACGGAAGATATTTCCTTTTTCACAATAGCCCTCTAGGGGCTTCCAAATATCCCTTTGCCAATTCCACAAGAACAGTCTTAGCAAAAGGCTTCTTGAAGGGAAAGATGTAACTCTTTGAGATGAATTCACAGAACACAGAGCAGTTTCTCAGAAAGCTTCTTTCCTGTTTTGAACGGAAGATATTTCCTTTTTCACTGTAGCCCTCTATGGGCTTCTAAATATCCCTTTGCCAATTCCACAAGAACAGCCTTAGCGAAAGGCTTCTTGAAGGGAAAGATGTAACTCTGTGAGATGAATTCACAGAACACAGAGAAGTTTCTCAGAAAGCTTCTTTCCAGTTTTGAACGGAAGATATTTCCTTTTTCCCCATAGCCCTCTACGGGCTTCCAAATATCCCTTTGCCAATTCCACAAGAACAGCCTTAGCGAAAGGCTGCTTGAAGGGAAAGATGTAACTCTGTGAGATGAATTCACAGAACACAGAGCAGTTTCTCAGAAAGCTTCTTTCCAGTTTTGAACGGAAGATATTTCCTTTTTCACCATTGCCCTCTAAGGGCTTCCAAATATCCCGTTGCCAATTCCACAAGAACAGCCTTAGCGAAAGGCTGCTTGAAAGGAAACATGTAACTCTGTGAGATGAATTCACAGAACACAGAGCAGTTTCTCAGAAAGCTTCTTTCCAGTTTTGAACGGAAGATATTTCCTTTTTCCCCATAGCCCTCTATGGGCTTCCAAATATCCCGTTGCCAATTCCACAAGAACAGCCTTAGCGAAAGGCTGCTTGAAGGGAAAGATGTAACTCTGTGAGATGAATTCACAGAACACAGAGCAGTTTCTCAGAAAGCTTCTTTCCAGTTTTGAACGCAAGATATTTCCTTTTTCACTGTAGCCCTCTATGGGCTTCCAAATATCCCTTTGCCAATTCCACAAGAACAGCCTTAGCGAAAGGCTTCTAGAAGGGAAAGATGTAACTCTGTGAGATGAATTCACAGAACACAGAGAAGTTTCTCAGAAAGCTTCTTTCCAGTTTTGAACGGAAGATATTTAGTTTTCCCCATAGCCCTCTATGGGCTTCCAAATATCCGTTTGCCAATTCCACAAGAACAGCCTTAGCGAAAGGCTGCTCGAAGGGAAAGATGTAACTCTGTGAGATGAATTCACAGAACACAGAGCAGTTTCTCAGAAAGCTTCTTTCCAGTTTTGAACGGAAGATATTTCCTTTTTCACCATAGCCCTCTACGGGCTTCCAAATATCCCTTTGCCAATTCCACAAGAACAGCCTTAGCGAAAGGCTGATTGAAGGGAAGATGTAACTCTGTGAGATGAATTCACAGAACACAGAGCAGTTTCTCAGAAAGCTTCTTTCCAGTTTTGAACGGAAGATATTTCCTTTTTCACCATAGCCCTCTATGGGCTTCCAAATATCCCTTTGCCAATTCCACAAGAACAGCCTTAGCGAAAGGCTGCTTGAAGGGAAAGATGTAACTCTGTGAGATGAATTCACAGAACACAGAGCAGTTTCTCAGAAATCTTCTTTCCAGTTTTGAACGGAAGATATTTCCTTTTTCACCATAGCCCTTTATGGGCTTCCAAATATCCCTTTGCCAATTCCACAAGAACAGCCTTAGCGAAAGGCTTCTTGAAGGGAAAGATGTAACTCTGTGAGATGAATTCATAGAACACAGAGCAGTTTCTCAGAAAGCTTCTTTCCAGTTTTGAACGGAAGATATTTCCTTTTTCCCCATAGCCCTCTATGGGCTTCCAAATATCCCTTTGCCAATTCCACAAGAACAGCCTTAGCGAAAGGCTTCTTGAAGGGAAAGATGTAACTCTGTGAGATGAATTCACAGAACACAAAGAAGTTTCTCAGAAAGCTTCTTTCCAGTTTTGAACGGAAGATATTTCCTTTTTCCCCATAGCCGTCTATGGGCTTCCAAATATACCGTTGCCAATTCCACAAGAACAGCCTTAGCGAAAGGCTGCTTGAAGGGAAAGATGTAACTCTGTGAGATGAATTCACAGAACACAGAGCAGTTTCTCAGAAAGCTTCTTTCCAGTTTTGAACGGAAGATATTTCCTTTTTCACCATAGCCCTCTACGGGCTTCCAAATATCCCTTTGCCAATTCCACAAGAACAGCCTTAGCGAAAGGCTTCTTGAAGGGAAAGATGTAACTCTGTGAGATGAATTCACAGAACACAGAGCAGTTTCTTAGAAAGCTTCTTTCCAGTTTTGAACGGAAGATATTTCCTTTTTCACCATAGCCCTCTATGGGCTTCCAAATATCCCGTTGCCAATTCCACAAGAACAGCCTTAGCGAAAGGGTGCTTGAAGGGAAACATGTAACCCTGTGAGATGAATTCACAGAACACAGAGCAGTTTCTCAGAAAGCTTCTTTCCAGTTTTGAACGGAAGATATTTCCTTTTTCACCATAGCCCTCTATGGGCTTCCAAATATCCCTTTGCCAATTCCACAAGAACAGCCTTAGGGAAAGGCTGCTTGAAAGGAAAGATGTAACTCTGTGAGATGAATTCACAGAACACAGAGAAGTTTCTCAGAAAGCTTCTTTCCAGTTTTGAACGGAAGATATTTCCTTTGTCACCATAGCCCTCTACGGGCTTCCAAGTATCCCTTTGCCAATTCCACAAGAACAGCCTTAGCGAAAGGCTGCTTGAAGGGAAAGATGTAACTCTGCGAGAGGAATTCACAGAACACAGAGTAGTTTCTCAGAAAGCTTCTTTCCAGTTTTGAACGGAAGATATTTCCTTTCCCACTGTAGCCCTCTATGGGCTTCCAAATATCCCTTTGCAAATTCCACAAGAACAGCCTTAGCGAAAGGCTTCTTGAAGGGAAAGATGTAACTCTGTGAGATGAATTCACAGAACACAGAGCAGTTTCTCAGAAAGCTTCTTTCCAGTTTTGAACGGAAGATATTTCCTTTTTCCCCATAGCCCTCTATGGGCTTCCAAATATCCCTTTGCCAATTCCACAAGAACAGCCTTAGCGAAAGGCTGCTTGAAGGGAAAGATGTAACTCTGTGAGATGAATTCACAGAACACAGAGCAGTTTCTCAGAAAGCTTCTTTCCAGTTTTGAACGCAAGATATTTCCTTTTTCACTGTAGCCCTCTATGGGCTTCCAAATATCCCGTTGCCAATTCCACAAGAACAGCCTTAGCGAAAGGCTGCTTGAAGGGAAACATGTAATTCTGTGAGATGAATTCACAGAACACAGAGCAGTTTCTCAGTAAGCTTCTTTCCAGCTTTGAACGGAAGATATTTCCTTTTTCACCATAGCCCTCTATGGGCTTCCAAATATCCCTTTGCCAATTCCACAAGAACAGCCTTAGCGAAAGGCTTCTTGAAGGGAAAGATGTAACTCTGGGAGATGAATTCACAGAACACAGAGCAGTTTCTCAGAAAGCTTCTTTCCAGTTTTGAACGCAAGATATTTCCTTTTTCACTGTAGCCCTCTATGGGCTTCCAAATATCCCTTTGCCAATTCCACAGGAACAGCCTTAGCGAAAGGCTTCTTGAAGGGAAAGATGTAATTCTGTGAGATGAATTCACAGAACACAGAGCAGTTTCTCAGAAAGCTTCTTTCCAGTTTTGAACGCAAGATATTTCCTTTTTCACTGTAGCCCTCTATGGGCTTCCAAATATCCCTTTGCCAATTCCACAAGAACTGCCTTAGCGAAAGGCTTCTTGAAGTGAAAGATGTAACTCTGTGAGATGAATTCACAGAACACAGAGCAGTTTCTCAGAAAGCTTCTTTCCAGTTTTGAACGGAAGATATTTTCTTTTTCACCATAGCCCTCTATGGGCTTCCAAATATCCCTTTGCCAATTCCACAGGAACAGCCTTAGCGAAGGCTGCTTGAAGGGAAAGATGTAACTCTGTGAGATGAATTCACAGAACACAGAGCAGTTTCTCAGAAATCTTCTTTCCAGTTTTGAACGGAAGATATTTCCTTTTTCACAATAGCCCTCTATGGGCTTCCAAATATCCCTTTGCCAATTCCACAAGAACAGTCTTAGCGAAAGGCTTCTTGAAGGGAAAGATGTAACTCTTTGAGATGAATTCACAGAACACAGAGCAGTTTCTCAGAAAGCTTCTTTCCAGTTTTGAACGGAAGATATTTCCTTTTTCACTGTAGCCATCTATGGGCTTCTAAATATCCCTTTGCCAATTCCACAAGAACAGCCTTAGCGAAAGGCTTCTTGAAGGGAAAGATGTAACTCTGTGAGATGAATTCACAGAACACAGAGAAGTTTCTCAGAAAGCTTCTTTCCAGTTTTGAACGGAAGATATTTCCTTTTTCCCCATAGCCCTCTACGGGCTTCCAAATATCCCTTTTCCAATTCCACAAGAACAGCCTTAGCGAAAGGCTGCTTGAAGGGAAAGATGTAACTCTGTGAGATGAATTCACAGAACACAGAGCAGTTTCTCAGAAAGCTTCTTTCCAGTTTTGAACGGAAGATATTTCCTTTTTCACCATTGCCCTCTATGGGCTTCCAAATATCCCGTTGCCAATTCCACAAGAACAGCCTTAGCGAAAGGCTGCTTGAAAGGAAACATGTAACTCTGTGAGATGAATTCACAGAACACAGAGCAGTTTCTCAGAAAGCTTCTTTCCAGTTTTGAACGGAAGATATTTCCTTTTTCCCCATAGCCCTCTATGGGCTTCCAAATATCCCGTTGCCAATTCCACAAGAACAGCCTTAGCGAAAGGCTGCTTGAAGGGAAAGATGTAACTCTGTGAGATGAATTCACAGAACACAGAGCAGTTTCTCAGAAAGCTTCTTTCCAGTTTTGAACGCAAGATATTTCCTTTTTCACTGTAGCCCTCTATGGGCTTCCAAATATCCCTTTGCCAATTCCACAAGAACAGCCTTAGCGAAAGGCTTCTTGAAGGGAAAGATGTAACTCTGTGAGATGAATTCACAGAACACAGAGAAGTTTCTCAGAAAGCTTCTTTCCAGTTTTGAACGGAAGATATTTCCTTTTTCCCCATAGCCCTCTATGGGCTTCCAAATATCCGTTTGCCAATTCCACAAGAACAGCCTTAGCGAAAGGCTGCTCGAAGGGAAAGATGTAACTCTGTGAGATGAATTCACAGAACACAGAGCAGTTTCTCAGAAAGCTTCTTTCCAGTTTTGAACGGAAGATATTTCCTTTTTCACCATAGCCCTCTACGGGCTTCCAAATATCCCTTTGCCAATTCCACAAGAACAGCCTTAGCGAAAGGCTGATTGAAGGGAAGATGTAACTCTGTGAGATGAATTCACAGAACACAGAGCAGTTTCTCAGAAAGCTTCTTTCCAGTTTTGAACGGAAGATATTTCCTTTTTCACCATAGCCCTCTATGGGCTTCCAAATATCCCTTTGCCAATTCCACAAGAACAGCTTTAGCGAAAGGCTGCTTGAAGGGAAAGATGTAACTCTGTGAGATGAATTCACAGAACACAGAGCAGTTTCTCAGAAATCTTCTTTCCAGTTTTGAACGGAAGATATTTCCTTTTTCACCATAGCCCTCTATGGGCTTCCAAATATCCCTTTGCCAATTCCACAAGAACAGCCTTAGCGAAAGGCTTCTTGAAGGGAAAGATGTAACTCTGTGAGATGAATTCATAGAACACAGAGCAGTTTCTCAGAAAGCTTCTTTCCAGTTTTGAACGGAAGATATTTCCTTTTTCCCCATAGCCCTCTATGGGCTTCCAAATATCCCTTTGCCAATTCCACAAGAACAGCCTTAGCGAAAGGCTTCTTGAAGGGAAAGATGTAACTCTGTGAGATGAATTCACAGAACACAAAGAAGTTTCTCAGAAAGCTTCTTTCCAGTTTTGAACGGAAGATATTTCCTTTTTCCCCATAGCCGTCTATGGGCTTCCAAATATACCGTTGCCAATTCCACAAGAACAGATTTAGCGAAAGGCTGCTTGAAGGGAAAGATGTAACTCTGTGAGATGAATTCACAGAACACAGAGCAGTTTCTCAGAAAGCTTCTTTCCTGTTTTGAACGGAAGATATTTCCTTTTTCACCATAGCCCTCTAAGGGCTTCCAAATATCCCTTTGCCAATTCCACAAGAACAGCCTTAGCGAAAGGCTGCTTGAAGGGAAAGATGTAACTCTGTGAGATGAATTCACAGAACACAGAGCAGTCTCTGAAAGCTTCTTTCCGGTTTTGAACGGAAGATATTTAATTTTTCACCATAGCCCTCTATGGGCTTCCAAATATCCCTTTGCCAATTCCACAAGAACAGCCTTAGCGAAAGGCTGCTTGAAGGGAAACATGTAACTCTGTGAGATGAATTCACAGAACACAGAGCAGTTTCTCAGAAATCTTCTTTCCAGGTTTGAACGGAAGATATTTCCTTTTTCACCATAGCCCTCTATGGGCTTCCAAATATCCCTTTGCCAATTCCACAAGAACAGCCTTAGCGAAAGGCTTCTGGAAGGGAAAGATGTAACTCTGTGAGATGAATTCACAGAACACAGAGCAGTTTCTCAGAAAGCTTCTTTCCAGTTTTCAACGGAAGATATTTCCTTTTTCACTGTAGCCCACTAAGGGCTTCCAAATATCCCTTTGCCAATTCCACAAGAACAGCCTTAGCGAAAGGCTTCTTGAAGGGAAAGATGTAACTCTGTGAGATGAATTCACAGAACACAGAGCAGTTTCTCAGAAAGCTTCTTTCCAGTTTTGAACGGAAGATATTTCCTTTTTCCCCATAGCCCTCTATGGGCTTCCAAATATCCCGTTGCCAATTCCACAAGAACAGCCTTAGCGAAAGGCTGCTTGAAGGGAAACATGTAACTCTGTGAGATGAATTCACAGAACACAGAGAAGTTTCTCAGAAAGCTTCTTTCCAGTTTTGAACGCAAGATATTTCCTTTTTCCCCATAGCCCTCTATGGGCTTCCAAATATCCCTTTTCCAATTCCACAAGAACAGCCTTAGCGAAAGGCTGCTTGAAGGGAAAGATGTAATTCTGTGAGATGAATTCACAGAACACAGAGCAGTTTCTCAGAAATCTTCTTTCCAGTTTTGAACGGAAGATATTTCCTTTTTCACCATAGCCCTCTATGGGCTTCCAAATATCCCTTTGCCAATTCCACAAGAACAGCCTTAGCGAAAGGCTGCTTGAAGGGAAAGATGTAACTCTGTGAGATGAATTCACAGAACACAGAGCAGTTTCTCAGAAAGCTTCTTTCCAGTTTTGAACGGAAGATATTTCCTTTTTCCCCATAGCCCTCTATGGGCTTCCAAATATCCCTTTGCCAATTCCACAAGAACAGCCTTAGCGAAAGGCTTCTTGAAGGGAAAGATGTAACTCTGTGAGATGAATTCACAGAACACAAAGAAGTTTCTCAGAAAGCTTCTTTCCAGTTTTGAACGGAAGATATTTAATTTTTCCCCATAGCCGTCTATGGGCTTTCAAATATACCGTTGCCAATTCCACAAGAACAGATTTAGCGAAAGGCTGCTTGAAGGGAAAGATGTAACTCTGTGAGATGAATTCACAGAACACAGAGCAGTTTCTCAGAAAGCTTCTTTCCAGTTTTGAACGGAAGATATTTCCTTTTTCACTGTAGCCCTCTATGGGCTTCCAAATATCCCTTTGCCAATTCCACAAGAACAGCCTTAGCGAAAGGCTTCTTGAAGGGAAAGATGTAACTCTGTGGGATGAATTCACAGAACACAGAGCAGTTTCTCAGAAAGCTTCTTTCCAGTTTTGAACGGAAGATATTTCCTTTTTCACTGTAGCCCACTAAGGGCTTCCAAATATCCCTTTGCCAATTCCACAAGAACAGCCTTAGCGAAAGGCTTCTTGAAGGGAAAGATGTAACTCTGTGAGATGAATTCACAGAACACAGAGCAGTTTCTCAGAAAGCTTCTTTCCAGTTTTGAACGGAAGATATTTCCTTTTTCCCCATAGCCCTCTACGGGCTTCCAAATATCCCTTTGCCAATTCCACAAGAACAGCCTTAGCGAAAGGCTGCTTGAAGGGAAAGATGTAACTCTGTGAGATGAATTCACAGAACACAGAGCAGTTTCTCAGAAAGCTTCTTTCCAGTTTTCAACGGAAGATATTTCCTTTTTCACCATAGCCCTCTACGGGCTTCCAAATATCCCTTTGCCAATTCCACAAGAACAGCCTTAGCGAAAGGCTGCTTGAAGGGAAAGATGTAACTCTGTGAGATGAATTCACAGAACACAGAGCAGTTTCTCAGAAAGCTTCTTTCCAGTTTTGAACGGATGTTATATCCTTTTTCCCCATAGCCCTCTATGGGCTTCCAAATATCCCGTTGCCAATTCCACAAGAACAGCCTTAGCGAAAGGCTGCATGAAGGGAAACATGTAACTCTGTGAGATGAATTCACAGAACACAGAGCAGTTTCTCAGAAAGCTTCTTTCCAGTTTTGAACGGAAGATATTTCCTTTTTCCCCATAGCCCTCTATGGGCTTCCAAATATCCCTTTGCCAATTCCACAAGAACAGCCTTAGCGAAAGGCTGCTTGAACGGAAAGATGTAACTCTGTGAGATGATTTCACAGAACACAGAGCAGTTTCTCAGAAAGCTTCTTATCAGTTTTGAACGGAAGATATTTCCTTTTTCACCATAGCCCTCTATGGGCTTCCAAATATCCCTTTGCCAATTCCACAAGAACAACCTTAGCGAAAGGCTGCTTGAAGGGAAAGATGTAACTCTGTGATATGAATTCACAGAACACAGAGCAGTTTCTCAGAAAGCTTCTTTCCAGTTTTGAACGGAAGATATTTCCTTTTTCACCATAGCCCTCTATGGGCTTCCAAATATCCCTTTGCCAATTCCACAAGAACATCCTTAGCGAAAGGCTGCTTGAAGGGAAAGATGTAACTCTGTGAGATGAATTCACAGAACACAGAGCAGTTTCTCAGAAATCTTCTTTCCAGTTTTGAACGGAAGATATTTCCTTTTTCCCCATAGCCCTCTATGGGCTTCCAAATATCCCTTTGCCAATTCCACAAGAACAGCCTTAGCGAAAGGCTTCTTGAAGGGAAAGATGTAACTCTGGGAGATGAATTCACAGAACACAGAGCAGTTTCTCAGAAAGCTTCTTTCCAGTTTTGAACGCAAGATATTTCCTTTTTCACTGTAGCCCTCTATGGGCTTCCAAATATCCCTTTGCCAATTCCACAAGAACTGCCTTAGCGAAAGGCTTCTTGAAGTGAAAGATGTAACTCTGTGAGATGAATTCACAGAACACAGAGCAGTTTCTCAGAAAGCTTCTTTCCAGTTTTGAACGGAAGATATTTCCTTTTTCACCATAGCCCTCTATGGGCTTCCAAATATCCCTTTGCCAATTCCACAAGAACAGCCTTAGCGAAAGGCTGCTTGAAGGGAAAGATGTAACTCTGTGAGATGAATTCACATAACACAGAGCAGTTTCTCAGAAATCTTCTTTCCAGTTTTGAACGGAAGATATTTCCTTTTTCACAATAGCCCTCTATGGGCTTCCAAATATCCCTTTGCCAATTCCACAAGAACAGTCTTAGCAAAAGCCTTCTTGAAGGGAAAGATGTAACTCTTTGAGATGAATTCACAGAACACAGAGCAGTTTCTCAGAAAGCTTCTTTCCAGTTTTGAACGGAAGATATTTCCTTTTTCACTGTAGCCCTCTATGGGCTTCTAAATATCCCTTTGCCAATTCCACAAGAACAGCCTTAGCGAAAGGCTTCTTGAAGGGAAAGATGTAACTCTGTGAGATGAATTCACAGAACACAGAGAAGTTTCTCAGAAAGCTTCTTTCCAGTTTTGAACGGAAGATATTTCCTTTTTCCCCATAGCCCTCTACGGGCTTCCAAATATCCCTTTGCCAATTCCACAAGAACAGCCTTAGCGAAAGGCTGCTTGAAGGGAAAGATGTAACTCTGTGAGATGAATTCACAGAACACAGAGCAGTTTCTCAGAAAGCTTCTTTCCAGTTTTGAACGGAAGATATTTCCTTTTTCACCATTGCCCTCTATGGGCTTCCAAATATCCCGTTGCCAATTCCACAAGAACAGCCTTAGCGAAAGGCTGCTTGAAAGGAAACATGTAACTCTGTGAGATGAATTCACAGAACACAGAGCAGTTTCTCAGAAAGCTTCTTTCCAGTTTTGAACGGAAGATATTTCCTTTTTCCCCATAGCCCTCTATGGGCTTCCAAATATCCCGTTGCCAATTCCACAAGAACAGCCTTAGCGAAAGGCTGCTTGAAGGGAAAGATGTAACTCTGTGAGATGAATTCACAGAACACAGAGCAGTTTCTCAGAAAGCTTCTTTCCAGTTTTGAACGCAAGATATTTCCTTTTTCACTGTAGCCCTCTATGGGCTTCCAAATATCCCTTTGCCAATTCCACAAGAACAGCCTTAGCGAAAGGCTTCTTGAAGGGAAAGATGTAACTCTGTGAGATGAATTCACAGAACACAGAGAAGTTTCTCAGAAAGCTTCTTTCCAGTTTTGAACGGAAGATATTTCCTTTTTCCCCATAGCCCTCTATGGGCTTCCAAATATCCGTTTGCCAATTCCACAAGAACAGCCTTAGCGAAAGGCTGCTCGAAGGGAAAGATGTAACTCTGTGAGATGAATTCACAGAACACAGAGCAGTTTCTCAGAAAGCTTCTTTCCAGTTTTGAACGGAAGATATTTCCTTTTTCACCATAGCCCTCTACGGGCTTCCAAATATCCCTTTGCCAATTCCACAAGAACAGCCTTAGCGAAAGGCTGATTGAAGGGAAGATGTAACTCTGTGAGATGAATTCACAGAACACAGAGCAGTTTCTCAGAAAGCTTCTTTCCAGTTTTGAACGGAAGATATTTCCTTTTTCACCATAGCCCTCTATGGGCTTCCAAATATCCCTTTGCCAATTCCACAAGAACAGCCTTAGCGAAAGGCTGCTTGAAGGGAAAGATGTAACTCTGTGAGATGAATTCACAGAACACAGAGCAGTTTCTCAGAAATCTTCTTTCCAGTTTTGAACGGAAGATATTTCCTTTTTCACCATAGCCCTCTATGGGCTTCCAAATATCCCTTTGCCAATTCCACAAGAACAGCCTTAGCGAAAGGCTTCTTGAAGGGAAAGATGTAACTCTGTGAGATGAATTCATAGAACACAGAGCAGTTTCTCAGAAAGCTTCTTTCCAGTTTTGAACGGAAGATATTTCCTTTTTCCCCATAGCCCTCTATGGGCTTCCAAATATCCCTTTGCCAATTCCACAAGAACAGCCTTAGCGAAAGGCTTCTTGAAGGGAAAGATGTAACTCTGTGAGATGAATTCACAGAACACAAAGAAGTTTCTCAGAAAGCTTCTTTCCAGTTTTGAACGGAAGATATTTCCTTTTTCCCCATAGCCGTCTATGGGCTTCCAAATATACCGTTGCCAATTCCACAAGAACAGCCTTAGCGAAAGGCTGCTTGAAGGGAAACATGTAACTCTGTGAGATGAATTCACAGAACACAGAGCAGTTTCTCAGAAAGCTTCTTTCCAGCTTTGAACGGAAGATATTTCCTTTTTCACCATAGCCCTCTATGGGCTTCCAAATATCCCTTTGCCAATTCCACAAGAACAGCCTTAGCGAAAGGCTTCTTGAAGGGAAAGATGTAACTCTGGGAGATGAATTCACAGAACACAGAGCAGTTTCTCAGAAAGCTTCTTTCCAGTTTTGAACGCAAGATATTTCCTTTTTCACTGTAGCCCTCTATGGGCTTCCAAATATCCCTTTGCCAATTCCACAAGAACTGCCTTAGCGAAAGGCTTCTTGAAGTGAAAGATGTAACTCTGTGAGATGAATTCACAGAACACAGAGCAGTTTCTCAGAAAGCTTCTTTCCAGTTTTGAACGGAAGATATTTCCTTTTTCACCATAGCCCTCTATGGGCTTCCAAATATCCCTTTGCCAATTCCACAAGAACAGCCTTAGCGAAAGGCTGCTTGAAGGGAAAGATGTAACTCTGTGAGATGAATTCACAGAACACAGAGCAGTTTCTCAGAAATCTTCTTTCCAGTTTTGAACGGAAGATATTTCCTTTTTCACAATAGCCCTCTAGGGGCTTCCAAATATCCCTTTGCCAATTCCACAAGAACAGTCTTAGCAAAAGGCTTCTTGAAGGGAAAGATGTAACTCTTTGAGATGAATTCACAGAACACAGAGCAGTTTCTCAGAAAGCTTCTTTCCTGTTTTGAACGGAAGATATTTCCTTTTTCACTGTAGCCCTCTATGGGCTTCTAAATATCCCTTTGCCAATTCCACAAGAACAGCCTTAGCGAAAGGCTTCTTGAAGGGAAAGATGTAACTCTGTGAGATGAATTCACAGAACACAGAGAAGTTTCTCAGAAAGCTTCTTTCCAGTTTTGAACGGAAGATATTTCCTTTTTCCCCATAGCCCTCTACGGGCTTCCAAATATCCCTTTGCCAATTCCACAAGAACAGCCTTAGCGAAAGGCTGCTTGAAGGGAAAGATGTAACTCTGTGAGATGAATTCACAGAACACAGAGCAGTTTCTCAGAAAGCTTCTTTCCAGTTTTGAACGGAAGATATTTCCTTTTTCACCATTGCCCTCTAAGGGCTTCCAAATATCCCGTTGCCAATTCCACAAGAACAGCCTTAGCGAAAGGCTGCTTGAAAGGAAACATGTAACTCTGTGAGATGAATTCACAGAACACAGAGCAGTTTCTCAGAAAGCTTCTTTCCAGTTTTGAACGGAAGATATTTCCTTTTTCCCCATAGCCCTCTATGGGCTTCCAAATATCCCGTTGCCAATTCCACAAGAACAGCCTTAGCGAAAGGCTGCTTGAAGGGAAAGATGTAACTCTGTGAGATGAATTCACAGAACACAGAGCAGTTTCTCAGAAAGCTTCTTTCCAGTTTTGAACGCAAGATATTTCCTTTTTCACTGTAGCCCTCTATGGGCTTCCAAATATCCCTTTGCCAATTCCACAAGAACAGCCTTAGCGAAAGGCTTCTAGAAGGGAAAGATGTAACTCTGTGAGATGAATTCACAGAACACAGAGAAGTTTCTCAGAAAGCTTCTTTCCAGTTTTGAACGGAAGATATTTAGTTTTCCCCATAGCCCTCTATGGGCTTCCAAATATCCGTTTGCCAATTCCACAAGAACAGCCTTAGCGAAAGGCTGCTCGAAGGGAAAGATGTAACTCTGTGAGATGAATTCACAGAACACAGAGCAGTTTCTCAGAAAGCTTCTTTCCAGTTTTGAACGGAAGATATTTCCTTTTTCACCATAGCCCTCTACGGGCTTCCAAATATCCCTTTGCCAATTCCACAAGAACAGCCTTAGCGAAAGGCTGATTGAAGGGAAGATGTAACTCTGTGAGATGAATTCACAGAACACAGAGCAGTTTCTCAGAAAGCTTCTTTCCAGTTTTGAACGGAAGATATTTCCTTTTTCACCATAGCCCTCTATGGGCTTCCAAATATCCCTTTGCCAATTCCACAAGAACAGCCTTAGCGAAAGGCTGCTTGAAGGGAAAGATGTAACTCTGTGAGATGAATTCACAGAACACAGAGCAGTTTCTCAGAAATCTTCTTTCCAGTTTTGAACGGAAGATATTTCCTTTTTCACCATAGCCCTTTATGGGCTTCCAAATATCCCTTTGCCAATTCCACAAGAACAGCCTTAGCGAAAGGCTTCTTGAAGGGAAAGATGTAACTCTGTGAGATGAATTCATAGAACACAGAGCAGTTTCTCAGAAAGCTTCTTTCCAGTTTTGAACGGAAGATATTTCCTTTTTCCCCATAGCCCTCTATGGGCTTCCAAATATCCCTTTGCCAATTCCACAAGAACAGCCTTAGCGAAAGGCTTCTTGAAGGGAAAGATGTAACTCTGTGAGATGAATTCACAGAACACAAAGAAGTTTCTCAGAAAGCTTCTTTCCAGTTTTGAACGGAAGATATTTCCTTTTTCCCCATAGCCGTCTATGGGCTTCCAAATATACCGTTGCCAATTCCACAAGAACAGCCTTAGCGAAAGGCTGCTTGAAGGGAAAGATGTAACTCTGTGAGATGAATTCACAGAACACAGAGCAGTTTCTCAGAAAGCTTCTTTCCAGTTTTGAACGGAAGATATTTCCTTTTTCACCATAGCCCTCTACGGGCTTCCAAATATCCCTTTGCCAATTCCACAAGAACAGCCTTAGCGAAAGGCTTCTTGAAGGGAAAGATGTAACTCTGTGAGATGAATTCACAGAACACAGAGCAGTTTCTTAGAAAGCTTCTTTCCAGTTTTGAACGGAAGATATTTCCTTTTTCACCATAGCCCTCTATGGGCTTCCAAATATCCCGTTGCCAATTCCACAAGAACAGCCTTAGCGAAAGGGTGCTTGAAGGGAAACATGTAACCCTGTGAGATGAATTCACAGAACACAGAGCAGTTTCTCAGAAAGCTTCTTTCCAGTTTTGAACGGAAGATATTTCCTTTTTCACCATAGCCCTCTATGGGCTTCCAAATATCCCTTTGCCAATTCCACAAGAACAGCCTTAGGGAAAGGCTGCTTGAAAGGAAAGATGTAACTCTGTGAGATGAATTCACAGAACACAGAGAAGTTTCTCAGAAAGCTTCTTTCCAGTTTTGAACGGAAGATATTTCCTTTGTCACCATAGCCCTCTACGGGCTTCCAAGTATCCCTTTGCCAATTCCACAAGAACAGCCTTAGCGAAAGGCTGCTTGAAGGGAAAGATGTAACTCTGCGAGAGGAATTCACAGAACACAGAGTAGTTTCTCAGAAAGCTTCTTTCCAGTTTTGAACGGAAGATATTTCCTTTCCCACTGTAGCCCTCTATGGGCTTCCAAATATCCCTTTGCAAATTCCACAAGAACAGCCTTAGCGAAAGGCTTCTTGAAGGGAAAGATGTAACTCTGTGAGATGAATTCACAGAACACAGAGCAGTTTCTCAGAAAGCTTCTTTCCAGTTTTGAACGGAAGATATTTCCTTTTTCCCCATAGCCCTCTATGGGCTTCCAAATATCCCTTTGCCAATTCCACAAGAACAGCCTTAGCGAAAGGCTGCTTGAAGGGAAAGATGTAACTCTGTGAGATGAATTCACAGAACACAGAGCAGTTTCTCAGAAAGCTTCTTTCCAGTTTTGAACGCAAGATATTTCCTTTTTCACTGTAGCCCTCTATGGGCTTCCAAATATCCCGTTGCCAATTCCACAAGAACAGCCTTAGCGAAAGGCTGCTTGAAGGGAAACATGTAATTCTGTGAGATGAATTCACAGAACACAGAGCAGTTTCTCAGTAAGCTTCTTTCCAGCTTTGAACGGAAGATATTTCCTTTTTCACCATAGCCCTCTATGGGCTTCCAAATATCCCTTTGCCAATTCCACAAGAACAGCCTTAGCGAAAGGCTTCTTGAAGGGAAAGATGTAACTCTGGGAGATGAATTCACAGAACACAGAGCAGTTTCTCAGAAAGCTTCTTTCCAGTTTTGAACGCAAGATATTTCCTTTTTCACTGTAGCCCTCTATGGGCTTCCAAATATCCCTTTGCCAATTCCACAGGAACAGCCTTAGCGAAAGGCTTCTTGAAGGGAAAGATGTAATTCTGTGAGATGAATTCACAGAACACAGAGCAGTTTCTCAGAAAGCTTCTTTCCAGTTTTGAACGCAAGATATTTCCTTTTTCACTGTAGCCCTCTATGGGCTTCCAAATATCCCTTTGCCAATTCCACAAGAACTGCCTTAGCGAAAGGCTTCTTGAAGTGAAAGATGTAACTCTGTGAGATGAATTCACAGAACACAGAGCAGTTTCTCAGAAAGCTTCTTTCCAGTTTTGAACGGAAGATATTTTCTTTTTCACCATAGCCCTCTATGGGCTTCCAAATATCCCTTTGCCAATTCCACAGGAACAGCCTTAGCGAAGGCTGCTTGAAGGGAAAGATGTAACTCTGTGAGATGAATTCACAGAACACAGAGCAGTTTCTCAGAAATCTTCTTTCCAGTTTTGAACGGAAGATATTTCCTTTTTCACAATAGCCCTCTATGGGCTTCCAAATATCCCTTTGCCAATTCCACAAGAACAGTCTTAGCGAAAGGCTTCTTGAAGGGAAAGATGTAACTCTTTGAGATGAATTCACAGAACACAGAGCAGTTTCTCAGAAAGCTTCTTTCCAGTTTTGAACGGAAGATATTTCCTTTTTCACTGTAGCCATCTATGGGCTTCTAAATATCCCTTTGCCAATTCCACAAGAACAGCCTTAGCGAAAGGCTTCTTGAAGGGAAAGATGTAACTCTGTGAGATGAATTCACAGAACACAGAGAAGTTTCTCAGAAAGCTTCTTTCCAGTTTTGAACGGAAGATATTTCCTTTTTCCCCATAGCCCTCTACGGGCTTCCAAATATCCCTTTTCCAATTCCACAAGAACAGCCTTAGCGAAAGGCTGCTTGAAGGGAAAGATGTAACTCTGTGAGATGAATTCACAGAACACAGAGCAGTTTCTCAGAAAGCTTCTTTCCAGTTTTGAACGGAAGATATTTCCTTTTTCACCATTGCCCTCTATGGGCTTCCAAATATCCCGTTGCCAATTCCACAAGAACAGCCTTAGCGAAAGGCTGCTTGAAAGGAAACATGTAACTCTGTGAGATGAATTCACAGAACACAGAGCAGTTTCTCAGAAAGCTTCTTTCCAGTTTTGAACGGAAGATATTTCCTTTTTCCCCATAGCCCTCTATGGGCTTCCAAATATCCCGTTGCCAATTCCACAAGAACAGCCTTAGCGAAAGGCTGCTTGAAGGGAAAGATGTAACTCTGTGAGATGAATTCACAGAACACAGAGCAGTTTCTCAGAAAGCTTCTTTCCAGTTTTGAACGCAAGATATTTCCTTTTTCACTGTAGCCCTCTATGGGCTTCCAAATATCCCTTTGCCAATTCCACAAGAACAGCCTTAGCGAAAGGCTTCTTGAAGGGAAAGATGTAACTCTGTGAGATGAATTCACAGAACACAGAGAAGTTTCTCAGAAAGCTTCTTTCCAGTTTTGAACGGAAGATATTTCCTTTTTCCCCATAGCCCTCTATGGGCTTCCAAATATCCGTTTGCCAATTCCACAAGAACAGCCTTAGCGAAAGGCTGCTCGAAGGGAAAGATGTAACTCTGTGAGATGAATTCACAGAACACAGAGCAGTTTCTCAGAAAGCTTCTTTCCAGTTTTGAACGGAAGATATTTCCTTTTTCACCATAGCCCTCTACGGGCTTCCAAATATCCCTTTGCCAATTCCACAAGAACAGCCTTAGCGAAAGGCTGATTGAAGGGAAGATGTAACTCTGTGAGATGAATTCACAGAACACAGAGCAGTTTCTCAGAAAGCTTCTTTCCAGTTTTGAACGGAAGATATTTCCTTTTTCACCATAGCCCTCTATGGGCTTCCAAATATCCCTTTGCCAATTCCACAAGAACAGCTTTAGCGAAAGGCTGCTTGAAGGGAAAGATGTAACTCTGTGAGATGAATTCACAGAACACAGAGCAGTTTCTCAGAAATCTTCTTTCCAGTTTTGAACGGAAGATATTTCCTTTTTCACCATAGCCCTCTATGGGCTTCCAAATATCCCTTTGCCAATTCCACAAGAACAGCCTTAGCGAAAGGCTTCTTGAAGGGAAAGATGTAACTCTGTGAGATGAATTCATAGAACACAGAGCAGTTTCTCAGAAAGCTTCTTTCCAGTTTTGAACGGAAGATATTTCCTTTTTCCCCATAGCCCTCTATGGGCTTCCAAATATCCCTTTGCCAATTCCACAAGAACAGCCTTAGCGAAAGGCTTCTTGAAGGGAAAGATGTAACTCTGTGAGATGAATTCACAGAACACAAAGAAGTTTCTCAGAAAGCTTCTTTCCAGTTTTGAACGGAAGATATTTCCTTTTTCCCCATAGCCGTCTATGGGCTTCCAAATATACCGTTGCCAATTCCACAAGAACAGATTTAGCGAAAGGCTGCTTGAAGGGAAAGATGTAACTCTGTGAGATGAATTCACAGAACACAGAGCAGTTTCTCAGAAAGCTTCTTTCCTGTTTTGAACGGAAGATATTTCCTTTTTCACCATAGCCCTCTAAGGGCTTCCAAATATCCCTTTGCCAATTCCACAAGAACAGCCTTAGCGAAAGGCTGCTTGAAGGGAAAGATGTAACTCTGTGAGATGAATTCACAGAACACAGAGCAGTCTCTGAAAGCTTCTTTCCGGTTTTGAACGGAAGATATTTAATTTTTCACCATAGCCCTCTATGGGCTTCCAAATATCCCTTTGCCAATTCCACAAGAACAGCCTTAGCGAAAGGCTGCTTGAAGGGAAACATGTAACTCTGTGAGATGAATTCACAGAACACAGAGCAGTTTCTCAGAAATCTTCTTTCCAGGTTTGAACGGAAGATATTTCCTTTTTCACCATAGCCCTCTATGGGCTTCCAAATATCCCTTTGCCAATTCCACAAGAACAGCCTTAGCGAAAGGCTTCTGGAAGGGAAAGATGTAACTCTGTGAGATGAATTCACAGAACACAGAGCAGTTTCTCAGAAAGCTTCTTTCCAGTTTTGAACGGAAGATATTTCCTTTTTCACTGTAGCCCACTAAGGGCTTCCAAATATCCCTTTGCCAATTCCACAAGAACAGCCTTAGCGAAAGGCTTCTTGAAGGGAAAGATGTAACTCTGTGAGATGAATTCACAGAACACAGAGCAGTTTCTCAGAAAGCTTCTTTCCAGTTTTGAACGGAAGATATTTCCTTTTTCCCCATAGCCCTCTATGGGCTTCCAAATATCCCGTTGCCAATTCCACAAGAACAGCCTTAGCGAAAGGCTGCTTGAAGGGAAACATGTAACTCTGTGAGATGAATTCACAGAACACAGAGAAGTTTCTCAGAAAGCTTCTTTCCAGTTTTGAACGCAAGATATTTCCTTTTTCCCCATAGCCCTCTATGGGCTTCCAAATATCCCTTTTCCAATTCCACAAGAACAGCCTTAGCGAAAGGCTGCTTGAAGGGAAAGATGTAATTCTGTGAGATGAATTCACAGAACACAGAGCAGTTTCTCAGAAATCTTCTTTCCAGTTTTGAACGGAAGATATTTCCTTTTTCACCATAGCCCTCTATGGGCTTCCAAATATCCCTTTGCCAATTCCACAAGAACAGCCTTAGCGAAAGGCTGCTTGAAGGGAAAGATGTAACTCTGTGAGATGAATTCACAGAACACAGAGCAGTTTCTCAGAAAGCTTCTTTCCAGTTTTGAACGGAAGATATTTCCTTTTTCCCCATAGCCCTCTATGGGCTTCCAAATATCCCTTTGCCAATTCCACAAGAACAGCCTTAGCGAAAGGCTTCTTGAAGGGAAAGATGTAACTCTGTGAGATGAATTCACAGAACACAAAGAAGTTTCTCAGAAAGCTTCTTTCCAGTTTTGAACGGAAGATATTTAATTTTTCCCCATAGCCGTCTATGGGCTTTCAAATATACCGTTGCCAATTCCACAAGAACAGATTTAGCGAAAGGCTGCTTGAAGGGAAAGATGTAACTCTGTGAGATGAATTCACAGAACACAGAGCAGTTTCTCAGAAAGCTTCTTTCCAGTTTTGAACGGAAGATATTTCCTTTTTCACTGTAGCCCTCTATGGGCTTCCAAATATCCCTTTGCCAATTCCACAAGAACAGCCTTAGCGAAAGGCTTCTTGAAGGGAAAGATGTAACTCTGTGGGATGAATTCACAGAACACAGAGCAGTTTCTCAGAAAGCTTCTTTCCAGTTTTGAACGGAAGATATTTCCTTTTTCACTGTAGCCCACTAAGGGCTTCCAAATATCCCTTTGCCAATTCCACAAGAACAGCCTTAGCGAAAGGCTTCTTGAAGGGAAAGATGTAACTCTGTGAGATGAATTCACAGAACACAGAGCAGTTTCTCAGAAAGCTTCTTTCCAGTTTTGAACGGAAGATATTTCCTTTTTCCCCATAGCCCTCTACGGGCTTCCAAATATCCCTTTGCCAATTCCACAAGAACAGCCTTAGCGAAAGGCTGCTTGAAGGGAAAGATGTAACTCTGTGAGATGAATTCACAGAACACAGAGCAGTTTCTCAGAAAGCTTCTTTCCAGTTTTCAACGGAAGATATTTCCTTTTTCACCATAGCCCTCTACGGGCTTCCAAATATCCCTTTGCCAATTCCACAAGAACAGCCTTAGCGAAAGGCTGCTTGAAGGGAAAGATGTAACTCTGTGAGATGAATTCACAGAACACAGAGCAGTTTCTCAGAAAGCTTCTTTCCAGTTTTGAACGGATGTTATATCCTTTTTCCCCATAGCCCTCTATGGGCTTCCAAATATCCCGTTGCCAATTCCACAAGAACAGCCTTAGCGAAAGGCTGCATGAAGGGAAACATGTAACTCTGTGAGATGAATTCACAGAACACAGAGCAGTTTCTCAGAAAGCTTCTTTCCAGTTTTGAACGGAAGATATTTCCTTTTTCCCCATAGCCCTCTATGGGCTTCCAAATATCCCTTTGCCAATTCCACAAGAACAGCCTTAGCGAAAGGCTGCTTGAACGGAAAGATGTAACTCTGTGAGATGATTTCACAGAACACAGAGCAGTTTCTCAGAAAGCTTCTTATCAGTTTTGAACGGAAGATATTTCCTTTTTCACCATAGCCCTCTATGGGCTTCCAAATATCCCTTTGCCAATTCCACAAGAACAACCTTAGCGAAAGGCTGCTTGAAGGGAAAGATGTAACTCTGTGATATGAATTCACAGAACACAGAGCAGTTTCTCAGAAAGCTTCTTTCCAGTTTTGAACGGAAGATATTTCCTTTTTCACCATAGCCCTCTATGGGCTTCCAAATATCCCTTTGCCAATTCCACAAGAACATCCTTAGCGAAAGGCTGCTTGAAGGGAAAGATGTAACTCTGTGAGATGAATTCACAGAACACAGAGCAGTTTCTCAGAAATCTTCTTTCCAGTTTTGAACGGAAGATATTTCCTTTTTCCCCATAGCCCTCTATGGGCTTCCAAATATCCCTTTGCCAATTCCACAAGAACAGCCTTAGCGAAAGGCTTCTTGAAGGGAAAGATGTAACTCTGGGAGATGAATTCACAGAACACAGAGCAGTTTCTCAGAAAGCTTCTTTCCAGTTTTGAACGCAAGATATTTCCTTTTTCACTGTAGCCCTCTATGGGCTTCCAAATATCCCTTTGCCAATTCCACAAGAACTGCCTTAGCGAAAGGCTTCTTGAAGTGAAAGATGTAACTCTGTGAGATGAATTCACAGAACACAGAGCAGTTTCTCAGAAAGCTTCTTTCCAGTTTTGAACGGAAGATATTTCCTTTTTCACCATAGCCCTCTATGGGCTTCCAAATATCCCTTTGCCAATTCCACAAGAACAGCCTTAGCGAAAGGCTGCTTGAAGGGAAAGATGTAACTCTGTGAGATGAATTCACATAACACAGAGCAGTTTCTCAGAAATCTTCTTTCCAGTTTTGAACGGAAGATATTTCCTTTTTCACAATAGCCCTCTATGGGCTTCCAAATATCCCTTTGCCAATTCCACAAGAACAGTCTTAGCAAAAGCCTTCTTGAAGGGAAAGATGTAACTCTTTGAGATGAATTCACAGAACACAGAGCAGTTTCTCAGAAAGCTTCTTTCCAGTTTTGAACGGAAGATATTTCCTTTTTCACTGTAGCCCTCTATGGGCTTCTAAATATCCCTTTGCCAATTCCACAAGAACAGCCTTAGCGAAAGGCTTCTTGAAGGGAAAGATGTAACTCTGTGAGATGAATTCACAGAACACAGAGAAGTTTCTCAGAAAGCTTCTTTCCAGTTTTGAACGGAAGATATTTCCTTTTTCCCCATAGCCCTCTACGGGCTTCCAAATATCCCTTTGCCAATTCCACAAGAACAGCCTTAGCGAAAGGCTGCTTGAAGGGAAAGATGTAACTCTGTGAGATGAATTCACAGAACACAGAGCAGTTTCTCAGAAAGCTTCTTTCCAGTTTTGAACGGAAGATATTTCCTTTTTCACCATTGCCCTCTATGGGCTTCCAAATATCCCGTTGCCAATTCCACAAGAACAGCCTTAGCGAAAGGCTGCTTGAAAGGAAACATGTAACTCTGTGAGATGAATTCACAGAACACAGAGCAGTTTCTCAGAAAGCTTCTTTCCAGTTTTGAACGGAAGATATTTCCTTTTTCCCCATAGCCCTCTATGGGCTTCCAAATATCCCGTTGCCAATTCCACAAGAACAGCCTTAGCGAAAGGCTGCTTGAAGGGAAAGATGTAACTCTGTGAGATGAATTCACAGAACACAGAGCAGTTTCTCAGAAAGCTTCTTTCCAGTTTTGAACGCAAGATATTTCCTTTTTCACTGTAGCCCTCTATGGGCTTCCAAATATCCCTTTGCCAATTCCACAAGAACAGCCTTAGCGAAAGGCTTCTTGAAGGGAAAGATGTAACTCTGTGAGATGAATTCACAGAACACAGAGAAGTTTCTCAGAAAGCTTCTTTCCAGTTTTGAACGGAAGATATTTCCTTTTTCCCCATAGCCCTCTATGGGCTTCCAAATATCCGTTTGCCAATTCCACAAGAACAGCCTTAGCGAAAGGCTGCTCGAAGGGAAAGATGTAACTCTGTGAGATGAATTCACAGAACACAGAGCAGTTTCTCAGAAAGCTTCTTTCCAGTTTTGAACGGAAGATATTTCCTTTTTCACCATAGCCCTCTACGGGCTTCCAAATATCCCTTTGCCAATTCCACAAGAACAGCCTTAGCGAAAGGCTGATTGAAGGGAAGATGTAACTCTGTGAGATGAATTCACAGAACACAGAGCAGTTTCTCAGAAAGCTTCTTTCCAGTTTTGAACGGAAGATATTTCCTTTTTCACCATAGCCCTCTATGGGCTTCCAAATATCCCTTTGCCAATTCCACAAGAACAGCCTTAGCGAAAGGCTGCTTGAAGGGAAAGATGTAACTCTGTGAGATGAATTCACAGAACACAGAGCAGTTTCTCAGAAATCTTCTTTCCAGTTTTGAACGGAAGATATTTCCTTTTTCACCATAGCCCTCTATGGGCTTCCAAATATCCCTTTGCCAATTCCACAAGAACAGCCTTAGCGAAAGGCTTCTTGAAGGGAAAGATGTAACTCTGTGAGATGAATTCATAGAACACAGAGCAGTTTCTCAGAAAGCTTCTTTCCAGTTTTGAACGGAAGATATTTCCTTTTTCCCCATAGCCCTCTATGGGCTTCCAAATATCCCTTTGCCAATTCCACAAGAACAGCCTTAGCGAAAGGCTTCTTGAAGGGAAAGATGTAACTCTGTGAGATGAATTCACAGAACACAAAGAAGTTTCTCAGAAAGCTTCTTTCCAGTTTTGAACGGAAGATATTTCCTTTTTCCCCATAGCCGTCTATGGGCTTCCAAATATACCGTTGCCAATTCCACAAGAACAGCCTTAGCGAAAGGCTGCTTGAAGGGAAAGATGTAACTCTGTGAGATGAATTCACAGAACACAGAGCAGTTTCTCAGAAAGCTTCTTTCCAGTTTTGAACGGAAGATATTTCCTTTTTCACCATAGCCCTCTACGGGCTTCCAAATATCCCTTTGCCAATTCCACAAGAACAGCCTTAGCGAAAGGCTTCTTGAAGGGAAAGATGTAACTCTGTGAGATGAATTAACAGAACACAGAGCAGTTTCTTAGAAAGCTTCTATCCAGTTTTGATCGGAAGATATTTCCTTTTTCACCATAGCCCTCTATGGGCTTCCAAATATCCCGTTGCCAATTCCACAAGAACAGCCTTAGCGAAAGGGTGCTTGAAGGGAAACATGTAACCCTGTGAGATGAATTCACAGAATACAGAGCAGTTTCTCAGAAAGCTTCTTTCCAGTTTTGAACGGAAGATATTTCCTTTTTCACCATAGCCCTCTATGGGCTTCCAAATATCCCTTTGCCAATTCCACAAGAACAGCCTTAGGGAAAGGCTGCTTGAAAGGAAAGATGTAACTCTGTGAGATGAATTCACAGAACACAGAGCAGTTTCTCAGAAAGCTTCTTTCCAGTTTTGAACGGAAGATATTTCCTTTTTCACTGTAGCCCTCTATGGGCTTCCAAATATCCCTTTGCCAATTCCACAAGAACAGCCTTAGCGAAAGGCTTCTTGAAGGGAAAGATGTAACTCTGTGAGATGAATTCACAGAACACAGAGCAGTTTCTCAGAAAGCTTCTTTCCAGTTTTGAACGGAAGATATTTCCTTTTTCACTGTAGCCCACTAAGGGCTTCCAAATATCCCTTTGCCAATTCCACAAGAACAGCCTTAGCGAAAGGCTTCTTGAAGGGAAAGATGTAACTCTGTGAGATGAATTCACAGAACACAGAGCAGTTTCTCAGAAAGCTTCTTTCCAGTTTTGAACGGAAGATATTTCCTTTTTCCCCATAGCCCTCTACGGGCTTCCAAATATCCCTTTGCCAATTCCACAAGAACAGCCTTAGCGAAAGGCTGCTTGAAGGGAAAGATGTAACTCTGTGAGATGAATTCACAGAACACAGAGCAGTTTCTCAGAAAGCTTCTTTCCAGTTTTCAACGGAAGATATTTCCTTTTTCACCATAGCCCTCTACGGGCTTCCAAATATCCCTTTGCCAATTCCACAAGAACAGCCTTAGCGAAAGGCTGCTTGAAGGGAAAGATGTAACTCTGTGAGATGAATTCACAGAACACAGAGCAGTTTCTCAGAAAGCTTCTTTCCAGTTTTGAACGGAAGATATATCCTTTTTCCCCATAGCCCTCTATGGGCTTCCAAATATCCCGTTGCCAATTCCACAAGAACAGCCTTAGCGAAAGGCTGCATGAAGGGAAACATGTAACTCTGTGAGATGAATTCACAGAACACAGAGCAGTTTCTCAGAAAGCTTCTTTCCAGTTTTGAACGGAAGATATTTCCTTTTTCCCCATAGCCCTCTATGGGCTTCCAAATATCCCTTTGCCAATTCCACAAGAACAGCCTTAGCGAAAGGCTGCTTGAACGGAAAGATGTAACTCTGTGAGATGATTTCACAGAACACAGAGCAGTTTCTCAGAAAGCTTCTTATCAGTTTTGAACGGAAGATATTTCCTTTTTCACCATAGCCCTCTATGGGCTTCCAAATATCCCTTTGCCAATTCCACAAGAACAACCTTAGCGAAAGGCTGCTTGAAGGGAAAGATGTAACTCTGTGAGATGAATTCACAGAACACAGAGCAGTTTCTCAGAAAGCTTCTTTCCAGTTTTGAACGGAAAATATTTCCTTTTTCACCATAGCCCTCTATGGGCTTCCAAATATCCCTTTGCCAATTCCACAAGAACAGCCTTAGCGAAAGGCTGTTTGAAGGGAAAGATGTAACTCTGTGAGATGAATTCACAGAACACAGAGCAGTTTCTCAGAAATCTTCTTTCCAGTTTTGAACGGAAGATATTTCCTTTTTCACCATAGCCCTCTATGGGCTTCCAAATATCCCTTTGCCAATTCCACAAGAACAGCCTTAGCGAAAGGCTTCTTGAAGGGAAAGATGTAACTCTGGGAGATGAATTCATAGAACACAGAGCAGTTTCTCAGAAAGCTTCTTTCCAGTTTTGAACGGAAGATATTTCCTTTTTCCCCATAGCCCTCTATGGGCTTATAAATATCCCTTTGCCAATTCCACAAGAACAGCCTTAGCGAAAGGCTTCTTGAAGGGAAAGATGTAACTCTGTGAGATGAATTCACAGAACACAAAGAAGTTTCTCAGAAAGCTTCTTTCCAGTTTTGAACGGAAGATATTTCCTTTTTCCCCATAGCCGTCTATGGGCTTCCAAATATACCGTTGCCAATTCCACAAGAACAGCCTTAGCGAAAGGCTGCTTGAAGGGAAAGATGTAACTCTGTGAGATGAATTCACAGAACACAGAGCAGTTTCTCAGAAAGCTTCTTTCCAGTTTTGAACGGAAGATATTTCCTTTTTCACCATAGCCCTCTACGGGCTTCCAAATATCCCTTTGCCAATTCCACAAGAACAGCCTTAGCGAAAGGCTTCTTGAAGGGAAAGATGTAACTCTGTGAGATGAATTCACAGAACACAGAGCAGTTTCTTAGAAAGCTTCTATCCAGTTTTGATCGGAAGATATTTCCTTTTTCACCATAGCCCTCTATGGGCTTCCAAATATCCCGTTGCCAATTCCACAAGAACAGCCTTAGCGAAAGGGTGCTTGAAGGGAAACATGTAACCCTGTGAGATGAATTCACAGAACACAGAGCAGTTTCTCAGAAAGCTTCTTTCCAGTTTTGAACGGAAGATATTTCCTTTTTCACCATAGCCCTCTATGGGCTTCCAAATATCCCTTTGCCAATTCCACAAGAACAGCCTTAGGGAAAGGCTGCTTGAAAGGAAAGATGTAACTCTGTGAGATGAATTCACAGAACACAGAGAAGTTTCTCAGAAAGCTTCTTTCCAGTTTTGAACGGAAGATATTTCCTTTGTCACCATAGCCCTCTACGGGCTTCCAAGTATCCCTTTGCCAATTCCACAAGAACAGCCTTAGCGAAAGGCTGCTTGAAGGGAAAGATGTAACTTTGCGAGAGGAATTCACAGAACACAGAGTAGTTTCTCAGAAAGCTTCTTTCCAGTTTTGAACTGAAGATATTTCCTTTCCCACTGTAGCCCTCTATGGGCTTCCAAATATCCCTTTGCAAATTCCACAAGAACAGCCTTAGCGAAAGGCTTCTTGAAGGGAAAGATGTAACTCTGTGAGATGAATTCACAGAACACAGAGCAGTTTCTCAGAAAGCTTCTTTCCAGTTTTGAACGGAAGATATTTCCTTTTTCCCCATAGCCCTCTATGGGCTTCCAAATATCCCTTTGCCAATTCCACAAGAACAGCCTTAGCGAAAGGCTGCTTGAAGGGATAGATGTAACTCTGTGAGATGAATTCACAGAACACAGAGCAGTTTCTCAGAAATCTTCTTTCCAGTTTTGAACGGAAGATATTTCCTTTTTCACAATAGCCCTCTATGGGCTTCCAAATATCCCTTTGCCAATTCCACAAGAACAGTCTTAGCGAAAGGCTTCTTGAAGGGAAACATGTAACTCTTTGAGATGAATTCACAGAACACAGAGCAGTTTCTCAGAAAGCTTCTTTCCAGTTTTGAACGGAAGATATTTCCTTTTTCACTGTAGCCCTCTATGGGCTTCTAAATATCCCTTTGCCAATTCCACAAGAACAGCCTTAGCGAAAGGCTTCTTGAAGGGAAAGATGTAACTCTGTGAGATGAATTCACAGAACACAGAGAAGTTTCTCAGAAAGCTTCTTTCCAGTTTTGAACGGAAGATATTTCCTTTTTCCCCATAGCCCTCTACGGGCTTCCAAATATCCCTTTGCCAATTCCACAAGAACAGCCTTAGCGAAAGGCTGCTTGAAGGGAAAGATGTAACTCTGTGAGATGAATTCACAGAACACAGAGCAGTTTCTCAGAAAGCTTCTTTCCAGTTTTGAACGGAAGATATTTCCTTTTTCACCATTGCCCTCTATGGGCTTCCAAATATCCCGTTGCCAATTCCACAAGAACAGCCTTAGCGAAAGGCTGCTTGAAAGGAAACATGTAACTCTGTGAGATGAATTCACAGAACACAGAGCAGTTTCTCAGAAAGCTTCTTTCCAGTTTTGAACGGAAGATATTTCCTTTTTCCCCATAGCCCTCTATGGGCTTCCAAATATCCCGTTGCCAATTCCACAAGAACAGCCTTAGCGAAAGGCTGCTTGAAGGGAAAGATGTAACTCTGTGAGATGAATTCACAGAACACAGAGCAGTTTCTCAGAAAGCTTCTTTCCAGTTTTGAACGCAAGATATTTCCTTTTTCACTGTAGCCCTCTATGGGCTTCCAAATATCCCTTTGCCAATTCCACAAGAACAGCCTTAGCGAAAGGCTTCTTGAAGGGAAAGATGCAACTCTGTGAGATGAATTCACAGAACACAGAGAAGTTTCTCAGAAAGCTTCTTTCCAGTTTTTAACGGAAGATATTTCCTTTTTCCCCATAGCCCTCTATGGGCTTCCAAATATCCGTTTGCCAATTCCACAAGAACAGCCTTAGCGAAAGGCTGCTCGAAGGGAAAGATGTAACTCTGTGAGATGAATTCACAGAACACAGAGCAGTTTCTCAGAAAGCTTCTTTCCAGTTTTGAACGGAAGATATTTCCTTTTTCACCATAGCCCTCTACGGGCTTCCAAATATCCCTTTGCCAATTCCACAAGAACAGCCTTAGCGAAAGGCTGATTGAAGGGAAGATGTAACTCTGTGAGATGAATTCACAGAACACAGAGCAGTTTCTCAGAAAGCTTCTTTCCAGTTTTGAACGGAAGATATTTCCTTTTTCACCATAGCCCTCTATGGGCTTCCAAATATCCCTTTGCCAATTCCACAAGAACAGCCTTAGCGAAAGGCTGCTTGAAGGGAAAGATGTAACTCTGTGAGATGAATTCACAGAACACAGAGCAGTTTCTCAGAAATCTTCTTTCCAGTTTTGAACGGAAGATATTTCCTTTTTCACCATAGCCCTCTATGGGCTTCCAAATATCCCTTTGCCAATTCCACAAGAACAGCCTTAGCGAAAGGCTTCTTGAAGGGAAAGATGTAACTCTGTGAGATGAATTCATAGAACACAGAGCAGTTTCTCAGAAAGCTTCTTTCCAGTTTTGAACGGAAGATATTTCCTTTTTCCCCATAGCCCTCTATGGGCTTCCAAATATCCCTTTGCCAATTCCACAAGAACAGCCTTAGCGAAAGGCTTCTTGAAGGGAAAGATGTAACTCTGTGAGATGAATTCACAGAACACAAAGAAGTTTCTCAGAAAGCTTCTTTCCAGTTTTGAACGGAAGATATTTCCTTTTTCCCCATAGCCGTCTATGGGCTTCCAAATATACCGTTGCCAATTCCACAAGAACAGATTTAGCGAAAGGCTTCTTGAAGGGAAAGATGTAACTCTGTGAGATGAATTCACAGAACACAGAGCAGTTTCTCAGAAAGCTTCTTTCCAGTTTTGAACGGAAGATATTTCCTTTTTCACTGTAGCCCACTAAGGGCTTCCAAATATCCCTTTGCCAATTCCACAAGAACAGCCTTAGCGAAAGGCTTCTTGAAGGGAAAGATGTAACTCTGAGATGAATTCACAGAACACAGAGCAGTTTCTCAGAAAGCTTCTTTCCAGTTTTGAACGGAAGATATTTCCTTTTTCCCCATAGCCCTCTATGGGCTTCGAAATATCCCGTTGCCAATTCCACAAGAACAGCCTTAGCAAAAGGCTGCTTGAAGGGAAACATGTAACTCTGTGAGATGAATTCACAGAACACAGAGCAGTTTCTCAGAAAGCTTCTTTCCAGTTTTGAACGCAAGATATTTCCTTTTTCCCCATAGCCCTCTATGGGCTTCCAAATATCCCTTTGCCAATTCCACAAGAACAGCCTTAGCGAAAGGGTGCTTGAAGGGAAAGATGTAATTCTGTGAGATGAATTCACAGAACACAGAGCAGTTTCTCAGAAATCTTCTTTCCAGTTTTGAACGGAAGATATTTCCTTTTTCACCATAGCCCTCTATGGGCTTCCAAATATCCCTTTGCCAATTCCACAAGAACAGCCTTAGCGAAAGGCTGCTTGAAGGGAAAGATGTAACTCGGTGAGATGAATTCACAGAACACAGAGCAGTTTCTCAGAAAGCTTCTTTCCAGTTTTGAACGGAAGATATTTCCTTTTTCCCCATAGCCCTCTATGGGCTTCCAAATATCCCTTTGCCAATTCCACAAGAACAGCCTTAGCGAAAGGCTTCTTGAAGGGAAAGATGTAACTCTGTGAGATGAATTCACAGAACACAAAGAAGTTTCTCAGAAAGCTTCTTTCCAGTTTTGAACGGAAGATATTTAATTTTTCCCCATAGCCGTCTATGGGCTTCCAAATATACCGTTGCCAATTCCACAAGAACAGATTTAGCGAAAGGCTGCTTGAAGGGAAAGATGTAACTCTGTGAGATGAATTCACAGAACACAGAGCAGTTTCTCAGAAAGCTTCTTTCCAGTTTTGAACGGAAGATATTTCCTTTTTCACTGTAGCCCTCTATGGCTTCCAAATATCCCTTTGCCAATTCCACAAGAACAGCCTTAGCGAAAGGCTTCTTGAAGGGAAAGATGTAACTCTGTGAGATGAATTCACAGAACACAGAGCAGTTTCTCAGAAAGCTTCTTTCCAGTTTTGAACGGAAGATATTTCCTTTTTCACTGTAGCCCACTAAGGGCTTCCAAATATCCCTTTGCCAATTCCACAAGAACAGCCTTAGCGAAAGGCTTCTTGAAGGGAAAGATGTAACTCTGTGAGATGAATTCACAGAACACAGAGCAGTTTCTCAGAAAGCTTCTTTCCAGTTTTGAACTTAAGATATTTCCTTTTTCCCCATAGCCCTCTACGGGCTTCCAAATATCCCTTTGCCAATTCCACAAGAACAGCCTTAGCGAAAGGCTGCTTGAAGGGAAAGATGTAACTCTGTGAGATGAATTCACAGAACACAGAGCAGTTTCTCAGAAAGCTTCTTTCCAGTTTTCAACGGAAGATATTTCCTTTTTCACCATAGCCCTCTACGGGCTTCCAAATATCCCTTTGCCAATTCCACAAGAACAGCCTTAGCGAAAGGCTGCTTGAAGGGAAAGATGTAACTCTGTGAGATGAATTCACAGAACACAGAGCAGTTTCTCAGAAAGCTTCTTTCCAGTTTTGAACGGAAGATATTTCCTTTTTCCCCATAGCCCTCTATGGGCTTCCAAATATCCCGTTGCCAATTCCACAAGAACAGCCTTAGCGAAAGGCTGCTTGAAGGGAAACATGTAACTCTGTGAGATGAATTCACAGAACACAGAGCAGTTTCTCAGAAAGCTTCCTTCCAGTTTTGAACGGAAGATATTTCCTTTTTCCCCATAGCCCTCTATGGGCTTCCAAATATCCCTTTGCCAATTCCACGAGAACAGCCTTAGCGAAAGGCTGCTTGAAGGGAAAGATGTAACTCTGTGAGATGAATTCACAGAACACAGAGCAGTTTCTCAGAAAGCTTCTTTCCAGTTTTGAACGGAAGCTATTTCCTTTTTCACCATAGCCCTCTATGGGCTTCCAAATATCCCTTTGCCAATTCCACAAGAACATCCTTAGCGAAAGGCTGCTTGAAGGGAAAGATGTAACTCTGTGAGATGAATTTACAGAACACAGAGCAGTTTCTCAGAAAGCTTCTTTCCAGTTTTGAACGGAAGATATTTCCTTTTTCACCATAGCCCTCTATGGGCTTCCAAATATCCCTTTGCCAATTCCACAAGAACAGCCTTAGCGAAAGGCTGCTTGAAGGGAAAGATGTAACTCTGTGAGATGAATTCACAGAACACAGAGCAGTTCCTCAGAAATCTTCTTTCCAGTTTTGAACGGAAGATATTTCCTTTTTCACCGTAGCCCTCTATGGGCTTCCAAATATCCCTTTGCCAATTCCACAAGAACAGCCTTAGCGAAAGGCTTCTTGAAGGGAAAGATGTAACTCTGTGAGATGAATTCACAGAACACAGAGCAGTTTCTCAGAAAGCTTCTTTCCAGTTTTGAACGGAAGATATTTCCTTTTTCAACATAGCCCTCTATGGGCTTCCAAATATCCCTTTGCCAATTCCACAAGAACAGCCTTAGCGAAAGGCTTCTTGAAGGGAAAGATGTAACTCTGGGAGATGAATTCACAGAACACAGAGAAGTTTCTCAGAAAGCTTCTTTCCAGTTTTGAACGGAAGATATTTCCTTTTTCCCCATAGCCCTCTATGGGCTTCCAAATATCCCTTTGCCAATTCCACAAGAACAGCCTTAACGAAAGGCTGCTTGAAGGGAAAGATGTAACTCTGTGAGATGAATTCACAGAACACAGAGCAGTTTCTCAGAAAGCTTCTTTCCAGTTTTGAACGGAAGATATTTCCTTTTTCACTGTAGCCCACTAAGGGCTTCCAAATATCCCTTTGCCAATTCCACAAGAACAGCCTTAGCGGAAGGCTTCTTGAAGGGAAAGATGTAACTCTGTGAGATGAATTCACAGAACACAGAGCAGTTTCTCAGAAAGCTTCTTTCCGGTTTTGAACGGAAGATATTTCCTTTTTCACCATAGCCCTCTACGGGCTTCCAAATATCCCTTTGCCAATTCCACAAGAACAGCCTTAGCGAAAGGCTGCTTGAAGGGAAAGATGTAACTCTGTGAGATGAATTCACAGAACACAGAGCAGTTTCTCAGAAAGCTTCTTTCCAGTATTGAACGGAAGATATTTCCTTTTTCACTGTAGCCCTCTATGGGCTTCCAAATATCCCTTTGTCAATTCCACAAGAACAGCCTTAGCGAAAGGCTTCTTGAAGGGAAAGATGTAACTCTGTGAGATGAATTCACAGAACACAGAGCAGTTTCTCAGAAAGCTTCTTTCCAGTTTTGAACGGAAGATATTTCCTTTTTCACTGTAGCCCACTAAGGGCTTCCAAATATCCCTTTGCCAATTCCACAAGAACAGCCTTAGCGAAAGGCTTCTTGAAGGGAAAGATGTAACTCTGTGAGATGAATTCACAGAACACAGAGCAGTTTCTCAGAAAGCTTCTTTCCAGTTTTGAACGGAAGATATTTCCTTTTTCCCCATAGCCCTCTACGGGCTTCCAAATATCCCTTTGCCAATTCCACAAGAACAGCCTTAGCGAAAGGCTGCTTGAAGGGAAAGATGTAACTCTGTGAGATGAATTCACAGAACACAGAGCAGTTTCTCAGAAAGCTTCTTTCCAGTTTTCAACGGAAGATATTTCCTTTTTCACCATAGCCCTCTACGGGCTTCCAAATATCCCTTTGCCATTTCCACAAGAACAGCCTTAGCGAAAGGCTGCTTGAAGGGAAAGATGTAACTCTGTGAGATGAATTCACAGAACACAGAGCAGTTTCTCAGAAAGCTTCTTTCCAGTTTTGAACGGAAGATATTTCCTTTTTCCCCATAGCCCTCTATGGGCTTCCAAATATCCCGTTGCCAATTCCACAAGAACAGCCTTAGCGAAAGGCTGCATGAAGGGAAACATGTAACTCTGTGAGATGAATTCACAGAACACAGAGCAGTTTCTCAGAAAGCTTCTTTCCAGTTTTGAACGGAAGATATTTCCTTTTTCCCCATAGCCCTCTATGGGCTTCCAAATATCCCTTTGCCAATTCCACAAGAACAGCCTTAGCGAAAGGCTGCTTGAACGGAAAGATGTAACTCTGTGAGATGATTTCACAGAACACAGAGCAGTTTCTCAGAAAGCTTCTTATCAGTTTTGAACGGAAGATATTTCCTTTTTCACCATAGCCCTCTATGGGCTTCCAAATATCCCTTTGCCAATTCCACAAGAACATCCTTAGCGAAAGGCTGCTTGAAGGGAAAGATGTAACTCTGTGAGATGAATTCACAGAACACAGAGCAGTTTCTCAGAAAGCTTCTTTCCAGTTTTGAACGGAAGATATTTCCTTTTTCACCATAGCCCTCTATGGGCTTCCAAATATCCCTTTGCCAATTCCACAAGAACAGCCTTAGCGAAAGGCTGCTTGAAGGGAAAGATGTAACTCTGTGAGATGAATTCACAGAACACAGAGCAGTTTCTCAGAAATCTTCTTTCCAGTTTTGAACGGAAGATATTTCCTTTTTCACTGTAGCCCTCTATGGGCTTCCAAATATCCCTTTGCCAATTCCACAAGAACAGCCTTAGCGAAAGGCTGCTTGAAGGGAAACATGTAACTCTGTGAGATGAATTCACAGAACACAGAGCAGTTTCTCAGAAATCTTCTTTCCAGGTTTGAACGGAAGATATTTCCTTTTTCACCATAGCCCTCTATGGGCTTCCAAATATCCCTTTGCCAATTCCACAAGAACAGCCTTAGAGAAAGGCTTCTTGAAGGGAAAGATGTAACTCTGTGAGATGAATTCACAGAACACAGAGCAGTTTCTCAGAAAGCTTCTTTCCAGTTTTGAACGGAAGATATTTCCTTTTTCACTGTAGCCCTCTAAGGGCTTCCAAATATCCCTTTGCCAATTCCACAAGAACAGCCTTAGCGAAAGGCTTCTTGAAGGGAAAGATGTAACTCTGTGAGATGAATTCACAGAACACAGAGAAGTTTCTCAGAAAGCTTCTTTCCAGTTTTGAACGGAAGATATTTCCTTTTTCCCCATAGCCCTCTACGGGCTTCCAAATATCCCTTTGCCAATTCCACAAGAACAGCCTTAGCGAAAGGCTGCTTGAAGGGAAAGATGTAACTCTGTGAGATGAATTCACAAAACACAGAGCAGTTTCTCAGAAAGCTTCTTTCCAGTTTTGAACGGAAGATATTTCCTTTTTCACCATAGCCCTCTGCGGGCTTCCAAATATCCCTTTGCCAATTCCACAAGAACAGCCTTAGCGAAACGCTGCTTGAAGGGAAAGATGTAACTCTGTGAGATGAATTCACAGAACACAGAGCAGTTTCTCAGAAAGCTTCTTTCCAGTTTTGAACGGAAGATATTTCCTTTTTCACTGTAGCCCTCTATGGGCTTCCAAATATCCCTTTGCCAATTCCACAAGAACAGCCTTAGCGAAAGGCTGCTTGAAGGGAAACATGTAACTCTGTGAGATGAATTCACAGAACACAGAGCAGTTTCTCAGAAATCTTCTTTCCAGGTTTGAACGGAAGATATTTCCTTTTTCACCATAGCCCTCTATGGGCTTCCAAATATCCCTTTGCCAATTCCACAAGAACAGCCTTAGAGAAAGGCTTCTTGAAGGGAAAGATGTAACTCTGTGAGATGAATTCACAGAACACAGAGCAGTTTCTCAGAAAGCTTCTTTCCAGTTTTGAACGGAAGATATTTCCTTTTTCACTGTAGCCCTCTAAGGGCTTCCAAATATCCCTTTGCCAATTCCACAAGAACAGCCTTAGCGAAAGGCTTCTTGAAGGGAAAGATGTAACTCTGTGAGATGAATTCACAGAACACAGAGAAGTTTCTCAGAAAGCTTCTTTCCAGTTTTGAACGGAAGATATTTCCTTTTTCCCCATAGCCCTCTACGGGCTTCCAAATATCCCTTTGCCAATTCCACAAGAACAGCCTTAGCGAAAGGCTGCTTTAAGGGAAAGATGTATCTCTGTGAGATGAATTCACAAAACACAGAGCAGTTTCTCAGAAAGCTTCTTTCCAGTTTTGAACGGAAGATATTTCCTTTTTCACCATAGCCCTCTGCGGGCTTCCAAATATCCCTTTGCCAATTCCACAAGAACAGCCTTAGCGAAAGGCTTCTTGAAGGGAAAGATGTAACTCTGTGAGATGAATTCACAGAACACAGAGCAGTTTCTCAGAAAGCTTCTTTCCAGTTTTGAACGGAAGTTATTTCCTTTTTCACTGTAGCCCTCTATGGGCTTCCAAATATCCCTTTGCCAATTCCACAAGAACAGCCTTAGCGAAAGGCTTCTTGAAGGGAAAGATGTAACTCTGTGAGATGAATTCACAGAACACAGAGAAGTTTCTCAGAAAGCTTCTTTCCAGTTTTGAACGGAAGATATTTCCTTTTTCCCCATAGCCCTCTATGGGCTTCCAAATATCCCTTTGCCAATTCCACAAGAACAGCCTTAACGAAAGGCTGCTTGAAGGGAAAGATGTAAATCTGTGAGATTAATTCACAGAACACAGAGCAGTTTCTCAGAAAGCTTCTTTCCAGTTTTGAACGGAAGATATTTCCTTTTTCACTGTAGCCCACTAAGGGCTTCCAAATATCCCTTTGCCATTTCCACAAGAACAGCCTTAGCGAAAGGCTGCTTGAAGGGAAAGATGTAACTCTGTGAGATGAATTCACAGAACACAGAGCAGTTTCTCAGAAAGCTTCTTTCCAGTTTTGAACGGAAGATATTTCCTTTTTCCCCATAGCCCTCTATGGGCTTCCAAATATCCCGTTGCCAATTCCACAAGAACAGCCTTAGCGAAAGGCTGCATGAAGGGAAACATGTAACTCTGTGAGATGAATTCACAGAACACAGAGCAGTTTCTCAGAAAGCTTCTTTCCAGTTTTGAACGGAAGATATTTCCTTTTTCCCCATAGCCCTCTATGGGCTTCCAAATATCCCTTTGCCAATTCCACAAGAACAGCCTTAGCGAAAGGCTGCTTGAACGGAAAGATGTAACTCTGTGAGATGATTTCACAGAACACAGAGCAGTTTCTCAGAAAGCTTCTTATCAGTTTTGAACGGAAGATATTTCCTTTTTCACCATAGCCCTCTATGGGCTTCCAAATATCCCTTTGCCAATTCCACAAGAACATCCTTAGCGAAAGGCTGCTTGAAGGGAAAGATGTAACTCTGTGAGATGAATTCACAGAACACAGAGCAGTTTCTCAGAAAGCTTCTTTCCAGTTTTGAACGGAAGATTTTTCCTTTTTCACCATAGCCCTCTATGGGCTTCCAAATATCCCTTTGCCAATTCCACAAGAACAGCCTTAGCGAAAGGCTGCTTGAAGGGAAAGATGTAACTCTGTGAGATGAATTCACAGAACACAGAGCAGTTTCTCAGAAATCTTCTTTCCAGTTTTGAACGGAAGATATTTCCTTTTTCACTGTAGCCCTCTATGGGCTTCCAAATATCCCTTTGCCAATTCCACAAGAACAGCCTTAGCGAAAGGCTGCTTGAAGGGAAACATGTAACTCTGTGAGATGAATTCACAGAACACAGAGCAGTTTCTCAGAAATCTTCTTTCCAGGTTTGAACGGAAGATATTTCCTTTTTCACCATAGCCCTCTATGGGCTTCCAAATATCCCTTTGCCAATTCCACAAGAACAGCGTTAGAGAAAGGCTTCTTGAAGGGAAAGATGTAACTCTGTGAGATGAATTCACAGAACACAGAGCAGTTTCTCAGAAAGCTTCTTTCCAGTTTTGAACGGAAGATATTTCCTTTTTCACTGTAGCCCTCTAAGGGCTTCCAAATATCCCTTTGCCAATTCCACAAGAACAGCCTTAGCGAAAGGCTTCTTGAAGGGAAAGATGTAACTCTGTGAGATGAATTCACAGAACACAGAGAAGTTTCTCAGAAAGCTTCTTTCCAGTTTTGAACGGAAGATATTTCCTTTTTCCCCATAGCCCTCTACGGGCTTCCAAATATCCCTTTGCCAATTCCACAAGAACAGCCTTAGCGAAAGGCTGCTTGAAGGGAAAGATGTAACTCTGTGAGATGAATTCACAAAACACAGAGCAGTTTCTCAGAAAGCTTCTTTCCAGTTTTGAACGGAAGATATTTCCTTTTTCACCATAGCCCTCTGCGGGCTTCCAAATATCCCTTTGCCAATTCCACAAGAACAGCCTTAGCGAAACGCTGCTTGAAGGGAAAGATGTAACTCTGTGAGATGAATTCACAGAACACAGAGCAGTTTCTCAGAAAGCTTCTTTCCAGTTTTGAACGGAAGATATTTCCTTTTTCCCCGTAGCCCTCTATGGGCTTCCAAATATTCCGTTGCCAATTCCACAAGAACAGCCTTAGCGAAAGGCTGCATGAAGGGAAACATGTAACTCTGTGAGATGAATTCACAGAACACAGAGCAGTTTCTCAGAAAGCTTCTTTCCAGTTTTGAACGGAAGATATTTCCTTTTTCCCCATAGCCCTCTATGGGCTTCCAAATATCCCTTTGCCAATTCCACAAGAACAGCCTTAGCGAAAGGCTGCTTGAACGGAAAGATGTAACTCTGTGAGATGATTTCACAGAACACAGAGCAGTTTCTCAGAAAGCTTCTTATCAGTTTTGAACGGAAGATATTTCCTTTTTCACCATAGCCCTCTATGGGCTTCCAAATATCCCTTTGCCAATTCCACAAGAACATCCTTAGCGAAAGGCTGCTTGAAGGGAAAGATGTAACTCTGTGAGATGAATTCACAGAACACAGAGCAGTTTCTCAGAAAGCTTCTTTCCAGTTTTGAACGGAAGATATTTCCTTTTTCACCATAGCCCTCTATGGGCTTCCAAATATCCCTTTGCCAATTCCCCAAGAACAGCCTTAGCGAAAGGCTGCTTGAAGGGAAAGATGTAACTCTGTGAGATGAATTCACAGAACACAGAGCAGTTTCTCAGAAATCTTCTTTCCAGTTTTGAACGGAAGATATTTCCTTTTTCACTGTAGCCCTCTATGGGCTCCCAAATATCCCTTTGCCAATTCCACAAGAACAGCCTTAGCGAAAGGCTGCTTGAAGGGAAACATGTAACTCTGTGAGATGAATTCACAGAACACAGAGCAGTTTCTCAGAAATCTTCTTTCCAGGTTTGAACGGAAGATATTTCCTTTTTCACCATAGCCCTCTATGGGCTTCCAAATATCCCTTTGCCAATTCCACAAGAACAGCCTTAGAGAAAGGCTTCTTGAAGGGAAAGATGTAACTCTGTGAGATGAATTCACAGAACACAGAGCAGTTTCTCAGAAAGCTTCTTTCCAGTTTTGAACGGAAGATATTTCCTTTTTCACTGTAGCCCTCTAAGGGCTTCCAAATATCCCTTTGCCAATTCCACAAGAACAGCCTTAGCGAAAGGCTTCTTGAAGGGAAAGATGTAACTCTGTGAGATGAATTCACAGAACACAGAGAAGTTTCTCAGAAAGCTTCTTTCCAGTTTTGAACGGAAGATATTTCCTTTTTCCCCATAGCCCTCTATGGGCTTCCAAATATCCCTTTGCCAATTCCACAAGAACAGCCATACCGAAAGGCTGCTTGAAGGGAAAGATGTAACTCTGTGAGATGAATTCACAAAACACAGAGCAGTTTCTCAGAAAGCTTCTTTCCAGTTTTGAACGGAAGATATTTCCTTTTTCACCATAGCCCTCTGCGGGCTTCCAAATATCCCTTTGCCAATTCCACAAGAACAGACTTAGCGAAACGCTGCTTGAAGGGAAAGATGTTACTCTGTGAGATGAATTCACAGATCACAGAGCAGTTTCTCAGAAAGCTTCTTTCCAGTTTTGAACGGAAGATATTTCCTTTTTCCCCATAGCCCTCTATGGGCTTCCAAATATCCCGTTGCCAATTCCACAAGAACAGCCTTAGCGAAAGGCTGCTTGAAGAGAAACATGTAACTCTGTGAGATGAATTCACAGAACACAGAGAACTTTCTCAGAAAGCTTCTTTCCAGTTTTGAACGGAAGATATTTCCTTTTTCCCCATAGCCCTCTATGGGCTTCCAAATATCCCTTTGCCAATTCCACAAGAACAGCCTTAACGAAAGGCTGCTTGAAGGGAAAGATGTAACTCTGTGAGATGAATTCACAGAACACAGAGCAGTTTCTCAGAAAGCTTCTTTCCAGTTTTGAACGGAAGATATTTCCTTTTTCACTGTAGCCCACTAAGGGCTTCCACATATCCCTTTGCCAATTCCACAAGAACAGCCTTAGCGAAAATCTTCTTGAAGGGAAAGATGTAACTCTGTGAGATGAATTCACAGAACACAGAGCAGTTTCTCAGAAAGCTTCTTTCCAGTTTTGAACGGAAGATATTTCCTTTTTCACCATAGCCCTCTACGGGCTTCCAAATATCCCTTTGCCAATTCCACAAGAACAGCCTTAGCGAAAGGCTGCTTGAAGGGAAAGATGTAACTCTGTGAGATGAATTCACAGAACACAGAGCAGTTTCTCAGAAAGCTTCTTTCCAGTTTTGAACGGAAGATATTTCCTTTTTCACTGTAGCCCTCTATGGGCTTCCAAATATCCCTTTGCCAATTCCACAAGAACAGCCTTAGCGAAAGGCTTCTTGAAGGGAAAGATGTAACTCTGTGAGATGAATTCACAGAACACAGAGCAGTTTCTCAGAAAGCTTCTTTCCAGTTTTGAACGGAAGATATTTCCTTTTTCACTGTAGCCCACTAAGGGCTTCCAAATATCCCTTTGCCAATTCCACAAGAACAGCCTTAGCGAAAGGCTTCTTGAAGGGAAAGATGTAACTCTGTGAGATGAATTCACAGAACACAGAGCAGTTTCTCAGAAAGCTTCTTTCCAGTTTTGAACGGAAGATATTTCCTTTTTCCCCATAGCCCTCTACGGGCTTCCAAATATCCCTTTGCCAATTCCACAAGAACAGCCTTAGCGAAAGGCTGCTTGAAGGGAAAGATGTAACTCTGTGAGATGAATTCACAGAACACAGAGCAGTTTCTCAGAAAGCTTCTTTCCAGTTTTCAACGGAAGATATTTCCTTTTTCACCATAGCCCTCTACGGGCTTCCAAATATCCCTTTGCCATTTCCACAAGAACAGCCTTAGCAAAAGGCTGCTTGAAGGGAAAGATGTAACTCTGTGAGATGAATTCACAGAACACAGAGCAGTTTCTCAGAAAGCTTCTTTCCAGTTTTGAACGGAAGATATTTCCTTTTTCCCCATAGCCCTCTATGGGCTTCCAAATATCCCGTTGCCAATTCCACAAGAACAGCCTTAGCGAAAGGCTGCATGAAGGGAAACATGTAACTCTGTGAGATGAATTCACAGAACACAGAGCAGTTTCTCAGAAAGCTTCTTTCCAGTTTTGAACGGAAGATGTTTCCTTTTTCCCCATAGCCCTCTATGGGCTTCCAAATATCCCTTTGCCAATTCCACAAGAACAGCCTTAGCGAAAGGCTGCTTGAACGGAAAGATGTAACTCTGTGAGATGATTTCACAGAACAAAGAGCAGTTTCTCAGAAAGCTTCTTATCAGTTTTGAACGGAAGATATTTCCTTTTTCACCATAGCCCTCTATGGGCTTCCAAATATCCCTTTGCCAATTCCACAAGAACATCCTTAGCGAAAGGCTGCTTGAAGGGAAAGATGTAACTCTGTGAGATGAATTCACAGAACACAGAGCAGTTTCTCAGAAAGCTTCTTTCCAGTTTTGAACGGAAGATTTTTCCTTTTTCACCATAGCCCTCTATGGGCTTCCAAATATCCCTTTGCCAATTCCACAAGAACAGCCTTAGCGAAAGGCTGCTTGAAGGGAAAGATGTAACTCTGTGAGATGAATTCACAGAACACAGAGCAGTTTCTCAGAAATCTTCTTTCCAGTTTTGAACGGAAGATATTTCCTTTTTCACTGTAGCCCTCTATGGGCTTCCAAATATCCCTTTGCCAATTCCACAAGAACAGCCTTAGCGAAAGGCTGCTTGAAGGGAAACATGTAACTCTGTGAGATGAATTCACAGAACACAGAGCAGTTTCTCAGAAATCTTCTTTCCAGGTTTGAACGGAAGATATTTCCTTTTTCAACATAGCCCTCTATGGGCTTCCAAATATCCCTTTGCCAATTCCACAAGAACAGCCTTAGAGAAAGGCTTCTTGAAGGGAAACATGTAACTCTGTGAGATGAATTCACAGAACACAGAGCAGTTTCTCAGAAAGCTTCTTTCCAGTTTTGAACGGAAGATATTTCCTTTTTCACTGTAGCCCTCTAAGGGCTTCCAAATATCCCTTTGCCAATTCCACAAGAACAGCCTTAGCGAAAGGCTTCTTGAAGGGAAAGATGTAACTCTGTGAGATGAATTCACAGAACACAGAGAAGTTTCTCAGAAAGCTTCTTTCCAGTTTTGAACGGAAGATATTTCCTTTTTCCCCATAGCCCTCTACGGGCTTCCAAATATCCCTTTGCCAATTCCACAAGAACAGCCTTAGCGAAAGGCTGCTTGAAGGGAAAGATGTAACTCTGTGAGATGAATTCACAAAACACAGAGCAGTTTCTCAGAAAGCTTCTTTCCAGTTTTGAACGGAAGATATTTCCTTTTTCACCATAGCCCTCTGCGGGCTTCCAAATATCCCTTTGCCAATTCCACAAGAACAGCCTTAGCGAAACGCTGCTTGAAGGGAAAGATGTAACTCTGTGAGATGAATTCACAGAACACAGAGCAGTTTCTCAGAAAGCTTCTTTCCAGTTTTGAACGGAAGATATTTCCTTTTTCCCCATAGCCCTCTATGGGCTTCCAAATATCCCGTTGCCAATTCCACAAGAACAGCCTTAGCGAAAGGCTGCATGAAGGGAAACATGTAACTCTGTGAGATGAATTCACAGAACACAGAGCAGTTTCTCAGAAAGCTTCTTTCCAGTTTTGAACGGAAGATATTTCCTTTTTCCCCATAGCCCTCTATGGGCTTCCAAATATCCCTTTGCCAATTCCACAAGAACAGCCTTAGCGAAAGGCTGCTTGAACGGAAAGATGTAACTCTGTGAGATGATTTCACAGAACACAGAGCAGTTTCTCAGAAAGCTTCTTATCAGTTTTGAACGGAAGATATTTCCTTTTTCACCATAGCCCTCTATGGGCTTCCAAATATCCCTTTGCCAATTCCACAAGAACATCCTTAGCGAAAGGCTGCTTGAAGGGAAAGATGTAACTCTGTGAGATGAATTCACAGAACACAGAGCAGTTTCTCAGAAAGCTTCTTTCCTGTTTTGAACGGAAGATATTTCCTTTTTCACCATAGCCCTCTATGGGCTTCCAAATATCCCTTTGCCAATTCCACAAGAACAGCCTTAGCGAAAGGCTGCTTGAAGGGAAAGATGTAACTCTGTGAGATGAATTCACAGAACACAGAGCAGTTTCTCAGAAATCTTCTTTCCAGTTTTGAACGGAAGATATTTCCTTTTTCACTGTAGCCCTCTATGGGCTCCCAAATATCCCTTTGCCAATTCCACAAGAACAGCCTTAGCGAAAGGCTGCTTGAAGGGAAACATGTAACTCTGTGAGATGAATTCACAGAACACAGAGCAGTTTCTCAGAAAGCTTCTTTCCAGTTTTGAACGGAAGATATTTCCTTTTTCACCATAGCCCTCTGCGGGCTTCCAAATATCCCTTTGCCAATTCCACAAGAACAGCCTTAGCGAAACGCTGCTTGAAGGGAAAGATGTAACTCTGTGAGATGAATTCACAGATCACAGAGCAGTTTCTCAGAAAGCTTCTTTCCAGTTTTGAACGGAAGATATTTCCTTTTTCCCCATAGCCCTCTATGGGCTTCCAAATATCCCGTTGCCAATTCCACAAGAACAGCCTTAGCGAAAGGCTGCTTGAAGGGAAACATGTAACTCTGTGAGATGAATTCACAGAACACAGAGCAGTTTCTCAGAAAGCTTCTTTCCAGTTTTGAACGGAAGATATTTCCTTTTTCCCCATAGCCCTCTATGGGCTTCCAAATATCCCTTTGCCAATTCCACGAGAACAGACTTAGCGAAAGGCTGCTTGAAGGGAAAGATGTAACTCTGTGAGATGAATTCACAGAACACAGAGCAGTTTCTCAGAAATCTTCTTTCCAGTTTTGAACGGAAGATATTTCCTTTTTCACCATAGCCCTCATTGGGCTTCCAAATATCCCTTTGCCAATTCCACAAGAACAGCCTTAGCGAAAGGCTTCTTGAAGGGAAAGATGTAACTCTGTGAGATGAATTCACAGAACACAGAGCAGTTTCTCAGAAAGCTTCTTTCCAGTTTTGAACGGAAGATATTTCCTTTTTCACCATAGCCCTCTATGGGCTTCCAAATATCCCGTTGCCAATTCCACAAGAACAGCCTTAGCGAAAGGCTGCTTGAAGGGAAAGATGTAACTCTGTGAGATGAATTCACAGAACACAGAGCAGTTTCTCAGAAAGCTTCTTTCCAGTTTTGAACGGAAGATATTTCCTTTTTCACCATATCCCTCTATGGGCTTCCTAATATCCCTTTGCCAATTCCACAAGAACAGCCTTAGCGAAAGGTTGCTTGAAGGGAAAGATGTAACTCTGTGAGATGAATTCACAGAACACAGAGCAGTTTCTCAGAAATCTTCTTTCCAGGTTTGAACGGAAGATATTTCCTTTTTCACCATAGCCCTCTATGGGCTTCCAAATATCCCTTTGCCAATTCCACAAGAACAGCCTTAGCGAAAGGCTGCTTGAAGGGAAACATGTAACTCTGTGAGATGAATTCACAGAACACAGAGCAGTTTCTCAGAAATCTTTCCAGGTTTGAACGGAAGATATTTCCTTTTTCACCATAGCCCTCTATGGGCTTCCAAATATCCCTTTGCCAATTCCACAAGAACAGCCTTAGCGAAAGGCTTCTTGAAGGGAAAGATGTAACTCTGTGAGATGAATTCACAGAACACAGAGCAGTTTCTCAGAAAGCTTCTTTCCAGTTTTGAACGGAAGATATTTCCTTTTTCACCATTGCCCTCTATGGGCTTCCAAATATCCCTTTGCCAATTCCACAAGAACAGCCTTAGCGAAAGGCTTCTTGAAGGGAAAGATGTAACTCTGTGAGATGAATTCACAGAACACAGAGCAGTTTCTCAGAAAGCTTCTTTCCAGTTTTGAACGGAAGATATTTCATTTTTCACCATAGCCCTCTATGGGCTTCCAAATATCCCTTTGCCATTTCCACAAGAACAGCCTTAGCGAAAGGCTTCTTGAAGGGAAAGATGTAACTCTGTGAGATGAATTCACAGAACACAGAGCAGTTTCTCAGAAACCTTCTTTCCAGTTTTGAACGGAAGATATTTCCTTTTTCACCATAGCCCTCTATGGGCTTCCAAATATCCCTTTGCCAATTCCACTAGAACAGCCTTAGCGAAAGGCTTCTTGAAGGGAAAGATGTAACTCTGTGAAAGGAATTCACAGAACACAGAGTAGTTTCTCAGAAAGCTTCTTTCCAGTTTTGAACGGAAGATATTTCCTTTTTCACCATAGCCCTCTATGGGCTTCCAAATATCCCTTTGCCAATTCCACAAGAACAGCCTTAGCGAAAGGCTTCTTGAAGGGAAAGATGTAACTCTGTGAAAGGAATTAACAGAACACAGAGTAGTTTCTCAGAAAGCTTCTTTCCAGTTTTGAACGGAAGATATTTCCTTTTTCACCATAGCCCTCTATGGGCTTCCAAATATCCCTTTGCCAATTCCACAAGAACAGCCTTAGCGAAAGGCTTCTTGAAGGGAAAGATGTAACTCTGTGAGATGAATTCACAGAACACAGAGCAGTTTCTCAGAAAACTTCTTTCCAGTTTTGAACGGAAGATATTTCCTTTTTCACCATAGCCCTCTAAGGGCTTCCAAATATCCCTTTGCCAATTCCACATGAACAGCCTTATCGAAAGGCTGCTTGAAGGGAAACATGTAACTCTGTGAGATGAATTCACAGAACACAGAGCAGTTTCCCAGAAAGCTTCTTTCCAGTATTGAACGGAAGATATTTCCTTTTTTCCCATAGCCCTCTATGGGCTTCCAAATATCCCGTTTCCAATTCCACAAGAACAGCCTTAGCGAAAGGCAGCTTGAAGGGAAACATGTAACTCTGTGAGATGAATTCACAGAACACAGAGCAGTTTCTCAGAAATCTTCTTTCCAGTTTTGAACGGAAGATATTTCCTTTTTCACCATAGCCCTCTATGGGCTTCCAAATATCCCTGTGCCAATTCCACAAGAACAGCCTTAGCGAAAGGCTTCTTGAAGGGAAAGATGTAACTCTGTGAGATGAATTCACAGAACACAGAGCAGTTTCTCAGAAAGCTTCTTTCCAGTTTTGAACGGAAGATATTTCCTTTTTCACCATAGCCCTCTATGGGCTTCCAAATATCCCTGTGCCCATTCCACAAGAACAGCCTTAGCGAAAGGCTTCTTGAAGGGAAAGATGTAACTCTCTGAGATGAATTCACAGAACACAGAGCAGTTTCTCAGAAAGCTTCTTTCCAGTTTTGAACGGAAGATATTTCCTTTTTCAATGTAGCCCTCTATGGGGTTCCAAATATCCGTTTGCCAATTCCAGAAGAACAGCCTTAGCGAAAGGCTGCTTGAAGGGAAACATGTATCTCTGTGAGATGAATTAAGAGAACACAGAGCAGTTTCTCAGAAAGCTTCTTTCCAGGTTTGAACGGAAGATATTTCCTTTTTCACCATAGCCCTCTATGGGCTTCCAAATATCCCTTTGCCAATTCCACAAGAACAGCCTTAGCGAAAGGCTGTTTGAAGGGAAATTTGTAACTCTGTGAGATGAATTCAAAGAACACAGAGCAGTTTCTCAGAAAGCTTCTTTCCAGTTTTGAACGGAAGATATTTCCTTTTTCACCATAGCCCTCTATGGGCTTCCAAATATCCCTTTGCCAATTCCACAAGAACAGCCTTAGCGAAAGGCTTCTTGAAGGGAAAGATGTAACTCTGTGAGACAAATTAACAGAACACAGAGCAGTTTCTCAGAAAACTCCTTTCCATATTTGAACGGAAGATATTTCCTTTTTCACCATAGCCCTCTAATGGCTTCCAAATATCCCTGTGCCAATTCCACAAGAACAGCCTTAGCGAAAGGCTTCTTGAAGGGAAAGATGTAACTCTGTGAGATGAATTCACAGAACACAGAGCAGTTTCTCAGAAAGCTTCTTTCCAGTTTTGAACGGAAGATATTTCCTTTTTCCCCATAGCCCTCTATGGGCTTCCAAATATCCCTTTGCCAATTCCACAAGAACAGCCTTAGCGAAAGGCTGTTTGAAGGGAAAGATGTAACTCTGTGAGATGAATTCACAGAACACAGAGCAGTTTCTCAGAAAGCTTCTTTCCAGTTTTGAACGGAAGATATTTCCTTTTTCACCATAGCCCTTAGGGGCTTCCAAATATCCCTTTGCCAATTCCACAAGAACAGCCTTAGCGAAAGGCTGCTTGAAGGGAAAGATGTAACTCTGTGAGATGAATTCACAGAACACAGAGCAGTCTCTCAGAAAGCTTCTTTCCAGTTTTGAACGGAAGATATTTCCTTTTTCCGAATAGCCCTCTAAGGGCTTCCAAATATCCCTTTGCCAATTCCACAAGAACAGCCTTAGCGAATGGCTGCTTGAAGGGAAAGATGTAACTCTGTGAGACAAATTAACAGAACACAAAACAGTTTCTCAGAAAACTTCTTTCCCGTTTTGAACGGAAGATATTTCCTTTTTCACCATTGCCCTCTATGGGCTTCCAAATATCCCTTTGCCAATTCCACAAGAACAGCCTTAGCGAAAGGCTTCTTGAAGGGAAAGATGTAACTCTGTGAGATGAATTCACAGAACACAGAGCAGTTTCTCAGAAAGCTTCTTTCCAGTTTTGAACGGAAGATATTTCATTTTTCACCATAGCCCTCTATGGGCTTCCAAATATCCCTTTGCCATTTCCACAAGAACAGCCTTAGCGAAAGGCTTCTTGAAGGGAAAGATGTAACTCTGTGAGATGAATTCACAGAACACAGAGCAGTTTCTCAGAAACCTTCTTTCCAGTTTTGAACGGAAGATATTTCCTTTTTCACCATAGCCCTCTATGGGCTTCCAAATATCCCTTTGCCAATTCCACTAGAACAGCCTTAGCGAAAGGCTTCTTGAAGGGAAAGATGTAACTCTGTGAAAGGAATTCACAGAACACAGAGTAGTTTCTCAGAAAGCTTCTTTCCAGTTTTGAACGGAAGATATTTCCTTTTTCACCATAGCCCTCTATGGGCTTCCAAATATCCCTTTGCCAATTCCACAAGAACAGCCTTAGCGAAAGGCTTCTTGAAGGGAAAGATGTAACTCTGTGAAAGGAATTAACAGAACACAGAGTAGTTTCTCAGAAAGCTTCTTTCCAGTTTTGAACGGAAGATATTTCCTTTTTCACCATAGCCCTCTATGGGCTTCCAAATATCCCTTTGCCAATTCCACAAGAACAGCCTTAGCGAAAGGCTTCTTGAAGGGAAAGATGTAACTCTGTGAGATGAATTCACAGAACACAGAGCAGTTTCTCACAAAACTTCTTTCCAGTTTTGAACGGAAGATACTTCCTTTTTCACCATAGCCCTCTATGGGCTTCCAAATATCCCTTTGCCAATTCCACATGAACAGCCTTATCGAAAGGCTGCTTGAAGGGAAACATGTAACTCTGTGAGATGAATTCACGGAACACAGAGCAGTTTCTCAGAAAGCTCCTTCCCGTTTTGAACGGAAGATATTTCCTTTTTCACCATATCCCTCTATGGGCTTCCAAATATCCCGTTTCCAATTCCACAAGAACAGCCTTAGCGAAAGGCAGCTTGAAGGGAAACATGTAACTCTGTGAGATGAATTCACAGAACACAGAGCAGTTTCTCAGAAAGCTTCTTTCCAGTTTTGAACGGAAGATATTTCCTTTTTCACTGTAGCCCTCTATGGGCTTCCAAATATCCCTTTGCCAATTCCACAAGAACAGCCTTAGCGAAAGGCTTCTTGAAGGGAAAGATGTTACTCTGTGAGATGAATTCACAGAACACAGAGCAGTTTCTCAGAAAGCTTCTTTCCAGTTTTGAACGGAAGATATTTCCTTTTTCACCGTAGCCCTCTATGGGCTTCCAAATACCCCTTGGCCAATTCCACAAGAACAGCCTTAGCGAAAGGCTTCTTGAAGGGAAAGATGTAACTCTTTGAGATGAATTCACAGAACACAGAGCAGTTTCTCAGAAAGCTTCTTTCCAATTTTGAACGGAAGATATTTCCTTTTTCAATGTAGACCTCTAAGGGCTTCCAAATATCCCTTTGCCAATTCCACAAGAACAGCCTTAGCGAAAGGCTGCTTGAAGGGAAAGATGTATCTCTGTGAGAGGAATTCACAGAACACAGAGCAGTTTCTCAAAAAGCTTCTTTCCAGTTTTGAACGGAAGATATTTCCTTTTTCACCATAGCCCTCTATGGGCTTCCAAATATCCCTTTGCCAATTCCACAAGAACAGCCTTAGCGAAAGGCTTCTTGAAGGGAAAGATGTAACTCTGTGAGATGAATTCACAGAACACAGAGCAGTTTCTCAGAAAGCTTCTTTCCAGTTTTGAACGGAAGATATTTCCTTTTTCAATGTAGCCTTCTAAGGGCTTCCAAATATCCGTTTGCCAATTCCACAAGAACAGCCTTAGCGAAAGGCTGCTTGAAGGAAAAGATGTATCTCTGTGAGAGGAATTCACAGAACACAGAGCAGTTTCTCAAAAAGCTTCTTTCCAGTTTTGAACGGAAGGTATTTCCTTTTTCACCATAGCCCTCTATGGGCTTCCAAATATCCCTTTGCCAATTCCACAAGAACAGCCTTAGCGAAAGGCTGCTTGAAGGGAAAGATGTAACTCTGTGAGATGAATTCACAGAACACAGAGCAGTTTCTCAGAAAGCTTCTTTCCAGTTTTGAACGGAAGATATTTCATTTTTCACCATAGCCCTCTATGGGCTTCCAAATATCCCTTTGCCAATTCCACAAGAACAGCCTTAGCGAAAGGCTTCTTGAAGGGAAAGATGTAACTCGGTGAGATGAATTCACAGAACACAGAGCAGTTTCTCAGAAACCTTCTTTCCAGTTTTGAACGGAAGATATTTCCTTTTTCACCGTAGCCCTCTATGGGCTTCCAAATATCCCTTTGCCAATTCCACAAGAACAGCCTTAGCGAAAGGCTTCTTGAAGGGAAAGATGTAACTCTGTGAAAGGAATTCACAGAACACAGAGTAGTTTCTCAGAAAGCTTCTTTCCAGTTTTGAACGGAAGATATTTCCTTTTTCACCATAACCATCTATGGGCTTCCAAATATCCCTTTGCCAATTCCACAAGAACAGCCTTAGCGAAAGGCTTCTTGAAGGGAAAGATGTAACTCTGTGAAAGGAATTAACAGAACACAGAGTAGTTTCTCAGAAAGCTTCTTTCCAGTTTTGAACGCAAGATATTTCCTTTTTCACCATAGCCCTCTATGGGCTTCCAAATATCCCTTTGCCAATTCCACAATAACAGCCTTAGCGAAAGGCTTCTTGAAGGGAAAGATGTAACTCTGTGAGATGAATTCACAGAACACAGAGCAGTTTCTCAGAAAACTTCTTTCCAGTTTTGAACGGAAGATATTTCCTTTTTCACCATAGCCCTCTATGGGCTTCCAAATATCCCTTTGCCAATTCCACATGAACAGCCTTATCGAAAGGCTGCTTGAAGGGAAACATGTAACTCTGTGAGATGAATTCACAGAACACAGAGCAGTTTCTCAGAAAGCTTCTTTCCAGTTTTGAACGGAAGATATTTCCTTTTTCACCATAGCCCTCTATGGGCTTCCAAATATCCCTGTGCCAATTCCACAAGAACAGCCTTAGCGAAAGGCTTCTTGAAGGGAAAGATGTAACTCTGTGAGATGAATTCACAGAACACAGAGCAGTTTCTCAGAAAGCTTCTTTCCAGTTTTGAACGAAAGATATTTCCTTCTTCCCCATAGCCCTCTATGGGCTTCCAAATATCCCGTTTCCAATTCCACAAGAACAGCCTTAGCGAAAGGCAGCTTGAGGGGAAACATGTAACTCTGTGAGATGAATTCACAGAACACAGAGCAGTTTCTCAGAAATCTTCTTTCCAGTTTTGAACTGAAGATATTTCCTTTTTCACCATAGCCCTCTAAGGGCTTCCAAATATCCCTGTGCCAATTCCACAAGAACAGCCTTAGCGAAAGGCTGCTTGAAGGGAAAGATGTAACTCTGTGAGATGAATTCACAGAACACAGAGCAGTTTCTCAGAAAGCTTCTTTCCAGTTTTGAACGGAAGATATTTCCTTTTTCACCATAGCCCTTAGGGGCTTCCAAATATCCCTTTGCCAATTCCACAAGAACAGCCTTAGCGAAAGGCTGCTTGAAGGGAAAGATGTAACTCTGTGAGACAAATTAACAGAACACAAAACAGTTTCTCAGAAAACTTCTTTCCCGTTTTGAACGGAAGATATTTCCTTTTTCACCATAGCCCTCTATTGGCTTCCAAATATCCCTGTGCCAATTCCACAAGAACAGTCTTAGCGAAAGGCTTCTTGAAGGGAAAGATGTAACTCTGTGAGATGAATTCACAGAACACAGAGCAGTTTCTCGGAAAGCTTCTTTCCAGTTTTGAACGGAAGATATTTCCTTTTTCACCATAGCCCTCTATGGGCTTCCAAATATCCCTGTGCCCATTCCACAAGAACAGCCTTAGCGAAAGGCTTCTTGAAGGGAAAGATGTAACTCTCTGAGATGAATTCACAGAACACAGAGCAGTTTCTCAGAAAGCTTCTTTCCAGTTTTGAACGGAAGATATTTCCTTTTTCAATGTAGCCCTCTATGGGGTTCCAAATATCCGTTTGCCAATTCCAGAAGAACAGCCTTAGCGAAAGGCTGCTTGAAGGGAAACATGTATCTCTGTGAGATGAATTAAGAGAACACAGAGCAGTTTCTCAGAAAGCTTCTTTCCAGGTTTGAACGGAAGATATTTCCTTTTTCACCATAGCCCTCTATGGGCTTCCAAATATCCCTTTGCCAATTCCACAAGAACAGCCTTAGCGAAAGTCTGTTTGAAGGGAAATTTGTAACTCTGTGAGATGAATTCACAGAACACAGAGCAGTTTCTCAGGAAGCTTCTTTCCAGTTTTGAACGGGAGATATTTCCTTTTTCACCATAGCCCTCTATGGGCTTCCAAATATCCCTTTGCCAATTCCACAAGAACAGCCTTAGCGAAAGGCTTCTTGAAGGGAAAGATGTAACTCTGTGAGACAAATTAACAGAACACAGAGCAGTTTCTCAGAAAACTCCTTTCCATATTTGAACGGAAGATATTTCCTTTTTCACCATAGCCCTCTAATGGCTTCCAAATATCCCTGTGCCAATTCCACAAGAACAGCCTTAGCGAAAGGCTTCTTGAAGGGAAAGATGTAACTCTGTGAGATGAATTCACAGAACACAGAGCAGTTTCTCAGAAAGCTTCTTTCCAGTTTTCAACGGAAGATATTTCCTTTTTCCCCATAGCCCTCTATGGGCTTCCAAATATCCCTTTGCCAATTCCACAAGAACAGCCTTAGCGAAAGGCTGTTTGAAGGGAAAGATGTAACTCTGTGAGATGAATTCACAGAACACAGAGCAGTTTCTCAGAAAGCTTCTTTCCAGTTTTGAACGGAAGATATTTCCTTTTTCACCATAGCCCTCTATGGGGTTCTAAATATCCCTTTGCCAATTCCACAAGAACAGCCTTACCGAAAAGCTTCTTGAATGGAAACATGTAACTCTGTGAGATGAATTCACAGAACACAGAGGAGTTTCTCAGAAAGCTTCTTTCCAGTTTTGAACGGAAGATATTTCCTTTTTCCCCATAGCCCTCTATGGGCTTCCAAATATCCCGTTTCCAATTCCACAAGAACAGCCTTAGCGAAAGGCAGCTTGAAGGGAAACATGTAACTCTGTGAGATGAATTCACAGAACACAGAGCAGTTTCTCAGAAAGCTTCTTTCCAGTTTTGAACGGTAGATATTTCCTTTTTCACCATAGCCCTCTATGGGCTTCCAAATATCCCTGTGCTAATTCCACAAGAACAGCCTTAGCGAAAGGCTTCTTGAAGGGAAAGATGTAACTCTGTGAGATGAATTCACAGAACCCAGAGCAGTTTCTCTGAAAGCTTCTTTCCAGTTTTGAACGGAAGATATTTCCTTTTTCACCATAGCCCTCTAGGGGCTTCCAAATATCCCTGTGCCAATTCCACAAGAACAGCCTTAGCGAAAGGCTGCTTGAAGGGAAAGATGTAACTCTGTGAGATGAATTCACAGAACACAGAGCAGTCTCTCAGAAAGCTTCTTTCCAGTTTTGAACGGAAGATATTTCCTTTTTCTGAATAGCCCTCTAAGGGCTTCCAAATATCCCTTTGCCAATTCCACAAGAACAGCCTTAGCGAATGGCTGCTTGAAGGGAAAGATGTAACTCTGTGAGACAAATTAACAGAACACAAAACTGTTTCTCAGAAAACTTCTTTCCGGTTTTGAACGGAAGATATTTCCTTTTTCACCATTGCCCTCTATGGGCTTCCAAATATCCCTTTGCCAATTCCAAAAGAACAGCCTTGGCGAAAGGCTTCTTGAAGGGAAAGATTTAACTCTGTGAGATGAATTCACAGAACCAGAGCAGTTTCTCAGAAAGCTTCTTTCCAGTTTTGAACGGAAGATATTTCATTTTTCACCATAGCCCTCTATGGGCTTCCAAATATCCCTGTGCCAATTCCACAAGAACAGCCTTAGCGAAAGGCTTCTTGAAGGGAAAGATGTAACTCTGTGAGATGAATTCACAGAACACAGAGAAGTTTGTCAGAAAGCTTCTTTCCAGTTTTGAACGGAAGATATTTCCTTTTTCAATGTAGCCCTCTATGGGGTTCCAAATATCCGTTTGCCAATTCCACAAGAACAGCCTTAGCGAAAGGCTGCTTGAAGGGAAACATGTATCTCTGTGAGAGGAATTAACAGAACAGAGAGCAGTTTCTCAGAAAGCTTCTTTCCAGTTTTGAACGGAAGATATTTCCTTTTTCACCTTAGCCCTCTATGGGCTTCCAAATATCCCTTTGCCAATTCCACAAGAACAGCCTTAGCGAAAGGTTGTTTGAAGGGAAAGATGTAACTCTGTGAGATGAATTCACAGAACACAGAGCAGTTTCTCAGAAAGCTTCTTTCCAGTTTTGAACGGAAGATATTTCCTTTTTCACCATAGCCCTCTATGGGCTTCCAAATATCCCTTTGCCAATTCCACAAGAACAGCCTTAGCGAAAGGCTTCTTGAAGGGAAAGATGTAACTCTGTGAGACAAATTAACAGAACACAGAGCAGTTTCTCAGAAAACTCCTTTCCATATTTGAACGGAAGATATTTCCTTTTTCACCATAGCCCTCTATTGGCTTCCAAATATCCCTGTGCCAATTCCACAAGAACACCCTTAGCGAAAGGCTTCTTGAAGGGAAAGATGTAACTCTGTGAGATGAATTCACAGAACACAGAGCAGTTTGTCAGAAAGCTTCTTTCCAGTTTTGAACGGAAGATATTTCCTTTTTCACTGTAGCCCTCTATGGGCTTCCAAATATCCCTTTGCCAATTCCACAAGAACAGCCTTAGCGAAAGGCTTCTTGAAGGGAAAGATGTAACTCTGTGAAAGGAATTAACAGTACAGAGAGCAGTTTCTCAGAAAGCTTCTTTCCAGTTTTGAACGGAAGATATTTCATTTTTCACCATAGCCCTCTATGGGCTTCCAAATATCCCTGTGCCAATTCCACAAGAACAGCCTTAGCGAAAGGCTTCTTGAAGGGAAAGATGTAACTCTGTGAGATGAATTCACAGAACACAGAGAAGTTTCTCAGAAAGCTTCTTTCCAGTTTTGAACGGAAGATATTTCCTTTTTCAATGTAGCCCTCTATGGGGTTCCAAATATCCGTTTGCCAATTCCACAAGAACAGCCTTAGCGAAAGGCTGCTTGAAGGGAAACATGTATCTCTGTGAGAGGAATTAACAGAACAGAGAGCAGTTTCTCAGAAAGCTTCTTTCCAGTTTTGAACGGAAGATATTTCCTTTTTCACCATAGCCCTCTATGGGCTTCCAAATATCCCTTTGCCAATTCCACAAGAACAGCCTTAGCGAAAGGCTTCTTGAAGGGAAAGATGTAACTCTGTGAGACAAATTAACAGAACACAGAGCAGTTTCTCAGAAAACTCCTTTCCATATTTGAACGGAAGATATTTCCTTTTTCACCATAGCCCTCTATTGGCTTCCAAATATCCCTGTGCCAATTCCACAAGAACAGCCTTAGCGAAAGGCTTCTTGAAGGGAAAGATGTAACTCTGTGAGATGAATTCACAGAACACAGAGCAGTTTGTCAGAAAGCTTCTTTCCAGTTTTGAACGGAAGATATTTCCTTTTTCACTGTAGCCCTCTATGGGCTTCCAAATATCCCTTTGCCAATTCCACAAGAACAGCCTTAGCGAAAGGCTTCTTGAAGGGAAAGATGTAACTCTGTGAAAGGAATTAACAGAACAGAGAGCAGTTTCTCAGAAAGCTTCTTTCCAGTTTTGAACGGAAGATATTTCCTTTTTCACCATAGCCCTCTATGGGCTTCCAAATATCCCTTTGCCAATTCCAAAAGAACAGCCTTTGCGAAAGGCTTCTTGAAGAGAAAGATGTAACTCTGTGAGATGAATTCACAGAACACAGAGAAGTTTCTCAGAAAGCTTCTTTCCAGTTTTCAGCGGAAGATATTTCCTTTTTCACCATAGCCCTCTATGGGCTTCCAAATATCCCTTTGCCAATTCCACAAGAACAGCCTTAGCGAAAGGCTGCTTGAAGGGAAAGATGTAACTCTGTGAGATGAATTCACAGAACACAGAGCAGTTTCTCAGAAAGCTTCTTTCCAGTTTTGAACGGAAGATATTTCCTTTTTCACCATAGCCCTCTAAGGGCTTCCAAATATCCCTTTGCAAATTGCACAAGAACAGCCTTAGCAAAAGGCTTCTTGAAGGGAAAGATGTAATTCTGTGAGATAAATTCACAGAACACAGAGCAGTTTCTCAGAAAGCTTCTTTCCAGTTTTTAACGGAAGATATTTCCTTTTTCCCCATAGCCCTCTATGGGCTTCCAAATATCCCTTTGCCAATTGCACAAGAACAGCCTTAGCGAAAGGCTTCTGGAAGGGAAAGATGTAACTCTGTGAGATGAATTCACAGAACACAGAGCAGTTTCTCAGAAAGCTTCTTTCCAGTTTTGAACGGAAGATATTTAGTTTTTCACTGTAGCCCTCTATGGGATTCCAAATATCCCTTTGCCAATTACACAAGAACATCCTTAGCGAAAGGCTTCTTGAAGGGAAAGATGTAACTCTGTAAGATGAATTCACAGAACACAGAGCAGTTTCTCAGAAAGCTTCTTTCCAGTTTTGAACGGAAGATATTTCCTTTTTCATTGTAGCCCTCTATGGGCTTCCAAATATCCCTTTGCCAATTCCACAATAACAGCCTTAGCGAAAGGCTTCTTGAAGGGAAAGATGTAACTCTGTGAGATGAATTCACAGAACACAGAGCAGTTTCTCAGAAACCCTCTTTCCAGTTTTGAACGGAAGATATTTCCTTTTTCACCATAGCCCTCTATGGGCTTCCAAATATCCCTTTGCCAATTCCACAAGAACAGCCTTAGCGAAAGGCTTCTTGAAGGGAAAGATGTAACTCTGTGAAAGGAATTCACAGAACACAGAGTAGTTTCTCAGAAAGCTTCTTTCCAGTTTTGAACGGAAGATATTTCCTTTTTCACCATAGCCCTCTATGGGCTTCCAAATATCCCTTTGCCAATTCCACAAGAACAGCCTTAGCGAAAGGCTTCTTGAAGGGAAAGATGTAACTCTGTGAAAGGAATTAACAGAACACAGAGTAGTTTCTCAGAAAGCTTCTTTCCAGTTTTGAACGGAAGATATTTCCTTTTTCACCATAGCCCTCTATGGGCTTCCAAATATCCCTTTGCCAATTCCACAAGAACAGCCTTAGCGAAAGGCTTCTTGAAGGGAAAGATGTAACTCTGTGAGATGAATTCACAGAACACAGAGCAGTTTCTCAGAAAACTTCTTTCCAGTTTTGAACGGAAGATACTTCCTTTTTCACCATAGCCCTCTATGGGCTTCCAAATATCCCTTTGCCAATTCCACATGAACAGCCTTATCGAAAGGCTGCTTGAAGGGAAACATGTAACTCTGTGAGATGAATTCACAGAACACAGAGCAGTTTCTCAGAAAGCTCCTTCCCGTTTTGAACGGAAGATATTTCCTTTTTCACCATATCCCTCTATGGGCTTCCAAATATCCCGTTTCCAATTCCACAAGAACAGCCTTAGCGAAAGGCAGCTTGAAGGGAAAGATGTAACTCTGTGAAAGGAATTAACAGAACACAGAGTAGTTTCTCAGAAAGCTTCTTTCCAGTTTTGAACGCAAGATATTTCCTTTTTCACCATAGCCCTCTATGGGCTTCCAAATATCCCTTTGCCAATTCCACAATAACAGCCTTAGCGAAAGGCTTCTTTAAGGGAAAGATGTAACTCTGTGAGATGAATTCACAGAACACAGAGCAGTTTCTCAGAAAACTTCTTTCCAGTTTTGAACGGAAGATATTTCCTTTTTCACCATAGCCCTCTATGGGCTTCCAAATATCCCTTTGCCAATTCCACATGAACAGCCTTATCGAAAGGCTGCTTGAAGGGAAACATGTAACTCTGTGAGATGAATTCACAGAAAACAGAGCAGTTTCTCAGAAAGCTTCTTTCCAGTTTTGAACGGAAGATATTTCCTTTTTTCCCATAGCCCTCTATGGGCTTCCAAATATCCCGTTTCCAATTCCACAAGAACAGCCTTAGCGAAAGGCAGCTTGAAGGGAAACATGTAACTCTGTGAGATGAATTCACAGAACACAGAGCAGTTTCTCAGAAATCTTCTTTCCAGTTTTGAACGGAAGATATTTCCTTTTTCACCATAGCCCTCTATGGGCTTCCAAATATCCCTGTGCCAATTCCACAAGAACAGCCTTAGCGAAAGGCTTCTTGAAGGGAAAGATGTAACTCTGTGAGATGAATTCACAGAACACAGAGCAGTTTCTCAGAAAGCTTCTTTCCAGTTTTGAACGGAAGATATTTCCTTCTTCCCCATAGCCCTCTATGGGCTTCCAAATATCCCGTTTCCAATTCCACAAGAACAGCCTTAGCGAAAGGCAGCTTGAGGGGAAACATGTAACTCTGTGAGATTAATTCACAGAACACAGAGCAGTTTCTCAGAAATCTTCTTTCCAGTTTTGAACGGAAGATATTTCCTTTTTCACCATAGCCCTCTATGGGCTTCCAAATATCCCTGTGCCAATTCCACAAGAACAGCCTTAGCGAAAGGCTGCTTGAAGGGAAAGATGTAACTCTGTCAGATGAATTCACAGAACACAGAGCAGTTTCTCAGAAAGCTTCTTTCCAGTTTTGAACGGAAGATATTTCCTTTTTCACCATAGCCCTTAGGGGCTTCCAAATATCCCTTTGCCAATTCCACAAGAACAGCCTTAGCGAAAGGCTGCTTGAAGGGAAAGATGTAACGCTGTGAGACAAATTAACAGAACACAAAACAGTTTCTCAGAAAACTTCTTTCCCGTTTTGAACGGAAGATATTTCCTTTTTCACCATAGCCCTCTATTGGCTTCCAAATATCCCTGTGCCAATTCCACAAGAACAGTCTTAGCGAAAGGCTTCTTGAAGGGAAAGATGTAACTCTGTGAGATGAATTCACAGAACACAGAGCAGTTTCTCAGAAAGCTTCTTTCCAGTTTTGAACGGAAGATATTTCCTTTTTCACCATAGCCCTCTATGGGCTTCCAAATATCCCTGTGCCCATTCCACAAGAACAGCCTTAGCGAAAGGCTTCTTGAAGGGAGAGATGTAACTCTCTGAGATGAATTCACAGAACACAGAGCAGTTTCTCAGAAAGCTTCTTTCCAGTTTTGAACGGAAGATATTTCCTTTTTCAATGTAGCCATCTATGGGGTTCCAAATATCCGTTTGCCAATTCCAGAAGAACAGCCTTAGCGAAAGGCTGCTTGAAGGGAAACATGTATCTCTGTGAGATGAATTAAGAGAACACAGAGCACTTTCTCAGAAAGCTTCTTTCCAGGTTTGAACGGAAGATATTTCCTTTTTCACCATAGCCCTCTATGGGCTTCCAAATATCCCTTTGCCAATTCCACAAGAACAGCCTTAGCGAAAGGCTGTTTGAAGGGAAATTTGTAACTCTGTGAGATGAATTCACAGAACACAGAGCAGTTTCTCAGAAAGCTTCTTTCCAGTTTTGAACGGAAGATATTTCCTTTTTCACCATAGCCCTCTATGGGCTTCCAAATATCCCTTTGCCAATTCCACAAGAACAGCCTTAGCGAAAGGCTTCTTGAAGGGAAAGATGTAACTCTGTGAGACAAATTAACAGAACACAGAGCAGTTTCTCAGAAAACTCCTTTCCATATTTGAACGGAAGATATTTCCTTTTTCACCATAGCCCTCTAATGGCTTCCAAATATCCCTGTGCCAATTCCACAAGAACAGCCTTAGCGAAAGGCTTCTTGAAGGGAAAGATGTAACTCTGTGAGATGAATTCACAGAACACAGAGCAGTTTCTCAGAAAGCTTCTTTCCAGTTTTGAACGGAAGATATTTCCTTTTTCCCCATAGCCCTCTATGGGCTTCCAAATATCCCTTTGCCAATTCCACAAGAACAGCCTTAGCGAAAGGCTGTTTGAAGGGAAAGATGTAACTCTGTGAGATGAATTCACAGAACACAGAGCAGTTTCTCAGAAAGCTTCTTTCCAGTTTTGAACGGAAGATATTTCCTTTTTCACCATAGCCCTCTATGGGGTTCTAAATATCCCTTTGCCAATTCCACAAGAACAGCCTTAGCGAAAAGCTTCTTGAAAGGAAACATGTAACTCTGTGAGATGAATTCACAGAACACAGAGGAGTTTCTCAGAAAGCTTCTTTCCAGTTTTGAACGGAAGATATTTCCTTTTTCCCCATAGCCCTCTATGGGCTTCCAAATATCCCGTTTCCAATTCCACAAGAACAGCCTTAGCGAAAGGCAGCTTGAAGGGAAACATGTACCTCTGTGAGATGAATTCACAGAACACAGAGCAGTTTCTCAGAAAGCTTCTTTCCAGTTTTGAACGGAAGATATTTCCTTTTTCACCATAGCCCTCTATGGGCTTCCAAATATCCCTGTGCTAATTCCACAAGAACAGCCTTAGCGAAAGGCTTCTTCAAGGGAAAGATGTAACTCTGTGAGATGAAATCACAGAACCCAGAGCAGTTTCTCTGAAAGCTTCTTTCCAGTTTTGAACGGAAGATATTTCCTTTTTCACCATAGCCCTCTAGGGGCTTCCAAATATCCCTGTGCCAATTCCACAAGAACAGCCTTAGCGAAAGGCTTCTTGAAGGGAAAGATGTAACTCTGTGAGATGAATTCACAGAACACAGAGCAGTTTGTCAGAAAGCTTCTTTCCAGTTTTGAACGGAAGATATTTCCTTTTTCACTGTAGCCCTCTATGGGCTTCCAAATATCCCTTTGCCAATTCCACAAGAACAGCCTTAGCGAAAGGCTTCTTGAAGGGAAAGATGTAACTCTGTGAAAGGAATTAACAGTACAGAGAGCAGTTTCTCAGAAAGCTTCTTTCCAGTTTTGAACGGAAGATATTTCATTTTTCACCATAGCCCTCTATGGGCTTCCAAATATCCCTGTGCCAATTCCACAAGAACAGCCTTAGCGAAAGGCTTCTTGAAGGGAAAGATGTAACTCTGTGAGATGAATTCACAGAACACAGAGAAGTTTCTCAGAAAGCTTCTTTCCAGTTTTGAACGGAAGATATTTCCTTTTTCAATGTAGCCCTCTATGGGGTTCCAAATATCCGTTTGCCAATTCCACAAGAACAGCCTTAGCGAAAGGCTGCTTGAAGGGAAACATGTATCTCTGTGAGAGGAATTAACAGAACAGAGAGCAGTTTCTCAGAAAGCTTCTTTCCAGTTTTGAACGGAAGATATTTCCTTTTTCACCATAGCCCTCTATGGGCTTCCAAATATCCCTGTGCCAATTCCACAAGAACAGCCTTAGCCAAAGGCTTCTTGAAGGGAAAGATGTAACTCTGTGAGATGAATTCACAGAACACAGAGCAGTTTCTCAGAAAGCTTCTTTCCAGTTTTGAACGGAAGATATTTCCTTTTTCACTGTAGCCCTCTATGGGCTTCCAAATATCCCTTTGCCAATTCCACAAGAACAGCCTTAGCGAAAGGCTTCTTGAAGGGAAAGATGTAACTCTGTGAAAGGAATTAACCGAACAGAGAGCAGTTTCTCAGAAAGCTTCTTTCCAGTTTTGAACGGAAGATATTTCCTTTTTCACCATAGCCCTCTATGGGCTTCCAAATATCCCTTTGCCAATTCCAAAAGAACAGCCTTTGCGAAAGGCTTCTTGAAGAGAAAGATGTAACTCTGTGAGATGAATTCACAGAACACAGAGAAGTTTCTCAGAAAGCTTCTTTCCAGTTTTCAGCGGAAGATATTTCCTTTTTCACCATAGCCCTCTATGGGCTTCCAAATATCCCCTTGCCAATTCCACAAGAACAGCCTTAGCGAAAAGCTGCTTGAAGGGAAAGATGTAACTCTGTGAGATGAATTCACAGAACACAGAGCAGTTTCTCAGAAAGCTTCTTTCCAGTTTTGAACGGAAGATATTTCCTTTTTCACCATAGCCCTCTATGGGCTTCCAAATATCCCTTTGCAAATTGCACAAGAACAGCCTTAGCGAAAGGCTTCTTGAAGGGAAAGATGTAACTCTGTGAGATGAATTCACAGAACACAGAGCAGTTTCTCAGAAAGCTTCTTTCCAGTTTTTAACGGAAGATATTTCCTTTTTCCCCATAGCCCTCTATGGGCTTCCAAATATCCCTTTGCCAATTGCACAAGAACAGCCTTAGCGAAAGGCTTCTGGAAGGGAAAGATGTAACTCTGTGAGATGAATTCACAGAACACAGAGCAGTTTCTCAGAAAGCTTCTTTCCAGTTTTGAACAGAAGATATTTCCTTTTTCACTGTAGCCCTCTAAGGGATTCCAAATATCCCTTTGCCAATTACACAAGAACAGCCTTAGCGAAAGGCTTCTTGAAGGGAAAGATGTAACTCTGTGAGATGAATTCACAGAACACAGAGCAGTTTCTCAGAAAGCTTCTTTCCAGTTTTGAACGGAAGATATTTCCTTTTTCACTGTAGCCCTCTATGGGCTTCCAAATATCCCTTTGCCAATTCCACAATAACAGCCTTAGCGAAAGGCTTCTTGAAGGGAAACATGTAACTCTGTGAGATGAATTCACAGAACACAGAGCAGTTTCTCAGAAAGCTTCTTTCCAGTTTTGAACGGAAGATATTTCCTTTTTCCCCATAGCCCTCTATGGGCTTCCAAATATCCCGTTTCCAATTCCACAAGAACAGCCTTAGCGAAAGGCAGCTTGAAGGGAAACATGTAACTCTGTGAGATGAATTCACAGAACACAGAGCAGTTTCTCAGAAAGCTTCTTTCCAGTTTTGAACGGAAGATATTTCCTTTTTCACCATAGCCCTTAGGGGCTTCCAAATATCCCTTTGCCAATTCCACAAGAACAGCCTTAGCGAAAAGCTGCTTGAAGGGAAAGATGTAACTCTGTGAGATGAATTCACAGAACACAGAGCAGTCTCTCAGAAAGCTTCTTTCCAGTTTTGAACGGAAGATATTTCCTTTTTCCGAATAGCCCTCTAAGGGCTTCCAAATATCCCTTTGCCAATTCCACAAGAACAGCCTTAGCGAATGGCTGCTTGAAGGGAAAGATGTAACTCTGTGAGACAAATTAACAGAACACAAAACAGTTTCTCAGAAAACTTCTTTCCCGTTTTGAACGGAAGATATTTCCTTTTTCACCATTGCCCTCTATGGGCTTCCAAATATCCCTTTGCCAATTCCACAAGAACAGCCTTAGCGAAAGGCTTCTTGAAGGGAAAGATGTAACTCTGTGAGATGAATTCACAGAACACAGAGCAGTTTCTCAGAAAGCTTCTTTCCAGTTTTGAACGGAAGATATTTCATTTTTCACCATAGCCCTCTATGGGCTTCCAAATATCCCTTTGCCATTTCCACAAGAACAGCCTTAGCGAAAGGCTTCTTGAAGGGAAAGATGTAACTCTGTGAGATGAATTCACAGAACACAGAGCAGTTTCTCAGAAACCCTCTTTCCAGTTTTGAACGGAAGATATTTCCTTTTTCACCATAGCCCTCTATGGGCTTCCAAATATCCCTTTGCCAAATCCACAAGAACAGCCTTAGCGAAAGGCTTCTTGAAGGGAAAGATGTAACTCTGTGAAAGGAATTCACAGAACACAGAGTAGTTTCTCAGAAAGCTTCTTTCCAGTTTTGAACGGAAGATATTTCCTTTTTCACCATAGCCCTCTATGGGCTTCCAAATATCCCTTTGCCAATTCCACAAGAACAGCCTTAGCGAAAGGCTTCTTGAAGGGAAAGATGTAACTCTGTGAAAGGAATTAACAGAACACAGAGTAGTTTCTCAGAAAGCTTCTTTCCAGTTTTGAACGGAAGATATTTCCTTTTTCACCATAGCCCTCTATGGGCTTCCAAATATCCCTTTGCCAATTCCACAAGAACAGCCTTAGCGAAAGGCTTCTTGAAGGGAAAGATGTAACTCTGTGAGATGAATTCACAGAACACAGAGCAGTTTCTCAGAAAACTTCTTTCCAGTTTTGAACGGAAGATACTTCCTTTTTCACCATAGCCCTCTATGGGCTTCCAAATATCCCTTTGCCAATTCCACATGAACAGCCTTATCGAAAGGCTGCTTGAAGGGAAACATGTAACTCTGTGAGATGAATTCACAGAACACAGAGCAGTTTCTCAGAAAGCTCCTTCCCGTTTTGAACGGAAGATATTTCCTTTTTCACCATATCCCTCTATGGGCTTCCAAATATCCCGTTTCCAATTCCACAAGAACAGCCTTAGCGAAAGGCAGCTTGAAGGGAAAGATGTAACTCTGTGAAAGGAATTAACAGAACACAGAGTAGTTTCTCAGAAAGCTTCTTTCCAGTTTTGAACGCAAGATATTTCCTTTTTCACCATAGCCCTCTATGGGCTTCCAAATATCCCTTTGCCAATTCCACAATAACAGCCTTAGAGAAAGGCTTCTTGAAGGGAAAGATGTAACTCTGTGAGATGAATTCACAGAACACAGAGCAGTTTCTCAGAAAACTTCTTTCCAGTTTTGAACGGAAGATATTTCCTTTTTCACCATAGCCCTCTATGGGCTTCCAAATATCCCTTTGCCAATTCCACATGAACAGCCTTATCGAAAGGCTGCTTGAAGGGAAACATGTAACTCTGTGAGATGAATTCACAGAACACAGAGCAGTTTCTCAGAAAGCTTCTTTCCAGTTTTGAACGGAAGATATTTCCTTTTTTCCCATAGCCCTCTATGGGCTTCCAAATATCCCGTTTCCAATTCCACAAGAACAGCCTTAGCGAAAGGCAGCTTGAAGGGAAACATGTAACTCTGTGAGATGAATTCACAGAACACAGAGCAGTTTCTCAGAAATCTTCTTTCCAGTTTTGAACGGAAGATATTTCCTTTTTCACCATAGCCCTCTATGGGCTTCCAAATATCCCTGTGCCAATTCCACAAGAACAGCCTTAGCGAAAGGCTTCTTGAAGGCAAAGATGTAACTCTGTGAGATGAATTCACAGAACACAGAGCAGTTTCTCAGAAAGCTTCTTTCCAGTTTTGAACGGAAGATATTTCCTTCTTCCCCATAGCCCTCTATGGGCTTCCAAATATCCCGTTTCCAATTCCACAAGAACAGCCTTAGCGAAAGGCAGCTTGAGGGGAAACATGTAACTCTGTGAGATGAATTCACAGAACACAGAGCAGTTTCTCAGAAATCTTCTTTCCAGTTTTGAACGGAAGATATTTCCTTTTTCACCATAGCCCTCTATGGGCTTCCAAATATCCCTGTGCCAATTCCACAAGAACAGCCTTAGCGAAAGGCTGCTTGAAGGGAAAGATGTAACTCTGTGAGATGAATTCACAGAACACAGAGCAGTTTCTCAGAAAGCTTCTTTCCAGTTTTGAACGGAAGATATTTCCTTTTTCACCATAGCCCTTAGGGGCTTCCAAATATCCCTTTGCCAATTCCACAAGAACAGCCTTAGCGAAAGGCTGCTTGAAGGGAAAGATGTAACTCTGTGAGACAAATTAACAGAACACAAAACAGTTTCTCAGAAAACTTCTTTCCCGTTTTGAACGGAAGATATTTCCTTTTTCACCATAGCCCTCTATTGGCTTCCAAATATCCCTGTGCCAATTCCACAAGAACAGTCTTAGCGAAAGGCTTCTTGAAGGGAAAGATGTAACTCTGTGAGATGAATTCACAGAACACAGAGCAGTTTCTCAGAAAGCTTCTTTCCAGTTTTGAACGGAAGATATTTCCTTTTTCACCATAGCCCTCTATGGGCTTCCAAATATCCCTGTGCCCATTCCACAAGAACAGCCTTAGCGAAAGGCTTCTTGAAGGGAAAGATGTAACTCTCTGAGATGAATTCACAGAACACAGAGCAGTTTCTCAGAAAGCTTCTTTCCAGTTTTGAACGGAAGATATTTCCTTTTTCAATGTAGCCCTCTATGGGGTTCCAAATTTCCGTTTGCCAATTCCAGAAGAACAGCCTTAGCGAAAGGCTGCTTGAAGGGAAACATGTATCTCTGTGAGATGAATTAAGAGAACACAGAGCAGTTTCTCAGAAAGCTTCTTTCCAGGTTTGAACGGAAGATATTTCCTTTTTCACCATAGCCCTCTATGGGCTTCCAAATATCCCTTTGCCAATTCCACAAGAACAGCCTTAGCGAAAGGCTGTTTGAAGGGAAATTTGTAACTCTGTGAGATGAATTCACAGAACACAGAGCAGTTTCTCAGAAAGCTTCTTTCCAGTTTTGAACGGAAGATATTTCCTTTTTCACCATAGCCCTCTATGGGCTTCCAAATATCCCTTTGCCAATTCCACAAGAACAGCCTTAGCGAAAGGCTGTTTGAAGGGAAAGATGTAACTCTGTGAGATGAATTCACAGAACACAGAGCAGTTTCTCAGAAAGCTTCTTTCCAGTTTTGAACGGAAGATATTTCCTTTTTCACCATAGCCCTCTATGGGGTTCTAAATATCCCTTTGCCAATTCCACAAGAACAGCCTTAGCGAAAAGCTTCTTGAAAGGAAACATGTAACTCTGTGAGATGAATTCACAGAACACAGAGGAGTTTCTCAGAAAGCTTCTTTCCAGTTTTGAACGGAAGATATTTCCTTTTTCCCCATAGCCCTCTATGGGCTTCCAAATATCCCGTTTCCAATTCCACAAGAACAGCCTTAGCGAAAGGCAGCTTGAAGGGAAACATGTACCTCTGTGAGATGAATTCACAGAAAACAGAGCAGTTTCTCAGAAAGCTTCTTTCCAGTTTTGAACGGAAGATATTTCCTTTTTCACCATAGCCCTCTATGGGCTTCCAAATATCCCTGTGCTAATTCCACAAGAACAGCCTTAGCGAAAGGCTTCTTGAAGGGAAAGATGTAACTCTGTGAGATGAATTCACAGAACCCAGAGCAGTTTCTCTGAAAGCTTCTTTCCAGTTTTGAACGGAAGATAATTCCTTTTTCACCATAGTCCTCCAAGGGCTTCCAAATATCCGTTTGCCAATTCCACAAGAACAGCCTTAGTGAAAGGCTACTTGAAGGGAAAGATGTATCTCTGTGAGAGGAATTCACAGAACACAGAGCAGTTTCTCAAAAAGCTTCTTTCCAGTTTTGAACGGAAGATATTTCCTTTTTCACCATAGCCCTCTATGGGCTTCCAAATATCCCTTTGCCAATTCCACAAGAACAACCTTAGCGAAAGGCTTCTTGAAGGGAAAGATGTAACTCTGTGAGATGAATTCACAGAACACAGAGCAGTTTCTCAGATAGCTTCTTTCCAGTTTTGAACGGAAGATATTTCCTTTTTCAATGTAGCCCTCTAAGGGCTTCCAAATATCCGTTTGCCAATTCCACAAGAACAGCCTTAGCGAAAGGCTGCTTGAAGGGAAAGATGTATCTCTGTGAGAGGAATTCACAGAACACAGAGCAGTTTCTCAAAAAGCTTCTTTCCAGTTTTGAACGGAAGATATTTCCTTTTTCACCATAGCCCTCTATGGGCTTCCAAATATCCCTTTGCCAATTCCACAAGAACAGCCTTAGCGAAAGGCTGCTTGAAGGGAAAGATGTAACTCTGTGAGATGAATTCACAGAACACAGAGCAGTCTCTCAGAAAGCTTCTTTCCAGTTTTGAACGGAAGATATTTCATTTTTCACCATAGCCCTCTATGGGCTTCCAAATATCCCTTTGCCAATTCCACAAGAACAGCCTTAGCGAAAGGCTTCTTGAAGGGAAAGATGTAACTCGGTGAGACGAATTCACAGAACACAGAGCAGCTTCTCAGAAACCTTCTTTCCAGTTTTGAACGGAAGATATTTCCTTTTTCACCGTAGCCCTCTATGGGCTTCCAAATATCCCTTTGCCAATTCCACAAGAACAGCCTTAGCGAAAGGCTTCTTGAAGGGAAAGATGTAACTCTGTGAAAGGAATTCACAGAACACAGAGTAGTTTCTCAGAAAGCTTCTTTCCAGTTTTGAACGGAAGATATTTCCTTTTTCACCATAACCATCTATGGGCTTCCAAATATCCCTTTGCCAATTCCACAAGAACAGCCTTAGCGAAAGGCTTCTTGAAGGGAAAGATGTAACTCTGTGAAAGGAATTAACAGAACACAGAGTAGTTTCTCAGAAAGCTTCTTTCCAGTTTTGAACGGAAGATATTTCCTTTTTCACCATAGCCCTCTATGGGCTTCCAAATATCCCTTTGCCAATTCCACAAGAACAGCCTTAGCGAAAGGCTTCTTGAAGGGAAAGATGTAACTCTGTGAGAGGAATTAACAGAATACAGAGCAGTTTCTCAGAAAGCTTCTTTCCAGTTTTGAACGGAAGATACTTCCTTTTTCACCATAGCCCTCTATGGGCTTCCAAATATCCCTTTGCCAATTCCACAAGAACAGCCTTAGCGAAAGGCTTCTTGAAGGGAAAGATGTAACTCTGTGAGATGAATTCACAGAACACAGAGCAGTTTCTCAGAAAGCTTCTTTCCAGTTATGAACGGAAGATATTTCCTTTTTCCGAATAGCCCTCTAAGGGCTTCCAAATATCCCTTTGCCAATTCCACAAGAACAGCCTTAGCGAATGGCTGCTTGAAGGGAAAGATGTAACTCTGTGGGACAAATTAACAGAACACAAAACAGTTTCTCAGAAAACTTCTTTCCCGTTTTGAACGGAAGATATTTCCTTTTTCACCATAGCCCTCTATGGGCTTCCAAATATCCCTTTGCCAATTCCACAAGAACAGTCTTAGCGAAAGGCTTCTTGAAGGGAAAGATGTAACTCTGTGAGATGAATTCACAGAACACAGAGCAGTTTCTCAGAAAGCTTCTTTCCATATTTGAACGGAAGATATTTCCTTTTTCACCTAAGCCCTCTATGGGCTTCCAAATACCCCTGTGCCAATTCCACAAGAACAGCCTTAGCGAAAGGCTTCTTGAAGGGAAAGATGTAACTCTGTGAGATGAATTCACAGAACACAGACCAGTTTCTCAGAAAGCTTCTTTCCAGTTTTGAACGGAAGATATTTCCTTTTTCACCATAGCCCTCTATGGGCTTCCAAATATCCCTTTGCCAATTCCACAAGAACAGCCTTAGCGAAAGGCTTCTTGAAGGGAAAGATGTAACTCTGTGAGATGAATTCACAGAACACAGAGCAGTTTCTCAGAAAGCTTCTTTCCAGTTTTGAACGGAAGATATTTCCTTTTTCACCATAGCCCTCTATGGGCTTCCAAATATCCCTTTGCCAATTCCACAAGAACAGCCTTAGCGAAAGGCTTCTTGAAGGGAAAGATGTAACTCTGTGAGATGAATTCACAGAACACAGAGCAGTTTCTCAGAAAGCTTCTTTCCAGTTTTGAACGGAAGATATTTCCTTTTTCACCATAGCCCTCTATGGGGTTCTAAATATCCCTTTGCCAATTCCACAAGAACAGCCTTAGCGAAAAGCTTCTTGAAAGGAAACATGTAACTCTGTGAGATGAATTCACAGAACACAGAGGAGTTTCTCAGAAAGCTTCTTTCCAGTTTTGAACGGAAGATATTTCCTTTTTCCCCATAGCCCTCTATGGGCTTCCAAATATCCCGTTTCCAATTCCACAAGAACAGCCTTAGCGAAAGGCAGCTTGAAGGGAAACATGTAACTCTGTGAGATGAATTCACAGAACACAGAGCAGTTTCTCAGAAAGCTTCTTTCCAGTTTTGAACGGAAGATATTTCCTTTTTCACCATAGCCCTTAGGGGCTTCCAAATATCCCTTTGCCAATTCCACAAGAACATCCTTAGCGAAAGGCTGCTTGAAGGGAAAGATGTAACTCTGTGAGATGAATTCACAGAACACAGAGCAGTCTCTCAGAAAGCTTCTTTCCAGTTTTGAACGGAAGATATTCCCTTTTTCCGAATAGCCCTCTAAGGGCTTCCAAATATCCCTTTGCCAATTCCACAAGAACAGCCTTAGCGAATGGCTGCTTGAAGGGAAAGATGTAACTCTGTGAGACAAATTAACAGAACACAAAACAGTTTCTCAGAAAACTTCTTTCCCGTTTTGAACGGAAGATATTTCCTTTTTCACCATTGCCCTCTATGGGCTTCCAAATATCCCTTTGCCAATTCCACAAGAACAGCCTTAGCGAAAGGCTTCTTGAAGGGAAAGATGTAACTCTGTGAGATGAATTCACAGAACACAGAGCAGTTTCTCAGAAAGCTTCTTTCCAGTTTTGAACGGAAGATATTTCATTTTTCACCATAGCCCTCTATGGGCTTCCAAATATCCCTTTGCCATTTCCACATGAACAGCCTTAGCGAAAGGCTTCTTGAAGGGAAAGATGTAACTCTGTGAGATGAATTCACAGAACACAGAGCAGTTTCTCAGAAACCTTCTTTCCAGTTTTGAACGGAAGATATTTCCTTTTTCACCATAGCCCTCTATGGGCTTACAAATATCCCTTTGCCAATTCCACAAGAACAGCCTTAGCGAAAGGCTTCTTGAAGGGAAAGATGTAACTCTGTGAAAGGAATTCACAGAACACAGAGTAGTTTCTCAGAAAGCTTCTTTCCAGTTTTGAACGGAAGATATTTCCTTTTTCACCATAGCCCTCTATGGGCTTCCAAATATCCCTTTGCCAATTCCACAAGAACAGCCTTAGCGAAAGGCTTCTTGAAGGGAAAGATGTAACTCTGTGAAAGGAATTAACAGAACACAGAGTAGTTTCTCAGAAAGCTTCTTTCCAGTTTTGAACGGAAGATATTTCCTTTTTCACCATAGCCCTCTATGGGCTTCCAAATATCCCTTTGCCAATTCCACAAGAACAGCCTTAGCGAAAGGCTTCTTGAAGGGAAAGATGTAACTCTGTGAGATGAATTCACAGAACACAGAGCAGTTTCTCAGAAAACTTCTTTCCAGTTTTGAACGGAAGATACTTCCTTTTTCACCATAGCCCTCTATGGGCTTCCAAATATCCCTTTGCCAATTCCACATGAACAGCCTTATCGAAAGGCTGCTTGAAGGGAAACATGTAACTCTGTGAGATGAATTCACAGAACACAGAGCAGTTTCTCAGAAAGCTCCTTCCCGTTTTGAACGGAAGATATTTCCTTTTTCACCATATCCCTCTATGGGCTTCCAAATATCCCGTTTCCAATTCCACAAGAACAGCCTTAGCGAAAGGCAGCTTGAAGGGAAACATGTAACTCTGTGAGATGAATTCACAGAACACAGAGCAGTTTCTCAGAAAGCTTCTTTCCAGTTTTGAACGGAAGATATTTCCTTTTTCACTGTAGCCCTCTATGGGCTTCCAAATATCCCTTTGCCAATTCCACAAGAACAGCCTTAGCGAAAGGCTTCTTGAAGGGAAAGATGTTACTCTGTGAGATGAATTCACAGAACACAGAGCAGTTTCTCAGAAAGCTTCTTTCCAGTTTTGAACGGAAGATATTTCCTTTTTCACCGTAGCCCTCTATGGGCTTCCAAATACCCCTTGGCCAATTCCACAAGAACAGCCTTAGCGAAAGGCTTCTTGAAGGGAAAGATGTAACTCTTTGAGATGAATTCACAGAACACAGAGCAGTTTCTCAGAAAGCTTCTTTCCAATTTTGAACGGAAGATATTTCCTTTTTCAATGTAGACCTCTAAGGGCTTCCAAATATCCCTTTGCCAATTCCACAAGAACAGCCTTAGCGAATGGCTGCTTGAAGGGAAAGATGTATCTCTGTGAGAGGAATTCACAGAACACAGAGCAGTTTCTCAAAAAGCTTCTTTCCAGTTTTGAACGGAAGATATTTCCTTTTTCACCATAGCCCTCTATGGGCTTCCAAATATCCCTTTGCCAATTCCACAAGAACAGCCTTAGCGAAAGGCTTCTTGAAGGGAAAGATGTAACTCTGTGAGATGAATTCACAGAACACAGAGCAGTTTCTCAGAAAGCTTCTTTCCAGTTTTGAACGGATGATATTTCCTTTTTCAATGTAGCCCTCTAAGGGCTTCCAAATATCCGTTTGCCAATTCCACAAGAACAGCCTTAGCGAAAGGCTGCTTGAAGGGAAAGATGTATCTCTGTGAGAGGAATTCACAGAACACAGAGCAGTTTCTCAAAAAGCTTCTTTCCAGTTTTGAACGGAAGATATTTCCTTTTTCACCATAGCCCTCTATGGGCTTCCAAATATCCCTTTGCCAATTCCACAAGAACAGCCTTAGCGAAAGGCTTCTTGAAGGGAAAGATGTAACTCTGTGAAAGGAATTAACAGAACACAGAGTAGTTTCTCAGAAAGCTTCTTTCCAGTTTTGAACGCAAGATATTTCCTTTTTCACCATAGCCCTCTATGGGCTTCCAAATATCCCTTTGCCAATTCCACAATAACAGCCTTAGCGAAAGGCTTCTTGAAGGGAAAGATGTAACTCTGTGAGATGAATTCACAGAACACAGAGCAGTTTCTCAGAAAACTTCTTTCCAGTTTTGAACGGAAGATATTTCCTTTTTCACCACAGCCCTCTATGGGCTTCCAAATATCCCTTTGCCAATTCCACATGAACAGCCTTATCGAAAGGCTGCTTGAAGGGAAACATGTAACTCTGTGAGATGAATTCACAGAACACAGAGCAGTTTCTCAGAAAGCTTCTTTCCAGTTTTGAACGGAAGATATTTCCTTTTTTCCCATAGCCCTCTATGGGCTTCCAAATATCCCGTTTCCAATTCCACAAGAACAGCCTTAGCTAAAGGCAGCTTGAAGGGAAACATGTAACTCTGTGAGATGAATTCACAGAACACAGAGCAGTTTCTCAGAAATCTTCTTTCCAGTTTTGAACGGAAGATATTTCCTTTTTCACCATAGCCCTCTATGGGCTTCCAAATATCCCTGTGCCAATTCCACAAGAACAGCCTTAGCGAAAGGCTTCTTGAAGGGAAAGATGTACCTCTGTGAGATGAATTCACAGAACACAGAGCAGTTTCTCAGAAAGCTTCTTTCCAGTTTTGAACGGAAGATATTTCCTTCTTCCCCATAGCCCTCTATGGGCTTCCAAATATCCCGTTTCCAATTCCACAAGAACAGCCTTAGCGAAAGGCAGCTTGAGGGGAAACATGTAACTCTGTGAGATGAATTCACAGAACACAGAGCAGTTTCTCAGAAATCTTCTTTCCAGTTTTGAACGGAAGATATTTCCTTTTTCACCATAGCCCTCTATGGGCTTCCAAATATCCCTGTGCCAATTCCACAAGAACAGCCTTAGCGAAAGGCTGCTTGAAGGGAAAGATGTAACTCTGTGAGATGAATTCACAGAACACAGAGCAGTTTCTCAGAAAGCTTCTTTCCAGTTTTGAACGGAAGATATTTCCTTTTTCACCATAGCCCTTAGGGGCTTCCAAATATCCCTTTGCCAATTCCACAAGAACAGCCTTAGCGAAAGGCTGCTTGAAGGGAAAGATGTAACTCTTTGAGACAAATTAACAGAACACAAAACAGTTTCTCAGAAAACTTCTTTCCCGTTTTGAACGGAAGATATTTCCTTTTTCACCATAGCCCTCTATTGGCTTCCAAATATCCCTGTGCCAATTCCACAAGAACAGTCTTAGCGAAAGGCTTCTTGAAGGGAAAGATGTAACTCTGTGAGATGAATTCACAGAACACAGAGCAGTTTCTCAGAAAGCTTCTTTCCAGTTTTGAACGGAAGATATTTCCTTTTTCACCATAGCCCTCTATGGGCTTCCAAATATCCCTGTGCCCATTCCACAAGAACAGCCTTAGCGAAAGGCTTCTTGAAGGGAAAGATGTAACTCTCTGAGATGAATTCACAGAACACAGAGCAGTTTCTCAGAAAGCTTCTTTCCAGTTTTGAACGGAAGATATTTCCTTTTTCAATGTAGCCCTCTATGGGGTTCCAAATATCCCTGTGCCAATTCCACAAGAACAGCCTTAGCGAAAGGCTTCTTGAAGGGAAAGATGTAACTCTGTGAGATGAATTCACAGAACACAGAGCAGTTTCTCAGAAAGCTTCTTTCCAGTTTTGAACGGAAGATATTTCCTTTTTCCCCATAGCCCTCTATGGGCTTCCAAATATCCCTTTGCCAATTCCACAAGAACAGCCTTAGCGAAAGGCTGTTTGAAGGGAAAGATGTAACTCTGTGAGATGAATTCACAGAACACAGAGCAGTTTCTCAGAAAGCTTCTTTCCAGTTTTGAACGGAAGATATTTCCTTTTTCACCATAGCCCTCTATGGGGTTCTAAATATCCCTTTGCCAATTCCACAAGAACAGCCTTAGCGAAAAGCTTCTTGAAAGGAAACATGTAACTCTGTGAGATGAATTCACAGAACACAGAGGAGTTTCTCAGAAAGCTTCTTTCCAGTTTTGAACGGAAGATATTTCCTTTTTCCCCATAGCCCTCTATGGGCTTCCAAATATCCCGTTTCCAATTCCACAAGAACAGCCTTAGGGAAAGGCAGCTTGAAGGGAAACATGTAACTCTGTGAGATGAATTCACAGAACACAGAGCAGTTTCTCAGAAAGCTTCTTTCCAGTTTTGAACGGAAGATATTTCCTTTTTCACCATAGCCCTCTATGGGCTTCCAAATATCCCTGTGCTAATTCCACAAGAACAGCCTTAGTGAAAGGCTTCTTGAAGGGAAAGATGTAACTCTGTGAGATGAATTCACAGAACACAGAGCAGTTTCTCTGAAAGCTTCTTTCCAGTTTTGAACGGAAGATATTTCCTTTTTCACCATAGCCCTCTAGGGGCTTCCAAATATCCCTGTGCCAATTCCACAAGAACAGCCTTAGCGAAAGGCTGCTTGAAGGGAAAGATGTAACTCTGTGAGATGAATTCACAGAACACAGAGCAGTCTCTCAGAAAGCTTCTTTCCAGTTTTGAACGGAAGATATTTCCTTTTTCTGAATAGCCCTCTAAGGGCTTCCAAATATCCCTTTGCCAATTCCACAAGAACAGCCTTAGCGAATGGCTGCTTGAAGGGAAAGATGTAACTCTGTGAGACAAATTAACAGAACACAAAACTGTTTCTCAGAAAACTTCTTTCCCGTTTTGAACGGAAGATATTTCCTTTTTCACCATTGCCCTCTATGGGCTTCCAAATATCCCTTTGCCAATTCCACAAGAACAGCCTTAGCGAAAGGCTTCTTGAAGGGAAAGATGTAACTCTGTGAGATGAATTCACAGAACCAGAGCAGTTTCTCAGAAAGCTTCTTTCCAGTATTGAACGGAAGATATTTCATTTTTCACCATAGCCCTCTATGGGCTTCCAAATATCCCTTTGCCATTTCCACAAGAACAGCCTTAGCGAAAGGCTTCTTGAAGGGAAAGATGTAACTCTGTGAGATGAATTCACAGAACACAGAGCAGTTTCTCAGAAACCTTCTTTCCAGTTTTGAACGGAAGATATTTCCTTTTTCACCATAGCCCTCTATGGGCTTCCAAATATCCCTTTGCCAATTCCACAAGAACAGCCTTAGCGAAAGGCTTCTTGAAGGGAAAGATGTAACTCTGTGAAAGGAATTCACAGAACACAGAGTAGTTTCTCAGAAAGCTTCTTTCCAGTTTTGAACGGAAGATATTTCCTTTTTCACCATAGCCCTCTATGGGCTTCCAAATATCCCTTTGCCAATTCCACAAGAACAGCCTTAGCGAAAGGCTTCTTGAAGGGAAAGATGTAACTCTGTGAAAGGAATTAACAGAACACAGAGTAGTTTCTCAGAAAGCTTCTTTCCAGTTTTGAACGGAAGATATTTCCTTTTTCACCATAGCCCTCTATGGGCTTCCAAATATCCCTTTGCCAATTCCACAAGAACAGCCTTAGCGAAAGGCTTCTTGAAGGGAAAGATGTAACTCTGTGAGATGAATTCACAGAGCACAGAGCAGTTTCTCAGAAAACTTCTTTCCAGTTTTGAACGGAAGATACTTCCTTTTTCACCATAGCCCTCTATGGGCTTCCAAATATCCCTTTGCCAATTCCACATGAACAGCCTTATCGAAAGGCTGCTTGAAGGGAAACATGTAACTCTGTGAGAAGAATTCACAGAACACAGAGCAGTTTCTCAGAAAGCTCCTTCCCGTTTTGAACGGAAGATATTTCCTTTTTCACCATATCCCTCTATGGGCTTCCAAATATCCCGTTTCCAATTCCACAAGAACAGCCTTAGCGAAAGGCAGCTTGAAGGGAAACATGTAACTCTGTGAGATGAATTCACAGAACACAGAGCAGTTTCTCAGAAAGCTTCTTTCCAGTTTTGAATGGAAGATATTTCCTTTTTCACTGTAGCCCTCTATGGGCTTCCAAATATCCCTTTGCCAATTCCACAAGAACAGCCTTAGCGAAAGGCTTTTTGAAGGGAAAGATGTTACTCTGTGAGATGAATTCACAGAACACAGAGCAGTTTCTCGGAAAGCTTCTTTCCAGTTTTGAACGGAAGATATTTCCTTTTTCACCTTAGCCCTCTATGGGCTTCCAAATACCCCTTGGCCAATTCCACAAGAACAGCCTTAGCGAAAGGCTTCTTGAAGGGAAAGATGTAACTCTTTGAGATGAATTCACAGAACACAGAGCAGTTTCTCAGAAAGCTTCTTTCCAGTTTTGAACGGAAGATATTTCCTTTTTCAATGTAGACCTCCAAGGGCTTCCAAATATCCGTTTGCCAATTCCACAAGAACAGCCTTAGCGAAAGGCTGCTTGAAGGGAAAGATGTATCTCTGTGACAGGAATTCACAGAACACAGAGCAGTTTCTCAAAAAGCTTCTTTCCAGTTTCGAACGGAAGATATTTCCTTTTTCACCATAGCCCTCTATGGGCTTCCAAATATCCCTTTGCCAATTCCACAAGAACAGCCTTAGCGAAAGGCTTCTTGAAGGGAAAGATGTAACTCTGTGAGATGAATTCACAGAACACAGAGCAGTTTCTCACATAGCTTCTTTCCAGTTTTGAACGGAAGATATTTCCTTTTTCAATGTAGCCCTCTAAGGGCTTCCAAATATCCGTTTGCCAATTCCACAAGAACAGCCTTAGCGAAAGGCTGCTTGAAGGGAAAGATGTATCTCTGTGAGAGGAATTCACAGAACACAGAGCAGTTTCTCAGAAAGCTTCTTTCCAGTTTTGAACGGAAGATATTTCCTTTTTCCGAATAGCCCTCTAAGGGCTTCCAAATATCCCTTTGCCAATTCCACAAGAACAGCCTTAGCGAATGGCTGCTTGAAGGGAAAGATGTAACTCTGTGAGACAAATTAACAGAACACAAAACAGTTTCTCAGAAAACATCTTTCCCGTTTTGAACGGAAGATATTTCCTTTTTCACCATAGCCCTCTATGGGCTTCCAAATATCCCTTTGCCAATTCCACAAGAACAGTCTTAGCGAAAGGCTTCTTGAAGGGAAAGATGTAACTCTGTGAGATGAATTCACAGAACACAGAGCAGTTTCTCAGAAAGCTTCTTTCCAGTTTTTAACGGAAGTTATTTGCTTTTTCACCATAGCCCTCTATGGGCTTCCAAATATCCCGTTTCCAATTCCACAAGAACAGCCTTAGCGAAAGGCAGCTTGAAGGGAAACATGTAACTCTGTGAGATGAATTCACAGAACACAGAGCAGTTTCTCAGAAAGCTTCTTTCCAGTTTTGAACGGAAGATATTTCCTTTTTCACTGTAGCCCTCTATGGGCTTCCAAATATCCCTTTGCCAATTCCACAAGAACAGCCTTAGCGAAAGGCTTCTTGAAGGGAAAGATGTTACTCTGTGAGATGAATTCACAGAACACAGAGCAGTTTCTCAGAAAGTTTCTTTCCAGTTTTGAACGGAAGATATTTCCTTTTTCACCTAAGCCCTCTATGGGCTTCCAAATACCCCTTGGCCAATTCCACAAGAACAGCCTTAGCGAAAGGCTTCTTGAAGGGAAAGATGTAACTCTGTGAGAGGAATTAACAGAATACAGAGCAGTTTCTCAGAAAGCTTCTTTCCAGTTTTGAACGGAAGATACTTCCTTTTTCACCATAGCCCTCTATGGGCTTCCAAATATCCCTTTGCCAATTCCACAAGAACAGCCTTAGCGAAAGGCTTCTTGAAGGGAAAGATGTAACTCTGTGAGATGAATTAACAGAACACAGAGCTGTTTCTCAGAAAGCTTCTTTCCAGTTTTGAACGGAAGATATTTCCTTTTTCCCCATAGCCCTCTATGGGCTTCCAAATATCCCGTTTCCAATTCCACAAGAACAGCCTTAGCGAAAGGCAGCTTGAAGGGAAACATGTAACTCTGTGAGATGAATTCACAGAACACAGAGCAGTTCCTCAGAAAACTTCTTTCCAGTTTTGAACGGAAGATATTTCCTTTTTCACCATAGCCCTCTAAGGGCTTCCAAATATCCCTTTGCCAATTCCACAAGAACAGCATTAGCGAAAGGCTGCTGGAAGGGAAACATGTAACTCTGTGAGATGAATTCACAGAACACAGAGAAGTTTCTCAGAAAGCTTCTTTCCAGTTTTGAACGGAAGATATTTCCTTTTTCACCATAGCGCTCTATGGGCTTCCAAATATCCCTTTGCCAATTCCACAACAACAGCCTTAGCGAAAGGCTTCTTGAAGGGAAAGATGTAACTCTGTGAGATGAATTCACAGAACACAGAGCAGTTTCTCAGAAAGCTTCTTTCCAGTTTTGAACGGAAGATATTTCCTTTTTCCCCGTAGCCCTCTATGGGCTTCTAAATATCCCTTTGCCAATTCCACAAGAACAGCCTTATCGAAAGGCTGCTTGAAGGGAAAGATGTAACTCTGTGAGGTGAATTAACAGAACACAGAGCAGTTTCTCAGAAAGCTTCTTTCCAGTTTTGAACGGAAGATATTTCCTTTTTCACCATAGCCCTCTATGGGCTTCCAAATATCCCTTTGCCAATTCCACAAGAACAGCCTTAGCGAAAAGCTTCTTGAAGGGAAACATGTAACTCTGTGAGATGAATTAACAGAACACAGAGCAGTTTCTCAGAAAGCTTCTTTCCAGTTTTGAACGGAAGATATTTCCTTTTTCCCCATAGCCCTCTATGGGCTTCCAAATATCCCTTTGCCAAATCCACAAGAACAGCCTTAGCGAAAGGCTTCTTGAAGGGAAAGATGTAACTCTGTGAGATGAATTCACAGAACACAGAGCAGTTTCTCAGAAAGCTTCTTTCCAGTTTTGAACGGAAGATATTTCCTTTTTTACCATAGCCCTCTATTGGCTTCCAAATATCGCTTTGCCAATTCCACAAGAACAGCCTTAGCGAAAGGCTGCTTGAAGGGAAACATGTAACTCTATGAGATAAATTCACAGAACACAGAGCACTTTCTCAGAAAGCTTCTTTCCAGTTTTCAGCGGAAGATATTTCCTTTTTCACCATAGCCCTCTATGGGCTTCCAAATATCCCTTTGCCAATTCCACAAGAACAGCCTTAGCGAAAGGCTGCTTGAAGGGAAAGATGTAACTCTGTGAGATGAATTCACAGAACACAGAGCAGTTTCTCAGAAAGCTTCTTTCCAGTTTTGAACGGAAGATATTTCCTTTTTCACCATAGCCCTCTAAGGGATTCCAAATATCCCTTTGCAAATTTCACAAGAACAGCCTTAGCGAAAGGCTTCTTGAAGGGAAAGATGTAACTCTGTGAGATGAATTCACAGAACACAGAGCAGTTTCTCAGAAAGCTTCTTTCCAGTTTTTAACGGAAGATATTTCCTTTTTCCCCATAGCCCTCTATGGGCTTCCAAATATCCTTTTGCCTATTGCACAAGAACAGCCTTAGCGAAAGGCTTCTGGAAGGGAAAGATGTAACTCTGTGAGATGAATTCACAGAACACAGAGCAGTTTCTCAGAAAGCTTCTTTCCAGTTTTGAACGGAAGATATTTCCTTTTTCACTGTAGCCCTCTATGGGATTCCAAATATCCCTTTGCCAATTACACAAGAACAGCCTTAGCGAAAGGCTTCTTGAAGGGAAAGATGTAACTCTGTGAGATGAATTCACAGAACACAGAGCAGTTTCTCAGAAAGCTTCTTTCCAGTTTTGAACGGAAGATATTTCCTTTTTCACCGTAGCCCTCTAGGGGCTTCCAAATATCCCTTTGCCAATTCCACAAGAACAGCCTTAGCGAAAGGCTTCTTGAAGGGAAAGATGTAACTCTGTGAAAGGAATTCACAGAACACAGAGGAGTTTCTCAGAAAGCTTCTTTCCAGTTTTGAACGGAAGATATTTCCTTTTTCACCATAGCCCTCTATGGGCTTCCAAATATCCCTTTGCCAATTCCACAAGAACAGCCTTAGCGAAAGGCTTCTTGAAGGGAAAGATGTAACTCTGTGAGACAAATTAACAGAACATAGAGCAGTTTCTCAGAAAACTCCTTTCCATATTTGAACGGAAGATATTTCCTTTTTCACCATAGCCCTCTATTGGCTTCCAAATATCCCTGTGCCAATTCCACAAGAACAGCCTTAGCGAAAGGCTTCTTGAAGGGAAAGATGTAACTCTGTGAGATGAATTCACAGAACACAGAGCAGTTTGTCAGAAAGCTTCTTTCCAGTTTTGAACGGAAGATATTTCCTTTTTCACTGTAGCCCTCTATGGGCTTCCAAATATCCCTTTGCCAATTCCACAAGAACAGCCTTAGCGAAAGGCTTCTTGAAGGGAAAGATGTAACTCTGTGAAAGGAATTAACAGAACAGAGAGCAGTTTCTCAGAAAGCTTCTTTCCAGTTTTCAAAGGAAGATATTTCCTTTTTCACCATAGCCCTCTATGGGCTTCCAAATATCCCTTTGCCAATTCCTAAAGAACAGCCTTTGCGAAAGGCTTCTTGAAGAGAAAGATGTAACTCTGTGAGATGAATTCACAGAACACAGAGAAGTTTCTCAGAAAGCTTCTTTCCAGTTTTCAGCGGAAGATATTTCCTTTTTCACCATAGCCCTCTATGGGCTTCCAAATATCCCTTTGCCAATTCCACAAGAACAGCCTTAGCGAAAGGCTGCTTGAAGGGAAAGATGTAACTCTGTGAGATGAATTCACAGAACACAGAGCAGTTTCTCAGAAAGCTTCTTTCCAGTTTTGAACGGAAGATATTTCCTTTTTCACCATAGCCCTCTAAGGGCTTCCAAATATCCCTTTGCAAATTGCACAAGAACAGCCTTAGCGAAAGGCTTCTTGAAGGGAAAGATGTAACTCTGTGAGATGAATTCACAGAACACAGAGCAGTTTCTCAGAATGCTTCTTTCCAGTTTTTAACGGAAGATATTTCCTTTTTCCCCATAGCCCTCTATGGGCTTCCAAATATCCCTTTGCCAATTGCACAAGAACAGCCTTAGCGAAAGGCTTCTGGAAGGGAAAGATGTAACTCTGTGAGATGAATTCACAGAACACAGAGCAGTTTCTCAGAAAGCTTCTTTCCAGTTTTGAACGGAAGATATTTCCTTTTTCACTGTAGCCCTCTATGGGATTCCAAATATCCCTTTGCCAATTACACAAGAACAGCCTTAGCGAAAGGCTTCTTGAAGGGAAAGATGTAACTCTGTGAGATGAATTCACAGAACACAGAGCAGTTTCTCAGAAAGCTTCTTTCCAGTTTTGAACGGAAGATATTTCCTTTTTCACTGTAGCCCTCTATGGGCTTCCAAATATCCCTTTGCCAATTCCACAATAACAGCCTTAGCGAAAGGCTTCTTGAAGGGAAACATGTAACTCTGTGAGATGAATTCACAGAACACAGAGCAGTTTCTCAGAAAGCTTCTTTCCAGTTTTGAACGGAAGATATTTCCTTTTTCCCCATAGCCCTCTATGGGCTTCCAAATATCCCTTTGCCAATTCCACAAGAACAGCCTTAGCGAAAGACTTCTTGAAGGGCAAGATGTAACTGTGTGAGATGAATTCACAGAACACAGAGCAGTTTCTCAGAAAGCTTCTTTCCAGTTTTGAACGGAAGATATTTCCTTTTTCACCATAGCCCTCTATGGGCTTCCAAATATCCCTTTGCCAATTCCACAAGAACAGCCTTAGCGAAAGTCTGCTTGAAGGGAAACATGTAACTCTGTGAGATGAATTCAGAGAACACAGAGCAGTTCCTCAGAAAACTTCTTTCCAGTTTTGAACGGAAGATATTTCCTTTTTCACCATAGCCCTCTAAGGGCTTCCAAATATCCCTTTGCCAATTCCACAAGAACAGCATTAGCGAAAGGCTGCTGGAAGGGAAACATGTAACTCTGTGAGATGAATTCACAGAACACAGAGAAGTTTCTCAGAAAGCTTCTTTCCAGTTTTGAACGGAAGATATTTCCTTTTTCACCATAGCGCTCTATGGGCTTCCAAATATCCCTTTGCCAATTCCACAACAACAGCCTTAGCGAAAGGCTTCTTGAATGGAAAGATGTAACTCTGTGAGATGAATTCACAGAACACAGAGCAGTTTCTCAGAAAGCTTCTTTCCAGTTTTGAACGGAAGATATTTCCTTTTTCCCCGTAGCCCTCTATGGGCTTCTAAATATCCCTTTGCCAATTCCACAAGAACAGCCTTATCGAAAGGCTGCTTGAAGGGAAAGATGTAACTCTGTGAGGTGAATTAACAGAACACAGAGCAGTTTCTCAGAAAGCTTCTTTCCAGTTTTGAACGGAAGATATTTCCTTTTTCACCATAGCCCTCTATGGGCTTCCAAATATCCCTTTGCCAATTCCACAAGAACAGCCTTAGCGAAAAGCTTCTTGAAGGGAAACATGTAACTCTGTGAGATGAATTAACAGAACACAGAGCAGTTTCTCAGAAAGCTTCTTTCCAGTTTTGAACGGAAGATATTTCCTTTTTCCCCATAGCCCTCTATGGGCTTCCAAATATCCCTTTGCCAAATCCACAAGAACAGCCTTAGCGAAAGGCTTCTTGAAGGGAAAGATGTAACTCTGTGAGATGAATTCACAGAACACAGAGCAGTTTCTCAGAAAGCTTCTTTCCAGTTTTGAACGGAAGATATTTCCTTTTTTACCATAGCCCTCTATTGGCTTCCAAATATCGCTTTGCCAATTCCACAAGAACAGCCTTAGCGAAAGGCTGCTTGAAGGGAAACATGTAACTCTATGAGATAAATTCACAGAACACAGAGCACTTTCTCAGAAAGCTTCTTTCCAGTTTTCAGCGGAAGATATTTCCTTTTTCACCATAGCCCTCTATGGGCTTCCAAATATCCCTTTGCCAATTCCACAAGAACAGCCTTAGCGAAAGGCTGCTTGAAGGGAAAGATGTAACTCTGTGAGATGAATTCACAGAACACAGAGCAGTTTCTCAGAAAGCTTCTTTCCAGTTTTGAACGGAAGATATTTCCTTTTTCACCATAGCCCTCTAAGGGATTCCAAATATCCCTTTGCAAATTGCACAAGAACAGCCTTAGCGAAAGGCTTCTTGAAGGGAAAGATGTAACTCTGTGAGATGAATTCACAGAACACAGAGCAGTTTCTCAGAAAGCTTCTTTCCAGTTTTTAACGGAAGATATTTCCTTTTTCCCCATAGCCCTCTATGGGCTTCCAAATATCCTTTTGCCTATTGCACAAGAACAGCCTTAGCGAAAGGCTTCTGGAAGGGAAAGATGTAACTCTGTGAGATGAATTCACAGAACACAGAGCAGTTTCTCAGAAAGCTTCTTTCCAGTTTTGAACGGAAGATATTTCCTTTTTCACTGTAGCCCTCTATGGGATTCCAAATATCCCTTTGCCAATTACACAAGAACAGCCTTAGCGAAAGGCTTCTTGAAGGGAAAGATGTAACTCTGTGAGATGAATTCACAGAACACAGAGCAGTTTCTCAGAAAGCTTCTTTCCAGTTTTGAACGGAAGATATTTCCTTTTTCACCGTAGCCCTCTAGGGGCTTCCAAATATCCCTTTGCCAATTCCACAAGAACAGCCTTAGCGAAAGGCTTCTTGAAGGGAAAGATGTAACTCTGTGAAAGGAATTCACAGAACACAGAGGAGTTTCTCAGAAAGCTTCTTTCCAGTTTTGAACGGAAGATATTTCCTTTTTCACCATAACCATCTATGGGCTTCCAAATATCCCTTTGCCAATTCCACAAGAACAGCCTTAGCGAAAGGCTTCTTGAAGGGAAAGATGTAACTCTGTGAGATGAATTCACAGAACACAGAGCAGTTTCTCAGAAAGCTTCTTTCCAGTTTTTAACGGAAGTTATTTCCTTTTCCACCATACCCCTCTATGGGCTTCCAAATATCCCGTTTCCAATTCCACAAGAACAGCCTTAGCGAAAGGCAGCTTGAAGGGAAACATGTAACTCTGTGAGATGAATTCACAGAACACAGAGCAGTTTCTCAGAAAGCTTCTTTCCAGTTTTGAACGGAAGATATTTCCTTTTTCACTGTAGCCCTCTATGGGCTTCCAAATATACCTTTGCCAATTCCACAAGAACAGCCTTAGCGAAAGGCTTCTTGAAGGGAAAGATGTTACTCTGTGAGATGAATTCACAGAACACAGAGCAGTTTCTCAGAAAGTTTCTTTCCAGTTTTGAACGGAAGATATTTCCTTTTTCACCTAAGCCCTCTATGGGCTTCCAAATACCCCTTGGCCAATTCCACAAGAACAGCCTTAGCGAAAGGCTTCTTGAAGGGAAAGATGTAACTCTGTGAGAGGAATTAACAGAATACAGAGCAGTTTCTCAGAAAGCTTCTTTCCAGTTTTGAACGGAAGATACTTCCTTTTTCACCATAGCCCTCTATGGGCTTCCAAATATCCCTTTGCCAATTCCACAAGAACAGCCTTAGCGAAAGGCTTCTTGAAGGGAAAGATGTAACTCTGTGAGATGAATTAACAGAACACAGTGCTGTTTCTCAGAAATCTTCTTTCCAGTTTTGAACGGAAGATATTTCCTTTTTCCCCATAGCCCTCTATGGGCTTCCAAATATCCCGTTTCCAATTCCACAAGAACAGCCTTAGCGAAAGGCAGCTTGAAGGGAAACATGTAACTCTGTGAGATGAATTCACAGAACACAGAGCAGTTTCTCAGAAAGCTTCTTTCCAGTTTTGAACGGAAGATATTTCCTTTTTCCCCATAGCCCTCTATGGGCTTCCAAATATCCCTGTGCCAATTCCACAAGAACAGCCTTAGCGAAAGGCTTCTTGAAGGGAAAGATGTAACTCTGTGAGATGAATTCACAGAACACAGAGAAGTTTCTCAGAAAGCTTCTTTCCAGTTTTGAACGGAAGATATTTCCTTTTTCAATGTAGCCCTCTATGGGGTTCCAAATATCCGTTTGCCAATTCCACAAGAACAGCCTTAGCGAAATGCTGCTTGAAGGGAAACATGTATCTCTGTGAGAGGAATTAACAGAACAGAGAGCAGTTTCTCAGAAAGCTTCTTTCCAGTTTTGAACGGAAGATATTTCCTTTTTCACCATAGCCCTCTATGGGCTTCCAAATATCCCTTTGCCAATTCCACAAGAACAGCCTTAGCGAAAGGCTGTTTGAAGGGAAAGATGTAACTCTGTGAGATGAATTCACAGAACACAGAGCAGTTTCTCAGAAAGCTTCTTTCCAGTTTTGAACGGAAGATATTTCCTTTTTCACCATAGCCCTCTATGGGCTTCCAAATATCCCTTTGCCAATTCCACAAGAACAGCCTTAGCGAAAGGCTTCTTGAAGGGAAAGATGTAACTCTGTGAGACAAATTAACAGAACACAGAGCAGTTTCTCAGAAAACTCCTTTCCATATTTGAACGGAAGATATTTCCTTTTTCACCATAGCCCTCTATTGGCTTCCAAATATCCCTGTGCCAATTCCACAAGAACAGCCTTTGCGAAAGGCTACTTGAAGAGAAAGATGTAACTCTGTGAGATGAATTCACAGAACACAGAGAAGTTTCTCAGAAAGCTTCTTTCCAGTTTTCAGCGGAAGATATTCCCTTTTTCACCATAGCCCTCTATGGGCTTCCAAATATCCCTTTGCCAATTCCACAAGAACAGCCTTAGCGAAAGGCTGCTTGAAGGGAAAGATGTAACTCTGTGAGATGAATTCACAGAACACAGAGAAGTTTCTCAGAAAGCTTCTTTCCAGTTTTGAACGGAAGATATTTCCTTTTTCACCATAGCCCTCTAAGGGCTTCCAAATATCCCTTTGCAAATTGCACAAGAACAGCCTTAGCGAAAGGCTTCTTGAAGGGAAAGATGTAACTCTGTGAGATGAATTCACAGAACACAGAGCAGTTTCTCAGAAAGCTTCTTTCCAGTTTTTAACGGAAGATATTTCCTTTTTCCCCATAGCCCTCTAAGGGCTTCCAAATATCCCTTTGCCAATTGCACAAGAACAGCCTTAGCGAAAGGCTTCTGGAAGGGAAAGATGTAACTCTGTGAGATGAATTCACAGAACACAGAGCAGTTTCTCAGAAAGCTTCTTTCCAGTTTTGAACGGAAGATATTTCCTTTTTCACTGTAGCCCTCTATGGGATTCCAAATATCCCTTTGCCAATTACACAAGAACAGCCTTAGCGAAAGGCTTCTTGAAGGGAAAGATGTAACTCTGTGAGATGAATTCACAGAACACAGAGCAGTTTCTCAGAAAGCTTCTTTCCAGTTTTGAACGGAAGATATTTCCTTTTTCACTGTAGCCCTCTATGGGCTTCCAAATATCCCTTTGCCAATTCCACAAGAACAGCCTTAGCGAAAGGCTTCTTGAAGGGAAACATGTAACTCTGTGAGATGAATTCACAGAACACAGAGCAGTTTCTCAGAAAGCTTCTTTCCAGTTTTGAACGGAATATATTTCCTTTTTCCCCATAGCCCTCTATGGGCTTCCAAATATCCCTTTGCCAATTCCACAAGAACAGCCTTAGCGAAAGACTTCTTGAAGGGAAAGATGTAACTCGGTGAGATGAATTCACAGAACACAGAGCAGTTTCTCAGAAAGCTTCTTTCCAGTTTTGAACGGAAGATATTTCCTTTTTCACCATAGCCCTCTATGGGCTTCCAAATATCCCTTTGCCAATTCCACAAGAACAGCCTTAGCGAAAGTCCGCTTGAAGGGAAACATGTAACTCTGTGAGATGAATTCAGAGAACACAGAGCAGTTCCTCAGAAAACTTCTTTCCAGTTTTGAACGGAAGATATTTCCTTTTTCACCATAGCCCTCTAAGGGCTTCCAAATATCCCTTTGCCAATTCCACAAGAACAGCATTAGCGAAAGGCTGCTGGAAGGGAAACATGTAACTCTGTGAGATGAATTCACAGAACACAGAGAAGTTTCTCAGAAAGCTTCTTTCCAGTTTTGAACGGAAGATATTTCCTTTTTCACCATAGCGCTCTATGGGCTTCCAAATATCCCTTTGCCAATTCCACAACAACAGCCTTAGCGAAAGGCTTCTTGAAGGGAAAGATGTAACTCTGTGAGATGAATTCACAGAACACAGAGCAGTTTCTCAGAAAGCTTCTTTCCAGTTTTGAACGGAAGATATTTCCTTTTTCCCCTTAGCCCTCTATGGGCTTCTAAATATCCCTTTGCCAATTCCACAAGAACAGCCTTATCGAAAGGCTGCTTGAAGGGAAAGATGTAACTCTGTGGGGTGAATTAACAGAACACAGAGCAGTTTCTCAGAAAGCTTCTATCCAGTTTTGAACGGAAGATATTTCCTTTTTCACCATAGCCCTCTATGGGCTTCCAAATATCCCTTTGCCAATTCCACAAGAACAGCCTTAGCGAAAAGCTTCTTGAAGGGAAACATGTAACTCTGTGAGATGAATTAACAGAACACAGAGCAGTTTCTCAGAAAGCTTCTTTCCAGTTTTGAACGGAAGATATTTCCTTTTTCCCCATAGCCCTCTAAGGGCTTCCAAATATCCCTTTGCCAAATCCACAAGAACAGCCTTAGCGAAAGGCTTCTTGAAGGGAAAGATGTAACTCTGTGAGATGAATTCACAGAACACAGAGCAGTTTGTCAGAAAGCTTCTTTCCAGTTTTGAACGGAAGATATTTCCTTTTTCACTGTAGCCCTCTATGGGCTTCCAAATATCCCTTTGCCAATTCCACAAGAACAGCCTTAGCGAAAGGCTTCTTGAAGGGAAAGATGTAACTCTGTGAAAGGAATTAACAGAACAGAGAGCAGTTTCTCAGAAAGCTTCTTTCCAGTTTTGAACGGAAGATATTTCCTTTTTCACCATAGCCCTCTATGGGCTTCCAAATATCCCTTTGCCAATTCCAAAAGAACAGCCTTTGCGAAAGGCTTCTTGAAGAGAAAGATGTAACTCTGTGAGATGAATTCACAGAACACAGAGAAGTTTCTCAGAAAGCTTCTTTCCAGTTTTCAGCGGAAGATATTTCCTTTTTCACCATAGCCCTCTATGGGCTTCCAAATATCCCTTTGCCAATTCCACAAGAACAGCCTTAGCGAAAGGCTGCTTGAAGGGAAAGATGTAACTCTGTGAGATGAATTCACAGAACACAGAGCAGTTTCTCAGAAAGCTTCTTTCCAGTTTTGAACGGAAGATATTTCCTTTTTCACCATAGCCCTCTAAGGGCTTCCAAATATCCCTTTGCAAATTGCACAAGAACAGCCTTAGCGAAAGGCTTCTTGAAGGGAAAGATGTAACTCTGTGAGATGAATTCACAGAACACAGAGCAGTTTCTCAGAAAGCTTCTTTCCAGTTTTTAACGGAAGATACTTCCTTTTTCCCCATAGCCCTCTATGGGCTTCCAAATATCCCTTTGCCAATTGCACAAGAACAGCCTTAGCGAAAGGCTTCTGGAAGGGAAAGATGTAACTCTGTGAGATGAATTCACAGAACACAGAGCAGTTTCTCAGAAAGCTTTTTTCCAGTTTTGAACGGAAGATATTTCCTTTTTCACTGTAGCCCTCTATGGGATTCCAAATATCCCTTTGCCAATTACACAAGAACAGCCTTAGCGAAAGGCTTCTTGAAGGGAAAGATGTAACTCTGTGAGATGAATTCACAGAACACAGAGCAGTTTCTCAGAAAGCTTCTTTCCAGTTTTGAACGGAAGATATTTCCTTTTTCACTGTAGCCCTCTATGGGCTTCCAAATATCCCTTTGCCAATTCCACAATAACAGCCTTAGCGAAAGGCTTCTTGAAGGGAAACATGTAACTCTGTGAGATGAATTCACAGAACACAGAGCAGTTTCTCAGAAAGCTTCTTTCCAGTTTTGAACGGAAGATATTTCCTTTTTCCCCATAGCCCTCTATGGGCTTCCAAATATCCCTTTGCCAATTCCACAAGAAGAGCCTTAGCGAAAGACTTCTTGAAGGGCAAGATGTAACTATGTGAGATGAATTCACAGAACACAGAGCAGTTTCTCAGAAAGCTTCTTTCCAGTTTTGAACGGAAGATATTTCCTTTTTCACCATAGCCCTCTATGGGATTCCAAATATCCCTTTGCCAATTCCACAAGAACAGCCTTAGCGAAAGTCTGCTTGAAGGGAAACATGTAACTCTGTGAGATGAATTCACAGAACACAGAGCAGTTTCTCAGAAAACTTCTTTCCAGTTTTGAACGGAAGATATTTCCTTTTTCACCATAGCCCTCTAAGGGCTTCCAAATATCCCTTTGCCAATTCCACAAGAACAGCATTAGCGAAAGGCTGCTGGAAGGGAAACATGTAACTCTGTGAGATGAATTCACAGAACACAGAGAAGTTTCTCAGAAAGCTTCTTTCCAGTTTTGAACGGAAGATATTTCCTTTTTCACCATAGCGCTCTATGGGCTTCCAAATATCCCTTTGCCAATTCCACAACAACAGCCTTAGCGAAAGGCTTCTTGAAGGGAAAGATGTAACTCTGTGAGATGAGTTCACAGAACACAGAGCAGTTTCTCAGAAAGCTTCTTTCCAGTTTTGAACGGAAGATATTTCCTTTTTCCCCGTAGCCCTCTATGGGCTTCTAAATATCCCTTTGCCAATTCCACAAGAACAGCCTTACCGAAAGGCTGCTTGAAGGGAAAGATGTAACTCTGTGAGATGAATTAACAGAACACAGAGCAGTTTCTCAGAAAGCTTCTATCCAGTTTTGAACGGAAGATATTTCCTTTTTCACCATAGCCCTCTATGGGCTTCCAAATATCCCTTTGCCAATTCCACAAGAACAGCCTTAGCGAAAAGCTTCTTGAAGGGAAACATGTAACTCTGTGAGATGAATTAACAGAACACAGAGCAGTTTCTCAGAAAGCTTCTTTCCAGTTTTGAACGGAAGATATTTCCTTTTTCCCCATAGCCCTCTATGGGCTTCCAAATATCCCTTTGCCAAATCCACAAGAACAGCCTTAGCGAAAGGCTTCTTGAAGGGAAAGATGTAACTCTGTGAGATGAATTCACAGAACACAGAGCAGTTTCTCAGAAAGCTTCTTTCCAGTTTTGAACGGAAGATATTTCCTTTTTTACCATAGCCCTCTATTGGCTTCCAAATATCGCTTTGCCAATTCCACAAGAACAGCCTTAGCGAAAGGCTGCTTGAAGGGAAACATGTAACTCTATGAGATAAATTCACAGAACACAGAGCACTTTCTCAGAAAGCTTCTTTCCATTTTTCAGCGGAAGATATTTCCTTTTTCACCATAGCCCTCTATGGGCTTCCAAATATCCCTTTGCCAATTCCACAAGAACAGCCTTAGCGAAAGGCTGCTTGAAGGGAAAGATGTAACTCTGTGAGATGAATTCACAGAACACAGAGCAGTTTCTCAGAAAGCTTCTTTCCAGTTTTGAACGGAAGATATTTCCTTTTTCACCATAGCCCTCTAAGGGATTCCAAATATCCCTTTGCAAATTGCACAAGAACAGCCTTAGCGAAAGGCTTCTTGAAGGGAAAGATGTAACTCTGTGAGATGAATTCACAGAACACAGAGCAGTTTCTCAGAAAGCTTCTTTCCAGTTTTTAACGGAAGATATTTCCTTTTTCCCCATAGCCCTCTATGGGCTTCCAAATATCCTTTTGCCTATTGCACAAGAACAGCCTTAGCGAAAGGCTTCTGGAAGGGAAAGATGTAACTCTGTGAGATGAATTCACAGAACACAGAGCAGTTTCTCAGAAAGCTTCTTTCCAGTTTTGAACGGAAGATATTTCCTTTTTCACTGTAGCCCTCTATGGGATTCCAAATATCCCTTTGCCAATTACACAAGAACAGCCTTAGCGAAAGGCTTCTTGAAGGGAAAGATGTAACTCTGTGAGATGAATTCACAGAACACAGAGCAGTTTCTCAGAAAGCTTCTTTCCAGTTTTGAACGGAAGATATTTCCTTTTTCACCGTAGACCTCTAGGGGCTTCCAAATATCCCTTTGCCAATTCCACAAGAACAGCCTTAGCGAAAGGCTTCTTGAAGGGAAAGATGTAACTCTGTGAAAGGAATTCACAGAACACAGAGGAGTTTCTCAGAAAGCTTCTTTCCAGTTTTGAACGGAAGATATTTCCTTTTTCACCATAACCATCTATGGGCTTCCAAATATCCCTTTGCCAATTCCACAAGAACAGCCTTAGCGAAAGGCTTCTTGAAGGGAAAGATGTAACTCTGTGAGATGAATTCACAGAACACAGAGCAGTTTCTCAGAAAGCTTCTTTCCAGTTTTTAACGGAAGTTATTTCCTTTTCCACCATAGCCCTCTATGGGCTTCCAAATATCCCGTTTCCAATTCCACAAGAACAGCCTTAGCGAAAGGCAGCTTGAAGGGAAACATGTAACTCTGTGAGATGAATTCACAGAACACAGAGCAGTTTCTCAGAAAGCTTCTTTCCAGTTTTGAACGGAAGATATTTCCTTTTTCACTGTAGCCCTCTATGGGCTTCCAAATATCCCTTTGCCAATTCCACAAGAACAGCCTTAGCGAAAGGCTTCTTGAAGGGAAAGATGTTACTCTGTGAGATGAATTCACAGAACACAGAGCAGTTTCTCAGAAAGTTTCTTTCCAGTTTTGAACGGAAGATATTTCCTTTTTCACCTAAGCCCTCTATGGGCTTCCAAATACCCCTTGGCCAATTCCACAAGAACAGCCTTAGCGAAAGGCTGCTTGAAGGGAAAGATGTAACTCTGTGAGAGGAATTAACAGAATACAGAGCAGTTTCTCAGAAAGCTTCTTTCCAGTTTTGAACGGAAGATACTTCCTTTTTCACCATAGCCCTCTATGGGCTTCCAAATATCCCTTTGCCAATTCCACAAGAACAGCCTTAGCGAAAGGCTTCTTGAAGGGAAAGATGTAACTCTGTGAGATGAATTAACAGAACACAGTGCTGTTTCTCAGAAATCTTCTTTCCAGTTTTGAACGGAAGATATTTCCTTTTTCCCCATAGCCCTCTATGGGCTTCCAAATATCCCGTTTCCAATTCCACAAGAACAGCCTTAGCGAAAGGCAGCTTGAAGGGAAACATGTAACTCTGTGAGATGAATTCACAGAACACAGAGCAGTTTCTCAGAAAGCTTCTTTCCAGTTTTGAACGGAAGATATTTCCTTTTTCCCCATAGCCCTCTATGGGCTTCCAAATATCCCTGTGCCAATTCCACAAGAACAGCCTTAGCGAAAGGCTTCTTGAAGGGAAAGATGTAACTCTGTGAGATGAATTCACAGAACACAGAGAAGTTTCTCAGAAAGCTTCTTTCCAGTTTTGAACGGAAGATATTTCCTTTTTGAATGTAGCCCTCTATGGGGTTCCAAATATCCGTTTGCCAATTCCACAAGAACAGCCTTAGCGAAATGCTGCTTGAAGGGAAACATGTATCTCTGTGAGAGGAATTAACAGAACAGAGAGCAGTTTCTCAGAAAGCTTCTTTCCAGTTTTGAACGGAAGATATTTCCTTTTTCACCATAGCCCTCTATGGGCTTCCAAATATCCCTTTGCCAATTCCACAAGAACAGCCTTAGCGAAAGGCTGTTTGAAGGGAAAGATGTAACTCTGTGAGATGAATTCACAGAACACAGAGCAGTTTCTCAGAAAGCTTCTTTCCAGTTTTGAACGGAAGATATTTCCTTTTTCACCATAGCCCTCTATGGGCTTGCAAATATCCCTTTGCCAATTCCACAAGAACAGCCTTAGCGAAAGGCTTCTTGAAGGGAAAGATGTAACTCTGTGAGACAAATTAACAGAACACAGAGCAGTTTCTCAGAAAACTCCTTTCCATATTTGAACGGAAGATATTTCCTTTTTCACCATAGCCCTCTATTGGCTTCCAAATATCCCTGTGCCAATTCCACAAGAACAGCCTTTGCGAAAGGCTACTTGAAGAGAAAGATGTAACTCTGTGAGATGAATTCACAGAACACAGAGAAGTTTCTCAGAAAGCTTCTTTCCAGTTTTCAGCGGAAGATATTCCCTTTTTCACCATAGCCCTCTATGGGCTTCCAAATATCCCTTTGCCAATTCCACAAGAACAGCCTTAGCGAAAGGCTGCTTGAAGGGAAAGATGTAACTCTGTGAGATGAATTCACAGAACACAGAGCAGTTTCTCAGAAAGCTTCTTTCCAGTTTTGAACGGAAGATATTTCCTTTTTCACCATAGCCCTCTAAGGGCTTCCAAATATCCCTTTGCAAATTGCACAAGAACAGCCTTAGCGAAAGGCTTCTTGAAGGGAAAGATGTAACTCTGTGAGATGAATTCACAGAACACAGAGCAGTTTCTCAGAAAGCTTCTTTCCAGTTTTTAACGGAAGATATTTCCTTTTTCCCCATAGCCCTCTAAGGGCTTCCAAATATCCCTTTGCCAATTGCACAAGAACAGCCTTAGCGAAAGGCTTCTGGAAGGGAAAGATGTAACTCTGTGAGATGAATTCACAGAACACAGAGCAGTTTCTCAGAAAGCTTCTTTCCAGTTTTGAACGGAAGATATTTCCTTTTTCACTGTAGCCCTCTATGGGATTCCAAATATCCCTTTGCCAATTACACAAGAACAGCCTTAGCGAAAGGCTTCTTGAAGGGAAAGATGTAACTCTGTGAGATGAATTCACAGAACACAGAGCAGTTTCTCAGAAAGCTTCTTTCCAGTTTTGAACGGAAGATATTTCCTTTTTCACTGTAGCCCTCTATGGGCTTCCAAATATCCCTTTGCCAATTCCACAAGAACAGCCTTAGCGAAAGGCTTCTTGAAGGGAAACATGTAACTCTGTGAGATGAATTCACAGAACACAGAGCAGTTTCTCAGAAAGCTTCTTTCCAGTTTTGAACGGAATATATTTCCTTTTTCCCCATAGCCCTCTATGGGCTTCCAAATATCCCTTTGCCAATTCCACAAGAACAGCCTTAGCGAAAGACTTCTTGAAGGGCAAGATGTAACTGTGTGAGATGAATTCACAGAACACAGAGCAGTTTCTCAGAAAGCTTCTTTCCAGTTTTGAACGGAAGATATTTCCTTTTTCACCATAGCCCTCTATGGGCTTCCAAATATCCCTTTGCCAATTCCACAAGAACAGCCTTAGCGAAAGTCTGCTTGAAGGGAAACATGTAACTCTGTGAGATGAATTCAGAGAACACAGAGCAGTTCCTCAGAAAACTTCTTTCCAGTTTTGAACGGAAGATATTTCCTTTTTCACCATAGCCCTCTAAGGGCTTCCAAATATCCCTTTGCCAATTCCACAAGAACAGCATTAGCGAAAGGCTGCTGGAAGGGAAACATGTAACTCTGTGAGATGAATTCACAGAACACAGAGAAGTTTCTCAGAAAGCTTCTTTCCAGTTTTGAACGGAAGATATTTCCTTTTTCACCATAGCGCTCTATGGGCTTCCAAATATCCCTTTGCCAATTCCACAACAACAGCCTTAGCGAAAGGCTTCTTGAAGGGAAAGATGTAACTCTGTGAGATGAATTCACAGAACACAGAGCAGTTTCTCAGAAAGCTTCTTTCCAGTTTTGAACGGAAGATATTTCCTTTTTCCCCTTAGCCCTCTATGGGCTTCTAAATATCCCTTTGCCAATTCCACAAGAACAGCCTTATCGAAAGGCTGCTTGAAGGGAAAGATGTAACTCTGTGGGGTGAATTAACAGAACACAGAGCAGTTTCTCAGAAAGCTTCTATCCAGTTTTGAACGGAAGATATTTCCTTTTTCACCATAGCCCTCTATGGGCTTCCAAATATCCCTTTGCCAATTCCACAAGAACAGCCTTAGCGAAAAGCTTCTTGAAGGGAAACATGTAACTCTGTGAGATGAATTAACAGAACACAGAGCAGTTTCTCAGAAAGCTTCTTTCCAGTTTTTAACGGAAGATATTTCCTTTTTCCCCATAGCCCTCTATGGGCTTCCAAATATCCCTTTGCCAAATCCACAAGAACAGCCTTAGCGAAAGGCTTCTTGAAGGGAAAGATGTAACTCTGTGAGATGAATTCACAGAACACAGAGCAGTTTGTCAGAAAGCTTCTTTCCAGTTTTGAACGGAAGATATTTCCTTTTTCACTGTAGCCCTCTATGGGCTTCCAAATATCCCTTTGCCAATTCCACAAGAACAGCCTTAGCGAAAGGCTTCTTGAAGGGAAAGATGTAACTCTGTGAAAGGAATTAACAGAACAGAGAGCAGTTTCTCAGAAAGCTTCTTTCCAGTTTTGAACGGAAGATATTTCCTTTTTCACCATAGCCCTCTATGGGCTTCCAAATATCCCTTTGCCAATTCCAAAAGAACAGCCTTTGCGAAAGGCTTCTTGAAGAGAAAGATGTAACTCTGTGAGATGAATTCACAGAACACAGAGAAGTTTCTCAGAAAGCTTCTTTCCAGTTTTCAGCGGAAGATATTTCCTTTTTCACCATAGCCCTCTATGGGCTTCCAAATATCCCTTTGCCAATTCCACAAGAACAGCCTTAGCGAAAGGCTGCTTGAAGGGAAAGATGTAACTCTGTGAGATGAATTCACAGAACACAGAGCAGTTTCTCAGAAAGCTTCTTTCCAGTTTTGAACGGAAGATATTTCCTTTTTCACCATAGCCCTCTAAGGGGTTCCAAATATCCCTTTGCAAATTGCACAAGAACAGCCTTAGCGAAAGGCTTCTTGAAGGGAAAGATGTAACTCTGTGAGATGAATTCACAGAACACAGAGCAGTTTCTCAGAAAGCTTCTTTCCAGTTTTTAACGGAAGATACTTCCTTTTTCCCCATAGCCCTCTATGGGCTTCCAAATATCCCTTTGCCAATTGCACAAGAACAGCCTTAGCGAAAGGCTTCTGGAAGGGAAAGATGTAACTCTGTGAGATGAATTCACAGAACACAGAGCAGTTTCTCAGAAAGCTTTTTTCCAGTTTTGAACGGAAGATATTTCCTTTTTCACTGTAGCCCTCTATGGGATTCCAAATATCCCTTTGCCAATTACACAAGAACAGCCTTAGCGAAAGGCTTCTTGAAGGGAAAGATGTAACTCTGTGAGATGAATTCACAGAACACAGAGCAGTTTCTCAGAAAGCTTCTTTCCAGTTTTGAACGGAAGATATTTCCTTTTTCACTGTAGCCCTCTATGGGCTTCCAAATATCCCTTTGCCAATTCCACAATAACAGCCTTAGCGAAAGGCTTCTTGAAGGGAAACATGTAACTCTGTGAGATGAATTCACAGAACACAGAGCAGTTTCTCAGAAAGCTTCTTTCCAGTTTTGAACGGAAGATATTTCCTTTTTCCCCATAGCCCTCTATGGGCTTCCAAATATCCCTTTGCCAATTCCACAAGAAGAGCCTTAGCGAAAGACTTCTTGAAGGGCAAGATGTAACTATGTGAGATGAATTCACAGAACACAGAGCAGTTTCTCAGAAAGCTTCTTTCCAGTTTTGAACGGAAGATATTTCCTTTTTCACCATAGCCCTCTATGGGATTCCAAATATCCCTTTGCCAATTCCACAAGAACAGCCTTAGCGAAAGTCTGCTTGAAGGGAAACATGTAACTCTGTGAGATGAATTCACAGAACACAGAGCAGTTCCTCAGAAAACTTCTTTCCAGTTTTGAACGGAAGATATTTCCTTTTTCACCATAGCCCTCTAAGGGCTTCCAAATATCCCTTTGCCAATTCCACAAGAACAGCATTAGCGAAAGGCTGCTGGAAGGGAAACATGTAACTCTGTGAGATGAATTCACAGAACACAGAGCAGTTTCTCAGAAAGCTTCTTTCCAGTTTTGAACGGAAGATATTTCCTTTTTCACCGTAGACCTCTAGGGGCTTCCAAATATCCCTTTGCCAATTCCACAAGAACAGCCTTAGCGAAAGGCTTCTTGAAGGGAAAGATGTAACTCTGTGAAAGGAATTCACAGAACACAGAGGAGTTTCTCAGAAAGCTTCTTTCCAGTTTTGAACGGAAGATATTTCCTTTTTCACCATAACCATCTATGGGCTTCCAAATATCCCTTTGCCAATTCCACAAGAACAGCCTTAGCGAAAGGCTTCTTGAAGGGAAAGATGTAACTCTGTGAGATGAATTCACAGAACACAGAGCAGTTTCTCAGAAAGCTTCTTTCCAGTTTTTAACGGAAGTTATTTCCTTTTCCACCATAGCCCTCTATGGGCTTCCAAATATCCCGTTTCCAATTCCACAAGAACAGCCTTAGCGAAAGGCAGCTTGAAGGGAAACATGTAACTCTGTGAGATGAATTCACAGAACACAGAGCAGTTTCTCAGAAAGCTTCTTTCCAGTTTTGAACGGAAGATATTTCCTTTTTCACTGTAGCCCTCTATGGGCTTCCAAATATCCCTTTGCCAATTCCACAAGAACAGCCTTAGCGAAAGGCTTCTTGAAGGGAAAGATGTTACTCTGTGAGATGAATTCACAGAACACAGAGCAGTTTCTCAGAAAGTTTCTTTCCAGTTTTGAACGGAAGATATTTCCTTTTTCACCTAAGCCCTCTATGGGCTTCCAAATACCCCTTGGCCAATTCCACAAGAACAGCCTTAGCGAAAGGCTGCTTGAAGGGAAAGATGTAACTCTGTGAGAGGAATTAACAGAATACAGAGCAGTTTCTCAGAAAGCTTCTTTCCAGTTTTGAACGGAAGATACTTCCTTTTTCACCATAGCCCTCTATGGGCTTCCAAATATCCCTTTGCCAATTCCACAAGAACAGCCTTAGCGAAAGGCTTCTTGAAGGGAAAGATGTAACTCTGTGAGATGAATTAACAGAACACAGTGCTGTTTCTCAGAAATCTTCTTTCCAGTTTTGAACGGAAGATATTTCCTTTTTCCCCATAGCCCTCTATGGGCTTCCAAATATCCCGTTTCCAATTCCACAAGAACAGCCTTAGCGAAAGGCAGCTTGAAGGGAAACATGTAACTCTGTGAGATGAATTCACAGAACACAGAGCAGTTTCTCAGAAAGCTTCTTTCCAGTTTTGAACGGAAGATATTTCCTTTTTCCCCATAGCCCTCTATGGGCTTCCAAATATCCCTGTGCCAATTCCACAAGAACAGCCTTAGCGAAAGGCTTCTTGAAGGGAAAGATGTAACTCTGTGAGATGAATTCACAGAACACAGAGAAGTTTCTCAGAAAGCTTCTTTCCAGTTTTGAACGGAAGATATTTCCTTTTTGAATGTAGCCCTCTATGGGGTTCCAAATATCCGTTTGCCAATTCCACAAGAACAGCCTTAGCGAAATGCTGCTTGAAGGGAAACATGTATCTCTGTGAGAGGAATTAACAGAACAGAGAGCAGTTTCTCAGAAAGCTTCTTTCCAGTTTTGAACGGAAGATATTTCCTTTTTCACCATAGCCCTCTATGGGCTTCCAAATATCCCTTTGCCAATTCCACAAGAACAGCCTTAGCGAAAGGCTGTTTGAAGGGAAAGATGTAACTCTGTGAGATGAATTCACAGAACACAGAGCAGTTTCTCAGAAAGCTTCTTTCCAGTTTTGAACGGAAGATATTTCCTTTTTCACCATAGCCCTCTATGGGCTTCCAAATATCCCTTTGCCAATTCCACAAGAACAGCCTTAGCGAAAGGCTTCTTGAAGGGAAAGATGTAACTCTGTGAGACAAATTAACAGAACACAGAGCAGTTTCTCAGAAAACTCCTTTCCATATTTGAACGGAAGATATTTCCTTTTTCACCATAGCCCTCTATTGGCTTCCAAATATCCCTGTGCCAATTCCACAAGAACAGCCTTTGCGAAAGGCTACTTGAAGAGAAAGATGTAACTCTGTGAGATGAATTCACAGAACACAGAGAAGTTTCTCAGAAAGCTTCTTTCCAGTTTTCAGCGGAAGATATTCCCTTTTTCACCATAGCCCTCTATGGGCTTCCAAATATCCCTTTGCCAATTCCACAAGAACAGCCTTAGCGAAAGGCTGCTTGAAGGGAAAGATGTAACTCTGTGAGATGAATTCACAGAACACAGAGCAGTTTCTCAGAAAGCTTCTTTCCAGTTTTGAACGGAAGATATTTCCTTTTTCACCATAGCCCTCTAAGGGCTTCCAAATATCCCTTTGCAAATTGCACAAGAACAGCCTTAGCGAAAGGCTTCTTGAAGGGAAAGATGTAACTCTGTGAGATGAATTCACAGAACACAGAGCAGTTTCTCAGAAAGCTTCTTTCCAGTTTTTAACGGAAGATATTTCCTTTTTCCCCATAGCCCTCTAAGGGCTTCCAAATATCCCTTTGCCAATTGCACAAGAACAGCCTTAGCGAAAGGCTTCTGGAAGGGAAAGATGTAACTCTGTGAGATGAATTCACAGAACACAGAGCAGTTTCTCAGAAAGCTTCTTTCCAGTTTTGAACGGAAGATATTTCCTTTTTCACTGTAGCCCTCTATGGGCTTCCAAATATCCCTTTGCCAATTCCACAAGAACAGCCTTAGCGAAAGGCTTCTTGAAGGGAAACATGTAACTCTGTGAGATGAATTCACAGAACACAGAGCAGTTTCTCAGAAAGCTTCTTTCCAGTTTTGAACGGAATATATTTCCTTTTTCCCCATAGCCCTCTATGGGCTTCCAAATATCCCTTTGCCAATTCCACAAGAACAGCCTTAGCGAAAGACTTCTTGAAGGGCAAGATGTAACTGTGTGAGATGAATTCACAGAACACAGAGCAGTTTCTCAGAAAGCTTCTTTCCAGTTTTGAACGGAAGATATTTCCTTTTTCACCATAGCCCTCTATGGGCTTCCAAATATCCCTTTGCCAATTCCACAAGAACAGCCTTAGCGAAAGTCTGCTTGAAGGGAAACATGTAACTCTGTGAGATGAATTCAGAGAACACAGAGCAGTTCCTCAGAAAACTTATTTCCAGTTTTGAACGGAAGATATTTCCTTTTTCACCATAGCCCTCTAAGGGCTTCCAAATATCCCTTTGCCAATTCCACAAGAACAGCATTAGCGAAAGGCTGCTGGAAGGGAAACATGTAACTCTGTGAGATGAATTCACAGAACACAGAGAAGTTTCTCAGAAAGCTTCTTTCCAGTTTTGAACGGAAGATATTTCCTTTTTCACCATAGCGCTCTATGGGCTTCCAAATATCCCTTTGCCAATTCCACAACAACAGCCTTAGCGAAAGGCTTCTTGAAGGGAAAGATGTAACTCTGTGAGATGAATTCACAGAACACAGAGCAGTTTCTCAGAAAGCTTCTTTCCAGTTTTGAACGGAAGATATTTCCTTTTTCCCCTTAGCCCTCTATGGGCTTCTAAATATCCCTTTGCCAATTCCACAAGAACAGCCTTATCGAAAGGCTGCTTGAAGGGAAAGATGTAACTCTGTGGGGTGAATTAACAGAACACAGAGCAGTTTCTCAGAAAGCTTCTATCCAGTTTTGAACGGAAGATATTTCCTTTTTCACCATAGCCCTCTATGGGCTTCCAAATATCCCTTTGCCAATTCCACAAGAACAGCCTTAGCGAAAAGCTTCTTGAAGGGAAACATGTAACTCTGTGAGATGAATTAACAGAACACAGAGCAGTTTCTCAGAAAGCTTCTTTCCAGTTTTTAACGGAAGATATTTCCTTTTTCCCCATAGCCCTCTATGGGCTTCCAAATATCCCTTTGCCAAATCCACAAGAACAGCCTTAGCGAAAGGCTTCTTGAAGGGAAAGATGTAACTCTGTGAGATGAATTCACAGAACACAGAGCAGTTTGTCAGAAAGCTTCTTTCCAGTTTTGAACGGAAGATATTTCCTTTTTCACTGTAGCCCTCTATGGGCTTCCAAATATCCCTTTGCCAATTCCACAAGAACAGCCTTAGCGAAAGGCTTCTTGAAGGGAAAGATGTAACTCTGTGAAAGGAATTAACAGAACAGAGAGCAGTTTCTCAGAAAGCTTCTTTCCAGTTTTGAACGGAAGATATTTCCTTTTTCACCATAGCCCTCTATGGGCTTCCAAATATCCCTTTGCCAATTCCAAAAGAACAGCCTTTGCGAAAGGCTTCTTGAAGAGAAAGATGTAACTCTGTGAGATGAATTCACAGAACACAGAGAAGTTTCTCAGAAAGCTTCTTTCCAGTTTTCAGCGGAAGATATTTCCTTTTTCACCATAGCCCTCTATGGGCTTCCAAATATCCCTTTGCCAATTCCACAAGAACAGCCTTAGCGAAAGGCTGCTTGAAGGGAAAGATGTAACTCTGTGAGATGAATTCACAGAACACAGAGCAGTTTCTCAGAAAGCTTCTTTCCAGTTTTGAACGGAAGATATTTCCTTTTTCACCATAGCCCTCTAAGGGGTTCCAAATATCCCTTTGCAAATTGCACAAGAACAGCCTTAGCGAAAGGCTTCTTGAAGGGAAAGATGTAACTCTGTGAGATGAATTCACAGAACACAGAGCAGTTTCTCAGAAAGCTTCTTTCCAGTTTTTAACGGAAGATACTTCCTTTTTCCCCATAGCCCTCTATGGGCTTCCAAATATCCCTTTGCCAATTGCACAAGAACAGCCTTAGCGAAAGGCTTCTGGAAGGGAAAGATGTAACTCTGTGAGATGAATTCACAGAACACAGAGCAGTTTCTCAGAAAGCTTTTTTCCAGTTTTGAACGGAAGATATTTCCTTTTTCACTGTAGCCCTCTATGGGATTCCAAATATCCCTTTGCCAATTACACAAGAACAGCCTTAGCGAAAGGCTTCTTGAAGGGAAAGATGTAACTCTGTGAGATGAATTCACAGAACACAGAGCAGTTTCTCAGAAAGCTTCTTTCCAGTTTTGAACGGAAGATATTTCCTTTTTCACTGTAGCCCTCTATGGGCTTCCAAATATCCCTTTGCAAATTGCACAAGAACAGCCTTAGCGAAAGGCTTCTTGAAGGGAAAGATGTAACTCTGTGAGATGAATTCACAGAACACAGAGCAGTTTCTCAGAAAGCTTCTTTCCAGTTTTTAACGGAAGATACTTCCTTTTTCCCCATAGCCCTCTATGGGCTTCCAAATATCCCTTTGCCAATTGCACAAGAACAGCCTTAGCGAAAGGCTTCTGGAAGGGAAAGATGTAACTCTGTGAGATGAATTCACAGAACACAGAGCAGTTTCTCAGAAAGCTTTTTTCCAGTTTTGAACGGAAGATATTTCCTTTTTCACTGTAGCCCTCTATGGGATTCCAAATATCCCTTTGCCAATTACACAAGAACAGCCTTAGCGAAAGGCTTCTTGAAGGGAAAGATGTAACTCTGTGAGATGAATTCACAGAACACAGAGCAGTTTCTCAGAAAGCTTCTTTCCAGTTTTGAACGGAAGATATTTCCTTTTTCACTGTAGCCCTCTATGGGCTTCCAAATATCCCTTTGCCAATTCCACAATAACAGCCTTAGCGAAAGGCTTCTTGAAGGGAAACATGTAACTCTGTGAGATGAATTCACAGAACACAGAGCAGTTTCTCAGAAAGCTTCTTTCCAGTTTTGAACGGAAGATATTTCCTTTTTCCCCATAGCCCTCTATGGGCTTCCAAATATCCCTTTGCCAATTCCACAAGAAGAGCCTTAGCGAAAGACTTCTTGAAGGGCAAGATGTAACTATGTGAGATGAATTCACAGAACACAGAGCAGTTTCTCAGAAAGCTTCTTTCCAGTTTTGAACGGAAGATATTTCCTTTTTCACCATAGCCCTCTATGGGATTCCAAATATCCCTTTGCCAATTCCACAAGAACAGCCTTAGCGAAAGTCTGCTTGAAGGGAAACATGTAACTCTGTGAGATGAATTCACAGAACACAGAGCAGTTCCTCAGAAAACTTCTTTCCAGTTTTGAACGGAAGATATTTCCTTTTTCACCATAGCCCTCTAAGGGCTTCCAAATATCCCTTTGCCAATTCCACAAGAACAGCATTAGCGAAAGGCTGCTGGAAGGGAAACATGTAACTCTGTGAGATGAATTCACAGAACACAGAGCAGTTTCTCAGAAAGCTTCTTTCCAGTTTTGAACGGAAGATATTTCCTTTTTCACCGTAGACCTCTAGGGGCTTCCAAATATCCCTTTGCCAATTCCACAAGAACAGCCTTAGCGAAAGGCTTCTTGAAGGGAAAGATGTAACTCTGTGAAAGGAATTCACAGAACACAGAGGAGTTTCTCAGAAAGCTTCTTTCCAGTTTTGAACGGAAGATATTTCCTTTTTCACCATAACCATCTATGGGCTTCCAAATATCCCTTTGCCAATTCCACAAGAACAGCCTTAGCGAAAGGCTTCTTGAAGGGAAAGATGTAACTCTGTGAGATGAATTCACAGAACACAGAGCAGTTTCTCAGAAAGCTTCTTTCCAGTTTTTAACGGAAGTTATTTCCTTTTCCACCATAGCCCTCTATGGGCTTCCAAATATCCCGTTTCCAATTCCACAAGAACAGCCTTAGCGAAAGGCAGCTTGAAGGGAAACATGTAACTCTGTGAGATGAATTCACAGAACACAGAGCAGTTTCTCAGAAAGCTTCTTTCCAGTTTTGAACGGAAGATATTTCCTTTTTCACTGTAGCCCTCTATGGGCTTCCAAATATCCCTTTGCCAATTCCACAAGAACAGCCTTAGCGAAAGGCTTCTTGAAGGGAAAGATGTTACTCTGTGAGATGAATTCACAGAACACAGAGCAGTTTCTCAGAAAGTTTCTTTCCAGTTTTGAACGGAAGATATTTCCTTTTTCACCTAAGCCCTCTATGGGCTTCCAAATACCCCTTGGCCAATTCCACAAGAACAGCCTTAGCGAAAGGCTGCTTGAAGGGAAAGATGTAACTCTGTGAGAGGAATTAACAGAATACAGAGCAGTTTCTCAGAAAGCTTCTTTCCAGTTTTGAACGGAAGATACTTCCTTTTTCACCATAGCCCTCTATGGGCTTCCAAATATCCCTTTGCCAATTCCACAAGAACAGCCTTAGCGAAAGGCTTCTTGAAGGGAAAGATGTAACTCTGTGAGATGAATTAACAGAACACAGTGCTGTTTCTCAGAAATCTTCTTTCCAGTTTTGAACGGAAGATATTTCCTTTTTCCCCATAGCCCTCTATGGGCTTCCAAATATCCCGTTTCCAATTCCACAAGAACAGCCTTAGCGAAAGGCAGCTTGAAGGGAAACATGTAACTCTGTGAGATGAATTCACAGAACACAGAGCAGTTTCTCAGAAAGCTTCTTTCCAGTTTTGAACGGAAGATATTTCCTTTTTCCCCATAGCCCTCTATGGGCTTCCAAATATCCCTGTGCCAATTCCACAAGAACAGCCTTAGCGAAAGGCTTCTTGAAGGGAAAGATGTAACTCTGTGAGATGAATTCACAGAACACAGAGAAGTTTCTCAGAAAGCTTCTTTCCAGTTTTGAACGGAAGATATTTCCTTTTTGAATGTAGCCCTCTATGGGGTTCCAAATATCCGTTTGCCAATTCCACAAGAACAGCCTTAGCGAAATGCTGCTTGAAGGGAAACATGTATCTCTGTGAGAGGAATTAACAGAACAGAGAGCAGTTTCTCAGAAAGCTTCTTTCCAGTTTTGAACGGAAGATATTTCCTTTTTCACCATAGCCCTCTATGGGCTTCCAAATATCCCTTTGCCAATTCCACAAGAACAGCCTTAGCGAAAGGCTGTTTGAAGGGAAAGATGTAACTCTGTGAGATGAATTCACAGAACACAGAGCAGTTTCTCAGAAAGCTTCTTTCCAGTTTTGAACGGAAGATATTTCCTTTTTCACCATAGCCCTCTATGGGCTTCCAAATATCCCTTTGCCAATTCCACAAGAACAGCCTTAGCGAAAGGCTTCTTGAAGGGAAAGATGTAACTCTGTGAGACAAATTAACAGAACACAGAGCAGTTTCTCAGAAAACTCCTTTCCATATTTGAACGGAAGATATTTCCTTTTTCACCATAGCCCTCTATTGGCTTCCAAATATCCCTGTGCCAATTCCACAAGAACAGCCTTTGCGAAAGGCTACTTGAAGAGAAAGATGTAACTCTGTGAGATGAATTCACAGAACACAGAGAAGTTTCTCAGAAAGCTTCTTTCCAGTTTTCAGCGGAAGATATTCCCTTTTTCACCATAGCCCTCTATGGGCTTCCAAATATCCCTTTGCCAATTCCACAAGAACAGCCTTAGCGAAAGGCTGCTTGAAGGGAAAGATGTAACTCTGTGAGATGAATTCACAGAACACAGAGCAGTTTCTCAGAAAGCTTCTTTCCAGTTTTGAACGGAAGATATTTCCTTTTTCACCATAGCCCTCTAAGGGCTTCCAAATATCCCTTTGCAAATTGCACAAGAACAGCCTTAGCGAAAGGCTTCTTGAAGGGAAAGATGTAACTCTGTGAGATGAATTCACAGAACACAGAGCAGTTTCTCAGAAAGCTTCTTTCCAGTTTTTAACGGAAGATATTTCCTTTTTCCCCATAGCCCTCTAAGGGCTTCCAAATATCCCTTTGCCAATTGCACAAGAACAGCCTTAGCGAAAGGCTTCTGGAAGGGAAAGATGTAACTCTGTGAGATGAATTCACAGAACACAGAGCAGTTTCTCAGAAAGCTTCTTTCCAGTTTTGAACGGAAGATATTTCCTTTTTCACTGTAGCCCTCTATGGGATTCCAAATATCCCTTTGCCAATTACACAAGAACAGCCTTAGCGAAAGGCTTCTTGAAGGGAAAGATGTAACTCTGTGAGATGAATTCACAGAACAAAGAGCAGTTTCTCAGAAAGCTTCTTTCCAGTTTTGAACGGAAGATATTTCCTTTTTCACTGTAGCCCTCTATGGGCTTCCAAATATCCCTTTGCCAATTCCACAAGAACAGCCTTAGCGAAAGGCTTCTTGAAGGGAAACATGTAACTCTGTGAGATGAATTCACAGAACACAGAGCAGTTTCTCAGAAAGCTTCTTTCCAGTTTTGAACGGAATATATTTCCTTTTTCCCCATAGCCCTCTATGGGCTTCCAAATATCCCTTTGCCAATTCCACAAGAACAGCCTTAGCGAAAGACTTCTTGAAGGGCAAGATGTAACTGTGTGAGATGAATTCACAGAACACAGAGCAGTTTCTCAGAAAGCTTCTTTCCAGTTTTGAACGGAAGATATTTCCTTTTTCACCATAGCCCTCTATGGGCTTCCAAATATCCCTTTGCCAATTCCACAAGAACAGCCTTAGCGAAAGTCTGCTTGAAGGGAAACATGTAACTCTGTGAGATGAATTCAGAGAACACAGAGCAGTTCCTCAGAAAACTTCTTTCCAGTTTTGAACGGAAGATATTTCCTTTTTCACCATAGCCCTCTAAGGGCTTCCAAATATCCCTTTGCCAATTCCACAAGAACAGCATTAGCGAAAGGCTGCTGGAAGGGAAACATGTAACTCTGTGAGATGAATTCACAGAACACAGAGAAGTTTCTCAGAAAGCTTCTTTCCAGTTTTGAACGGAAGATATTTCCTTTTTCACCATAGCGCTCTATGGGCTTCCAAATATCCCTTTGCCAATTCCACAACAACAGCCTTAGCGAAAGGCTTCTTGAAGGGAAAGATGTAACTCTGTGAGATGAATTCACAGAACACAGAGCAGTTTCTCAGAAAGCTTCTTTCCAGTTTTGAACGGAAGATATTTCCTTTTTCCCCTTAGCCCTCTATGGGCTTCTAAATATCCCTTTGCCAATTCCACAAGAACAGCCTTATCGAAAGGCTGCTTGAAGGGAAAGATGTAACTCTGTGGGGTGAATTAACAGAACACAGAGCAGTTTCTCAGAAAGCTTCTATCCAGTTTTGAACGGAAGATATTTCCTTTTTCACCATAGCCCTCTATGGGCTTCCAAATATCCCTTTGCCAATTCCACAAGAACAGCCTTAGCGAAAAGCTTCTTGAAGGGAAACATGTAACTCTGTGAGATGAATTAACAGAACACAGAGCAGTTTCTCAGAAAGCTTCTTTCCAGTTTTGAACGGAAGATATTTCCTTTTTCCCCATAGCCCTCTATGGGCTTCCAAATATCCCTTTGCCAAATCCACAAGAACAGCCTTAGCGAAAGGCTTCTTGAAGGGAAAGATGTAACTCTGTGAGATGAATTCACAGAACACAGAGCAGTTTGTCAGAAAGCTTCTTTCCAGTTTTGAACGGAAGATATTTCCTTTTTCACTGTAGCCCTCTATGGGCTTCCAAATATCCCTTTGCCAATTCCACAAGAACAGCCTTAGCGAAAGGCTTCTTGAAGGGAAAGATGTAACTCTGTGAAAGGAATTAACAGAACAGAGAGCAGTTTCTCAGAAAGCTTCTTTCCAGTTTTGAACGGAAGATATTTCCTTTTTCACCATAGCCCTCTATGGGCTTCCAAATATCCCTTTGCCAATTCCAAAAGAACAGCCTTTGCGAAAGGCTTCTTGAAGAGAAAGATGTAACTCTGTGAGATGAATTCACAGAACACAGAGAAGTTTCTCAGAAAGCTTCTTTCCAGTTTTCAGCGGAAGATATTTCCTTTTTCACCATAGCCCTCTATGGGCTTCCAAATATCCCTTTGCCAATTCCACAAGAACAGCCTTAGCGAAAGGCTGCTTGAAGGGAAAGATGTAACTCTGTGAGATGAATTCACAGAACACAGAGCAGTTTCTCAGAAAGCTTCTTTCCAGTTTTGAACGGAAGATATTTCCTTTTTCACCATAGCCCTCTAAGGGGTTCCAAATATCCCTTTGCAAATTGCACAAGAACAGCCTTAGCGAAAGGCTTCTTGAAGGGAAAGATGTAACTCTGTGAGATGAATTCACAGAACACAGAGCAGTTTCTCAGAAAGCTTCTTTCCAGTTTTTAACGGAAGATACTTCCTTTTTCCCCATAGCCCTCTATGGGCTTCCAAATATCCCTTTGCCAATTGCACAAGAACAGCCTTAGCGAAAGGCTTCTGGAAGGGAAAGATGTAACTCTGTGAGATGAATTCACAGAACACAGAGCAGTTTCTCAGAAAGCTTTTTTCCAGTTTTGAACGGAAGATATTTCCTTTTTCACTGTAGCCCTCTATGGGATTCCAAATATCCCTTTGCCAATTACACAAGAACAGCCTTAGCGAAAGGCTTCTTGAAGGGAAAGATGTAACTCTGTGAGATGAATTCACAGAACACAGAGCAGTTTCTCAGAAAGCTTCTTTCCAGTTTTGAACGGAAGATATTTCCTTTTTCACTGTAGCCCTCTATGGGCTTCCAAATATCCCTTTGCCAATTCCACAATAACAGCCTTAGCGAAAGGCTTCTTGAAGGGAAACATGTAACTCTGTGAGATGAATTCACAGAACACAGAGCAGTTTCTCAGAAAGCTTCTTTCCAGTTTTGAACGGAAGATATTTCCTTTTTCCCCATAGCCCTCTATGGGCTTCCAAATATCCCTTTGCCAATTCCACAAGAAGAGCCTTAGCGAAAGACTTCTTGAAGGGCAAGATGTAACTATGTGAGATGAATTCACAGAACACAGAGCAGTTTCTCAGAAAGCTTCTTTCCAGTTTTGAACGGAAGATATTTCCTTTTTCACCATAGCCCTCTATGGGATTCCAAATATCCCTTTGCCAATTCCACAAGAACAGCCTTAGCGAAAGTCTGCTTGAAGGGAAACATGTAACTCTGTGAGATGAATTCACAGAACACAGAGCAGTTCCTCAGAAAACTTCTTTCCAGTTTTGAACGGAAGATATTTCCTTTTTCACCATAGCCCTCTAAGGGCTTCCAAATATCCCTTTGCCAATTCCACAAGAACAGCATTAGCGAAAGGCTGCTGGAAGGGAAACATGTAACTCTGTGAGATGAATTCACAGAACACAGAGCAGTTTCTCAGAAAGCTTCTTTCCAGTTTTGAACGGAAGATATTTCCTTTTTCACCGTAGACCTCTAGGGGCTTCCAAATATCCCTTTGCCAATTCCACAAGAACAGCCTTAGCGAAAGGCTTCTTGAAGGGAAAGATGTAACTCTGTGAAAGGAATTCACAGAACACAGAGGAGTTTCTCAGAAAGCTTCTTTCCAGTTTTGAACGGAAGATATTTCCTTTTTCACCATAACCATCTATGGGCTTCCAAATATCCCTTTGCCAATTCCACAAGAACAGCCTTAGCGAAAGGCTTCTTGAAGGGAAAGATGTAACTCTGTGAGATGAATTCACAGAACACAGAGCAGTTTCTCAGAAAGCTTCTTTCCAGTTTTTAACGGAAGTTATTTCCTTTTCCACCATAGCCCTCTATGGGCTTCCAAATATCCCGTTTCCAATTCCACAAGAACAGCCTTAGCGAAAGGCAGCTTGAAGGGAAACATGTAACTCTGTGAGATGAATTCACAGAACACAGAGCAGTTTCTCAGAAAGCTTCTTTCCAGTTTTGAACGGAAGATATTTCCTTTTTCACTGTAGCCCTCTATGGGCTTCCAAATATCCCTTTGCCAATTCCACAAGAACAGCCTTAGCGAAAGGCTTCTTGAAGGGAAAGATGTTACTCTGTGAGATGAATTCACAGAACACAGAGCAGTTTCTCAGAAAGTTTCTTTCCAGTTTTGAACGGAAGATATTTCCTTTTTCACCTAAGCCCTCTATGGGCTTCCAAATACCCCTTGGCCAATTCCACAAGAACAGCCTTAGCGAAAGGCTGCTTGAAGGGAAAGATGTAACTCTGTGAGAGGAATTAACAGAATACAGAGCAGTTTCTCAGAAAGCTTCTTTCCAGTTTTGAACGGAAGATACTTCCTTTTTCACCATAGCCCTCTATGGGCTTCCAAATATCCCTTTGCCAATTCCACAAGAACAGCCTTAGCGAAAGGCTTCTTGAAGGGAAAGATGTAACTCTGTGAGATGAATTAACAGAACACAGTGCTGTTTCTCAGAAATCTTCTTTCCAGTTTTGAACGGAAGATATTTCCTTTTTCCCCATAGCCCTCTATGGGCTTCCAAATATCCCGTTTCCAATTCCACAAGAACAGCCTTAGCGAAAGGCAGCTTGAAGGGAAACATGTAACTCTGTGAGATGAATTCACAGAACACAGAGCAGTTTCTCAGAAAGCTTCTTTCCAGTTTTGAACGGAAGATATTTCCTTTTTCCCCATAGCCCTCTATGGGCTTCCAAATATCCCTGTGCCAATTCCACAAGAACAGCCTTAGCGAAAGGCTTCCTGAAGGGAAAGATGTAACTCTGTGAGATGAATTCACAGAACACAGAGAAGTTTCTCAGAAAGCTTCTTTCCAGTTTTGAACGGAAGATATTTCCTTTTTGAATGTAGCCCTCTATGGGGTTCCAAATATCCGTTTGCCAATTCCACAAGAACAGCCTTAGCGAAATGCTGCTTGAAGGGAAACATGTATCTCTGTGAGAGGAATTAACAGAACAGAGAGCAGTTTCTCAGAAAGCTTCTTTCCAGTTTTGAACGGAAGATATTTCCTTTTTCACCATAGCCCTCTATGGGCTTCCAAATATCCCTTTGCCAATTCCACAAGAACAGCCTTAGCGAAAGGCTGTTTGAAGGGAAAGATGTAACTCTGTGAGATGAATTCACAGAACACAGAGCAGTTTCTCAGAAAGCTTCTTTCCAGTTTTGAACGGAAGATATTTCCTTTTTCACCATAGCCCTCTATGGGCTTCCAAATATCCCTTTGCCAATTCCACAAGAACAGCCTTAGCGAAAGGCTTCTTGAAGGGAAAGATGTAACTCTGTGAGACAAATTAACAGAACACAGAGCAGTTTCTCAGAAAACTCCTTTCCATATTTGAACGGAAGATATTTCCTTTTTCACCATAGCCCTCTATTGGCTTCCAAATATCCCTGTGCCAATTCCACAAGAACAGCCTTTGCGAAAGGCTACTTGAAGAGAAAGATGTAACTCTGTGAGATGAATTCACAGAACACAGAGAAGTTTCTCAGAAAGCTTCTTTCCAGTTTTCAGCGGAAGATATTCCCTTTTTCACCATAGCCCTCTATGGGCTTCCAAATATCCCTTTGCCAATTCCACAAGAACAGCCTTAGCGAAAGGCTGCTTGAAGGGAAAGATGTAACTCTGTGAGATGAATTCACAGAACACAGAGCAGTTTCTCAGAAAGCTTCTTTCCAGTTTTGAACGGAAGATATTTCCTTTTTCACCATAGCCCTCTAAGGGCTTCCAAATATCCCTTTGCAAATTGCACAAGAACAGCCTTAGCGAAAGGCTTCTTGAAGGGAAAGATGTAACTCTGTGAGATGAATTCACAGAACACAGAGCAGTTTCTCAGAAAGCTTCTTTCCAGTTTTTAACGGAAGATATTTCCTTTTTCCCCATAGCCCTCTAAGGGCTTCCAAATATCCCTTTGCCAATTGCACAAGAACAGCCTTAGCGAAAGGCTTCTGGAAGGGAAAGATGTAACTCTGTGAGATGAATTCACAGAACACAGAGCAGTTTCTCAGAAAGCTTCTTTCCAGTTTTGAACGGAAGATATTTCCTTTTTCACTGTAGCCCTCTATGGGATTCCAAATATCCCTTTGCCAATTACACAAGAACAGCCTTAGCGAAAGGCTTCTTGAAGGGAAAGATGTAACTCTGTGAGATGAATTCACAGAACAAAGAGCAGTTTCTCAGAAAGCTTCTTTCCAGTTTTGAACGGAAGATATTTCCTTTTTCACTGTAGCCCTCTATGGGCTTCCAAATATCCCTTTGCCAATTCCACAAGAACAGCCTTAGCGAAAGGCTTCTTGAAGGGAAACATGTAACTCTGTGAGATGAATTCACAGAACACAGAGCAGTTTCTCAGAAAGCTTCTTTCCAGTTTTGAACGGAATATATTTCCTTTTTCCCCATAGCCCTCTATGGGCTTCCAAATATCCCTTTGCCAATTCCACAAGAACAGCCTTAGCGAAAGACTTCTTGAAGGGCAAGATGTAACTGTGTGAGATGAATTCACAGAACACAGAGCAGTTTCTCAGAAAGCTTCTTTCCAGTTTTGAACGGAAGATATTTCCTTTTTCACCATAGCCCTCTATGGGCTTCCAAATATCCCTTTGCCAATTCCACAAGAACAGCCTTAGCGAAAGTCTGCTTGAAGGGAAACATGTAACTCTGTGAGATGAATTCAGAGAACACAGAGCAGTTCCTCAGAAAACTTCTTTCCAGTTTTGAACGGAAGATATTTCCTTTTTCACCATAGCCCTCTAAGGGCTTCCAAATATCCCTTTGCCAATTCCACAAGAACAGCATTAGCGAAAGGCTGCTGGAAGGGAAACATGTAACTCTGTGAGATGAATTCACAGAACACAGAGAAGTTTCTCAGAAAGCTTCTTTCCAGTTTTGAACGGAAGATATTTCCTTTTTCACCATAGCGCTCTATGGGCTTCCAAATATCCCTTTGCCAATTCCACAACAACAGCCTTAGCGAAAGGCTTCTTGAAGGGAAAGATGTAACTCTGTGAGATGAATTCACAGAACACAGAGCAGTTTCTCAGAAAGCTTCTTTCCAGTTTTGAACGGAAGATATTTCCTTTTTCCCCTTAGCCCTCTATGGGCTTCTAAATATCCCTTTGCCAATTCCACAAGAACAGCCTTATCGAAAGGCTGCTTGAAGGGAAAGATGTAACTCTGTGGGGTGAATTAACAGAACACAGAGCAGTTTCTCAGAAAGCTTCTATCCAGTTTTGAACGGAAGATATTTCCTTTTTCACCATAGCCCTCTATGGGCTTCCAAATATCCCTTTGCCAATTCCACAAGAACAGCCTTAGCGAAAAGCTTCTTGAAGGGAAACATGTAACTCTGTGAGATGAATTAACAGAACACAGAGCAGTTTCTCAGAAAGCTTCTTTCCAGTTTTGAACGGAAGATATTTCCTTTTTCCCCATAGCCCTCTATGGGCTTCCAAATATCCCTTTGCCAAATCCACAAGAACAGCCTTAGCGAAAGGCTTCTTGAAGGGAAAGATGTAACTCTGTGAGATGAATTCACAGAACACAGAGCAGTTTGTCAGAAAGCTTCTTTCCAGTTTTGAACGGAAGATATTTCCTTTTTCACTGTAGCCCTCTATGGGCTTCCAAATATCCCTTTGCCAATTCCACAAGAACAGCCTTAGCGAAAGGCTTCTTGAAGGGAAAGATGTAACTCTGTGAAAGGAATTAACAGAACAGAGAGCAGTTTCTCAGAAAGCTTCTTTCCAGTTTTGAACGGAAGATATTTCCTTTTTCACCATAGCCCTCTATGGGCTTCCAAATATCCCTTTGCCAATTCCAAAAGAACAGCCTTTGCGAAAGGCTTCTTGAAGAGAAAGATGTAACTCTGTGAGATGAATTCACAGAACACAGAGAAGTTTCTCAGAAAGCTTCTTTCCAGTTTTCAGCGGAAGATATTTCCTTTTTCACCATAGCCCTCTATGGGCTTCCAAATATCCCTTTGCCAATTCCACAAGAACAGCCTTAGCGAAAGGCTGCTTGAAGGGAAAGATGTAACTCTGTGAGATGAATTCACAGAACACAGAGCAGTTTCTCAGAAAGCTTCTTTCCAGTTTTGAACGGAAGATATTTCCTTTTTCACCATAGCCCTCTAAGGGGTTCCAAATATCCCTTTGCAAATTGCACAAGAACAGCCTTAGCGAAAGGCTTCTTGAAGGGAAAGATGTAACTCTGTGAGATGAATTCACAGAACACAGAGCAGTTTCTCAGAAAGCTTCTTTCCAGTTTTTAACGGAAGATACTTCCTTTTTCCCCATAGCCCTCTATGGGCTTCCAAATATCCCTTTGCCAATTGCACAAGAACAGCCTTAGCGAAAGGCTTCTGGAAGGGAAAGATGTAACTCTGTGAGATGAATTCACAGAACACAGAGCAGTTTCTCAGAAAGCTTTTTTCCAGTTTTGAACGGAAGATATTTCCTTTTTCACTGTAGCCCTCTATGGGATTCCAAATATCCCTTTGCCAATTACACAAGAACAGCCTTAGCGAAAGGCTTCTTGAAGGGAAAGATGTAACTCTGTGAGATGAATTCACAGAACACAGAGCAGTTTCTCAGAAAGCTTCTTTCCAGTTTTGAACGGAAGATATTTCCTTTTTCACTGTAGCCCTCTATGGGCTTCCAAATATCCCTTTGCCAATTCCACAATAACAGCCTTAGCGAAAGGCTTCTTGAAGGGAAACATGTAACTCTGTGAGATGAATTCACAGAACACAGAGCAGTTTCTCAGAAAGCTTCTTTCCAGTTTTGAACGGAAGATATTTCCTTTTTCCCCATAGCCCTCTATGGGCTTCCAAATATCAATTGCCAATTCCACAAGAAGAGCCTTAGCGAAAGACTTCTTGAAGGGCAAGATGTAACTATGTGAGATGAATTCACAGAACACAGAGCAGTTTCTCAGAAAGCTTCTTTCCAGTTTTGAACGGAAGATATTTCCTTTTTCACCATAGCCCTCTATGGGATTCCAAATATCCCTTTGCCAATTCCACAAGAACAGCCTTAGCGAAAGTCTGCTTGAAGGGAAACATGTAACTCTGTGAGATGAATTCACAGAACACAGAGCAGTTCCTCAGAAAACTTCTTTCCAGTTTTGAACGGAAGATATTTCCTTTTTCACCATAGCCCTCTAAGGGCTTCCAAATATCCCTTTGCCAATTCCACAAGAACAGCATTAGCGAAAGGCTGCTGGAAGGGAAACATGTAACTCTGTGAGATGAATTCACAGAACACAGAGAAGTTTCTCAGAAAGCTTCTTTCCAGTTTTGAACGGAAGATATTTCCTTTTTCACCATAGCGCTCTATGGGCTTCCAAATATCCCTTTGCCAATTCCACAACAACAGCCTTAGCGAAAGGCTTCTTGAAGGGAAAGATGTAACTCTGTGAGATGAGTTCACAGAACACAGAGCAGTTTCTCAGAAAGCTTCTTTCCAGTTTTGAACGGAAGATATTTCCTTTTTCACCGTAGCCCTCTATGGGCTTCTAAATATCCCTTTGCCAATTCCACAAGAACAGCCTTACCGAAAGGCTGCTTGAAGGGAAAGATGTAACTCTGTGAGATGAATTAACAGAACACAGAGCAGTTTCTCAGAAAGCTTCTATCCAGTTTTGAACGGAAGATATTTCCTTTTTCACCATAGCCCTCTATGGGCTTCCAAATATCCCTTTGACAATTCCACAAGAACAGCCTTAGCGAAAAGCTTCTTGAAGGGAAACATGTAACTCTGTGAGATGAATTAACAGAACACAGAGCAGTTTCTCAGAAAGCTTCTTTCCAGTTTTGAACGGAAGATATTTCCTTTTTCCCCATAGCCCTCTATGGGCTTCCAAATATCCCCTTGCCAAATCCACAAGAACAGCCTTAGCGAAAGGCTTCTTGAAGGGAAAGATGTAACTCTGGGAGATGAATTCACAGAACACAGAGCAGTTTCTCAGAAAGCTTCTTTCCAGTTTTGAACGGAAGATATTTCCTTTTTTACCATAGCCCTCTATTGGCTTCCAAATATCCCTTTGCCAATTCCACAAGAACAGCCTTAGCGAAAGGCTGCTTGAAGGGAAACATGTAACTCTATGAGATAAATTCACAGAACACACAGCAGTTTCTCAGAAAGCTTCTTTCCAATTTTCAGCGGAAGATATTTCCTTTTTCACCATAGCCCTCTATGGGCTTCCAAATATCCCTTTGCCAATTCCACAAGAACAGCCTTAGCGAAAGGTTGCTTGAAGGGAAAGATGTAACTCTGTGAGATGAATTCACAGAACACAGAGCAGTTTCTCAGAAAGCTTCTTTCCAGTTTTGAACGGAAGATATTTCTTTTTTCACCATAGCCCTCTAAGGGATTCCAAATATCCCTTTGCAAATTGCACAAGAACAGCCTTAGCGAAAGGCTTCTTGAAGGGAAAGATGTAACTCTGTGAGATGAATTCACAGAACACAGAGCAGTTTCTCAGAAAGCTTCTTTCCAGTTTTTAACGGAAGATATTTCCTTTTTCACCATAGCCCTCTATGGGCTTCCAAATATCCCTTTGCCAATTGCACAAGAACAGCCTAAGCGAAAGGCTTCTGGAAGGGAAAGATGTAACTCTGTGAGATGAATTCACAGAACACAGAGCAGTTTCTCAGAAAGCTTCTTTCCAGTTTTGAACGGAAGATATTTCCTTTTTCACTGTAGCCCTCTATGGGATTCCAAATATCCCTTTGCCAATTCCACAATAACAGCCTTAGCGAAAGGCTTCTTGAAGGGAAACATGTAACTCTGTGAGATGAATTCTCAGAACACAGAGCAGTTTCTCAGAAAGCTTCTTTCCAGTTTTGAACGGAAGATATTTCCTTTTTCCCCGTAGCCCTCTATGGGCTTCCAAATATCCCTTTGCCAATTCCACAAGAACAGCCTTAGCGAAAGACTTCTTGAAGGGCAAGATGTAACTATGTGAGATGAATTCACAGAACACAGAGCAGTTTCTCAGAAAGCTTCTTTCCAGTTTTGAACGGAAGATATTTCCTTTTTCACCATAGCCCTCTATGGGCTTCCAAATATCCCTTTGCCAATTCCACAAGAACAGCCTTAGCGAAAGGCTTCTTGAAGGGAAAGATGTAACTCTGTGAGACAAATTAACAGAACACAGAGCAGTTTCTCAGAAAACTCCTATCCATATTTGAACGGAAGATATTTCCTTTTTCACCATAGCCCTCTATTGGCTTCCAAATATCCCTGTGCCAATTCCACAAGAACAGCCTTAGCGAAAGGCTTCTTGAAGGGAAAGATGTAACTCTGTGAGATGAATTCACAGAACACAGAGCAGTTTGTCAGAAAGCTTCTTTCCAGTTTTGAACGGAAGATATTTCCTTTTTCACTGTAGCCCTCTATGGGCTTCCAAATATCCCTTTGCCAATTCCACAAGAACAGCCTTAGCGAAAGGCTTCTTGAAGGGAAAGATGTAACTCTGTGAAAGGAATTAACAGAAGAGAGAGCAGTTTCTCAGAAAGCTTCTTTCCAGTTTTGAACGGAAGATATTTCCTTTTTCACCATAGCCCTCTATGGGCTTCCAAATATCCCTTTGCCAATTCCACAAGAACAGCCTTAGCGAAAAGCTTCTTGAAGGGAAACATGTAACTCTGTGAGATGAATTAACAGAACACAGAGCAGTTTCTCAGAAAGCTTCTTTCCAGTTTTGAACGGAAGATATTTCCTTTTTCCCCATAGCCCTCTATGGGCTTCCAAATATCCCTTTGCCAAATCCACAAGAACAGCCTTAGCGAAAGGCTTCTTGAAGGGAAAGATGTAACTCTGTGAGATGAATTCACAGAACACAGAGCAGTTTCTCAGAAAGCTTCTTTCCAGTTTTGAACGGAAGATATTTCCTTTTTTACCATAGCCCTCTATTGGCTTCCAAATATCCCTTTGCCAATTCCACAAGAACAGCCTTAGCGAAAGGCTGCTTGAAGGGAAACATGTAACTCTATGAGATAAATTCACAGAACACAGAGCAGTTTCTCAGAAAGCTTCTTTCCAGTTTTCAGCGGAAGATATTTCCTTTTTCACCATAGCCCTCTATGGGCTTCCAAATATCCCTTTGCCAATTCCACAAGAACAGCCTTAGCGAAAGGCTGCTTGAAGGGAAAGATGTAACTCTGTGAGATGAATTCACAGAACACAGAGCAGTTTCTCAGAAAGCTTCTTTCCAGTTTTGAACGGAAGATATTTCCTTTTTCACCATAGCCCTCTAAGGGATTCCAAATATCCCTTTGCAAATTGCACAAGAACAGCCTTAGCGAAAGGCTTCTTGAAGGGAAAGATGTAACTCTGTGAGATGAATTCACAGAACACAGAGCAGTTTCTCAGAAAGCTTCTTTCCAGTTTTTAACGGAAGATATTTCCTTTTTCCCCATAGCCCTCTATGGGCTTCCAAATATCCCTTTGCCAATTGCACAAGAACAGCCTTAGCGAAAGGCTTCTGGAAGGGAAAGATGTAACTCTGTGAGATGAATTCACAGAACACAGAGCAGTTTCTCAGAAAGCTTCTTTCCAGTTTTGAACGGAAGATATTTCCTTTTTCACTGTAGCCCTCTATGGGATTCCAAATATCCCTTTGCCAATTACACAAGAACAGCCTTAGCGAAAGGCTTCTTGAAGGGAAAGAAGTAACTCTGTGAGATGAATTCACAGAACACAGAGCAGTTTCTCAGAAAGCTTCTTTCCAGTTTTGAACGGAAGATATTTCCTTTTTCACTGTAGCCCTCTATGGGCTTCCAAATATCCCTTTGCCAATTCCACAATAACAGCCTTAGCGAAAGCCTTCTTGAAGGGAAACATGTAACTCTGTGAGATGAATTCACAGAACACAGAGCAGTTTCTCAGAAAGCTTCTTTCCAGTTTTGAACGGAAGATATTTCCTTTTTCCCCATAGCCCTCTTTGGGCTTCCAAATATCCCTTTGCCAATTCCACAAGAACAGCCTTAGCGAAAGACTTCTTGAAGGGCAAGATGTAACTATGTGAGATGAATTCACAGAACACAGAGCAGTTTCTCAGAAAGATTCTTTCCAGTTTTGAACGGAAGATATTTCCTTTTTCACCATAGCCCTCTATGGGCTTCCAAATATCCCGTTGCCAATTCCACAAGAACAGCCTTAGCGAAAGTCTGCTTGAAGGGAAACATGTAACTCTGTGAGATGAATTCACAGAACACAGAGCAGTTCCTCAGAAAACTTCTTGCCAGTTTTGAACGGAAGATATTTCCTTTTTCACCATAGCCCTCTAAGGGCTTCCAAATATCCCTTTGCCAATTCCACAAGAACAGCATTAGCGAAAGGCTGCTGGAAGGGAAACATGTAACTCTGTGAGATGAATTCACACAACACAGAGAAGTTTCTCAGAAAGCTTCTTTCCAGTTTTGAACGGAAGATATTTCCTTTTTCACCATAGCATTCTATGGGCTTCCAAATATCCCTTTGCCAATTCCACAAGAACACCCTTAGCGAAAGGCTGTTTGAAGGGAAAGATGTAACTCTGTGAGATGAATTCACAGAACACAGAGCAGTTTCTCAGAAAGCTTCTTTCCAGTTTTGAACGGAAGATATTTCCTTTTTCACCATAGCCCTCTAAGGGCTTCCAAATATCCCTTTGCCAATTCCACAAGAACAGCCTTAGCGAAAGGCTTCTTGAAGGGAAAGATGTAACTCTGTGAGACAAATTAACAGAACACAGAGCAGTTTCTCAGAAAACTCCTTTCCATATTTGAACGGAAGATATTTCCTTTTTCACCATAGCCCTCTATTGGCTTCCAAATATCCCTGTGCCAATTCCACAAGAACAGCCTTAGCGAAAGGCTTCTTGAAGGGAAAGATGTAACTCTGTGAGATGAATTCACAGAACACAGAGCAGTTTGTCAGAAAGCTTCTTTCCAGTTTTGAACGGAAGATATTTCCTTTTTCACTGTAGCCCTCTATGGGCTTCCAAATATCCCTTTGCCAATTCCACAAGAACAGCCTTAGCGAAAGGCTTCTTGAAGGGAAAGATGTAACTCTGTGAAAGGAATTAACAGAACAGAGAGCAGTTTCTCAGAAAGCTTCTTTCCAGTTTTGAACGGAAGATATTTCCTTTTTCACCATAGCCCTCTATGGGCTTCCAAATATCCCTTTGCCAATTCCAAAAGAACAGCCTTTGCGAAAGGCTTCTTGAAGAGAAAGATGTAACTCTGTGAGATGAATTCACAGAACACAGAGAAGTTTCTCAGAAAGCTTCTTTCCAGTTTTCAGCGGAAGATATTTCCTTTTTCACCATAGCCCTCTATGGGCTTCCAAATATCCCTTTGCCAATTCCACAAGAACAGCCTTAGCGAAAGGCTGCTTGAAGGGAAAGATGTAACTCTGTGAGATGAATTCACAGAACACAGAGCAGTTTCTCAGAAAGCTTCTTTCCAGTTTTGAACGGAAGATATTTCCTTTTTCACCATAGCCCTCTAAGGGCTTCCAAATATCCCTTTGCAAATTGCACAAGAACAGCCTTAGCGAAAGGCTTCTTGAAGGGAAAGATGTAACTCTGTGAGATGAATTCACAGAACACAGAGCAGTTTCTCAGAAAGCTTCTTTCCAGTTTTTAACGGAAGATACTTCCTTTTTCCCCATAGCCCTCTATGGGCTTCCAAATATCCCTTTGCCAATTGCACAAGAACAGCCTTAGCGAAAGGCTTCTGGAAGGGAAAGATGTAACTCTGTGAGATGAATTCACAGAACACAGAGCAGTTTCTCAGAAAGCTTTTTTCCAGTTTTGAACGGAAGATATTTCCTTTTTCACTGTAGCCCTCTATGGGATTCCAAATATCCCTTTGCCAATTACACAAGAACAGCCTTAGCGAAAGGCTTCTTGAAGGGAAAGATGTAACTCTGTGAGATGAATTCACAGAACACAGTGCAGTTTCTCAGAAAGCTTCTTTCCAGTTTTGAACGGAAGATATTTCCTTTTTCACTGTAGCCCTCTATGGGCTTCCAAATATCCCTTTGCCAATTCCACAATAACAGCCTTAGCGAAAGGCTTCTTGAAGGGAAACATGTAACTCTGTGAGATGAATTCACAGAACACAGAGCAGTTTCTCAGAAAGCTTCTTTCCAGTTTTGAACGGAAGATATTTCCTTTTTCCCCATAGCCCTCTATGGGCTTCCAAATATCCCTTTGCCAATTCCACAAGAACAGCCTTAGCGAAAGACTTCTTGAAGGGCAAGATGTAACTATGTGAGATGAATTCACAGAACACAGAGCAGTTTCTCAGAAAGCTTCTTTCCAGTTTTGAACGGAAGATATTTCCTTTTTCACCATAGCCCTCTATGGGCTTCCAAATATCCCTTTGCCAATTCCACAAGAACAGCCTTAGCGAAAGTCTGCTTGAAGGGAAACATGTAACTCTGTGAGATGAATTCACAGAACACAGAGCAGTTCCTCAGAAAACTTCTTTCCAGTTTTGAACGGAAGATATTTCCTTTTTCACCATAGCCCTCTAAGGGCTTCCAAATATCCCTTTGCCAATTCCACAAGAACAGCATTAGCGAAAGGCTGCTGGAAGGGAAACATGTAACTCTGTGAGATGAATTCACAGAACACAGAGAAGTTTCTCAGAAAGCTTCTTTCCAGTTTTGAACGGAAGATATTTCCTTTTTCACCATAGCCCTCTATGGGCTTCCAAATATCCCTTTGCCAATTCCACAAGAACACCCTTAGCGAAAGGCTGTTTGAAGGGAAAGATGTAACTCTGTGAGATGAATTCACAGAACACAGAGCAGTTTCTCAGAAAGCTTCTTTCCAGTTTTGAACGGAAGATATTTCCTTTTTCACCATAGCCCTCTATGGGCTTCCAAATATCCCTTTGCCAATTCCACAAGAACAGCCTTAGCGAAAGGCTTCTTGAAGGGAAAGATGTAACTCTGTGAGACAAATTAACAGAACACAGAGCAGTTTCTCAGAAAACTCCTTTCCATATTTGAACGGAAGATATTTCCTTTTTCACCATAGCCCTCTATTGGCTTCCAAATATCCCTGTGCCAATTCCACAAGAACAGCCTTAGCGAAAGGCTTCTTGAAGGGAAAGATGTAACTCTGTGAGATGAATTCACAGAACACAGAGCAGTTTGTCAGAAAGCTTCTTTCCAGTTTTGAACGGAAGATATTTCCTTTTTCACTGTAGCCCTCTATGGGCTTCCAAATATCCCTTTGCCAATTCCACAAGAACAGCCTTAGCGAAAGGCTTCTTGAAGGGAAAGATGTAACTCTGTGAAAGGAATTAACAGAACAGAGAGCAGTTTCTCAGAAAGCTTCGTTCCAGTTTTGAACGGAAGATATTTCCTTTTTCACCATAGCCCTCTATGGGCTTCCAAATATCCCTTTGCCAATTCCAAAAGAACAGCCTTTGCGAAAGGCTTCTTGAAGAGAAAGATGTAACTCTGTGAGATGAATTCACAGAACACAGAGAAGTTTCTCAGAAAGCTTCTTTCCAGTTTTCAGCGGAAGATATTTCCTTTTTCACCATAGCCCTCTATGGGCTTCCAAATATCCCTTTGCCAATTCCACAAGAACAGCCTTAGCGAAAGGCTGCTTGAAGGGAAAGATGTAACTCTGTGAGATGAATTCACAGAACACAGAGCAGTTTCTCAGAAAGCTTCTTTCCAGTTTTGAACGGAAGATATTTCCTTTTTCACCATAGCCCTCTAAGGGCTTCCAAATATCCCTTTGCAAATTGCACAAGAACAGCCTTAGCGAAAGGCTTCTTGAAGGGAAAGATGTAACTCTGTGAGATGAATTCACAGAACACAGAGCAGTTTCTCAGAAAGCTTCTTTCCAGTTTTTAACGGAAGATACTTCCTTTTTCCCCATAGCCCTCTATGGGCTTCCAAATATCCCTTTGCCAATTGCACAAGAACAGCCTTAGCGAAAGGCTTCTGGAAGGGAAAGATGTAACTCTGTGAGATGAATTCACAGAACACAGAGCAGTTTCTCAGAAAGCTTTTTTCCAGTTTTGAACGGAAGATATTTCCTTTTTCACTGTAGCCCTCTATGGGATTCCAAATATCCCTTTGCCAATTACACAAGAACAGCCTTAGCGAAAGGCTTCTTGAAGGGAAAGATGTAACTCTGTGAGATGAATTCACAGAACACAGAGCAGTTTCTCAGAAAGCTTCTTTCCAGTTTTGAACGGAAGATATTTCCTTTTTCACTGTAGCCCTCTATGGGCTTCCAAATATCCCTTTGCCAATTCCACAATAACAGCCTTAGCGAAAGGCTTCTTGAAGGGAAACATGTAACTCTGTGAGATGAATTCACAGAACACAGAGCAGTTTCTCAGAAAGCTTCTTTCCAGTTTTGAACGGAAGATATTTCCTTTTTCCCCATAGCCCTCTATGGGCTTCCAAATATCCCTTTGCCAATTCCACAAGAACAGCCTTAGCGAAAGGCTGCTTGAAGGGAAAGATGTAACTCTGTGAGATGAATTCACAGAACACAGAGCAGTTTCTCAGAAAGCTTCTTTCCAGTTTTGAACGGAAGATATTTCCTTTTTCACCATAGCCCTCTAAGGGCTTCCAAATATCCCTTTGCCAATTCCACAAGAACAGCCTTAGCGAAAGGCTTCTTGAAGGGAAAGATGTAACTCTGTGAGACAAATTAACAGAACACAGAGCAGTTTCTCAGAAAACTCCTTTCCATATTTGAACGGAAGATATTTCCTTTTTCACCATAGCCCTCTATTGGCTTCCAAATATCCCTGTGCCAATTCCACAAGAACAGCCTTAGCGAAAGGCTTCTTGAAGGGAAAGATGTAACTCTGTGAGATGAATTCACAGAACACAGAGCAGTTTGTCAGAAAGCTTCTTTCCAGTTTTGAACGGAAGATATTTCCTTTTTCACTGTAGCCCTCTATGGGCTTCCAAATATCCCTTTGCCAATTCCACAAGAACAGCCTTAGCGAAAGGCTTCTTGAAGGGAAAGATGTAACTCTGTGAAAGGAATTAACAGAACAGAGAGCAGTTTCTCAGAAAGCTTCTTTCCAGTTTTGAACGGAAGATATTTCCTTTTTCACCATAGCCCTCTATGGGCTTCCAAATATCCCTTTGCCAATTCCAAAAGAACAGCCTTTGCGAAAGGCTTCTTGAAGAGAAAGATGTAACTCTGTGAGATGAATTCACAGAACACAGAGAAGTTTCTCAGAAAGCTTCTTTCCAGTTTTCAGCGGAAGATATTTCCTTTTTCACCATAGCCCTCTATGGGCTTCCAAATATCCCTTTGCCAATTCCACAAGAACAGCCTTAGCGAAAGGCTGCTTGAAGGGAAAGATGTAACTCTGTGAGATGAATTCACAGAACACAGAGCAGTTTCTCAGAAAGCTTCTTTCCAGTTTTGAACGGAAGATATTTCCTTTTTCACCATAGCCCTCTAAGGGCTTCCAAATATCCCTTTGCAAATTGCACAAGAACAGCCTTAGCGAAAGGCTTCTTGAAGGGAAAGATGTAACTCTGTGAGATGAATTCACAGAACACAGAGCAGTTTCTCAGAAAGCTTCTTTCCAGTTTTTAACGGAAGATACTTCCTTTTTCCCCATAGCCCTCTATGGGCTTCCAAATATCCCTTTGCCAATTGCACAAGAACAGCCTTAGCGAAAGGCTTCTGGAAGGGAAAGATGTAACTCTGTGAGATGAATTCACAGAACACAGAGCAGTTTCTCAGAAAGCTTTTTTCCAGTTTTGAACGGAAGATATTTCCTTTTTCACTGTAGCCCTCTATGGGATTCCAAATATCCCTTTGCCAATTACACAAGAACAGCCTTAGCGAAAGGCTTCTTGAAGGGAAAGATGTAACTCTGTGAGATGAATTCACAGAACACAGTGCAGTTTCTCAGAAAGCTTCTTTCCAGTTTTGAACGGAAGATATTTCCTTTTTCACTGTAGCCCTCTATGGGCTTCCAAATATCCCTTTGCCAATTCCACAATAACAGCCTTAGCGAAAGGCTTCTTGAAGGGAAACATGTAACTCTGTGAGATGAATTCACAGAACACAGAGCAGTTTCTCAGAAAGCTTCTTTCCAGTTTTGAACGGAAGATATTTCCTTTTTCCCCATAGCCCTCTATGGGCTTCCAAATATCCCTTTGCCAATTCCACAAGAACAGCCTTAGCGAAAGACTTCTTGAAGGGCAAGATGTAACTATGTGAGATGAATTCACAGAACACAGAGCAGTTTCTCAGAAAGCTTCTTTCCAGTTTTGAACGGAAGATATTTCCTTTTTCACCATAGCCCTCTATGGGATTCCAAATATCCCTTTGCCAATTCCACAAGAACAGCCTTAGCGAAAGTCTGCTTGAAGGGAAACATGTAACTCTGTGAGATGAATTCACAGAACACAGAGCAGTTCCTCAGAAAACTTCTTTCCAGTTTTGAACGGAAGATATTTCCTTTTTCACCATAGCCCTCTAAGGGCTTCCAAATATCCCTTTGCCAATTCCACAAGAACAGCATTAGCGAAAGGCTGCTGGAAGGGAAACATGTAACTCTGTGAGATGAATTCACAGAACACAGAGAAGTTTCTCAGAAAGCTTCTTTCCAGTTTTGAACGGAAGATATTTCCTTTTTCACCATAGCCCTCTATGGGCTTCCAAATATCCCTTTGCCAATTCCACAAGAACACCCTTAGCGAAAGGCTGTTTGAAGGGAAAGATGTAACTCTGTGAGATGAATTCACAGAACACAGAGCAGTTTCTCAGAAAGCTTCTTTCCAGTTTTGAACGGAAGATATTTCCTTTTTCACCATAGCCCTCTATGGGCTTCCAAATATCCCTTTGCCAATTCCACAAGAACAGCCTTAGCGAAAGGCTTCTTGAAGGGAAAGATGTAACTCTGTGAGACAAATTAACAGAACACAGAGCAGTTTCTCAGAAAACTCCTTTCCATATTTGAACGGAAGATATTTCCTTTTTCACCATAGCCCTCTATTGGCTTCCAAATATCCCTGTGCCAATTCCACAAGAACAGCCTTAGCGAAAGGCTTCTTGAAGGGAAAGATGTAACTCTGTGAGATGAATTCACAGAACACAGAGCAGTTTGTCAGAAAGCTTCTTTCCAGTTTTGAACGGAAGATATTTCCTTTTTCACTGTAGCCCTCTATGGGCTTCCAAATATCCCTTTGCCAATTCCACAAGAACAGCCTTAGCGAAAGGCTTCTTGAAGGGAAAGATGTAACTCTGTGAAAGGAATTAACAGAACAGAGAGCAGTTTCTCAGAAAGCTTCTTTCCAGTTTTGAACGGAAGATATTTCCTTTTTCACCATAGCCCTCTATGGGCTTCCAAATATCCCTTTGCCAATTCCAAAAGAACAGCCTTTGCGAAAGGCTTCTTGAAGAGAAAGATGTAACTCTGTGAGATGAATTCACAGAACACAGAGAAGTTTCTCAGAAAGCTTCTTTCCAGTTTTCAGCGGAAGATATTTCCTTTTTCACCATAGCCCTCTATGGGCTTCCAAATATCCCTTTGCCAATTCCACAAGAACAGCCTTAGCGAAAGGCTGCTTGAAGGGAAAGATGTAACTCTGTGAGATGAATTCACAGAACACAGAGCAGTTTCTCAGAAAGCTTCTTTCCAGTTTTGAACGGAAGATATTTCCTTTTTCACCATAGCCCTCTAAGGGCTTCCAAATATCCCTTTGCAAATTGCACAAGAACAGCCTTAGCGAAAGGCTTCTTGAAGGGAAAGATGTAACTCTGTGAGATGAATTCACAGAACACAGAGCAGTTTCTCAGAAAGCTTCTTTCCAGTTTTTAACGGAAGATACTTCCTTTTTCCCCATAGCCCTCTATGGGCTTCCAAATATCCCTTTGCCAATTGCACAAGAACAGCCTTAGCGAAAGGCTTCTGGAAGGGAAAGATGTAACTCTGTGAGATGAATTCACAGAACACAGAGCAGTTTCTCAGAAAGCTTTTTTCCAGTTTTGAACGGAAGATATTTCCTTTTTCACTGTAGCCCTCTATGGGATTCCAAATATCCCTTTGCCAATTACACAAGAACAGCCTTAGCGAAAGGCTTCTTGAAGGGAAAGATGTAACTCTGTGAGATGAATTCACAGAACACAGAGCAGTTTCTCAGAAAGCTTCTTTCCAGTTTTGAACGGAAGATATTTCCTTTTTCACTGTAGCCCTCTATGGGCTTCCAAATATCCCTTTGCCAATTCCACAATAACAGCCTTAGCGAAAGGCTTCTTGAAGGGAAACATGTAACTCTGTGAGATGAATTCACAGAACACAGAGCAGTTTCTCAGAAAGCTTCTTTCCAGTTTTGAACGGAAGATATTTCCTTTTTCCCCATAGCCCTCTATGGGCTTCCAAATATCCCTTTGCCAATTCCACAAGAACAGCCTTAGCGAAAGACTTCTTGAAGGGCAAGATGTAACTATGTGAGATGAATTCACAGAACACAGAGCAGTTTCTCAGAAAGCTTCTTTCCAGTTTTGAACGGAAGATATTTCCTTTTTCACCATAGCCCTCTATGGGCTTCCAAATATCCCTTTGCCAATTCCACAAGAACAGCCTTAGCGGAAGTCTGCTTGAAGGGAAACATGTAACTCTGTGAGATGAATTCAGAGAACACAGAGCAGTTCCTCAGAAAACTTCTTTCCAGTTTTGAACGGAAGATATTTCCTTTTTCACCATAGCCCTCTAAGGGCTTCCAAATATCCCTTTGCCAATTCCACAAGAACAGCATTAGCGAAAGGCTGCTGGAAGGGAAACATGTAACTCTGTGAGATGAATTCACAGAACACAGAGAAGTTTCTCAGAAAGCTTCTTTCCAGTTTTGAACGGAAGATATTTCCTTTTTCACCATAGCGCTCTATGGGCTTCCAAATATCCCTTTGCCAATTCCACAACAACAGCCTTAGCGAAAGGCTTCTTGAAGGGAAAGATGTAACTCTGTGAGATGAATTCACAGAACACAGAGCAGTTTCTCAGAAAGCTTCTTTCCAGTTTTGAACGGAAGATATTTCCTTTTTCCCCGTAGCCCTCTATGGGCTTCTAAATATCCCTTTGCCAATTCCACAAGAACAGCCTTATCGAAAGGCTGCTTGAAGGGAAAGATGTAACTCTGTGGGGTGAATTAACAGAACACAGAGCAGTTTCTCAGAAAGCTTCTATCCAGTTTTGAACGGAAGATATTTCCTTTTTCACCATAGCCCTCTATGGGCTTCCAAATATCCCTTTGCCAATTCCACAAGAACAGCCTTAGCGAAAAGCTTCTTGAAGGGAAACATGTAACTCTGTGAGATGAATTAACAGAAAACAGAGCAGTTTCTCAGAAAGCTTCTTACCAGTTTTGAACGGAAGATATTTCCTTTTTCCCCATAGCCCTCTATGGGCTTCCAAATATCCCTTTGCCAAATCCACAAGAACAGCCTTAGCGAAAGGCTTCTTGAAGGGAAAGATGTAACTCTGTGAGATGAATTCACAGAACACAGTGCAGTTTCTCAGAAAGCTTCTTTCCAGTTTTGAACGGAAGATATTTCCTTTTTCACTGTAGCCCTCTATGGGCTTCCAAATATCCCTTTGCCAATTCCACAATAACAGCCTTAGCGAAAGGCTTCTTGAAGGGAAACATGTAACTCTGTGAGATGAATTCACAGAACACAGAGCAGTTTCTCAGAAAGCTTCTTTCCAGTTTTGAACGGAAGATATTTCCTTTTTCCCCATAGCCCTCTATGGGCTTCCAAATATCCCTTTGCCAATTCCACAAGAACAGCCTTAGCGAAAGACTTCTTGAAGGGCAAGATGTAACTATGTGAGATGAATTCACAGAACACAGAGCAGTTTCTCAGAAAGCTTCTTTCCAGTTTTGAACGGAAGATATTTCCTTTTTCACCATAGCCCTCTATGGGCTTCCAAATATCCCTTTGCCAATTCCACAAGAACAGCCTTAGCGAAAGTCTGCTTGAAGGGAAACATGTAACTCTGTGAGATGAATTCACAGAACACAGAGCAGTTCCTCAGAAAACTTCTTTCCAGTTTTGAACGGAAGATATTTCCTTTTTCACCATAGCCCTCTAAGGGCTTCCAAATATCCCTTTGCCAATTCCACAAGAACAGCATTAGCGAAAGGCTGCTGGAAGGGAAACATGTAACTCTGTGAGATGAATTCACAGAACACAGAGAAGTTTCTCAGAAAGCTTCTTTCCAGTTTTGAACGGAAGATATTTCCTTTTTCACCATAGCCCTCTATGGGCTTCCAAATATCCCTTTGCCAATTCCACAAGAACACCCTTAGCGAAAGGCTGTTTGAAGGGAAAGATGTAACTCTGTGAGATGAATTCACAGAACACAGAGCAGTTTCTCAGAAAGCTTCTTTCCAGTTTTGAACGGAAGATATTTCCTTTTTCACCATAGCCCTCTATGGGCTTCCAAATATCCCTTTGCCAATTCCACAAGAACAGCCTTAGCGAAAGGCTTCTTGAAGGGAAAGATGTAACTCTGTGAGACAAATTAACAGAACACAGAGCAGTTTCTCAGAAAACTCCTTTCCATATTTGAACGGAAGATATTTCCTTTTTCACCATAGCCCTCTATTGGCTTCCAAATATCCCTGTGCCAATTCCACAAGAACAGCCTTAGCGAAAGGCTTCTTGAAGGGAAAGATGTAACTCTGTGAGATGAATTCACAGAACACAGAGCAGTTTGTCAGAAAGCTTCTTTCCAGTTTTGAACGGAAGATATTTCCTTTTTCACTGTAGCCCTCTATGGGCTTCCAAATATCCCTTTGCCAATTCCACAAGAACAGCCTTAGCGAAAGGCTTCTTGAAGGGAAAGATGTAACTCTGTGAAAGGAATTAACAGAACAGAGAGCAGTTTCTCAGAAAGCTTCTTTCCAGTTTTGAACGGAAGATATTTCCTTTTTCACCATAGCCCTCTATGGGCTTCCAAATATCCCTTTGCCAATTCCAAAAGAACAGCCTTTGCGAAAGGCTTCTTGAAGAGAAAGATGTAACTCTGTGAGATGAATTCACAGAACACAGAGAAGTTTCTCAGAAAGCTTCTTTCCAGTTTTCAGCGGAAGATATTTCCTTTTTCACCATAGCCCTCTATGGGCTTCCAAATATCCCTTTGCCAATTCCACAAGAACAGCCTTAGCGAAAGGCTGCTTGAAGGGAAAGATGTAACTCTGTGAGATGAATTCACAGAACACAGAGCAGTTTCTCAGAAAGCTTCTTTCCAGTTTTGAACGGAAGATATTTCCTTTTTCACCATAGCCCTCTAAGGGCTTCCAAATATCCCTTTGCAAATTGCACAAGAACAGCCTTAGCGAAAGGCTTCTTGAAGGGAAAGATGTAACTCTGTGAGATGAATTCACAGAACACAGAGCAGTTTCTCAGAAAGCTTCTTTCCAGTTTTTAACGGAAGATACTTCCTTTTTCCCCATAGCCCTCTATGGGCTTCCAAATATCCCTTTGCCAATTGCACAAGAACAGCCTTAGCGAAAGGCTTCTGGAAGGGAAAGATGTAACTCTGTGAGATGAATTCACAGAACACAGAGCAGTTTCTCAGAAAGCTTTTTTCCAGTTTTGAACGGAAGATATTTCCTTTTTCACTGTAGCCCTCTATGGGATTCCAAATATCCCTTTGCCAATTACACAAGAACAGCCTTAGCGAAAGGCTTCTTGAAGGGAAAGATGTAACTCTGTGAGATGAATTCACAGAACACAGAGCAGTTTCTCAGAAAGCTTCTTTCCAGTTTTGAACGGAAGATATTTCCTTTTTCACTGTAGCCCTCTATGGGCTTCCAAATATCCCTTTGCCAATTCCACAATAACAGCCTTAGCGAAAGGCTTCTTGAAGGGAAACATGTAACTCTGTGAGATGAATTCACAGAACACAGAGCATTTTCTCAGAAAGCTTCTTTCCAGTTTTGAACGGAAGATATTTCCTTTTTCCCCATAGCCCTCTATGGGCTTCCAAATATCCCTTTGCCAATTCCACAAGAACAGCCTTAGCGAAAGACTTCTTGAAGGGCAAGATGTAACTATGTGAGATGAATTCACAGAACACAGAGCAGTTTCTCAGAAAGCTTCTTTCCAGTTTTGAACGGAAGATATTTCCTTTTTCACCATAGCCCTCTATGGGCTTCCAAATATCCCTTTGCCAATTCCACAAGAACAGCCTTAGCGAAAGTCTGCTTGAAGGGAAACATGTAACTCTGTGAGATGAATTCAGAGAACACAGAGCAGTTCCTCAGAAAACTTCTTTCCAGTTTTGAACGGAAGATATTTCCTTTTTCACCATAGCCCTCTAAGGGCTTCCAAATATCCCTTTGCCAATTCCACAAGAACAGCATTAGCGAAAGGCTGCTGGAAGGGAAACATGTAACTCTGTGAGATGAATTCACAGAACACAGAGAAGTTTCTCAGAAAGCTTCTTTCCAGTTTTGAACGGAAGATATTTCCTTTTTCACCATAGCGCTCTATGGGCTTCCAAATATCCCTTTGCCAATTCCACAACAACAGCCTTAGCGAAAGGCTTCTTGAAGGGAAAGATGTAACTCTGTGAGATGAATTCACAGAACACAGAGCAGTTTCTCAGAAAGCTTCTTTCCAGTTTTGAACGGAAGATATTTCCTTTTTCCCCGTAGCCCTCTATGGGCTTCTAAATATCCCTTTGCCAATTCCACAAGAACAGCCTTATCGAAAGGCTGCTTGAAGGGAAAGATGTAACTCTGTGGGGTGAATTAACAGAACACAGAGCAGTTTCTCAGAAAGCTTCTATCCAGTTTTGAACGAAAGATATTTCCTTTTTCACCATAGCCCTCTATGGGCTTCCAAATATCCCTTTGCCAATTCCACAAGAACAGCCTTAGCGAAAAGCTTCTTGAAGGGAAACATGTAACTCTGTGAGATGAATTAACAGAACACAGAGCAGTTTCTCAGAAAGCTTCTTTCCAGTTTTGAACGGAAGATATTTCCTTTTTCCCCATAGCCCTCTATGGGCTTCCAAATATCCCTTTGCCAAATCCACAAGAACAGCCTTAGCGAAAGGCTTCTTGAAGGGAAAGATGTAACTCTGTGAGATGAATTCACAGAACACAGAGCAGTTTCTCAGAAAGCTTCTTTCCAGTTTTGAACGGAAGATATTTCCTTTTTTACCATAGCCCTCTATTGGCTTCCAAATATCCCTTTGCCAATTCCACAAGAACAGCCTTAGCGAAAGGCTGCTTGAAGGGAAACATGTAACTCTATGAGATAAATTCACAGAACACAGAGCAGTTTCTCAGAAAGCTTCTTTCCAGTTTTCAGCGGAAGATATTTCCTTTTTCACCATAGCCCTCTATGGGCTTCCAAATATCCCTTTGCCAATTCCACAAGAACAGCCTTAGCGAAAGGCTGCTTGAAGGGAAAGATGTAACTCTGTGAGATGAATTCACAGAACACAGAGCAGTTTCTCAGAAAGCTTCTTTCCAGTTTTGAACGGAAGATATTTCCTTTTTCACCATAGCCCTCTAAGGGATTCCAAATATCCCTTTGCAAATTGCACAAGAACAGCCTTAGCGAAAGGCTTCTTGAAGGGAAAGATGTAACTCTGTGAGATGAATTCACAGAACACAGAGCAGTTTCTCAGAAAGCTTCTTTCCAGTTTTTAACGGAAGATATTTCCTTTTTCCCCATAGCCCTCTATGGGCTTCCAAATATCCCTTTGCCAATTGCACAAGAACAGCCTTAGCGAAAGGCTTCTGGAAGGGAAAGATGTAACTCTGTGAGATGAATTCACAGAACACAGAGCAGTTTCTCAGAAAGCTTCTTTCCAGTTTTGAACGGAAGATATTTCCTTTTTCACTGTAGACCTCTATGGGATTCCAAATATCCCTTTGCCAATTACACAAGAACAGCCTTAGCGAAAGGCTTCTTGAAGGGAAAGAAGTAACTCTGTGAGATGAATTCACAGAACACAGAGCAGTTTCTCAGAAAGCTTCTTTCCAGTTTTGAACGGAAGATATTTCCTTTTTCACTGTAGCCCTCTATGGGCTTCCAAATATCCCTTTGCCAATTCCACAATAACAGCCTTAGCGAAAGGCTTCTTGAAGGGAAACATGTAACTCTGTGAGATGAATTCACAGAACACAGAGCAGTTTCTCAGAAAGCTTCTTTCCAGTTTTGAACGGAAGATATTTCCTTTTTCCCCATAGCCTTCTATGGGCTTCCAAATATCCCTTTGCCAATTCCACAAGAACAGCCTTAGCGAAAGACTTCTTGAAGGGCAAGATGTAACTATGTGAGATGAATTCACAGAACACAGAGCAGTTTCTCAGAAAGCTTCTTTCCAGTTTTGAACGGAAGATATTTCCTTTTTCACCATAGCCCTCTATGGGCTTCCAAATATCCCGTTGCCAATTCCACAAGAACAGCCTTAGCGAAAGTCTGCTTGAAGGGAAACATGTAACTCTGTGAGATGAATTCACAGATCACAGAGCAGTTCCTCAGAAAACTTCTTGCCAGTTTTGAACGGAAGATATTTCCTTTTTCACCATAGCCCTCTATGGGCTTCCAAATATCCCTTTGCCAATTCCACAAGAACAGCCTTAGCGAAAGGCTTCTTGAAGGGAAAGATGTAACTCTGTGAGACAAATTAACAGAACACAGAGCAGTTTCTCAGAAAACTCCTTTCCATATTTGAACGGAAGATATTTCCTTTTTCACCATAGCCCTCTATTGGCTTCCAAATATCCCTGTGCCAATTCCACAAGAACAGCCTTAGCGAAAGGCTTCTTGAAGGGAAAGATGTAACTCTGTGAGATGAATTCACAGAACACAGAGCAGTTTGTCAGAAAGCTTCTTTCCAGTTTTGAACGGAAGATATTTCCTTTTTCACTGTAGCCCTCTATGGGCTTCCAAATATCCCTTTGCCAATTCCACAAGAACAGCCTTAGCGAAAGGCTTCTTGAAGGGAAAGATGTAACTCTGTGAAAGGAATTAACAGAACAGAGAGCAGTTTCTCAGAAAGCTTCTTTCCAGTTTTGAACGGAAGATATTTCCTTTTTCACCATAGCCCTCTATGGGCTTCCAAATATCCCTTTGCCAATTCCTAAAGAACAGCCTTTGCGAAAGGCTTCTTGAAGAGAAAGATGTAACTCTGTGAGATGAATTCACAGAACACAGAGAAGTTTCTCAGAAAGCTTCTTTCCAGTTTTCAGCGGAAGATATTTCCTTTTTCACCATAGCCCTCTATGGGCTTCCAAATATCCCTTTGCCAATTCCACAAGAACAGCCTTAGCGAAAGGCTGCTTGAAGGGAAAGATGTAACTCTGTGAGATGAATTCACAGAACACAGAGCAGTTTCTCAGAAAGCTTCTTTCCAGTTTTGAACGGAAGATATTTCCTTTTTCACCATAGCCCTCTAAGGGCTTCCAAATATCCCTTTGCAAATTGCACAAGAACAGCCTTAGCGAAAGGCTTCTTGAAGGGAAAGATGTAACTCTGTGAGATGAATTCACAGAACACAGAGCAGTTTCTCAGAAAGCTTCTTTCCAGTTTTTAACGGAAGATACTTCCTTTTTCCCCATAGCCCTCTATGGGCTTCCAAATATCCCTTTGCCAATTGCACAAGAACAGCCTTAGCGAAAGGCTTCTGGAAGGGAAAGATGTAACTCTGTGAGATGAATTCACAGAACACAGAGCAGTTTCTCAGAAAGCTTTTTTCCAGTTTTGAACGGAAGATATTTCCTTTTTCACTGTAGCCCTCTATGGGATTCCAAATATCCCTTTGCCAATTACACAAGAACAGCCTTAGCGAAAGGCTTCTTGAAGGGAAAGATGTAACTCTGTGAGATGAATTCACAGAACACAGAGCAGTTTCTCAGAAAGCTTCTTTCCAGTTTTGAACGGAAGATATTTCCTTTTTCACTGTAGCCCTCTATGGGCTTCCAAATATCCCTTTGCCAATTCCACAATAACAGCCTTAGCGAAAGGCTTCTTGAAGGGAAACATGTAACTCTGTGAGATGAATTCACAGAACACAGAGCAGTTTCTCAGAAAGCTTCTTTCCAGTTTTGAACGGAAGATATTTCCTTTTTCCCCATAGCCCTCTATGGGCTTCCAAATATCCCTTTGCCAATTCCACAAGAACAGCCTTAGCGAAAGACTTCTTGAAGGGCAAGATGTAACTATGTGAGATGAATTCACAGAACACAGAGCAGTTTCTCAGAAAGCTTCTTTCCAGTTTTGAACGGAAGATATTTCCTTTTTCACCATAGCACTCTATGGGATTCCAAATATCCCTTTGCCAATTCCACAAGAACAGCCTTAGCGAAAGTCTGCTTGAAGGGAAACATGTAACTCTGTGAGATGAATTCACAGAACACAGAGCAGTTCCTCAGAAAACTTCTTTCCAGTTTTGAACGGAAGATATTTCCTTTTTCACCATAGCCCTCTAAGGGCTTCCAAATATCCCTTTGCCAATTCCACAAGAACAGCATTAGCGAAAGGCTGCTGGAAGGGAAACATGTAACTCTGTGAGATGAATTCACAGAACACAGAGAAGTTTCTCAGAAAGCTTCTTTCCAGTTTTGAACGGAAGATATTTCCTTTTTCACCATAGCGCTCTATGGGCTTCCAAATATCCCTTTGCCAATTCCACAACAACAGCCTTAGCGAAAGGCTTCTTGAAGGGAAAGATGTAACTCTGTGAGATGAGTTCACAGAACACAGAGCAGTTTCTCAGAAAGCTTCTTTCCAGTTTTGAACGGAAGATATTTCCTTTTTCCCCGTAGCCCTCTATGGGCTTCTAAATATCCCTTTGCCAATTCCACAAGAACAGCCTTACCGAAAGGCTGCTTGAAGGGAAAGATGTAACTCTGTGAGATGAATTAACAGAACACAGAGCAGTTTCTCAGAAAGCTTCTATCCAGTTTTGAACGGAAGATATTTCCTTTTTCACCATAGCCCTCTATGGGCTTCCAAATATCCCTTTGCCAATTCCACAAGAACAGCCTTAGCGAAAAGCTTCTTGAAGGGAAACATGTAACTCTGTGAGATGAATTAACAGAACACAGAGCAGTTTCTCAGAAAGCTTCTTTCCAGTTTTGAACGGAAGATATTTCCTTTTTCCCCATAGCCCTCTATGGGCTTCCAAATATCCCCTTGCCAAATCCACAAGAACAGCCTTAGCGAAAGGCTTCTTGAAGGGAAAGATGTAACTCTGTGAGATGAATTCACAGAACACAGAGCAGTTTCTCAGAAAGCTTCTTTCCAGTTTTGAACGGAAGATATTTCCTTTTTTACCATAGCCCTCTATTGGCTTCCAAATATCCCTTTGCCAATTCCACAAGAACAGCCTTAGCGAAAGGCTGCTTGAAGGGAAACATGTAACTCTATGAGATAAATTCACAGAACACACAGCAGTTTCTCAGAAAGCTTCTTTCCAGTTTTCAGCGGAAGATATTTCCTTTTTCACCATAGCCCTCTATGGGCTTCCAAATATCCCTTTGCCAATTCCACAAGAACAGCCTTAGCGAAAGGTTGCTTGAAGGGAAAGATGTAACTCTGTGAGATGAATTCACAGAACACAGAGCAGTTTCTCAGAAAGCTTCTTTCCAGTTTTGAACGGAAGATATTTCTTTTTTCACCATAGCCCTCTAAGGGATTCCAAATATCCCTTTGCAAATTGCACAAGAACAGCCTTAGCGAAAGGCTTCTTGAAGGGAAAGATGTAACTCTGGAGATGAATTCACAGAACACAGAGCAGTTTCTCAGAAAGCTTCTTTCCAGTTTTTAACGGAAGATATTTCCTTTTTCCCCATAGCCCTCTATGGGCTTCCAAATATCCCTTTGCCAATTGCACAAGAACAGCCTAAGCGAAAGGCTTCTGGAAGGGAAAGATGTAACTCTGTGAGATGAATTCACAGAACACAGAGCAGTTTCTCAGAAAGCTTCTTTCCAGTTTTGAACGGAAGATATTTCCTTTTTCACTGTAGCCCTCTATGGGATTCCAAATATCCCTTTGCCAATTCCACAATAACAGCCTTAGCGAAAGGCTTCTTGAAGGGAAACATGTAACTCTGTGAGATGAATTCTCAGAACACAGAGCAGTTTCTCAGAAAGCTTCTTTCCAGTTTTGAACGGAAGATATTTCCTTTTTCCCCGTAGCCCTCTATGGGCTTCCAAATATCCCTTTGCCAATTCCACAAGAACAGCCTTAGCGAAAGACTTCTTGAAGGGCAAGATGTAACTATGTGAGATGAATTCACAGAACACAGAGCAGTTTCTCAGAAAGCTTCTTTCCAGTTTTGAACGGAAGATATTTCCTTTTTCCCCATAGCCCTCTATGGGCTTCCAAATATCCCTTTGCCAATTCCACAAGAACAGCCTTAGCGAAAGGCTTCTTGAAGGGAAAGATGTAACTCTGTGAGACAAATTAACAGAACACAGAGCAGTTTCTCAGAAAACTCCTATCCATATTTGAACGGAAGATATTTCCTTTTTCACCATAGCCCTCTATTGGCTTCCAAATATCCCTGTGCCAATTCCACAAGAACAGCCTTAGCGAAAGGCTTCTTGAAGGGAAAGATGTAACTCTGTGAGATGAATTCACAGAACACAGAGCAGTTTGTCAGAAAGCTTCTTTCCAGTTTTGAACGGAAGATATTTCCTTTTTCACTGTAGCCCTCTATGGGCTTCCAAATATCCCTTTGCCAATTCCACAAGAACAGCCGTAGCGAAAGGCTTCTTGAAGGGAAAGATGTAACTCTGTGAAAGGAATTAACAGAACAGAGAGCAGTTTCTCAGAAAGCTTCTTTCCAGTTTTGAACGGAAGATATTTCCTTTTTCACCATAGCCCTCTATGGGCTTCCAAATATCCCTTTGCCAATTCCAAAAGAACAGCCTTTGCGAAAGGCTTCTTGAAGAGAAAGATGTAACTCTGTGAGATGAATTCACAGAACACAGAGAAGTTTCTCAGAAAGCTTCTTTCCAGTTTTCAGCGGAAGATATTCCCTTTTTCACCATAGCCCTCTATGGGCTTCCAAATATCCCTTTGCCAATTCCACAAGAACAGCCTTAGCGAAAGGCTGCTTGAAGGGAAAGATGTAACTCTGTGAGATGAATTCACAGAACACAGAGCAGTTTCTCAGAAAGCTTCTTTCCAGTTTTGAACGGAAGATATTTCCTTTTTCACCATAGCCCTCTAAGGGATTCCAAATATCCCTTTGCAAATTGCACAAGAACAGCCTTAGCGAAAGGCTTCTTGAAGGGAAAGATGTAACTCTGTGAGATGAATTCACAGAACACAGAGCAGTTTCTCAGAAAGCTTCTTTCCAGTTTTTAACGGAAGATATTTCCTTTTTCCCCATAGCCCTCTATGGGCTTCCAAATATCCCTTTGCCAATTGCACAAGAACAGCCTTAGCGAAAGGCTTCTGGAAGGGAAAGATGTAACTCTGTGAGATGAATTCACAGAACACAGAGCAGTTTCTCAGAAAGCTTCTTTCCAGTTTTGAACGGAAGATATTTCCTTTTTCACTGTAGACCTCTATGGGATTCCAAATATCCCTTTGCCAATTACACAAGAACAGCCTTAGCGAAAGGCTTCTTGAAGGGAAAGAAGTAACTCTGTGAGATGAATTCACAGAACACAGAGCAGTTTCTCAGAAAGCTTCTTTCCAGTTTTGAACGGAAGATATTTCCTTTTTCACTGTAGCCCTCTATGGGCTTCCAAATATCCCTTTGCCAATTCCACAATAACAGCCTTAGCGAAAGGCTTCTTGAAGGGAAACATGTAACTCTGTGAGATGAATTCACAGAACACAGAGCAGTTTCTCAGAAAGCTTCTTTCCAGTTTTGAACGGAAGATATTTCCTTTTTCCCCATAGCCTTCTATGGGCTTCCAAATATCCCTTTGCCAATTCCACAAGAACAGCCTTAGCGAAAGACTTCTTGAAGGGCAAGATGTAACTATGTGAGATGAATTCACAGAACACAGAGCAGTTTCTCAGAAAGCTTCTTTCCAGTTTTGAACGGAAGATATTTCCTTTTTCACCATAGCCCTCTATGGGCTTCCAAATATCCCGTTGCCAATTCCACAAGAACAGCCTTAGCGAAAGTCTGCTTGAAGGGAAACATGTAACTCTGTGAGATGAATTCACAGATCACAGAGCAGTTCCTCAGAAAACTTCTTGCCAGTTTTGAACGGAAGATATTTCCTTTTTCACCATAGCCCTCTATGGGCTTCCAAATATCCCTTTGCCAATTCCACAAGAACAGCCTTAGCGAAAGGCTTCTTGAAGGGAAAGATGTAACTCTGTGAGACAAATTAACAGAACACAGAGCAGTTTCTCAGAAAACTCCTTTCCATATTTGAACGGAAGATATTTCCTTTTTCACCATAGCCCTCTATTGGCTTCCAAATATCCCTGTGCCAATTCCACAAGAACAGCCTTAGCGAAAGGCTTCTTGAAGGGAAAGATGTAACTCTGTGAGATGAATTCACAGAACACAGAGCAGTTTGTCAGAAAGCTTCTTTCCAGTTTTGAACGGAAGATATTTCCTTTTTCACTGTAGCCCTCTATGGGCTTCCAAATATCCCTTTGCCAATTCCACAAGAACAGCCTTAGCGAAAGGCTTCTTGAAGGGAAAGATGTAACTCTGTGAAAGGAATTAACAGAACAGAGAGCAGTTTCTCAGAAAGCTTCTTTCCAGTTTTGAACGGAAGATATTTCCTTTTTCACCATAGCCCTCTATGGGCTTCCAAATATCCCTTTGCCAATTCCTAAAGAACAGCCTTTGCGAAAGGCTTCTTGAAGAGAAAGATGTAACTCTGTGAGATGAATTCACAGAACACAGAGAAGTTTCTCAGAAAGCTTCTTTCCAGTTTTCAGCGGAAGATATTTCCTTTTTCACCATAGCCCTCTATGGGCTTCCAAATATCCCTTTGCCAATTCCACAAGAACAGCCTTAGCGAAAGGCTGCTTGAAGGGAAAGATGTAACTCTGTGAGATGAATTCACAGAACACAGAGCAGTTTCTCAGAAAGCTTCTTTCCAGTTTTGAACGGAAGATATTTCCTTTTTCACCATAGCCCTCTAAGGGCTTCCAAATATCCCTTTGCAAATTGCACAAGAACAGCCTTAGCGAAAGGCTTCTTGAAGGGAAAGATGTAACTCTGTGAGATGAATTCACAGAACACAGAGCAGTTTCTCAGAAAGCTTCTTTCCAGTTTTTAACGGAAGATACTTCCTTTTTCCCCATAGCCCTCTATGGGCTTCCAAATATCCCTTTGCCAATTGCACAAGAACAGCCTTAGCGAAAGGCTTCTGTAAGGGAAAGATGTAACTCTGTGAGATGAATTCACAGAACACAGAGCAGTTTCTCAGAAAGCTTTTTTCCAGTTTTGAACGGAAGATATTTCCTTTTTCACTGTAGCCCTCTATGGGATTCCAAATATCCCTTTGCCAATTACACAAGAACAGCCTTAGCGAAAGGCTTCTTGAAGGGAAAGATGTAACTCTGTGAGATGAATTCACAGAACACAGAGCAGTTTCTCAGAAAGCTTCTTTCCAGTTTTGAACGGAAGATATTTCCTTTTTCACTGTAGCCCTCTATGGGCTTCCAAATATCCCTTTGCCAATTCCACAATAACAGCCTTAGCGAAAGGCTTCTTGAAGGGAAACATGTAACTCTGTGAGATGAATTCACAGAACACAGAGCAGTTTCTCAGAAAGCTTCTTTCCAGTTTTGAACGGAAGATATTTCCTTTTTCCCCATAGCCCTCTATGGGCTTCCAAATATCCCTTTGCCAATTCCACAAGAACAGCCTTAGCGAAAGACTTCTTGAAGGGCAAGATGTAACTATGTGAGATGAATTCACAGAACACAGAGCAGTTTCTCAGAAAGCTTCTTTCCAGTTTTGAACGGAAGATATTTCCTTTTTCACCATAGCACTCTATGGGATTCCAAATATCCCTTTGCCAATTCCACAAGAACAGCCTTAGCGAAAGTCTGCTTGAAGGGAAACATGTAACTCTGTGAGATGAATTCACAGAACACAGAGCAGTTCCTCAGAAAACTTCTTTCCAGTTTTGAACGGAAGATATTTCCTTTTTCACCATAGCCCTCTAAGGGCTTCCAAATATCCCTTTGCCAATTCCACAAGAACAGCATTAGCGAAAGGCTGCTGGAAGGGAAACATGTAACTCTGTGAGATGAATTCACAGAACACAGAGAAGTTTCTCAGAAAGCTTCTTTCCAGTTTTGAACGGAAGATATTTCCTTTTTCACCATAGCGCTCTATGGGCTTCCAAATATCCCTTTGCCAATTCCACAACAACAGCCTTAGCGAAAGGCTTCTTGAAGGGAAAGATGTAACTCTGTGAGATGAGTTCACAGAACACAGAGCAGTTTCTCAGAAAGCTTCTTTCCAGTTTTGAACGGAAGATATTTCCTTTTTCCCCGTAGCCCTCTATGGGCTTCTAAATATCCCTTTGCCAATTCCACAAGAACAGCCTTACCGAAAGGCTGCTTGAAGGGAAAGATGTAACTCTGTGAGATGAATTAACAGAACACAGAGCAGTTTCTCAGAAAGCTTCTATCCAGTTTTGAACGGAAGATATTTCCTTTTTCACCATAGCCCTCTATGGGCTTCCAAATATCCCTTTGCCAATTCCACAAGAACAGCCTTAGCGAAAAGCTTCTTGAAGGGAAACATGTAACTCTGTGAGATGAATTAACAGAACACAGAGCAGTTTCTCAGAAAGCTTCTTTCCAGTTTTGAACGGAAGATATTTCCTTTTTCCCCATAGCCCTCTATGGGCTTCCAAATATCCCCTTGCCAAATCCACAAGAACAGCCTTAGCGAAAGGCTTCTTGAAGGGAAAGATGTAACTCTGTGAGATGAATTCACAGAACACAGAGCAGTTTCTCAGAAAGCTTCTTTCCAGTTTTGAACGGAAGATATTTCCTTTTTTACCATAGCCCTCTATTGGCTTCCAAATATCCCTTTGCCAATTCCACAAGAACAGCCTTAGCGAAAGGCTGCTTGAAGGGAAACATGTAACTCTATGAGATAAATTCACAGAACACACAGCAGTTTCTCAGAAAGCTTCTTTCCAGTTTTCAGCGGAAGATATTTCCTTTTTCACCATAGCCCTCTATGGGCTTCCAAATATCCCTTTGCCAATTCCACAAGAACAGCCTTAGCGAAAGGTTGCTTGAAGGGAAAGATGTAACTCTGTGAGATGAATTCACAGAACACAGAGCAGTTTCTCAGAAAGCTTCTTTCCAGTTTTGAACGGAAGATATTTCTTTTTTCACCATAGCCCTCTAAGGGATTCCAAATATCCCTTTGCAAATTGCACAAGAACAGCCTTAGTGAAAGGCTTCTTGAAGGGAAAGATGTAACTCTGCAGATGAATTCACAGAACACAGAGCAGTTTCTCAGAAAGCTTCTTTCCAGTTTTTAACGGAAGATATTTCCTTTTTCCCCATAGCCCTCTATGGGCTTCCAAATATCCCTTTGCCAATTGCACAAGAACAGCCTAAGCGAAAGGCTTCTGGAAGGGAAAGATGTAACTCTGTGAGATGAATTCACAGAACACAGAGCAGTTTCTCAGAAAGCTTCTTTCCAGTTTTGAACGGAAGATATTTCCTTTTTCACTGTAGCCCTCTATGGGATTCCAAATATCCCTTTGCCAATTCCACAATAACAGCCTTAGCGAAAGGCTTCTTGAAGGGAAACATGTAACTCTGTGAGATGAATTCTCAGAACACAGAGCAGTTTCTCAGAAAGCTTCTTTCCAGTTTTGAACGGAAGATATTTCCTTTTTCCCCGTAGCCCTCTATGGGCTTCCAAATATCCCTTTGCCAATTCCACAAGAACAGCCTTAGCGAAAGACTTCTTGAAGGGCAAGATGTAACTATGTGAGATGAATTCACAGAACACAGAGCAGTTTCTCAGAAAGCTTCTTTCCAGTTTTGAACGGAAGATATTTCCTTTTTCCCCATAGCCCTCTATGGGCTTCCAAATATCCCTTTGCCAATTCCACAAGAACAGCCTTAGCGAAAGGCTTCTTGAAGGGAAAGATGTAACTCTGTGAGACAAATTAACAGAACACAGAGCAGTTTCTCAGAAAACTCCTATCCATATTTGAACGGAAGATATTTCCTTTTTCACCATAGCCCTCTATTGGCTTCCAAATATCCCTGTGCCAATTCCACAAGAACAGCCTTAGCGAAAGGCTTCTTGAAGGGAAAGATGTAACTCTGTGAGATGAATTCACAGAACACAGAGCAGTTTGTCAGAAAGCTTCTTTCCAGTTTTGAACGGAAGATATTTCCTTTTTCACTGTAGCCCTCTATGGGCTTCCAAATATCCCTTTGCCAATTCCACAAGAACAGCCGTAGCGAAAGGCTTCTTGAAGGGAAAGATGTAACTCTGTGAAAGGAATTAACAGAACAGAGAGCAGTTTCTCAGAAAGCTTCTTTCCAGTTTTGAACGGAAGATATTTCCTTTTTCACCATAGCCCTCTATGGGCTTCCAAATATCCCTTTGCCAATTCCAAAAGAACAGCCTTTGCGAAAGGCTTCTTGAAGAGAAAGATGTAACTCTGTGAGATGAATTCACAGAACACAGAGAAGTTTCTCAGAAAGCTTCTTTCCAGTTTTCAGCGGAAGATATTCCCTTTTTCACCATAGCCCTCTATGGGCTTCCAAATATCCCTTTGCCAATTCCACAAGAACAGCCTTAGCGAAAGGCTGCTTGAAGGGAAAGATGTAACTCTGTGAGATGAATTCACAGAACACAGAGCAGTTTCTCAGAAAGCTTCTTTCCAGTTTTGAACGGAAGATATTTCCTTTTTCACCATAGCCCTCTAAGGGATTCCAAATATCCCTTTGCAAATTGCACAAGAACAGCCTTAGCGAAAGGCTTCTTGAAGGGAAAGATGTAACTCTGTGAGATGAATTCACAGAACACAGAGCAGTTTCTCAGAAAGCTTCTTTCCAGTTTTTAACGGAAGATATTTCCTTTTTCCCCATAGCCCTCTAAGGGCTTCCAAATATCCCTTTGCCAATTGCACAAGAACAGCCTTAGCGAAAGGCTTCTGGAAGGGAAAGATGTAACTCTGTGAGATGAATTCACAGAACACAGAGCAGTTTCTCAGAAAGCTTCTTTCCAGTTTTGAACGGAAGATATTTCCTTTTTCACTGTAGCCCTCTATGGGATTCCAAATATCCCTTTGCCAATTACACAAGAACAGCCTTAGCGAAAGGCTTCTTGAAGGGAAAGATGTAACTCTGTGAGATGAATTCACAGAACACAGAGCAGTTTCTCAGAAAGCTTCTTTCCAGTTTTGAACGGAAGATATTTCCTTTTTCACTGTAGCCCTCTATGGGCTTCCAAATATCCCTTTGCCAATTCCACAATAACAGCCTTAGCGAAAGGCTTCTTGAAGGGAAACATGTAACTCTGTGAGATGAATTCACAGAACACAGAGCAGTTTCTCAGAAAGCTTCTTTCCAGTTTTGAACGGAAGATATTTCCTTTTTCCCCATAGCCCTCTATGGGCTTCCAAATATCCCTTTGCCAATTCCACAAGAACAGCCTTAGCGAAAAACTTCTTGAAGGGCAAGATGTAACTGTGTGAGATGAATTCACAGAACACAGAGCAGTTTCTCAGAAAGCTTCTTTCCAGTTTTGAACGGAAGATATTTCCTTTTTCACCATAGCCCTCTATGGGCTTCCAAATATCCCTTTGCCAATTCCACAAGAACAGCCTTAGCGAAAGTCTGCTTGAAGGGAAACATGTAACTCTGTGAGATGAATTCAGAGAACACAGAGCAGTTCCTCAGAAAACTTCTTTCCAGTTTTGAACGGAAGATATTTCCTTTTTCACCATAGCCCTCTAAGGGCTTCCAAATATCCCTTTGCCAATTCCACAAGAACAGCATTAGCGAAAGGCTGCTGGAAGGGAAACATGTAACTCTGTGAGATGAATTCACAGAACACAGAGAAGTTTCTCAGAAAGCTTCTTTCCAGTTTTGAACGGAAGATATTTCCTTTTTCACCATAGCGCTCTATGGGCTTCCAAATATCCCTTTGCCAATTCCACAACAACAGCCTTAGCGAAAGGCTTCTTGAAGGGAAAGATGTAACTCTGTGAGATGAATTCACAGAACACAGAGCAGTTTCTCAGAAATCTTCTTTCCAGTTTTGAACGGAAGATATTTCCTTTTTCCCCGTAGCCCTCTATGGGCTTCTAAATATCCCTTTGCCAATTCCACAAGAACAGCCTTATCGAAAGGCTGCTTGAAGGGAAAGATGTAACTCTGTGGGGTGAATTAACAGAACACAGAGCAGTTTCTCAGAAAGCTTCTATCCAGTTTTGAACGGAAGATATTTCCTTTTTCACCATAGCCCTCTATGGGCTTCCAAATATCCTTTGCCAATTCCACAAGAACAGCCTTAGCGAAAAGCTTCTTGAAGGGAAACATGTAACTCTGTGAGATGAATTAACAGAACACAGAGCAGTTTCTCAGAAAGCTTCTTTCCAGTTTTGAACGGAAGATATTTCCTTTTTCCCCATAGCCCTCTATGGGCTTCCAAATATCCCTTTGCCAAATCCACAAGAACAGCCTTAGCGAAAGGCTTCTTGAAGGGAAAGATGTAACTCTGTGAGATGAATTCACAGAACACAGAGCAGTTTCTCAGAAAGCTTCTTTCCAGTTTTGAACGGAAGATATTTCCTTTTTTACCATAGCCCTCTATTGGCTTCCAAATATCCCTTTGCCAATTCCACAAGAACAGCCTTAGCGAAAGGCTTCTTGAAGGGAAAGATGTAACTCTGTGAGATTAATTAACAGAACACAGAGCAGTTTCTCAGAAAGCTTCTTTCCAGTTTTGAACGGAAGATATTTCCTTTTTCACCATAGCCCTCTATGGGCTTCCAAATATCCCTTTGCCAATTCCACAAGAACAGCCTTAGCGAAAGGCTTCTTGAAGGGAAAGATGTAACTCTGTGAGATGAGTTAACAGAACACAGAGCAGTTTCTCAGAAAGCTTCTTTCCAGTTTTGAACGGAAGATATTTCCTTTTTCACCATAGCCCTCTAAGGGATTCCAAATATCCCTTTGCAAATTGCACAAGAACAGCCTTAGCGAAAGGCTTCTTGAAGGGAAAGATGTAACTCTGTGAGATGAATTCACAGAACACAGAGCAGTTTCTCAGAAAGCTTCTTTCCAGTTTTTAACGGAAGATATTTCCTTTTTCCCCATAGCCCTCTATGGGCTTCCAAATATCCCTTTGCCAATTGCACAAGAACAGCCTTAGCGAAAGGCTTCTGGAAGGGAAAGATGTAACTCTGTGAGATGAATTCACAGAACACAGAGCAGTTTCTCAGAAAGCTTCTTTCCAGTTTTGAACGGAAGATATTTCCTTTTTCACTGTAGCCCTCTATGGGATTCCAAATATCCCTTTGCCAATTACACAAGAACAGCCTTAGCGAAAGGCTTCTTGAAGGGAAAGAAGTAACTCTGTGAGATGAATTCACAGAACACAGAGCAGTTTCTCAGAAAGCTTCTTTCCAGTTTTGAACGGAAGATATTTCCTTTTTCACTGTAGCCCTCTATGGGCTTCCAAATATCCCTTTGCCAATTCCACAATAACAGCCTTAGCGAAAGGCTTCTTGAAGGGAAACATGTAACTCTGTGAGATGAATTCACAGAACACAGAGCAGTTTCTCAGAAAGCTTCTTTCCAGTTTTGAACGGAAGATATTTCCTTTTTCCCCATAGCCCTCTATGGGCTTCCAAATATCCCTTTGCCAATTCCACAAGAACAGCCTTAGCGAAAGACTTCTTGAAGGGCAAGATGTAACTATGTGAGATGAATTCACAGAACACAGAGCAGTTTCTCAGAAAGATTCTTTCCAGTTTTGAACGGAAGATATTTCCTTTTTCACCATAGCCCTCTATGGGCTTCCAAATATCCCGTTGCCAATTCCACAAGAACAGCCTTAGCGAAAGTCTGCTTGAAGGGAAACATGTAACTCTGTGAGATGAATTCACAGAACACAGAGCAGTTCCTCAGAAAACTTCTTGCCAGTTTTGAACGGAAGATATTTCCTTTTTCACCATAGCCCTCTAAGGGCTTCCAAATATCCCTTTGCCAATTCCACAAGAACAGCATTAGCGAAAGGCTGCTGGAAGGGAAACATGTAACTCTGTGAGATGAATTCACACAACACAGAGAAGTTTCTCAGAAAGCTTCTTTCCAGTTTTGAACGGAAGATATTTCCTTTTTCACCATAGCCCTCTATGGGCTTCCAAATATCCCTTTGCCAATTCCACAAGAACACCCTTAGCGAAAGGCTTCTTGAAGGGAAAGATGTAACTCTGTGAGATGAATTCACAGAACACAGAGAAGTTTCTCAGAAAGCTTCTTTCCAGTTTTCAGCGGAAGATATTTCCTTTTTCACCATAGCCCTCTATGGGCTTCCAAATATCCCTTTGCCAATTCCACAAGAACAGCCTTAGCGAAAGGCTGCTTGAAGGGAAAGATGTAACTCTGTGAGATGAATTCACAGAACACAGAGCAGTTTCTCAGAAAGCTTCTTTCCAGTTTTGAACGGAAGATATTTCCTTTTTCACCATAGCCCTCTAAGGGCTTCCAAATATCCCTTTGCAAATTGCACAAGAACAGCCTTAGCGAAAGGCTTCTTGAAGGGAAAGATGTAACTCTGTGAGATGAATTCACAGAACACAGAGCAGTTTCTCAGAAAGCTTCTTTCCAGTTTTTAACGGAAGATACTTCCTTTTTCCCCATAGCCCTCTATGGGCTTCCAAATATCCCTTTGCCAATTGCACAAGAACAGCCTTAGCGAAAGGCTTCTGGAAGGGAAAGATGTAACTCTGTGAGATGAATTCACAGAACACAGAGCAGTTTCTCAGAAAGCTTTTTTCCAGTTTTGAACGGAAGATATTTCCTTTTTCACTGTAGCCCTCTATGGGATTCCAAATATCCCTTTGCCAATTACACAAGAACAGCCTTAGCGAAAGGCTTCTTGAAGGGAAAGATGTAACTCTGTGAGATGAATTCACAGAACACAGAGCAGTTTCTCAGAAAGCTTCTTTCCAGTTTTGAACGGAAGATATTTCCTTTTTCACTGTAGCCCTCTATGGGCTTCCAAATATCCCTTTGCCAATTCCACAATAACAGCCTTAGCGAAAGGCTTCTTGAAGGGAAACATGTAACTCTGTGAGATGAATTCACAGAACACAGAGCAGTTTCTCAGAAAGCTTCTTTCCAGTTTTGAACGGAAGATATTTCCTTTTTCACCATAGCCCTCTATGGGCTTCCAAATATCCCTTTGCCAATTCCACAAGAACACCCTTAGCGAAAGGCTGTTTGAAGGGAAAGATGTAACTCTGTGAGATGAATTCACAGAACACAGAGCAGTTTCTCAGAAAGCTTCTTTCCAGTTTTGAACGGAAGATATTTCCTTTTTCACCATAGCCCTCTATGGGCTTCCAAATATCCCTTTGCCAATTCCACAAGAACAGCCTTAGCGAAAGGCTTCTTGAAGGGAAAGATGTAACTCTGTGAGACAAATTAACAGAACACAGAGCAGTTTCTCAGAAAACTCCTTTCCATATTTGAACGGAAGATATTTCCTTTTTCACCATAGCCCTCTATTGGCTTCCAAATATCCCTGTGCCAATTCCACAAGAACAGCCTTAGCGAAAGGCTTCTTGAAGGGAAAGATGTAACTCTGTGAGATGAATTCACAGAACACAGAGCAGTTTGTCAGAAAGCTTCTTTCCAGTTTTGAACGGAAGATATTTCCTTTTTCACTGTAGCCCTCTATGGGCTTCCAAATATCCCTTTGCCAATTCCACAAGAACAGCCTTAGCGAAAGGCTTCTTGAAGGGAAAGATGTAACTCTGTGAAAGGAATTAACAGAACAGAGAGCAGTTTCTCAGAAAGCTTCTTTCCAGTTTTGAACGGAAGATATTTCCTTTTTCCCCATAGCCCTCTATGGGCTTCCAAATATCCCTTTGCCAATTCCAAAAGAACAGCCTTTGCGAAAGGCTTCTTGAAGAGAAAGATGTAACTCTGTGAGATGAATTCACAGAACACAGAGAAGTTTCTCAGAAAGCTTCTTTCCAGTTTTCAGCGGAAGATATTTCCTTTTTCACCATAGCCCTCTATGGGCTTCCAAATATCCCTTTGCCAATTCCACAAGAACAGCCTTAGCGAAAGGCTGCTTGAAGGGAAAGATGTAACTCTGTGAGATGAATTCACAGAACACAGAGCAGTTTCTCAGAAAGCTTCTTTCCAGTTTTGAACGGAAGATATTTCCTTTTTCACCATAGCCCTCTAAGGGCTTCCAAATATCCCTTTGCAAATTGCACAAGAACAGCCTTAGCGAAAGGCTTCTTGAAGGGAAAGATGTAACTCTGTGAGATGAATTCACAGAACACAGAGCAGTTTCTCAGAAAGCTTCTTTCCAGTTTTTAACGGAAGATACTTCCTTTTTCCCCATAGCCCTCTATGGGCTTCCAAATATCCCTTTGCCAATTGCACAAGAACAGCCTTAGCGAAATGCTTCTGGAAGGGAAAGATGTAACTCTGTGAGATGAATTCACAGAACACAGAGCAGTTTCTCAGAAAGCTTTTTTCCAGTTTTGAACGGAAGATATTTCCTTTTTCACTGTAGCCCTCTATGGGATTCCAAATATCCCTTTGCCAATTACACAAGAACAGCCTTAGCGAAAGGCTTCTTGAAGGGAAAGATGTAACTCTGTGAGATGAATTCACAGAACACAGAGCAGTTTCTCAGAAAGCTTCTTTCCAGTTTTGAACGGAAGATATTTCCTTTTTCACTGTAGCCCTCTATGGGCTTCCAAATATCCCTTTGCCAATTCCACAATAACAGCCTTAGCGAAAGGCTTCTTGAAGGGAAACATGTAACTCTGTGAGATGAATTCACAGAACACAGAGCAGTTTCTCAGAAAGCTTCTTTCCAGTTTTGAACGGAAGATATTTCCTTTTTCCCCATAGCCCTCTATGGGCTTCCAAATATCCCTTTGCCAATTCCACAAGAACAGCCTTAGCGAAAGACTTCTTGAAGGGCAAGAAGTAACTATGTGAGATGAATTCACAGAACACAGAGCAGTTTCTCAGAAAGCTTCTTTCCAGTTTTGAACGGAAGATATTTCCTTTTTCACCATAGCCCTCTATGGGCTTCCAAATATCCCTTTGCCAATTCCACAAGAACAGCCTTAGCGAAAGTCTGCTTGAAGGGAAACATGTAACTCTGTGAGATGAATTCACAGAACCCAGAGCAGTTCCTCAGAAAACTTCTTTCCAGTTTTGAACGGAAGATATTTCCTTTTTCACCATAGCCCTCTAAGGGCTTCCAAATATCCCTTTGCCAATTCCACAAGAACAGCATTAGCGAAAGGCTGCTGGAAGGGAAACATGTAACTCTGTGAGATGAATTCACAGAACACAGAGAAGTTTCTCAGAAAGCTTCTTTCCAGTTTTGAACGGAAGATATTTCCTTTTTCACCATAGCGCTCTATGGGCTTCCAAATATCCCTTTGCCAATTCCACAACAACAGCCTTAGCGAAAGGCTTCTTGAAGGGAAAGATGTAACTCTGTGAGATGAGTTCACAGAACACAGAGCAGTTTCTCAGAAAGCTTCTTTCCAGTTTTGAACGGAAGATATTTCCTTTTTCCCCGTAGCCCTCTATGGGCTTCTAAATATCCCTTTGCCAATTCCACAAGAACAGCCTTACCGAAAGGCTGCTTGAAGGGAAAGATGTAACTCTGTGAGATGAATTAACAGAACACAGAGCAGTTTCTCAGAAAGCTTCTATCCAGTTTTGAACGGAAGATATTTCCTTTTTCACCATAGCCCTCTATGGGCTTCCAAATATCCCTTTGCCAATTCCACAAGAACAGCCTTAGCGAAAAGCTTCTTGAAGGGAAACATGTAACTCTGTGAGATGAATTAACAGAACACAGAGCAGTTTCTCAGAAAGCTTCTTTCCAGTTTTGAACGGAAGATATTTCCTTTTTCCCCATAGCCCTCTATGGGCTTCCAAATATCCCTTTGCCAAATCCTCAAGAACAGCCTTAGCGAAAGGCTTCTTGAAGGGAAAGATGTAACTCTGTGAGATGAATTCACAGAACACAGAGCAGTTTCTCAGAAAGCTTCTTTCCAGTTTTGAACGGAAGATATTTCCTTTTTTACCATAGCCCTCTATGGGCTTCCAAATATCCCTTTGCCAATTCCACAAGAACAGCCTTAGCGAAAGGCTGCTTGAAGGGAAACATGTAACTCTATGAGATAAATTCACAGAACACAGAGCAGTTTCTCAGAAAGCTTCTTTCCAGTTTTCAGCGGAAGATATTTCCTTTTTCACCATAGCCCTCTATGGGCTTCCAAATATCCCTTTGCCAATTCCACAAGAACAGCCTTAGCGAAAGGTTGCTTGAAGGGAAAGATGTAACTCTGTGAGATGAATTCACAGAACACAGAGCAGTTTCTCAGAAAGCTTCTTTCCAGTTTTGAACGGAAGATATTTCTTTTTTCACCATAGCCCTCTAAGGGAATCCAAATATCCCTTTGCAAATTGCACAAGAACAGCCTTAGCGAAAGGCTTCTTGAAGGGAAAGATGTAACTCTGTGAGATGAATTCACAGAACACAGAGCAGTTTCTCAGAAAGCTTCTTTCCAGTTTTTAACGGAAGATATTTCCTTTTTCCCCATAGCCCTCTATGGGCTTCCAAATATCCTTTTGCCAATTGCACAAGAACAGCCTTAGCGAAAGGCTTATGGAAGGGAAAGATGTAACTCTGTGAGATGAATTCACAGAACACAGAGCAGTTTCTCAGAAAGCTTCTTTCCAGTTTTGAACGGAAGATATTTCCTTTTTCACTGTAGCCCTCTATGGGATTCCAAATATCCCTTTGCCAATTCCACAAGAACAGCCTTAGCGAAAGGCTTCTTGAAGGGAAAGATGTAACTCTGTGAGATGAATTCACAGAACACAGAGCAGTTTCTCAGAAAGCTTCTTTCCAGTTTTGAACGGAAGATATTTCCTTTTTCACTGTAGCCCTCTATGGGCTTCCAAATATCCCTTTGCCAATTCCACAACAACAGCCTTAGCGAAAGGTTTCTTGAAGGGAAACATGTAACTCTGTGAGATGAATTCTCAGAACACAGAGCAGTTTCTCAGAAAGCTTCTTTCCAGTTTTGAACGGAAGATATTTCCTTTTTCCCCATAGCCCTCTATGGGCTTCCAAATATCCCTTTGCCAATTCCACAAGAACAGCCTTAGCGAAAGACTTCTTGAAGGGCAAGATGTAACTATGTGAGATGAATTCACAGAACACAGAGCAGTTTCTAAGAAAGCTTCTTTCCAGTTTTGAACGGAAGATATTTCCTTTTTCACCATAGCCCTCTATGGGCTTCCAAATATCCCGTTGCCAATTCCACAAGAACAGCCTTAGCGAAAGTCTGCTTGAAGGGAAACATGTAACTCTGTGAGATGAATTCACAGAACACAGAGCAGTTCCTCAGAAAACTTCTTTCCAGTTTTGAACGGAACATATTTCCTTTTTCACCATAGCCCTCTAAGGGCTTCCAAATATCCCTTTGCCAATTCCACAAGAACAGCATTAGCGAAAGGCTGCTGGAAGGGAAACATGTAACTCTGTGAGATGAATTCACAGAACACAGAGAAGTTTCTCAGAAAGCTTCTTTCCAGTTTTGAACGGAAGATATTTCCTTTTTCACCATAGCGCTCTATGGGCTTCCAAATATCCCTTTGCCAATTCCACAACAACAGCCTTAGCGAAAGGCTTCTTGAAGGGAAAGATGTAACTCTGTGAGATGAATTCACAGAACACAGAGCAGTTTCTCAGAAAGCTTCTTTCCAGTTTTGAACGGAAGATATTTCCTTTTTCCCCGTAGCCCTCTATGGGCTTCCAAATATCCCTTTGCCAATTCCACAAGAACAGCCTTAGCGAAAGGCTGCTTGAAGGGAAAGATGTAACTCTGTGAGATGAATTAACAGAACTCCAAGCAGTTTCTCAGAAAGCTTCTATCCAGTTTTGAACGGAAGATATTTCCTTTTTCACCATAGCCCTCTATGGGCTTCCAAATATCCCTTTGCCAATTCCACAAGAACAGCCTTAGCGAAAAGCTTCTTGAAGGGAAACATGTAACTCTGTGAGATGAATTAACACAACACAGAGCAGTTTCTCAGAAAGCTTCTTTCCAGTTTTGAACGGAAGATATTTCCTTTTTCCCCATAGCTATCTATGGGCTTCAAAATATCCCTTTGCCAAATCCACAAGAACAGCCTTAGCGAAAGGCTTCTTGAAGGGAAAGATGTAACTCTGTGAGATGAATTCACAGAACACAGAGCAGTATCTCAGAAAGCTTCTTTCCAGTTTTGAACGGAAGATATTTCCTTTTTTACCATAGCCCTTTATTGGCTTCCAAATATCCCTTTGCCAATTCCACAAGAACAGCCTTAGCGAAAGGCTGCTTGAAGGGAAACATGTAACTCTATGAGATAAATTCACAGAACACAGAGCAGTTTCTCAGAAAGCTTCTTTCCAGTTTTCAGCGGAAGATATTTCCTTTTTCACCATAGCCCTCTATGGGCTTCCAAATATCCCTTTGCCAATTCCACAAGAACAGCCTTAGCGAAAGGCTGCTTGAAGGGAAAGATGTAACTCTGTGAGATGAATTAACAGAACACAGAGCAGTTTCTCAGAAAGCTTCTTTCCAGTTTTGAACGGAAGATATTTCCTTTTTCCCCATAGCCCTCTATGGGCTTCCAAATATCCGTTTGCCAATTCCACCAGAACAGCCTTAGCAAAAGGCTTCTTGAAGGGAAAGATGTAACTCTGTGAGATGAATTCACAGAACACAGAGCAGTTTCTCAGAAAGCTTCTTTCCAGTTTTGAACGGAAGATATTTCCTTTTTCCCCAAAGCCCTCTATGGGCTTCCAAATATCCCTTTGCCAATTCCACAAGAACAGCCTTAGCGAAAGGCTTCTTGAAGGGAAAGATGTAACTCTGTGAGATGAATTCACAGAACACAGAGCAGTTTCTCAGAAAGCTTCTTTCCAGTTTTGAACGGAAGATATTTCCTTTTTCACTGTAGCCCTCTATGGGCTTCCCAATATCCCTTTGCCACTTCCACAATAACAGCCTTAGCGAAAGGATTCTTGAAGGGAAACATGTAACTCTGTGAGATGAATTCACAGAACACACAGCAGTTTCTCAGAAAGCTTCTTTCCAGTTTTGAACGGAAGATATTGCCTTTTTCCCCATAGTCCTCTATGGGCTTCCAAATATCCCGTTGCCAATTCCACAAGAACAGCCTTAGCGAAAGTCTGCTTGAAGGGAAACATGTAACTCTGTGAGATGAATTCACAGAACACAGAGCAGTTCCTCAGAAATCTTCTTTCCAGTTTTGAACGGAAGATATTTCCTTTTACACCCTAGCGCTCTATGGGGTTCCAAATATCCCGTTGCCAATTCCACTAGAACAGCCTTAGCGAAAGGCTGCTTGAAGGTAATCATGTAACTCTGTGAGATGAATTCACAGAACACAGAGCAGTTTCTCAGAAAGCTTCTTTATAGTTTTGAACGGAAGATATTTCCTTTTTCACCATAGCCCTCTATGAGCTTCCAAATATCCCTTTGCCAATTCCACAAGAACAGCCTTAGCGAAAGGCTTCTTGAAGGGAAAGATGTAACTCTGTGAGATAAATTCACAGAACACAGAGCAGTTTCTCAGAAAGCTTCTTTCCAGTTTTGAACGGAAGATATTTCCTTTTTCACTGTAGCCCTCTATGGGCTTCCAAATATCCCTTTGTCAATACTACAAGAACAGCCTTAGCGAAAGGCTTCTTGAAGGGAAAGATGTAACTCTGTGAGATGAATTCACAGAACACAGAGCAGTTTCTCAGAAAGCTTCTTTCCAGTTTTGAACGGAAGATATTTCCTTTTTCACCATAGCCCTCTATGGGCTTCCAAATATCCCTTTGCCAATTCCACAAGAACAGCCTTAGCGAAAGGCTTCTTGAAGGGAAAGATGTAACTCTGTGAGATGAATTCACAGAACACAGAGCTGTTTCTCAGAAAGCTTCTTTCCATTTTTGAACGGAAGACATTTCCTTTTTCCCCATAGCCCTCTATGGGCTTCCAAATATCCCTTGCCAATTCCACAAGAACAGCCTTAGCGAAAGGCTTCTTGAAGGAAAAGATGTAACTCTGTGAGAGGAATTAACAGAACACAGAGCAGTTTCTCAGAAAGCTTCCTACCAGTTTTGAACGGAAGATATTTCCTTTTTCACTGTAGCCCTCTATGGGCTTCCAAATATCCCTTTGCCAATTCCACAAGAACATCCTTAGCGAAAGGCTGCTTGAAAGGAAAGATGTAACACTGTGAGATGAATTCACAGAACACAGAGCAGTTTCTCAGAAAGCTTCTATCCAGTTTTGAACGGAAGATATTTCCTTTTTCACCATAGCCCTCTATGGGCTTCCAAATATCCCTTTGCCAATTCCACAAGAACAGCCTTAGCGAAAAGCTTCTTGAAGGGAAACATGTAACTCTGTGAGAAGAATTAACAGAACACAGAGCAGTTTCTCAGAAAGCTTCGTTCCAGTTTTCAACGGAAGATATTTCCTTTTTCCCCATAGCCCTCTATGGGCTTCCAAATATACCTTGCCAACTCCACAAGAACAGCCTTAGCGAAAGGCTGCTTGAAGGGAAACATGTAACTCTGTGAGATAAATTCACAGAACACAGAGCAGTTTCTCAGAAAGCTTCTTTCCAGTTTTGAACGGAAGATATTTCCTTTTTCACTGTAGCCCTCTATGGGCTTCCAAATATCCCTTTGCCAATTCCAAAAGAACAGCCTTAGCGAAAGGCTTCTTGAAGGGAAAGATGTAACTCTGTGAAAGGAATTAACAGAACAGAGAGCAGTTTGTCAGAAAGCTTCTTTCCAGTTTTGAACGGAAGATATTTCCTTTTTCCCCATAGCCCTCTATGGGCTTCCAAATATCCCTTTGCCAATTCCACAAGAACAGCCTTTGGGAAAGGCTTCTTGAAGAGAAAGATGTACCTCTGTGAGATGAATTCACAGAACACAGAGAAGTTTCTCAGAAAGTTTCTTTCCAGTTTTGAACGGAAGATATTTCCTTTTTCACCGTAGCCCTCTATGGGCTTCCAAATATCCCTTTGCCAATTCCACAACAACAGCCTTAGCGAAAGGCTTCTTGAAGGGAAAGATGTAACTCTGTGAGATGAATTCACAGAACACAGAGCAGTTTCTCAGAAAGCTTCTTTCCAGTTTTGAACGGAAGATATTTCCTTTTTCTCCATAGCCCTCTATTGGCTTCCAAATATCCCTTTGCCAATTCCACAAGAACAGCCTTAGCGAAAGGCTGCTTGAAGGGAAAGATGTAACTCTGTGAGAAGAATTAACAGAACACAGAGCAGTTTCTCAGAAAGCTTTTTTCCAGTTTTGAACGGAAGATATTTCCTTTTTCCCCATAGCCCTCTATGGGCTTCCAAATATCCCTTTGCCAAATCCACAAGAACAGCCTTAGCGAAAGGCTTCTTGAAGGGAAAGATGTAACTCTGTGAGATGAATTCACAGAACACAGAGCAGTTTCTCAGAAAGCTTCTTTCCAGTTTTGAACGGAAGATATTTCCTTTTTCACCATAGCCCTCTATTGGCTTCCAAATATCCCTTTGCCAATTCCACAAGAACAGCCTTAGCGAAAGGCTGCTGGAAGGGAAACATGTAACTCTATGAGATGAATTCACAGAACACAGAGCAGTTTCTCAGAAAGCTTCTTTCCAGTTTTCAGCGGAAGATATTTCCTTTTTCACCATAGCCCTCTATGGGCTTCCAAATATCCCTTTGCCAAATCCACAAGAACAGCCTTAGCGAAAGGCTGCTTGAAGGGAAAGATGTAACTCTGTGAGATGAATTCACAGAACACAGAGCAGTTTCTCAGAAAGCTTCTTTCCAGTTTTGAACGGAAGATATTTCCTTTTTCACCATAGCCCTCTAAGGGCTTCCAAATATCCCTTTGCAAATTGCACAAGAACAGCCTTAGCGAAAGGCTTCTTGAAGGGAAAGATGTAACTCTGTGAGATGAATTCACAGAACACAGAGCAGTTTCTCAGAAGGCTTCTTTCCAGTTTTGAACGGAAGATATTTCCTTTTTCCCCATAGCCCTCTATGGGCTTCCAAATATCCCTTTGCCAATTCCACAAGAACAGCCTTAGCGAAAGGCTTCTTGAAGGGAAAGATGTAACTCTGTGAGATGAATTCACAGAACACAGAGCAGTTTCTCAGAAAGCTTCTTTCCAGTTTTGAACGGAAGATATTTCCTTTTTCACTAGAGCCCTCTATGGGCTTCCAAATATCCCTTTGCCAATTCCACAATAACAGCCTTAGCGAAATTCTTCTTGAAGGGAAACATGTAACTCTGTGAGATGAATTCACAGAACACAGAGCAGTTTCTCAGAAAGCTTCTTTCCAGTTTTGAACGGAAGATATTTCCTTTTTCCCCATAGCCCTCTATGGGCTTCCAAATATCCCTTTGCCAATTCCACAAGAACAGCCTTAGCGAAAGGCTTCTTGAAGGGCAAGATGTAACTCTGTGAGATGAATTCACAGAACACAGAGCAGTTTCTCAGAAAGCTTCTTTCCAGTTTTGAACGGAAGATATTTCCTTTTTCACCATAGCCCTCTATGGGCTTCCAAATATCCCGTTGCCAATTCCACAAGAACAGCCTTAGCGAAAGGCTGCTTGAAGGGAAACATGTAACTCTGTGAGATGAATTCACAGAACACAGAGCAGTTCCTCAGAAATCTTCTTTCCAGTTTTGAACGGAAGATATTTCCTTTTTCACCATAGCCCTCTAAGGGCTTCCAAATATCCCTTTGCCAATTCCACAAGAACAGTCTTAGCGAAAGGCTTCTTGAAGGGAAAGATGTAACTCTGTGAGATGAATTCACAGAACACAGAACAGTTTCTCAGAAAGCTTCTTTCCAGTTTTGAACGGAAGATATTTCCTTTTTCACCATAGCCCTCTATGGGCTTCCAAATATCCCTTTGCCAATTCCACAAGAACAGCCTTAGCGAAAGGCTGCTTGAAGGGAAAGATGTAACTCTGTGAGATGAATTCACAGAACACAGAGCAGTTTCTCAGAAAGCTTCTTTCCAGTTTTGAACGGAAGATATTTCCTTTTTCACTGTAGCCCTCTATGGGCTTCCAAATATCCCTTTGCCAATTCCACAAGAACAGCCTTAACGAAAGGCTTCTTGAAGGGAAAGATGTAACTCTGTGAAAGGAATTAACAGAACAGAGAGCAGTTTCTCAGAAAGCTTCTTTCCAGTTTTTAACGGAAGATATTTCCTTTTTCACCATAGCCCTCTATGGGCTTCCAAATATCCCTTTGCCAATTCCACAAGAACAGCCTTAGCGAAAGGCTTCTTGAAGGGAAAGATGTAACTCTGTGAGATGAATTCACAGAACACAGAGCAGTTTCTCAGAAAGCTTCTTTCCAGTTTTGAACGGAAGATATTTCCTTTTTCACCATAGCCCTCTATGGGCTTCTAAATATCCCTTTGCCAATTCCACAAGAACAGCCTTATCGAAAGGCTGCTTGAAGGGAAAGATGTAACTCTGTGAGATGAATTAACAGAACACAGAGCAGTTTCTCAGAAAGCTTCTATCCAGTTTTGAACGGAAGATATTTCCTTTTTCACCATAGCCCTCTATGGGCTTCCAAATATCCCTTTGCCAATTCCACAAGAACAGCCTTAGCGAAAAGCTTCTTGAAGGGAAACATGTAACTCTGTGAGAAGAATTAACAGAACACAGAGCAGTTTCTCAGAAAGCTTCTTTCCAGTTTTGAACGGAAGATATTTCCTTTTTCCCCATAGCCCTCTATGGGCTTCCAAATATCCCTTTGCCAAATCCACAAGAACAGCCTTAGCGAAAGGCTTCTTGAAGGGAAAGATGTAACTCTGTGAGATGAATTCACAGAACACAGAGCAGTTTCTCAGAAAGCTTCTTTCCAGTTTTGAACGGAAGATATTTCCTTTTTTACCATAGCCTCTATTTGCTTCCAAATATCCCATTGCCAATTCCACAAGAAAAGCCTTAGCGAAAGGCTGCTTGAAGGGAAACATGTAACTCTATGAGATGAATTCACAGAACACAGAGCAGTCTCTCAGAAAGCTTCTTTCCAGTTTTCAGCGGAAGATATTTCCTTTTTCACCATAGCCCTCTATGGGCTTCCAAATATCCCTTTGCCAATTCCACAAGAACAGCCTTAGCGAAAGGCTGCTTGAAGGGAAAGATGTAACTCTGTGAGATGAATTCACAGAATACAGAGCAGTTTCTCAGAAAGCTTCTTTCCAGTTTTGAACGGAAGATATTTCCTTTTTCCCCATAGCCCTCTATGGGCTTCCAAATATCCCTTTGCAAACTGCACAAGAACAGCCTTAGCGAAAGGCTTCTTGAAGGGAAAGATGTAACTCTGTGAGATGAATTCACAGAACACAGAGCAGTTTCTCAGAAAGCTTCTTTCCAGTTTTGAACGGAAGATATTTCCTTTTTCACTGTAGCCCTCTATGGGCTTCCAAATATCCCTTTGCCAATTCCACAAGAACAGCCTTAGCGAAAGGCATCTTGAAGGGAAAGATGTAACTCTGTGAGATGAATTCACAGAACACAGAGCAGTTTCTCAGAAAGCTTCTTTCCAGTTTTGAACGGAAGATATTTCCTTTTTCACTGTAGCCCTCTATGGGCTTCCAAATATCCCTTTGCCAATTCCACAAGAACAGCCTTAGCGAAAGTCTGCTTGAAGGGAAACATGTAACTCTGTGAGATGAATTCACAGAACACAGAGCAGTTCCTCAGAAATCTTCTTTCCAGTTTTGAACGGAAGATATTTCCTTTTTCACCATAGCCCTCTAAGGGCTTCCAAATATCCCTTTGCCAATTCCACAAGAACAGTCTTAGCGAAAGGCTTCTTGAAGGGAAAGATGTAACTCTGTGAGATGAATTCACAGAACACAGAGCAGTTTCTCAGAAAGCTTCTTTCCAGTTTTGAACGGAAGATATTTCCTTTTTCACCATAGCCCTCTATGGGCTTCCAAATATCCCTTTGCCAATTCCACAAGAACAGCCTTAGCGAAAGGCTGCTTGAAGGGAAAGATGTAACTCTGTGAGATGAATTCACAGAACCCAGAGCAGTTTCTCAGAAAGCTTCTTTCCAGTTTTTAACGGAAGATATTTCCTTTTTCACTGTAGCCCTCTATGGGCTTCCAAATATCCCTTTACCAATTCCACAAGAAAAGCCTTAGCGAAAGGCTTCTTGAAGGGAAAGATGTAACTCTGTGAGATGAATTAAGAGAACACAGAGAAGTTTCTCAGAAAGCTTCTTTCCAGTATTGAACGGAAGATATTTCCTTTTTCAACATAGCCCTCTATGGGCTTCCAAATATCATTTTGCCAATTCCACAAGAACAGCCTTAGCGAAAGGCTGCTTGAAGGGAAAGATGTAACTCTGTGAGAGGAATTAACAGAACACAGAGCAGTTTCTCACAAAGCTTCTTTCCAGTTTTGAACGGAAGATATTTCCTTTTTCACCATAGCCCTCTATGGGCTTCCAAATATCCCTTTGCCAATTCCACAAGAACAGCCTTAGCGAAAGGCTTCTTGAAGGGAAAGATGTAACTCTGTGAGATGAATTCACAGAACACAGAGCAGTTTCTCAGAAAGCTTCTTTCCAGTTTTGAACGGAAGATATTTCCTTTTTCACCATAGCGTTCTATGGGCTTCCAAATATCCCGTTGCCAATTCCACAAGAACAGCCTTAGCGAAAGGCTGCTTGAAGGGAATCATGTAACTCTGTGAGATGAATTCACAGAACACAGAGCAGTTTCTCAGAAAGCTTCTTTCCAGTTTTGAACGGAAGATATTTCCTTTTTCACTGTAGCCCTCTATGGGCTTCCAAATATCCCTTTGCCAAATCCACAAGAACAGCCTTAGCGAAAGGCTTCTTGAAGGGAAAGATGTAACTCTGTGAGATGAATTCACAGAACACAGAGCAGTTTCTCAGAAAGCTTCTTTCCAGTTTTGAACGGAAGATATTTCCTTTTTCACCATAGCCCTCTATTGGCTTCCAAATATCCCATTGCCAATTCCACAAGAACAGCCTTAGCGAAAGGCTGCTTGAAGGGAAACATGTAACTCTATGAGATGAATTCACAGAACACAGAGCAGTCTCTCAGAAAGCTTCTTTCCAGTTTTCAGCGGAAGATATTTCCTTTTTCACCATAGCCCTCTATGGGCTTCCAAATATCCCTTTGCCAATTCCACAAGAACAGCCTTAGCGAAAGGCTGCTTGAAGGGAAAGATGTAACTCTGTGAGATGAATTCACAGAATACAGAGCAGTTTCTCATAAAGCTTCTTTCCAGTTTTGAACGGAAGATATTTCCTTTTTCCCCATAGCCCTCTATGGGCTTCCAAATATCCCTTTGCAAACTGCACAAGAACAGCCTTAGCGAAAGGCTTCTTGAAGGGAAAGATGTAACTCTGTGAGATGAATTCACAGAACACAGAGCAGTTTCTCAGAAAGCTTCTTTCCAGTTTTGAACGGAAGATATTTCCTTTTTCACTGTAGCCCTCTATGGGCTTCCAAATATCCCTTTGCCAATTCCACAAGAACAGCCTTAGCGAAAGGCATCTTGAAGGGAAAGATGTAACTCTGTGAGATGAATTCACAGAACACAGAGCAGTTTCTCAGAAAGCTTCTTTCCAGTTTTGAACGGAAGATATTTCCTTTTTCACTGTAGCCCTCTATGGGCTTCCAAATATCCCTTTGCCACTTCCACAATAAGAGCCTTAGCGAAAGGCTTCTTGAAGGGAAACATGTAACTCTGTGAGATGAATTCACAGAACACAGAGCAGTTTCTCAGAAAGCTTCTTTCCAGTTTTGAAGGGAAGATATTTCCTTTTTCCCCATAGCCCTCTATGGGCTTCCAAATATCCCGTTGCCAATTCCACAAGAACAGCCTTAGCGAAAGTCTGCTTGAAGGGAAACATGTAACTCTGTGAGATGAATTCACAGAACACAGAGCAGTTCCTCAGAAATCTTCTTTCCAGTTTTGAACGGAAGATATTTCCTTTTTCACCATAGCCCTCTAAGGGCTTCCAAATATCCCTTTGCCAATTCCACAAGAACAGTCTTAGCGAAAGGCTTCTTGAAGGGAAAGATGTAACTCTGTGAGATGAATTCACAGAACACAGAGCAGTTTCTCAGAAAGCTTCTTTCCAGTTTTGAACGGAAGATATTTCCTTTTTCACCATAGCCCTCTATGGGCTTCCAAATATCCCTTTGCCAATTCCACAAGAACAGCCTTAGCGAAAGGCTGCTTGAAGGGAAAGATGTAACTCTGTGAGATGAATTCACAGAACCCAGAGCAGTTTCTCAGAAAGCTTCTTTCCAGTTTTTAACGGAAGATATTTCTTTTTTCACTGTAGCCCTCTATGGGCTTCCAAATATCCCTTTACCAATTCCACAAGAAAAGCCTTAGCGAAAGGCTTCTTGAAGGGAAAGATGTAACTCTGTGAGATGAATTAAGAGAACACAGAGAAGTTTCTCAGAAAGCTTCTTTCCAGTATTGAACGGAAGATATTTCCTTTTTCCCCATAGCCCTCTATGGGCTTCCAAATATCATTTTGCCAATTCCACAAGAACAGCCTTAGCGAAAGGCTGCTTGAAGGGAAAGATGTAACTCTGTGAGAGGAATTAACAGAACACAGAGCAGTTTCTCACAAAGCTTCTTTCCAGTTTTGAACGGAAGATATTTCCTTTTTCACCATAGCCCTCTATGGGCTTCCAAATATCCCTTTGCCAATTCCACAAGAACAGCCTTAGCGAAAGGCTTCTTGAAGGGAAAGATGTAACTCTGTGAGATGAATTCACAGAACACAGAGCAGTTTCTCAGAAAGCTTCTTTCCAGTTTTGAACGGAAGATATTTCCTTTTTCAACGTAGCGTTCTTTGGGCTTCCAAATATCCCGTTGCCAATTCCACAAGAACAGCCTTAGCGAAAGGCTTCTTGAAGGGAAAGATGTAACTCTGTGAGATGAATTCACAGAACACAGAGCAGTTTCTCAGAAAGCTTCTTTCCAGTTTTGAACGGAAGATATTTCCTTTTTCACCATAGCCCTCTATTGGCTTCCAAATATCCCTTTGCCAATTCCACAAGAACAGCCTTAGCGAAAGGCTGCTGGAAGGGAAACATGTAACTCTATGAGATGAATTCACAGAACACAGAGCAGTTTCTCAGAAAGCTTCTTTCCAGTTTTCAGCGGAAGATATTTCCTTTTTCACCATAGCCCTCTATGGGCTTCCAAATATCCCTTTGCCAAATCCACAAGAACAGCCTTAGAGAAAGGCTGCTTGAAGGGAAAGATGTAACTCTGTGAGATGAATTCACAGAACACAGAGCAGTTTCTCAGAAAGCTTCTTTCCAGTTTTGAACGGAAGATATTTCCTTTTTCACCATAGCCCTCTAAGGGCTTCCAAATATCCCTTTGCAAATTGCACAAGAACAGCCTTAGCGAAAGGCTTCTTGAAGGGAAAGATGTAACTCTGTGAGATGAATTCACAGAACACAGAGCAGTTTCTCAGAAGGCTTCTTTCCAGTTTTGAACGGAAGATATTTCCTTTTTCCCCATAGCCCTCTATGGGCTTCCAAATATCCCTTTGCCAATTCCACAAGAACAGCCTTAGCGAAAGGCTTCTTGAAGGGAAAGATGTAACTCTGTGAGATGAATTCACAGAACACAGAGCAGTTTCTCAGAAAGCTTCTTTCCAGTTTTGAACGGAAGATATTTCCTTTTTCACTGTAGCCCTCTATGGGCTTCCAAATATCCCTTTGCCAATTCCACAATAACAGCCTTAGCGAAATTCTTCTTGAAGGGAAACATGTAACTCTGTGAGATGATTTCACAGAACACAGAGCAGTTTCTCAGAAAGCTTCTTTCCAGTTTTGAACGGAAGATATTTCCTTTTTCCCCATAGCCCTCTATGGGCTTCCAAATATCCCTTTGCCAATTCCACAAGAACAGCCTTAGCGAAAGGCTTCTTGAAGGGCAAGATGTAACTCTGTGAGATGAATTCACAGAACACAGAGCAGTTTCTCAGAAAGCTTCTTTCCAGTTTTGAACGGAAGATATTTCCTTTTTCACCATAGCCCTCTATGGGCTTCCAAATATCCCGTTGCCAATTCCACAAGAACAGCCTTAGCGAAAGGCTGCTTGAAGGGAAACATGTAACTCTGTGAGATGAATTCACAGAACACAGAGCAGTTCCTCAGAAATCTTCTTTCCAGTTTTGAACGGAAGATATTTCCTTTTTCACCATAGCCCTCTAAGGGCTTCCAAATATCCCTTTGCCAATTCCACAAGAACAGTCTTAGCGAAAGGCTTCTTGAAGGGAAAGATGTAACTCTGTGAGATGAATTCACAGAACACAGAACAGTTTCTCAGAAAGCTTCTTTCCAGTTTTGAACGGAAGATATTTCCTTTTTCACCATAGCCCTCTATGGGCTTCCAAATATCCCTTTGCCAATTCCACAAGAACAGCCTTAGCGAAAGGCTGCTTGAAGGGAAAGATGTAACTCTGTGAGATGAATTCACAGAACACAGAGCAGTTTCTCAGAAAGCTTCTTTCCAGTTTTGAACGGAAGATATTTCCTTTTTCACTGTAGCCCTCTATGGGCTTCCAAATATCCCTTTGCCAATTCCACAAGAACAGCCTTAGCGAAAGGCTTCTTGAAGGGAAAGATGTAACTCTGTGAAAGGAATTAACAGAACAGAGAGCAGTTTCTCAGAAAGCTTCTTTCCAGTTTTTAACGGAAGATATTTCCTTTTTCACCATAGCCCTCTATGGGCTTCCAAATATCCCTTTGCCAATTCCACAAGAACAGCCTTAGCGAAAGGCTTCTTGAAGGGAAAGATGTAACTCTGTGAGATGAATTCACAGAACACAGAGCAGTTTCTCAGAAAGCTTCTTTCCAGTTTTGAACGGAAGATATTTCCTTTTTCACCATAGCCCTCTATGGGCTTCTAAATATCCCTTTGCCAATTCCACAAGAACAGCCTTATCGAAAGGCTGCTTGAAGGGAAAGATGTAACTCTGTGAGATGAATTAACAGAACACAGAGCAGTTTCTCAGAAAGCTTCTATCCAGTTTTGAACGGAAGATATTTCCTTTTTCACCATAGCCCTCTATGGGCTTCCAAATATCCCTTTGCCAATTCCACAAGAACAGCCTTAGCGAAAAGCTTCTTGAAGGGAAACATGTAACTCTGTGAGAAGAATTAACAGAACACAGAGCAGTTTCTCAGAAAGCTTCTTTCCAGTTTTGAACGGAAGATATTTCCTTTTTCCCCATAGCCCTCTATGGGCTTCCAAATATCCCTTTGCCAAATCCACAAGAACAGCCTTAGCGAAAGGCTTCTTGAAGGGAAAGATGTAACTCTGTGAGATGAATTCACAGAACACAGAGCAGTTTCTCAGAAAGCTTCTTTCCAGTTTTGAACGGAAGATATTTCCTTTTTTACCATAGCCTCTATTGGCTTCCAAATATCCCATTGCCAATTCCACAAGAAAAGCCTTAGCGAAAGGCTGCTTGAAGGGAAACATGTAACTCTATGAGATGAATTCACAGAACACAGAGCAGTCTCTCAGAAAGCTTCTTTCCAGTTTTCAGCGGAAGATATTTCCTTTTTCACCATAGCCCTCTATGGGCTTCCAAATATCCCTTTGCCAATTCCACAAGAACAGCCTTAGCGAAAGGCTGCTTGAAGGGAAAGATGTAACTCTGTGAGATGAATTCACAGAATACAGAGCAGTTTCTCAGAAAGCTTCTTTCCAGTTTTGAACGGAAGATATTTCCTTTTTCCCCATAGCCCTCTATGGGCTTCCAAATATCCCTTTGCAAACTGCACAAGAACAGCCTTAGCGAAAGGCTTCTTGAAGGGAAAGATGTAACTCTGTGAGATGAATTCACAGAACACAGAGCAGTTTCTCAGAAAGCTTCTTTCCAGTTTTGAACGGAAGATATTTCCTTTTTCACTGTAGCCCTCTATGGGCTTCCAAATATCCCTTTGCCAATTCCACAAGAACAGCCTTAGCGAAAGGCATCTTGAAGGGAAAGATGTAACTCTGTGAGATGAATTCACAGAACACAGAGCAGTTTCTCAGAAAGCTTCTTTCCAGTTTTGAACGGAAGATATTTCCTTTTTCACTGTAGCCCTCTATGGGCTTCCAAATATCCCTTTGCCACTTCCACAATAAGAGCCTTAGCGAAAGGCTTCTTGAAGGGAAACATGTAACTCTGTGAGATGAATTCACAGAACACAGAGCAGTTTCTCAGAAAGCTTCTTTCCAGTTTTGAAGGGAAGATATTTCCTTTTTCCCCATAGCCCTCTATGGGCTTCCAAATATCCCGTTGCCAATTCCACAAGAACAGCCTTAGCGAAAGTCTGCTTGAAGGGAAACATGTAACTCTGTGAGATGAATTCACAGAACACAGAGCAGTTCCTCAGAAATCTTCTTTCCAGTTTTGAACGGAAGATATTTCCTTTTTCACCATAGCCCTCTAAGGGCTTCCAAATATCCCTTTGCCAATTCCACAAGAACAGTCTTAGCGAAAGGCTTCTTGAAGGGAAAGATGTAACTCTGTGAGATGAATTCACAGAACACAGAGCAGTTTCTCAGAAAGCTTCTTTCCAGTTTTGAACGGAAGATATTTCCTTTTTCACCATAGCCCTCTATGGGCTTCCAAATATCCCTTTGCCAATTCCACAAGAACAGCCTTAGCGAAAGGCTGCTTGAAGGGAAAGATGTAACTCTGTGAGATGAATTCACAGAACCCAGAGCAGTTTCTCAGAAAGCTTCTTTCCAGTTTTTAACGGAAGATATTTCCTTTTTCACTGTAGCCCTCTATGGGCTTCCAAATATCCCTTTACCAATTCCACAAGAAAAGCCTTAGCGAAAGGCTTCTTGAAGGGAAAGATGTAACTCTGTGAGATGAATTAAGAGAACACAGAGAAGTTTCTCAGAAAGCTTATTTCCAGTATTGAACGGAAGATATTTCCTTTTTCCCCATAGCCCTCTATGGGCTTCCAAATATCATTTTGCCAATTCCACAAGAACAGCCTTAGCGAAAGGCTGCTTGAAGGGAAAGATGTAACTCTGTGAGAGGAATTAACAGAACACAGAGCAGTTTCTCACAAAGCTTCTTTCCAGTTTTGAACGGAAGATATTTCCTTTTTCACCATAGCCCTCTATGGGCTTCCAAATATCCCTTTGCCAATTCCACAAGAACAGCCTTAGCGAAAGGCTTCTTGAAGGGAAAGATGTAACTCTGTGAGATGAATTCACAGAACACAGAGCAGTTTCTCAGAAAGCTTCTTTCCAGTTTTGAACGGAAGATATTTCCTTTTTCACCATAGCGTTCTATGGGCTTCCAAATATCCCGTTGCCAATTCCACAAGAACAGCCTTAGCGAAAGGCTGCTTGAAGGGAATCATGTAACTCTGTGAGATGAATTCACAGAACACAGAGCAGTTTCTCAGAAAGCTTCTTTCCAGTTTTGAACGGAAGATATTTCCTTTTTCACTGTAGCCCTCTATGGGCTTCCAAATATCCCTTTGCCAAATCCACAAGAACAGCCTTAGCGAAAGGCTTCTTGAAGGGAAAGATGTAACTCTGTGAGATGAATTCACAGAACACAGAGCAGTTTCTCAGAAAGCTTCTTTCCAGTTTTGAACGGAAGATATTTCCTTTTTCACCATAGCCCTCTATTGGCTTCCAAATATCCCATTGCCAATTCCACAAGAACAGCCTTAGCGAAAGGCTGCTTGAAGGGAAACATGTAACTCTATGAGATGAATTCACAGAACACAGAGCAGTCTCTCAGAAAGCTTCTTTCCAGTTTTCAGCGGAAGATATTTCCTTTTTCACCAAAGCCCTCTATGGGCTTCCAAATATCCCTTTGCCAATTCCACAAGAACAGCCTTAGCGAAAGGCTGCTTGAAGGGAAAGATGTAACTCTGTGAGATGAATTCACAGAATACAGAGCAGTTTCTCAGAAAGCTTCTTTCCAGTTTTGAACGGAAGATATTTCCTTTTTCCCCATAGCCCTCTATGGGCTTCCAAATATCCCTTTGCAAACTGCACAAGAACAGCCTTAGCGAAAGGCTTCTTGAAGGGAAAGATGTAACTCTGTGAGATGAATTCACAGAACACAGAGCAGTTTCTCAGAAAGCTTCTTTCCAGTTTTGAACGGAAGATATTTCCTTTTTCACTGTAGCCCTCTATGGGCTTCCAAATATCCCTTTGCCAATTCCACAAGAACAGCCTTAGCGAAAGGCATCTTGAAGGGAAAGATGTAACTCTGTGAGATGAATTCACAGAACACAGAGCAGTTTCTCAGAAAGCTTCTTTCCAGTTTTGAACGGAAGATATTTCCTTTTTCACTGTAGCCCTCTATGGGCTTCCAAATATCCCTTTGCCAATTCCACAAGAACATCCTTAGCGAAAGGCTGCTTGAAAGGAAAGATGTAACACTGTGAGATGAATTCACAGAACACAGAGCAGTTTCTCAGAAAGCTTCTATCCAGTTTTGAACGGAAGATATTTCCTTTTTCACCATAGCCCTCTATGGGCTTCCAAATATCCCTTTGCCAATTCCACAAGAACAGCCTTAGCGAAAAGCTTCTTGAAGGGAAACATGTAACTCTGTGAGAAGAATTAACAGAACACAGAGCAGTTTCTCAGAAATCTTCGTTCCAGTTTTCAACGGAAGATATTTCCTTTTTCCCCATAGCCCTCTATGGGCTTCCAAATATACCTTGCCAACTCCACAAGAACAGCCTTAGCGAAAGGCTGCTTGAAGGGAAACATGTAACTCTGTGAGATAAATTCACAGAACACAGAGCAGTTTCTCAGAAAGCTTCTTTCCAGTTTTGAACGGAAGATATTTCCTTTTTCACTGTAGCCCTCTATGGGCTTCCAAATATCCCTTTGCCAATTCCAAAAGAACAGCCTTAGCGAAAGGCTTCTTGAAGGGAAAGATGTAACTCTGTGAAAGGAATTAACAGAACAGAGAGCAGTTTGTCAGAAAGCTTCTTTCCAGTTTTGAACGGAAGATATTTCCTTTTTCCCCATAGCCCTCTATGGGCTTCCAAATATCCCTTTGCCAATTCCACAAGAACAGCCTTTGGGAAAGGCTTCTTGAAGAGAAAGATGTACCTCTGTGAGATGAATTCACAGAACACAGAGAAGTTTCTCAGAAAGTTTCTTTCCAGTTTTGAACGGAAGATATTTCCTTTTTCACCGTAGCCCTCTATGGGCTTCCAAATATCCCTTTGCCAATTCCACAACAACAGCCTTAGCGAAAGGCTTCTTGAAGGGAAAGATGTAACTCTGTGAGATGAATTCACAGAACACAGAGCAGTTTCTCAGAAAGCTTCTTTCCAGTTTTGAACGGAAGATATTTCCTTTTTCTCCATAGCCCTCTATTGGCTTCCAAATATCCCTTTGCCAATTCCACAAGAACAGCCTTAGCGAAAGGCTGCTTGAAGGGAAAGATGTAACTCTGTGAGAAGAATTAACAGAACACAGAGCAGTTTCTCAGAAAGCTTTTTTCCAGTTTTGAACGGAAGATATTTCCTTTTTCCCCATAGCCCTCTATGGGCTTCCAAATATCCCTTTGCCAAATCCACAAGAACAGCCTTAGCGAAAGGCTTCTTGAAGGGAAAGATGTAACTCTGTGAGATGAATTCACAGAACACAGAGCAGTTTCTCAGAAAGCTTCTTTCCAGTTTTGAACGGAAGATATTTCCTTTTTCACCATAGCCCTCTATTGGCTTCCAAATATCCCTTTGCCAATTCCACAAGAACAGCCTTAGCGAAAGGCTGCTGGAAGGGAAACATGTAACTCTATGAGATGAATTCACAGAACACAGAGCAGTTTCTCAGAAAGCTTCTTTCCAGTTTTCAGCGGAAGATATTTCCTTTTTCACCATAGCCCTCTATGGGCTTCCAAATATCCCTTTGCCAAATCCACAAGAACAGCCTTAGCGAAAGGCTGCTTGAAGGGAAAGATGTAACTCTGTGAGATGAATTCACAGAACACAGAGCAGTTTCTCAGAAAGCTTCTTTCCAGTTTTGAACGGAAGATATTTCCTTTTTCACCATAGCCCTCTAAGGGCTTCCAAATATCCCTTTGCAAATTGCACAAGAACAGCCTTAGCGAAAGGCTTCTTGAAGGGAAAGATGTAACTCTGTGAGATGAATTCACAGAACACAGAGCAGTTTCTCAGAAGGCTTCTTTCCAGTTTTGAACGGAAGATATTTCCTTTTTCCCCATAGCCCTCTATGGGCTTCCAAATATCCCTTTGCCAATTCCACAAGAACAGCCTTAGCGAAAGGCTTCTTGAAGGGAAAGATGTAACTCTGTGAGATGAATTCACAGAACACAGAGCAGTTTCTCAGAAAGCTTCTTTCCAGTTTTGAACGGAAGATATTTCCTTTTTCACTGTAGCCCTCTATGGGCTTCCAAATATCCCTTTGCCAATTCCACAATAACAGCCTTAGCGAAATTCTTCTTGAAGGGAAACATGTAACTCTGTGAGATGAATTCACAGAACACAGAGCAGTTTCTCAGAAAGCTTCTTTCCAGTTTTGAACGGAAGATATTTCCTTTTTCCCCATAGCCCTCTATGGGCTTCCAAATATCCCTTTGCCAATTCCACAAGAACAGCCTTAGCGAAAGGCTTCTTGAAGGGCAAGATGTAACTCTGTGAGATGAATTCACAGAACACAGAGCAGTTTCTCAGAAAGCTTCTTTCCAGTTTTGAACGGAAGATATTTCCTTTTTCACCATAGCCCTCTATGGGCTTCCAAATATCCCGTTGCCAATTCCACAAGAACAGCCTTAGCGAAAGGCTGCTTGAAGGGAAACATGTAACTCTGTGAGATGAATTCACAGAACACAGAGCAGTTCCTCAGAAATCTTCTTTCCAGTTTTGAACGGAAGATATTTCCTTTTTCACCATAGCCCTCTAAGGGCTTCCAAATATCCCTTTGCCAATTCCACAAGAACAGTCTTAGCGAAAGGCTTCTTGAAGGGAAAGATGTAACTCTGTGAGATGAATTCACAGAACACAGAACAGTTTCTCAGAAAGCTTCTTTCCAGTTTTGAACGGAAGATATTTCCTTTTTCACCATAGCCCTCTATGGGCTTCCAAATATCCCTTTGCCAATTCCACAAGAACAGCCTTAGCGAAAGGCTGCTTGAAGGGAAAGATGTAACTCTGTGAGATGAATTCACAGAACACAGAGCAGTTTCTCAGAAAGCTTCTTTCCAGTTTTGAACGGAAGATATTTCCTTTTTCACTGTAGCCCTCTATGGGCTTCCAAATATCCCTTTGCCAATTCCACAAGAACAGCCTTAGCGAAAGGCTTCTTGAAGGGAAAGATGTAACTCTGTGAAAGGAATTAACAGAACAGAGAGCAGTTTCTCAGAAAGCTTCTTTCCAGTTTTTAACGGAAGATATTTCCTTTTTCACCATAGCCCTCTATGGGCTTCCAAATATCCCTTTGCCAATTCCACAAGAACAGCCTTAGCGAAAGGCTTCTTGAAGGGAAAGATGTAACTCTGTGAGATGAATTCACAGAACACAGAGCAGTTTCTCAGAAAGCTTCTTTCCAGTTTTGAACGGAAGATATTTCCTTTTTCACCATAGCCCTCTATGGGCTTCTAAATATCCCTTTGCCAATTCCACAAGAACAGCCTTATCGAAAGGCTGCTTGAAGGGAAAGATGTAACTCTGTGAGATGAATTAACAGAACACAGAGCAGTTTCTCAGAAAGCTTCTATCCAGTTTTGAACGGAAGATATTTCCTTTTTCACCATAGCCCTCTATGGGCTTCCAAATATCCCTTTGCCAATTCCACAAGAACAGCCTTAGCGAAAAGCTTCTTGAAGGGAAACATGTAACTCTGTGAGAAGAATTAACAGAACACAGAGCAGTTTCTCAGAAAGCTTCTTTCCAGTTTTGAACGGAAGATATTTCCTTTTTCCCCATAGCCCTCTATGGGCTTCCAAATATCCCTTTGCCAAATCCACAAGAACAGCCTTAGCGAAAGGCTTCTTGAAGGGAAAGATGTAACTCTGTGAGATGAATTCACAGAACACAGAGCAGTTTCTCAGAAAGCTTCTTTCCAGTTTTGAACGGAAGATATTTCCTTTTTTACCATAGCCTCTATTTGCTTCCAAATATCCCATTGCCAATTCCACAAGAAAAGCCTTAGCGAAAGGCTGCTTGAAGGGAAACATGTAACTCTATGAGATGAATTCACAGAACACAGAGCAGTCTCTCAGAAAGCTTCTTTCCAGTTTTCAGCGGAAGATATTTCCTTTTTCACCATAGCCCTCTATGTGCTTCCAAATATCCCTTTGCCAATTCCACAAGAACAGCCTTAGCGAAAGGCTGCTTGAAGGGAAAGATGTAACTCTGTGAGATGAATTCACAGAATACAGAGCAGTTTCTCAGAAAGCTTCTTTCCAGTTTTGAACGGAAGATATTTCCTTTTTCCCCATAGCCCTCTATGGGCTTCCAAATATCCCTTTGCAAACTGCACAAGAACAGCCTTAGCGAAAGGCTTCTTGAAGGGAAAGATGTAACTCTGTGAGATGAATTCACAGAACACAGAGCAGTTTCTCAGAAAGCTTCTTTCCAGTTTTGAACGGAAGATATTTCCTTTTTCACTGTAGCCCTCTATGGGCTTCCAAATATCCCTTTGCCAATTCCACAAGAACAGCCTTAGCGAAAGGCATCTTGAAGGGAAAGATGTAACTCTGTGAGATGAATTCACAGAACACAGAGCAGTTTCTCAGAAAGCTTCTTTCCAGTTTTGAACGGAAGATATTTCCTTTTTCACTGTAGCCCTCTATGGGCTTCCAAATATCCCTTTGCCAATTCCACAAGAACAGCCTTAGCGAAAGTCTGCTTGAAGGGAAACATGTAACTCTGTGAGATGAATTCACAGAACACAGAGCAGTTCCTCAGAAATCTTCTTTCCAGTTTTGAACGGAAGATATTTCCTTTTTCACCATAGCCCTCTAAGGGCTTCCAAATATCCCTTTGCCAATTCCACAAGAACAGTCTTAGCGAAAGGCTTCTTGAAGGGAAAGATGTAACTCTGTGAGATGAATTCACAGAACACAGAGCAGTTTCTCAGAAAGCTTCTTTCCAGTTTTGAACGGAAGATATTTCCTTTTTCACCATAGCCCTCTATGGGCTTCCAAATATCCCTTTGCCAATTCCACAAGAACAGCCTTAGCGAAAGGCTGCTTGAAGGGAAAGATGTAACTCTGTGAGATGAATTCACAGAACCCAGAGCAGTTTCTCAGAAAGCTTCTTTCCAGTTTTTAACGGAAGATATTTCCTTTTTCACTGTAGCCCTCTATGGGCTTCCAAATATCCCTTTACCAATTCCACAAGAAAAGCCTTAGCGAAAGGCTTCTTGAAGGGAAAGATGTAACTCTGTGAGATGAATTAAGAGAACACAGAGAAGTTTCTCAGAAAGCTTCTTTCCAGTATTGAACGGAAGATATTTCCTTTTTCCCCATAGCCCTCTATGGGCTTCCAAATATCATTTTGCCAATTCCACAAGAACAGCCTTAGCGAAAGGCTGCTTGAAGGGAAACATGTAACTCTGTGAGATGAATTCACAGAACACAGAGCAGTTCCTCAGAAATCTTCTTTCCAGTTTTGAACGGAAGATATTTCCTTTTTCACCATAGCCCTCTAAGGGCTTCCAAATATCCCTTTGCCAATTCCACAAGAACAGTCTTAGCGAAAGGCTTCTTGAAGGGAAAGATGTAACTCTGTGAGATGAAATCACAGAACACAGAGCAGTTTCTCAGAAAGCTTCTTTCCAGTTTTGAACGGAAGATATTTCCTTTTTCACCATAGCCCTCTATGGGCTTCCAAATATCCCTTTGCCAATTCCACAAGAACAGCCTTAGCGAAAGGCTGCTTGAAGGGAAAGATGTAACTCTGTGAGATGAATTCACAGAACCCAGAGCAGTTTCTCAGAAAGCTTCTTTCCAGTTTTTAACGGAAGATATTTCTTTTTTCACTGTAGCCCTCTATGGGCTTCCAAATATCCCTTTACCAATTCCACAAGAAAAGCCTTAGCGAAAGGCTTCTTGAAGGGAAAGATGTAACTCTGTGAGATGAATTAAGAGAACACAGAGAAGTTTCTCAGAAAGCTTCTTTCCAGTATTGAACGGAAGATATTTCCTTTTTCCCCATAGCCCTCTATGGGCTTCCAAATATCATTTTGCCAATTCCACAAGAACAGCCTTAGCGAAAGGCTGCTTGAAGGGAAAGATGTAACTCTGTGAGAGGAATTAACAGAACACAGAGCAGTTTCTCACAAAGCTTCTTTCCAGTTTTGAACGGAAGATATTTCCTTTTTCACCATAGCCCTCTATGGGCTTCCAAATATCCCTTTGCCAATTCCACAAGAACAGCCTTAGCGAAAGGCTTCTTGAAGGGAAAGATGTAACTCTGTGAGATGAATTCACAGAACACAGAGCAGTTTCTCAGAAAGCTTCTTTCCAGTTTTGAACGGAAGATATTTCCTTTTTCAACGTAGCGTTCTTTGGGCTTCCAAATATCCCGTTGCCAATTCCACAAGAACAGCCTTAGCGAAAGGCTTCTTGAAGGGAAAGATGTAACTCTGTGAGATGAATTCACAGAACACAGAGCAGTTTCTCAGAAAGCTTCTTTCCAGTTTTGAACGGAAGATATTTCCTTTTTCACCATAGCCCTCTATTGGCTTCCAAATATCCCTTTGCCAATTCCACAAGAACAGCCTTAGCGAAAGGCTGCTGGAAGGGAAACATGTAACTCTATGAGATGAATTCACAGAACACAGAGCAGTTTCTCAGAAAGCTTCTTTCCAGTTTTCAGCGGAAGATATTTCCTTTTTCACCATAGCCCTCTATGGGCTTCCAAATATCCCTTTGCCAAATCCACAAGAACAGCCTTAGAGAAAGGCTGCTTGAAGGGAAAGATGTAACTCTGTGAGATGAATTCACAGAACACAGAGCAGTTTCTCAGAAAGCTTCTTTCCAGTTTTGAACGGAAGATATTTCCTTTTTCACCATAGCCCTCTAAGGGCTTCCAAATATCCCTTTGCAAATTGCACAAGAACAGCCTTAGCGAAAGGCTTCTTGAAGGGAAAGATGTAACTCTGTGAGATGAATTCACAGAACACAGAGCAGTTTCTCAGAAGGCTTCTTTCCAGTTTTGAACGGAAGATATTTCCTTTTTCCCCATAGCCCTCTATGGGCTTCCAAATATCCCTTTGCCAATTCCACAAGAACAGCCTTAGCGAAAGGCTTCTTGAAGGGAAAGATGTAACTCTGTGAGATGAATTCACAGAACACAGAGCAGTTTCTCAGAAAGCTTCTTTCCAGTTTTGAACGGAAGATATTTCCTTTTTCACTGTAGCCCTCTATGGGCTTCCAAATATCCCTTTGCCAATTCCACAATAACAGCCTTAGCGAAATTCTTCTTGAAGGGAAACATGTAACTCTGTGAGATGATTTCACAGAACACAGAGCAGTTTCTCAGAAAGCTTCTTTCCAGTTTTGAACGGAAGATATTTCCTTTTTCCCCATAGCCCTCTATGGGCTTCCAAATATCCCTTTGCCAATTCCACAAGAACAGCCTTAGCGAAAGGCTTCTTGAAGGGCAAGATGTAACTCTGTGAGATGAATTCACAGAACACAGAGCAGTTTCTCAGAAAGCTTCTTTCCAGTTTTGAACGGAAGATATTTCCTTTTTCACCATAGCCCTCTATGGGCTTCCAAATATCCCGTTGCCAATTCCACAAGAACAGCCTTAGCGAAAGGCTGCTTGAAGGGAAACATGTAACTCTGTGAGATGAATTCACAGAACACAGAGCAGTTCCTCAGAAATCTTCTTTCCAGTTTTGAACGGAAGATATTTCCTTTTTCACCATAGCCCTCTAAGGGCTTCCAAATATCCCTTTGCCAATTCCACAAGAACAGTCTTAGCGAAAGGCTTCTTGAAGGGAAAGATGTAACTCTGTGAGATGAATTCACAGAACACAGAACAGTTTCTCAGAAAGCTTCTTTCCAGTTTTGAACGGAAGATATTTCCTTTTTCACCATAGCCCTCTATGGGCTTCCAAATATCCCTTTGCCAATTCCACAAGAACAGCCTTAGCGAAAGGCTGCTTGAAGGGAAAGATGTAACTCTGTGAGATGAATTCACAGAACACAGAGCAGTTTCTCAGAAAGCTTCTTTCCAGTTTTGAACGGAAGATATTTCCTTTTTCACTGTAGCCCTCTATGGGCTTCCAAATATCCCTTTGCCAATTCCACAAGAACAGCCTTAGCGAAAGGCTTCTTGAAGGGAAAGATGTAACTCTGTGAAAGGAATTAACAGAACAGAGAGCAGTTTCTCAGAAAGCTTCTTTCCAGTTTTTAACGGAAGATATTTCCTTTTTCACCATAGCCCTCTATGGGCTTCCAAATATCCCTTTGCCAATTCCACAAGAACAGCCTTAGCGAAAGGCTTCTTGAAGGGAAAGATGTAACTCTGTGAGATGAATTCACAGAACACAGAGCAGTTTCTCAGAAAGCTTCTTTCCAGTTTTGAACGGAAGATATTTCCTTTTTCACCATAGCCCTCTATGGGCTTCTAAATATCCCTTTGCCAATTCCACAAGAACAGCCTTATCGAAAGGCTGCTTGAAGGGAAAGATGTAACTCTGTGAGATGAATTAACAGAACACAGAGCAGTTTCTCAGAAAGCTTCTATCCAGTTTTGAACGGAAGATATTTCCTTTTTCACCATAGCCGTCTATGGGCTTCCAAATATCCCTTTGCCAATTCCACAAGAACAGCCTTAGCGAAAAGCTTCTTGAAGGGAAACATGTAACTCTGTGAGAAGAATTAACAGAACACAGAGCAGTTTCTCAGAAAGCTTCTTTCCAGTTTTGAACGGAAGATATTTCCTTTTTCCCCATAGCCCTCTATGGGCTTCCAAATATCCCTTTGCCAAATCCACAAGAACAGCCTTAGCGAAAGGCTTCTTGAAGGGAAAGATGTAACTCTGTGAGATGAATTCACAGAACACAGAGCAGTTTCTCAGAAAGCTTCTTTCCAGTTTTGAACGGAAGATATTTCCTTTTTTACCATAGCCTCTATTGGCTTCCAAATATCCCATTGCCAATTCCACAAGAAAAGCCTTAGCGAAAGGCTGCTTGAAGGGAAACATGTAACTCTATGAGATGAATTCACAGAACACAGAGCAGTCTCTCAGAAAGCTTCTTTCCAGTTTTCAGCGGAAGATATTTCCTTTTTCACCATAGCCCTCTATGGGCTTCCAAATATCCCTTTGCCAATTCCACAAGAACAGCCTTAGCGAAAGGCTGCTTGAAGGGAAAGATGTAACTCTGTGAGATGAATTCACAGAATACAGAGCAGTTTCTCAGAAAGCTTCTTTCCAGTTTTGAACGGAAGATATTTCCTTTTTCCCCATAGCCCTCTATGGGCTTCCAAATATCCCTTTGCAAACTGCACAAGAACAGCCTTAGCGAAAGGCTTCTTGAAGGGAAAGATGTAACTCTGTGAGATGAATTCACAGAACACAGAGCAGTTTCTCAGAAAGCTTCTTTCCAGTTTTGAACGGAAGATATTTCCTTTTTCACTGTAGCCCTCTATGGGCTTCCAAATATCCCTTTGCCAATTCCACAAGAACAGCCTTAGCGAAAGGCATCTTGAAGGGAAAGATGTAACTCTGTGAGATGAATTCACAGAACACAGAGCAGTTTCTCAGAAAGCTTCTTTCCAGTTTTGAACGGAAGATATTTCCTTTTTCACTGTAGCCCTCTATGGGCTTCCAAATATCCCTTTGCCACTTCCACAATAAGAGCCTTAGCGAAAGGCTTCTTGAAGGGAAACATGTAACTCTGTGAGATGAATTCACAGAACACAGAGCAGTTTCTCAGAAAGCTTCTTTCCAGTTTTGAAGGGAAGATATTTCCTTTTTCCCCATAGCCCTCTATGGGCTTCCAAATATCCCGTTGCCAATTCCACAAGAACAGCCTTAGCGAAAGTCTGCTTGAAGGGAAACATGTAACTCTGTGAGATGAATTCACAGAACACAGAGCAGTTCCTCAGAAATCTTCTTTCCAGTTTTGAACGGAAGATATTTCCTTTTTCACCATAGCCCTCTAAGGGCTTCCAAATATCCCTTTGCCAATTCCACAAGAACAGTCTTAGCGAAAGGCTTCTTGAAGGGAAAGATGTAACTCTGTGAGATGAATTCACAGAACACAGAGCAGTTTCTCAGAAAGCTTCTTTCCAGTTTTGAACGGAAGATATTTCCTTTTTCACCATAGCCCTCTATGGGCTTCCAAATATCCCTTTGCCAATTCCACAAGAACAGCCTTAGCGAAAGGCTGCTTGAAGGGAAAGATGTAACTCTGTGAGATGAATTCACAGAACCCAGAGCAGTTTCTCAGAAAGCTTCTTTCCAGTTTTTAACGGAAGATATTTCCTTTTTCACTGTAGCCCTCTATGGGCTTCCAAATATCCCTTTACCAATTCCACAAGAAAAGCCTTAGCGAAAGGCTTCTTGAAGGGAAAGATGTAACTCTGTGAGATGAATTAAGAGAACACAGAGAAGTTTCTCAGAAAGCTTATTTCCAGTATTGAACGGAAGATATTTCCTTTTTCCCCATAGCCCTCTATGGGCTTCCAAATATCATTTTGCCAATTCCACAAGAACAGCCTTAGCGAAAGGCTGCTTGAAGGGAAAGATGTAACTCTGTGAGAGGAATTAACAGAACACAGAGCAGTTTCTCACAAAGCTTCTTTCCAGTTTTGAACGGAAGATATTTCCTTTTTCACCATAGCCCTCTATGGGCTTCCAAATATCCCTTTGCCAATTCCACAAGAACAGCCTTAGCGAAAGGCTTCTTGAAGGGAAAGATGTAACTCTGTGAGATGAATTCACAGAACACAGAGCAGTTTCTCAGAAAGCTTCTTTCCAGTTTTGAACGGAAGATATTTCCTTTTTCACCATAGCGTTCTATGGGCTTCCAAATATCCCGTTGCCAATTCCACAAGAACAGCCTTAGCGAAAGGCTGCTTGAAGGGAATCATGTAACTCTGTGAGATGAATTCACAGAACACAGAGCAGTTTCTCAGAAAGCTTCTTTCCAGTTTTGAACGGAAGATATTTCCTTTTTCACTGTAGCCCTCTATGGGCTTCCAAATATCCCTTTGCCAAATCCACAAGAACAGCCTTAGCGAAAGGCTTCTTGAAGGGAAAGATGTAACTCTGTGAGATGAATTCACAGAACACAGAGCAGTTTCTCAGAAAGCTTCTTTCCAGTTTTGAACGGAAGATATTTCCTTTTTCACCATAGCCCTCTATTGGCTTCCAAATATCCCATTGCCAATTCCACAAGAACAGCCTTAGCGAAAGGCTGCTTGAAGGGAAACATGTAACTCTATGAGATGAATTCACAGAACACAGAGCAGTCTCTCAGAAAGCTTCTTTCCAGTTTTCAGCGGAAGATATTTCCTTTTTCACCAAAGCCCTCTATGGGCTTCCAAATATCCCTTTGCCAATTCCACAAGAACAGCCTTAGCGAAAGGCTGCTTGAAGGGAAAGATGTAACTCTGTGAGATGAATTCACAGAATACAGAGCAGTTTCTCAGAAAGCTTCTTTCCAGTTTTGAACGGAAGATATTTCCTTTTTCCCCATAGCCCTCTATGGGCTTCCAAATATCCCTTTGCAAACTGCACAAGAACAGCCTTAGCGAAAGGCTTCTTGAAGGGAAAGATGTAACTCTGTGAGATGAATTCACAGAACACAGAGCAGTTTCTCAGAAAGCTTCTTTCCAGTTTTGAACGGAAGATATTTCCTTTTTCACTGTAGCCCTCTATGGGCTTCCAAATATCCCTTTGCCAATTCCACAAGAACAGCCTTAGCGAAAGGCATCTTGAAGGGAAAGATGTAACTCTGTGAGATGAATTCACAGAACACAGAGCAGTTTCTCAGAAAGCTTCTTTCCAGTTTTGAACGGAAGATATTTCCTTTTTCACTGTAGCCCTCTATGGGCTTCCAAATATCCCTTTGCCACTTCCACAATAAGAGCCTTAGCGAAAGGCTTCTTGAAGGGAAACATGTAACTCTGTGAGATGAATTCACAGAACACAGAGCAGTTTCTCAGAAAGCTTCTTTCCAGTTTTGAAGGGAAGATATTTCCTTTTTCCCCATAGCCCTCTATGGGCTTCCAAATATCCCGTTGCCAATTCCACAAGAACAGCCTTAGCGAAAGTCTGCTTGAAGGGAAACATGTAACTCTGTGAGATGAATTCACAGAACACAGAGCAGTTCCTCAGAAATCTTCTTTCCAGTTTTGAACGGAAGATATTTCCTTTTTCACCATAGCCCTCTAAGGGCTTCCAAATATCCCTTTGCCAATTCCACAAGAACAGTCTTAGCGAAAGGCTTCTTGAAGGGAAAGATGTAACTCTGTGAGATGAATTCACAGAACACAGAGCAGTTTCTCAGAAAGCTTCTTTCCAGTTTTGAACGGAAGATATTTCCTTTTTCACCATAGCCCTCTATGGGCTTCCAAATATCCCTTTGCCAATTCCACAAGAACAGCCTTAGCGAAAGGCTGCTTGAAGGGAAAGATGTAACTCTGTGAGATGAATTCACAGAACCCAGAGCAGTTTCTCAGAAAGCTTCTTTCCAGTTTTTAACGGAAGATATTTCCTTTTTCACTGTAGCCCTCTATGGGCTTCCAAATATCCCTTTACCAATTCCACAAGAAAAGCCTTAGCGAAAGGCTTCTTGAAGGGAAAGATGTAACTCTGTGAGATGAATTAAGAGAACACAGAGAAGTTTCTCAGAAAGCTTCTTTCCAGTATTGAACGGAAGATATTTCCTTTTTCCCCATAGCCCTCTATGGGCTTCCAAATATCATTTTGCCAATTCCACAAGAACAGCCTTAGCGAAAGGCTGCTTGAAGGGAAAGATGTAACTCTGTGAGAGGAATTAACAGAACACAGAGCAGTTTCTCACAAAGCTTCTTTCCAGTTTTGAACGGAAGATATCTCCTTTTTCACCATAGCCCTCTATGGGCTTCCAAATATCCCTTTGCCAATTCCACAAGAACAGCCTTAGCGAAAGGCTTCTTGAAGGGAAAGATGTAACTCTGTGAGATGAATTCACAGAACACAGAGCAGTTTCTCAGAAAGCTTCTTTCCAGTTTTGAACGGAAGATATTTCCTTTTTCACCATAGCGTTCTATGGGCTTCCAAATATCCCGTTGCCAATTCCACAAGAACAGCCTTAGCGAAAGGCTGCTTGAAGGGAATCATGTAACTCTGTGAGATGAATTCACAGAACACAGAGCAGTTTCTCAGAAAGCTTCTTTCCAGTTTTGAACGGAAGATATTTCCTTTTTCACTGTAGCCCTCTATGGGCTTCCAAATATCCCTTTGCCAATTCCACAAGAACAGCCTTAGCGAAAGGCATCTTGAAGGGAAAGATGTAACTCTGTGAGATGAATTCACAGAACACAGAGCAGTTTCTCAGAAAGCTTCTTTCCAGTTTTGAACGGAAGATATTTCCTTTTTCACTGTAGCCCTCTATGGGCTTCCAAATATCCCTTTGCCACTTCCACAATAACAGCCTTAGCGAAAGGCTTCTTGAAGGGAAACATGTAACTCTGTGAGATGAATTCACAGAACACAGAGCAGTTTCTCAGAAAGCTTCTTTCCAGTTTTGAAGGGAAGATATTTCCTTTTTCCCCATAGCCCTCCATGGGCTTCCAAATATCCCGTTGCCAATTCCACAAGAACAGCCTTAGCGAAAGTCTGCTTGAAGGGAAACATGTAACTCTGTGAGATGAATTCACAGAACACAGAGCAGTTCCTCAGAAATCTTCTTTCCAGTTTTGAACGGAAGATATTTCCTTTTTCACCATAGCCCTCTAAGGGCTTCCAAATATCCCTTTGCCAATTCCACAAGAACAGCCTTAGCGAAAGGCTTCTTGAAGGGAAAGATGTAACTCTGTGAGATGAATTCACAGAACACAGAGCAGTTTCTCAGAAAGCTTCTTTCCAGTTTTGAACGGAAGATATTTCCTTTTTCACCATAGCCCTCTATGGGCTTCCAAATATCCCTTTGCCAATTCCACAAGAAGAGCCTTAGCGAAAGGCTGCTTGAAGGGAAAGATGTAGCTCTGTGAGATGAATTCACAGAACACAGAGCAGTTTCTCAGAAAGCTTCTTTCCAGTTTTTAACGGAAGATATTTCCTTTTTCACTGTAGCCCTCTATGGGCTTCCAAATATCCCTTTGCCAATTCCACAAGAAAAGCCTTAGCGAAAGGCTTCTTGAAGGGAAAGATGTAACTCTGTGAGATGAATTAAGAGAACACAGAGAAGTTTCTCAGAAAGCTTCTTTCCAGTATTGAACGGAAGATAATTCCTTTTTCCCCATAGCCCTCTATGGGCTTCCAAATATCATTTTGCCAATTCCACAAGAACAGCCTTAGCGAAAGGCTGCTGGAAGGGAAACATGTAACTCTGTGAGATGAATTCACAGAACACAGAGAAGTTTCTCAGAAAGCTTCTTTCCAGTTTTGAACGGAAGATATTTCCTTTTTCACCATAGCGCTCTATGGGCTTCCAAATATCCCTTTGCCAATTACACAACCACAGCCTTAGCGAAAGGCTTCTTGAAGGGAAAGATGTAACTCTGTGAGATGAATTCACAGAACACAGAGCAGTTTCTCAGAAAGCTTCTTTCCAGTTTTGAACGGAAGATATTTCCTTTTTCCCCGTAGCCCTCTATGGGCTTCTAAATATCCCTTTGCCAATTCCACAAGAACAGCCTTATCGAAAGGCTGCTTGAAGGGAAAGATGTAACTCTGTGAGATGAATTAACAGAACACAGAGCAGTTTCTCAGAAAGCTTCTATCCAGTTTTGAACGGAAGATATTTCCTTTTTCACCATAGCCCTCTATGGGCTTCCAAATATCCCTTTGCCAATTCCACAAGAACAGCCTTAGCGAAAAGCTTCTTGAAGGGAAACATGTAACTCTGTGAGATGAATTAACAGAACACAGAGCAGTTTCTCATAAAGCTTCTTTCCAGTTTTGAACGGAAGATATTTCCTTTTTCCCCATAGCCCTCTATGGGCTTCAAAATATCCCTTTGCCAAATCCACAAGAACAGCCTTAACGAAAGGCTTCTTGAAGGGAAAGATGTAACTCTGTGAGATGAATTCACAGAACACAGAGCAGTTTCTCAGAAAGCTTCTTTCCAGTTTTGAACGGAAGATATTTCCTTTTTTACCATAGCCCTTTATTGGCTTCCAAATATCCCTTTGCCAATTCCACAAGAACAGCCTTAGCGAAAGGCTGCTTGAAGGGAAACATGTAACTCTATGAGATAAATTCACAGAACACAGAGCAGTTTCTCAGAAAGCTTCTTTCCAGTTTTCAGCGGACGATATTTCCTTTTTCACCATAGCCCTCTATGGGCTTCCAAATATCCCTTTGCCAATTCCACAAGAACAGCCTTAGCGAAAGGCTGCTTGAAGGGAAAGATGTAACTCTGTGAGATGAATTAACAGAACACAGAGCAGTTTCTCAGAAAGCTTCTTTCCAGTTTTGAACGGAAGATATTTCCTTTTTCCCCATAGCCCTCTATGGGCTTCCAAATATCCCTTTGCCAATTCCACAGGAACAGCCTTAGCGAAAGGCTTCTTGAAGGGAAAGATGTAACTCTGTGAGATGAATTCACAGAACACAGAGCAGTTTCTCAGAAAGCTTCTTTCCAGTTTTGAACGGAAGATATTTCCTTTTTCCCCATAGCCCACTATGGGCTTCCAAATATCCCTTTGCCAATTCCACAAGAACAGCCTTAGCGAAAGGCTTCATGAAGGGAAAGATGTAACTCTGTGAGATGAATTCACAGAACACAGAGAAGTTTCTCAGAAAGCTTCTTTCCAGTTTTGAACGGAAGATATTTCCTTTTTCACTGTAGCCCTCTATGGGCTTCCAAATATCCCTTTGCCACTTCCACAATAACAGCCTTAGCGAAAGGATTCTTGAAGGGAAACATGTAACTCTGTGAGATGAATTCACAGAACACAGAGCAGTTTCTCAGAAAGCTTCTTTCCAGTTTTGAACGGAAGATATTTCCTTTTTCCCCATAGTCCTCTATGGGCTTCCAAATATCCCGTTACCAATTCCACAAGAACAGCCTTAGCGAAAGTCTGCTTGAAGGGAAACATGTAACTCTGTGAGATGAATTCACAGAACACAGAGCAGTTTCTCAGAAAGCTTCTATCCAGTTTTGAACGGAAGATATTTCCTTTTTCACCATAGCCCTCTATGGGCTTCCAAATATCCCTTTGCCAATTCCACAAGAACAGCCTTAGCGAAAGGCTGCTTGAAGGGAAAGATGTAACTCTGTGAGATGAATTAACAGAACACAGAGCAGTTTCTCAGAAAGCTTCTTTCCAGTTTTGAACGGAAGATATTTCCTTTTTCCCCATAGCCCTCTATGGGCTTCCAAATATCCCTTTGCCAATTCCACAAGAACAGCCTTAGCGAAAGGCTTCTTGAAGGGAAAGATGTAACTCTTTGAGATGAATTCACAGAACACAGAGCAGTTTCTCAGAAAGCTTCTTTCCAGTTTTGAACGGAAGATATTTCCTTTTTCCCCATAGCCCTCTATGGGCTTCCAAATATCCCTTTGCCAATTCCAAAAGAACAGCCTTAGCGAAAGGCTTCTTGAAGGGAAAGATGTAACTCTGTGAGATGAATTAAGAGAACACAGAGCAGTTTCTCAGAAAGCTTCTTTCCAGTTTTGAACGGAAGATATTTCCTTTTTCACTGTAGCCCTCTATGGGCTTCCAAATATCCCTTTGCCACTTCCACAATAACAGCCTTAGCGAAGGGATTCTTGAAGGGAAACATGTAACTCTGTGAGATGAATTAACAGAACACAGAGCAGTTTCTCAGAAAGCTTCTTTCCAGTTTTGAACGGAAGATATTTCCTTTTTCCCCATAGTCCTCTATGGGCTTCCAAATATCCCGTTGCCAATTCCACAATAACAGCCTTAGCGAAAGTCTGCTTGAAGGGAAACATGTAACTCTGTGAGATGAATTTACAGAACACAGAGCAGTTCCTCAGAAATCTTCTTTCCAGTTTTGAACGGAAGATATTTCCTTTTACACCCTAGCGCTCTATGGGGTTCCAAATATCCCGTTGCCAATTCCACTAGAACAGCCTTAGCGAAAGGCTGCTTGAAGGGAATCATGTAACTCTGTGAGATGAATTCACAGAACACAGAGCAGTTTCTCAGAAAGCTTCTTTATAGTTTTGAACGGAAGATATTTCCTTTTTCACCATAGCCCTCTATGAGCTTCCAAATATCCCTTTGCCAATTCCACAAGAACAGCCTTAGCGAAAGGCTTCTTGAAGGGAAAGATATAACTCTGTGAGATAAATTCACAGAACACAGAGCAGTTTCTCAGAAAGCTTCTTTCCAGTTTTGAACGGAAGATATTTCCTTTTTCACTGTAGCCCTCTATGGGCTTCCAAATATCCCTTTGTCAATTCTACAAGAACAGCCTTAGCGAAAGGCTTCTTGAAGGGAAAGATGTAACTCTGTGAGATGAATTCACAGAACACAGAGCAGTTTCTCAGAAAGCTTCTTTCCAGTTTTGAACGGAAGATATTTCCTTTTTCACCATAGCCCTCTATTGGCTTCCAAATATCCCTTTGCCAATTCCACAAGAACAGCCTTAGCGAAAGGCTGCTGGAAGGGAAACATGTAACTCTATGAGATGAATTCACAGAACACAGAGCAGTTTCTCAGAAAGCTTCTTTCCAGTTTTCAGCGGAAGATATTTCCTTTTTCACCATAGCCCTCTATGGGCTTCCAAATATCCCTTTGCCAAATCCACAAGAACAGCCTTAGCGAAAGGCTGCTTGAAGGGAAAGATGCAACTCTGTGAGATGAATTCACAGAACACAGAGCAGTTTCTCAGAGAGCTTCTTTCCAGTTTTGAACGGAAGATATTTCCTTTTTCACCATAGCCCTCTAAGGGCTTCCAAATATCCCTTTGCAAATTGCACAAGAACAGCCTTAGCGAAAGGCTTCTTGAAGGGAAAGATGTAACTCTGTGAGATGAATTCACAGAACACAGAGCTGTTTCTCAGAAAGCTTCTTTCCAGTTTTGAACGGAAGATATTTCCTTTTTCCCCATAGCCCTCTATGGGCTTCCAAATATCCCTTTGCCAATTCCACAAGAACAGCCTTAGCGAAAGGCTTCTTGAAGGGAAAGATGTAACTCTGTGAGATGAATTCACAGAACACAGAGCAGTTTCTCAGAAAGCTTCTTTCCAGTTTTGAACGGAAGATATTTCCTTTTTCACTGTAGCCCTCTATGGGCTTCCAAATATCCCTTTGCCAATTCCACAATAACAGCCTTAGCGAAATTCTACTTGAAGGGAAACATGTAACTCTGTGAGATGAATTCACAGAACACAGAGCAGTTTCTCAGAAAGCTTCTTTCCAGTTTTGAACGGAAGATATTTCCTTTTTCCCCATAGCCCTCTATGGGCTTCCAAATATCCCTTTGCCAATTCCACAAGAACAGCCTTAGCGAAAGGCTTCTTGAAGGGCAAGATGTAACTCTGTGAGATGAATTCACAGAACACAGAGCAGTTTCTCAGAAAGCTTCTTTCCAGTTTTGAACGAAGATATTTCCTTTTTCACCATAGCCCTCTATGGGCTTCCAAATATCCCGTTGCCAATTCCACAAGAACAGCCTTAGCGAAAGTCTGCTTGAAGGGAAACATGTAACTCTGTGAGATGAATTCACAGAACACAGAGCAGTTCCTCAGAAATCTTCTTTCCAGTTTTGAACGGAAGATATTTCCTTTTTCACCATAGCCCTCTAAGGGCTTCCAAATATCCCTTTGCCAATTCCACAAGAACAGTCTTAGCGAAAGGCTTCTTGAAGGGAAAGATGTAACTCTGTGAGATGAATTCACAGAACACAGAACAGTTTCTCAGAAAGCTTCTTTCCAGTTTTGAACGGAAGATATTTCCTTTTTCACCATAGCCCTCTATGGGCTTCCAAATATCCCTTTGCCAATTCCACAAGAACAGCCTTAGCGAAAGGCTGCTTGAAGGGAAAGATGTAACTCTGTGAGATGAATTCACAGAACACAGAGCAGTTTCTCAGAAAGCTTCTTTCCAGTTTTGAACGGAAGATATTTCCTTTTTCACTGTAGCCCTCTATGGGCTTCCAAATATCCCTTTGCCAATTCCACAAGAACAGCCTTAGCGAAAGGCTTCTTGAAGGGAAAGATGTAACTCTGTGAAAGGAATTAACAGAACAGAGAGCAGTTTCTCAGAAAGCTTCTTTCCAGTTTTTAACGGAAGATATTTCCTTTTTCACCATAGCCCTCTATGGGCTTCCAAATATCCCTTTGCCAATTCCACAAGAACAGCCTTAGCGAAAGGCTTCTTGAAGGGAAAGATGTAACTCTGTGAGATGAATTCACAGAACACAGAGAAGTTTCTCAGAAAGCTTCTTTCCAGTTTTGAGCGGAAGATATTTCCTTTTTCACCATAGCGCTCTATGGGCTTCCAAATATCCCTTTGCCAATTCCACAACAACAGCCTTAGCGAAAGGCTTCTTGAAGGGAAAGATGTAACTCTTTGAGATGAATTCACAGAACACAGAGCAGTTTCTCAGAAAGCTTCTTTCCAGTTTTGAACGGAAGATATTTCCTTTTTCACCATAGCCCTCTATGGGCTTCTAAATATCCCTTTGCCAATTCCACAAGAACAGCCTTATCGAAAGGCTGCTGGAAGGGAAAGATGTAACTCTGTGAGATGAATTAACAGAACACAGAGCAGTTTCTCAGAAAGCTTCTATCCAGTTTTGAACGGAAGATATTTCCTTTTTCCCCATAGCCCTCTATGGGCTTCCAAATATCCCTTTGCCAATTCCACAAGAACAGCCTTAGCGAAAGGCTTCTTGAAGGGAAAGATGTAACTCTGTGAGATGAATTCACAGAACACAGAGCAGTTTCTCAGAAAGCTTCTTTCCAGTTTTGAACGGAAGATATTTCCTTTTTCACTGTAGCCCTCTATGGGCTTCCAAATATCCCTTTGCCACTTCCACAATAACAGCCTTAGCGAAAGGATTCTTGAAGGGAAACATGTAACTCTGTGAGATGAATTCACAGAACACAGAGCAGTTTCTCAGAAAGCTTCTTTCCAGTTTTGAACGGAAGATATTTCCTTTTTCCCCATAGTCCTCTATGGGCTTCCAAATATCCCGTTACCAATTCCACAAGAACAGCCTTAGCGAAAGTCTGCTTGAAGGGAAACATGTAACTCTGTGAGATGAATTCACAGAACACAGAGCAGTTCCTCAGAAATCTTCTTTCCAGTTTTGAACGGAAGATATTTCCTTTTACACCCTAGCGCTCTATGGGGTTCCAAATATCCCGTTGCCAATTCCACTAGAACAGCCTTAGCGAAAGGCTGCTTGAAGGGAATCGTGTAACTCTGTGAGATGAATTCACAGAACACAGAGCAGTTTCTCAGAAAGCTTCTTTATAGTTTTGAACGGAAGATATTTCCTTTTTCACCATAGCCCTCTATGAGCTTCCAAATATCCCTTTGCCAATTCCACAAGAACAGCCTTAGCGAAAGGCTTCTTGAAGGGAAAGATGTAACTCTGTGAGATAAATTCACAGAACACAGAGCAGTTTCTCAGAAAGCTTCTTTCCAGTTTTGAACGGAAGATATTTCCTTTTTCACTGTAGCCTTCTATGGGCTTCCAAATATCCCTTTGTCAATTCCACAAGAACAGCCTTAGCGAAAGGCTTCTTGAAGGGAAAGATGTAACTCTGTGAGATGAATTCACAGAACTCAGAGCAGTTTCTCAGAAAGCTTCTTTCCAGTTTTGAACGGAAGACATTTCCTTTTTCCCCATAGCCCTCTATGGGCTTCCAAATATCCCTTGCCAATTCCACAAGAACAGCCTTAGCGAAAGGCTTCTTGAAGGAAAAGATGTAACTCTGTGAGAGGAATTAACAGAACACAGAGCAGTTTCTCAGAAAGCTTCCTACCAGTTTTGAACGGAAGATATTTCCTTTTTCACTGTAGCCCTCTATGGGCTTCCAAATATCCCTTTGCCAATTCCACAAGAACATCCTTAGCGAAAGGCTGCTTGAAAGGAAAGATGTAACACTGTGAGATGAATTCACAGAACACAGAGCAGTTTCTCAGAAAGCTTCTATCCAGTTTTGAACGGAAGATATTTCCTTTTTCACCATAGCCCTCTATGGGCTTCCAAATATCCCTTTGCCAATTCCACAAGAACAGCCTTAGCGAAAGGCTGCTTGAAGGGAAAGATGTAACTCTGTGAGATGAATTAACAGAACACAGAGCAGTTTCTCAGAAAGCTTCTTTCCAGTTTTGAACGGAAGATATTTCCTTTTTCCCCATAGCCCTCTATGGGCTTCCAAATATCCCTTTGCCAATTCCACAAGAACAGCCTTAGCGAAAGGCTTCTTGAAGGGAAAGATGTAACTCTTTGAGATGAATTCACAGAACACAGAGCAGTTTCTCAGAAAGCTTCTTTCCAGTTTTGAACGGAAGATATTTCCTTTTTCCCCATAGCCCTCTATGGGCTTCCAAATATCCCTTTGCCAATTCCAAAAGAACAGCCTTAGCGAAAGGCTTCTTGAAGGGAAAGATGTAACTCTGTGAGATGAATTCACAGAACACAGAGCAGTTTCTCAGAAAGCTTCTTTCCAGTTTTGAACGGAAGATATTTCCTTTTTCACTGTAGCCCTCTATGGGCTTCCAAATATCCCTTTGCCACTTCCACAATAACAGCCTTAGCGAAAGGATTCTTGAAGGGAAAGATGTAACTCTGTGAGATGAATTCACAGAACACAGAGCAGTTTCTCAGAAAGCTTCTTTCCAGTTTTGAACGGAAGATATTTCCTTTTTCCCCATAGTCCTCTATGGGCTTCCAAATATCCCTTTGCCCAATTCCACAATAACAGCCTTAGCGAAAGTCTGCTTGAAGGGAAACATGTAACTCTGTGAGATGAATTTACAGAACACAGAGCAGTTCCTCAGAAATCTTCTTTCCAGTTTTGAACGGAAGATATTTCCTTTTACACCCTAGCGCTCTATGGGGTTCCAAATATCCCGTTGCCAATTCCACTAGAACAGCCTTATGCGAAAGGCTGCTTGAAGGGAATCATGTAACTCTGTGAGATGAATTCACAGAACACAGAGCAGTTTCTCAGAAGCTTCTTTATAGTTTTGAACGGAAGATATTTCCTTTTTCACCATAGCCCTCTATGAGCTTCCAAATATCCCTTTGCCAATTCCACAAGAACAGCCTTAGCGAAAGGCTTCTTGAAGGGAAAGATATAACTCTGTGAGATAAATTCACAGAACACAGAGCAGTTTCTCAGAAAGCTTCTTTCCAGTTTTTGAACGGAAGATATTTCCTTTTTCACTGTAGCCCTCTATGGGCTTCCAAATATCCCTTTGTCAATTCTACAAGAACAGCCTTAGCGAAAGGCTTCTTGAAGGGAAAGATGTAACTCTGTGAGATGAATTCACAGAACACAGAGCAGTTTCTCAGAAAGCTTCTTTCCAGTTTTGAACGGAAGATATTTCCTTTTTCAACATAGCCCTCTACTGGGCTTGCAAATATCCCTTTGCCAATTCCACAAGAACAGCCTTAGCGAAAGGCTTCTTGAAGGGAAAGATGTACACTCTGTGAGATGAATTCACAGAACACAGAGCAGTTTCTCAGAAAGCTTCTTTCCAGTTTTGAACGGAAGACATTCCCTTTTTCCCCCATAGCCCTCTATGGGCTTCCAAATATCCCTTGCCAATTCCACAAGAACAGCCTTAGCGAAAGGCTTCTTGAAGGAAAAGATGTAACTCTGTGAGAGGAATTAACAGAACACAGAGCAGTTTCTCAGAAAGCTTCCTACCAGTTTTGAACGGAAGATATTTCCTTTTTCACTGTAGCCCTCTATGGGCTTCCCAAATATCCCTTTGCCAATTCCACAAGAACATCCCTTAGCGAAAGGCTGCTTGAAAGGAAAGATGTAACACTGTGAGATGAATTTCACAGAACACAGAGCAGTTTCTCAGAAAGCTTCTATCCAGTTTTGAAACGGAAGATATTTCCTTTTTCACCATAGCCCTCTATGGGCTTCCAAATATCCCTTTGCCAATTCCACAAGAACAGCCTTAGCGAAAAGCTTCTTGAAGGGAAACATGTAACTCTGTGAGAAGAATTAACAGAACACAGAGCAGTTTCTCAGAAAGCTTCGTTTCCAGTTTTCAACGGAAGATATTTCCTTTTTCCCCATAGCCCTCTATGGCTTCCAAATATACCTTGCCAACTCCACAAGAACAGCCTTAGCGAAAGGCTGCTTGGAGGGAAAGATGTAACTCTGTGAGATGAATTCACAGAACACAGAGCAGTTTCTCAGAAAGCTTCTTTCCAGTTTTGAACGGAAGATATTTCCTTTTTCACTGTAGCCCTCTATGGGCTTCCAAATATCCCTTTGCCAATTCCAAAAGAACAGCCTTTAGCGAAAAGGCTTCTTGAAGGGAAAGATGTAACTCTGTGAATAGGAATTAACAGAACAGAGAGCAGTTTGTCAGAAAGCTTTCTTTCCCAGTTTTTGAACGGAAGATATTTCCTTTTTCCCCATAGCCCTCTATGGGCTTCCAAATATCCCTTTGCCAGTTCCACAAGAACAGCCTTTGGGAAAGGCTTCTTGAAGAGAAAGATGTACCCTCTGTGAGATGAATTCACAGAACACAGAGAAGTTTCTCAGAAAGTTTCTTTCCAGTTTTGAACAGGAAGATATTTCCTTTTTCACCGTAGCCCTCTATGGGCTTCAAATATCCCTTTGCCAATTCCACAACAACAGCCTTAGCGAAAGGCTTCTTGAAGGGAAAGAATGTAACTCTGTGAGATGATTCACAGAACACAGAGCAGTTTCTCAGAAAGCCTTCTTTCCAGTTTTGAACGGAAGATATTTCCTTTTTCTCCCATAGCCCTCTATGGGCTTCCAAAATCCCTTTGCCAATTCCACAAGAACAGCCTTAGCGAAAGGCTGCTTGAAGGGAAAGATGTAACTCTGTGAGATGAATTAACGGAACACAGAGCAGTTTCTCAGAAAGCTTCTATCCAGTTTTGAACGGAAGATATTTCCTTTTTCACCATAGCCCTCTATGGGCTTCAAAATATCCCTTTACCAATTCCACAAGAACAGCCTTAGAGAAAAGCTTCTTGAAGGGAAACATGTAACTCTGTGAGAAGAATTAACAGAACACAGAGCAGTTTCTCAGAAAGCTTCTTTCCAGTTTTGAACGGAAGATATTTCCTTTTTCCCCATAGCCCTCTATGGGCTTCCAAATATCCCTTTGCCAAATCCACAAGAACAGCCTTAGCGAAAGGCTTCTTGAAGGGAAAGATGTAACTCTGTGAGATGAATTCACAGAACACAGAGCAGTTTCTCAGAAAACCTTCTTTCCAGTTTTGAACGGAAGATATTTCCTTTTTCACCATAGCCCTCTATTGGCTTCCAAATATCCCTTTGCCAATTCCACAAGAACAGCCTTAGCGAAAGGCTGCTGGAAGGGAAACATGTAACCTCTATGAGATGAATTCACAGAACACAGAGCAGTTTCTCAGAAAGCTTCTTTCCAGTTTTCAGCGGAAGATATTTCCTTTTTCACCATAGCCCTCTATGGGCTTCCAAATATCCCTTTGCCAAATCCACAAGAACAGCCTTAGCGAAAGGCTGCTTGAAGGGAAAGATGTAAACTCTGTGAGATGAATTCACAGAACACAGAGCAGTTTCTTCAGAAAGCTTCTTTCCAGTTTTGAACGGAAGATATTTCCTTTTTCACTGTAGCCCTCATGGGCTTCCAAATATCCCTTTGCCAATTCCACAATAACAGCCTTAGCGAAATTCTACTTGAAGGGAAACATGTAACTCTGTGAGATGAATTCACAGAACACAGAGCAGTTTCTCAGAAAGCTTCTTTCCAGTTTGGAACGGAAGATATTTCCTTTTTCCCCATAGCCCCTCTATGGGCTTCCAAATATCCCTTTGCCAATTCCACAAGAACAGCCTTAGCGAAAGGCTTCTTGAAGGGAAACATGTAACTCTGTGAGATGAATTCACAGAACACAGAGCAGTTCCTCAGAAATCTTCTTTCCAGTTTTGAACGGAAGATATTTCCTTTTTCACCATAGCCCTCTAAGGGGCTTCCAAATATCCCTTTGCCAATTCCACAAGAACAGTCTTAGCGAAAGGCTTCTTGAAGGGAAAGATGTAACTCTGTGAGATGAATTCACAGAACACAGAACAGTTTCTCAGAAAGCTTCTTTCCAGTTTTGAACGGAAGATATTTCCCTTTTTCACCATAGCCCTCTATGGGCTTCCAAATATCCCTTTGCCAATTCCACAAGAACAGCCTTAGCGAAAGGCTGCTTGAAGGGAAAGATGTAACTCTGTGAGATGAATTCACAGAACACAGAGCAGTTTCTCAGAAAGCTTCTTTCCAGTTTTGAACGGAAGATATTTCCTTTTTCACTGGTAGCCCTCTATGGGCTTCCAAATATCCCTTTGCCAATTCCACAAGAACAGCCCTTAGCGAAAGGCTTCTTGAAGGGAAAGATGTAACTCTGTGAAAGGAATTAACAGAACAGAGAGCAGTTTCTCAGAAAGCTTCTTTCCAGTTTTTAACGGAAGATATTTCCTTTTTCACCATAGCCCTCTATGGGCTTCCAAATATCCCTTTGCCAATTCCACAAGAACAGCCTTAGCGAAAGGCTTCTTGAAGGGAAAGGATGTAACTCTCTGAGATGAATTCACAGAACACAGAGAAGTTTCTCAGAAAGCTTCTTTCCAGTTTTGAGCGGAAGATATTTCCTTTTTCACCATAGCGCTCTATGGGCTTCCAAATATCCCTTTGCCAATTCCACAACA